>NW_025421467.1:10985000-12259481 GCF_011764305.1 Mustela putorius furo | reverse complement strand
GGGGTTCATACACATGCCACACACATATTCAATACTGCTATACTCATAGAGTATATATAGAGCAGTGTCTAGGGGTTCACACACACACACACACACACACACACACACACACACTCAGTACTCAGTAGAATCATGGAATATAGCAAACAGTTCAGCTGAGGGGGTATGATTAGATAGAGAAAGAGAATTTAGAGAAAATGGTGTTGGGAGGGGTCAGGAGAAAGTAAGAATCATTAGGAAATGCATGGGCTAATAGAGGAGTAACAATTAAGTATTGTTGACGTGGGTGTGCAAGAGTCCAGCACCAACTACTGTTAATTACAGATGGCCTCAAAATAAAGATGCTGGGGTAAGCCCTCTGCGGCACATTCAGAATACACGACCAAGAGGTTAGCCTTATCCATCTAAATTTGAAAACTGCAAACTGAGATTCTAACTACTCTACAAAGTAATTGTTGTGTGGGGTACCTGGGTGGCTCAGTGGGTTAAAGCCTCTGCCTTCTGCTCAGGTCATGGTCCCAGGGTCCTGGGATCGAGCCCTGCATCAGGGTCTCTCCTCAGCAGGGAGCCTGCTTCTCTTTCTCTCTCTGCCTGCCTTTCTGCCTATTTGTGATCTCTGTCTGTCAAATAAATAAAATCTTTAAAAAAAATAAAGAAAAGAAATTGTTGTGTAAAGAGTAAAGAGTAAGACATCATAGTTTAATTCAGCATAGAGGCAGCATAAGGAAGCTTCAAATGGGTGCACACCGCAGAGCTAGAAACACTGGGACACAGGAAAGCTGCGTCTTGGAGAGTGTGCAGTGTGTTCAGTGTATAGTTCTCCTTCCTCTCCTTATGGAAATGAACAAGGTCAAAATTCAAAATGAGAAAAAATAGATTTTAGCTTCATTTTTTCTCATTCTTCTTACTGTCATCCAAGTATTAGTCTAAAAACTTTTTATTTAATATCACCCCATGGGCGGCACACCTCCCATCCCCCTTTCCAATCAATTGTGCTTGCTGATAACGGAGTTAATGTAAGATGTTAATCTAATCAGAGCCAAACTGCTAAAGGACTTCTCTGACTTATCTCTGATTTTATGATAGATATTAAAATTCTTAGTCTATCATTCTTATCCTGCTTACTGGTACAAGCTCACCTTTGCATTTTCCAAAAATAGTTTTCTAATTGATTTGTTCAGAATTTTTTCAGAATAAATCTCTCTCTCTCTCTCTCTCTCTCTCTCTCTCTCTCTCACACACACACACACACACACACACACACACACACACTGTTGAGACCTCTGGATGCTCCTATGTAACTCTGGGGCTGGCCTCCCTAACCATCTCCCAATCATGTGTTCTTTAAAAAGTAGAGAGTAACCAAAGAGATTCTCCCAGAATAAATAAGAAAATGGAAATACAAAGACACTATCCTTCCATGATGATAATAGAAGCAAACTTCTTTTCACATCAACAGAATTGCTTCTATATAACAAAAAGCAAATGGCAAGATTTCATTTCTTTTGATGGCTGCATAGTATTCCATTGTGTATATATACCACATCTTCTTGATCCATTCATCTGTTGATGGACATCTAGGTTCTTTCCATAGTTTGGCTATTGTGGACATTGCTGCTATAAACATTCGGGTGCATGTGTCCCTTTGGATCACTACATTTGTATCTTTAGGGTAAATACCCAACAGTGCAATTGCTGGGTCATAGGGCAGTTCTATTTTCAACATTTTGAGGAACCTCCATGCTGTTTTCCAGAGTGGCTGCACCAGCTTGCATTCCCACCAACAGTGTAGGAGGGTTAACAAAAAGCAGAGAAATATATGCATATAAGACTGTGCCATATGTCTTGTTAATAAGGTTGTTATTAACAATATTATTAATGTTATTAATAACCTTGTTTTGGAGGAAGGAACTTTGTGGATGAAACTTTCCTCAGAGGACTATATGAGGCAGAACACAGCAAGGCCAGTATGCAATGGGTTCTTCCTTATCCCTACTACAAAATTAATCAATTAGAAAGATCAGGAAGTGAATGTATCTACTTTTGGTCCTGGTGAAGGGAAAGGTAAAGAAAAGAACAAGAGTCATTTACTTGTTTGAACAAGTACTTTATTTTTTAATACTATGATCATTAAGAGTGCTTAAATCTTCTGGTCCAACATATGAATAGGGAACATTGTTAGGTCTCCCATGAGTTCTAGGCAAATTTATATAATATACCTGGGAAAGTCAGAGCTATAAACATGATCCCAAATAAAAACATATGAGCAGAATATAAGTCCACAGAGATTGTATTGGCATATCTCTATCTCCATTTATATCTATGTCATATCCATATCTACAGCCAGGCAAAATTACCATCTCCTATAATGCAAGTATGTTTCCACCAATATATTGAGTTACAGTTAAAAAAAAAAAAGAAAACTTTCATAAAAATAATAATACTTATAAGTGCCTGTGTAAAAAGAACATTTGTTTATTCTATAAAGACAATTTAGTGGGAAGGAAGCCAAATTATAACCATGAAGCAAATTCTGGATGAGTATGAACTTAGAGGCAGACCAGCTGTCTAAGGGAATTTTAGGCATCTACCTAGACTTCTGATATTATTTGTCAATAGATCCAAACAGGATGGCTAGGAAGATTTAGTCCATTTGTGAAAGTTCCCTCTCCTTGGAAACAGCTGGGATGGACACTCTTGTTGTAGCTTCTGAGACTCCTTTGTCTATCCCCTCTTTGCCTCCTCTCTCTTCTTCTTCTTTTTAAGATTTATTTACTTATCTTAGAGAAAGAGAGAAAGAAAGAATCTGAGCAGGGGGAGGGGAAGAGGGAAAATTCTCAAACAGACTTGCTGCTGAACAGGGAGTCTGATGCAGGGCTCAATGCCAGGAACCAGAGATCATGACCTGAGCCAAAATCAGGAGTCTGATGCTCAACCTACTGAGCCACAGGTGCCCCACATCATTTTTCTTTTGATGAACTTACACATTCAGTTAAATAGCTTTAGATTTTGTTTCTTTTAGACAACTTTGCTATCCCCTTTATTGACAGAACATATACAGAGTTTACTTTTGATACTCAAGAGACAATCTTCTTTTCCTCAAGTTATATTATTAGAAGATACTTAACTATAAACTTCAATACTGTCTTCCTTTTTTTCTCTTTATTTTTTTTAAAGATTTTATTTATTTGAGAGAGAGAGAATGAGAGAAAGAGAGCACGAGAAGGGGAGGGTCAGAGGGAGAAGCTGAGCAGAGAGCCTGATGTAGGATTCGATCCTAGGATGCCAGGATCATGACCTGAGCCGAGGGCAGTCACTTAACCAACTGAGCTGCCCAGGAGCCCAGCTTTTTCTTCTTTTCTCTTTAAAAATGGAAAAAAATGCAGCCCATTTATTGACTATCTGAGTAGCACTTTATATGAATCATCTTTTAAAAATTTCTCAGTAACATAGATAAATTGAGATTATTATATGTTTATTGATGTTAAAATATGGTACATAGGTGTCTAGTGACTTGCTTAAGGTCATTGAGTTATTAAGTGGTAGAATCAGTATGGCACTCAGGTCTGTTTAGGCCTAGTACTCAGTTTGTACTTTTCTGACCTTAAGTTGAAAGACTGTGGTGACTGTTCACTCAACCGTGTAGTATGTAACCCATACATGATCATGTGCCATAGTTACCAAATGAGATATTTACAATAGACTTGTTCTAGGTTATACGTTCACTATGAATGAGGAAATTATAAATAAAAAAAAACAAATACACATTGGAAGAAAGTATGGAAATATCTGTTATGAGAAATAAGACCTCTAATTATACTATCTAATAGTATCATCTTGTGTGTTCTGTACCATGAAAGTATTTACTGTCCCTGAAAATGGTTTTGTCATTTCATTTATCATCCATTTTAAGTCTACAAGCAAAGACTTGCCTTGGCATTAACTATATGACTAATGATGGAGGGAGATATGGGCCTATTAATTCTGGTTATAACAAAAGTTAAAAGTTAGTTCTGTTGATGATTCATTTTGCCTAATCAACATCTTAATAACAGGTGAAAAGATTAAGAGCAATAAGTAGTCTCAGTTTCTTATTGCTGATTGCTGTGATATTTTAAAGATTGAAATCAATAATTAAGATAATTAAGTCATTCAATGTCAACCCTCTATGCAGACATTTAAAACTATTTAAATAAATAGCTGGCATACAGCCATATGACATTTGGGTTGTTCTGACATGCTTTGCTCTATACCTGATTAGATAAAAAAAGAGGGCAAATGATGTATTTATAAATATACTAAAGTAGGAGAACTTGAAATGGGACTTCATAAAGTAAACAACTAAAGATATAGAATAAAGCATTCTTTGACTTGGATTCACAAAACTCCAACATTTCCATTTTCATGAAACATGTTTACTCATATTACTTTGTTATCCATCACCATTCAGAGAATTGCAGACAGCTGATCGGACACCCAGTAGTGTACTCAATCCATCTGTTCATCCATCAACCTTATGGCGAATATGTGAAACGAAAAGTTTGCCTGAGGTCACAAAATAAAGGCAGAATTTAGTCATGGCAGTTAAGAAAAACAAACAAACAAACAAACAAATCATCCTTTAACCTTTTGGCTAAATTTGTACTGAAATTACCTTGTTACCTTTATAAAAATAATCTGACAAAACCTAAATGACTGATCTTGAACAACTATGTAAAATCCTGCTTTACATTTGATAGTAATTTAGTTGACATTAAAAAAATTCAATCAATAAATCTATATAATTTTTAAAAAGTGGTCAGGACAATATATGTTTTTTACAGATGATTTATAATGTAAGGAGCTCTTAGATTATATACTTTTAGTTGTGGGTTGGAGGGGTGCACAATACATCTTGGAAAATGGTAACTTAAATTTGTCCTTCACAAGTGGTCCATCTGTCTCTCCTCATCACAGAGAACACCTCAAAAAAATTTCTTTTAAGATTTCATTCATTGATTCATTTGTCAGAGTGAGAGAGAGATCACAAGCAAGGGGAATGGCAGGACAAGAGAGAAGCAGGCTTCCTGCTGAGCAAGGAGCTGATGTGGGATTGGATCCCAGGACCTGGGATCATGATCTGAGCTATAAACAGATGCTTAACCAACTGAACCACCCAGCCATCTCTCAAAAATTGTTTTTATAGCAATCAGGCCTTAGTAGAGAATAATCTATAACTTGAAACATGGAATATTGTATATTAAATTATCAAAAACCTCTATAATACAGCTACATGATTAAGTTTAAAGTGCATATATATCAAGCAAATAGTTTATCTTTCAATATAATCAGAATAAGTAAACTTTTATGCTTTATCTTAATGTGTGGCATTATATTTACTGAAGTCTATATGATATAAATAACCTAGAATTCTGACTTTTTTTTAATATGGCTTTGCATTCATTATTTCTTATTTTTTTTAAAGATTTTATTTATTTATTTGACAGACAGAGATCACAAGTAGGCAGAGAGGCAGACAGGCAGAGAGAGAGGAAGGGGAGCAGGCTCCCTGCTGAGCAGAAAGGCCAATGCGGGGGTCAATCCCAGGACCCTGGGATCATGACCTGAGCCAAAGGCAGAGGCTTTAACCCACTGAACCACCCAGGCGCCCCTAGAATTCTGACTTCTATCCCCGTTTTTGTAATAGTATTTTTTTTAATTCATTAATTCCTTCAACAAATGAAACACTTGAAACTTAAGAAACACTATGGTTATTTTTAGATAATAAGAATGCTACAATAAATGAGAGTATCTACCTTCAAATTGCTAGTAGGAGAGACAGGTAAGTAAATAGCAATTAAAGTGCAATACGGTAAGAGTTATAATGGTTCTTAGTTCAAAAGGACAAGGCAGCCCACAGAAAAGGCACATAATCTCTTCTTGAGTACCTAGGAAAACCTCACACTGGAATTCACATCTAAGATGAGACTCAAAGAATAAGTAGGAGTTAATCAATGAGAAAAAGAAAGAGCATCCTAGGTAGGAGGAATTGAATGTGTAAAATTCCAAAAGAGATGAGGAATATGGTATCTTTACAAAACCATAAAGTTTGGATATAAATAAGGCAGGTTACAAGCAGTGGTAATGTGAGAGAAATGCTTTTGTGGTGGTAATGAGAGGTCTGGTAGCTGTGAAATCAGTTAATAAGAAATAATCATTACCTGACCAAAATAGTAACAATAAGTATAAGAAGAAATGAATAAATGCCAAGCATGATTGGTTACTGATTTTCCATGAGGTTGAATGGAGTTTTGGACATAGTAATTTGGAATGAATCATGTTCAATCAAAAATATATTGAAATGTGAGGATATGGTTAGCAGTGATTAGGCTCTTTGGGATGAATTCTGGAATGCAGGAATATTTGGGGAAGCAATAATATATGACTGTGGGAGAAAAATGAGATTTTGCATTTCTTTTTCTAACATTTTTCTCATTTGAACTCAGAGCTCAGTTCTGTGGAGGGACTTGACAGTTAAATCAGAGTCGTTTGCTGACATTTTGAGATTCAATTTGTAATCTAAGATGGAAAATGGAAAGGGTTTATAGCAGACAGAAGAGTCTTAGGCAGAATATAATAAGAAGTAATCTCCAGCTTCCTGTCACAGCAGTAAGAAATTGTTATACCTTTGTGGATGGGGAAAAGCCATGGCTATAGACTGAATGTTTGTGTTCCCTCAAAATTCATATGTTGAAACTAAGCCCTAATATAGTGGAATCTGGAGGTGAGGCTTTTGGGAGTTAATTAGGTCATGAGGGTGAGCCCCTCCTGGATGAGATGAGTGCTCTTAAAAAAGACACTCTAGAAAGATCCCTTGCCTCTTCCATCCTATGAGGACAAGGCAAAAAGACTGCCAGCTCTGACCCACTTTGAACCACAGAGTGGGTTCTCACCAGACAAAATTTGCCGATATTTTGGGACCTACCCTCTAGAACTGTGAGGAAAAAAAAATAAAAAATAAAAAATAAATAAATAAAAATAAAATCCGGTTTGTAATCCATCTAGTAGTCCTTAACATTTTTTACAGAAACCCAAATGGACTAAGATAGCTATCATGGCAGTAAGGAGAACATAGATATGTTTGTATCTGTTTGTGTATGTTTGGGGGAAGAGGAGGCTGATGAAGAGAGGAAACAGGAAGTTAGCCTCATGATCCCTTTTCCAGGGAGGTGGCAAGGTAGATCTATTTTTTGATCTGTGGCCAGAAAAGATATACACCCAATTTCCTCATTAAAAACCTTCTATCTGTTCATAATAAAAATTTCAGAGATATTAATTTATAGTTGTATATATAGCTGTATAGTTAACTTATATGTATGGTTATATTTCTTTTATATTGACTTATAACTTACATATAGTAAAATATTATGACCTTAAGTTTTTCATTCATTGATTTTTCAAAATTGCATAAATCCATGTAATCTGCATACCAAAAGAATAAAGACCAAAGCTATCATCCCAGAAAATTCATTATTGGTCTTTTCCATTTAAATGCATACCTTACTCCTACACATGGATTAGTTTTGCTTTTACTGAATTTTATATAATGTACTGGCCTCTTTTACTCCATATAATGGTTTTTGAAATTTATTATGTCTTTGTATGTATCTGCAGTTTCTTTTTTTTAATTGTCGAGTAGTATTCTATTATATAGATATACCACAGTTTTCTTTTTATGTGGGTAGTTATTGGGATTATTTTCAGTGTGTTGGCTACCATGAATACGGCTGCTATAAACCATTTTTTTCAACCCATTTTTAGGGCTGCATGTCTTCCTTCCATTCAGTAAATAACAGAGAGTTCAAATACAGTAGGAGAATGAATAATTTTCAAAGAAATGTCGCTTACCCATAATCCTACCATTTAAAATTATAAATGTATGCATGTTCTAAGCACTCTGCATCTTCAGAGACATTTTGTATTGTTAACATTTTTTAAAGAACTTCTCCACCTATACCTTACTACTTCAGTTTAATTTTTTAAAACAGATTTATTTTAAAAGAACAGATATTTTGTTCTTTTTAAACAACTTATTGAAACATTAATATACAAAATGTTGCACATATAGAGCATAAATTTTCATAAATTTTGACATATACATAATTTATGAAATCATTACTAGAATCAAAATGGACATATTTATCCTCCAAAAGTTTCCTATGCCCCTTTGTAATCTGTCATTCCTATCCCTTCCTAATTCAAAGCATCACTTACGTACTTCATGTCACTCTAGATAAGTTTATATTTTTTAGAGTTTTATGTGAATGGAATCATACAACTTATAATCCTTTTTACTGGACTTCTTTCTTTCAACATTTTTGAGATTTTTCCATGTCTTTGTGGGTTTCAGTATTTCATTCATGTTTATTGATGTATAGTATTCTACTGTATAGATATACTATTTGTTTATGGACTTTTTTCTAATTTTCAGCTATTATACTGTGATTATTATTGGAAAATCATTTGAATGACATATTATTTGTTTTATCTTGAGTACACACACTATGACAGGTATTATACATAGCATATATGTTTAACCTTTTAAAAAACTATTCAGAAATAGTTGTACTCTTACAGTCCCACCAGATCAAATTGCTGTACATCCTTGCAAACCTATAGTAAGTGTGCAGTGATATCTCATCATAATTTTAATTTCCATTCTAGTAACTAGTAATTATGAGCATATTTTCATGTGTTTATTTGTATTTTCTTTGGTAAAATGTTTCTTTAAATTTTTTGTCAATTTTTATGGTGGTGTTGGGTTGTTTGTTTCATTGATTGAGTTTTGAGAGCATTTTATATATTCTGGGTTCATATTTTATCTTTTTTTTTTTTTTTTAAAGTAGTTCGTATACCCAGCATGGAGCCCAGCTCACAACCCTGAGATTAAGACCTGAGCTGAGATCAAGAGTTAGATGCTTAACTGACTAAGCCACCCATGGGAAAGGTTTCATTTAGCTGTGGTTGAATGAAATTTTTAAAAATGACAAATAAGACAAATTGTTTGATAGTGCTATCTAAGTCTGTTATATTCTTACTGATTTTCTGCCTGTCTCCCCTATCAAAAATTCAAAGGTATAAAGTTTCTGAAAAATATATGTATACACAATTTTTATACACATATAATATATATGTATATATATATTAGTATATATATATATATACACACACATGCATGTAAGTTTCTGAAAATATATGTATACACACATTTATATACATATATGTATATATATATTAGTATATATATACACATATATAATGTATATGTAGATATACACATATTTAGCACACACACATATATAATGTTTATATGTGTATCTATACACTTTTTACCTTTTACTTTTGCATTGTGACTTCATAATAAAGATCATTTTTAAAGTCATGTTTTGATATTTTTTCCATTTTAACAAACACTCTATTATATCTGGGGATTTTAGTTTTTGCCAAATTATGTGCAATTTTCAGCCATTATATCTACAAATATCTTTTATTTTCCATCCTCTTTCATCTTATGTGGGGACCTAATCAGAGGTATTTTAGGATGCTTGTAGTTGTCCCACAGTTCACTAATGATTGATCAATTGATTTAGATTATTTTGTCTATATTTCATTTTGAATAGTTTATATTGCTCTATTTTCAAGTACACTAATTTTTTCTTCTTCTAAGTGTCTAATCTGCCATTAATTTCATTGTTCTCATTATCAGATAAGGTTTAATCTCATAGTTTAATCAAAACCAGTTAACTAGATCTTTTAACATTTTTTGTGTCTGTACCTAGTTTCTTTTTAACATATAGAATAGAGTTATATGAACTGTTTCAAGGACCTTGTCTCCTAATTCTAAAATCTGTTTTAATTTGAGGTGCATTTTGATTGAATTATCTCATCATGGTTATATTTCCCTACTTCTTTGCATGAATGTAATCCTGTGGATTTTAATATTTTGGAGTGCAGAGTATTTTTATATTTCCATAAATATCTTTAAGTTCAGTTCCAGAATACACTTACTGTTGGGGTTAATGTAGAGCATGAAATGTAGAGCATGAAATCTTTAATACCTGGCTTGCTAAAATGTAACACAGAGGCCAATGGGGGCGAGGGAAGGTTTCAGAGAGGGGCATATGCTTTTGGAAGGCCGAGGCTGATGTGACCCTTGGAATGCCCTGAGAGAGTTGCCTTCTTGGAAGTTTCATAGCCCAAACAGCTGCCCTGTGATCTTAGAGAGGTATGCATTGTCCCTGAAGCTATCCTTAGCAGAACTCATAGAACACACAAATTAGGATATTCTACCTTTCCTGATAAAAAGATCCTCCTAGTTCCAGTAAGACCCCTTGTCATACATCAAGTGCTTGAGAAACAGTGACAAGAATTTGTGATTATCCTGAAGGACCAATAGAAGGGAGCAAAGAAGGGCAAAGTTTCTTCTTCTCTAAGGGTTGACCCCCTTGCCTTCTCCTCTCTTTCTCAGCAAAGTCTGGAGTCGTCTTTCATCTATTGGTATGAGGATTGCTGGCCATTCCTGAAAAGTTACTTGGAAGCAATTTGCTCTTTTCAGGTTTTCTCTTAAGATTACCTTGGTGGGTATGTAACAGTGCTCATTCTTATTATAATTATATTCTACTAATTCACATGTTTCCACGTTCTTGACCTTATGTCCCATTACTAATGAAAATTTACAGATTGGCTGATGGAAAAAGGTGTTATTGCCAGCCCTATGTGAATGTTGCAAACTACATCCATTTCTTTCAAATACTTCTTTACCAGAGCTTGGGTGGTTTCCTCACGTCTTTGCATTTGAGTTCCCTCTGTAGACTCTTTTCTCTCTGGTATTGTGTCTTGTGAACACTAGTCAACTTTGTGTCCCAGGGATCTCAGCTTTCTCTCCAACTCACTAAGTAACTTCTCCTCCTCCTGGCTTACCTTCTCCTGTGCTGCGGCTGGAATCTCACTCGAGGCAATAAGTGAGGTCCATAGTAGAGCTTATCTCATTGTGTAAAGTATCTCAAGAATTGTCTTTCCTTTTCTGATTATAATCTAATCACTCTGTCTTTGGAGTACATAATGAAATAAAATCTTCTATCTTTATTATTCTTTTTAAAAATTTTTTGGGGGGAGTGGTTATTCTTTTTATTTTAATTTTTAACTTTTTTTATTTTTTATAAACATATAATGTATTTTTATCCCCAGGAGTACAGATCTGTGAATCGCCAGGTTTACGCACTTCACAGCACTCACCATAGCACATACCCTACCCAATGTCTATAAACCCATCCCCCTTCTCCAACTCCCCTCCCCCCAGCAACCCTCAGTTTATTTTGTGAGATTAAGAGTCACTTATGGTTTGTCTCCCTCCCAATCCCATCTTGTTTCATTTATTCTTCTCCTACCCCCTTAACGCTCCATGTTGCTTCTCCACTTCCTCATATCAGGGAGATCATATGATAGTTGTCTTTCTCCAATTGACTTATTTTGCTAAGCGTGATTCCATCCACTATGATGGCTGCATAGTATTCCATTGTGTATATATACCACCTCTTCTTTTTTTTTTTAATTAATTAATTTATTTTTTAAATTAATTTTTTATTTTTTATAAACATATATTTTTATCCCCAGGGGTAAAGGTCTGTGAATCACCAGGTTTACACACTTCACTCACCAAAGCACATACCCTCCCCAATGTCCATAATCCCACCCCCTTCTCCCAAACCCCCTCCCCCCAGCAACCCTCAGTTTGTTTTGTGAGATTAAGAGTCACTTATGGTTTGTCTCCCTCCCAATCCCATCTTGTTTCATTTATTCTTCTCCTACCCACTTAAGCCTCCATGTTGCATCACCACTTCCTCATATCAGGGAGATCATATGATAGTTGTCTTTCTCTGCTTGACTTATTTCGCTAAGCATGATACGCTCTAGTTCCATCCATGTTGTCGCAAATGGCAAGATTTCATTTCTTTTGATGGCTGCATAGTATTCCATTGTGTATATATACCACATCTTATTTATCCAGTCTTCTCTTCGTGGACATCTAGGTTCTTTCCATAGTTTGGCTATTGTAGACATTGCTGCTATAAACATTCGGGTGCATGTGCCCCTTCGGATCACTACATTTGTATCCTTAGGGTAAATATCCAGTAGTGCTATTGCTGGGTCATAGGGTAGTTCTTTTTTCAACATTTTGAGGAACCTCCATGCTGTTTTCCAGAGTGGTTGCACCAGCTTGCATTCCCACCAACAGTGTAGGAGGGTTCCCCTTTCTCCGCATCCTCGCCAGCATCTGTCATTTCCTGACTTGTTAATTTTAGCCATTCTGACTGGTGTGAGGTGGTATTTCATTGTGGTTTTGATTTGTATTTCCCTGATACCGAGTGATATGGAGCCCTTTATTATGCGTCTGTTGGCCATCTGGATGTCTTCTTTGCAGAAATGTCTGTTCATGTCCTCTGCCCATTTCTTGATTGGATTATTTGTTCTTTGGGTGTTGAGTTTCCTACGTTCTTTATAGATTTTGGACACTAGTCCTTTATCTGATATGTCATTTGCAAATATCTTCTCCCATTCTGTCAGTTGTCTTTTGGTTTTGTTAACTGTTTCCTTTGCTGTGCAAAAACTTTTGATCTTGATGAAATCCCAATAGTTCATTTTTGCCCTTGCTTCCCTTGCCTTTGGCAATGTTCCTACGAAGATGTTGCTATGGCTGAGGTCAAAGAGGCTGCTACCTGTGTTCTCTTCAAAGATTTTGATGGATTCCTTTTTCACATTGAGGTCCTTCATCCATTTTGAGTCTATTTTCATGTGTGGTATAAGAAAATGGTCCAATTTCATTTTTCTTCATGTGGCTGTCCAATTCTCCCAACACCATTTATTGAAGAAGCTGTCTTTTTTCCATTGGACATTCTTTCCTGCTTTGTCAAAGATTAGTTGACCATAGAGTTGAGGGTCTATTTCTGGGCTCTCTATTCGGTTCCATTGATCTATGTGCCTGTTTTTGTGCCAGTACCATGCTTTCTTGATGACAGCTTTGTAATAGAGCTTGAAGTCTGGAATTGTGATGCCACAAACTTTAGTTTTCTTTTTCAATATTCCTTTGGCTATTTGAGGTCTTTTCTGGTTCCATATAAATTTTAAGGTTATTTGTTCCATTTCTTTGAAAAAAATGGATGGTGTTTTGATAGGAATTGCATTAAATATGTAAATTGCTTTGGGTATCATAGACATTTTCACAATATTTGTTCTTCCAATCCAGGAGCATGGAACATTTTTCCATTTCTTTGTGTCTTCCTCAATTTTATCTTAATTTTATTTAGGTTTATTCCTAGGCATCTTATAGTTTGAGGTGCAATTGTAAATGGGATTAACTCCTTAATTTCTCTTTCTTCTGTCTTGTTGTTTGTGTAGAGAAATGCAACTGATTTCTGTGCATTGATTTTATATCCTGGCACTTTACTGAATTCCTGTACAAGTTCTAGCAGATTTGGGGTGGAGTCTTTTGGGTTTTCCACATATAGTATCATATCATCTGCGAAGAGTGATAGTTTGATTTCTTCTTTGCCAATTTGGATGCCTTTAATTTCCTTTTGTTGTCTGATTGCTGAGTACTAGGACTTCTAGTACTATGTTGAATAGCAGTGGTGATAATGGACATCCCTGCTGTTTTCCTGACCTTAGCAGAAAAGCTTTCACGGTTTTTCTCCATTGACAATGATATTTGCGGTGGGTTTTTCATAGATGGCTTTGATAATATTGAGGTATGTGCCCTCTATCCCTACACTTTGAAGAGTTTTGATCAGGAAGGGATGCTGTACTTTGTCAAATGTTTTTTCAGCATCTACTGAGAGTATCATATGGTTCTTGTTCTTTCTTTTATTAATGTGTTGAATCACATTGATTGATTTGTGGATGTTGAACCAACCTTGAAGCCCTGGAATAAATCCCACCTGGTCATGGTGAATAATCCTTTTAATATACTGTTGAATCCTATTGACTAGTATTTTGGAGAGAATTTTTGCATCTGTGTTCATCAAATATATTGGTCTGTAGTTCTCTTTTTTTGATGAGATCCTTGTCTGGCTTTGGGATGAAGGTGATGCTGTCCTCATAAAATGAGTTTGGAAGTTTTCCTTCCATTTCTATTTTTGGGAACAGTTTCAGGGGAATAGGAATTAGTTCTTTAAATGTTTGGTAGAATTCCCCTGGGAAGCTGTCTGGCCTTGGGCTTTTGTTTGTTTGGAGATTTTTGATGACTGTTTCAATCTCCTTACTGGTTATGGGTCTGTTCAGGCTTTCTATTTAAACCTGGTTCAGTTGTGGTAGTTTATATGTCTCTAGAAATGCATCTATTTCTTCCAGATTGTCAAATTTGTTGGCGTAGAGTTGCTCATAGTATGTTCTTATAATAGTTTGTATTTCTTTGGTGTTAGTTGTGATCTCTCCTCTTTCATTCATGATTTTATTTATTTGGGTCCTTTCTCTTTTCTTTTTGATAAGTCTGGCCAGGGGTTTATCAATCTTATTAATTCTTTCAAAGAACCAGCTCCTAGTTTCATTGATTTGTTCTATTGGTTTTGTTTGTTTGTTTGTTTGTTTGTTTCTATTTCATTGATTTCTGCTCTGATCTTTATGATTTCTCTTCTCCTGCTGGGTTTAGGGTTTCTTTCTTGTTCTTTCTCCAGCTCCTTTAGGTGTGGGGTTAGGTTGTGTACTTGAGACCTTTCTTGTCTCTTGAGAAAGGATTGTACCGCTATATATTTTCCTCTTTGCTATGTTCCACAGATTTTAAACCATTGTGTTTTCATTATCATTTGTTTCCATGAATTTTTTCAGTTCTTCTTTAATTTCCTGGTTGACCCATTCATTCTTTAAAAAGATGCTGTTTAGTCTCCATGTATTTGTGTTCTTTCCAAATTTCTTCTCGTTATTGAGTTCTAGCTTCAGAACATTGTGGTCTGAAAATATGCAGGGAATGATCCCAATCTTTTGATACTGGTTGAGACCTGATATAGGACCCAGGATTTGATCTATTCTGGAGAATGTTCCATGTGCACCAGAGAAGAATGTGTATTCTGTTGTTTTCAAATGAAATGTTCTGAATATATCTGTGATGTCCATCTGGTCCAGTGTGTCATTTAAGGCCTTTATTTCCTTGTTGATCTTTTGCTTGGATGATCTGTCCATTTCAGTGAGGGGAGTGTTAAAGTCCCCTATTATTGTATTATTGTTGATATATTTCTTTGATTTTGTTATTAATTGGTTTATATAATTGGCTGCTCCCACATTAGGGGCATAGATATTTAAAATTGTTAGATCTTCTTGTTGGACAGATCCTTTGAGTATGATATAGTGTCCTTCCTCATCTCTTATTATAGTCTTTGGTTTAAAATCTAATTGATCTGATATAAGGATTACCACCTCTGCTTTCTTCTGATGTCCATTAGCATGGTAAATTGTTTTCCATCCCCTCACTTTAAATCAGAAGGTGTCTTCGGGTTTAAAATGTGTTTCTTGTAGGCAACATATAGATGGGTTTTGTTTTTTTATCCATTCTGATACCCTGTGTATTTTGATTGGGGCATTTTTCCCATTAACATTCGGGATAATTATTGAGAGATATGAATTTAGTTGCCATTGTATTGCCTGTAAGGTGACTGTTAATGTATATTGTCTCTGTTCCTTTCTGATCTACTACTTTTAGGCTCTCTCTTTGCTTTGAGGACCCCTTTCAATATTTCCTATAGAGCTGGTTTGGTGTTTGCAAATTCTTTCAGTTTTTGTTTGTCCTGGAAGCTTTTTATCTCTCCTTCTATTTTCAGTGATAGTCTAGCTGGATATAGTATTCTTGGTTGCATGTTTTTCTCGATCAGTGCTCTGAATATATCATGCCAGTTCTTTCTGGCCAGCCAGGTCTCTGTGGATAAGTCTGGTGCCAATCTAATATTTTTACCATTCTATATTACAGACTTCTTTTCTGGGGCTGCTCTCAGGATTTTCTCTTTGTCACTAAGACTTGTAAATTTTACTATTAGGTGACAGGGTATGGACCTATTCTTGTTGATTTTGAGGAGGGGTTCTCTGTGCCTCCTGGGTTTTGATGCTGGTTCCCTTTGCCGTATTAGGGAAATTCTCTCCAATAATTCTCTCCAATATAACTTCTGCTCCCCTCTCTCTCTCTTCTTCTTCTGGAATCCCAATTATTCAAATGTTTTTTCATCTTATGGTGTCACTTATCTCTCGAATTCTCCCCTCGTGGTCCAGTAGCTGTTTGTCCCTTTTTTGCTCAGCTTCTTTATTCTCTGTCATTTGGTCTTCTATATCACTAATTCTTTCTTCTGACTCATTTATCCTAGTAGTGAGACCCTCCATTTTTGATGGCACCTCTTTAATAGCTTTTTTGATTTCAACTTGGTTAGATTTTAATTCTTTTATTTCTCCAGCAAGGGCTTTTATATCTCCTGAGAGGGTTTCTCTAATATCTCCCATGCCTTTTTCAAGCCCAGCTTGAACTCTAGATCTGACATATTACCAATGTCTGTATTGATTAGTTCCCTAGCCTTTGGTACTGCCTCTTGTTCTTTTTTTTTTTTTTAAGAGGGAATCTTTTTTTTTTTTTAATTTGTTTATTTGATAGACAGAGATCACAAGTAGACAGAGAGGCAGGCAGAGAGATAGAGAGAGAGGGAAGCAGGCTCCCTGTGGAGCAGAGAGCCCGATGTGGGACTCAATCCCAGGACCCTGAGATCATGACCTGAGCCAAAGGCAGCGGCTTAACCCACTGAGCCACCCAGGTACCCTTGTTCTTTTTTTTGTGGTGAATTTTTCAGCTTTGTCATTTTGTCCAGATAAGAGTATATGAAGGAGCAATATAATAGTAAAAGGGTGTCAAAGACCCCAGGAAAATATGCTTTAACCAAATCAGAAGAGACCCCAAATTGTGGGGAGGATAAAGGGGATAAAAAGAGGTTTAGAAAGAAAAAAAAAAGAAACAATTAAAAAAAGAAAACGTATAAAGAAAAAAATATAAAAAAGAAAAATATATATATATATATATTAGATAAACTAGTTAAAAAGCATTACAAAAGAAAATGGTAAAAGTTAAAAAAAATTAGCAGAAGAAAAAGTTAAAACAAAAAACAAATTAAATTAACTGCAAGACTAATGAATCATAGGGACAAAGCCATGAGTTCAGTGCTTTGCTTTCTCCTCCTCTGGAATTCCGCTCCTCTCCTTGGAATTGAACCTGCACTCCTTGGTAGGGAACTTGTTCCTGGCTAGATTTCTTTTTGATCTTCTGTGGGAGGGGCCTGTTGTAGTGATTTTCAAGTGTCTTTGCCCCAGGCGGAATTGCACAGCCCTTACCAGGGGCTGGGCTGAGTATCCGCCCAGGTTCACTTTCCATAGCTTTTGTTCCCTGAACACTTTCTGAAGAGTTCTGGAGGCAAGAATGAAAATGTCGGCCTCCCAGTCTCTGGCCCAGAGGAGCCGAGAGCTTGGGGCCCCACTCCTCAGTGCACCCTCAGAGAGTAGTGCCCAATAACTCCCGTCTCCCTGGCCTCCAGCCGCACTTTGAGCTCACCCAGGCTGCGACTGGTTCAAGGTAACCCCGAGCTGAGAGCTCACTCCTCAATTCTGTCTCTGTAGCCAGCTTCACCATACTAATACTTGCAAGCTCTGTGACACTCAGACACCCCCGGTCCTTCTGTGACCCTGCAGGACCTGGGTCCACGCTGACCCCACGTGGGCTTCACCTTGGTTTAGCCTCTGGAGCGATGTCCCTCAGCAGAACAGACTTTTAAAAGTCCTGATTTTGTGCTCTGTTGCTCCGCTGCTTTCCAGGAGCCGGCCCCCTCCCCCTGGGGTCTATCTTCCCATCGCTTTGAATTCACTTCTCCGCCAGTCCTACTTTTCAGAAAGTGGTTGATTTTCTGTTTCTAGAATTGCTGTTCTTCTCTTCGATCTCCCATTGGATTTGTAGGTATATTTGCAATGTTTAGATAAGCTATCTAGCTGATCTCCTGCTACCTGATGTAGCTTCTGCCTGCCACTTCTCCGCCATCTCGACTCCTTCCGGTTATTCTTTTATTGTATTCATGTTCTTGCTATTTTGTGCTTCCATACAAATTTGAGATTGAGTCTCTTGATCTCTTCAAGAAATCCTGTCAGACTTTGATAGAGAATTTTTTAAATCTATAGATCAATTTGAGAAAATATGTATGACAATACTGTCATTCTTTCCATGAACATTTTATATTTCTTAATTCCTTTATTTCTTCTTTAATTTCTCTCATAATTACTATACTCAGTATTTAATTTTTTATGCTTTTTAAAAAGTGTTTCTTATGCATTAGGTTATTTAATCCTGACAGCAGATTTAGAGGTATTATCTCCATTTTATAGATGAAGAACAAATACATACAAGGGTTAAATAATAACAGGCCTATTAATTTAAGCCAAACAGCCTGGTTCCTAATTTATGTTCTTAACAGTTAAACTTCTAACTTCTTCCCCAGTTTTTTTTTTTTAAGTAGGTTTAATTTTTTAATTTTTTAAAATTAACATATATGTATTATTTGTCTCAGGGGTACAGGTCTACAGTTCATCAGTCTTACACTATTCACAGTGGTCACCATAGCACATACCCTCCCCAATGTCCATCACCCAACTACACCATTCCTCCCACCCCATTCCCCTCCAGCAACTCTCAGTTTATTTCCTGAGATTAAGAGACTCTAATGATTTGTCTCCCTCTCTGGTTTCATCTTTTTTCATTTTTCCCTCCCTTCCCCTATGATCCTCTGTCTTGTTTCTCAGATTCCTCATATCAATGAGATCATATGATAAATGTCTTTTTTCTAATTAGTTTATTTTACTTAGCATAATACCCTCTAGTTCCATCTAAGTCCTTGCAAGTGACAAAATTTCAGGGGTTTTTGATGGCTGCATAATATTCCAGTGTGTGTGTGTGTGTGTGTGTGTGTGTGTACACACAATAGACTATTATGATGTGAAATATATATATATTATCTCACATATTCTTTATCCATTCATCTTTTGATAAACATCTAGGCTCTTTCCATCATTTGGCCATTGTGGACATTGTTGCTATAAACTTTCGGGTGCACGTGTCCCATCAGATCACTACATTTGTATCTTTAGAGTGAATACCTAGTAGTGCAATTGCTGGGTCATAGGGTAGCTCTATTTTTAACTTTTTGAGGAAACTTCATACAGTTTTCCAGAGTGGCTGGACCAGCTTGCATTCCCACTAACAGTGTAAGAGGGCTCTCCCTTCTCCACATCCTCACCAACACCTGTCATTTCCTGATTTGTTAATTTTAGCCATTCTGACTGTGAGGTGTTATCTCATTGTGGTTTTTGTTTTTACTTGCCTGATGCTGAGTGATGTTGAGCATTTTTTCATGTGTCTGTTGCCCATGTGGATGTCTTCTTTGCAAAGAAGTCTGTTCATGTCTTCTGCCCATTTTTTGATTGGATTATTTGTTCTTTGTGTGTTGAGTTCGTTAATTTTTTAGAGATTTTGGATATTACCCCCGTATCTGTCATTTGCAAATATCTTCTGCCGTTGTCAGTCGTCTTTTGGTTTTGTTGACTGTTTCCTTTGCTGTGCAAAGGCTTTTGATCTTGATGAAGTCCCAGTAGTTTATTTTGCCCTTGCTTCTCTTGCCTTTGGTGATGTTTCTAGAAAGAAATTGCTCTAGCTGAGGTCAAAAAGGTTTCTGCCTCTGTTCTCCTCAAGGATTTTGATCTGTTTCTGTCTCACATTGAGGTCTTTCATCCATTTTGAGTCTATTTTTATGTGTGGTATAAGAAAATGGCCCAGTTTCATTCTTCTGCATGTGGCTGTCCAATTTCCCCAAACTATTTGTTGAAGAGATTGTTTTTTTTTTCCAGTGGATATTCTTTCCTGCTTTGTCAAAGATTAGTTGACCATAGAGGTCAGAGTTCATTTCCGGTCTCTTTGTTATGTTCCACTGATCTATGTGTCTGTTTTTGTGCCAGTACCATACTGTCTTGATGATGACAGCTTTGTAATAGAGCTTGAAGTCTGGAATTGTGATGCCACCAACTTTGGATTTCTTTTACAACATTCCTCTGGCTATTTGGGGTCTTTTCTGGTTCCATATAAACTTTAGGGTTATTTGTTCCATTTCTTTGACAAAAGTTGGTGGTATTTTGATAGGAATTGCATTAAATGTGTAAATTGCTCTAGGTAGCATAGACATTTTCACAATATTTGTTCTTCCAATCCATGAGCATGGAACATTTTTCCATTTTGTGTCTTCCTCAATTTCTTTCTTGAGTATTCTATAGT
Organism: Mustela putorius furo; assembly: GCF_011764305.1. NCBI lineage: Eukaryota > Metazoa > Chordata > Mammalia > Carnivora > Mustelidae > Mustela > Mustela putorius. The sequence goes on along the minus strand of NW_025421467.1, from coordinate 12,239,119 downwards.
TTTCCTAGTAGAAATTTTTTGCCTCTTTGGTTGGATTTATTCCTAAGTATCTTCTGTTTTTGGGTACAACTGTAAATGGGATCGACTCCTTAATTTCTCTTTCTTCTGTCTTGTTGTTGATGTATAGAAATACAACTGATTTCTGTGCATTGATTTTATGTCCTGACACTTTACTGAATTCCTGTATGAGTTCTAGCAGTTTTGGGTTGCAGTCTTTTGGGTTTTCTACATCAAATACTATATCATCTGCAAAGAGTGAGAGTTCGATTTCTTTGGCAATTCAAGAGCCTTTTATTTCTTTTTGTTGTCTGATTGCTGAGGCTAAGACTTCTAGTACTAGTACTAGTACATTTATATTGATACCTAATTCACATAAAACCATTTACCTGTTAAAATTGTTCAGTTCAATTTCTTTGGAAAATTCATGTATTTATATAACCATCACTGTAGTTTAATTTTAGACCATCATCACCCCAAAACAAATCACTGCCTGTATCTTTTAAGTGGTTACTCTCAGTTCCCCCCTGTCTATCTCCACACCAAACACTGAGCATCTAGTAAATTAATTTCTACTTTTATAGATTTATGTATTCTGGACATTTCATATAAATGGATTCATACAATATGTCGTCTGTGTGTGTATGTCTTTTTTTGGTTGTTTGTTTGTTTTTGGTTTTGTGGGGGTTTTTTTGTTTGTTTGTTTCTTTGTTTGTTTAGCACAAGGCTACAGTGTTTCATCAGTATACATCATTGCTGCCAAATAATATTTCATTGTGTTGATACAGCACAGGTTGTTTATCTACTTAGTAGTTGGTGGACATTTGGGTTCTCTCCACATTTTGGTGCTTATGGATAATACTGCTAAAAACATATGTGTGTGTAAGTGATCCTTTTTCTTTTATTTATAGAAGAGTTTTGAAAGGATTTGCATTTATTCTTTAAGTGTTTGATAGAGTTTACCAGTGAAGTAATCTGTGCTTGGGCTTTTTCTTGTGGAAGGTTTTAAAATTAGAGATCTAGTGTCTTAATTTTATTAAAAGTATATTTGGATTATCTTTTTCTTTCTAGAGTTAGTTTTGCTGTATTTCTAGATCTTGTCCATTAATCTGAGTTGTCTAATTTGTTAATATATGGTTGCTTTCAAATTTAATTCCACTGTGGTTGCAAAGGATACTTTATATAATTTAAATTATTTAAGTTTAATGAAGCTTATTTTATGGCCTAGCATAGTGTCTGTTCTGGAAAATGTTCCATGTATGCTGGAGAAGAGTATATATTCTGCTCTTGTTGGGTGGCATGCCCTCCAGATGTCTGTTAGTTCTGATGGATTTACAGTGTTTCAAGTCCTTTGTTTTCTTATTTAACTTATTTTTTTTTAAATATTTTATTTATTTGGCAAAGAGAGAGAAAGAGAGAGAGATCACAAGTAGGTTGAGAGGCAGGCAGAGAGAGAGAAGAAACAGGCTCCCTGCTGAGCCGAGAGCCTAATGACCTGAGCCAAAGGCAAAGGATTAACCCACTGAGCCACCCCAGCGCTCCTCTTACTTAACTTATGCCTAATTGTTCTAGTCGTTATTACCTGTGGGATATTGAAGTCTTCAACTCTTTTTTACTTAACCTTTTTTTTTTCGCTAGTTTTATGGTTTTATTAACACAAATACTGCTCTCGAGTCTTATTTTTGAAGTGACTATTTCTTGCTTCAATTCTATCAGTTTGTCCTTCATGTATTTTGGAACTTTATTGTTAGGTGCATATTATTTAATTATTATATTTTATTGGTTTATGGATCTGTTTATCATTATGAAAATCCCATCTTTGCTCTAGTAACAACTGTTCTTCAAATTATTTTCCCCCTGATATTAGTATAGCCACTGCAACTCTCTTTTCCTTGCTATTTGCATGGTGTGTGTATATATATCTTTTTTTTCATTCTGCTAATCTCTGCTTTTAGAGTTTTAATCTAAATATAATTTAGATTTAAATTTAAATACAAAAAATATAATTCCTATTTTATACATAATTACATTATATGTAAATAATTTTAAAATAGGAATTATATTGGTAATTTTGCTGCTATTTACTATATGCCTTATGGCTTTCTATTTCTGTTCATTATTATTCTTAATGTGTTAAAAAGACTTTTTCTAACTTAACACTTTAATTTCAATATAATGTACATTTACCTATCTATCTATATATAAAGTTATTTTGAAATGGATATGGTGTATATTATAATTATCATCTTACTTTAAAATAATCTTGTTCAGATCAATACCAATGTCAATGAAATCTGGAAACTTTGTTTCAAATTGCTATGTTCCCCCCTTGTTTTTTTATGTTATTATTACCATATAAATTATGTGTTTTTAAATCATATTTAATAAATAATTCTATATAATTTAGGTGATTTAAGGCTAAAAGAAAAAGGTAAAAAGAATAACACCTGTAGTAGGAAAATTTAGGTAATTTAAGATGGACAGAACCATAGTCTGAATAAAGAGAATAACTTAACCTAGTTCTTAATACTTCCAGATATATTCAGGCAAAATTGATCAAATGATTTAAATATTTTTGTTAAAATGTCATTTAAAATATCCATAATAATCAGTTTTTACATAATCAAGTCAATGACACTACAGTGAATCTAAATCAGCAAATAATGGGAAAAATGAGTGATTGTACCAAATATATATAAATACATATATATATGTATGAACAAATTTCATAGAATGAGAAAAAATTAGGTAAACCTAATATGTATTTAAAAATTATTTGTCTCCAGGGGCGCCTGGGTGGCTCAGTGGGTTAAGCCACTGCCTTCAGCTCAGGTCATGATCTCAGGGTCCTGGGATCGAGTCCCGCATCGGGCTCTCTGCTCAGCAGGGAGCCTGCTTCCCTCTCTCTCTCTCTCTGCCTGCCTCTCCATCTACTTGTGATTTCTCTCTGTCAAAGAAATAAATAAAATCTGTAAAAAAAAAAAACAAATAAATAAAGCAAATAGCTCATCTGTTTAAAAAAAAAAATTATTTGTCTCCATTAAAAATTACATTTGAGTTCTGTTCTTTCAGAGTGCTCTGTAACATGTGATAATAGAGAGAGAAAATAAAAAGTAGAAACCTAGTGACTAAAATACCTTTTTTTTTTTAAGATTTTATTTAGTTATTTGACAGAGATCACAAATAGGCAGACAGGAAGGCAGAGAGAGAGAGGGAAGCAGGCTCTCAGCAGAGAGCCTGATGCGGGGTTCCATCCCAGGACCCCGGGACCATGACCTGAGCCGAAGACAGAAGCTTTACCACACTGAGCCACCCAGGCGCCCCTAAAATACCTTCTTTTGTTTTTGTTTTATTGACTGTATGTAGTAGTATATCATTATTGCAAAATAAAGGGAATTTTTTTTTTCCTGTGTATCTAGAGCCCTGTAAAAATTCTCCATAGAAGGGTGGTAGCTTAGGAAGTGCAGTATTTTCTTTCCTTTCTTAGAGAGAGAAAGCTAAATTGGTAAACAGAGAAGAGCTAACATTGAATACATGCTGTTTTGGAGCATATTACGATTTCAATGTATTCCTTCGTAAACAGATGTTTTACATCTCTAGCCCATAGTACCTCTGAAGGTTATCTTATTTTGGAAACCTTTGCAAATGCTATCAAGTTAAAATGAAGTTATTAGGGTAGGCCCTAATCTAATGTGACTGGCATCACTCTAAGAGGGAAATTTGGATATAATACGCATGGAGAGTGTCAAGTAAAGACCGAGGCAGAGATTACAGCAAAGCATCTGTAAACGGAGGAATGGCAGGGCCTGCCAACTGCCATCGGAAGCTGCATATACAAGAGATCAAGGAGTGCTACAGATTTAGCTACAGATTGCTAAATGTTCCCCGAAGCTAGAAGACAGGCATGAAATAGATTGTCCCTTCGAGCTTGCAGAATGAACCCTGTTGCCTACGTCTTGATTTGGGACTTGTAGGCACTGTAATTGTGAGACAAAAATTTTTGTTACATTAAGCCACCTAGTTCATGATACTACAATAGAGCAGCCCTAGATGATTAATACACATACTATTTATAGATTTCACTTATTTCAGGGACTTCATATCTTAAGAAACTTGCATGGATCATTTTACAGTTCTGGTTAACATACGACTCAATTTTTGTACCAGTATGAACTGCCTGAAAAATACCATAATAATTAGACAAAACAATTTGGGGCTCAATTAATAGAAAGGTATTTTCTCAAATATTAACCCTTTTATTAAGTTGTTACATTGCAAATTATATGTAGGTTAATATATGTGGGTAGTTAAATGTGTGTTAACCAACCTTTAGAACCAGAATTTCTCATATTTATTTCCCTACAAATTTAGTCTCAGTACTAGAGTACTATACATTTCTTTCATATTTTTCTTGCTTTCCTTGAAAATGGAAATCCTTCTTTTAATTTTAACTTTAATAAACTGCTAACATAGGAGATGCCAATTATCTTTGTAAGAACATTTTTCTTAAACATGAAGGGGGTATAAATGTTTCTTTTATTGAGGTGAATATAGAAAATTAACACAAGTTCTCTTAAATTACTTTTAATATTTATATGGACTGTATTTTAACATGTCAAAGAAATAAGATATAATTTAAAGCCATGTTTCATAGCAAGGTGTGTATGTGTATGTCTGTGTGAAAATATATTTTAACTATGTAAACATAACTGCAAACCTTTTTTAAGTAATATCAAAGGAATCCATATAAATGGAATCCATATCAATGGATTTCTTTATATTAAGAAGAGTGGGTTAATATGCTATTTGAGAACTCTGGAAAAATCACAGAGATATTTTTACGTTATTTAAGGTAAGGTAGCTCATCTAAAGAGTCCTTAAGAAGGCATTATAAAGACCTAACAAAGAATTAGATATTTTAAATGTTTTCTCAAGTTTAATATTTAAGAAAAAAATAATTAGGTAAATTTCTTATACAGTGTAGGCATTACAGGGAACACTCTCATAAAGGATAAAATGTCTGAGGAGAGAAAATATACTGACATTAAAAAGACAATGTTTGGGGGCACCTGGGTGACTCAGTTGGTTAAATGTTTGACTCCTGATTTTGGCTCAGGTCATGATCTCAGGGTAATGGAATCAGGCTCCATGCCCACCTGGTGCTCAGCTTGGAGTCTGCTTGAGAGTCTCTCTTTCTCTCTCTTTCTGCCCCTCCCTCCACTTGCACTCTAAACAAACAAATAAATAAATAAAATCTTAGGGAAAAAGACAGCATTTGGGAGGGTCCTACTTCTGCTCTGTTTTAATAGATTTAAATAGTCATGCTCAATATGTATTGGTGCCCTTCCCGGTATACTGCTAATGGAGAAAAATAAGAAGTGCCTAGAATACTCAGAAGAAGACATATGCCAGTAGTAACCTTCCACCATTATATTTTAATTTCTTTAAACCCACTAAGAGGGGTGCCTGTTCTCATTGGTTAAGCAGCTGCCTTCAGCTCAGGTCATGATCTCAGGGTCTTGCTCTGTGGAGAGTCTGCTTCTCCTTCTCCCTCTGCCCTTCCCCCTGCTCCTGCTCTCTCTCTCTCTCTTAAATGAATAAATTTAAAAATCTTTAAAATATATAAAGAAAGAAAGCCACTAAGAGATGGGGTAAGTAAGGATCTATTATTTTGGAATTTACCAACTACAGAGCAAAGGAGATTATAATGCAGACAAATTTAAAATCAGATTTTTTTTAAAAAGAAGAGAAAACTTAAGCCTTTCTACAAAGTTGTACAATTAAGACTTTGATGTGTATTGTTTCAAATAGTTTACTAACTATTCAACAAATATTTAATTAATGTCAGCTCTGTGTCAGATAGTAAGCTAGGCACTATTTCACACTGATGGCCTTTGCCACTGAAGGATACATGTTTTGTTATTAGAGGTATGAGTAAGCCAAGAGATAACAAAGTGTAGAAGGCATCATGATACAGTTAACACCAAATGCTTTGGAGAATGGATATATGAGAATTGCTTTTGAAATTAATCATTTTCTACTGAAAGGTTACTTAGTATTTGGTGTGCAAAATATTCTGTCTGCCATAGTACCATGTTTGCATTATCAGATTTATGGAAAATATATGTTGTTTTCTACAGTCCAAATTTTTAAAAAGTTGAAAAACTATATTTTGTTATGCAGAAGAATTTCAAAGGGAGTGCGTTTTCTATTATTGTCCTCCAAAAGGGGATTTAACAAGTTTCCGATGAGAAAAGCTTCATTTTAGGTTTTCATTTTTATTATAATTTAAACATATATAAGTACATTCTGGATCATCGAGAAGAAAACCTTGTAAGTACATATATGCTACTTCAGAGCCTGAATTTATATATATTTTAGAATATTATAGTAACACAATGTAAATGGGTATGGACTGATGAGAAAGTGCATAAGTAGACTCATAAAGAAAATTCTTGCTAATTGATGGCCCCTGTGGCATACCAAGATTTCATCATAGTAATTCAAAGAAAGAAAAAAGTTGGAGCAATTCAATGATACATGATACAGGGTTCCAAAAGACTTACTGAAGCAAGAGAGTAATTTAATATTGTTACATTATTGCAAATTTGCATGTCATTGATTTTATGGTTTTCCTTGTTTTACATTTATAAATATGTTTCATTATATAAATGTGAAGCTATGTATATTAATATTTTATGGTTTTATATATTCAGATGCATTTTAATTAAAATTGTTTACGTTATTCGAAGTCTTCTCATACAACTCTTGAGTCCAGGGCACCACTGCTGCTGGAAAGCTTTCAAAAAAGCAAATCCACTGTCTGCTGCTAAAATGCAGTATTCAGAATTCCACAGAAATGGGTGACAGAAGCTGTCTCGTTTGGGGAAGTTCCTCTCTTTCTCTTATTTGTACTTACTGTCAGGCACTTGATGGGAGATTTTAGGGCATACCTATTTTTACTCACCATTCTCGGTATACAAAGCCAAGTTTCCCTTACTGTCCCTGAACTGGATTTTTAAATAGTCATTCAGAACTAACTAACTTTCTTTCTCTTTCTTTCTTTCTTTCTTTCTTTCTTTCTTTCTTTCCTTCTTTCTTTCTTTTTAAAGATTTTATTTATTTGAGAGGGAGAGAAGATAGAGACAGAGAGCTGTTGGGGGGAGCAGAGGGAGAGGGAGAAGCAGATTCCACCCTAAGGGCAGAGCCTGATGTGTGGCTTCATCTCCCGACCCTAAGATCACGACCTGAGCTGAAATCAAGAGTTGGTTGCTCAATCAACTGAGCGACCCAGGTGCCCCAGAACTTTGTTTCTTAAGCTGAGAGGATTTAGAAACCATATTAAAAATGAAACAAAACAAATATCTTGAGTGGCGGGTGTTTCAGTACCTACTCCCCTGGGACATATGAGAAAGTACAAATTAGTGAAAAACTTATCTTTCCCTTCTGAAGTTATCATAAGTTTTCCATAAAGACATTTTATAGTAAACAGAGCCTGGTGTGGTATGTGTGGGAATAGTAAATGACAGTCTGGTCAGAGTGTAAAATGCGTCTTGTCATTTATCTTCTGATATTCCCCAATAGAGAATTGGCACATGTATCAAGAGGATTGCAACTCTGAGTCCCAGATGATGCCTGGAAGTCCAGGAGAGTGAATTTGCCTAAATATCAAATTTATGTTCAGCATATATGATTTAACATCTGACACGTTAGCCGAAAAACACCTGTGGACAGTGTAAGAGCAATGAGTTCAAATAGTCCTGCTTAAATCTTAATTTAAGATTTAAATCTTAAATTCAGTGTGGCCTAGAGCAATGTACTTCACCTCCATATATGTCAGATTTCGCATTGGTGAAATGTTAATGATGATATTTCTGATTGGTATGGTATGCATGAAATTAAGTACTATGAAAAAGAATAAATAACTTGGGGAGGCTGACATATATTCAATAAGCATTTAATTAATTACAGATATTAGTACTATTGTTTTTATATATTTTATTTAATCTGAAAATAAGCCATTAGGTTTTTGTTTTTTTGTTTTTTTAGTATAGAAAGTTAATATATAAAGTTAAGCATACAATAGGGGTGACTGGGTGGCTTGGTCAGGTAAGCGTCTGACTCTTGGTTGGGACTCAGGTCATGATTTCAGGGTCCTATGATCAAACCCCACTTTGGGCTCTGCACTCAGTGGAAATCTGCTTGGATATTCTCTCCTTCTGCCCCTTCCCCTGCTTTCTCTCTCTTTCTCTCTCTCTCTCAAATAAATTAAAAGAAAAATCTTAAAAAATATACAATATAATGCCACATTTAAATGGATGTCCTTTGCCTACAGATCTAGAGAAGACTCATTTCAGATAAATTTTCAAATGAAGAAGAAATTAGAACACATCTTATATTTTGGGCTAACTTTTGGCAAGCATATGCATGATGTCATTTAAAGCTATGCAAGGGGGTAATTTCAGGGAATTTGAATTTCAAGCACGGAAAATGCATGCTTCCTTTTTAGTGAACTTTTTGTCAGATACTCCTATTTCCTCAACCCTAATTCTTTTGGAGTAGCCCTGGACTGAACAGAAATCGTTAAATAGGTACTTCTAACTCTGTTTAAATTTTCTATCTGCAGTACCTAAGACTACTGTATAAAAATGCATCTTAGAAAACAGCAGGTATGTATATTAATCTAAATCATTTAAACCATTTTTCAAGTCCATTTATTTGCCACCATGTATAGCATTTAATTTATTTAAGCGTGCATTACCTTTTGTTTTATATCCTGCTAAAGGGAAAAACATGTCTAGAGGGAGATTTACTGGGAGCCTAATATGAGAAGAAGCAGTGTTAAGAACCATAAATACATTAGCTCGTTCGGTTGACACTCAGTGAAAGGGGTATATGGGCAGGGATCGGCAGGAGTGCTGAAACAGACTCAGCTTCTGTCTTTTCTTCTTGTCTGTGTGGTTTTCTTTAGCACCTGTTTGCTTTTTGTTCCTTATTTCAAAATCATAAATCATAAGAAACAAACAAATATGCTTTTTACATTCACTTTTGTAACTATTGAGTTTATACTTTTGTACATATATATATAAATATAAAAATTTATTTTTTCTTTGTTCATTATTATTTAAATGAAACCGCATCCCAAAAGGTAAATAATAGTGTGTTCAAATTATGTACTTGAAATCATTTCTCACTGGCTTTAATTAATTTAACCGTTTATCAATAGGATACTGGCATATAAATATTTAAAAGACCAAAACCAAAATTAAATGACACAGCAAGTTGTTCTAGTAGATAGAAAACTTTATGTGCTGTCAGATTGCCCGGAGGTCAGTAATCGAGGAGCCAAATCTCCTACTTAGAAAATATAAGTGATTTGTTGAAATCACCTCTCTGAGCCATTGCTGATTGTAAATACTAGATAATTTTGAAATAACGCACTATCAAAGTATAGCTCCTGGTCCCCCAAAGTATCCTGAATTTTGGATACTTTGCAAACTACTAGTTGGATAATACATACTGGACGTGTTTGCATGGCACATTTAATTTTAAAGACCTATTTTCTAGTCAAGTACCATATTTGACGGGCACCTGGATGGCTCAGTTGGGTAAAGGTCTGCCTTTGGCTCAGGTCATAATCCAAGGGTCCTGGGATCTGAGCCGGGCATCTGGATCCCTGCTCAGCGGGGAAACTGCTTCTCCCTCAGTCATTCCCCTTGGCTTGTCAAATAAATAAATAAAATCTTAAAAAAAAAGTTCTGTATTTGAGTATATTTACTTTTAATATCAAATTTATTTAAAATGACCTTTTCTGCTACATCATTGTCATGTAAGAGAGTTATGGCTTGCCATTTAAATGCAAAATAGTTTCCCCTTCATTTTTTAATTTTAAATGGCAGGTAGTTAAATCATTTACCTTATGAGTGAAAAAATTATAATGTGATAATTTTTTTTCTGTGTCTCTCAGTAATTACTGTAGTGCTTACCTAAGTGCCCCTTATGATACACAAAGGGAAGATTGAATATTTTTAAAGCCAGGCAGCTTTTAAATGTATCTAATTGCACAACATTACACGATTTAAATGTTTGAGGAGTGTATATAGATATAGGCAACTTGACATAATAAGAGAAACTGTTTAAAGCTTTAAACTATTTAAAACTTTTTCATGAACAATGTAAATGCATAGCATTATGTACTTTGAAACTAACATTTATAAAAATGAAATGATTGTAGGGTATTTATTTTGAATGCTTAGACTCTCATTTCTTTCTTCAACTATCCAGGGTGACCCAGTTTTCCTACTTGTCCCTCCACAAGGATGGAAGAGTCATCTCCATCATGGAAGAGTCATGAATTCCCTTGTGTGTGCGTATCTTCCCCATACATAATGCTGTTCCTTGTTTCTTATTTCATACTGTCCCCATGAAGCTCATCCTCTCTCTATATTCAAGATACAGCCTCTTGTATTTTACAAACCTTGGAGTTATCACTTAATCTTTTAATGATTATAATTGCGATTTATAAATTTTCAAGTTTATCAGGAAAAAATTTGATTATTTTTATATGTAACTTTATTACATTAATGGAAGTTCCACATGAGATCCTCTGAAAACATTATCCACTATGACTTTTCTATGAACTTAACCTCCGACTCTTCTTTTTCCAGCCCTCTTGCTAAGTGCAGATAGAGATAGCCAAACAATAGCTGCTAAAGAGGAAGAAAGATTCCCTCTTTTGAGAGGAGTGCTTTGGTGGTTCAGTGGATTAAGCCTCTGCCTTTGGTTCAGGTCATGATCCCAGGATCCTGGGATTGAGCCCCGCATCAGGCTCTCTGTTTGGCAGGGAGCCTGCTTCCTGCCTGTCTCTGCCTGATTGTGATCTCTGTCTGTCAAATAAATAAATAATTTTTTAAAAAAAGAAAGATTCCCTCTTTTTCTGAGAACTGTTTTTGCCCCACTTATTCATGAAACCAACTGGATTTTTACTACTAAGCCTCTGTAAAAACTTGTCTTTCTTTCCCCAAAGTAGGACACCACTTCCTTGATCAAACTTTAGCCAAAATCTCCTCTAAACTGTCTTTTCAATAGGCCTCAACCTTTGGATTGCATGATAATGTTCAACAGGAACACAATTAACATAAAAATTAAGGTAGTGGGAAATATTCTTAATACTTATGAATGTGCTTTTTTGCTTTTAAGTATATTGGTGAGGAAATTAAAAAGTAATAGCAATTTCCTTTTTATTTTTGGTAACTTAGCAATTCAGAATTTCAGTGATTTGTCAAGATTATTCAACTAGTTGGAGAGAACAGAGTAAAAAAACATTACTTCTGACAGAAAAAAAAATGCTTCTCAGATCTATCACTGAGATAAGTAAATTGGAGGAATTAATAAATAGATACTACCTTAAGTTAAATTAACAATAAAATATAATATTGAGTTCATTAAGGCTATTTTACAGAATATTTGAGTTTTCCATATTGTTTCTTTAATTTTATACATCCCAGATTCCTTTGTGTTACTGAAAAAATGAAGTTAGTAGTTATATATTGAGACCTGAAAAAAAATAAACAAGGAGGATTATAAAAATTATGCGTCTGTATATGTGCGCATGTCCTAATTCATAATCTTTTGTTATGTCTATTGGAAATTAAGTAATTTTTCATTATTAAGAAAAATATAAATCTCTAGTCATTCCAGCAACACACTGATGAATGTCATCAATCTTAATGGACCACTGAAGACCACTTACCCTTATAAATCAATTTATGGTACAATTTAAGTATAAAATCAATTCCCCAAACTATTTATGTTTTGCTCATATAAGTATAAACAGTTTATTTGTTATAAAGGATTAAGAATACAGAGAACTTAAAAGATATTTTTTTATGTGAAGGCAAATTGTATTTATACATCCATCTACTTCCTAAAGTTTCTATAAATATAATGCCACCTTAAAAACTGAAGGTTTTATGTAAAAATGTATTAAAATGAATACTTTATAACTGTGTGTTCTGTATTTGGTTAGTTTATTTCCATAGTTTGTTCACCGAGGACAGCTCTTTTGTTTTATTCATCTTTCCTAAACCAGCTACTTCATCTTTACCTCCAAGCACGGGTTTGCTTTCTCAAGTAATAGCTACTTAGTAAGTGTTAAATAAGCAACTGAATAATTGAAGAATCTACCAAAATAAATTTACACATTTTATGTTATCAAATTTGTACATTTACTAATATTAAGTGTTGTCCTAGGTAACAGAGTTTTAATAAAAATATCTTTTTTTTTAATTGTAAATTTAGTGGTAGGCATAAAAATAAATGGGTATAATTCAGTTTTCTGATGTCGGTGATAATGAGAGGTTATTGCTGGGTATCAAAGAGGTGGCATGCAGGTACCAGGAAGGCTTACCTTAGGTATGTGAAACTAAAGCCAAACCTCAGAAAATCTTAGGTGGAACTCCCCTTTTCAAAGAAATTCGAAACAAAAACATTCTATTTTGTAATACTTGAAGCTCAGTCACAGTCTAAGTTTCTGCTTCATTTCATGGAAGACAAAGAATGCTAGGCAGTGATTACCTACTGCAGGTACTGTTCAGGATTTAAATTGGATCTGACACAGAGTATTCCCACTCTGAGAAACAAACTGAGGGTTTTGGAGGGGAGGGGAGTAAGGGGGTTAGGTGAGCCTGGGGGTGGGTATTATGGAGGGCACGTATTGCATGGAGCACTGGGTGTGCTTCATAAACAATGAATTCTGGAACCCTGAAAAGAAATAAAATAAAATAAAATGAAAAAAAAAAAAGGGGAGAATAGTGAATGTGTCACCATTGTCCACATACAGAGTTATGTGTTTAATGGAGAAAACCAAGATTGAGATTCAGCACAACAAAGGAAAAAGGATGGGGAAAATGGGGTTTATTTTGACATGGTCTATATCGTATGATCTTAGGGTTTGATGATGCTGTGTGAAGCCCACTGAGAAGTCAGAAGAACTTTTTGCCAGCGTGACCATGGGTAGATAGAATACATACTAGCTTTTCTGGTATACCTCTACTGTCCTAGGAAAGGGGGAATGCTAAACTAAATGATGTGCTCTGGGCAAATTATGTACGTATTATGCTTCATTTTTGTCATCTGAAAAATAGAAATAATCAGAGTATCTGCTTCTTAATGTTTTTGTGAGGATGGAATGAGATAACACATTCAGTATGCTTAGGGAAGTGCTAATGAGCATCTACCAATTTCTCAATAAAGGTATTATCATTAATATTTTAAAGTTTATGGTACATACTAAATATGCAAAGAAAACATAAAAATATCTTTCAATCTCAAATTCCGTATTAAAAAATATTTTTCAGGTGACAACTTTTACTCCCAGTCCTTGGAAATTTCAGACTACATGTTTCTGCCAAATTATTCCTCTGTCAGCATAGCCTAATCTGTTTTATAAACTAATTAGTATACTTGAAAGATTTCAAGAACACATTTTGATAACAAACTTACTATGGAGGAAAGCTATAAACTAGCATCTCCCACATAAGATGTTCTAAAATGAAAAAAAAAAAGTGAAGAGTAACAATACTGTAAACAAGAAAAATACCATTAATAGAGCAGAGATTTTAAGAAATTATAAAAATAAATAAGTAGTTGGAATTGAATAAAATCTCTAGAGAAGTGAACCAGAAAAAAAAAAAATTGGAGTTCAAAGCATTAGAACAAGGCATCCATATAATTAAGATGCGTGTTCCAAGATCAGAATCAGCTGATACAATGTATAAGAAAAGTTCCTGGAAAATAGTTGATACAGATTATTTTGGGCAGAACATTTAGAGAAGCAAGATGACCTCTAAACTTTTGTAGATCGGTAAGCTCCAGGGTTTCCCCAGGAGGGATCAAAGACGTTCAAGAGTGTAAGAGGAAAAGCCATGACCCAGGCATCTAGACAACCAAGTAGTATGGGGGAAACACTCATTTAAACAAACTTCGTAGGGCACCTGGATGGCTCAGTTGGTGTCTACCTTCAGCTCAGTTCATGATCCTGGGATCTTGGGATCAAACTCTGTGTCCGTTCCCTGCTTAACAGGGAGTCTGCTTCTCCCTCTCCTTCTCTGCCCTGCCCCCATTCTCTCTCTCTCTCTCACACACAAACACACACTCTCAAATACATAAATATTTAAAAAGAAAAAATTAAATAAACAAGCTTTTTGTACATTTAAGCTAGCAGCATGGCAGATTGGTTCCACCCTTGTAAGCCTACCCAGTGTATTTAGTAGAGAAAAATAAACAAATAGTGGAGAAAAATAAAAATAAAAGTAAATTAAAAACAAAACAAAACAGAATTCACATCTGACATTAATGTAAACATAAAAAGTGAATGGACACAAAGTGGATTAGAATTAGAAAATTTATTAGATTTGCCAGATACAGCATTTTAAAAAAGAAAATCAGTTGCATTTCATATACTAGCAGTGAAAGTAAAAAATGCACTTTAAAAATTACCATTTAAAACAGTAAGAAAGCTGTAGTATATCAAAGATGAGTAATGAAAGATGGATAGGACATTTGTGGAGGAAATTGTAAAATGATTTGAAAGTATAATGAACATGAATAAATGCATATAGAAATATCTATGGTGGTATTTAACAGGATGCCATTTTATCAACTTCTCCAAATTCACCCACAAATATTCTCAATTCCTATTAAAATCCTGACTTAATTTTTCAAGGATTTTTTCACCCTTATTCAAAAGATATTTGGAAAAGCAAAAACTCTAGTAATAAAAAAGACAATTTTCAGGAGAAAAAAATGACCCTGTAGGGGAAATTATCCTGTCAGATAAATAACAGCCTTATTATAATCTACATTTAATTAAGGAAGTAAGACATTGGTATAGGTATATATAAAGAGACCAAAGGAATATATCCCAGAAACAGAACATTTACTCACTATAAATTGGTGAGTAAAAGTGAACTATTCAAAAGTATTATAAATTTTTTTTAATAGAGAAAAACATAAAACCAAGTCATTTCATACCATTCACAAAAACAAATCCTGGAAGAAATAGAAATAATGGGACAGTCTTAATGTCAAAAGAAACCTTTTCCTTTTGTTTGAGATTTTATTTTATTTTGACAGAGAGAGGAGAGAGAGTACTAGTAGGGAGAGGGAAGACAGTGAGAGAGGGAGAAGCAGACTTCCCACTGAGCAGGGAGCCTGATATGGGGCTTCCACCCGGGACCTGGGGGATCATGACCTGATGCTTAACTGACTGAACTGGCTGCTTCCCAGTGACTGATGGTGAGAGTAAGGCATGTAAATAGAGGGTCGGATATCTAGGTGCTACACCAGGAGGGTTTTCTTATTTTTTTTTCTAAAAGCACATTGTTTAGTTTGTCATGGAATTTAAAGTCTTTTGGATACATGAACTGAAATTGCTTTTCATTTGAACTAGTTTGTGTGTATTTTTATCTTTGGATTCGCTGATTTATTTTTTACAATTTTCCCCCACATATTCAATAATGTAGTTCTTTAGGAAAAGGAATTCATAAGAACAATAATGATAAGAGCCAAAACAAATTTGTTCTGAAAATTTGTCTAGTTCTCCCAAGTGTATTCTGTTGCTTTGATGTTTTAATGCATATATTTTAATAAAAATCTACCTGTTTAGTAATATTTCTGTTTTAGGTCATAATAGTACGTTGGATTTCATGTCAGGACCATAAATTATTATTTCAATTACGGCTTTCAATATATTTTCCAAGTTGTATTTTCTTTAAATTGGTATTAAAACTGAAATGAAAAATTCAAAAAGTATTGCATAAAGAAAATATTTCTCATTGAATCAGCTTCTTTTTATTTCTTTTCTGAAGGTTATTTTCCATAAAAATTTACATACTCTGAATGAATTACTAAATAAATTGTGGAATGTAACATCAGATTTGCATTTATCTTTTATTTTTAAGTGTTCCATTGATTAAATATTGCATATTTAATAACATTACTGGCATTACTCATGTGCTTCTTTAGTAAATCACATATAAAATACATTAAAGACTAAATTTATGAAATATATAAATCTAACGTGTGACTTACACATGGCTAAAATTTAACTCAGGGGGTATATTATGCAGTACTTTCTTGAGCAAAGGAAATTTAAAAAAAAGTAGAAATGCTACTTACATTAAAGCAGTCAGCAATATTATTTGTATAAACAACTTCAAAAATGACAATATATTACCATTTACAATATGCCACTCAAAAATAACCATAAATCCATACTATATATCCATAATCTTATTGTCCTGCTTTTACACTTCTGGTGACTTTGGGTCTTTGTTTTCCAACAGCAATCACACAGGAGAATTAATTGCTAATCAGATTGGTAATATGTAGATGTAGGCTTTGGAGATAACATGTCAGACACTGAGACTTGTATTTGAAAAGTAGAGTCAGAAAATAGCTGTATATGGGGAGATATTGAAGGTAAGACCTGAAGGATTAAAAAGTACAATCTATTGTGTACAGTGTGAGAGAAAACTTCTAGGCTAAAGGAATAGCCTAGTCCAAGACCCTTAGGTGAAGAGTAATTAGACATTATTTCAAGGACTGAAAACATAGTGTCTATATTGGAACCCTGCAAATTTGGAATGTTGTACTGCACTTTACAATTTCATTCATTTATGTATTCATCATTAAAGCAATACCCATTAACACTGGTGAAATGTTCTTTAATAAAAAGAAAGGAAAGAAGAAAGAAAGGGAAATAGGAAGGAAGGAAAGGAGAAAGCATCTGCTTTTGTTTTTGTTTTTGTTTTGAAGCCAGCTTTCTTAATGAAGGCAATCAACATACATAATCTGACAATAATAATTTGACTTCATGGTATATAAATCTCTGAAAGTGAAAATTAAATGTATCAACAGATGTAAAATAACATTGGGCTAATTTTCTTGAATTATGTGATACTTTTTTTATTTCATTTGAGCTTATAATCATCTATTCAACACATTTACTGCTCTTTTTTATTTTATTTTATTTTTTTAATTTTTTATAAACATATATTTTTATCCCCAGGGGTACAGGTCTGTGAATCAACATTTACTGCTCTTTTAAGTCTTCTTCATTTATGTTCACTTCTTACTTTCCACTGTCTCTATATTGTTATTTTTCTATTGTTATTAAATCATTCATTTGCAAATAACAATATGCTAGAAAAACATATCTGAACCCTAGGTCCACATCTCACTTTTCATGCTTGAAATCATAACTAAGAGCCAGGAGTACATCACAACAACAACAACAAAAAACTTTTCCATGAAATAGAGAGCACAAATACATATAGCTGTGGACTAAAACAATTGAC
The DNA here is from genome assembly GCF_011764305.1 of Mustela putorius furo. NCBI lineage: Eukaryota > Metazoa > Chordata > Mammalia > Carnivora > Mustelidae > Mustela > Mustela putorius. The sequence continues at coordinate 12,221,762 of NW_025421467.1, read as the reverse complement.
ATTATGAGAACATGCCTGAAAAGCCTCATGTTATAGCCCCATCCCATCCCCCCACCCCTGGCAGAGAAGAGCTGAGAAAGTGGAGCTAGTCTAGTAATGGCAGAAATCTGCTGGGCAAACCCACTTGGAGAACAGAGGGACTTTGTCTTGACTGCTTCATTAGAGAAAACACACAGATAAAGCAGTAAGGTTATGTGATGGTAGTTTAAGTGCCACAAAACTGACAAACCTCCAAAAAAGCTTCATCTGCTACAATGGAGGGAACAATTAGGAATCGGGGTCTGTGCATTAGCAGTTTCAAGCGAAGGAACTTTTTTAGAAGCTCAGTGTTGGCTATAGAAACACTTCTGAACTGATGATGTTTGAGAAACGAAAGAGATTTTAAAGTTATGGCCAATCATGTTAGAAATAAAAGGCAGAGCATGGGAACAGAGAAATGTACAAAATTCTCCTGGCCCTTTACTACCCTCACCAGGAAACTTCTATTTATTTTTTTCTGCAGGCTTATTGAGATATAACTGAGAAATAACATAGTGACAGGGTAAGGTGTACAATATAATGGTTTGATATGTGCTTATATTGCAAAATGATTACCATAAAAAGGTTATTTAATACATTTATCACATCACATCGGTTTTTTGGGGGGAAGAGGATGAGATGACACCATTAAAAATCTACTGTGTCAACAAATTTTAAATATATAATACAATATTGTTAACTATAGTCACAATGTTGTACTTAGATCCCCAGAATAAATTTGGCTAGTTTGTGTTTTATAATTGAACTATTTCTAATAATACCTTTTAGATCTATCTGGGTCTTAATTTTTGTCATATTGGTATAATTCAAAATATATGTAAAATACATATGTAATATATTTTTGAATTACCATTGTTCAAATTATCAATAAACATTAGCTGAAGTGATATCTTAAATGACACATTTAATTAACTGGAATTCACAGCTATGTTTTGAATATGGAGACTGCCTACAACTATGTGTGGATTACAATCTAGAGATGGATATTTTCATTTCATACAACGGCAGTATATGTTTTGAATTATAAGCTACGCAAAAGCTAGGACTATTTCCTACAGAGTATAAAATCATTGGGAAATTCAAAGAGGTTATTTAGGTTACCAAATTTAAAATTACACTGTAAATCTACTGGTGCATCTCATTATCTCTGCTTTTATGTTGTGAAGAATATTACCAGTTTTCCTTTATTTTGATTATCTTTTCCAATTTTCCAATTTTTTTATCCTATAACAAATAGTAACATCTTTTTGTCAATCAAGTTATATATGGATAAAAAGTATAACTTTATAAATATAAATAATTACTGTGGGGTCACAAGGTAAAGCAGTTAAAACATACAGGAACATTGCTTTGGTAACTGCACAATGAGGAGTGAGAATATTAATCTGTTAGCTTCATTAGGAGTTTCTAGTACCATTTAATTTTCGTAAGGAAGTATATACTATATTATTATTGATATATTCAGTATTTAAATAAGACAGCATTTATGTTGGTTAAATTCCCCTTCAAGTTTTACCAGTTAATACACAGTTTGGTGAACTAAAGTGTTAAATGTGTTTACTTATCTATAAAATAAAGGAACTGAAAATGAAGTCAAAATGTGTGAAATGAATAATTTCATTTACATTTTGCTTTAAGTACCATAATTGTAAATATAAATTTTAGACATGGCCCACTACCCTTTAGATTTCTGAAGGTAGGCAGTTTTGCTGTTTGTTTAAATAATTTTTCTATGCAATTGTTATCTTACTTTCATTGGCCTAAGGAGAGAGGGTTCATAGAAAATGTTTAACTCTTGTTTGCTTTGTAAAATTGTTGCTATTTCCTTCTACTTTGTAACATTCATCACATAACATTTTCCATTTTTGACTTACTAATATTGGCAAGAATATTCACTTCTCAACTTTTTCCCTGTATTTTGATTAATATCCTTATTCAATCTGTTCATTGTTGGTTATTTCTATATTTCCACAGCTTACTCCCTTACCACCTGTCATTCTCTCTTCCCACTCCCTGCCTCTTTCTACATTTTTTTTCTCTTTGTGTAGGTGACGTCAGCCCCTTTTCCATTTGCCTTTCTTCCAGTCCTGTTCTGTTCTTTCTGTGTTCTTTATCTCTTCTCTGTTGTGTGCCTTGAGCAATAAACAAGTCATCAACATTTTCAAATTCATTTATCTTCTAATATTCTCAGGGCAGTGATAGTTTGGGGATAACAAACGAAAGAGATTCTTCCAATACTAAATTTAAAGAAGTGTGAGAAAGTTTAAATAACTTGTGAGAAAGTAAGTTTATTACCAATGTCAGTAATGACTTAAAAACAGAGTTTAAATTAAAAAGGGTTTAAAGAATTTTAAGAGATCGAAATAGGGTCTTTGCTTAATTCACAGCACAGACATTACAGTATATATTATAAGGGTTCTGATCACTTCTTTTGAGTACTAAACAGTACAGCAGCACAGTATTCACACTTTGGTAATATTGCCATTTTTCCTTATTTATTGTGGTAAACCATAAGCTCATTAAATTTCTGCCTTTACACAACGTATTGGCTTGTAGATTAGCATTATCAACCAACACCATCCTTTCTCTGAATTATCCCTATATTTTATTTTTAAAGGTTTTATCTTTTAGATTTTACCACCACTGCATTATTTTTGTGAATAATGAGTCACATAAGGTTTATAAAATTATTAGCATATATCTGACAATATCATATTATTCCATGACATTAGTATGTATTTTAAAAATGTTTTAGAATATAAACAATTTAACATTTGCTTTAACTCCCTTACCATCCCCACTAAAATGGTTATAAATATTAAACATTTATGAGGTCATAGGTTAGGAAAAAAATTATCAGTGAATCGAAAAACTGTGGAATTATTGTCAGTGGAATTTTTCTTTTGCTCTTTTGAAATAAAATGTCAGAATTTTCATATTGCATTCATATTCACTCATATTTACTTCTTGTCTCAGATTAACCTGTGATGTCAAAGGTGATATTACTTGAAGTTTTAGGTTAATGCATATAATTTAAATTATAAATTGGAAAACTTCAGTGGAATAATTTTTCATGAAAAAAAGATCACAACTTGCTTTGTCTTCCATCTATGTAGCATATAAAATCACATATGTAATAAATATATAAATTATTTAAATATTTAATAATGGAAATAAAATTCTGTTGTGCCAAGAGACTTATAGGATTCTATAAATGTTAACAACTGTGATTCTCATAGTAAACTTTACAGATTAATCCCAAGACAAAATTATTTCCTTTATAAAAATATACCCAAAGAGCATTATGAAGGCCTCACATGGAATGCCATAGATTAAATCAAACACAATTTGTTTATATGAGATGAAAACTTTAAAAAAAGGGGTATTGACATTTACTTGCAGAGAAAATCAATACAAACATAACAAATATATTAATTCACTGATATCTACTAATTGCTTTTGTGGATTAAGTGAATATTTTTAAAAGATATAAATCATGCATTTATTAAACATTCAATACAAAAAATGTTTTGACTCAGTTTAGTGGAGCAAATCAGATGTCATTAGAGATATATCATTTCAGTTTGGTCATTCAAAGGAAAAAATAAGGGGCTTAAATATTTTTGTAAGAGAATAATATCAGGACAAAACTATATAATGTGTTCATCTATAAATTATGTTTGTTTTTCTACTGTTCTAGAGTATGATCATATATTATCTATGAGCAGTAAAGAATAAGGATACCATTCACATTGTAAACATCTTTATTATTTTGATATTTTTTATATTCTAGTTAGGAGTCTAATTAGCAGTCTGCAGAGGATCCCCCTCAGGTAGTCTGCGTAGTGTGGAGCAGCCAATGTGTGTAAAGAAACTAGTGTAGAACATGGATAGAATTACTGCAAGGTTTGGAGATAACAATGCATGGTGGTCAGAAAGGGTCAGAAATTTGTATTCGTAAAATGTAAAAATGCACAAGAGTGTAAGATGGATTATTAGCATCAATAAGTTCTAGGGCTCATACAAATACCAGTTTTAACATAAAACAGTAAATGGCAGAAGTAAAATTTTAAGTGATATCATATGTAAGACCAGCAAGAAATCCTCCAAAACTTGGGTTTGAATAAAGCACTGATCTTTTCAAGATCCTTTGCTTCCAATAATTTATTTTAAATATCTGGGTTTTGTCAAGATGGCCCTAGCCCATTTGATTCCTGAACACATAATTAGAATAGCCTTTTTCAGTGGCATGAAAAGAGAGAGATGATAATATGATAATGATATTCTCATTTTCCATATTCAGTCTGTACTTACATGTGGATAAGGAAATACATTCAAAAACGTCATAGGATCTCACCACAAGGCCTTTCTAAATGATAATCTAGGAAGGTGATAAAACTGTCTTTATTGTGTGTCAAGTGAAAGATAGGGAAAGCATTTATACAGAGAACAAGGAAATATTTTAGATAGAAGTTATGAATTGTCAAATAAGGAAATGCAAATGCAGTTATATGCATTGATATTGAAAGATCCAATACTATAAAAAATGTCAGTTTCCTCCAAACATATATATGGACTAAATGCTATCACAATAAAAATAGCAGCAGGTTTTTGATGAAAATAGGAAAGGTGACTCTGAAATATAAATGAAAATTCAATTGTCAAATCTAGCTAATAATGTGAAAAAAAAGTACGAAGTGCAAGAACCTATGATAACAAAACTTAATATAAAACACAAGTATTAAAACTTAAAAGAGTATGTGTTGAAAGTGTAATTCAACTTAAGGCTTCAATTTTTTTGAAAATTTGTCTATGTTAAATATTCCTTCTGCTTTATAGGGCTAGATACATGAAATGCTACAGTACTACTTTCTAATTATCTTTAATGTTAGAAACAATCCTATAATTTTCTTTCTGTGTTATTAATCATCAATTTTACCTAGAGCACAGAGTTTCTGTTAAGTGAGCTGATTTTTTCTTGAATGTGCTAAACCTAGACATAACAGCACTTGGAAAATAAATAAAGGAGAAAAAAAATGAGCATTTAAAGAATCATATTTTATGTCTTTTCTCATACTTAAATAAAATAACAAAATATTGACTCAAGTTAATCTAAGTGGTGTTACTTTAAAAAGCTTAATAATTACTATGACTTGATTTGATGAACTCTAATTCCCATCCCCTAGAATATTAAGAAATGGTATTGTTCGCTTACAGCTTATTATACTATGGCTCATGTTATTTCTTCCTATCCTGGAATGTCAGCCCACATACATTATTCACATGAAGCAGAGTGAACTTTAAATAGGGAGATTATACTGGAGGGAAATGAGAAAGCCATCATTCTCAATTTTACCCCATACTGTTATTAAAGGTTACATAGGCAGTGATCTTTCTTTTTCCCACTTTTATTTAAAGCTTTATCTTCTTTCTTTTTTCTTTCTGATTATCTTATTCCTTTTCATCTCCCATAACATCCACATAATTCTGCCTTTTTTTTCTATATTGTGTGAAGGACTAGTTGAGTTATTTTAAATGATTTACTGTCTTCCTGTTGCGAGGTAGACATTGAAATAACTTATGATGAATAAGATATTGTATACTATATGACTTCCTTCTATTCTTTGTCTAGAATGTGGTCAATCTGAATTTAAGTCATTAAGTATGAAAATATTTGTCTGAAGAATTTGAACAGAAAGTTTAAGGCTGATATAAATTAAATTATTAAACAATGACAATTGCAGTGGAAATGCTAACAGACCTTTTACTAAACAATAAACTGCAATTAGAGACAGTGTTCCCTGACAATCATGTGCTTACTTATCAGCAAAATGTTTCCATAACAGCATTTCCATGTTAAATGACTGATAGATACTTAAACACTGCAGGGAACATATAAAAGTTTTGCTTCTGAAGAAGTATTTACACTGGAAACTTATAAAATGGCACACTCAATTTATTGATATTTAAAAAGTTGGTCATAAAATAAAAAAATAGAAGTATAATCTAGAATTTTTGTAAATTATGTATAAAATCAGTCTTACTAATAATCACTACATTTATTTGTACTTAATATGTTTTTGGTATGTCTTTATCATGTTTTTAATATATTTTATTGCTGGCATAAGAAAAATTAGAAGAAAAATAATGATGTTTCAAAAGTGAACCATTGATACGTTGTTTTTTCTTTTAAAGATTTTTATTTATTTAATGAGATAGATCTCAAGTGGGGAAAAAGGGCAAATGGAGAGGGACAAGCAGACACCCTGCTTGAGGAGGGAGCCCTACGTGGGACTCAATCCCAGGATCCAGGGATCATGAACTGAGCCAAGGGCAAATGCCTAACTGACTGAGCCACCCAGGAGCCCCTGGTATATCCTTCCTCAAACTCTTCCATATATATCAGAAAGGCAGTGAGTTTTACTGGAAAGAACAAATGCTTTGGAGTATGTCATCTATTTTCCCACACATTTGTTGTAGGAGGAGGGGCATGTTCCTTAACAACCCTGATATTCAGTTTAATTATTGGCATGGAAAAGAAGTAAAAGCAAACCTATGATTTTTTTTTTTCCATAAGAGAATGAACTAATAGAGTGGAACACAAATGCGTTTATTCTCCTATCCCTTAGTTTACACGAAAATGCATTTCTTCATTTGAAACCTGTGACAAATATCTGATTAGTGTGTAGCATCTTTCCTTGGACATCCATTGTTACCTCAATTTTCTAGGTATTTAGTGAAATAAGAGGAAAATGTATACCCACACAAAACCTACACATGTATTTTTATAGCAAGCAGCTTTTTAAGGAATTACCAAAAGATGGAAGCAACATCATGTGGCTATACTGATATTATTAGATTACATAAATGAATTAGAATAGACAAATCTTCTGTGCAGAAGAATCCCAAATAATTTAGTTAATGTGCCATCTTCTACAAGGCATAACTTAATTCCCCACCCCTTAGAAGTGGGCTGTACAAAGTGTTTTCTTTTCAGACATTGTGAGGGGGTGGCTATCAAGTAATTTTTATGGTGGAAGAATCTCACAAACACTACTTCCACCAGGTGACCAAAATTAACAACAGTGATACGTCATGTTGATAGTTTCTTCCCCTGATATGAAGTAATGAAGGGCACTTTACCTTAGTGGCCTTCATACCCAAAACACACAACCCCTGTCTAACCATTAGGAAAATAGATATAAATCTCAATAGAAGGATATTTTACAAAAAAAAACCAGTATTCCACAAAACTACCAATGTCATCAAGAACAAGAAAAGTCTGAGAAACTGTGATAGCCAAGAAGAGCCTCAAGAGATGTGATGACTAAATATAGTGTCATGTCCTGGATGTGATACTAGAACAGCAAAATGGCAGTAGGTTAAAAAAAAAAAAGATGGACTTTTATTTCATAATAATATGAAAAATACAATTTCTAAAATTGGTAGCATCAAAAAGGTATTAATAAAAGAGCAAATATCATTCAGTTGAAAACATGTTGGAAAGGTAATTTTCATAGACAATACAGTCAAGGAATGTTATTATAGAAAACAAAACAAAATAATTGGAAATTGTGAAATACATTAACAAAGAAATAGTAGATGAGAATTACATCAGAAAATCCCAAGTCTTCATATGTAACTGGGCCCCCAAGTGTCAAAAACTGAATGTAAAGAAAGATCTACACATATACACAATGTAATGACATTTCAGAAAACCAGAGGATAGAGCAAAAGTCATCACCAGAGAAGTCAGAGTTATACTGGCATCTAACATCTTATCCCCAAACTAAATTGCCACAAAATGCTGTTGAAATATAAAAACAATAAGATACCCAAAAAATGGACTTTAGAAAAACTAATTTTTTAAAATTTAATTTAATTTTTTTTCAGTGATCCAAAATTCATTGTTTATGCACCACATCCAGTTCTCCATGCAATATGTGCCCTCCTTAATAACCACCATCAGGCTCACCCAACCCCCTACCCCATCCCCTCCAAAACCCTCAGTTTGTTTCTCAGAGTCCACAGTCTCTCATGGTTTTTCTCCCCCTCCAATTTCCCCCAACTCACTTCTCCGCTCCATCTCCCAAAGTCCTCCATGTTATTCCTTATGCTCCACAAGTAAATGAAACCATATAAGTGACTCTCTCTGCTTGACTTATTTCACTCAGCATAATCTCTTCCCATCCCATTCATGTTGATGCAAAAGTTGGGTATTCGTCCTTTCTAATGGAAGCATAATACTCCATTGTATATATGTAACATATCTTCTTTACCAATTCATCTGTTGAAGGGCATCTTGGTTCTCTCCACAGTTTGGAGACTGTGGTCATTGCTGCTATGAACACTGGAGTACAGATGGTGCTTCTTTTCGCTACATCTGTATCTTTGGGGTAAATACCCAGTAATGTAATTGCAGGGTCATAGGGTAGCTCTATTTTTAATTTCTTAAGGAATGTCCACACTGTTTTCCACACTGTTGGTGCAGTTGGCTGCACCAACTTGCATTCCCACCAACAGTATAAAAGGGTTCACCTTTCTCTACATCCTCTCCAACACTTGTTTACTGTTTTGTTGATTTTGGTCATTGTAACTGGTGTAAGGTGGTATCTCAATGTGGTTTTGATTTAGAAGGTCTTTGATGACTAATGATGATGAACATTTTTTCACGTGTCTGTTAGCCATTTGTATGTCTTCATTGGAGAAGTGTTTGTTCATGTCTTCTGCCATTTTTTGACTTGATTATTTTTTGGTTGTTGAGTTTGAGAAGTTCTTTATAGATCTTGGATATCAGCCCTTTGTGTGTAGTGTCATTTGTAAATATCTTCTCCCATTCTGTGGGTTGCCTCTTTTTCTTTCTTTGTTGTTGTTAACTGTTTCCTTTGCTGTGCAGAAGCTTTTGATCTTGATGGAGTCCCAAAAGTTCATTTTCACTTTTGTTTCCTTTGCCTTTGGGGACATGTCTTGAAAGAAGTTGCTGTGGCTGATGTCAAAGAGAATCTTGGCATCCATATTCATCAGGGATATGCCTCTGTTTTCCTCTAGGATTTTGATAGATTCCTGCCTCACATTGAGATCTTTTATCCATTTTGAGTTTATCTTTGTGTGTGGTGTGAGAGAATGGTCTAGTTTCATTCTTCTATACATAGCTGTCCGATTTTCCCTGCACCATTTATTGAAGAGACTGTCTTTTTTTCCACTGTGTATTTTTTCCTGCTTTGTCGAAGACTATTTGACCATAGAGTTGAAGGTCCACATCTGGGCTCTCTGTTCCACTAGTCTATGTGTCTGTTTTTGTGCCTGTACCATGCTGTCTTGGTGGTCACAGCTTTGTAGTAAAACTTGAAATCAGGTAATATGATGCCCCAGTTTTGTTTTTCTTTTTGAACATTTCCTTAGCAATTCGGAGTCTCTTCTGGTTCCATACAAACTTTAGTATTGTTTCTTCCAGCTGTTTGAAAAATGCTAGTGGAATTTTGATTGGGATGACATCGAAAGTACTGATGGCTCTAGGCAGTATAGACATTTTAACAAAGTTTTTTCTTCTAATTCATGAGCATGAAACACTCTTCCATCTTTTTGTGTCTTCTTCAGTTTCTTTCATGAGTGTTTTGTCGTTCCTTGAGTACAGATCCTTTACTTCTTTGGTTAGGTTTATTCCCAGGTATCTTTGGTTCTTGGTGCTATAGTAAATGGAATCAGTTCTCTCATTTACCTTTCTATATTTTCATTATTAGTGTAAAAGAAAGCAGCTTATTTCTGTACACCTTAAAGAGCTGGGGAATCAACAATGATTTAGGCCAATCCCACACACTAGAAGGGAAATAATCAAGATTAGAGCAGAGTTGATCAATGATACAGAAACTAGAGATACAGTAGAACACATCAATGAAACTAGAAGCTGTTTTTTTGAATCAATCAGATCGATAAACTACTGGCCAAAGTAATCCAAAGGAAGAGAGAGAAGGACCCAAATTAATAAAATTATGAATGAAAAGGGAGAGATTGTGACTAACACCAAGGAAACAGAAACAATCATCATAAATTATTATTAACAGTTACATGCCAATAAGTTAAACAACCTAGATGAAATGAAAACCTATAAACTTCCAGGAAACCTATAAATTCCAGGAAACCTATAAACTTCCACAACTGAATCAGGAAGAAACTGACAACCTGAATAGACTAATATCTAGTAATGAGATTAAAGCAGTGATCAAAAACCTTTCAAAAAACAATAGCCCATGACCTGATGGAATTCCTGGAGAATTCTACTGAACATTCAAAGAAGAAATAATAGCTATTCTCCTGAAGCTGTTTTAAAAAATAGAAACAGAAGGAAAACATCCAGACTCTTGTTATGAACCAGCATTACATTGATCCCCAAACCAGGCAAAGACCCCACCAAAAAGAATTTCAGACCAATATCCCTGATGAATATGGATGCCAAGATTCTCAACAAGATCCTAGTTAGTAGGATCCAAAAGTACACTAAAGTGATTATCCACCATGACCAGGTGGGATTCATCCCTGGGATGCAAGGGTGGTTCAACATTCACAAATCAATCAATGTGACAGAACAAATCAATAAAAGAAGAGAGAAGAACCACATGGCCTCTCAATTGATGTAGAAAAAGTATTTGACAAGATACAGCATTTGTTCTTCATTAAAACACTTCAAAGTATAGGGATAGAGGGAACATTCCTCAACTTCCTAAAATCGATGAAAAACCGATAGCAAATATCATCCTCAATGGGGAAAAGCTGACAGCATTCCCTTTGAGATCGGGAACACAAGGATGCCCACTCTCACCACTGTTGTTCAACATAGTACTAGAAGTCTTAGCAACAGCAATCAGACAACAAAGAGAAATAAAAGGTATTCAAATTGGCAATGAAGAAGTCAAACTCTCTTTGCAGATGACATGATACTTTATATGGAAAACCCAAAAGACTCCACCCCCAAACTACTAGAACACATATAGCAATTCAGTAATGTGGCAGGATACAAAATCTATGTATAGAATAACTAATTTAATATATAAATAGTATTTATGTAAGTGATAAAATACGTTTGAGAAAAATTAAATTATAAAAATAGATTATGTAGTTTAAAGTTTTCTGATTATCACAACTAGTGCTAGAAATCTCTAAGAGAGTTGGATTTGGTTACAGCTTTTCAGGAGGTTTTTTCTCCCTTGCTTGGCTCAGAGTTGAGGCAAAGTTATTTGCATTCTTCAGAGAGTTGAGAGAGATGGGGATAGTGCAATTCTTGTTTACTCTATTTGTGAAGATACATCTTTTCCTGTCTCCAGCTTTGAAGGGAGGGTTCTATTTGACTCCATACACTGGGTACTGAACCTTCAGTGAAGACTATTTTACTGATGCAAAACTAAAACTCAAATTAATGTGTATCAACTAAGTTTTCAGGATCAAAGTAGTTTCAGTAATTATTTACTTTACTACTTCAGGCTCCTGAATTTTCTTAGTATGGCTTTGTAGGGCCTCTTATTTTTCTTGTTATTTGATACACTTGAGGATTTAAAAATAAAATATTTTACTCATCATTTTTCCTTTTTTTGTGGAAGGATAGGTTCAAATAACCTGCCCATTCATGTTCCTAGAAATTAAAGTAAGCTACAAATGTAAAAAAGTTATTTCCATCATAGCAAATTGCAAGATTTCATTCTTTTTTATTTTTTATGACTGAGTCATATTCCATTCCACATCTTCATCCATTCTTCAGTTGCTGAACATTTGGGCTGTTTTGACTATTGTAGATAACACTGCTATAAATCAGGGTGTATGTATCCCTTTGAATTAGTATTTTTGTATTTGGGTAAATACCTAGTAGTGCAGTTGGTGGATTGTAGTGTAGATCTGTTTTTCACATTTTGAGGAACCTCCATACGGTTAGAAGCAAACCAGGAAAGAGCCTCTTAACTGTAGAGAACACACTGATGATTACCACATGGAGGTGAGTGGGAGAATGGGTGAAACAGGTGATGGGGTTTAGAGTGCATTTGTTGTGATGAGCGCTGAGTGATGTTGAATGTGTTGAATCACTATATCATACACCTGAAACGAATGTTACATTCTAAGTTAACTAACTGGAATTTAAATAAAAACTTTAAAAATTTATTTCCAACTATTAAATTTACAAAACTATTGGCAAAGCTAGAGATGAATGTGTCTGGCACTTAAATGCAAAGCCTATTTCACCCTATCCCACACATCTTTATTACTATATTTATATCCTTCGATCTTATGGGAATTGAATAGCTAAGTAAAACCATAATCTCATGGTTCAAATAGTGTTTGTAGAATTGTATGGGGTTGTTGTTGTTGTTGTCTGTTTGTTTGTTTTTTATTAAGTTGGCTCCATGCCCAATGTGGGGCTTGCACATCATGACTTGAGCTGAGATGGAAAGTTGAACACTTAACTGACTGAGCCACTGAGGCATCCCTACAATTACAATTTTCTTTTTTCTGTGCAATGCTTAAAGCTCAAAGCTTTTAAAAGCTTCATTCAGATTTTTTTTTCCCGTATTTGAATACTTCCTCAGTATAGCAAGTCGTCCCTCCACTTGATTTCAACACAAGGCTCCAACAAAAGTTTATTTACTCTCCCCCTACAAAAATAAGCACTGAGACAGGCTAACAGGTATTATCCCAATTTTGAGAAAATACCAACCAAGACACATCTGATTATAAATTTAAAGACAGCGGTATAAATAATTTTTGAGTCAGTAGAGGAGGAAGTCAAGAGTGGTCTATTTGTTATTTATTTATTATTAAAAAGGGTCTATTTATTCCAGTAATGTCCAAGATAGGTTTTTCTCTTTAAAATGAAGAAGATGTAAGCAGACTAAAGAGGGAGATAAACAGAATAAAAATTGAGGAAAATGGACGAGTTAGTAAGAAGAGGTACAAAAAACATACAGGCAAAATTTAGAGTCAAGTTAAAATGTAGCCAGAATAATTGTAGTGAACCCAGTGCAAAGATTTCTATGCTTTGTTTTTTTTTGTCGTTTTGTTTTGTTTTGGCAGCTTAAGAAAGGGACTGGGAGTTTATAGAGGTTAGATTCTTTGTGGTTGTATCACAGAGCATGTGTGCTGAAAAGAAAAGAAAGACCCTTCAGGTGTGGGAAACAGTAAGTAAATGATTTCTAATGTAATTATGGCTCAATAGTGAAGAAATTATGTCGGAATAGAACTAATAAATATGAAAAGATTGTGGTGATTTGGAGACTAAAGATTTGATGGTTTTACATAAAATTTATTGAGTAAGAAAATGAAAGAGCACATATTAAATATACACTTAATAAACATCTGTTGATTAACTCATGATGCAAAGATGCATATTATTAAGTTGAATTAATTATTCTTAATTTTCTAAGGTTAGCTTTTATTTTTTGTTTCCCTAAATTTGGATTACATGTAGTTCATTATCACAGTTAAGTTTTAAAATGAAGTATTTTCACCATGTGTTCCCCTTGATTATTAACATTTTGTAGTTGGCTGATTGAACACGAAGAAAAATAATCTCACTGGTCACATTACTAAATTTTTTTCACATTATGAAACAATGTCTGACCTGAGGAAGTATTCAGTTACTGAGAGCATGATTTTACTCAGTGATTTTGCTTGTATTTGCTTCAAAAATGGATGCAAGTGATCAATTGGTATTCTTAAGTATGAAACTCCTTGTGGCATGATTTATTTCTAAAATTTTGAACATCCTCTGGACTAATTTTGTCATTATATCACATTAGTACTAATTGAAGAGACTCAGATTTAGATTCTTGTTGTTTCTAGATGAAACATAATTTAAATTCTAAGAATGCAGACTGTCATTGCTCCTTAAGTAAAATTGCTAGGAAATTATGCTGATATATCTTAAAGTAACCAGAACTTTACAGCTAAAACTTTCTCTGAAGTTTTAAAAAAGTAATCATGATTATGAAATTACTGTTAAGAGCTTGGTTGCATTAAATATTGCACTAGAATACATAGAGAAATAATGATATAAATTTTGACCTTTGTTCTCCAAGACTCTTTGAAATTAAGCCCTGCTTTAGACCTACATGCAAGACATGTAGAGAAGAGAAAAACATTATAATGGCAAAAATATAATTAAGCAAGTTATTTTAAAACATACATACACATGTTTAATTCACTAGAGCTTCCTTTAACAATGGCAGTTGTATTTACTTATTTCCTTGTCTAATTCTCATGCTTCTGTGATCATTTGAAACATCCTTCTCAAAAATGTGTATTTCTCCCAAAGAAACTCATAGAGAGCTGAATCAATGCTGTATTTACAACTAGATTGCTTTAGAGGGTCATCTAGGGATATGGCTATTTGTACATATCATTTCCTACCTTATAGTACAGTTTGTTTCAGAAATACTTAGATAAAGCCATGAGCCAGTAATAACAGCAGACATCATGAACAAGGTGACAAGTGAATATACAGAGATAACTTTGAAGTCACCTCAGTATAAAGAAGAAAATGATAATAAATCTAAAAATGAAGATGGCTTTTTAAATCTTTTTCTTGTTGTTGCTCTAGCTGGAATTACTTCTGAAAGTTCAATTTACTGCTATATTAAGGACACATTTAACTGCGTGGACATTTTCAGCTACAATTGACTATGATATAGAGTATGCATTTTTCCACAAATATTGTCTACAGCAGGAGCAAACTTTTGTGATTATTTTGACAATTACTTACCAAAATTAGGTATGTTTATGTGGGGTATATGATAAGGAAAGCCAAAAGTAACATTTTATTTAAATTTAGTGTAACAAATAATTACTGTCCATATCACACATGAATGACCTTATTAATATAGATTAAAAGACATTTATATAATAAAGTCCCTTCCCAGAAAGTAAAATAGCATGAAAACACTGCATCTAAACTATGTAAATATTAATATAAAGCCATAATTAACTTGAAAGAATCAGAATTCTGTTATGTTATAATGACACTATTGTTAAAAAATACACATTGTAAAACCAGCATAATTAGATTGAAGTTTATTTTATTTTATTTTTAAAGATTTTATTTATTTATTTGACAGAGAGAGATCACAGGTAGGTAGAGAGGCTGGCAGAGAGAGAGAGAGAGAGGGAAGCAGGCTCCCTGATGAGCAGAGAGCCCGATGTGGGACTCGATCCCAGGACCCTGAGATCATGACCTGAGCCCAAGGCAGCGGCTTAACCCACTGAGCCACCCAGGCGCCCCAGATTGAAGTTTACTTTAAATTTATATCCCACAAAAGCACCATTGGCCTATGGTATTTTAGGTTTTATCAGTTTTCATAAATTTCAGCGTTAAAAAATTCTGCTATAATCTTTAATTTTTTTGAGACCCGAAAAACTTTATTACAAGTTATCAAATGTTTTAGGATTTGTATTATAAGAACTCATCTTTCTTCCCATTTTTCTCCCTATTAACCTGATAGAAAATAAAATTTCTGAGAAATTCTTTAAGCCTGCAAAGAAGTAAACTTTAAAGATGGTTATAATCTTTTTGTTGATCTATACATTTTTAAGTGTCCTGGGTGCAGTCATATTTTAAATACCTTATGACATATTGTCCATGTATTGATTAAACATATTTTATTTTCCATAATGTCTCTTGGATACAGATGTGTTTTTTCATTTTTGCTGCCACCACTTAAATTTGACAACAACTTCTTACCTGGATTCTAACAGTGTTCTCAATATCCCTAATTCCAGTTGATACTCCCTTCCAGACATGAATACTGTTAACCAATTAGGAATATGCTTGCATTTTCTCTGTTGTGTCTTCTCCCTATATTCTTTAGAATTACCTATGTTTCCATACAACTAATTCACCCTTGGGAAGCTTAAACTGTTACTCTAATTTATGAAATTTATAATTCTATAGTACTACTTTATTACATAATGGGTCTTAAAGGAATGTGTTACCAAAAACTTGATTCTTGGTTCAATCACATTTTCACATAAAATTAGCTAAATTTTTACACCCATAACAGCCTTATTTTGCCTCTTAAAGTTATTATTTACTCTCTTTTTTTTTTTTTTTTTTTTTTTTTAATTTTTTTATTTTTATAAACATATATTTTTATCCCCAGGGGTACAGGTCTAATTAAAAAGTATTGTATAACAAGATGTCAAAAATTATTTTAACCAACTTCTTTTTACCTTCCCTTTCTCTAGTTGGAACAGTTTTTTGTACTAAATATTTTTAGTATGTCAAATACAGAGTAACACAAGCACATTGACAAAGTATTACAATAAAAATATAAATAGTTATAAACCTACAATAATTACTTTTCATGTATTTCCATGTTTTTATTTTCATGGGCTTCCTATATAGTTACTATCACCTGAAAATATAACATGTTTTGTAGGCAATTACACATTTTTTTATTTTTTCCATTTTGTTGAGTTACAATTCAACCACAATAAATTGCAAATAAAATATTAAATTGGCTCAGTTTTGACACAGTGTATACCTTTGGACCAACACCATAATTAAGATAACAGAGTTACTTCACCCAACATTTCCTCATGTCTCTTTGTAATCTAATTTTTTTTTCATCCCAGGTATTCAGTCATCCAAAGATTTGCTTTCTGTCACCATAGATTAGTCTGTATTTTCTAGAATTACATATGTGTATTTATGTGTGTCTGTATCTGTGTGTGTGTATGTGTGTGTTTAATAATGGGATGCAGTTTTGCCTAATTTCTTTTACTAAGTGTAATTATTTTGACATTAATTCATACTGTTGCCATATCAATAGATATTTCCCATTTATTGCTAAGTAGTATATATTAGTATAGTAATATGTTAGTATAGTAGTATGAATATATCAAAACATGTTTATCCATTCATCTGGTGATGGACGTTTATATTGTTTCCAGTTTTGACTATAACAGATGAGGTTGATATGAGTATTTGCATCAAGTCTTTGTGTAGACATAGGTTTCTTTAGTCTAGGGTTAATACCAAGGGGTGGAATGACTTGATCATGTGGTTGGTATATGCTTAATTTTTAAAGAAACAGCAAAATGATTTTCTAACATGGTTATACTATTTTACATTGCAATTAGTAGTGTATGAAATCTTCATTTGTTCAACATCACCAATATTTAAAAATCATTCTTTATAATTTTAGCAACTTGAATAAGTATGTAGCAGCATTCCTTATAATTTGAATTTCCCTTACATATAATAATATACAATAATTTTTCAATTGACTTTTGGTCATCACGTATCTTTATGACAAAGTTAAGTCTATTTTTGAACTAATTCTTGAACTAATTATTCTGTATCACTAATCAGTTTGTCTATGTTTTCATAAATACCCACAGTCTTGATTTTCATACCTATACAAGAAGTGGTGAAATCAAGTGGAATAAATTCTCCACCTATGTTATTATTTGTAGAAATAGCTTTTGTTATGCTTGTTTCCTTTGGACTTCTATATAAATTTTAGAGTCCGCTTGTCAAATTCACAAAATAATTTCTGTTAGAATACAATGGAGATTATATTGAAACTATAGATTAATTTGAGGAAAGTGCCATCTTAAAAATATTGAGTCTTTTCATTATATGCTCTTTTAAAATCATATTTATTTAGGTTTTTAATTTATCTCAGCAATGTTTTATAATTTTTTCCAGTTTTATTGAAGTATGATCAACAGATAAAAATTGTGTATCTTAAAGGTATACAACTTGATGTTTTGTCTTTGTGTACATTGTGAAATAATCACCATAATTAAGCAAATTAACATATCCAGCACCTCACATAGTTAATATTTGTGTGTGTGTGTGGGTGTGTGTGTGTGTGTATGTGTATTGGGTATACTTAAGATCTACCTTCTTAACATATTTCAAGTATACAATATATTACTGTTAACTAGAGTTATATTACTATACATTAAATGTCGGGAGCCTGTTCATGTTGCATAACTGAAACTTTGTATTTCTTGATCAACATCTTTTCATTTCACCCTCCCCCTAGCTCCTGGCAACCAAAATTATTCTCTGTTTCTACGAGTTTGACAATTTTAGATTCCATACATAGGTAAGATCATGTGGTATTTGTTCTTCTGTGTCTGGCTTATCTAAGCGTAATATACTGCATTTTTACCTATATTATCACAAAGGCTGGATTTCCTTCATTTTTATAGCTGAATAATATTCCTGTGTGTGTGTGTGTGTGTGTGTGTGATATTTTCTTAACCATTCATCTGACAACAGACATGTAGTTGTTTCCATACCTTGACTTTTGGGAATAGGGCTACAGTGAACATGGGAATACAGGTATCTCTTCAAGATCGTGATTTCATTTCCTTTTAATATATATTCAGAAGTAAGAGGGCTGAATCATAAGGTAGTTCTGTTTTTAATTTTTTGAAGAATCTCCATACTATTTTTCATAATGGCTATGCCAGTTTACATTCCCACCAAAAGTATATAAGGGTTCCTTTTCCCCCACATCCTCACCGGTACTTGTTATCTTTTGTCTTTCAACTATAGCCATTCAAACAGGTGTAAACTAAGATCTCATTGTATTTTTTATTTGCATTTCCCGATGATTAGTGTTATGAATTTGTCAACGCAACACTTACTAAGTAGAGCACAGGTTGCAGGTCGGGGAGTTGTTCAACAACAGATCACAACATCCATTGAAATGAAGGTCCTGAAGGAACTACTCATAGGCCTCAGGGGCCCATAGTGAGAGGTGAAGGCAGAGTGTAGAAAGAGAGACACAGGACCTAAAGCTCATGTTTTTGTTTTAAAGATTTTATTTTATTTATTTGACAGAGAGAGAGAGATAACAAATAGGCAGAGAGGCAGGCAGAGAGAGAAGGGGAAGCAGGCTCCCTGCCGAGCAGAGAGCCCAATGTGGGGCTCGATCCCAGGACCCTGGGATCATGACCTAAGCCAAAGGCAGAGGCTTAACCCACTGAGCCATCCAGGCACCCCAAGGCTCATGTTTTTATTAGGGTCCATGAATGAAGTGCTTTGGGGTTCCCGAGCTACAGCCAGACAGGGCAGTTCGAACTAAAAGAGTAAAGTTTTAGTAGCCACATAAGGGTTTTATCTAGAGGGTACATAAGGAGAAGACCCTTGGAGTCAAGGGACACTGTGGATCATAAGGGCATTAGGGACATAAGATTAGAAGCTTATGTTGTTTCTGACTCTGCATGTTCAGGGCACCTACTTGCATGAGGAGGCTAGAGTCATTTTAAGGTCACTACAGGCTGCTTTGACAATTAGAATAGATGCCAAGGGGGCAATAGCATGGAGTAGCTAAACCCTTGACAGTAGGTGCTGCTGAGCACTTTTTCATGTACCTGATGGCCATTTGTATGTCCTTTTGAAGAAATGGGTATTCTAGTCTTTGGCCCATTTTTAAATTGGGTTATTTGATTTTTGGGGTTTTTTTGCTATAAAGCTGTATGAATTCCTCTATATTGTGTATATTAACTCTTTATCCTGTGTGTATATATATTTAAAACTATATATGTGTAGTTTTATATATATATGGTTTGCCAGTATTTTTTTTCCCATTCCAGAATCTGTTTTATCACTTTATTTTTTTTTCTTTATTTGATCAAAAACTTTTAGTTTGATGTAGTCCTATTTGTTAATTTTTACTTTTGGTGCTTATACTTTGCAGATCATATCCAAAAAAATTATTGCTCAGACCAATGTCAAAAAGATTTCCCCCCATGTGTTCTCCTGGTATTTTTATGGTTTCAGAAAATGAAATCAGTCTTTAATCCATTTTAAGTTGATGTTTATATATGATGTGAGATAAGGGCCCGATTTCATTCCTCTGCATTGTGTATCCAGCTTTCTCAATGCTATTTGTCAAAGAGATACTTTCTCCATTGTGTATCTTGGCATCCTTGTTGAAGATCTTTGACTGTAGATGCATGAGTCTGTTTCTGGATTCTCTATTCTGTTCCATTTGTCTATATATCTGTTTTTATGCCTATTCAATACTGTTTTGGTTACTGAAGTTTATATTTTTAAATCAGCAATGTGATGCCTTTAGCTTCATTATGTATGTCTGTCAGTTCCATTTGATCTGTAGTGTTGTTTAAGTCTGCTGCCTCTTTATATATTTTTTCTATGGATTTTCTTTTCATTTTTGAACTGGGATATTGAAGTATCCTACTATTATTGTATTGCTGTTCAGCACTTCTTGTTTTTGTTCATCGTATGACTGAGAATCTTATCTCTGACTATATTTGACTCTGTCTTCAGGAAGTAAACCAAATTTGTGGTCCACTTCTAACCATTATACAAGAATAAGGTCTTTCATTTTATTTGGTTCTTTGAAAGTTCTCTACATACTAGTTATTTAACATTTTTAACAGATTCATTTTACAAATAATAGAAATGGTTTTTAAAATTTTATTGAAAACTTTCATATTGCTTTAAATATATAGAGAATGTCCAGTCCTGAAAATTCAAAGTTATGCTAAGAAGTTTGCTTGCAAGAGTGCAAGAGTAAAAGGAGACTGCTGATCTAAGACTAAATTTGACTCTCCAACATATACTAACTGATCAACAAATTGTTAGTAAGGGGGAAGAGAATTCCCATTCTTCAGTTAGCTCAATAAGAAGGCTTTTTGGCTATAGTCAGACTTAATGGTTCGGAGTCTCGCTCTACCATTCACTAGCTGAGTAGTTGCTGGCAAATTATCAACCTTTCTGTATCTCAGTTTTTAATTCTATAAAATTAGAAAAATAGCAAGATCAAGACCTACCTCATTAAGTGTTTGTGAGCATTGAATGTGATTAAAACAAACACAGACATGCATACATATAGACATATATACACACACACCCAAAATGTTGAATTGTGCTTGATGTGAGAAGTATTAAATAGGTGTTAACTTTTAATGTTGTTGGTTAAATTATGTTAGAAATAATTAGGAAACCATGTAATTTAGCAGCATAAAAGTTCTCACTGAATTGTTGTATGAAAACATGCAGTTGATACCCCAAAATAGAGAGGAATATTCTGAATATGTGAAATAATTTAAATTTGCCTTAAAAAGTTGAACAGAATCAACTCTTCTTACCTTCTCACCTTTGCAAATCTATACAAGACACACTGTACACTAATTTATTGCAAAATTAGTAAAAATAATGTGAGAGAGTTTTTAATATTTGATTTGGAATCTTATCTTTTACCTATACTCTTGCCTTCTAGTTTTTATAAATTATATATATGAATCTTGAAGTGAATAGATCAAATCTGGTAATTTTGTTTCAGTTATCTTCGATTAAGAGGTGATATACTATGTCACAATATGAAGTGTGCTATATGAAATTATATTTTGTTATATTTCATGTTAAAATAGCTACTAAATCAGTTGGCTTTGAGTTTATGATAATGTCTTTTTCCTCCAAGTGTTGATTAGAAAAATTTTATAATGGTTGCATCATTAGCAACTATTAAAAGTCACAGTGACTGTTTATGACCACATGATTTGGCTCTCAGCATGTTAATGATCCCTTAAAGAAATGCAAACCAATTTAAATATAATATGGAAACTACTTATCATAAAAACCAGTAGTGAAAACTCCATGAAGTTTAATCCTCTTCTAATTTTATGTGTTTTATGCTGTAATTTTTAAGAGACTTGATTAGATTCAGGCGAAGAAGGAAGTCTTATTGAAATAACGATAATGACTCACATTGAATAATTTCCTTTCCTCCAAATAAGCCATGGTAATTGAAAATGTGACTTTAGGGGTTAAGTTTAACCATCTTTAAAATGATTCTTTCATTGTTGACTAACTATTCAAATGAGCTCTGATTTGAAATAGTCATCCTTTTAAAGCCCTTTGATAAATATTGCTAGGTGCCATATATCCACATCCATATTCTAATTATTTATACCCATAATTTGGCTGTCAAAATGAAGTGCAAGCTCAGACTGGTCCTTCTGAGACCATTCTGAGTGAGACCAGAGGTTATTATTGAATCTCTCTGTGTCTGACGTGTATATGTTCCATCTCTAGATGCTATAGGAAAGCGTTACTATTCCAAATATCTGAAAATTAAGTCAACATTTTCAGTCTCTTTTTTCAAATCAAATCAAAATACACTTACTAGATGTTAAAAAAATGTAGTTAAGAGGTCAAAGAGAAGCCAGTTCATGGAATGGTTAAGGCTGGATGTGCAGTCTGAGGCACTGCTGCTTTTGCCAAGAGAGCTATGCTCCACTCTGGAGGTTCCCCTTTGTGAACAAGCTGACAGCTGGCTCAGTTCTGCTTGGTCACCTAGCTGCCCAGGAGCCCAGCTGCCTGTTTCTGGGGATGTGGTCAGCAAGAGGACTGATGAGATTTCAGTTAATCAAATTTTACACAGGCCAGTAAGTTTGATTCTTCAACTCCCATGCAAAATCCTGCCAAGTCCACTTTATGTAAGTCCTGAGCTGTGAACTTAAAAAGCTGCTGCCACTGCTTTCTCAAGCAAAGGTTTTCTAGTGCTGAGGCCTTACAGGGTGGGCACATTTGGCTATTCGTTTTCTAACACTTGAGAACACTTAAGAAGTGGAGTAGTGGTAAGGAGCTAGTGTAATGTATATTTACATTATATCCAGTAAATCAAAAGACTTCTTACAAAAGGCAAAGGTATCAAGAAGACTCAGTACAGGTCAAGCTGCGTGAAATGAGATGGAGATCTCATTTACTTTAAGTCTGGTGAAATCCAACAGATTCCCTGGGTATAGGAGTCTCTTCACAGTGGAGCCTACAGCCCAAGGCTAAGGGGTAAGTCTTTGTTTGTTTGTTTTGTTGTTGTTGTTGTTTGTTTGTTTTGTTTTAAAATATTTATTTATTTACTTACTTACTTAAGAGTGGGAGGCAGAGACAGAGCACATGGGGGAAGGACAGAGGGAGAAGGAGAGAGAATCCTAAGCAGATGTCACACTGAGTGTGGAACCCAACTTGGGGCTTGATCTTGTGACCTTGAGATTATGACTTGAGCCACAACCAAGAGTCAGACACTTAACCAACTGTGCCACCCAAACGCCTTAGGGGACAAATCTTTGAATAGATGGCCAGGGATGGCCAGTGTCCTGATAACTACTGAAGAGCCATGGAGAAGTTACATTCTGTTTGAAACATATTAACTCTTTGTCTAAGCACATATTTCCCCAATGATTATCTCTGCTTCATCAACATTTGGGCACTAGGTGCAAACAGCTTTAATAAAATACAGTTGAAAATTTTCCCTCTTTTCCATACTTAACACCATCCCCATGGCTTTTTCCTTTATCAGTTCTCGCTATATGAGCAGACTATAACTGCCTTTGTTGCATTTAGTATGTTACACCTCCAATCTCTATTTTGTTTTTTTTTTTTAAGATTTTATTTATTTATTTGAGAGAGAGACAGGGAGAGAGAGCATGAGTGAAGAGAAGGGCAGAGAGAGAAGCAGACTCCCTGTGGAGCTGGGAGCCCGATGCGGGACTCGATCCCGGGACTCTGAGATCATGACCTGAGCCGAAAGCAGTTGTCCAACCAACTGAGCCACCCAGGCGTCCCTCTATTTTGTTTCTTGCCAGAGTAATCTTTATAAAACATTCATTAGAATAATGAACTCCTTTCCTGCTTCAAATAGTTAGATGGTTCACTGTTTCCCTAAGGTTTTCTTAAGGATGACCTTCCATATATCTATAATTGGTTCCCCTCTATTTTTCCAATTTCCTTTCTATCACTTATACCTCATCTCCAAAAATGTCCTCCAACCGGTTGAAAAAAAATAAAAATAAACAAAGCAAGAGTCATTAGTTCTTCATACTGTTTCTTATTCATGTTTGTTCAGTCTTGTTCATGGTAAATTCTTTCAGTGAAATGTCCCATTCTTCTTTTCTGCCATTCAGATTTCTAGTAAGGATGTAAGACTCTAAAAGCCTGAATTTCAACTTCACTGCAGTTATTATATTTAATATCTATTTTCTCTTATATTTAGTTTGAGAGGTGTCTGGTTTTAGTATAATGGCTGATTTCCAGTTCAAACATGTACATTTTTGATACCATGTTGTGAGACTCTAGATGTTGTTTTGAAACTATATTTTAACTGTATTTTTGTGACATTGCTCTGGTAGGACAAAAAGGACTCTACCTTGTTATTGCTAAATGGAGACAGAGGTCAGTGGTCTCCACTTGGCTTCCATTGACACCAGGGGAGGAAGATCCTCATTATGTCCAGGTAGAGGTGAGAGTTTCTGCCTGGCCACATGGTCTCTCCATTAACATCATGATGGCGGTGGTCTCCTTACCACTGGGCCATGGTTAAAGTCCTGAATTTCCTTCTTTGATGCTTGCCCAACAAGGATGGTGGGGGAGCCTCATTACCTGCTGAGTGTGGGTAGAAGTCCAGGATCACCATATAATATTTACTGAAACCATGTTAGGGGATCAAGTCTCATTAATGATCAGCACTGAAGAAAGTTCCAGCTCCCAAACTGACATTTTCTGATATTGCCACAACAATGTGGAGAGACATTGATTATAGCCTTGCTATTTTGGAAGTCTAGGCTCCACACATAACCTTTTCTGGAATGAATGGGGAAGGGGTCACATATTTTTCTGTGGTGGTTGACAGATATAAAAAGGTTATTTTGTGAACATTTTCTGTCTTGTTAGTTGCCCCTTTCCTGGTCCTTTGGGTTAGTGTGAGCAGGTATTTTGGGGGACTTTTTGTTGGTAGGTTCTGTTTTTTCCTATAAGCACTTTAAAGATGTTATTCAACTTTGTTGTAGCTTTCATGGTTTCTCATGAGGCTCCAATCATTAGTCTCAAGTCTCATCATTGCACTCTTGGATGCAATGAGTTGTTTTTTTCTAATCCAACTTTTAAGGTTTTTTTTTTTTTTCTTTATCTTTGGCTTTCAATAGTTTGGATTATATAGTAGGTTGCTGGGGTCTACTTATATTTTCAATCTCCCACCCCCCCCATTCTGAAGATTAAATTATTTTTATTAATCTGTCTTTAAATTCATATAAATGAATTTTATATTTTCTCTTTCCTTTTGACTTAGCTATTAATTTTATCCTATGATTAACTTATTTCAGTTATTTTAATTTAGATTTCTAGAATTTGTTTTTAGTAATTTTTATTCATTTTCTAGAACTTCAACACACACATGTATACAAAATATATATTTATATATGCATACATATATTTCACTGTATTCACACTTTGCTTTATTTAATTGAAGGAGAACATAAGAACCTCCTTAAAATACTTCCTTTTATTTTTCCCCTAATTCAACATCAGGTTCATACCAGAATCATATTTGGTTGATTTTTTATTTCTCTTGAGAATATGTTTTGTTTTCTTGGTTCTTTGTATTTAACTTAATTTAGGATTATTTCCTAGACATTATGAATGTTGAATTGTGGAGAGTCTAGGTTCCATTTTTTTTTCATCTGATAAGCATTGCCTTTGATTTATCGGACGGTTATCCTACCTATACTTTAACAAAACTGTTTCAAGGGGGCAGCAGCTTTGGTAAAAGTTCAGACTTTTTGTCTTCATCATAGCTTCTTTGAGTATTTCACACATGTGAGATTCAGCTATCAGTCATAAATGTGGATAGATGGAATGTGGGGTTCCCCTTTCTGATTCCTTTCTTTCTAGGTTTCCCCATTTTCTGTACCAGCCAAAGTTTTCCAGCTTCCCTGGACAGAAAGATTGTTTTTAATATCTGGCATCACCACCTTATCACCCCTGTTCTATGAATAGCACTTCGACAAGTTTTAAAGCTGAGCACATGGGAACTTCATACATTGCTCTTCACATTCTTTGAGTGCATCTCCCTTACCAGAACCTGACATTTTCTGTTCACTCTCCTGTCTCTTCAGGTACTTGCTTTTGGCTCATATTCAGATTTTATGATTGTTTTATGAGCGTAGTCATCCAGTATGATCCTACTTACTCCATCAGTACCAGATGTCAAAAGTCAGTTATCTAATTTATAATAACTAATCAGTATACTGTTCCCTCTCATTGTCGAAAGTATCATTCCGCATTCTGCTTAGAGATGCAGGGGATGAGACTCCACAAACCACATTTCTTTCTTTCTTTTTTTTTTTTTTAAGATTTTATTTATTTATTTGAGAGAGAGAGACAGTGAGAGAGAGCATGAGCAAGGAGAAGGTCAGACGAAGAAGCAGACTCTCCATGTAGCAGGGAGCCCGATGTGGGACTCGTTCCTGGGACTCCGGGATCATGACCTGAGCCGAAGGCAGTCGTCCAACCAACTGAGCCACCCAGGCGTCCCCACAAACCACATTTCTTACTTGCCAGTTGACTCCTTATTGGGTTCAACAAATGGGGAGATTCTTCTCTTTTGATATTACCGAAAAATCACCTTAGCATTATCTGAGTAATGCATATGACGCTTGGTTCCATTCATTTAAGTCTTGGCCTTTTTAATGGCACTCATTGAACCAACTTCATTATGCCCCTCAGAGACTTCTGTCCCAGTTGGTTGGGAATTCTCAGATTTCTGCATCCTAGCAACATCCGACAGGGTTGAAAGCTGCTGAGATACCAGCACAATATCATCCTTAGAAGAGCGTCTTAGATCCCAAGACCTTTCTTCCAAGATTCTATGTTATAACAACCCAAATCCACCATCACCCTTTACCCCTAGGACTATAGGAGTTCTAGAGGTGGAAGCTGCTTCGGTGGGTATTATTTCAGTGTTCGTGTATTCCCTTTCTTTTTGATTGTTTAATTCTTCAACAACCGTTTAACAAAGTTATTGTGTTCAATTCTCTGTTTTAAAATAATGTTTCTCATATACATCTAACACAGTTAGTACCTTCTGGTCATCTGGACTGTCCAGTATTATGTCATTAATATGGTGTACCATTGTGATGTTTTGTGTGATACATCATAATCTTCGCAGACTAGAATGTTAGCAAAAAAACAAAACAAAGCAAAACAAAACAAA
The DNA here is from genome assembly GCF_011764305.1 of Mustela putorius furo. NCBI lineage: Eukaryota > Metazoa > Chordata > Mammalia > Carnivora > Mustelidae > Mustela > Mustela putorius. Next base: position 12,194,715 of record NW_025421467.1, on the reverse strand, counting down.
AATGGCATCAATCTGAGACAAATTAAATAAGAAGAAATCACTCTTGGTGGTTATTGAAAATGGTATATGGAAACAATACCAACAATAATATTTTCCAGAAAAGTAGCTTTTTATAAATTGCCACGACCTCTGCTTCTTTGTTCCAATAAAGATCCCACATAGGGAATAGTGATTTTGGTTGCTTTGTGTATATTAGTCTACAGAAATCTCCAAAATCCCATCTACTTTTGCTCTATGCCATACAGGAAAGTTAAATAAGCATTAGATAGTTATCCCATACCTGAATGTTTTGAGCCTTTTTGTTTGTTTGTTCCTTTAATCTGTGAAACCCTGGAAAATTAATAAGAAAGATGACTTGTTCAGATATCTTTCTGTACATGATAATAATAACAGACTGTTTGGCAAACATACTGATCATATTTCTAGTAACAGAATCTTTGACAGTGGAATAATTTTCACCAGCTATACTTGATTTGTTTAGGATTCTAATAATAATAATAATAATAATAATAATAATAATAGAAATCTAAGAAATATTTTTGGATTTGTGAGATATGGTTTCCTGGAAAATGTGTTGGAGAATGAAATAGAAGTTTATCAGCATTAAGACAGCTGTCATCTGTAGAAGTAATACAACTGCAGGTATCACTTCATGAAATCATATGTTAAATCTGGGCCAGAGTGTATCCTACTGCAGTGAGAAGGCATCTGGTGTGGCAGTATTGGCAATCCTGATTAATCCCTGCTTCTCCTGCACTGTGACATGAATTTTATCATTGAAATTGTTTATAAAGCTTTATATTGTATAAAACATGATTCTTGTGAATCTCATTTAATGAAAAGATTCTTTGCATTACCTCAAAAGCATTACAAATTATGAAGTAGAGTTCTGTGTGCTTATATGAAACATCTTCAAGATATGGTAATAAAGGGAAAGTCTTCAAAATTTGAAACACTAGGAACTATTTGTTCCCCTTTCCTGTGAAATAGATTGAATGTAAATTATGTGCCGTGAAGTTATATAATTGTCTATCTTCCAACATTTAAAGTTATACATATGTTTATTTATACCAATATACATCTTATATTGCTATATGTAAGCTCTATCTATCTATGGAAACAAAGATATTCGATGGTGAGGAGGCAAGTTATTTTGTGTTTATAGCATTTTGTTTTAGTGGAATCTTGAACTATTTATTGACTAATCTTAAAATGAAAATAATAATAAAGCTCTTCATATTATGCTAATGCTTAACCATTGTGAGATCATGAAAATACTTCACATTTTTCTCTTTTCACTTATGTTTAACTATTGGAATCAATTTTAGTATACCAAAGATTTCCAGATAGCAGTTCTTTCTTTCCTTATCGATCACAGTATGCCACCAATGTCTGCCATTTTCCCTCTGAAATAGTAAAATACCTAGGACCTCATTACCTTCAGTGTGCCCATTCAATACCTCAGTGTCTATAATAAATAACACTATATTATATGTGTTGTAGTGGAGGAATAGTAGATGCATCCTTAGTTTTATCTTTTAACATCTTCATTAACCAGCTGAAATATAGTATTTTATATCTGTTAAGCTACATTCTCAGGTTCTTTCATGTAAAATATTTATTTAATTTCAGGACAAAAGGCATATGTAATGATATAGTTTCTGCATGTCCTGTGTGTTATAATTATTATAAAATTTATTCTGTAAATGTAGTAAATATTGAAATTTAGCTCTTCCTTATGTTTCCAAAACACCCTTATGCACACATGAAATGAAAAAAAAAAAAAAACAAAAACACACCACAATCAAAACAAAAGCCTATGGAGGTTAAACTTTCTCTCTTAAATAGATACATGGAAAGATACATGGAAAGATTTAACAAGTGCAAGTTTGAAACTGTAATACCTAATTACAGGCCTGAAAGGAGAGCAGGGATTTCTGTTTCCTCTATTACTCAGCACTGTCCAGGAGGTAGGGTGGTCCTTCACATAGAATTGCTCTGTGAGTCAGTCTCCTCATATCATCCCAGAAGGTTTACTCTAGCTGCCAGTTATCTGAAAAATTACTCATCAATCATTTATAAAGCCTAAAATTAGTTTGCCTAAAAATTCACATTAATTCTCATCAACCAATTAGCTATTGCTTGGTTTTACTACAAAAATACATCTAAGGGAGAAGGTAAAATTATTTTCTCTTTTATAATTAATAAAAAAAAACCCAACAACACTAATATCCTAGTGCCAATCTGAAAATCAGTGATAGTGTCAGATAATAATCTTCCTTGCATTCTCCATAAATACCTTTAAACATAAGAATTTCAGGATGATGTGAATGAAATGCTATTACATAAAGAAGATAAATACAGATGAGTAAATACTGGTTATTTTTAAAACCTTCATAGCTATGGAGTTGGCTTTTTATATTCTTTCTATGTAAGTAGGAGTTATTAACCAAGCAGAGCATGCATAGCTTTTATTGTTTAGATGACTGAGCCAGGTTTAAATGTCATTTAGGAATGCTTACAACATATGGCATTGATAGATGAAAAAGAAAATTGCCATTTCAAGTCGACCTCTTCTATCTAAAACCAGGGCTCTCTTAAGTGAGTTTAGATAACTGCCTAAATTAGTCATCATTAAAGAGTTGCAGGCTCTAAAAAATTTGACTTTAAGTTGTCTTACATTTAAAAACTTTGTTTTGAAAGAAAGGTAAGACACAAAAATTTTAAAAAGCATATATATGCATATTCTTTTCTCTTTTTTAATTGATTCAGACTTATTCATAAAAATTCCTCAGATATGGAGCACCTGGGGGGCACCATGGGGGGTCAGTCATTAAGCATGAGCCTTTATCTCAGGTCATGATCCTGCGGTCCTGGGATCAAGCCCTGCATCTGGCTCCCTGTTCAGTGGGTAGTCTGCTTCTCCCTCTTCCTGCTTCTCCCTCTGCCTGCTACTTGTGCTTGCTCACTCTCTCTTTGTCAAATAAATAAATAAAATCTTTAAAAAAAATTCTTCAGATAATCTGTCTTATCTAGTCACTGTTAATAGAAAAGAAATCTCTCTGGAGCTCGTATTCATTATGGATGAAATTTTATTAGAAATATTTAGCTATAGGATGTTCTTGTGTTCCCTCAGTATTTCTTGGATGAAATTTGACCATGGCAAAGATTATGGTTGCAACAAGAAAGACCCTGTATTTTCATAATATATATATAATATACATATATCTTATATACATATATAAAGAAAAAAAAAGATTTCCATTTTGGTCCCATTCCTGCTTAGATATATGTTATATTCTTTAGTTCATTTAATTTTAAGCCAATTTTCTTTATAATCATATAATATCTCTTAAGTACTTTCTTTGAATTTTTCTTGATATTGAGAAAAAAAGAAAGAGGGTAGAGAGACATATGTATTGAGCATCAACTATGTGCTGGTGTCTACTAGGCATTTAACATATGTTACTAGAATTTATGTAGGACATAACCTGTTTTAAGAAAACTGGAGAGTTAAAAATATGGTTTGTGGAGAATTAAAAACTTTTTATCTCAATCGAACTAGCCTCTATATATGTAGTTTCTGTTACATTAACTTTTTCCATTTAATTGTTTTACTAAAAACATATTCTGATAAACCTCACCAAGTGAATGTGAAATATAACAACCAGTTCCTAAAATTATAATTCATGTACATGTGGAAATTAAGGTGTGGACATATATCTGGAAATGTTACATACCAGTGAAGCCCACCAGTTCTTTCTAATGACTGACAAGCGCAGAAACACAACTACTTCCATTACATTTTTGTTTGTTGGCAAGTATAGCCTGGCTTAAGCCAAAAATATGTGGCTTTCTAAATGAACGAAATCATTCAGTTTTTGCATTTTCTAGAAAGTTATTTATTTGTGGTTTTGTTAAAATGAGAAAAAAAAAACAATATGAATTGATGATTTAATTTGGACCTCCTGGTTATTGTTTCATGTTATACAAGAACTGCCCTTTTCAGTATAATGGCCACTAACTACATGTAGCTCATCAATTAAAATTAAATATAGTTTAAAATTCTGTTTCTCAGAATTTGTTACTTAAGTAAAACTGGCAAAAGTTTAAAAAAAATTTGAATATACTAGCATATTACACATGGTAGTTGTTTACTACTTGATATGTATTTATATATGTTCTTTTTTAATTAACATATAATGTATTCTTTATTTCAGGGGTACAGGTATGTAAATCATCAGTCTTACACAATTCACAGCACTCACCATAGTGCATACCCTCCCCAATGTCTATCACCAGCCACCCTATCCCTTCCACACCCCTCCCCTCCAGCAACCCTCAATTTGTTTCCTGAGATTCAGAGTCTCTTATGGTTTGTCTCCCTCTCAGACTCTATTTATTCGACAGAGAGAGAGAGAGAGGGAGGGAGCACAAGCAGGGGGATTGGCAGGCAGAGTAGGAGCCTAATGCAGGGCTCCATCCCAGGACCCAGAGATCATGACCCAAGCCAAAGGCAGACGCTTAACCGACTGAGCCACCCAGGCATCTCATATTTATACACATTTTAGAGTCAGATTTTTCAGATTTGCACTCTTGCAATGTATCTCAGCCACACAGAATTGCTTCATATTGTGTAAGTCCATACATGACAGCATATTCCACACTCCTGTGCATTTTAACACATTCTACAGTGACTCCTCATTTTTGATAAGCTTTCTGAGTATTCCCTTGAGTATTTTCCTTTCTGAATAGCTGCTTTATATTTTCCTAATGTGAGGTTAAACAGCTCCTTTTAAGTAGTTTTTACTTATTATTATTTTGGCTTCTAGAGAATTCTGTTCTGAGCTCGTGTCTTCCTCTGCTTATTCAACAGAAACTCCTTAAGTTCTTTCTTCTGAAAAGACCTCATTGGGCCATTTCTCTTTTGGAAGACTGGCCTAACAGTTGTAGTAGACAAGGAGGAGCAGTTCTCTGAGAGTCAGAGACCTAGGCTAAATCACATGTTAAACAAGTTACTAAGTGAAGAAAGCTAGTTGATCTACTGTTCTGATCATATTCTCCTTATTTTGGGCATGTTAAATATACTTTTTTACTTAAAGATCTGTTCGGTGAATAAAATTATATAATGAACCCTTTGGGTATTTGAAAGTTTTTTCAGATATCATTTGCTTTAATCTACATTTTTTATACATGTTGGCACCTCTATCCTTATTTTAGATTTGATAAATAATTATATTTCACCTGTTCTGCCTAGATAGAAAACAGATAAATTCTCAGGCACTAAGTTTCCAAAAATGTAGTATTTTTTCATGTCTTAATTGCATCTTTTTCATGAATGATTCTCATCCAACAACCTGTTTGGTGTCATTAATGGACTGGTGTGATAATTTAATCAAAAGAATTAAACTAGCTGTGTATGTAGTTTAACACTGATCTTTAAGACAAACCCTAAAGAATTGACTTCCTGTAATTTTCTTTATGAAATTCTATTAATGAAAGAATATTGTTTATATTACATAGCAAGAATTTCCTAGTGTTGAAAGTACTTTTACGACTAAAGACTATTTTAAAAACTAACATGAAATATCTGAATAATTATAATCCATTGGCATATATTTACTATTTTCAGACTATAAGGGCCATTACACTTCAGTGGACAGAATTTTGGTGAGGCATGATAGTGACTAGTACTTGCTTGGAAATTGGTGGATAAAAGTAGATTCTTGAGGTTTTGGTTGAAACACTGACAAAAAAAAAATTATCTAACTGGTAGGGAAAGCTGAGAGAAGCAGATTTCATCAAAGACCATGTGTTAAACATAGGTTCAAGACGTTTCAAACTAGAAAACCCTCTTAACTACCAAGTAGAGAGCTTGGTATCTGAATTTCAGGTCTGCAGTTCAGGGAATGAGCTCAGAGAAATGTGAAAAAATGGGGGCATCTTCAGCGTGTTAATTATATTTACAGTCTAATCTTCCACTGAGGTCATGAGAGAGGACAGAACACGGAAGTAACATTGTATCAAAAGCTACCGTGAATTCTCTTCCCTGCAGAAGCACAGTGCCTGGGGGGTGTTTGGGTTTAGAAACTTACAGTAGCCTATACAGCCTTGGTGGCTGTGGCTCATGGTGGCCGCTGGTCAGAGGATGACAAAGCCAAAACCAACGAAAAGCCTGCTTTACTCTAGTTACCTATTGATGTCATTCAGAATAGTAAAGGAAGGGGCTAGGCTGTATGTTAAGTATTTTTATCAGCTGCTGTGGAGGATCTTCAGCACGTCTTAAGTTCTAAGAATCACCTTTTCTTAGTGTGATTAGGAAATAAATGTAGTATGGGAAATAAATCTGTTTTAAGAAGATGATATATTATAGCAATTTTTAAAAAGCTAGAGGATTATAGTAAACTATCTACAGCAGAAGGAGAACATAGGAAGGGGTATGGTTTAAATATGTCTCCCCAAAATTCACATGTTGAATTTTGTGTCTCCCCAAAATTCACGTGTTGAATCACAAATTACTAGTATCAATAGGTGAGGTGTCTGGGAGTTGATGACGTCATGGGGTGGAGCCCTCATGAAGGGGACTGTGTTCTTATACAAGAGAATCCGCAGAGCTCCCCAGCCCCTTTCCCCATGTAAGGATACAACAGGAAACTTGAAACCTAGAAGAGAGTTCTCACCTGATCATACAGGCACTCTGATCTGGGATTTCCAACCTCTTGAATTGTGAGAAATTAATTTCTGTTGTTTTTAAGTTACCCTCTTCGTGGCATTTTGTCGCAGCAGCCTGAATGGACTAAGACAGGAAGCAGCTTATTCAAATGTTACCAAATATCCTTCATTATAAAAAAATAAAAAAGCTCATGCTAAGAGCATACATTTGAAGGGAAATGCCATAAAGTTCAAAATAAATCAAAATAAATTATTCAAGTAATTTGAATGCCAGCTCAGTCACAAAATTTGCTGGATTGTTAAACTTTTTTAAAATATATATTCTCTCATTTCTTATTTAGATACAGATTAATTAAGAAATACAAAACAGGGGCATCTCGGTGGCTCAGTTGGTTAAGCATTGAACTCTTGATTTTGGCTGAGGTCATGATCTCAGAGTTCTGAGATGGAGCCCTGCCTCAAGCTCTGCGTTGAGTGTGGAGCCTGCTTAAAATTCTCTGTCTCCCTCTTCCTCTTCCACTGCCTCTTTCCCCCACCTCACTCACCTGTGTGCTTTCTCTTTATCTAAAAAAAAAAAAAAAAAAGTAGTGGACTCCTGGGTGGCTCCAAAGTAACTGCCTTTGGCTCAGGTCATGATCTCAGGGTCCTGGAATCAAGCCACATATTGGGCTCTCTGCTCATTCAGTGGTGAGTCTGCTTCTCCCTCTCTCTCTGTGATCTCTCTCTTTTTCACTCTCAAATAAATAAATAAAATCTTAAAAAAAAAAAAGAAGTGCAAAATAATGAACTTTTTTAAGTTGTCTCCTTTGTCTGTTAGGCTGATTTCATAACTACTATTCAATTGGCAGTAGATTCGTTATTATTTATCTATACAAAACTTGCAAGACTTTTAAAATAATGAATGAACCTAAACCATCCTTTCCCAGAGCTTGGTATAAGAGCATATGTACATATCATCACATGAATACTATCTGACGTCATATTCAATTAGGAAAACAAGTGTGTGTGTGTGTGTGTGTGTGTGTGGAACGTTACTAGAAAATTCCAACAGTCCAGAGTTTGACATAAACTTAACCTAAACTCTGGTTTCTAGTCTCTCATGTAAGAAATTTGGAAGTTGCTTCTCCATCCTAACAACGAGCAAAACCTGAACAATAAGCATAAACTGAAAAATCAACTCCTTTTAGATCTGCAAGAGAAGTGAGTTCACTGGGCAAATCTGTGTCTCCCCCCACCCCGCCCCCGAGTTGGAGTAGCAGGTGCCTGAGAACACCTGCTTTAACTCGGTTGTTGGAACTGAAAATGAGACCACCTGGGTCAACATAATTTAACTGTTGGCTCTGGAAATTCTTGCTGAGAACGTGAGACACCAAACTAATAACTTCACTATTTATTTCAAAAAATTCGTGCAAAGAGGTTAATCCTGGCAAAATTTTTCACATCTGAACAAACAGTTCTCTTATCATAACAGATTACTCAAGACTCACATTGAAACCCTCATCTTACCCTTCCCAATTATTATATGAATTTTATCTAATCTTAAACCCCCTCCTGGAAAGATTTTTCTTAACCAGTCTTGCTCAGAGCTCAAACTCCAATAAACAGCCTTTTTAAACTTACTTCGTTTGAGAAACTACAAAGATTGCCAAGATTGTGTGTTCCCTTGCTATAGTAATTTTTACAAGCCAATTTTACTTGACTGACAGAGGTCTTCCTAGCATCTCTGTGTCAGTTGATAGTATATAAACAAAAGCAATCAAACACAAAAATATATCTCAAAGATTAGAAAGTCAGACACAGCTACTTTATTTGCCCCCAAAAGCATAATTTTAAATAAGATTACCATACTATGATGACAGAATATGAATAATTATAACAGGAATACCTGGGTAGCTCAATTAAGTGTCCCACTCATGTTTTGGCTCGGGTCATGATCTCATGGGTTGTGAGATAAAGCATAGTCTAGGCTCCCTAAGTCAGCTTGAGATTCTCTCCCTCTGGCTCTCCCCGCACTCATGCATTCTCTCTGTCTCTCTCTGTAAGTAAGTCTTAATAAAGCACAATAGCATTTTACTATAAATCCTTATAGTAAGTGTACATGCCAAAAATTAAAAATAAAATTTCAAATGTTAAAATATCTGGATAATTTTATGATTTGAAATTTTAGGGTAAACAAAGATTTTTCTCAAGTAAGTTATAGACATATATTTTTTATGACCAATTTTTTTTATTATGTTCAGATAGCCAATATTTTTAACAATTTTATTTACCTTTTTCTGTTATCATAATTTATGTGGAAAAATATTATTCTTTATTTTAGATTATTAAAAATACACAGCCATTTGAGTGCAAGTCAAAATGTTAATAATAGAAATAAAAAATGCAAGGGTAGAATCTGAATAATTAATAATTGCTTTATATCTTTTAGGAAAATTCTATGCTGTCCTATTTGTAAAATAAAATATTATGAGATGGAGTTACCACTTAAAATGAATACATATGTATACCTATGTATGTATAAAGAAATATTTATAATCGCATATCTGTATATATGTATGCATATATATTTTCTAATATCTTTATATATCAAGCTACAAATTTTTTATATTTGGATATATTAATCCTAAAACATAAGCTAGCATTAGTCTATTTTTACTATCTAATATGATATCAAAACACAATAAGTGACAAGACACTTAATAATATAAATGATTAGTTATGCCATAAGATTTTATTTAGTAATACATGACATAGAACATTCTTTCTGGTATACCATGAAGGCTTAAATGACCTTGGATGTGAAAAACAAACTGGAAAGTAAATCCTGTCATGTTTAGTTTCACAGCCGTATAAAAATATAATCAAATGTCAGCACAACAGCTTGCACGCTAACAATATCAAGTCCCAATAAAGTGTTTGGAATGCTACATTAAATTATTGGATACCGATTCTTATCAGATTTGATTTTTCCTTTGAGAAATTTGATAGAATCATCAGACACAGTCCTATTTTATGATCCTGAACTCTATTTTTATTTTAAAATTTCTGTTCATCTTATAACAAGTTTGTGAAATAAATGTATGAAAACTAAGAAAAAAGCCAATCATTAGGGTATTTTAAGGAGTCTGTTTTGTATAATTATATTTTCTTCTTTAATAGTAGTATGACATATTGTCCATATATCAGAAATCCCACATCCAAAGAACATTTGTTAGTAATAAAGATGGTTCATTAAGAAAGTTTTGAAAAACTCTCATACACCAAAAATCAGATTTTTCATATATTAAAAACCATGTGCTAAAAAATCAGAGCTATTAGTCTTTATCATCTCTAGTTAGGAAGCTAATATTCAGTATACTTCACAAACATGAAGATTTATTAATCAAAACATAAATGATAAATGATAAGCATTAAAATTTTATAATCCTAGGACATTTATTTTGTATCTGTGCTATATTTTTTGCACTACACTAGCTATAATTTTACTTTTATCTGTAGTAGGCAGTTGATAAATATTTGCTGACTCCATTGCTGAATTTCATACATAAAACAAATAGAAGAATTCAAATATTTATTATTTAAAAAATCAATAGAATTCAATTTTCAAGCAAAGGAGAAAAATCATACAAAAAATCATATAATTATTTTGACAAAATTAAACATCCATTTACAGTAAAATTTTCTTAGAAAACTAGGAAAAGGAGAAAACTTTGTTCATCTAACTCTGTCTAAAATACATATAAACAAAAATCCTCATGCAAATCCCATTCTTAATGTTTAAATGTTGAAATACTGCCCTTCCAGATCTGAAACGAAGAATGGTAGCTATAGTATCTTTGTCCTAATAATTTAGCTTTGAGTTTTTTCCTACTATTTTCTCTGTATTTTATATTAGTTTTCAGTAATGGCTGTTTTGTGTCTTCCATTTTCATCCTTGTTCTAGTTCAGGTGCAAAGAAATTAGGTCAGTATATAAAACATATCTGTGCATGTGTGTCTTTTGTGTGTATGCATATGTATTCAAAATTTCTAGATAGTAACAAAAAACTTTTCTTTTTTTTTTTTAAGATTTTATTTATTTATTTGACAGAGAGAGATTACAAGTAGGCAGAGAGGCAGGCAGAGAGAGAGAGGAGGAAGAACACTCCCTGCTGAGCAGAGAGCCCGATGCGGGACTCGATCCCAGGACCCTGATCATGACCTGAGCCGAAGGCAGTGGCTTAACCCACTGAGCCACCCAGGCGCCCCACAAAAAACTTTTCATATGTGATTTTAAAATTTGCTATTCTTAACTGTAAACTTCAAAACATCAAATGACTGAAATAAATCCAACAAAAGAAGTGTAAGACTTGTGGGGAAAATTTGTGGAAAGGAATGAAAGCATCCAAGGAATAGTGCTATACCATATTCAAGATTTGGAATATTCTATTATGTAAAGAAAATGTAACAGCATTTATCTCAAAGCAGAAAAATGGCATATGTTTATCAAATATTTCATTTGTAATCACATAATAAAGCACATTATATCAGGGAAATGAATGGACTCTGGCTACCCACAAGAATAACTCATAAACAAACTGCTCCGTGAAAGAACCTAGCCTTAGAAAGAATACATGAGGTAGGATTCCCTTATGGAAATCTAACATTAAAAACACCCAAATGGACAAAACTAAAACTACGTTTTGGGGATGCAAGCTTACTTGATGAAACAATTTCATCACACTGATACCCGAAAAAGTCAGTGTTAATTTTGGCAATGTGGAAGGCAGTTTGTAATTGGAAGGTATGGAAGAATGGAAATTTATGGGAAAATGGGAAATTTACATGTATGTTTTGTGTGTTTCTGTGTTATATTTCAAATTAAAATATTCTAAATATATAATCCAATATAAAATGACTAAAATTTAATATGTCAAGAGAGTATTTTGAATATTATTTTGCAGCTATTTAGTTTTAAAGAAATAAAGTTAAATACTGCTATGAAATACATTGTTTACATTGCTTAACACATGTATAATAAACATGTATGAAAATATCATGCACATGATACATACTAAAAATAGACTCAACCTGAAGACTACTATTATTTTCAATCCTCGAACTATGTAGATTTACAAAAGGAACTTTATCTTAGAAAATTTTGCTTTATTTTACTTGCAATTGTGTTTTAGTGAAATGTAAAAATTTCAGAAATGCATACACATTAATTACATAAGCCATATGAAAAAGTGAAAATAATGTATGTAAGATTTTGAAAATGGAATTTCCTGTAGTTTTTTTCATCAGCTACTGGTATTTCTTATGCTTGTTTATAATGATAACATAGCAATTTATTTTTAATTTATTTAAAATTAATTAACATATAATGTATTATTAGTTTCAGAGAAGAGTTTAGTGATTCATCAGTTGAATATAACACCCATATAACCAGCTCATTACATCAAGTGCCCTTCTTAATGCCCATCGCCCAGCTACTCCTTTTCCATTAGTGTAATAAAAATATCTGTTCTCTCATACTTATATGCCCAAGGAATTACCACCCTTAGGAATCTACTTCTTGAATTTTGTCTTTAAATTATTAATGCCAGTTTTAAGGGCGCCTGGGTGGCTCAGTTGGTTAAACGTTTGCCTTCTGCTCAGGTCATTATCCTGGGGTCCTAGGACCCTGTCCTGTGTCAGACTCCCTGCTAGACTCCCTGTCAGACTCCCTTTCTCTCACCTTCTTCCTCTTCTCCCCTCTCCTCCTTCTGCTCAGGTCATAATCCTGGGGTCCTAGGACTCTGCCCTGTGTCAGACTCCTTGCTAGACTCCCTATCAGACTCCCTTTCCTTCTCCTTCTTCCTCTCCTCCCCCCGACCCCTGTTCATGCTCTCTCTCAAATAAATAAGTAAAATCATTAAAATTTTTTTAAAAAATAAACACCATTTTAAAGATTCAAATTCATCACATAAATTTATATTGAGCATCAAGCTTATTATACATTGCTAGCTGTTCTGAAAAATATTTATTTGGAAAGCATATACCTATTATTCACAATATAAATCAGAATATAAAATATTTTGGGCGCCTGGGTGGCTCAGTGGGTTAAGCCGCTGCCTTCGGCTCAGGTCATGATCTCGGGGTCCTGGGATCGAGTCCCACATCGGGCTCTCTGCTCAGCAGGGAGCCTGCTTCCTCCTCTCTCTCTGCCTGCCTCTCTGCCTACTTGTGATCTCTGTCTGTCAAATAAATAAATTTAAAAAAAATCTTAAAAAAAAGAATATAAAACATTTGGATAAATGCGTGTTTAAGGAGGACTTGAAAAACAATAATAATCATAAAATATTCCTATTCACCTGACTTACTTCACTAAGTACACCTATTCTTGGTAGAAGACCAGAGAAAAACAATACTGCCTCTTCCACAGTATGTGCTTTTTCCATTGTTTTGCATCAGTTTTTCTTTTTTCTCTGTTCTGCTTACATTTTATTATGTGCTGTATTGTATCATTTATCTAATTCTAGTTTTTACTGGAATTTACTGGAATTATGCATTTGTTTTTAGTATTTTCCTAACTTTGATAAAATTGAAATCTTTGAAGGCATTGTGTGTGCACGTGTATGTGGGTGTGTTTCTGTGTTTTATATCCTTTTGCCTAGCAATGCCAAGCTATGGTATTTATTAAGCCATTGTTTCTTAGCTTTAAACCTATTCTTTTATTGTCTGCTTAGCAATGATTGTAGGACTGGGAATCTCTAAACACCATTTCTTCTTTGTCAAAGAGTTCCTGTGTCTGGTGCTTGACAGGTAGGGGTTGCACCGTGAGATTGGCAGGCTGGAGAAGGAAAGGACTTGCAGGGTTTTGTTTACTTCTTGTGGGCTTCCCATTCCTTTCTATTGGCTAGTCCTTTTGTCAGCTTTGTATCTTTGGGGCACAGAATAAGAGCTGCTCTCCCAAATGATGCCCATATCCTAATTCTTGAATCCTGTGAACATATTACCTTACGTTGCAAAAAAAAAAAAAAAAAAAAAAAAGACTTTGCAGGTGTGTTTTCGTTAAGGGTTTTGAGATGGGAAAATTACCTGAATTATCCTCATGAACTCAATACCATCACAGGTGTCCTCAAATGTAGAGACAGGAAAGTCAGAGTCAGCAAAGATGTCACAATGCAAGCCAAGGGAGAGGGGAGATGTGACCAGAGGAGCATGGCTGATGGGCTTTGGTGATGGAGGAAAGTGACACAATCCATGGAGTGCAGGTGGCCTCTAGAAACTGGTAATGGAAAGGAGGTAGATTTTCACATAGATCTTCCAGGAAGAACGCAGCTGTGCTAACACCTTGATTGTTGACAGGAAGACCCATATCAGATTTCTGACTTCCAGAACTGCAAGATAATTCCCTTGTGATGTTCAAAGCCAGTAATGTTGTAATAATGTGTTACATCAGCAATGGAAAGTAATAAACTCTTCTTGTCACCAACTTGCCAGCAGTGCTGCTTCTCTCCAGCAGCAGAGGTTAGTTCTAGTAACAACAGCTGATTTATTTGCATTTTTCTGGTCCTTTCAGAACCAGCCTTATTGTACTCCCTCAGAATTAATGAACACTAAACCAGGTATCACTTCTTCATTTGTCTTGGTTCTTGTCTGTGGGACTTATTTTTCCTGCTCAGAAGAAGGCATCACAAATATCTGAAACATTTGCAGTTTTTCTGAATTATGAGTTTCTGCTCCATGGGACCCCTCCCACTTCGGCTCCCTTGTGCTTACACTAGAAATCTGCTTATTCAGGTGCCCACTGAAATACGTTACTGTTCTCTTTTTTGCCTTTTTTAGTTAATAATTCTTTTTTTTTCCTTAAAGATTTCATTTATTTATTTGACAGAGAGAGATCACAAGTAGGCAGAGAGGCAGGCAGAGAGAGAGGAGGAAGCAGGCTCCCCGCTGAGCAGAGAGCCGGATGCGGGGCTCGATTCCAGGACCCTGGGATCATGACCTGAGCTGAAGGCAGAGGTTTTAAGCCACTGAGCCACCCAGGTGCCCCTTAATAATTCTTTATATTAAATTCTCTCTGCTGAAATAAACTGATGTAGTTTCTTAATTTTTTTTTTTTTTGAGATTTTATTTGTTTATTTGAGACAGAGAGAAAATGGTAGTACATGAGTGAGGTGGGAGAGATCTCAGGGTTCTGTACTCCCTGCTTGGTGGGGAGCCTGCTTTTCCCTTTCCCTCTGCCCCCAGTACAAATAAATAAATAGAGAAAATCTTTTAAAATAAATAAATAAAAATTCAATTACCTTTAGTATAATTTTAAGTAATAACCTCTGCCGCATTTCCTCACGTAACTACCATTTCTGATGTTCTTCATTCTTAGGTACAGATCCATATTTCCAAAAGATGTTACTTTCCTTCAATAGGCAAAACCTACTTTAAACTTTCTTGTGCTGTGGCTATGCTAGTAATGCATTTTTTTCTTTTTATGTATGTTTGAAAATTTCATATTCATTTTCTAAAAGATTTCATTTATTAGAGAGAGAGAGGGCAGGTACCAGTGAGGGGAGGAGCAGAGGGAGAGGGAGAGGGAGAAGCAGGTTTCCCAATGAGCAGGGAGCCTGACATGGACCTGGGTTGGATCTGGAGATCATGACCTGAGCCGAAGGCAGATGCTTAACCAACTGAACTATGCAGGCCCTGCTCATATCCATTTTTTAAACTTTTTTTTCTATATTTAGAATATTAGGTCGACAGTTTGTTGTGATTCTTTCAGATATTTATAAATATCTTTTGTCTACTGTCATTGCTTGCATTCTTTAGACCAGAAATGTGCTGTTGCCCTTACTTTTTTCCTGTCTGTATACTATGACTTTTACCTCTGGCTGCTTTTAAGATCTTCTCTCTGTCCCTGGTTTTGAGCAATATGGACATTACATACTTTGGTGTAGTGTTCTACATATTTTCGTGCCTGTGTGTGTGTGTGTGTGTGTGTTTTAACATCTTTACAGAGGTGTAATTGATAAAGTAATGCACGTATTTAATGTGTACAGTTTGATGAGTTTAGACATGATCTCAAGGTAGATGTTTTTATGACACACAAATATCAACAATGACAACAAAGGGACCCAAGGCATCTTTGGGATATGTTAGATAGGTCTATTCCTTTGATTATGGAGTCATAAGTGTATGGAGAATTTTGAGCTCATTGAATCTATGTATTTGTAGTTTTTTTTATCAGATTTGAAATATTTTTTGGCATTTATTTCTGCAAATATTTTTGTTCCCTTCCTTTCAGGATTTCAGTTGCCCTTAGAATTGCCTGACTTTTAAAATTTTTACTTTGTTCATTTTATTTGAATAAATTTTATTGCCACATCTTCAGATTCACTCATCTTTTCTTATGATGACTGATCTGCCATCATATTATCCACTTAAATTTTCATCTCAGACATTTTAGTTTCCATTTCTAAAAGTTTAGTCTTAATATTTTAATAGTTTCTATGACTCCACTTAACTTTTCAAACACCTAGAATCCAGTTCAATAGCTGTTTTTATATCTGTTAATCCTAACATCCTATTTCAGTTAGTGTGTGTGTGTGTTTTCTCGTGGTTGGTTGTACTCTGCTTTTTTTCATTGGAAGCCATACACTATGAATTGTATCCCATAGAGGGATCGGTAATTTTGTACTTCAATAAATATTTGTGAGCTTTCCCCCCACTACTCTGGAATGATGCTAAATTAGGTGGAGACAATTTGATCCCTTTATGTTTTGCTTTTGAGATTATTAAAAATGGTGGGAACCCTTTTTAGTCTAGGTTTAAATATCCTCCACTTTTTTTTTTTTTTTTTTTTTTTTTTTAATTTTTTATTTTTTATAAACATATATTTTTATCCCCAGGGGTACAGGTCTGTGAATCACCAGGTTTACACACTTCACAGCACTCACCAAATCACATACCCTCCCCAATGTCCATAATCCCACCCCCTTCTCCCAAACCCCCTCCCCCCGGCAACCCTCAGTTTGTTTTGTGAGATTAAGAGTCACTTATGGTTTGTCTCCCTCCCAATCCCATCTTGTTTCATTTATTCTTCTACCCACTTAAGCCTCCACTTTTGAGGCAAGACCTTCTTGAATACTCCACCTTATGCCCCCTGAATTATGAGGTTATTAGAGCCTCCGAGTGTAGAGCATTTTTGCTTCTATTTATTTGGTTGATTCTTTCCCCCTAGTTTTTGGATAGTTTCCTGTCATATGTGACCAGTTGCTGCTGCTACATAGTTAATGAGGATCCTCTACAGATGTTCAGGATTCTTTTCTTGGGCACTTTGCTCTGTTAGTCCGGCCTACACGTTGTAGCTGACTTGGTCTCCCTGGCTTCAAATCTCTGTCTCCTTGATTAAGAGAGTATGCTAAGCACTTCTAGGTCCTCCTTCCTTAGGCCTGGGAACTATTTAAAGGCGATAGCGTAAGGCAATGGTAGGGTTCATCACATCTGTTTCCTTTGTTTCAGGAAGCACTGTCCTTGGTTGACTGATATTTAGGGTCTTGATAGCCATTGTTTTGTATTTTTGCCAATTTTGTTGTTGGTGCTATTGCCTTTGGCAAGGGACGTAAATCTGGTAGTCCCTATTACTCCATCTTGGTCAGAAATAGAAGCCTGTGTCTTTATTCTTAAATTATATTCATTTTTTTAAAAGATTTTGTTTATTTATTTGATAGACAGAGATCACAAGTAGGCAGAGAGGCAGGCAGAGAGAGAGGAGGAAGCAGGCTTCCCGCTGTGCAGAGAGCCCCATGCGGGACTCTATCCCAGGACCCTGGGATCATGACCTGAGCTGAAGGCAGAGGCTTTAACCCACTGAGCCACCCAGGCGCTCCAATTATATTCATTTTAAACACAGTTAAGTCTTTATATTTTTAACCCAGTCTGACCATCTCATATTTAGTCATATGTTTAGCCATTTTATATTTAATTTTAAGTTTAATGCAATTATTTATATGTTTAGATTTAAGATTTCCATTTTTATGTTCGGCTTCTCATTGTGGCTCTTGATCCTTTCATGGCTTTATTTTTTGCTTAAATTGCTTTTTTTTTCCTTTAATGTCTTTTTATTTATCATCTACTTACTTGCAATTTTTTTTTCCATCTTGCTAACTTTTTAGTCTACTATAAGCCTCATAAACTGTGTGTGTGTGTGTGTGTGTGTGTGTGTGTGTGTGTATGTGTGTGTGTGGAGAGCTTCATGAAAAATGTAATTGTTGCAACAGTATTTTTTTTTTAATAACTTTTTTAATACTGAACTCCTGGGAATAAATTTTTACACTATTTGTCTTTCTGAAACATTCTTACACTTTTTTTGTTTTTCCTTGAGTAGATTTTTAAGTTGGTAATTTTCTTCTTTCAGCACCCTAAAGGTGTCACTTCTTTGCCTTCTGGCCTTCATTGTGTCTTATGAGAAGTCAACCATCTATTGCATTATTGTTACCTGAATGCTACACATCTTTATCTGAATGCTCTCAAGATGTGTTTCTTTTCTTTCTTTGTTTTTGTTTTTGTTTTTGTTTTTTTGGCTTTACTTTGATATTCCTAAGTTTTTCTTTCTGTTTACTCTTTTTGGAATATGCTGCGTTGCTTGGATTTGTGGGTTTATGTTTTTCATTTATATGGAAAATCTTGGCCCTTCTCTCTTCAAATGTTATTTCTGCACTATTACATCTGTCCTCTCCTCCTTAAACTCCCATCTCACATATGTTATACCATTTGATATTATCCCACCAACTTCAGAATGCTCTGTTCCATTTTCTTCTTCACACTATCCTTTTTGGTTTCTGTTTTTATAGTTTTCTTGGTCTGGTTTCAAGGTAAATGAGTTTTCCCATGCTGTATACAGTCTGTTAAGTTGAATTATTCATCTCCAATATCATAGATTTCATTTCTAGAATTTACATTTGGTTTCATACCTTTGCACAAATTCCCAGCTGGTTCTTGTTGTTCATATTTCTCGTTCACCATTTCCTCTCAGTCCTTTAACATGTTTATTTTAGACAAAAATAAATTAAATGACACATTTATCATATTTTATGGTCCCTTTCTGAAAATTACAGCATTGGAGTACTCTCTTTGTCTGAGTCTATTGATTATTTCCTCTCTTGATGATAAATCATACATTCTTGTCTCTTTTTAACATGTCTATGATTTTTTATTGAATATTAAGCAATATGCACACAATTCTACTGTAAATAATATTTAAGTATGGAGAAGGGAATGACTTTTTTGCCAGGTGTTTGGTTGGAACACCTGAGTCAAACAAGTCTGTAGTGGACTGGTTTCGGTATTATTTTGTTTCATTTACATTCAGTTCACAGCAATATTCACATTATTTGACGCAGAGTTACACCTTTTCTTTAGCAGCACTTGAGACCTGAGTGACTAGAGGATTTGACTAGTTTCCTCATTAGCCATCAACAGACCTCAGAGATGTCGCTCTCAGGTCTCGTTTATTTCTGCAGTGGTAGAAAGGTTTGATGCCAGGGACTTGCTGCGAAGTCTTAGTGCCTTTGAGGTTCCCTTTAGTTATCTTCCCTGCTGACACTTCATCTGAGTCTAACTAACAAAGCTTCTCTTTCAACTCTCCTGTGTCTTCAATGATAGCAGATACTTGCTGCCTGGTTTCAGTGTATGGTCCAATTGCCTGTGAATTTACGTTCAGTTCTCCTTCTTGCTCTCATTCTTTAGTGGATTATATATGCCTGTGACCTACAATGGGTAGCTCAGCCCCCCTGCCTTTCTCTGAGTACTAATTACAGAAGTGTGTACTTTACCTATCACAAATAAATGTTGGTAATCCCTGATGTATTTTTATTTGTCTGAGTTAGATTATTTAAGGGAGTTTTTATTGAAAACTTATTTTTCCCCCCGGAAGCATAAGGAATTAGCTTATGTAATAGATATAATCTTGAAATCTGTTATCCCACAGATTCAGTTTTGATCACTTATGTGATTTGGATATATTACTTACCTATAAACCTCAGCTTCCTATCTGGGAAATTTTTGAAAATAATGGTACTAATATCTTAGGTTTGCTGTGAAGATGAAATAACACATATAAAATCATTTAACTTAAGGGATGGATATATTAATAACACAACAAATTAGGTAACATTATCATTATCATTATAACTCTAATATATATATAATAAATATTGTAGGTACTACAGCTCTGTACAGAAATTATTACATAATAAAAGCAGCATATAGTAATCTTCTTGGTGGACTATATGTTTCAAGGTAGATATTTTTACTGCATGCTGAACACTCATAGGTTGGGAATGAAATGATTTTACCATGTACCATTTAGACATGACCTCCAATGAGACTTCCCAGCCTTTGGGGATATAAGTTTTATTTCCTAGAGAAGATTATTCCTGAAATATATACTCATGCAATATTGTTATCTATTTACAAATGGTGGTTAAAGAAAAGAAGGAAGATGAGTTTAATGTGAAACATGAGTTTTCTCTCCCTTCCTCCAGTTTCCTGGCAACTCAATCAAATGACAAAAATAAAATATTTAAATAATTTTGAGGCACACAGTAGGTGATCAATAAATGGACCATCCTTTGCCTTATTTGTATGCATATTACACATAATAAACAAATGATTATCCCTTGTTAAGCATTACTGTGTGAAAACACAAGGACCTTATTGTGTGTGTGTGTGTGTGTGTGTGTGTCTAAACAAATGCTTATAGAAGCTTTATTTGTAATAGCCTAAAACTGGGAACAATGCAAAAGTCCATCGGCAGGTGAATAGAAAAACAAACTTCAGGATATGCATACAATGGACTACTACTTGGTAATAAGAAATGAACTATTGATACATACTATAACATGGATGAATCTCAGAATAATTATTGTGAGTGAAAGAAGCCAGTAAAAAACAATAATACTATATGATTCCACTTATATAAAATTCTACAAGATGGAAACAAATTGATAGTGACAAAGCAGATCAGTGGTTACTGGAGGATGAGGGCAGAAAGGGACAAGAGGAAATTTCTGGAGATAATGGGTATGTTCATCATTATCAAACTTGTGATTGTTTCCTGGGTGTCTATATACATCATAACTTTCAGAATATTTAGTATATACTTTAATTATGTTCAGTTTGTTTTACATCAGCCATATCTAATGGTCCTGTTTTAAAAAGGACCCTATCTTGTAGATCAGAGGATTTATTCCAATAATTTGCATAGGATAAATGGTCAATATTATTTTGAAAACCAGAATATTGATAAATAATTTTTTCAAATGAATGAATTTTCTCATTTAACTATGTGGATGCTTAGAAGAGGTAACTAATGAAATTAAATTATTGTAGATAAGGATGTTTGTATGAGGTGGGCTGACATGTTCTCTGAGAACATCTCAGTTTCGGGGATTCCTTTCTGAGTATTAGATTGGTCCAATGTGTTATTGGGTGGATTTCTTACTATGCATTATCTCTGAAGTGGCTTGATTATTTTGAAAGTTGAGTTGATTATGATTGGGCTATGACCCCTTCCTGTGCTTCCTAATCAGATTTGCTCAAGTGTTCACCACTATTCTGTTACTCTTTCCTTCATCCCTCAGATTTCTTCTTATCCACAGTAATCTCTAGAAAGTCCTAGGCGATTGCTAAGGATGAGACTCTATAAGTCAAGAGAGATACTTTCTCTTTGGCTTGATTCTTATTCTGAATATAGCTGGTAAATATAATTATTCTGGGATGTAGTATGTCCCAGGTGAATGTATGAAATTCTAAGGCCAGAATCAGACCAAAAAATGTGTTAATTTACATCACTTTATATTCTGGACATTTATTTCCCAGAAAGACAACATGAAGAATGGTTTGTTTAGAATAGGTATCTACTACTAATGGGATCTAAAGCCATTCATTTTCAACACTAGAAAATTGGAGAAAAAGCTATGAGAGAACATATTTATCCTATATATTAAGTCCTTCCAATTATTGGCATTGTGGTATTGGTATGGTCTTATAGCTATAATCTGATATGTTTATCAAGCATATCAATAGAAATACAATAGAAATCATACTGGGAATGTAGTATCTTCAGTTAGGAAAGATTAAAAATGATTTTATTGTTTTCTTATAAGAAGCTTAAAATTTCATGGAATAAAGTATACTTCCACTATTCAAAAGACCTGTAAGATGCCCAGTATGCAGTCATCAATAGCAAATCTCTTTAAACCATCACTGCCTTGCTCTCTCTTTTACTTTAATCTTCTCCATATATAGATGTTATTAAAATTCATCATTATAAGCAACCTTGCATTTTATCAATTGGAACTTCCTGATCCCTCCCCAAAGAAAGACATGTGTATTTTATTACTTAGTATTCTTGTTATTCTCTCTTAAATGTGGCGCATACTGCAAAATCTTACTTTTACTATAAAAATACATAAATTTATCAAATGAATTTTTTTCTCTTACAAAAACATTTGAAAATTTTTGTTAAGTGTTTTGGTTGTGTTTTTCAGATAAACCCACCTATACATTGAAATGAATATTAATTAATTGCTTTATGTAATATTCCCATAAATAAAATACATTCCACGACATATTCCGTAGATAGGTGGTAAAATTGTTTTCTTTATATTGCCATATTCTTGGGAATTATTATTGTCTGAAACAGTATTAATAGGTATCTTCAATATATTTAGCTCTGACCATCCATTTACAGTCAGAATAAATATTTTGTTACATAAAATAAAACAAAAGTGGATAACTGGAAATTTAATGTGGAATCTTTCATCTATATATTCCTGGTTTTAGTTGTAATGTCGTGGGATTTTTCCCCTTCATTCTTTTTTTCCATTAGCCCACACTTATATTTAAGTCACAGCATGCAATTGAGCTAGAAAATTATGAAATCATTGTAAACACAGTATGAATCCTCTAAAGAAAATATTTGTGAAAATTGGAGTAATGCACTGTTTTACCCAACAGGACATGAGATGGCTCTTTCTATTTCAGAAATGCATAATCAGGTGTTTCCATTCATCTTTAATGTTCCTGTTGACTCAGAGGCAAGCCATTAATGTATTTGTTTATAGGACCCACAGTTGTTTTGATTTTATTTGTTTCAACTAACATTTTGGAGGTAAAATACATGACTTGATTATTCCTTTGTTGACTTATACATAAAGGTTTCATTCCTACTTACCCAATAAAAATCTAATTCATTTTCTTCTCTTTATTTTAGTTAACAACTGTTCACATCAGACCAGTAAAACAACAGAAATAAAAACCATTAAAATTATCACTAACTAAAATCAATTATACTGTGGGAGTAACAGCAAGCTAAAGGTGTTTATTATAGAGACTGATTTGGAAATTTCTATTACTTATTATTCTTATTTATATTATTTAAAAATGTCTATTTATTATTTAGTAAAGATTTTTGTATTATAAAGCAGTAACATTTCAGTGGGAGATTAATTGTAGTAGATAATCTTTTATCCCATTCTTGTTCCTAATTTTCTCCCAAGTCCCATAATAACCAAAATAAAAAATGCATTTTTGAGTATTTTTGAGTTTTGTAACAATTTTGGGGGGACTTATGATACACCTTTGGTTATACTGATTATACATTTGTTTTAGTTCATTTGCTTACCCTCAATGAACCACAGATACTCAGCATTCAAACCCCTGCATAACCTTTTCCCTAGAATCTGTGATGGGCTGGTGACTTGGTTTAGCCAACTGAATGTGCCAGATTCTACAGTGTGTCAGTTCTGGGCTGAAGCCTTAGGAAGGCTAAGCAGCTTCTTTGATCCTCTAGTACAAAGTTAGCTATTCTGTTGGAGCTTCCAAATAGAAAGACCAGGTGGAGAGACCATATTGAGAAAGAGATGCTTCAGACTACTTGGAATAAGAGGGAAATCCAGCTGTCTCACTGTCCCAGATGAACGGTGGTTGCAGAAGACTTGCCAGCTAAACATAGCTACTCTCATAACCACCAGCAAGAAGTAGAAAAGAACCACCTACTGAGCCTAGCATAGATGGATGATTTCTGAGAAGTAAGATCATTGTTTCGTTAAGCCACTAATTTTGATGTTGGTTTGTTATAGAGGAATCATTAACTGAAATAGAAATAGCTAACAAGGGGCGGCGGTGTGGCTCAGTGGGTTAGAGACTCTGCCTTCGGCTCAGGTCATGATCTCAGGGTCCTGGGATCCAGCTCCGCCTCAGGCTTTCTGCTTGGTGGGGAGCCTGCTTCCCCCTCTCTCTCTGCCTCCCTCTCTGCCTACTTGTGATCTCTGTCTGTCAAATGAATAAATAAAATCTTAAAAAAAGGAAGAAAGAAAGAAAGAAAGAAAGAACGAACTAACAAAAATGAACCACTGTTGCAACAAAACACATGGCCTTGACTTTGGGATCAGGCATTTAAATAGAGGGCACTTAAGATGAGACTGTTGGTGAAGGCGAAAAAAGCAGTGATGAGTTGCTATAAAAGGCGAGAGGAAAGAGGATGGAGTTCTATACTGGCACTAAATTAATGATATTATCTTCTAGGGTAACATGGACACCAGGATATTTAATAAATTTGAGGACCTGGCTAATCAGATTTCCAGGCAGATTGTGAAAGTAGCAAATAGTTTCTTTTAGCTCCCTTTGATTAAGAATGCAAGGAGAGATGAGATTAAGATGGAAACGTGGAGTTTTCAGGGTAGAGAAAACATACACATTTCACATGTTCTTTTATTTTAACTTTGACTCGAGGGTATTTAAATAATTTTGCAGTAACTGTAGTTATTGTTTTCTTATCCTTAACAAAGAAAGCTTTTTATGCAGAGGTGACTAATGAAATTCAGGTAATGTGTGTGAATGGCCCTTATAACCTCTTGATCAACAAATTATATGCTTTCAAAATTCACATTCACATTGTTTAACTCCGCACAGAGATGTGTGCACACAGCCCTTATCTCAGCTCTGAATGTCAAGCATAAGTTCACTGAATGATTAAACTTCAAATTATTTGACTCCATTCTTGTCACCCAGGCAAGGAAAGTAAACTGCTTGGTTTTCTTAATGTCATCTCCATTATTTTCTCTTAATTATAAGCAATGCTGCTGTAACAAACATTTTTCTATTTAAATTTTTAAGTGTAACACTGCTTCATTCTATTTATTTTCCACCATAATTTCTCTTCTTTTGAAATTCTGTTTCTGGTGGGACATCATTGTGATATAGTCCTTTAGTTCTTTAGGCTCAGTTTTCCTTATTTCTTGGAGCATATTTAAAATCACTATATTAATGTCTTTGTCTAGCAAGTCCAACATCTGCACCCCTCTCAGAGGTATTTTCTATGCCCTTTGTTTTTCTCTGCATATATGCATTTTGTTCTTTGGATGCATCATAACTTTGTGCCAAAACCATACATTTTCCATAATCCAACGTGGCAGCTCTGGAAATGAAATTTTCCTTACTTAGAGTTTGTTGGTGGTGTTGCTGCGGCTTTTTGTTTTTTGTTGTTTATTGACTTTCCTGGAGTTTCTGCATTTCCTAAAGTGTGCATCCACTTAAGTCAGGGTTCAGTTAGCTTACTGGTCAGATGATTGGTCATAATTTTCCTTAAATGCCTGAAACAATATGTATCCTGCCCTTTGCCGAGCCCTCTGTGTGTGTTGGGGCACGCCTGCAGCATTCGGGGTGTTTGCAAATCTTCCTTAAACCTTCACATCCTGCTTGCGCAGGACTTTAAGACAACCAGGTGTGGGACCTTGGTACTCTCTCAAGTCTTTCTTGATCATGTGCACAGCTCTGCATATGTGTTCCTTTTGCTCAGCCTTTTAAATTCTCATGTGTTAGAGCTTTTCAGAATCCCTGATGCACATGTAATTCTCCAGCTGTTTTTGGCCAGGATCTTGTTTTCACCAACTGGTATCACATCACAGCTTCATGATGGAAATACTTGCCACTGATTTTTTTTTTTTTTTTAAGATCTTATTTTTAAGTACTCTCTTAAAAAAGTGGCTCCCACTCACAACCCCGAGATCAAGAGTTTCACACTCCACCCACGGAGCCAGCCAGGCACCTGCCCCTGATTATTTTTTGACAAATACTCTGAAGATAAGACTTTTCCAGTGGAATTCCAGACAAATTAAAAAATGGAAACATTTGGGGAGCGGGTTTTTCCAGAGGCCCCGAGACAGATTCAAGAAGTGATGATACTCTGGGGTGGGAGTTTTTGAAGGATTTCAAAATGAGTCCGCCTCTTCCAAAGCGTGCAGTGAAAGGCTGCTGGTTTTCAAGGGTGCGGAGAGATACACACATGGAGATGGGAGTGGACGTCGTTGCCGTGCCGCAGACCCTGCTGCTCCGAGTACAGCACTTTTCTAAGGGAAACATTCCTCAGATTGTCGAAAGCCTTTGTTTAATTTCTAGAGTCCCGAAAATACTGATTTTGAACAATTTTTGCCAGCATTTCTGTTATTTTTCTGGAGAAGTAGATTTATGGTGCTCCTCACTGTAGAAGTCCAGCCAACATTACTCTGTGTTTAGAATAGTTTTCTAGAAGGATATCATTGGATATAAGTATCTACATAGCTTGCTTAATTTATTTCCAAAATTTCCATACATTTTCGATGATCCAACGTGGCAGCTCTGGAAATGAAATTTCTATCAGAAGAGAATGAAAATTATCATCTTGCACTGTACAGACAGATTGGCGTAATATTGCTAATATTTGTCAATATGACAGACCATAAATGCAACTGTTGGGTTTTTGCATTTCTTTTTAATTGATGTAACAGACACATGTGCACGTGCACACACACATGTAAAAACTGATCTTGCTTAGTTAATGTAGAAATTTATGTTAGTCATGTCTATGATGGGTTTCTAAGAATATTTTTAGAAAGACTTGGCGAGTCAGAAAGTGTGCTCTGCCTCCAAGAATGATGTGAAACCAAAAGTACCATCCCTGCAAGACTATCTCTGTGAGTCACAGAAAATCAGCCTGACCAAGTAATTTAGTCCCAGATTTTGTTGCCTTCATATATATCCACACTTAGAGGGACATTCTTTTGTTGTTGTTTTGTTTTGTTTTGTTGTGGTAGTGTCTTGCATGTTTCTGTCTCTTACTCTCTTATTTTTAAGTTTTTCATTGGTTATCATGATTCTCCTGGGACAAAGAAGGTTTAACAAGGTCTAATAGATGAATTTCTAACGGGGATGTGAATGAAAATTTGGATAGAGGTAGGCAATTTGAGGGGAAAATGATAAAAGATGTAATAAAAATGTCAACAAATTGTTTTTCACATGTAATAAAATTTTCTGTTAATTCTAAAACACCAAAAGTTTTCTGGAAGCCATATATTTAATCATTTTTCCCATATGGATAAACCATAAATAAATAGATAGCATTTTCAATTATTTTCTGGAGCTATTATTAATTTCCTATGTAGTTCTGAGAGAGCCTATTAGTTCTTTCATAACAGTTGTTTTAATTTTAAAATTAGAACTGAATAACTTGACTCATGGTTTATCATATGAATAAATAAGGGTGATTGGAAAGTTTGCAAATTTTGCCCACATAAAAACTAGAGTTTCTGCCCCATGTTGAAAAGTAAGCTCTTTATAACCATTAACCAATGTGTGTTTTGGGGATGGGAATAATATGTACTTCTAACACTTGTGTATAGGAGAAAACCCTGGTTATGACATCGTTTTGAGTTCCACTTTTTAAAAATATGAACATTCTACCTCCTTGAATTCTTTTGAGCAAACTTTCTTAAATCCATTTTTTTCCTTCTCTTGAAGAGATTTTGTAGCAATGCATAAAGTAACTTGCTTTTGTCAACATACTGTAATTAGTCACTTATTTTTAGAGCTGAATGTTAATGAGTCATTTCATGTTCTTAATTAAAAATGTTTCAGAATGGTATTGAGCTATAGAACAAATGGACAAATTAAGTCTATTCTGCATGATCATTTACCCTTTCAAATACATAATGTATTTTTAAATGTTGAAATTAAGCACCAAGATTAATGCTATAATAATAGAGAAATAAACCTACTACTCAAGTGCATTTTTTTTTTCATGACAACAATCACTTTAAGGTCATACTTCTTCATTAATAACCTTTTAAAAAATTCTGGATGGAGCGCCTGGGTGGCTCAGTGGGTTAAAGCCTCTGCCTTCAGCTCAGGTCATGATTCCAGGGTCCTGGGATTGAGCCTTACATCAGGTTCTCTGCCCAGCAGGGAGCCTGCTTCCCTTCCTCTCTCTCTGCTGCCTCTCTGACTACTTGTGATCTCTGTCAAATAAATAAACAAAATCTTTAAAAAAAATTCTGGATAAATACATCTCAGTTATCGTTCCCTTTT
The DNA here is from genome assembly GCF_011764305.1 of Mustela putorius furo. NCBI lineage: Eukaryota > Metazoa > Chordata > Mammalia > Carnivora > Mustelidae > Mustela > Mustela putorius. Next base: position 12,166,678 of record NW_025421467.1, on the reverse strand, counting down.
CATCTCTCATCTGATCTTTTTTTTTTTTAATATTTTATTTATTTGACAGAGAGAGAGATCACAAGTAGGCAGAGAGGCAGGCAGAGAGAGAGGAGGAAGCAGGCTCCCTGCTGAGCAAAGAGCCTGATTCGGGGCTCGATCCCAGGACCCTGAGATCATGACCCGAGCCGAAGGCAGAGGCTTAACCTACTGAGCCACCCAGGCGCCCCTCTCATCTGATCTTTTAAATCACCTGGCTATTCAATGCTTCTCATTCTTACCCTACTCAACCTTATGTCACTAATCTACTTACTTATTTGTTACCATTTATTATTGTTTACCATTCAGTTCACCCTATTTAGTATTTCAAATCCATTGTATCTCATTTACCAATGCATTTTAGTTTTCTACGTATTATTTTTTGTTTACTTTAAATTAAACTGTTACTTTTAAAAACTGTATGTAAAATATAACAATTTTAATGATTTTTATTGGGGAAAATTTTCAAAAGATGAGCAGTAATATGATCTGAGATTCAGGATCGATGTCAGAAGAAAGTATAGTATTACTTCTCAAACTTTACGATCATTTTCTGGTACTTCTAAGGTTTTCCTCAAAATGTCAGGAAAGCATATTTATTTTGTTATTAATGTTGCAGTTGTTTTACTGGAATCTAAAGGTGTAATAGGAAACCGAGTGTTTTCAATTATATTTCTGCACCTATGCAGAAAATATCAGAACCTATCTGTTCTGTAATTGTTGTATGTCTATGAAAAGAGACACAACACACTGGCAAATGCATTTGTCTGAGTATTGTGTGTGTGTATTGGTAGGGGGAGTGCAGTTGCAAGGGATAACTGGATGTATATGGGTATGGTATTCTAGAGTTTTGTATGGGGGGTTGTTTTTTGTTTGTTTGTTTTAGGTCAGTCCCACGCCAACATGGAGCCCAGCACGGGTCTTGAATTCAAGACCCTGAGATCATGTCCTGAGATGATTTCGAGAGTTGGATGCTTAACTGACTGGACTACCTAGGTGTTCCTAGAGTTGTCTGTGTGTGTGTGTGTGTGTGTGTGTGTGTGTGTTTAATACCATAGTTCTATTTTGAGGTTTTTAATGGGTTGGGAGTTAGTCTACAAGTGTGTATTGTAAAGTTTTAAACATGAGTATTGGAGTAAATATCTTGTTTTAATTTTGTATAAGTTTGTGTTTGTAATGTAGATTTGTTCCTTTTATACTACCTACTCTCTCTGATAAACTATGTCCCAGTTCAGTTTCTTCTTCCTTGGAGCCATTTCTCATTCCTTTTCTCTTCTCTGTATGACTACTCTCACTGTTTTTTAGCTCCAGCTCTCATACTTCTCACCTGCCTCATTATTACAGAAGCCCCTAGAAGAAGGACTGTTTATTGCTTCTGTGAGCATGTCTCACTCCTTCCTTTGTAGATAGTAACTCTGACACCTCACAGCTATTTTGCCCACCTCCTAATCTCCTTAACAGCTTGAAGTGGAAAGTGTTACTAAGATCTTTTAACAAGAATATATCCTTTCACAGACCTGTACCCCTGGGGCTAAAAATACATTATATATTTATTTTAAAAAATAAAAAATTAAAAAAAAATATCTCCTAATAGTTGAAAAAGTCACTGTGGCAGGATCCAATAGAAAAGACCCAGACCAAATAACTCTCAAAAATACTAACTGAAGAAGTGGATTCCACAACTTGCCTCACTTGCATGCTTTGCAATCTGAATTCCTGAGGTAGCCTCTCAACTGAATATATCCTAGCAGGAAATCTGGCCTATGCTCCTGTGATTTCAAGGAATTTGTGCTGTATTTCCTTTTCCTTTTATTGTAGATAGTCTCAACATTTTTAACCAACTGAGCCACCCAGGCGTCCCCTCAACATTTTTATCATGAAGTTCCACCACACATTACTATCTATTCAATAAAGGAACTGTGGAAGTGTGTGGGGGAAAAGAAGTGAGGCAGCTGAGATTTGCTGTACAATTAATACACTCTCTCTGTTGTCCTGTCTCTGTTTCTATAGTATTTTAAAATATATGCCTCATGAGGCTTCTTTCACTTACCATTTTAAGAAATATTTCTTGACACTACTCTTTCCTCTCCATCCTCAACATTACTGACATAGTTCAAATATTCATTACTTTTAACATATACTATTGTAGAAAGCTTATAATCTTCTCTATGTCTCTACAGTAGATTCTTAATACCTCTTCCATATTGGTATTTCTAAAAACAGATTTGATCATAAAATTCCCCAGTTTAAAAGGCAGGCTAATTCTCTACAACCTATGCTGACATGTGTTTCAGAATATATGTTTCAGAATATATGTTAGTAAACAAGCATTTATTTAGCACCCATTATTTAGAACATCAGAGAATAAGATAAACCTGGGTCCTTCTTTCAAAGAACTTACACTCTGTTGGGTAATAGATAGTGGTGCCAAAAAATAAACAAGTAAATAAAACATAAATATGACAATTTCACTTAAAAATAAGGAGGGCAATTTGACAGAGTGCACGTAAGAATGGTTCTTATGACAGTGTGGTCATGAGTGAATGAAGCTGAATGAAAAAAATCAACGAGCCAATAATGTAGGAACAGAGCTGCAGAGGCAAAGAGAACAGCAACAGCTTTGACACATGAACACATTTTCTGAATGGAGGTAGCTGAATGGAAGTCTGTATGACTGAAAGTTAGTGACCTGGGAATAACATGTTACAGAATGAGTTCAGAATGTTAGAATCCTGAGCATGTGGGAATCTATAAGCTGGTTATTGTTTGAATTTTTATGTTAACTGCAATGAGAAAGAATTGGAGAGTTTAAGTAGAGAAGTGATGTGAGCTGATTTGATTTAAGGAAACCATGTTGCTGCTCTGAGGAGAACAACCAGGAGGGGTTTCCTGTGGAGTCAGGGAGACCAGTCCAGGAGCTCAGGTCAAAAGTGCCAGTTTCTTGAGCTAGGGCACCAGTGAGAAAATGGAGCCAAGTAAACAGATTTGGAATGTACTTCGTAGTTAGATCTGAGCAAATGCTGATGGCTCACAGACTTATTTGCTGCAATGGGCATGACAGGAGCCACAGTTGATTTGGAGGAGGAGGAGTCAAAGTTCTGTTTTGGAGATGTTGGATTTGGCCTATTTTTTAAGGGTCAAGTAGCCAATGTAAGTCTAGAACAAGGGAAGATAGCAGTACCATAAATATTATTTAAGAACTTACTAACAGAAAAGTAATATTTAATACCTGATTTGCCCTTATGATGATACCTCAGAGTAGTTATCACCATCTGGCATTGTGTTGCATAGTCTCTCTCTTTTTTTTTTTTTTCCTGTGTATCCTCCTTACAATGTAGATTCCATAAAGCCAGGGCTTTCTCTGTTTTTTGTTACACTTGTTATTTAGCCCTCAGACTGCATATAAAATACAGTAGTCACTCAGTATATATTCACTGAGTGAGTGAAATAAATGAATAATTATTTCTTTCTCTCCATTTGTCTAGGCTGTCCTTGATGGAAGAAACACTCATGACAATCTGTAATAGATATTTAAGAGATGTCTGTGCAATCAAATTTAAAAAGCCATTGGTGTAACTGACTGAGGTTTGTTTGTTTTCTTTATGGCACAGTGATCTTTGAGTCCATCCATGTTGGTTCAGCATCACTGTTTACTCCTAAACTTAAACCATTACTTAGGCTCCACTAGTGCCACATGCATTTTTATTATCACTATAGTTTTCACCTTCTTTCTCACTATTTTTCACTTTTTCGCTCACTAAAAATCATTTTCCTTTGGGAAAAAAATAATATTACCAGTAACAGCCTTATACAGAACTATATGTGTTCAAAGGGACATTTTCCAACTTTCAAGAGCTAAATAATGGAAATACGTTGTTTGATAACTCTAGGCTGTGAATATCACAGAATTATTTTTAAAAAGAAACTCTAGACAAAATTTAATTCATTCTCTTTATTTTACAAAAATGAAAACAAAAGAGACTTTGCTTTTTTGTGTGATAAATATAACTAAATTTTATGGATAGTTAAATTTTAGGCCCTCTTTTAAAATTTTTATTTGTACTATTTTAATTCTTAACATAGTTTTATGCTATAAATGCGCACTATAAATGCCCACTCTCATCACTATTCTCCTGATGAGGAAATTGAAGCTAAGTAATATTCCTGAGACCAGCTTATTTATAAGAGAAAAAGTGAGATTCCAAATCAGTGCCAATAGAGATAAGGAAAGATTTATTGAATAAATTATTGTCATAAATCCATTTCACATACATCTTTAGGTTGAACTATAACATTACCAATTTATATCTATCAACTATTATTTTTGACATGGTATTAGTTATCATATGTTATAATTTTGTTACTTATAAGGAAAAGACAAGATTTCTTCTTTGGACTATGAAAGAGGAAATGGTGCTATACTTGGCAGGCTGTCATAAACAAGTATACAATGGAACAAAATATAGGAGATGAGTGTTTCTATGCATTGACTGCAAGACCACTTACTACCATGATCTTGAGAGAAGGGAAAGATAAAAGATGAAGCCTACACATGCCCCAACTTTCTGCTGAGGGGGCATATTCTTACAGCACAGAGGAAAAGTGCTGGCCAAAGAAGATCAAAAGTCTGTCTGAACTCAAGAGAATGAATTCCAAGTGGCAGAAGAACCGGGATTTTCAGAGCAGGGTACTGGGAGCAGGGAGCCGTGCTGAAGGCACATACCAGATACCTGCCTGGGGAATCCCTGAGAGTTGTTGTAGAGTTTGGGCTATACCTGCATATGGAGAGACTTGGTAAGGCCCAGCAGATATCTCCTCCTGCAGAGGTAAGAACTGAATGGAGATACCAGAGGTGGAGCAAAGCTGGAAGTCAGAGTTCTAGATCAAACAAGTGACAAGACCCCAAGATCTTGAGCATTCAAGGCAGCCCACAGAAGGCCATACCTTAGAGTGGCCTTACTAGACTACAGGTCATACTAGAAGATGAAGTTCAAAACCAAGAGGGATCTTCCCTACCAAATAATAGACAGCTAAGTCTGACAATAACAAAAACTCCCACACAGACTCGATCATATAATTTAAAAACTACTAAAAACTACTACACATGAAAAGAAGATATTTCAAATAATATAATAATTTGCAACTTGGTAAAATTTATGGAATATTTGAGTTACTTAAAGGGAAATTTGTATTTTTAAATGTGTGTATTAGAAAGAATAAAATTATAAAATCAATGATCTGAGTTGCTTTCTTAAGAATATAGAAAAAAGAACAAACTAATGCCTCAAAAAAGGGAAGAATAATAATGACAAAAACATAAATTGACTTCATAGAAAGAGTCTGGAAGGTTTCCTTCTGCTTCAGTTTTTTTGAAACAGCTTCAGGAGAATAGGTGTTATTTCTTCTTTGAAAGTTTGGTAGAATTACCCAGGGAATTCGTCAGGTCTGGGGCTCTTGTTTTTTGGGAGGTTTTTGATCACTGCTTCAATCTTGTTACTAGATATCAGTCTATTCAGGTTGTCGATTTCTTCCTGGTTCAATTTTGGGAGTTTATAGTTTTCCAGGAATGCATCCATTTCATCAAGGTTGCTAAGCTTATTGGCATATAACTGTTGATAATAACTTCTGATGATTGTTTCTACTTCCTTGGTGTTAGTTGTGATCTCTCCCTTTTCATTCATAATTTTATGAATTTGGGCTTTCTCTTTTCTTTTGGATTAGTGTGGCCAATGGTTTATCAATCTTATTGATTCTTTCAAAAAACCAACTTCTAGTTTCATTGATACGTTCTCTACTGTATCTTTGGTTTCTACCTCATTGATCTCAGCTCTAATCTTGATGATTTCCCTTCTTATGTGTGGAGTTGGTTTGATTTGTTGTTGATTTTCCTGTTCTTCAAGGTGTAGAGATAGATTCTGTGTTCTGGATTTTTCAATTTTTTTGAGGGAGGCTTGGATGGCTATGTATTTCCCCCTTAGGACTGCCTTTGCTGTATCACATAGGTTTTGGACTGAAGTGTCTTCATTCTCATTGGTTTCCATGAATTGTTTCAGTTCTTCTTTGATCTTCTGGGCAGAAGATATGAACAGACACTTCTCCAATGAAGACTTACAAATGGCTATCAGACACATGAAAAAAATGTTCATCATCACTAGCTCTCAGGGAGATTAAAATTAAAACCACATTGAGATATCACCTTACACCAGTTAGAATGGCCAAAATTAGCAATACAGGAAACATGTGTTGGAGGGGATGTGGAGAAAGGGGAACCCTTTTACACTGTTGGTGGGAATGCAGGTTGGTGCAGCCTCTTTGGGAAACAGTGTGAAGATTCCTCAAGAAATTAAAAACAGAACTTCCCTATGATCCTGCAATTGCATTCCTGGGTATTTACCCCAAAGATACAGATGTAGTGAAAAGAAAGGCCATCTGTACCCCAATGTTTATAGCAGCAATGGCCACGGTTGCCAAACTATGGAAAGAACCAAGATGCCCTTCAACAGACGAATGGATAAGGAAAATGTGGTCCATATACACTATGGAGTATTATGCCTCCATCAGAAAGGATGAATACCCAACTTTTGTAGCAACATTGACGGGACTGGAAGAAATTATGGTGAGTGAAATAAGTCAAGCAGAGAGAGTCAATTATCATATGGTTGCACTTATTTGTGGAGCATAACAAATAGGTGGGAAGACATGGGGAGTTAGAGAGGAGAAGGGAGTTGAGGGAAATTGGAAGGGGAGGTGAATCATGAGAGACTATGGACTCTGGAAAACAATCTGAGGGGTTTGAAGTAGTTGGGGGGTGGGAGGTTGGGGTACCAGGTGGTGGGTATTATAGAGGACACAGATTGCATGGAGCACTGGGTGTGGTGAAAAATAATGAATACCATTATGCTGAACATAAATAAATTTAATTAAAAAACATAAATTGATGTAATAGTAAAAAAGACACAATAAAGAAAATTAATAAAGTCAAATGATCACTATCAAGAAAGAAAAAAGGAAAATCACTACAAAGACTGTTTAATTACAAGAATAATAATGAAATATTATGAAGACCTTTCATGGCAGTATATTTGACAACTTATATAGAATGCAAAAATTCTTTGAAAACCACAGTTTACAAGGAAGAGAAAAGGTGGTGGAGGAGTAGGGGACCCTATTTCATCCAGTTCCCTGAATTGAGCTGGATATCTACCAGACCATTCTGGACAACCGTGAAATCAGCCTGAGATGTAAGAAGATATATCTGGATCCCCACAAACAGAAATATCTCCAGTGGTTGGCCTCAAGGTATGATGCAGGGAGCTATGATTCTGTGGGCAGATCCCAGAAGATAAATGGAAGGAGAAATTAACTGCTATAAGTACTGAAGCTGGGAAGGTAAAATAACACAAGAGTGCAAAAGCCTCCCACACTGGGGATGGGGCACAGACTCAAAGACCGGGTAGCAGTGTGAAAAAGACTTTAGGGCAGGCCCCCAGACTGAAACCAGGAGCTTTAGGGGCACCTGGACAAACCAGGGGCGGCTTGCAGATTTAGAAGCACAAAGAGCAAAGGTAGCAGGGCCAGTCCTGGAAACGAGGGATGGGAGTGCTACTGTGGAGCACACAACCCAGGATTTTAGCAGCATAGACAGAAATGGAGACAGTGTGGTGTGGAGAGCTCAGTGAAGATCAGACTGCTAACTCTCTGTTCTGAGACAAAGATTTGGATATGGTCACTTTTTCTCTGACTCTCAGAAGAGATGTGGAAAGCTGTCAAAAGACACACACAAAAAAATGTTTTTCACTGAGTCCGTCCCCCAAAAAGGGTTGCCTGAATAACAGGGTGGTTGGACCCTTCCACAGAATACAGGCTAGAAGAAGAGACTGGCAATCCTAAGGTGCCTATAAAACAGGTACATCTTGCTTGGGTTTTGGACTCTGTGCATTTTGTTAACCACCCCTCAGTAGAGTGACTGAGAGGAGAGGGGCACCTGGGTGGCTCTGTGGGTTAAAACCTTTGCCTTAGGCTCAGGTTGTGATCTCAGGTCCTGGGATCAAGCCCAGCACCAGGCTCTCTGCTCAGCAGGAGGCCTGCTTCCTCCCCCCTCTCTCTCTCTCTCTCTGCCTGCCTCTCTGCCTACTTGTGATCTCTGTCTGTCAAATAAATAAATAAAATCTTAAAAAAAATGACTAAGAGGAGAAACTCCTAAAAAGGAAAGATTCAGAGACTGTGACCTCTGCCACAGAGCTAATGGATATGGATGTAACCAAGATGTCAGAAAATGATTTCAGAGTAACAGTTATCAAGGTAATATCTAGGTTTAAGAAAAATATTAACAACAATATAGAATTTCTATGGTCAGAAATGAGATATAATCAGGCCAAACTTAAAAATGTTATGAGGTGCCTGGGTGGCTCCATTGGTTAAATATATGCCTTCAGCTCAGGCTTCCTGCTCAGTGGAGAGGGTGCTTCTCCCTCTGGGGTGCCTGGGTTGCTCAGTCCTTAAGCATCTGCCTTCAGCTCAGGTCAAGACCCCAGGGTCCTGGGTTCGAGCCCCACATCAGGTTGCCTGCTCAGTGGGAAGCCTGCTTCTCCCTCTCCCACTCCCCTTGCTGGTGTTCCCTCTCTCACTGTGTCTCTTTCTGTCAAATAAATAAACAAAATCTTAAAAAAAAATACTATGAATGAAATGTTGTCTAAACTGGATACTCTGACTGACAGGGTAAATGAGGCAGAAGAAGGAACTAGTGAGACAGAGGATAGGATAATAGAAAAGAAGGAAATCAAGGGGCATGGGAAAAATATATTAAAACCCAAGGAATCAAGCTGAAAGAGATTAATGACTCAATGAAACATTCCAATATCAGAACTATTTGGGATCACTGAGGGGGGTGAAGAGAGAAGACACATTTGAGCAAATTGTAGCTGAGGAATTCCCTAATTTGGGGAAGGAAACAAGGATTCATGTCCAAGACGCAGAGAGGATCCCTCCCAAGATCAATGAGAACAAACTCACACCATGACATATAATAGTACAATTTGCAATTCTTAGCTTCAAGGAAACAATCTTGAAAGCAGTGAGAAAGAAGAGAATACTTACATACAGAGAGAGTAATATCAGAGTAAAGTCAGATTTGTCCACAGAGTTCTAGCAAGCCAGAAAGGACTGGCAAGACATATTCAGGGTACTAAATGAGAATATGCAGCCAAGGATAATTTATCCAGCAAGGTTGTCCTTCAGAATGGATGAAGAGACAAAGAACTGCCAAGACTGGCAGAAACTGAAAGAATATGTGACCACCAAGCTGGCCCTCCAAAAAATATTAAAGGGAGGTTCTATAAAAAGAGAAAGAATCCAAGAGTGATATAGAGCAGACATTTACAGAGACAATTTATAGGAACAAGGACTTCACAGGCAACATGATAACAATAAAAACATACCTTTCAATAATCACTCTCAATGTGAATGACCTAAATGCTCCCATGAAATGGCACAGGGTTGCAGACTGGATAAAAGACAGGACCCATCCATATATTGTCTATAAGAGATTCATTTTGAACCTAAAGATACATCCAGACTGAAAGTGAAGGGATGTAGAACCACTTTTCATGCCAATGGACCTCAAAAGAAAGCTGGGATAACAATTCTCATATCAGACAAATTAGATTTTAAGCTAAAGACTGTGATTAGAGATACAGAAGAGCACTATATCATTCTTAAAGGGTCTATTCAACAAGAGGATCTAATAATTGAAATATCTATGATCCCCCAACATGGGAGTAGCCAACTACATAAGCCAACTGTTAACCAAAATAAAAAGACATATTGATAATCATACTCTAATAGTACGACCTCAACACTCCATTCTCAGCAATAAACAGATCATCTGAGCAGGGAATCAACAAAGAAACAAGAGCTTTGAATGTCACATGGGACCAGAGGGACCTCATATATATATATATATATATATATATATATATATATATATATATAATATTCCACCCTAAAACAACAGAAAAGTCATTCTTCCTGAACGCACATGGAACTTTCTCCAGAATAAACCACATATTGGGTCACAAGTCAGGTCTCAACTGATACCAAAAGATTGAGATTATTCCCTGCATAGTCTCATACCATAATGGTTTGAAACTGGAACTCAATCACCAGAAAAAAATTGGAAGAAATTCAAACACTTGAAAGTTAAAGATTATCTTGCTTAAGAATGTTTGAGTCATCTCTTAATCTCACAAAACAAACTGAGGGTTGTTGGGGGGAGGGGGTTTGGGAGAAGGGGGTGGTATTATGGACATTGGGGAGGGTATGTGTTTTGGTGAGTGCTGTGAAGTGTGTAAACCTGGTGATTCACAGACCTGTACCCCTGGGGATAAAAATATATGTTTATAAAAAATTATATTAAAAAAAAAAAAGAATGAGTCAACCAGGAAATCAAAGAAGAACTTAAAAAATTCATGGAAACCAATGAGAATGAAAATATATCAGTCCAAATCCTATGGGGTACAGAAAGACTGTTCTAAAGGGGAAATACATAGCCATCCAAGACTCACTCAAAAACAAAACAAAACAAAAAACAAGAAAGAAAGAAAAAAGAAAAATCCTGAAAACACAAATTAACTTTACACCTTAAAGAACTAGAAAAAGAACAAAAAATAAAGCCTAAGGCATACACGAGAAGAGAAATAATTAAGATTAGGGCAGAGATCAATGAATTCGAGACCAGAAATATAGTAGAGTGGGTCAACGAAACTAGATGCTGGTTCTTTCAAAGAATAAGATCAGTAAACCACTGGCCAAACTAATCCAAAAGAAAAGAAAACAAATTAAAAGAGACCCAAATTAATAAAGTTATGAATGAAAGGGGTGAGATCAAAACTAATACCTAGAAAATAGAAACAGTTATTAGAAATTATTATCAACAGCTATATGCCAATAGGTTAAGCAACCTGAAAGAGATGGATGCCCTCCTGGAAACCTATAAACTACCAAGATTGAAACAGGAAGAAATTTATAACCTGAGTATACCAATAACCGGTAATGAGATTGAAGCAGTAATCAGAAACTTCTGAAAAAAACAAGAACCCACAGCCTGATGGATTCCTTCGGGAATTCTACCAAACATTCAAAAATCAATAATACCTATTCTCTCCCTGATATGAGGAAGTGGTGATGCAACATGGGGGCTTAAGTGGGTACGAGAAGAATAAATGAAAGAAGATGGGATTGGGAGGGAGACAAACCATAAGTGACTCTTAATCTCACAAAACAAACTGAGGGTTGCTGGGGGGAGGGGGTTTGGGAGAAGGGGGTGGGATTATGGACATTGGGGAGGGTATGTGCTTTCGTGAGTGCTGTGAAGTGTGTAAACCTGGTGATTCACAGACCTGTACCCCTGGGGATAAAAATATATGTTTATAAAAAATAAAAAATTATAATAAAAAAATACCTATTCTCCTGAAGCTGTTCCAAAAAATAGAAACAGAAGGAAGACTTCCAAACTCATTCTATGAGGCCAGAATTACCTTGATTCCCAATCCAGACAAAGACCCCATCAAAAAGGAGAATTACAGACTAATATCCCTGATGAATGTGGATGCCAAAATTCTCAACAAGATCCTAGCTAATAGGTTCCAGCAATACATTGAAAGAATTATCCATTATGACCAGGTGGAATTTATCCCTGGGATGCAAGGGTGGTTCAGCATTCTCAAATCAATCAATGTAATAGAACATATTAATAAGAGAAGAGACAAGAACCATATGATCCTCTGAGTTGATGGAGAAAAAGCATTTGACAAAATACAGCATCCTCTCCTGATTAAAACTCTTCAAGTATAGGGATAGAGGGAACATTCCTATTTCATAAAAACTATCTATGAAAAACCCACAGACAATATCATTCTCAATGGGGAAAAGCTGAGAGCCTTTTCCTTAAGATCAGGAACACGACAAGGATGCTTACTCTCACCACTATTGTTCAACATAGTACTGGAAGTCCTGGCAACAGCAATCAGTCAACAACAAGAAATAAAAGGTATTCAAACAAAGAAGTCAAACTCTCTGTCTTCAGAGTTGACATGATAAGCAAAGAGGTAAAGGATCTATACTCTAGGAACCACAGAACACTTATCAGAGAAATTGAAGAATGCACAAAAAGATAAAAATACTTTCCATGCTATGGATCAGAAGAATAAACATTGTTAAAATGCCTGTGCTGTCCAGAGTAATTTGTACTTTGAAGGCCATCTCAGTCAAAAACCAATGGAATTTTTCAAAGTGATGGAACAAGCAATTCTAAAATTTGCATGGAACCAGAAAAGACCCTGAATAACCAAGGAAATGTTGAAAAAGAAAAACAAACCTGGGGGCATCGCATTGCCTGATTTCAAGCTGTTACAAAACTGTGATCACCAAGACAGCATAGTACTGGCACAAAAACAGACACAGAGATCAATGGAACAGAATAGAGAGCCCAGCAATGGACCCTCAACTCTATGGTCAACTAATCTTTGACAAAGCAGGAAAAAATATCCAATGACAGTCTCTTCAATAAATATTGCTGGGATGGGCGCCTGGGTGGCTCAGTGGGTTAAGCCTCTGCCTTTGGCTCAGGTCATGGTCTCAGGGTCCTGGGATTGAGCCCCACATCGAGCTCTCCGCTCAGTGGGGAATCTGCTTCCCCCTTTCTCTCTGCCGGCCTCTCTGACTACTTGTGATCTCTCTCTCTCTGTGTCAAATAAATAAAATCTTTCAAAAAAAAAAAATGGTGCTGAGAAAATTGGGCAGCTATGTAAAGAAGAATGAAACTCAACCATTCTCTTATACCATACACAAAGATAAACTTGAAATGGATAAAAGATCATCATGCGAGATGAGATGGTCCTAGAGGAGAACATAGGTAATCCTAGAGGAGAACATAGGTAATAACCTTTTTGACATCAGCCACAGAAATTTCTTTCAAAACACATCTCCAAAGGCAAGGGAAACATAAGTGAAAATGAACTTTTGGGACTTCATTAAGATAAAAAGCTTTTGCATAACAAAGTAAACAGTCAACAAAACAAAGAGACAACCCATGGAATGGGAGAAGATATTTGCAAATGACACCACATTTAAGGGCTGGTATCCAAGATCTATAAAGAGCTTCTCAAACTTAATATCCAAAAAACAAATAATCAAGTTAAGAAATGGGCAGAAGACATAAGCAGAAAATTCTCCAAAGAACACACACAAATGGGTAACAAACACATGAAAAAATGTTCAACATCATTAGCCATCAGGGAAATTCAAATCAAAACCACATTGAGATACCACCTTACACCTGTTAGGATGGCAGAAATTGATGACAAGAAACCATAAATGTTGGAAAGGTTGTAGGGAAAGGGGAACCCCCTTTACACTGTTGGTGGGAGTACAAGTTGATACAGGCACTTTGGAAAACAGTGTGGAGGTGCCTCAAAAAGTTAACAATAGAGCACCATATGACCCAGCAACTGCACTACTAGTATTTACCCCAAAGATACAGATGTAGTGAATAGAAGGGCCATATGCACTCCAGTGTTCATAGCAGCCGTGTCCGCAATAGCCAAACTGTTGAAGGAGCCAAGATGCCCTTCAACAGATGGATGGATAAAGAAGATGTGTTCTGTTTATACAATGGAATATTACTCAGCCATCAGAAAGGATGAATACCCAACTTTGCATCAACATGAATGGAACTGGAAGAGATTATGCTAAGTGAAATAAGTCAAACAGAGAAAATTATCATATAATTTCACCTATTTGGGGAGCATAAGGAGTAACATGGAGGACATTAGGAGAAGGAAAGGAAAAATGAAGTGGGGGGAGTGAGAGGGGGATACAAACCATTAGAGACTATGGACTCTGGGAATCAAGCTGAGGCTTTTAGAGGAGAGGGGGTTTAGGGGATGAGTGAGCCCAGTGATGGGTATTAAGGAGGGCACAAATCACACGGAGCACTGGGTGTTATACACAAAGAATCATGGAACACTCCATCAAAAACTAATGATATACTGATGGTGACTAATAATGTAATTTTTAAAATTTTACATTTTAATAATTTAAAAATTTTTAATTAAATTTAAAAATTATTTATTAAATATTTTATTTTATTTATATTATATATACTATTTATATATAGTTTATTATATATTTATATATTTTATTTTTTATAATATAATTTTTATATTTAAAATATTTAATTTAATTAAAATAATTAAATTTTAATAATTTAAAAATTATTAAGAAAAGAAAACCACAGTATAATAAAAAGGACACGAGAAGAAATAAAATTGTGAATAGTTCTTTTCTATTAATGTTTGGATTAATAATAAATACTCTTACTCAAAATAAACATTGATACCCAGATGGTTTGATGGGAAATTTTATCAAAAATTAAAGGAAGAGTGAGGTGGTGCCTGTGTGGTTCAGTCAGTTGAGCTCCAACTTTTATTAATATTTATATCTATCTTATTTATGATAAAATGAATTAAAATGGTCGAAATATCCATTAGAAGAAGAATGAATAAACATTATGACATATTCATAGAATAGATGATGATTTGTCTATAAAAATTGGAGAATACACAACAGATAGATACATTTTTAAATGTCAAAAACACTATGTTGATAAAAGAACCCAGTATAAAAGAGTATGTAACACATGATACGACTTATATGACATTCAGAAATAATCAAAATTAATGTACAGAGATGAAAATATGGAAGAATTGTGACCTACAGAAGATTAAAATAACCATAAGAGGGCCACAGGGTAAAGTTTAGCTAGTAGAAATATACTATACTTTGATAGAAGTGTTAAATGTACATATATACATTTGTAAAAACTCCTTGAACTGCACATTTTAAGTGTGCATTTCAGTGTGTGTAAATTTTACTTTCATTACTTTTTAAAGGTATTATGAAAGTACTTCAACCTGTGATTTAAAATTGGACCAAAAAATAAAAACTTTGCCTGAACTTATTAAAATCATTTCTAATTATTTCCTAATTATGTATATATGAAATGCCCACATTTATAGCATTTCTTTTTTTTTTTTTTTAAAGATTTATTTATTTTAGAGAGTAGGAGATAGAGCATGAACAGGGGGAGGGAAGAAGCAGAAGGAGGCAGAGAATCCTGAGCAGACTCCACGCTGAGCATGCAACCTGATCTAGGGCTCGCTCTCCTGACCCTGGATCATGACCTAAGCTGAAACCAAGAGTCCCATGCTCAATCCACCAAGCCACCCAAGTACCCCTATATCATTTGTTTTTGAAGAATACGTCCTTTAACAAACAAATTTTGGTTGTTAATGAGAAGTTGGAAAACAGACTATCTTAGTGAAAAAGAATATGGACATTGTCAAAGCCTACAGAAAATCTTTCTCTTTTAGAAAGGTTTTACAAAATTCCTGAATAAAAATCCTCCATATTATGAACTATGGGAATAAGACAAAAGCTACCTATTAAAATTTTGTTTTTCAGTACTAAAATTTTCTTGTTCCTGGCTGCAATATGTGGTTAGAGTAATATAATTTCAGACATGCCTGTTTTCAGGTGCATATGATATTTTATTTGATTTTTAAAGAATTAAAATGAATTTCATTTTATTGTCTCTCTTGAGAGTGCAATTACAGTAAAAGATTATCTTTTTAATTCCATTAGAATGATATTCTTGTGGATAGTGTTTTTCAAGAAATTGAATTTATAGTTTTGTTATATAATTCTTGGAAAGAAATATGTAAGTTTATAAAGAAAGTACAGCTCATGCTTTTATGAAGTACAGAAACATTTAATAATAATCATGTAAAATTTTAACAAGACATTTGCCTGTTTTTTGCTATAGAAGTTAATAAGGTGATTATAAAATTTATTTGGAAATGCAAAGAACAAAGAACTAAAGTATTTCAGTTTAAAAATCATGTACTCCCTTTTTTTAGTGTGATTTATATAGTCTTTATTTCCTATGCTCTTTTTCCCTCTTTTTTAAAAAAGAAATGTCATTTAAAATTAAGACAGAGAGTGGTAATTTGCTTCACAGGCTTTTAGCGGTGATAATCCTATATTAGGAGCTAAAAGGATATTTTGTAAGGCAGTAAACATGCAAAGTCTTGATGTACATTGGAGATAAAAAAGGCCATTTAGGTGAACATTGGATGTGTTTATCTTTAAATAAGCAAATCTATTTCTTAGATGGGAGATGAAAAAAAAAGTAGAGTGAAATCATTCACATTAGGCTCCACATCCTTTTTATATGTCTACTTTTTTTTTTTTTTAAAGCGCTTTCACATATTAGACTCTGGCTTTATATTTAAATAGAAAACATGCAAACTTCTATAATTAGAAAATAGAAATTATATCAAATATTTCAAGAGCACTTTATAATTTTGTTTCAAAATCTTAATTCTATAAAAAGGAAATATTATATGTTTACCATTAATAAAACATTCCATTGGTTTTTAACATAAAGATTTTTTTTCTGTAGCACTTGAAGGATTTATTTTAGTTGAAGATGAGATAATAATGCTAACAATATGCTTGCACTGAAGGAGGAGTGTTGGCCTAGCATCTCACCATCCATAGTCACTATTTGGAGGTGCTTTTTATTTCCTTTTTGAATACTTAATAACACCTTTGATGATTAACCTCTTTTATGTATTCATAACGGTGTTATTCCAGAAAAGAAAATAAACCAATGAGAATACATAAAATAAATTAGTTATTACCATGTGTGTTACACATTTTTAGGTAACGATTATTTGGGGAAAGAGAACACACTGAATTATCGATTAGAGGTTAATTTTAAATTTTTCTACTTTGGGTAAACTTTAAAAACAAAGAGACATTATTTAATTTTTTTTATTTGAAGACCTAGGGAAAAAAGTTTTATAAATCAATAATACAATTTTCAATGAAAGAAGCATTTTATATTTATTAGTAGTAAATCTTTAATGTTTCTTCATATAGATTGGAATTTTTGAAGTCTCATGGCCTATTTGTGTCTGTTAGACACTAAGGACAGTGAAATGTCATCAAATAGGAAAACTAAGACAAAATGCTTTATAATTATACATTGAAGTTACTATTTAAAAATTATAAATGTCATCTTTCCCTTAAAAGATTGCACTTTTTTTTTTAATGTAGAAAAGACAGGAGGAATTATTGAAAGGAATGCTTTTTCACTATTTTATTTTAATTTTAAGCTCCTCTTAAAATTAAGGATTGTCCCAAGTACAACAAAATATGCCCATGGTAGTGAGAATTACCATGTAAAATTTATTTTATATCAGAATCCCAAGAAGAGAGCGAAGGCGTTTGTCCTCAAATTCAAGGTACACTCCAAACTCATGAATGCTTTTGGTTATTCTGTAGGGGGCAGCAAAATCTAAACTAAATAAATATTGAAGGACTACTGACAGGAACCGTTTAGCAGCTGGTTTGTACTATGAGCAAGGGGGTGGAATATACCTGAATTGCTTCAAAATTATCATAATGCTAATTAAAATTCTTTACGTTCGCAACAGGGGTTGCTTGTATTCCCCTTTATCTAATCTCTGCTTTTATATACACAACTACTGAAGCTGAACAAAACCAGTGAGATAAAATTAACACACAAATTGTTTTTCCTCCCTTTGGGCAGGAAACATCCTGTTTACAAGGAAAATGATATTATACATAAATATTTATGAAAAACAACAAAGAGTCAAACCAAATCAGTGAGTTTTTGTGGAAACTAGCAAAAATAACATGAGGTAGAATACTTGATACTTTTATGAACAGTTCCACAGTGTTCTGAAATAAAAACCTATTTGGAAAATGGAGCAATTTCTAACATTTGCTATCAATAATTAATTTTAGGTTGTGCCAGGTGAAACTGAAGACTTAACTAATATTGTAAATTAATTCAAGTTTCCTGTCCATCATACATACAATACTTTCATTTTAGTGTATTGTCAAAAGGTGAACTCTCCATTTTATTCACCCTCAAAAAACTTTTGTAAGGAAGGAATTAAGAAAGTGAGTAGATGTATTATCTTCATTAAGATTCCAGGGGGAAAACTGGATCTGATCAGAGGTATAGGAGGAACGAGTTAAAGTAGAGGGCAACATTTTTCATTTAATGAGACATCTACATTAACCTATAAAATCATATGATTTTCAAGAGTGCAGAATCCATTATCTTTCAGAATTAAATTGCAGTCTTTAGTAAAAAACTCACGGAAGAAACTCCTGGATTGAATCCTTATATGTGTTGATATCAACATTGAACACAGTACTTCTTAAGTATGTATTAAAATATGTAAATGGTAAATTAAAGAAGCACATTGTGACAAATGGTAGGTATATTCTTAAGACGTTAAAATGAAAATTTTAAATGGCAAAAACTCAAATAATACCAAATAAAAAATTAAAATTGCATTTATTTTTTCTTCTATTTGAAAGTATAGTAAAATCTTAGTTTCCTCTTTCTAAATTTTCAGCATGGATTCTTTTCCTTCCTATTTAATGTTCCTTATTCAAAATCTTTTCCCATTAGGACATTATATGAGAAAATGTTACTTGGTGTCCAGCATATGATTAAATCCCAAATTCTTATTTTCTAACATTACAAGAAAGTGAAAAATTGAGAAGGGACACTGTTATTTTGAGACATCTTTTAGATGTGGTTTTCTCATTCCATTAGTGACGAACTAATGGTTTATTAATATTATGAATAGTCTTTTTTTTTTTAATGTGACAGGACAAATTGTGGGTAACATAGAGACCATGCAAGGAAAGTTCTTTATTTGTGAAGTATTGTGCATCATTATGTAAAAATTATATTTTGAGGGAAGGAAAACCTCCTATCATTAAAGGAACTAGAATTTTCCCAGATGATACTGACGTATTTTACAGTGCAGGAGTAATTGTAATAGACCTAAAAGACTATCTAGTATATTTTAAAAACTAAAATATGGAAGCAGAACTCCCTTAAATTACCCCCCACCCCAAAATTCACTGTGATATACTTCCAGCCCTTTTATTTCTAAAGATTTATTTTATTTTATTTTACATTATTCTAAATCTGCATCTTAGGATCAAGTGATTTATTTAAGTCAACAATTTATAAATCATATTTGTCTTGGAATCTATTATTTTAGTGATCAGAAACTGTTTGCTAATAATGAGAATGCTTAACCAAACTCTTGTCATAATGAAAAGAATAAGGTCACTGCCGAAACTTTTTCATAAAGCCAAATGCCAGATGTCCTTCGCTACCTAGACACTCTGGATCCAATCTCTTGAGATGAGATCATATAAATAAATTGTTATGGAATTATTTTAAGGAAGCCCTCTCTCTGTCATTCTGATGTCACTGTCCTAACTTAGGAGTCAAACAAATTTGTACACTGAGTGATACATGCTTTGATTTGAAATTATATCCTTCCTATATGTTTGGTCTTAAAAATGTGCTCCAGTTAATGACAAGGAAGAATGTGTGGATGTGAGTGTTTGTGCATGTGCATTTATATGTTTGCTTTTTAGAATACTTACTTAGCAAAATACATAATTCACAAGCTTATGGTTGTCGCCATTTAACTGAGAATCATGTACAATTATAATAATTAATAATAGTGGAATTTAGGACAAAATCTTCATGGAGTTCCCCAATACATACTTCTGAAACTGCCAGAATAATATTTGTTAAAATAAAACCCATTCTTTCCTTTCCCTTCTCCCTCAAACTTTCCAAAAATTTTAGATTTTTGTGTGGCAGAATGGGTACTCTTTCTTTTCCATTTTATTTATGTATGAAATAGATAAACACTCATATTTGACTTCAGGCTCATTCAGTACTTAAGAACCAATTATTCAGAAAATCATGAAATTATTGATATTCTCAAAAGTCTCAAGGAAAGGCTTAAGTAATTCTGAGACACACATTCAGATAAAACATTTAGAATATGTAACATTTGTTTATGAAAATGTTATCAAAGCTCCTTTTTGAAGTTTTTTTAAAAATTTAAATTCCAGTATCATTAACATACAGCATTTTATTAGTTTCAGGTGTACAATGTAGAGATTCGATTGTTCCATACATCACCAAGTGCTCATGATAATAAGTGCTCTCCTTAATCCCCATCACCTTTCACCCATCCCCCCCCACCCCCCCTCTGGTAACCATCAGTTTGTTCTCAGTAGTTAATAGTCTGTTTCTATACTTCTCTCTCTCTCTCTTTAGTTTGCTCATTTGTTTTGTTTCTCAAATTCCACATATGAGTAAAATAATATAGTATCTGTCTTTCTCTGACTCACTTGTTTCACTTAGCATTATATTCTGTAGCTCCATCCAGGTCCTTGCAAATGGCAAGACTTCATTCTTTTTATGGCCAAGTAATATTCTAATACATATATATATATATATGTATACACATATGTATATATATTCTAATATGCATATGTATATATTATTATGTATACAGTATATGTATATACATATATATGTGTATTCTAATATACATACATATATATACATATATAATATATATACACATATATACATATATGTGTATACATAATAATATATACATATATACACACATATATATATATTCACTGTATATTATACATGAATGCATAAAGGAGTGGCATATACGTATATATATGTACACACACATGCATACACATATATATGTGTGTACACACACACACATATATATATATATGTATATCCCACTCCTTCTTTATGCATTCATGTATCAATGGACATTTAGACTGCTTCCATAACTTGTATACTGTACATAATTCTGCTATAAACATTGGGGTACATGTATCTCTTTGAATCAGTGTTTTTGTATTTTTGCGTAAATACCCAGTAGCTCAATTACTGGATCTTAGAGTAGTTCTATTTTTAACTTTTTGAGAAACACCCATACTGTTTTCCTCAGTGACTTCATCAGTTTGCATCCCCACCAATAGTGCCAGAGGGGCTGGGAGGTGGGGAAAATGGGGAGATTGGGGTAAAAGGGTACAAATTTCCAGTCAGAAGATGAATAAGTTTTGGGGATCTAATATACAGCATTGGGATTATTGGGATAACAATACTGTATTACATACTTTAAAAAGTTGCTAAGAGACTGATTCTAAAATGTTCTCACTTCCAAAATAAATACTAATTATATAATGTGATGGAAGCGTTAACTAATACTAATGTGACTATCCTATGGCAGTGTATGTGTATCAAACCAACATGTTGTACATCTTAAACTTACACAATATTATAGGTCAATTGTATCTCAATTAAAAGATGGTAATAGTACCTACCTGATAATACATGTAGAGCTTTCAGTACAGTGCCTTTCACTTGGTAAATATACCAGGAGCATTTACTACCATTACTCCAACTATTAGCACTATTACTGTTTTTAGCTTGACTTACATAATTTTCTGGAGTAATCACCCTCTTCATAGCACTAGTACTTTATTTTTCACCTAAATCTAGAAAATGTCATTTCTTTTTATGTATACATTCTCTTCACTATGGGTATATATGATTATGTACATATAGTTACATAAAATAAGTCCACACCAAGACTTTAGGGTTAAATTTGTTGTCAGATTTCTTTTTTTCTTTTAAACACCAAAATGAATTGATCAGTTTCTCCACAGTTTCCTGTGAAGTTCTTGGAATCATTATTTTAATATATCTCTATTATATGTGCTGCCCTTTGTTTGATCTGTCACTTTGATAGATGACACTTTCTTGCAGGGGACACCTATGTGTCGTAATGGTTTGAAAAAAGAAACTTCTCTGAAAGGTCCTTTAGTGATCATGGGTAGGCTTCAAAGGTTGGCAAGTCAGAAAAATGTCACTTATTCTATTTTCAGATCTTCTTCCATTTGAATAATTTAAGCTTTTTATTTTGTGGTCCTTAGAGATCTGTGAAACTCCATTTGAATTAGGTGCTGTCAAAATTATTAAATCTGCCAAGAATTGAAATTCTTTGCAATTCAATATTAAATTTCACTTGTCATTTAAAAAAAATACTGAAGACAGTTTTCCCTAAATGGGGGTGGAAATGTCAAAAACTTCTCAGCTCTAGCGTTTTTAATACTAGATTAATGAGTGCCAATCAATAATCTCATATCAGGTCACCTTTCCTCCATGAAGTGGGTTTAGAAATAAAAATATCCTGCTATCCTGTGTCATTATTTTTGTAAATATTTGCATCTGAGAAAGGGTCTACTCTTTGAGTGGAGGACCAGGAATTGTATGTGCTGTTGGACAACTTTCTAGCAGCAATGGAAAAAAAAAGATGTAAGCTGAATGTAAGCTGAAAAGAGGAGCAGGTGATCATTTATGTAAGAATGCAAGCTGGTATTTTGGGAAACTCTGCATAGCATCATTCTAAAAATTTTCTGTAATGAAGATCTAAAAGTATGACAGGAAATTCAAACTTCTAATCTTAGATTGAGAAGTCCTACCCCTGTCTTTCAACTTCTCCTATCCCTTTTCTCCAAAATACCTTTTTTACCTCCATAGTCCAAAATAGACAAACTCTCAGCTCCAGCGTATGAACTCCCCCCTCTCCATTTTGTGAGGTCTAGCTAGTAAAAAGTTTTTAAAAATAATGACAGGGGCACCCTGGGTGGCTCAGATGGTTAAGCATCTGCCTTTGGCCCAGGTCATGGGACTGAGCCCCAAATCAGGCTCCTGGCTTAGCGTTGGTTCTGGATCTCCCTCTCCCTCTGCCTCTCCCCCCCTCATGCTCTCTCACTCTTTCTGTATCTCTCTATCTCAAATAAATAAATAAAATCCTTAAAAAATTGTTTTTAAAAATAATGACATTAAAGTTTTCTTTTTTTTGAGATTTAATATAATTAATATTTATTACATCACCAAGTAAATTCTTTTTTTTAAAATATAATTTAATTTTATTTTTTTCAGGGTTCCAAAATTCATTGTTTATGCAACACACCTAGTGCTCCATGCAACACGTTTCCTCCATAATACCCACCACCAGGCTCACTCAACCCCCCACTCCCCTTCCCTCCAAGACCCTCAGTTTGTTTCTCAGACTATGAGAGACCATGGACTCTGAGAAACGGTTTCCTTTTTTTTTTTTTTTTAAGATTTTATTTATTTGTCAGAGAGAGCGAGCGAGAGCGAGCACAGGCAGACAGAGTGGAAGGCAGAGTCAGAGGGAGAAGCAGGCTCCCAGGGGAGCAAGGAGCCCGATGTGGGACTCGATCCCAGGACCGAGCTGAGCCGAAGGTAGCTGCTTAACCAACTGAGCCACCCAGGCGTCCCACAGTTTTATTTTTCTTATCTCGCCTGTGGTTCAGGGCTATTACAACATTTCATGTCCTTTCCCAGTAATAGCTCTTTCTGTCCTCAGCACTGCCTAACTGCATGTTTCCTTTTGGATTCAGGTTCTGCAATCCAGGGCTACCCAAACTGTGTTTGACAGGACAGAAAATGTCTATGAACTCTTTGCCACCATGCATTGTAAGAACAGGGCAGCAGTCAAAGGTATTTAGAAACTTGGCAGACTAATTTGTCAGACTAAAGTGTCAATTAAATGTAATAGTGATATAAAATTGGGTATTTTCCTTCTATTTTAAGAATTCATAGTTTATTGTATTTTTTTATAAGTGAGAGTTTACATCATATAAGATATTTGTTCAAAATAAATAACTGGTCCCTCACCATAGATAGTTTGGAAATTGTTTTGATTCATCTCCAGTTCAGTGACTCAAATTATGACACTGGATGTCTTATTTATTGTATTTTGTTCTGTTTTTACTTCACAATAAAGGAGAAGCTTGCATGTCAACACTACAATGAAGTATATCAGTAAGCTAAGTCAGATCACACTTTTTCCTGGACTTGAGAGCCTTGAACCAAATGTGCCAATAAAATTTCTGGTCTCACCACTCTGATTAGAGAATAAGTTGGTTCAAATTATATGCCCCAGAGACGAAGGGAAAGAAGGCAAAGCAAACTGAGGTTGAGAGGAACCACATTTGCTTATGATGTGTAAGGTGGAGCCAGATCGAGACAACTGCCCTAGACCTTGAACTGATGCAGTAATTCTACAATTTTCTTTTTAAAACCCTAGCCCATCAATGTATGAGGATTAATACCATGTCCATCTATGAAGCCTAAAAACAAGAGGTTTTGTAATTGCCTTCTATTTCTCCTTCCCATTCTCAGTTACCAGAAGTTCTCCTGGTCCAATCCACTTTTTAACTTTTTGTTTTTCTTTTCTCAGTCCTTTTTCTCCAATTTGGGCCCAGACTCTCACTTAGAGCTTTGTTATATGCCCCACTCATCTCATTACTATTACCTTGTGCAATTTCTGGTACGAAACATCAGAATACAAATGTTTCTTCCCTGATTCTCTCACATTATGGAGCTTATTAAAGTTATTGGTTTCTGCTTGTTAAAAGACCACTTCAGATGGTTGTATCAAAGGTTGTAAAAGTCAGAACAAGACACCCTGCACATTTTTGGAAGCTTTTAGATGGAGTTTAGTGTCAACATGACATCAAGCTATCTACCCTAACAATGTGACACCAGTGACAGCTTTAAATCTCATATTAAATAATGGGTTGAGAGATACCAAGTGCTTTATGAACCTTTATTTTGAATTGCTGAGGAATGCAGGATTCAGTGACAGGTTCAGCTCTGTAATTGTTCTGGGGAAGTAGTCTGCCTGTAGAAAGGGATTTAATCTCTCCCTAGTTAAGAATTGTGTAAATGAAACGCAAGGAAGCCCTACAATTTCTCATTACGGTATAAATTTGGAAGATCCTACGAGCAATTATTATTTTGTTTAATGACTCTTAATAATAGATTACTCTGTCTTATTTTAAATTACCACCTGCAGTATATCCATACAATAAGAGCTACCAAGTCCTTTTGAAGAAAGACAAACTATTTCCGTATTCTACTAACCTATTATCATCAAGGATCAAAGACGAAAATGACAATGTGGGTGGAGAGGTAGGATGGTGGTTTGATTCAGGACATGTAAACCAATGGTTTTCTAACTAGAGAATATCCTTAGCTTTCTGAAGAGTATGTGCTATAGTGGATTGCATTCTGGAAAATCTGAAACCATTATTTATGTAGTGTTTATTGGTTTTAAACCGGAAAGCCATATTTTGTGACAATATGAATAGATATTTTTATTCCAGACTCTTGTGAAAATAGCCTAGAACCTGACTTTTATATTTTAGTAAAATAATTCTGATTTTCTAAATTTCATTTACTTCTGCTGTTTCATTTTGGGAAATTGATTAAAGTAAGGAATTATACAGAATTTCTGAGCTTTTATTGACTAATTTCACTGAGAATTTCAAGTCAGAATAGTGGCCTGGGATAAATAGAAGAAGCTTCTTCTGGGCATGATTTCTTTTTTTTCTTTTTCTTTTTTGAGAGAGAGAGAGAGCAGTGAGCATGGAAGAGGGAGAGGGAGAGAAAAATCTTAGACAGGCTCCATGCTCAGCCCATGACCTGAACCGAAATGTAGAATCAGATGCTTAACCAATGGAACCACCCTGGCATCCTGCATATGCCCGATATTTTAATTAATATAGCAAACATATTAAATGTATTATTTATATTTAAAACAAATATATATTAATATATATAATTACATTTTATATATTTTATAAATAAATTAAATAATTAACCAATATATTATTAAATAATTAATATATTATTATGTAGTTCTGAATTAAAGTATATACCATAGCTTAATTTTAAGTATAGAAAATATTTTACTAGCTTTGACTAAAGAATGTTTTTTTATTTATTTTGTTTTAATTTTTTATTTAAATTCCATTTAGTTAACGTATAGTATAATGCTAGTTTCAGGAATAGAATTTAGTGACTCATCACTGCATATAACACCCAGTGCTCAGCACAAATGTCCTCCTTAATTGCTCATTCAACCTATCCCCCTGTCCACCTTCCCTCTAGCTACCTTCAGTTTGTCCTCTATAGTTAAGAGTCGGTTTTATGGTTTGCCTCCCATTTTTTCTCCCATATTCATCTGCTTTTATCTTAAATTTCCACATGTGAATGAAATAATATGGTGTTTGTCTTTGACTGACTTATTTCACTTAGCATAATACACTGTAGCCCCATCCATGCCATTGCAAGTAGCAAGATTTCATTCTTTTCATGGCTGAGTAATAGTCCATCCATATAGATAGATAAGGTATAGATATAAATATATGATGATGCTGCTATAAACAACAGGGTGCATGTGCCCCTTCAAATCTGTACTTTTGTATCCTTTGGGTAAATACCTAGTAGTGCAATTGATGGGTCATAGGGTAATCCTATTTTAAAAACTTTGGGGGAAATTCCATACTGTTTTCCAGAGTGGCTGCACTCTGGAAACTCCAGAGTTTGCATTCCCATCAACAGTGTAGGAGAGTTCCCCTTTCTCCACATCCTCACCAACATCTGTTGTTTCCTGTGATGTTGACCTTAGACATTGTAACAGGTATAAGGTGATACCTCATTGCAGTTTTGATTTGTATTTCCCTAATGATGAGTGGTGTTGAGCATCTTTTTATGTGTCAGCTCATCATCTGTATGTCTTTGGGAAAATGTCTATTCATGTCTTCTGCCCATTTTTTAACTGGATTATTGGTTTTTTGGATGTTGAGTTTATATAGATTATTTCAGTATAGTGTTCAGAATTTCATGATGAAAGTCAGAAAATTATTAATGAAACTTCAACACAGATGCCTAAAAAAGTCACTTTATCTGATAATAATAAACATTTATTGAGCATTATGTGCTGACACTATCACATTTTCTTTACATTCATTGACACATTTAATCTTCACAATAACACTGAATAATAGTACTATTTTATTCTTTATAGATAAAGACACTGACACAAGAAAAGACTAAATTATTTCCCAAGGTCTTATAAATATAAAAAGTCAGTACTCAAATGGGACAAAGCCTATTTGGGTTTTTGTGTTCTGATTTGCTTGCTCTGATGATCACAATTACTGTCCTACTTTTTAAATATTTACACATTTAATACTTGGTTAGAGCAAAGAATACTTTTACATGACCTGATTTGAAATAGTAGGTGGGGCACTTGGTTGCTCAGTAGGTTGAGTGTCAGACCCTTGATCTTAGGATGAGTGAGTTCAAGCCCCATGTTGGGCTCCACATGGTGTGGAACATACTTAGAAAATAAAGTAAATGAATGAATGAATGAATGAATGAATAAATAAATAAAGTAGGTAAACCAGAGAAGCTATATGCTCTTATGAAGTTTGAAGACATACTAAAAGGCAATCCAATCACAGATTCAGGCATAAATAATTTCTTTCAGGAAATCAGTGCACTGGAAGGACTTGGAGAATTGAATTGACTTGTATTGTGGTCCCAAGAGATGTAGAGCATATTGGGAGAATAATTTCTTGAGGATAAGTGGCTTGGGAAAGACACTGTGACAATAATTAAGGAGACAAATGAGAGGTATATTGGATTTAGATGACATAAGCTCTGTTTTAAAATGATTTCAGAGGTCTTGATACTCTTGTGGAGATTTTGTTAGGAACTTGTAGATGTTGAACACAAACCTTGCAGCAATGTTTTATCTCTAACTCCTCTTATTTTGGCCTGGGAATTATTGGTAAACAGTGCATAGTCTCATTTTATTTCACTTTAGCATGAGATTCCATCTTTTGGGGGACTTATTTGGAGCCCCAGGTTAATATGAAAATTACTTGAAGCTGAAGACATTTGAAGATTCAACAGATATAAGAAAGAAGCCTTCTTAGATCTTTCCTAATCTGATTAAAAGCAGCAACTTCTAGGAAATGAGGCTGTTATAAATTCCATCTTTGGAGCAGGTCTTCTCCCAGGAAGAAGTCCTCAAGTAAACCAAACATAAGTTGTTTCTTAGGGGACTTTCTTGGCTATGAAGAAGGAAAGACCACTCCCACCTACATAAACAGACATCACAAACTCTTTTTTTTTCCTTTTATTTATTTATTTATTTTTTTGCATGTTTAATTTTTTATTTTTTATAAACATATATTTTTATCCCCAGGGGTACAGGTCTGTGAATCACCAGGTTTACACACTTCACAGCACTCACCAAAGCACATACCCTCCCCAATGTCCATAATCCCACCCCCTTCTCCCAAACCCCCTCCCCCCAGCAACCCTCAGTTTGTTTTGTGAGATTAAGAGTCACTTATGGTTTGTCTCCCTCCCAATCCCATCTTGTTTCATTTATTCTTCTCGTACCCACTTAAGCCCCCATGTTGCATCACAACTTCCTCATATCAGGACATCACAAACTCTTATCTCCTGTTTGTTCTTCCAAAAATCCCTTTGTCTTTCCTAAAGAGACCTGTTATTTTTGTCATAGAAGCCTTTCTATCTCCCTTTTTCCTTTTAGGTATAGTAAGTCTCCAACCATTTAATGAGCTAGTTATTTCTGTTATTAGCTTTCATCTGCTTACAAATAAACGTTTTGTTCACCTGTTAATTTGGCCTTTGTATCTTTAATTTTCAAGCCCCGGACATTGAAGCTAAAATGACAGAGGAAAAGATTCCCTCTCTTAATAAATGAGGATTGGGGTTTCAGAGGTCTTATTTATTTATTTTCAGTTTTATTTTTCATTACTTTTATTTTTAAAATTTAAATTCAATAGCCAACATATAGTACATCATTAGTTTTTGACATAATGTTCAGTGATTCATCAGTTGCCTATAACACCCAGTGCTCACCATATCCCTTGCCCTACCTAATGCAGAGATCTTATAATGGGTATTTATGGGTTACCTGGACTGAAAGATATTGGTGACAGATAAAGATAATAATCTGTCTGGCACTTTGCCAAGGATTAAGTTATAAATATGCTTAAATGATAGTTACCATCCTTATGGAGTTTACAGTCTACTTGGGAATAGTTTTACATACAACAAAGACTAAACTTGTGAGAATGGGTATGAGAGGGATGTATACAAATTACCAAGTAATAAATGAGATCATTTACTCTGTTAGGATGGGTGAGGTGCATATAGAAAGAAACACTTGACCCAGGACTTAAAACGGTAGAGTTTGACCTTTATCACCTGTCAAGTTTGACAGGTGATAAAGAAGAGGAGAAAACAAAAGTTTTAGAAACTAATGATAACATATGTAAGAGAGAGACATTAAATAGAGCATATTTTAAATGACCTTCAGTTTAATGTAGATAAAGTATAGCGTAGAATATGGAAAAGTGACAATAGCTCAAGTTGTTAAGGCTGGCTCAGGCTAGATTGTGAGATTTGGATTCTACTGCAGTAGTTAAACCAGAAGGAGACAATATCTTTGTCCTAAAAATTCGGCATAGAAAATAACTTTTTAAACTTTCTATGTTTTTTAAGATTTATTCGAAATGTCAACTACCTAAGAAAACCCCACACATTTTAATCTTCTTGAATGTGAAATACATTGAATTGACATATGTCATATGTTGTTTAATAAAGCCATTTCATGTGAACTCATGGCTCACATTTATTTCGAGCCATCCAGCAAACTTTAAGTTACATGGATTGTATAAAATATTGTAAATTTGAGTATCAATAAGTTCTTAGTTTAATAAATAGTAGAAATTATCAAAGATGAAAAAAATACAATTCTGGCATTGAATTAGGAGTCGGTCAATAGGTATTCTAATGAATGTTTATTATATTAATTCAATTGAATGACACTTTTAAACTGGCTGACAATAGATGACTAAAGGTGACAAATAAATAAGAAAATTTAAATAAAAAATGATTTTCCTTATTGTGTATCTGGAAGCAAATATTCAGCATTTATAGGACGAGATTTACTAAATTATGTCACGTTTCAGTAGAGCAAAGCCTGGTAATGGCCTTTCAATACATAGAATACAGTTTCTGTATAGATGTCTGCCCTATACATAAGTAGTTATGTCTACATAATAATTAGGTAAATATGCATAAAATAACTATATTCAAAAGGCATAATAATTTGAAAGTATCAACAATTTTGACTTGAAAGGAAGCTGA
Source organism: Mustela putorius furo (assembly GCF_011764305.1). Lineage (NCBI taxonomy): Eukaryota > Metazoa > Chordata > Mammalia > Carnivora > Mustelidae > Mustela > Mustela putorius. The sequence goes on along the minus strand of NW_025421467.1, from coordinate 12,136,569 downwards.
ATTGTTAGTCATCTTGCCTTTTTCAACTGTTAAGTTTGAGGTACTATATATTTCAGAGTGGTAAAATTGAATTGATAAAGTGAAAGCAATAAAAGGTAAATTAATAGGGTGGGAAAGGTACTATGTGCTAATATGGAAGAATCTCATACAAAAAAAAAAAAAGGAAATGATTATTCCTATGAAAAAGACTTATATCGGGACTCCTGGGTGGCTCAGTTGGTTGAGCAGCTGCTTTCGGCTCAGGTCATGATCCCAGCGTCCTGGGATCAAGTCCGACAAGGAGCCCGCTTCTCCCTCTGACTCTGCCTGCCACTCTGTCTGCCTGTGTTTGCTCTCACTCTCTCTCTCTGACAAATAAATAAATAAAATCTTTAAAAAAAAATAGTCTTTAAAAAGAATATAAATAGGTACATGTGATGACTGTAGAACTGAATAGAATGTTGAGTAATGGAAATAAGACATTGTTCAGTGTTAGAAAAACTTAGAACATGAGAGTAAGATTCTGGGATATAATGTGGACTTTATATTCTATACCAACTAGACCATGTTAAGGAGAACAGATATGATCTTAGCAAAAAGAAAACACACACAGAATGATACCATGTACTAGGATCAAAGAATCTTTTGTGAAAGATTTACATGATTTTAACTATATAAGAAGAGTTTTATAACTAGCCCATGTGCTAGCTCTTGAAAGGAAGGGAAGACAAGAGAAATTAAGCAGAAGTTCTGATATTTAGCAGTCACTTAGATATGTCAAGAAAAAGATTGATATGAGTTAAAAATTACTTAGAACTTCTCTATCTCAGATTTTAAAAAAAAGTAGCAGTGTGTTTTATTGGAAGGAAGGTAAGTAAAGCAGACCCATTACCACCATATTTAATGATGTCAGTCATTAGCATGTATGTGATCTAATATTCAATCAGATATTTAAAGAAGGGCAGATTACGAGAACAATGCAAAGGTTAAGAAAATTGAGTTCAGTGTTTGCCCATTAGCAAATAGCTTGACATAGAATTTAATGTAGACATAATAGGCTAAAAATAGAGAACTCAGAAAAACAACAGTACATTTAGAGATGTGGTAAAAGTGTCCAGGAAAAAAGATAAAAAAAAAAAAACAAGGAAGATATTTGGAAAGCTTGGCTTGAAGATGGTTTGAGCATTATATCCATTAAATTGTATTATAGAAGTGAATGGTGATGGTGCTGTTTCATGCCATTACTTGGTGAATGGAATCAAATAGCTCAGATGGGTTTTGAGAAATCTTCTGTTCAAACTCCTTGCCTCAGGACGGATGGATGTGTAAACTTCTGCAGCCTAGGTGCTTTTTTTGTTGCTCTTGAATATTTTAAAAACATATCCTAATAACTCATACAGTGTTTTGTCCTTTCTGGGTTACCTTTCTTTCTTTCTAGTCAAAAATCATTCCTGCTGAGAGTTAGGAAACAATGTTAGATACAACCAAACAAAGTAAAAGGCATAATGAAATTTGGCACCATTTGTGATACTTACAATCTAGTACCTTGTACTTGAAATTGAGTATTTTGCACAGTTGTTTTAATAATAAAGAAAGAGAACTTAGAATGTAAATTTGTCATTATTTTAGTCCTCACTGCTTAGGTTAAAGAAGCTTCCCCTATATTTGATAGCTCTCCTAGTATTCTGAGCCCTCCTTTGTTTCAATAGTCAATTATAAGTTCAGTTCTCTAAATTAATAGGGCTTGATGAACATAAACTATGTTAGAAAATTTCAATTACCTTCAGGTGGACTTCTTTTCTAGTCTATTCCAATGGTTTACATTATTTTTGGGAGATGAAAGTGTGTCTTAAATAAGAACTTTTTGTTTTCTTTTTTTGTACTTCCCAAAGCATTGAGATGAATCCTGTCCATGTTGTTTAGTGATGCAGCTATAAAGGTAGCCTCACAAAACAAAAAATCAAACAAACAAAAAATAATTTTGCTGTTTTTTATTATGAATCTCACACACACACACACACACACACACACACACACACACACACTTACAAAGTATCCATAATGTAAAGGAATGAGAAACGATCATCCCAATCAAACATAATTTGGGTTTATTGTTGATGTCCTGCCTGGAGGAGATTGGGGCTTAGTCTTGGAGTACTAAGAATGAAGTTAGAAACTTTTTTGGGCGGGGAGGGGACAGATAATCCTGTCTTGTGGAAGGAGGCTAAAAATCATGTACTTGAATTTCTGAAAATTTTATTGTTTTAACTGTAAAATCGTACTTGGAATTTTGAATTTTGATCTTTTCCTGGGCCAGTAGTTTGAAGTCTGATCCTCTCTCATGATGGTGCTGGTCGATGGCAGTGAGCCTTGGCCAGTCTGCCACGCAGCCATGAGGCTAAAAAATCAATACATGTACAACCATTCTGTACCCATACAGCTATTCAGATTTTCAGTCTCAGTATAGTATTCAATACATTACATGAGATATTCAACACTTTATTATAAAATAGGCTTTGTGTTAGATGATTTTGCCTAATTTATAGGCTAACATAAGTGTTCGGAGCAAGTTTAAGGAGATCCAGGCTAAGCTACTGATGTTGCACAGATAAGGTGTACTTTTTACTTTACTTTTTACTTTACTTTGCATATACTAATTTTGATGGACTTCTCAGAATGTAACCTTGTTATAAGTGAGGAAGACCCCTATCATTATTGTGAAAATAAATACATTTACACATGTTATTAGAAAATTTATTAGAAAAGCTGTAAAGAAAATGTGCTTAGCATATTATAAATGCTCAAAGGTGAGGATGATATCATATTTAGATATAGTTACCATTATTGTTGATTTTCAGAAAACATGTAGATATTTCCTATTTACTAAATATATTCTGTGTTCTATTTGACAACTTAGGGGTTACTCTATTAGATTATAAAAAATATTCCAAAAAATTCTAAAACACAATAGAAATATAAAATATACTGGTGCTAGATATAAAGATAAATATTATGTCTCCTACACATTATTTGCTAGAGAAAAAAAATGTTCCCTCTTCAGAGAGTACTTCTCCATTTAAAATAATGTGTCTATTCATTTACCCAGCTTTGTTTCACTTTAAACCATTTACAAACTACCTGAAATGATATTTAATTTGCTTTTACTTAGTACCCTCCTCAATTAAATTGCAAGCTCAAGGTACACAGAGACTGTCATTTTAAAAGACGTAGTATCAACAAAATTACAATGAGTAGTAACTGAGTCTTAGAGATCTAATGCACAGTTTGGTGACTATGGACAATAATACTGAATTATAATCATCAAGCTTGTTAAGAGACTAGATCATAATTATTCCAACCACTAAAAATAAATGATAATTACATGACATGATAGAAGTGCTAATTATTGCTACAATGGCAATCATATTACAACATATAAATGGAGCAAATTAACATGTTGTACACCTTCAATTTACAGTGTTATATGTCAAATGTATTTCAATAAAAAATAAGAGCCTCACAGGTGGTAGATGCTTAATTAATATTAGGTGTGGGTCAAATATTGAATTAATTGAGGGATTACTTTTAAAAAATACACTAGCTGAAATATTGATTTGATTCTGGGACATATTTACCTGGAATGCAAAGAGACAGCTTTGCTTTATTATTATCAATTTGTGCAGGTTTTAAAAATTATTTAATTTCTCTGCCCTTTTTCATATTTAACAGGAGGATTTAAGTGCATTATTGTGTTTACTCTGTAAGAGAATATCTTTCTAAAATGGGGTTATACAAAACCCAGAAAGCTGAAAGCCTGTATTCTAGTCCCATCTTTGCTTCTTACTTTAACCCCGTTTTTCTAACTGTAAAAAGAGGATTATTAGACTTATTCAACTGGATTATAAAAGCACATAAACACATATGCCTAATCTCTGTATATTCTCCGTATGGTTTTTTGTTTGTTTGTTTGTTTGTTTGTTTCTTTGAAGGTACTTTCTAGTTCCAATAATTAACAATTTAATTAAATCATTCTAGCACTAAGGTAAGCATGAGTAAACTGAACATTATCAAATCACACCATTTTAGAAGCTTTAAACTCCTCTGTTGGAGGCTAGATCATATTCAAGACCCCACAGGCCAGATTATAATCTTATATAATGAAAATGCCAAACATAGATCTACTTCAGTGAAAAACTCATTACACCTTCTTAAAATCAAACTTGTTAGTGGTGTGCATCTCTGAAGACAGCTGATCCAGAAAAAGTCTGAAACTGGCTTTTAACACTGACTAACTCAGAATGACTAGAAAAAGATAACGTTGGATTATATTGGCTGGTAACATGTGACTAGTGAGCTGTCATTGATTTAGCAGTGAGGTGCAGTGACAGGTGTATTGGAGCTGTAAGCGCTATCAAATATATCCAGGACATTATGCAATAATAAAGCAGTAAAAAGTTCTTCTCTCTGAATGTAATATTCTCTTCTGCCTAAAATCAGAAAATATACACATGTGGATTTCAGCATACTGACAATGACATGACAGAAGTTTGTTAAGTTTGTGCTAAGGCAGCTCCTGGCGTGACTCTAAATTTAGTCATCTCTGACTGTAAGAGACTGCTGATGAAACTCTCAACTTAGTTTGCATAGTGATCCGAATATTATCTCAAGGCAGTTTCTAAATAGATATTTAAACCAATATTCACCAACACGAACTTTGTTGTTCAACTTCCCTATTGGCACCAACTTATAATTGTTATAACATGGTTAAAATTAATTCTAAGTTCCTGTTTGCCTACTGCTAAAACAAACACACACTCTTATTCTAATAATATACTCCATACTTAGAGACAAAGTTGAAAAACTCAAATACGTTTCAGTAAACCAAATTTGGTGAAAGGTTCCAAAGGGACAATACACAGAAGTGTACCGTCCTCTTTTCTACACCACAAGAATGTCTCTTATCCTGTGTACATTAATACAATCAATTGTTTAAGATTCCTTCCTGTTTCCTTCCTTCCTCTGACTCAATAAAGTGTTACAGTTGATAATATTGACAAGTACTTTTTTTCTCTTCACTTCTGGGCACAATGGTTACATTCTCTAGTCCCTTAATCCTAAAATTTGGCCATATAACTTGCTTTGGTAATGAAATGCAAGCACAGGTGATGTGTGTCACTTTTGGGTTAAATCTCTAAGAGCCAGAGTACCATTTATCTTTCTGCTCTTTTTAAAATCTGTCTACAGGGACGCCTGGGTGGCTTAGTTGGTTAAGCAGCTGCCTTCGGCTCAGGTCATGATCCCAGCGTCCTGGGATCGAGTCCCACATCAGGCTCCTTGCTCAGCAGGGAGCCTGCTTCTCCCTCTTCCTCTGCCTGCCACTCTGTCTGCCTCTGCTCACTCTCTCTGACAAATAAATAAAATCTTTAAAAATAAATAAATAAATAAATAAATAATAAAATAAATAAAATCTTTAAAAAATAATAATAAAATAAAAATAAATATATTAGAATCTGCCTACAGTGACAAATTAGTTTTCATAATATATATGCTAATATAAATAAAATCATATGGAATGCATTGTTTGGTCTAGCTTCTTTCATTCTTCATATTTTGATATCCATCCATTTTGTCGGATGTCTCAATAGTAATTTTTTTTTTTTTTTTTTTTCTTTTAAATTTTTTATTTTTTATAAACATATATTTTTATCCCCAGGGGTACAGGTCTGTGAATCACCACTTCACAGCACTCACCAAATCACATACCCTCCCCAATGTCCATAATCCCACCCCCTTCTCCCAAAACCCCTCCCCCCGGCAACCCTCAGTTTGTTTTGTGAGATTAAGAGTCACTTATGGTTTGTCTCCCTCCCAATCCCATCTTGTTTCATTTATTCTTCTTCTACCCACTTAAGCCTCCATGTTCGGACATAATACCTTATGTTTACCCATTCACCTGTTGGTTGACATCGACATTGGGCCGTTTCTACTTTTGTCTATTAGCAATAAATCTTTCATGAACTTTTATGTACCCATTTTTGCATGGGCATCTGCTTTCATTTGTCTTGAGTAGAAACCTTAGAAACTGTTGTTCTATTTTCCAAAGTGGTTGTACTACTTCACAATGCAGTCAACAGTGTATGAGAGTTTCAGTTCTTCCATATTCATACTGTTTTTAATTTGCATTTCCCTAATTATGAATGACATTGAACATATTTGCATGTGTTTGCCTTCTGGGTATCATCTCTCATGAAGTTTCTGTCCAAATTTCCCCCCTATTTTTTTATGTCAGTTGTTTTTTTTTCTTCTTATCTAATTTGAGAGGCCCTTAGACATTCTGGATGTAGTTTATATGATACAAGATTGGCAAGTATTGTATTCTAGTCAGTGACTTGTTCTTCTTTCTCAGAGCTGGACCTTTTTTTCTTAATTTTGAAAATGTTCAGGTTTTTTTTTTTAATTTTTTTAAATTTATTTTTCATTTTCAGCATAACAGTATTCATTATTTTTGCACCACACCCAGTGCTCCATGCAATCCGTGCCCTCTATAATACCCACCACTTGGTACCCCGACCTCCCACCCCCCGCCCCTTCAAAACCCTCAGATTGTTTCTCAGAGTCCATAGTCTCAGTTTGTCAATTTTTAAAATGGATCATGCTTTCAGTGATGTATCTGAGAAATTTGTGTTGCTAAGCCCAAGGTAACAAGATTTTAGTTTATTTCTTTCCTAGTTTTTTGCACAGGGTTATCATCTTTTGAGTCAACATTTGTTTACCATCCAAGGCATGTATCTTTTTTTGGGGGGGGGGCATATAGATATCTAATTGTTTTAGGAAATTTCGTTGAAAAGACTATTGTTTCTTCAGAATCATGTTTTTGAAACTTTGTGAAAAATAAGTTGGCCTTTTCCCTCCACTGCTTTCCATTAGCAGCGGTGGATTGTGCAGACATGGCCAAGATTAAGGCTCCAGACCTTCTGGGCTTCTCTTCCAGCTGGTTAAGCAGCTCCTCCAGCTGAAGGTGGAGCTGTCTCAACTGTGTGTTTCTGAAGTGATAAGCAGCAGGGCTTCCAAGCTCTCCAAGATCTGAGTTGGCAAATCCGTACCCATGTTCTCAGAGTCATCAACCAGATGCAGAAAGAGAACCTCAGGAAATTCTACAAGAATAAGGTATACAAACTCCTAGATTTGCAGCCCAAGGACACACATGTTATGCGCTGCCAGCTTAATATGCATGAGGAAAATCTGAAGGCCAAGAAGCTGCAGCAAGTATGGGGTCAAGGCCTGAGCATCAGCATCAATAGTACACAAACTGAGAAAAATAAATACATAAAAATAAAAACAAGTAAATAAAAATGAGTTGCCCTTATACATGTTAGTTTATTTCTTGACTATCTACTCTATCCCATTGATCTGTTTATCTTTATGAAAATACCATGTGGTCTTAATTATGGTAGCTTTAGAATAGCTTTTAAAACATTAATCCTGCAACTTTGCTCTTATTTTCAAGTTTTTTTTTGAAATTTTCATATAAATTTTAAATTTTAAAATTTTCATATAAATTTTAGAATCAACTTGTGAATTTCTACAAAAAAAAAAACCCTAGTAGAATTCTTACTGGAATTGTATTCAATCCACAGATCAATGTGGGAAGGATTGACATCTTAAATATATGGAATTTTCCTACATATTAACCCGGGATTACCCTCCACTTATTTTTGTGTATTATTTTGATACATTTATTTATTATTGAAGTTTAATTTTGTTGGGTCCATGATCAAAGGAACGAGACTGCGACAAGGTGAAAATTATTTAAAGCTTTATTTTATGCCAAGTATTAGAAGTCAGACTGATCGGCCAGGGGAACAAGACTGAAACAAAGTGAAAGTTATGCAAAGCTTTATTCTATGCCAAGCATTAGAAGTCAGACCGACCCGCCAAGGCTGTCTTGGAAGAGAGTGACCACCCCCAGCTTACAGGCTCAAGAATTGACTGACCTGTCAGGGCTGCTTCTAAAGAGAGTGACCCCTCCCAGCCTCACAGACTAACTTTTTTTTTTTTTTATATATAATTTTTTATTTTTTATAAACATATATTTTTATCCCCAGGAGTACAGGTCTGTGAATCACCAGGTTTACACACTTCACAGCACTCACCAAAGCACATACCCTCCCCAATGTCCATAATCCCACCCCCTTCTCCCAAACCTCCCTGATATGAGGAAGTGGTGATGCAACATGGGGGCTTATGTGGGTAGGAGAAGAATCAATGAAACAAGATGGGATTGGGAGGGAGACAAACCATAAGTGACTCTTAATCTCACAGACTAACTTTTATACAGCAAAAGCCTGGCCACACATAGGTGGCCAATGAGATTGTAACATTGCATAGGCATGTTAGGCCACACGCAGGTGGACAATTGAATTACAATTTACCCTTTAGTAGCTGTTTGAACTAACCTATTACTCTGGTCAGAATTGGCGCTCAAGTTTGGCACCCAAAAGGCGGAGTTTACATTCTTTGATGGTTAGATAGATAGTTTGTGTGGTTTTTACTGAGTGGATGTCTCCACCTGACCTGACTTGTCCTTGTATTCTGGGCTCTGTTATTAGGAACTGGCCAACCATAATTTACTGGTTTCCCAGACTTGCTTCTAATTTAACTGAGATGGAGTCACTCTGGCTAAATAGGTCCTTACAAATTTGAGGACTTTTTACATATTTTCGTTCTCTACTTTTAGAACATAAGAAAAATTATAGTAACTCTTCTAAAGTATCTTTCCTTTAATTCTAGTCATGGTGTCACTTCTGAGGTGCTTTTATTTTATAGATTTATTTCCTTATTATGAGCCATGTTTCCTTGTTTATTTGCACGCATCTTAATTTTTAAAATTTGTACCAGACATTATAAATTTTACACCATCATACATTGGACATTTTCATATTTCTATAAATGTTCTGGATTTTTGTTCTGGGATACAGTTGAGTTACTTAGACATTGTTCCTCTCGGGTCTTGATTTTATGATTGGTTAGGTAACTGCAGAGCAGTTCCCAGGAAGCTAATTATCTCCCATCAATGAAATATGACTTTCCTGAGTTTTCCACATATTGCCTCATGAATTATGATTTTTCCATCTTACTGGTGGGAAGACACACTATTATTCCTGGCCTCGCAAGCACCAGACACTTTACTCTCTCATCCTTTCGGAGAGCTCTTTAACCAGCCCCAGGACATTTTCTCATGTGTGTACACTGATCAGCATTCTGCTGGCCATTTGTGGGGCATTCCACAGCTCTCTAGCATTTTCTCTGTGTGCAGCTTTCTTCCCTGCAGTGTTTGGGCTAGAACTTTAACGGCTTAAGTCTCCAGGAACTTCCAGCTCCATCTCCTCAACTCTTGGAGTCTGGCAGTCTCCTCTGTGCAGTTTGTGAGAAATCTCTTTCTCAAATGTAAAAATGATACTGTCATTTCCTTCACCTGAAATCTACTTTATATGGCTTGGCATAACTTATAGGCGTCCTCGTGATTATATTCTGGCCTACTCCTTCAATCTTACACTGTTACACTCTGACACATAGAGCAAAGAAACCTAAGCCACACTCATAACAAAATCTCCTGAGTAGATTTTTATGTAATTTGTTATTTTTATATATTTTTAGACTTACAGAAAAGTTTCAAGAAATATAGAGATTTCCCATCATCCTTTCACCAGACTTTCCCTAATGTTAACATTTTATGTAATCATACTATAGTTGTCAATACCAGGAATTAACGTTGTCACAATACCACTCACTAAGCAAAAATTTTATTAAGATTTTATCCCCCTTTCCACTAATGCTCTTTTTTTTTTTTTTAATTAAGGTTTATTTTTTTTTTATAAACATATATTTTTATCCCCAGGGGTACAGGTCTGTGAATCACCAGGTTTACACACTTCACAGCACTCACCAAAGCACATACCCTCCCCCCCAATGTCCATAATCCCACCCCCTTCTCCCAAACCCCCTCCCCCCGGCAACCCTCAGTTTGTTTTGTGAGATTAAGAGTCACTTATGGTTTGTCTCCCTCCCAATCCCATCTTGTTTCATTTATTCTTCTTCTACCCACTTAAGCCTCCATGTTGCATCACCACTTCCTCATATCAGGGAGATCATATGATAGTTCGCTTAGCGAAATAAGTCAACCACTAATGCTCTTTTAATCTGTTATAGAACCCCATATAGCATATACTTATTATTTCTCCTTGGTTTTATTTAAGTATTTTTATAGTTGCCAGATCTTTGCTCTTTTTATGACCTTGACACTTTTGAAAAGTACTGGTCAGTTATTTAGAGAACTCTTCCTAATCTGATTTTGATTGATGTCTTTTTTCCCATTTTTAAAATAAGGTTGTGCATTTTGGAGAAGAATACTACAAAAATTATATTAGGCTTAGGTCAGATACTTCATGATGTCAAAATATCTTAACACCGGTTATGTTAACCTTGATCACTTGGTTATGTTGGTATTGGCTAGGTTTATCCTTTTTAAGGTCACTCTACTTCTCTTTGTAATCAATACAAATCTTGGGGTAGATACTTTGAGACTAAGCAAATATCCTGTTTCTCCTCAAACCTCCACCTGTTAATTTTAACAATCCTCTGCAGCTCTTGTCTGGAACAACTCTTGCCTAATGCTGTTTCCCTAATGTTTGACTTCCTCTTTCCCTCTTAACCTTTTACATTCTTAAGTTGGAATTTTTCTGGGAGAAAGTGTTCTTCCTTCGCTCCTATATATTTATTAGGTAAACATTTCTTTATCAGTATGAACTCCTGTATACTGAATTCTATGGATTTTACTTCAACACTATCATTATTTTACTATTCAAATCATTTGGCCAGTAGGTTCTACTTTAGGTGGAGTATCCTTTTGTCAGGTTTCCATCCTTCTAAAAAAGCTTTCTTACTTTCTGGCAATCCAAGATGTTTTAAGCCAATCTTGGCATTTCCCTTGTCCCAGCCTGGGCTCAACCATTTATTTCAACATGGAACCTTAGTTCTTTTTTTCTTTTTATTTTTTGGTCTTTTTTTTTTTTTTTAAAGATTTTATTTATTTATTTGACAGACAGAGATCACAAATAGGCAGAGAGGCAGGCAGAGAGAGAGAGAGAGAGAGAGAGAGAGAAGCAGGTTTCCTGCGGAGCAGAGAGCCCGATGCGGGGCTCGATCCCAGGACCCTGAGATCATGACCCGAGCCGAAGGCAGCAGCCCAAACCACTGAGCCACCCAGGCGCCCCAATTTTTTGGTCTTTTAATTAGAAGGGAAAAAAATGGTTTTAGCACTAGTTGTGCTCATTGCTTCTGGGGTGTTAACTAACACCAGGCCTTTTTGGGGGACAGAGTTAGGAAATCTATGTATGAATACTTAATCCATGCAAACACAGAAGTTAAAAATCTGTATCTACATTTATTTGTTTATTTTTAAAGATTTATTTATTTATTTGAGAAAGGAAGAGAGCAGAAGAAGGGGCAGAGGAAGAGGGACAGACAACCTTCAAGCTAACTCCCAGCTGAGCCCTGAGCCCTATGTAGATCTCAATCCCAGAACCCTGAGGTCATTACCTTAGCTAAAATCAAGAGATGGCCACTTAACTGACTGAACCACCCAGGTAGCCCTAATATCTGTATTTATATTTAATCTGTCAATCAACCACTATCTAATCTCTTGCCACGTGTTTCTACTGATATTTCTAATTCCATCATTTGGGCTTTCTCCTTAAAAAAAAAAATATTTTTGTGAGAGAGAGAGTGAGTGAGCACGCATGAGCCAAGGCGATGGGTAGCAGGAGGACTTGATCCCAGGACTCTGGAATCATGACCTGAGCCGAAGGCAGATGCTTAACCAACTGGGCAGCACAGGCAACCCTCCTTTTCTTATTTACAACTCTCTTGACAGTTATGTAATCAGCTCTTTTTATCAGTATTGTATCTATATGTTCATTTAATGCTATTGTATAAATATTTCAAAAATATTTATTCATTCCCTGGGTGTCTATTTTAATAATATTATTATATGGATTACAGTATTTATTTATAGTTTCTTTACCTTTAAAAAGTTTCTTAGGTTATAAGTTGCTTTCCCCATTCCCTTCCATATAGTTACATTATTGATTTGTAGTTCAGTTAGGTTAACTTTTTACCCTTGTATTCTGCTTTGGGTTTCTCACCACTTAGTGGTAGTTTTTAATTCTGGGTTAAGAGTCAGAGATATATAAAGGAACTATTCACTGAAATGTCATCGCCTCCTCATCCCTACTAACTATTCCCATTCTTTTCCTCTTTTCACTCTTTTCCACCCACTCCTTGCAGGTAATCAATATCTTTTTGGAACATTTTCCATTTCACTCTTTCTCTGTCTCTTTCTCATCATGTTTAGTAATTTTATATTTTTAAAATTTATTGGGCCTCGAACCATACTAAGGATTTTATATCATGCTGTTTGATCTTCACAAAAAGCCCTCTGAAATTGTTAATATTCATATCTCAACTTTATAGGTAATGAAAGCTGTGAGTGTGAATTGTAAGGGGCTGGCTACACAGGTATGTGAATGGCTGAGCCAAGATTTATTCAATTCAGATCTGTTTGATTTAGATCTCTCAAATCTTTTTCAAGACCCAAAGATATGTTTACATTGAGGCCTTCAATGACCTCCCAGAGCAGCAAGCTGTCCCTTATCATCCTTCCCTTCAGCTTTCACAGAATCCCACTCATAATATGCATATATTTCTGCCACTTACTATTTTTATGTAAGTGGCCATAGTTCTGCCATGTACTATTTTTATGACCATGTGCAATATTAATGACCCTCCATTTTTAATCTGTTATAATAACTTCTTCACATGGTTGGTGTGAATAATAAATTAATATTTTTAAACACATATCTCATATAATCATAGAATCCAATAATTGTGACGTATTTAAAACTTAGCCCAAGTCCTCTTAATTTATTAGTACTTAGTTAATAAAAAAATATATATTTTGTTTCCAGTTTCTCCTTTTCCTTTCAAGTAGTTTATGTGGAATTTGGGGATCATTCAGTTATCTCTGCTGCCTGAAAATTGCCTAGGAGACAGCAGTGCTCAGAATGTGTTTGAGAAGAAATGACTGCATAAAAAATTAAGGTCTGCCTATAGCACTCCAAAAGTTAAAAAAAGATGAAATATAATTGTTAACCCACCAATTACTTGAAATTCAAATTTAAAATGAATATGGAATTAAATATTTGCATTAATATATAAATATTTCTCAGGAAAATATCATCCTTTTTTAAAAAATTGTGTGCAGCATAAATTTCAATTAAAAACTCTTCCAGAGCAACATGCATTTTTTTTCCTCCTAAATTTTGAAAAAGAGCCTTTTGGCTAAAGATTTGGCAATGAATCCTTACATATGGCAGGCAGGATCCCTTTCCTCTGGCATCAATGAACCAATAAAGCTCTTTGGTGTTGGGATTCCCAGGGACAGCCACAGACTAAACTTGGCTCTCTTCTCAAAACTGCCTCCTGAAGAAGCTCTGGAGTTCAAGCTTTGAAATAAGGGGAGTAAAAGCATCTCTCCTCACCCAAATTCTTGATTTCATAAGGAATCATTACTGTGTAGGTATTTAACTGTCAACATAAATCAAACAGCTAACCTTCCATGGGGTTGTTTTAGAACCTTTACCTCCCTGTACAGGGAGGGGCCAAAGACAAAACGATTCTTTCAACATATTTAATGCTATTATTGGATAGGGAAATGAAGTGACATTTAGGGGTGCCTGGGTGGCTCAGTGGTTTAAGCCTCTGCCTTCAGCTCAGTTCATGATCTCAGCGTCCTAGGATCGAGCCCTGCTTTGGGCTCTCTGCTCGGCAGGGAGCCTGCTTCCCCCTCTCTTTCTGGCTACTTGTGATCTCTCTCTCTGTCAAATAAATAAATAAAATATTTTTAAAAAATGACATTTATAGATTTAATGCACCTTGGGTCTGTCTGTCATTTATTTATTTTATCATTTTGCAGGAGTAAAAGAATCCATGATATTATCTGTCGATGGGTTGCTTCTTTCTTTTCCTCCTCTTTTAATTTTTCTTCTAAATCAGACACATCAGGCCACTAGAGTAGTCATAAATAATCAAGATCCTGGATTGTAGGAGATACTGACAAGAGTTGCGGTTTCTAAGGGGGACAGCCTTGTCTAGCAGTTCCTGCCTCAGAGAAGGGCACTGTGGTTCTCCAGGGGTTGCAGACCCCGTTCAGGTTTATACATGTGGCTCTTCACTTTTTGAGACAAGCTGGGCTGTGTTTACTGCCCAAGTATCACGGGAACAAAAACAAAAACTATTTACTGAACAAACAATCTGGTGTGCAGCTATTTGGAAATGTGCTACTAATTCTAGTAAAGTCAGTTGGCTTATTATTGGTTAAAGTTACTTGGGGGATTCATTACAATTAAAATTTGTTTATTCATAATGCTGATTGTTCATAGACATTTAGCCATGGTACCATTCTAATTCTTAAATGGCAAGAGAATTGTAATGTCACATTCTTGTATGTGCAAGACATGCTACCGAGTGTTGCCAAAAACAAAATTACACCTGATTCAAAATACCAACTTAAGTATCAATAATGTAAAAATTCCTCCCAGTTACCAGTGTTTTTTTTTTTGTTTGTTTGTTTTTTTTTTTTTCAATTCCCAGATCATGCAAAAACTGTCTTGGGTACTGCAAGGAGAGGTCTTTCAGATGCACACAGGTTACCACAAAGGGCTTTAAGGTGAGACCTTGAATTCGGATGGCTTTGTTCTTTCTGTGCCAGCTCACTTCTACACATTGTAAGTCCGAGACCTGAGCAACCTAGCTTTCCAAATATACTGGGAGGCCAACGAGGCCTTTGGAGGGCCTGTTGCCCACATACTTTAAGTGCTCTTGTTGTGGAGCTGGTAGATGTCCCCACTCTTCACATGTAAAGCATCATGTTGGTTTTGCTCTTTGCAGTTTCTCTTGGCTTTGTGTCTGGTTTTCTTTTCTTTTGTTTCTGTGAATTCTTTTTAATTTAATTTAATTTCTTTTCAGTAATCCAAAATTCATTGTTTTTGCAGCACACCCAGTTCTCCATGCAATATGTGCCCTCCTTAATAACCGCCATCAGGCTCACACAAACCCCTACCCCATCCCTTCCAAAACCCTCAGTTTGTTTCTCAAAGTCCACAGTCTCACATGGTTTGCCTCCCCCTCTGATTTGCCCCAAGTCCCTTCTCCTCTCCATCTCCCTGTGTCCTCCGTGTTATTCCTTATGCTCCACAAGTAAGTGAAAGCATAAGATAAATGATTCTCTGCTTGACTCTTTTCACTCAGCATAATCTCTTCCAGTCCTGTCCATGTTGATACAAAAGTTGGGTATTCATCCTTTCTGATAGAGGCATAATACTCCATAGTGTATATGGGCCATATCTTCTTTATCAATTTGTCTGTTGAAGGAGATCTTGGTTCTTTCCACAGTTTGGAGACTGTGGTCATTGCTGCTATGAACTTTGGGGTACAGGTGGCCCTGCTTTTCACTGCATCTATATCTTTGGGGTAAAAATCCAGTAGTGCAATTGCAGGGTCATAGAGTAGCTTTATTTTTAATCTTGAGGAATCTCCACAATGTTTTCCAAAGTGGCTGCACCAGCTTGCGTTCCCACCAGCAGTATAAGAGGGTTCACCTTTCTCCACATCCTCTCCAACACTTGTTTTTACTATCTTGTTGATTTTGGCCATTCTAACTGGTGGAAGGTGGTATCTCAGTGTGGTTTTGATTGTAATCTCCCTGATGGCTAACAATGATGAATATTTTTCATGTGTCTGTTAGCCATTTGTATGTCTTCTTTGGAGAAGTGTCTGTACATGATTTTTGCCCATTTTTTTGATGTGATTATCTCTGTGTGTCCAGTTTGAGGAGTTATTTATAGATCTTGGATATCAGACCTTTGTCTATAGTGTCATTTGCGAATATCTTCTTCCATTCCATGAGTTGCCTCTTGGTTTTGTTGACTGTTTCCTTTGCTTTCCAGAAGCTTTTGATCTTGATGAAGTCCCAAAAGTTCATTTCACTTTTGTTTTCTCTTTGTTTTGGGGACATATCTTGAAAGAAGTTGCTGTGACTGATGTCTAAGGGGTTACTGCCTATGTTCTCCTCTAGGATTCCTGCCTTGTGTTGAGGTCTTTTATCCAACTTGAGTTTATCTTAGTGTATGGTGTAAGAGTATGGTCGAGTTTCATTCTACACATAGCTGTCCAATTTTCCAAGCACCATTTATTGAAGATACTGTTTTTTTTTTTCTAATGTATATACTTTTCCTGCTTTGTCAAAGATTAGTTGACCATAGAGTTGAAGGCCCATATCTGGGCTCTCTACTCTGTTCCCATGGTCTATGTGTCTGTTTTTGTGCCAGTGCCATGCTGTGTTGATGATCACAGCTTTGTAGTAAAGCTTGAAATTGGACAATGTGATGCCCCCAGTTTTGCTTTTCTTTTTTAACATTTCCTTAGCAATTTGGTGTCTCTTCTGGCTCCATACAAACCAGGCAAATACCCCACAAAAAAAGGAGAATTTTAGACCAATATCCCTGGTGAACATGGATGCCAAAATTCTCAACAAGACCCTAGCTAATAGGATCAAGCAGTATATAAAAAGGATTATCCATCACGACCAGGTGGAATTTATCCCTGGCGTCCAAGGGTAGTTCAACATTCACAAATCAATCAACGTGATAGAACACATAAATAAGAGAAGAGGCAAAAACCACATGATCCTCTGAACTGATGAAGAAAAAGCGGTTGATAAGATACAGCATCCTTTCCTGATTAAAGCTCTTCAAGTGTAGGGATAGAAGGAACATTCCTCATTTCATAAAAACTATGTATGAAAAACCTACAGACAATATCATTCTCAATGGGGAAAAGCTGAGAGTCTTTCCCTTAAGAGCAGGAGCACAACAAGATGCCCACTCTCACCACTATTGTTCAACATAGTACTGGAAGTTCTAGCAACAGCAATCAGACAACAAAAAGAAATAAAATGTATTCAAATTGGCAAAGAAGAAGTCAAATTCTGTCTCTTCGCAGATGATAGGATACTCTATATGGAAAACACAAAAGGCTCCACCCCAAACTACTAGAACTCATATAGCAATTCAGTAATGTGGCAGGATACAAAATCAATGTACAAAAATCAGTTGCTTTCTTATACACTAACAATGAAAATATGGAAAGGGAAATTAGAGAATTGATTCCATTTACTATAGTACCAAGAACCATTAGATAGGAATAAACCCAAGCAAAGAGGTAAAATATCTGTACTCGACAAACTATAGAACGCTCATGAAAGAAATTGAAGAAGACACAAAAAGATGGAAGAGCATTCCCTGCTCATGCATAGGAAGTATAACATTGTTAAAATGTCTGCTCTGCCTAGAGCCATCTATACTTTCAATGCCATCCTGATCAAAATTCCACTGGCATTTTTCAAAGAGCTGGAACGACCAATCCTAAAATTTATGTGTGTGTTTTTCTTCTTGCATGTTTTTTCTTTCACTTTGGTTTTGGGTGTTAGCTTGTTTTTCTTTTGTTTCCTCAATTTTTCAAGTACTTCCAAGAAAAATTTTAGTTTCAGAGAAATTTTAGAAAGTAACTATGATTATGTAATTACAACATATATAAACATTGGAAAATTGATTAGTTCATAAATGTGTGTGTGGGACTGTGAGTAGAACTGTGCCATAAACATTAATTTTTAAATAAATGTAATGGGGTGTATTCATTTACATAGGTAGTGTTGTTCTTCACAAAGTAGGGATGAAGGAAGGAAGCTGGAAGACAGCTACCAATGAAGCAATGATCATTTCTTAAAATTGTGCCCCTTTATAAAACCAGAAAAGAGAGCAAATTAAATAAGGTGGATTTGTGTAGTAAATGTTCTCAAGACAAGAAATATAAAACTATAAATGAAATATTTTATAGCATATATATATATATTCCATGTAAACCCTTATGAGTATGAACTTTGCACTAGTTACTGGAATAATAAGAGTAAAACATTATGGTATCCTTCTCACTGACCATAGTTTATGAGTGAGGAAATAACTAAAACTTTAGATGTGTAAATCTAACTTCACTTCTCTTACTGGCAAAAAAGGAGGTTTAACTATTTGGCCAGATTTTATATATGTTAAATGTCTTATTAAGAGAAGAAAGTTAATAAGGATGAAATCTCCATTCAGCCATCTAACTCTAATGCTGAAGGAATTCAGAATTCAAAGAATGTGTTCATGTATGCAATATTAAAATCATATTTTCAAAGCTTTAGGACAAAGTATATGCACTAAAATACAAGATTAAGTGGAACATGAATTACTCATTTTTTACATTCATTTAGACACTCAGGTTATTTTTTATGACCATCAATTGCCTTTGTATTATAATACAAAGTCAACTGATTATATATAATATAATATGTATATAATATAATATAATATAATATATATACATATATATGTGGATGTGTTCTTTTTTTGTATCGTTTTTTATTTACATTGTAGTTAATTAACATATGTATAAAACTGGTTTCAGAGTAGAACTTAGTGATTTAGTGATTCATCACTTCCATATAATACCCAGTGCTCATCTCAACAAGTGAATGTGCTCTAATCCTATGAGGAAATTTGAGCCTTTTTTTATTTTAAAGTAAGTGCTTATTAAAGTAAAGCGCTATATTTTTTATTGGGTATTTGCTATAATTTCATCATGTATCACAAATAAAACTCTTATTAAATTTTTTATTATTTTTCTGAATTTTCCAGTTCATCTACATATTAAAATATAGTATTTCAATGCCCTTTCCTTTCTGAATAGACTTTTAAGTTAGTAAAAAGAGATAGGTTGTGTACTAACTCTCACTCTAAACACTAACTGGAGGTCAGTTCCTAGCAGGGCTGCTAAACATGACATAAGGTAATTGTCTCAAATTCTTCCTCTTCTTAGATTTGCTCCCAGGTTTACTATAGAATTTAACAATTCCTCTTTCTTTACTGAGCCTGTCCATTTTTCTCCAGTTTCTCCAGTTTTTCCCTACTGAGCCTGTCCAGTTTTCTCCAGTTTCTCCAGTTTTTTCAGATTCATTCCAAACTTACACTTAACACTCACCAAATACCCAGATTTTTGAATTGTTATTATTTTTTTTTTTTTTTTGGAAAGAGTAAGGCTTGCTGGGGCACTTGTGTGGCTCAGTGGATTAAGCCTCTGCCTTAGGTTCAGATCATGATCCCAGGGTCTTGGAATTGAGCCCAGCATTGGGCTCTCTGCTAAGCAGGGAGCCTGCTTCCCTTCTCTCTCTGCCTATTTGTGATCTCTCTCTCTCTCTGTCAAATAAATAAATAAAAGCTTAAAAAGAAAAGAAAAGAGTAAGGCTTGCAATATTATTTGTGTTAGACTATGAAGGTATAAATCATAGAGGTACAGGTCAACTTTTTTTTTTTCCCCCAAATACTCAGGACAATGAAACATATATGTGTACTTACTGAAAACTTTTTGATGATGATGATAATGATGATGCCTTTTGTGTGCCCAAATATACATAAAATGTAATCATTTCATAATCTATATTCTGAGGTATTTTATACAAATGGTAAGGTTGTTTTTTTTTTTTTTTTAAGTTTTAAAATGGTGAGTTTATAACTAAGGTGTGTAATAACCCAGCTGGCACTGAATTCCTAAACTGTTTCCTCTCCAGTGGAAGCAGTATTTTTATGACATCTCTTCCTACAAACACAGGTCACAGTGTTGGTTCTAATGTCTGCTCCTGGGGAGAGGAAAAAAAAAATAAAAGTGGAATTCATTTTTGTTTTTAAATGTGACACAATAGGAAACACGATAGATAGTTCACTTGGTTATGAAACATACTCTTAGAATTTCATATTTCTAGAACTTGTCACAGACCTCAGTAATTATTTCTACTTTCCTCCAAAGCTGTCAAAACAATTTTTAAAAAAATTCATTTACTCTGTATTAACAGGCTTCAGATTTCATTTTATTCAATAGTACCGTAGACAGATTATATTGTTACATTTTAAGTATTTTATCTCTTCTTTCATCTTCACGTCTTCTTTTCTCCTAATCCTGATCTTTGTTAATAACATTGCCATCCTTTCTGTCATTGGAATAAAAACCGTCAAGTCAGGTTTGACCTCTCACTCACCTTCTAACCTTTATATAATCAAGTGCCAAGTGCTGATGATTCTACTTCTTTGCCCTCTTTCTATTTCAACTTATTTCTATCGCTATTGCCATACTCTAAGCTTTCAAAAACTTTACCTGGATTGTTCACATTGTCTTAAATATTTTTCATGGTTCAAAACTATACTTTCTTATGCTGCACACAGGTTTTTCTTCTTAAATTACATCTTTGATCAAGTAATACTCCTTTTCAAAACATAGAATTACTCTCTGCATAATGTCAAATAAAATGCACAGTTCTCAACCTTTTATTTAAGCTATTTGAGAGCCTAATTCCAGCCCAACTTCCATTGTTCCTTTTTTTTTTTTTTACAGTTACATTTACTGGATATTTTATTGTAAACAAAATACATGTTAAAGAAGTTTGAAAACACAAAAATACAAAAAAGAAAATAACCTTGACTTATAACTCTACTGTGAAGAGATACCATAACTCATACTTCTAATACTTGTTATATGATGACTGTGTAAAATATATCACCATATAAAGAAACAATTTTCCTGTTCACCTCATTTATATTATATTGTTTTTCTTAGAAACCTTTATTTTAATTGAATAGTGTAGTCTATGTAATGATCATAAGTTATCATAATATGCACATAATTAGCCTTTTCTTATGTTATTTTTATTTTGCAAATCACATTTTCTGAAAATTGTATTTTATGTTCAGATTTATTACCGTAAGGAAAAGAGTTTAGTAATTGTATGTTGAATTATTAATACTCATACACCTGACCTATTGTTTCTTTTCTTAAAGTTTTTATTTATTTCCAGTTAGCATGCAATGTTATATTAGTTTCAGGTATACAATATAGTGATTCAACACTTATATACGTCACTCAATGCTCACCAGAGTAAGTGTAGTCACCATCTGTCAATGTACAACATTATCAAAATATTGAGTATATCCCCTATGCTGTGTTTTTCTCAACTTACTTATTTTCATTCAATTCTTAAAATAGTCCAGTTTTCACAGCAATAATCAACTTAAAGTTTTTCCAAGTAAGTTTTTATAGAAGAGCAAATAAGACTTTTTTTTAAACTCCTGTATATTATATTTATTTTGATTATCTGTATAGTTAAACAAAGTTGTATTTGCACATAAAAATACATTGGAGTAGGGGCACCTGGGTGGCTCAGTGGGTTAAAGCTTCTGCCTTCGGCTCAGGTCATGATCCCAGGACCCTGGGATCAAGCCCAGCATCAGGCTCTCTGCTCCGCAAGGAACCTGCTTCCTCCTCTCTCTCTGCCTGCCTCTCTGCCTGCCTGTGATCTCTGTCTGTCAAATAAATAAATAAAATCTTAAAAAAAATACATTGGTGTTAAAAAATTAAAACCTAAAATGTTTATCAGTAATAATCATTGTGTTTCATTATTCGTAGATAGGAGCCTAAAGTCTTGCATGATTTTTGTACTTGTGTATAACATTTCATATGTGTTTGCCTCTTGTGTTTTGTGTGCCTTATGTATATTTTTCTTTTTGTTTTCTGATTTCCTGACGTTTGATAAAGGTATCTGGTCATGTGTCACTTTTATTATAATTTAATGAATCCCTGGGAGTTTTCAATTTCCTGTATCTCTTCTTTCTTGTTTTTATTTATTTCCTTTTTTTCTTCTGCCTATTCATAGATACCTCAATTTTTTCCTCTAAGTAAATAACTGATAGGGCACCTGGTGGCATAGTTGGTTAAGTGTCCATCTTGATTTCAGCTCTGGTCATGATCACATGGCTATGAGATCAAGCCCTGGACCATGAAACCCTCTTGAGGTTCTCTCTCTCTCCCTTTCCTTCTGCCCCTCTTCCCTCCCTTTCTTTATCCCTCTCTCTAAAACAAAACAAAACAAACAAAACTGGTAAGTACTTGAAGGTTAGTTTATGAGAGATACCCCAAGTCTGAAAGGCATTTTTATATGACATGAAAAGCAATATGGTTACACATTTTCTATCGCATTATTATAATGAATGACTAGATGCACATAACATAGGATTGTGTATGTGAAAGCTCACCATAAATATTTTCATAATTTCAATCCCCTTTCATTCGAGTAGAATACATCTGAGAGTATTTTTTATTCAAAATACTAGAGATTTTCAAAATATTTTTGTATATGTGAAGATTTTCTAGTTATTGGATGAGAAAAGTCTCAGCATACCTTGGAAGTCTCTACATTAAGAAAACTAAGAAAACTCCCTTAGCTAAACAGTACTTTAATATAATACCTATAACAAACTTCCTTAATACAGAGCATGATGAGTGGATGTTTGAAGGTTGCCATACCTAGAAATAGGCCCCATGTTTCTTTTTTTTTTTTAAAGATTTTATTTATTTATTTGACAGAGAGAGTTCACAGTAGACAGAGAGGCAGGCAGAGAGAGAGAGAGGGAAACAGGATCCCTGCTGAGCAGAGATCCCGATGTGGGACTCGATCCCAGGATCCTGAGATCATGACCTGAGCCGAAGGCAGCGGCTTAACCCACTGAGCCACCCAGGCGAGGCCCCATGTTTCTAAAGCTGACTCTGTCACTCCTCTTTACATGCTGCTCTTTATCCACTCAATGTAACTGAATTTCAGAGTTCTCATCTTTAAAATTAAGGTGTTAAGATATTGCAGAAATCTTCTTGCTGTAAACAATTTCAATTATATTAAATAATTTCAAATAGTAAGACTTAGCCCAGAAGTTTCTTTGGATTTTTAAATTAATTTTAACTTCCTATTACTTGCACTCTTTATGCTTTCTGCCCTCTGCCATTGAGACATGCCGTATTTTTTTCCTAAGATAATTAGCCCATTCAGTTCCTTCTGAAATTTATTTCATTTATCTCATATATTTGATTTTAGCCACTGGACATCTCTAAAAAATTCTGTTTTTAAGTTCAAGTTTTAGAGTTGGCTCTATTCACTCAATAATGAGCTACCCTCTTGACTCTAAGTTATCTTGCATTATTATAAGATACACATAGGCTGAAAAATGACATGGGCCAAGATATTACACACAACATTGAATAAGGAAAAACGTTAGAGTAAATAGTCCTCTAAGCTCTTAGATTGGGGATATCATATACTTTTATAATTTGAATTTGTCTTCTTAGTTCTTCACTCTTGCAAAGATTTCCTATAGACATGTGGATTTCAGTGTTCCCTATTTTGACATCTGAGTGTTTCATCCAGTCAGTAAAATATTAAGCAGACGCTAATATTTCTCTGTCACTCTGTTTTTGTCAAACAAGAAATAACTATCCACTGCCTTCATTGTTTGGATATGTTCCTTTCTGTAAACACTGCTAACCCTGATCTAGTTGAGACAACATTGTGATACACTACAAATGCGCATACAAAATTTATGAATTTTCATAATAAGAATCATTATATTCAATATTCACATGTAAGTTACTCTCTTTTTCTGGTAAGGCATATTCTTACTGAATATTGAATAAGAACTTGTCCTACAACTTTATACCAAAGAATGCTATGAATTGAAAAAATAGATGCTAAATATATAAAAGTTAAGATAGAAACAGTAAAAAATCATTCACTTTTCTTGGTTGACTAATTATACAAAACTTTGTCACCTAAAACTTTGAAAGACATGACAAACAGGGTCTCCTTGAGGGACACAGAGCTTGGTAAAATCTGCTTATTTTGATTTTCTAATTAAAATTGGTATAAAAATAACACTGCAAGTGTTAGCCATTTTTCTATGTGCTTACATTAAAATCTGCTCTATTTTATGCTCATGATGAATCTGAATCTGCTGTAGAGAGTGTCCAGCTGGACTCTGGGAGAGGAATTATTGTTAGATATCTGGAAGTCTAATGATTGACGAACCTGACACTCTACCCTGAAGTTTTAGATCTGAGTTGATGGCTTTGCTCCTGGGGCAAACACCTTAGGGCATAGATGGCACTTTCTCTCCGAAGTTTCTGCATATTAGGAGTAAGGTACAATCTGTCATTTACAGAAAAGGAAGATTTTCCTATCTTCCCAAATCAAGCTATGGTAGCCTCGTTGTAAATTAAACACAGATTATATTCTCATATCTACACTTTTATTATTATGGAGTTCTTTTCATAACAGAATTAACCTCCAAAGAGTTTTTCCTAAAGAGTGGCTCAGAGTGCTTTTTAAAAAAAAGTTTCATGTGATTTAATTATATAATGTGATTCACATGGGTTATTTATAAAAATTGTTCATGTACTTGACTACACAGGATAATTTGTTCAATGGGAAAAATGCACAGGCTAGATCACAACATTTTCAGTATCCAGTTGAAAATTGATAATGACCATAATTTTAAAAAAATTATCCACTCTAAAACTTTTAAAAATATAGCTTTCTAAACAATTATGGAACCAAAGCAAAATAAAGCACACAGTTAAAATTATTCAGAGATTCTGAAAAGATTTAGATGAAATATTATGATATATAGATGAAACAATTCACAGGAAAATGTATAGTTTTTTTTAAAGGACAAATGACAGAATATAATGGATGAGCATACTTCAATAAATAGTTTGAATAATCTTAAGCATTAAATTTAAGTAAGCAGAAGAGGATTGTAAAATAGTAAAATAAAACATGTCAACAATTTTGTGGTAATTAACTGAAAAACAGGAAAAATAGAATGTAAAATAAAATAAAAAACAGATTCTTCCAAAAATGAATAAAATGTATCCTCTGGTAATTCTTTTTTAAGATTCTGATTAAGATACAACTCATATACTCCACAGTTCTTTTATTTAAAATACAAAATCCCAGGCACCTGCCTGGTGCAGTCAGTAGAGCATGTGACTCTTGATCTTGGGATAGTGAGACTTTACATTCGAGAATTTACTTAAAATAACTTCACGTTGGATGTAGAATTTACTTAAAATTTAAAAAGTAAAGTTTAAAATTCATTTTTAATATGTTCATGAGGCTCTGCATACAACCATCACCAAAGTCCAGTTTAGAACATTTTATTTTATTTAAAATAAACTTCATATATACTATTGGTCACCTCTTATTCTGCCCTATCTCCTGGACCTAAAAAACTTTCTATCTCTGCAGATTTGCCTCTTTCAGACATTTAATATAAATAGAATCTTACAATATGCAGTCTTTTGTGACTAGCTTCTTTCACTTAAGTAATCTGTTCAGGGTCATCTATTGGTATAATCATATGATTTTTATTCCTTTCTCTATTGATTTGATGGAGCACATTACTTGATTTTCAAGTGTCGATCCAGCCTGCATATTTCTGCTACTTAGCCATTGTATATAATTCTTTTTATTCATTCCTGGAATCAATTTGCTAATATTTTGGTGAGGAGTTTTCCATCTATAGTCTTGAGAGATACTGGGTTTGGGTTCTCCTTTCTTATGATGTCTTTGTTTGGTGTTGGTAGTCAGGTAATACTGGCCTCATAGAAAAGGTCAGGAAATATTTTCTCTACTTCTGGTTTCTGGAAGAGATTGTAGAAAATTTATAAAATTTCTTTCTTTTTTTTAAAGATTTATTTATTTGAGAGAGAAGGAGAGGGAGAGAGCAAAGTGGAAGGGGCAGAGGGAGAGGAAGAGAGAATCTTGAGCAGATTACAATGAGCTCAGAGCCCAAGGCAGGGCCCCATTTCAAGACCTTGAGATCATGACCTGGGCCAAAACCAAGTCAGATGTTTAACCGACTGTGCTATCCGGGCACCCCTATAATTTCTTAAGTGTTTGGTAGAATTCACTGACTAACCCATTTGGACCTGGTGCTTTCTGTATTATAGGTAACTGATTATTGATTCAGTTTCTTCACTAGATATAGGACGTATTCAGATACTCTTTTTCTATATGAGTTTTGGTAGATTGTGTCTTTGAAGGAATATGTCCGTTTCATCTAGATTTATCAAATTTGTGGGCACAGAATTCTTCCTGTATTCCTTTGTTGTCATTTTAATATCCATGGGATCTATAGTAATAGTCCTTCTTTCATTTCTAATATTAGTAATTTGTGTCTTTTCTCTTGTTCTCTTAGTTAACCTGGCTTATTGATTTTATCCATCTTTTCAAAGAACCATCTTTTGGTTTTGTTGAATGTCTCTACTGATCTCTTTTTTAAAAATTATTTTTATTAAAATGTAATATTATTTGCATTAGGGATACAGGTCTGTGAATCATCAGGCTTACACATTTCACAGCACTCACCATCTACTGATTTCTTGTTTTCAATTTAATTGGTCTAATTTTTATTATTTCTTTTGTTCTGTTTACCTTGGATTTAATTTGCCCTTTTTCTTCTAAAACTGTTTTAAAGGAAATTAAAGGCATCCAAATCTGGAAAGAAGAAGTCAAATTACCACTCTTCGCAGATGATATGATACTATATGTGGAAAACCCAAAAGACTCCACTCCAAAACTGCTAGAACTTATACAGGAATTCAGTAAAGTGTCAGGATATAAAATCAATGCACAGAAATCAGTTGCAATTCTCTACACCAACAGCAAGACAGAAGAAAGGGAAATTAAGGAGTCAATCCCATTTACAATTGCACCCAAAACCATAAGATACCTAGGAATAAACCTAACCAAAGAGGCACAGAATATATACTCAGAAAACTATAAAGTACTCATGAAAGAAATTGAGGAAGACACAAAGAAATGGAAAAATGTTCCATGATCCTGGATTGGAAGAATAAATATTGTGAAAA
Organism: Mustela putorius furo; assembly: GCF_011764305.1. Classification (NCBI taxonomy): domain Eukaryota; kingdom Metazoa; phylum Chordata; class Mammalia; order Carnivora; family Mustelidae; genus Mustela; species Mustela putorius. The sequence continues at coordinate 12,109,632 of NW_025421467.1, read as the reverse complement.
TGTCTATGCTACCTAAATCAATCTACACATTTAATGCAATTCCTATCAAAGTACCATCCATCTTTTTCAAAGAAATGGAACAAATAATTCTAAAATGTATATGGAACCAGAAAAGACCTCGAATAGCCAAAGGGATATTGAAAAAGAAAGCCAACGTTGGTGGCATCACAATTCCGGACTTCAAACTCTATTACAAAGCTGTCATCATCAAGACAGCATGGTACTGGCACAAAAACAGACACATAGATCAATGGAACAGAATAGAGAGCCCAGAAATAGACCCTCAACTCTATGGTCAACTCATCTTCGACAAAGCAGGAAAGAATGTCCAATGGAAAAAAGACAGCCTCTTCAATAAATGGTGGTGGGAAAATTGGACAGCCACATGCAGAAAAATGAAATTGGACCATTTCTTTACACCACACACAAAAATAGACTCAAAATGGATGAAGGAACTCAATGTGCGAAAGGAATCCATCAAAATCCTTGAAGAGAACACAGGCAGCAACCTCTTCAACCTCAGCTGCAGCAACATCTTCCTAGGAACAACGCCAAAGGCAAAGGAAGCAAGGGCAAAAATGAACTATTGGGATTTCATCAAGATCAAAAGCTTTTGCACAGCAAAGGAAACAGTTAACAACATCAAAAGACAACTGACAGAATGGGAGAAGATATTTGCAAACGACATATCAGATAAAGGACTAGTGTCGAGAATCTATAAAGAACTTAGCAAACTCAACACCCAAAGAACAAATAATCCAATCAAGAAATGGGCAGAGGGGGCGCCTGGGTGGCTCAGTGGGTTAAGCCGCTGCCTTCGGCTCAGGTCATGATCTCAGGGTCCTGGGATCGAGTCCCGCATCGGGCTCCCTGCTGAGCAGAGAGCCCGCTTCCCTCTCTCTCTCTCTCTGCCTGCCTCTCCATCTACTTGTGATTTCTCTCTGTCAAATAAATAAATAAAATATTTAAAAAAAAAAAAAAAAAAAAAAAGAAATGGGCAGAGGACATGAACAGACATTTCTGCAAAGAAGACATCCAGATGGCCAACAGACACATGAAAAAGTGCTCCATATCACTCGGCGTCAGTGAAATACAAATCAAAACCACAATGCGATATCACCTCACACCAGTCAGAATGGCTAAAATCAACAAGTCAGGAAATGACAGATGCTGGCGAGGATGCGGAGAAAGGGGAACCCTCCTACACTGTTGGTGGGAATGCAAGCTGGTGCAGCCACTCTGGAAAACAGCATGGAGGTTCCTCAAAATGTTGAAAATAGAACTGCCCTATGACCCAGCAATTGCACTATTGGGTATTTACCCTAAAGATACAAACGTAGTGATCCAAAGGGGCACGTGTACCCGAATGTTTATAGCAGCAATGTCCACAATAGCCAAAGTATGGAAAGAACCTAGATGTCCATCAACAGATGAATGGATCAAGAAGATGTGGTATATATACACAATGGAATACTATTCAGCCATCAAAAGAAATGAAATCTTGCCATTTGTGACAACATGGATGGAACTAGAGCGTATCATGCTTAGCGAAATAAGTCAAGCGGAGAAAGACAACTATCATATGATCTCCCTGATATGAGGAAGTGGTGATGCAACATGGGGGCTTAAGTGGGTAGGAGAAGAATAAATGAAAGAAAATGGGATTGGGAGGGAGACAAACCATAAGTGACTCTTAATCTCACAAAACAAACTGAGGGTTGCTGGTGGGAGGGGGTTTAGGAGAAGGGGGTGGGATTATGGACATTGGGTAGGGTATGTGCTTTGATGAGTGCTGTGAAGTGTGTAAACCTGGTGATTCACAGACCTGTACCCCTGGGGATAAAAATATGTTTATAAAAAATAAAAAATTATATTAAAAAAAATCTTATTTTCTAATATATGGGTTCAGTAATTGACATACATTTCTCTTTGAGCACTGTTTTGGCTCTATCTAATGAATTTTTATAAATGGTATTTTCATTTTTATTTATTTAGTACAAACTATTTTTAATTTCTCTTGATTGTTTGTTTAATAACCTGGAGGAATAATTTTTGTGAAGTATATTTCCGCTATAGTGGGCAGCTTCTGCTGTTCTTCCTCCAGTTTTTCTTCTTGTTTTTACTTCTTAGTCTGGCTACATAGTGGTCATCTCTGTATCATCACAATCCACTCATTGGCCAAAGATTGCACTTAAGCCTCTTTAGCCTGTTAGATTTTTACCTTTACATTGGATGTATGTTCTTAGAGCTTTTAGTCATAAGGAATTTGCTTTTATTTTTCCCCAGACTACTTTTTTTTTTTTTTTTTTAAGGAGCTTAGAGGTTCTGTCTTAGATTACTTCTGATGAAGTCCCAGAACCTAAGTCAGGTTCGGTGGGGTGAGGAGGTTCGGAGTCGACGACTAAAGAAAGAATTCTTAAGACGTCGTTGGTGCAAAAGGTGATTTATTAGAGCACGGGGACAGGGCCCGTGGGCAGGCAGAGATGCGGCTGCCGCCCCGGGTTGTTAGGAGTGGTTGGTTATATACGCAGGAGTTGGGTAGGTGAGGACAAAGGGGTATTCAGAAGGGCTATTGGGGCAAAGAATACTATCAGAATATTGAAGGCTTAGTTACTATCAAGTAAAGACAATTGAGAGTCTCCTGGTGGAATGTTACATTCCTGCTATCAAGCATCCTTGTAAATGAGATTTAGGTTTAGAAGAAATTTAACTTTATTTACTTTTCCTTCTACCTCCACCTCCTTCGGTTTTTATGGAGGGGAGGGTAACATTAGGCTTGAGGAACTGAGTTCTATGTCTTTGGAAATTGGGCTATTGATAAGGTAACTTCTTTGTTGTAATCTCAAGGACATTTGCAAACCAAGGGAGGCTACTGTCTTGTAGGATTGTGATCTCAGCAAGTTAACTATTTATTTTATGGCAGTCAGGGGTGCCTGAGGAATGCTACACCTATGGAGGGGAGCGGATGGAAGGGGGGGGGTGCAAGGCACCAGCTTTTGCTTTGTCCTCAGCCAGCCTCCTGCTCCCTCATCACTTCCAAGAGGAAACAAATTCAAGCGAGCACACAGTCTCCTAGACTACCAGGAAAGACAATATGATTTTTAAGCCCGGCTTCTATAGAGTCACCTCTAAGTTGGAGTGGCTTATGTTCACTTGGTGTTTGGTCTGAAGTTATTTTTAAGTCCCTTGTGCCATGAGACCCAGTCCTATATGGATTAGTCTGTGTGTAGACTGAGGAGAAAAGATGAAGCTTCCTTGAAGACAACAGCAAATCTCTTCACAGGTCTTTTGCTGAATGGCATCTTCTGCCCTTTACTTAAGCAGTTCCTATTGAAGCTATGGAGATTACTTTTGGACCTCACAGTTCCCAGGAACATCTTTGTCACAAATATGTAGGATTAAAAATGCAGACAGATACATGATTGTCAAACATTTCATTGTTGTAGAGCATGAAATCAACCATAAGACCTGGCTTCCTAAAATGTTAACACAGAGGCTGCTGGGGGTGAGGGAAGGTTTCAGAGAAGGGCCTACGCCTTTGGAATGCCATGATGGGTGTGACCATTTGTATGCCACAGGGAGTTGCCTTCCAGAAGCTTTCTCAGCCCAAACACCCACCCTGTGATCTAAGAGACCTATGCATCATCCCTTAGGCTATATTTAGCAGAACTCACGGAACACCCAGATTAGCATATTTTATCTTTCCCATACAGATTCTCCCAGTGTTAGTAAAACCCCTTGTCACACATACAGTGTTTGAGAAACAGTGATAAGGATTTGTGAGGTTCATGAAGGACCAATTAAAGGGGGAGCAAAGAAGAGCAAAGGGTCTTCCGCTCTGAGCGTTGACCCCCTTGCCTTTTCCTCTCTTTCACAGCAAAGTCTGGAGTCATCTTTGATCCTTTGGTACAGGGATTGCTGGCCATTCCCAGCAATGTATGTTTTAACTTACTTAATTCTACTCCCTGAAGGATTTACACATAGTGTTAGTGCTTGCTTTGAATTTTTTTTAAGGCAACTATGTCTCACTTTGTTAACAAGAGAAAGGGGAGCATTTTCCTAATAGGAAATTACCTTTATGTTTTATCTGTAAAGTGTCATATTAAAATGCGTATCACAGAATTATCTTTGTTGAACTGTGTTAGCCACAGACCCTTGATTGGAACACATTACATTAGGGCTTCAATCTGTTTTTTAATTAATATAGGAACTGCCCTATATATTAAATATTTCAATTGTTTATATTTAGCAGGATTGATCACTCCTATTTTAATGACCTCTAGGGCCAGTGGGAAGGAAACATCTGATAGAATCTGTTACTGATATTTTATATTTTGGGATCACCAATATGCATGAAGAATCACAAAATGTATCAGCCTATACCTGATGCAGACAGCTTTGCATAGAGAATTTGCCATTCACCATGATTATCAAGTCCTCACCCACCAAATCCATTTTTTTCTTATCACATTACTGTAACTACTCATATCTATTTAACAAGAAGTTGATCATCCCCAAAGGTCTAGTTAATCTGCAGAGAACTAACTGTTAAAATATGCTGATTTATTTATTGCTGAAGACTTAATGTCTAAAATTTTAATATTATAAACAGATCTGGACCTGAATCCTTTCCTCCTCATGCCATACCACAAATATCCTAAATAATCTTCACAATTGGTTTAATTATGGACTTGTTGACAGTGACTACAGTACACCCTAAGGACCTGGGTATCCTGATCTTAATATAGACAGTCTTTCTAAATTACCTGGGAAAAGAAGAAAAAAGGGCATTATGTAGATATTTGGATATGCAAAATTGTTCTTAAGTAAAAAATATCTCCTGACAAATAACAAGAAATTTGAAGAAGTATTCTATCTCCTGAGCTTAATGTTAAAATTATTTTAAGTCAGATAATCAGATAATATTATAAATAATATTGTTCCTTAAGCTTTCCCTCATATAAACAAAAAATAAAATAAAACTATAGTGTAAGTATCTTCTTATGTTTGGTAATGAGTACTAAGTTCTGATAAAATATTCTCTTAACAATGGATGTTAAGGATAGTAACTTACACGGTCATTCAGTACATGTAGATATGGAAATACTGTGTTTTGAGTCTTTCTCTGTGTAATAAGGAATATTTTGAATGTGATTAAATTATTTGCAAAGCATTGCATCCTGGAATGAGGAATATCATAAGACTATGATGACCTGAGGCTGTTGGTGTGAATATATGTTGTGCTTTCTACCTCAGAGAAGTTAGCACTGAACATAAGCAAATGTTAATCAATGTTCATATCAAAGTGTTGTGGTAACATATTATGTACACGGAATTTTTACTTATGAGCCCGTGATGATAATCACAGGAAAATAATAATAACAGAAAAAGATAAATAAGAATAAGAGCATATCTAATGTAGTAAAGAAATGAAATGTCACATTTGCTTTTCTCCTACAATGAAAGTACTGGAATTTTCCAAATAACTATCATTAGTAGTTTATGGCTAAAGGACACTATTCCATCAGTAGAAGCCTTCTGAATTCACTACAGTTGCTGATAATTTACTACATTCATTTTTAGAAACTATAAGCATACATCTAATTATTGTATCTGAATATGCATAAATATTATCATAAGCTATACATTTTAGCATATTATTCAAAATATTTCCCCCATTAAATGAATTTTATGCATGACTGGAAATATTTCTGTAATTCTGATTTATGGGCAAAACACATTTATAGCAAAATAGTTTTAAAATAAAATTAATTTTTTATCCATAGTAGCTATATTTTATAATATTTATATTTTGGAATTTTCATGGTGTCATAGAATTTAAAAGTTGGAAAGGGCATTAAAAATTATCTGTCTGGGGGCACCAGATGGTGCAGCAAGTCAGTTAAACATCTGATGCTTGGTTTCTGCCCAGGTCTACTACTATTTTACTACTATTTTACAGGTAGTAAAATAGCAGTATATAAGGTACAGTGTCATTAGGTAATTTTTTTTCAAAGTCTCTTGTCCAGCTTATTATAAAAACCCATGACACCTTTTTTTTAAGATTTTATTTATTTATTTGACAGAGACAGAGACAGTGAAAGAGGGAACACAAGCAGGGGTAGTGGGAGAGGGAGAGGCAGGCTTCCTGCTGAGCAGGGATCCCAATGCAGGGGCTCTATCCCAGAACCCTGGGATCATGACCTGAGCCGAAGACAAATACCTAACGACTGAGCCACCCAGACACCCCAAAATCTACAACTCTTGACTCTTGGTTCACAGCCCAAAGAATTGATCCTTTTTTTTTTTATTTTTTAAAAATTTAGTATTTCATTACGTTTCCGTGCACCAACACTTAAATGACTTCCCCTGAACCCTCAACAGAGCTATACAGACAGTAAGTTCAAACCCATTTGTAGTCCAATAGTGCTTTCTTTTTCCTTTTGCTGACCTTCATAAAGCCATATGTTTCATTGTCCTCATGCTTCAGATTAAACCGAGACAGATCACCTGTTGTGCCTGCCTTCCAGGTCGTTTCAGGACCTCCCCATACCATCAGCCTGGAATTTCTCCTCATAGATTTTCCTTGCTATTCTCCTGTTCTGGTTCTACATTTACTTCATTTTAGAGGGGAATATCCACCCTCTAACAGTTTTCTGTGTGTACATGGGGAGCAACATTTTGATACCTCACACACCTCACAGAAGTTTTTTTTTTATCTCCACATTTCATAAATAATTTTGTTGGATATAGAATTAGAATTGCCAGATAAAGTTGGAATTCACTTTACCTCTGAAATTTGAAGACTTGCCTGTTATGTGTTGTCTTTTAGCTTCCAAGGTTGCTATTTCAAAGTCCAGTGATGTTCTATTAATTATATGTGTAGAAACTGTTTGGTCTCTTTGAAATTTTTAGAACCATCTCTTTATCTAAATGTTCAGGATAATTTATTTTGGTACAGAATTATTTTCATTTATTTTATTGGGCAATATGTGGATTGTTTTTCTAAAACCAGACTTCTAGGGTGCCTGGGTGACTCAGTGGGTTAAGCCACTGCCTTTGGCTCAGGTCATGATCTCAGGGTCCTGGGATCGAGTTCCGCATTGGCCTCTGTGCTCAGCAGGGAGCCTGCTTCCTCTGTCTCTCTCTCTCTGCCTGCCTTTCTGCCTACTTGTGATCTCTCTGTCAAATAAATAAATAAAATCTTTAAAACTAGACTTCTGCACTAATATTCTTGGATATTTTCTTGTCTAATTTTCAAATATCATTTTCTTTCCTGAGTTTCCTTTTCTTTCTGTAAATTCCTATTAATCAGATGGGCTACCCTTAATTTGACTATATAATATTCCCTTCTTTTCTCTCTTATATTTTTCCTTGTCTTTTTTTCTCTTTTATACAATTTCTTTAATTTTAATCTTATAAGTTCTATATTAATTTCTCAAAGTCATATTTTAATTGACTATTTCTTGTTTTTTTTTAAATTCCTTTGTATAGAACTCTTAGTATTGTTTAGTAAATGCAATATCTTTTATCTACCTCATGAATATGAATTTTACTTTATATGAAATTTTCTTTTGTTCATTTTCCCTGTTTCCCCCTGAAATTTATTTTTATCTTTGTCTTTCATGCTAGTGAATTTTCTTTGTTTCTGGTGATCCTTGCCTATTTTTTATTATAGTTTTAGTCAGATTCCAATGAGAAACATCAATGAACTTTAATTATTTTAAACAGGTGGAATTTGTTCAGGAAATCAGTCATAAATATAGCAGAATATCTGATAATACATCCATAGGACAATATATCAGTTAAACTGAATCTGGCTGACTCACCAGCATGGGGACCTAGAAAATGCAGTCTGTGAGGATGACAATACGGGACCCAGCAGAGTGGGAAATGGTGAAGAATGAATTTGAGGACAAAGAATCCTAGGAGTATGTATTAGGGTTCTCCAGAGAAATGAAACAATTGGCTACATGTATATAGGTCTAGATATAGGTAGAATAGACATAGGTATATATAGGTAGAATAGAATATAGATATGTAGATATAGACACAGATATAGATAGAATTTTATTATGAGAGATTGGCTCATGTGATTATAGAGATTAAGACATCACATGATCTGCATCGGCAAGCTAGAAACTAGGAAAGATGATGGTATAGGTCTGAGTCCAAAGATTCAATAATTGGGGTTGGGGCTGTGGGTGCAATGGCACAAATCCTGGTCTGTGTCCAAAGGCCCAAGAACCAGGACTGATGATATGCAAGGACAAGAGAAGATGGGTGTCTAAGGTCAAGCAGACAGAGCATATTTGCCTTTTATCTGCCTCTTTGTTTACCTCAGTGGATTGAATGCTGTTCTCCCACATTAGTGAGGGCAATTTTCTTTCCTTTCTTTTCTTCTCTTTTTTTTTCTTTTCTTTTCTCCCTTTGCTTTTGCTCTTTCTCTCTCTCTCTCTCTGACAAAAATTAAATAAAATCCTTAAAAAGTTAAAAAAAAAAGAGAGAGAGAGAGAGAGAATTTAAGGTGAACCAGTTTGAAAATATCAATTCAATATTAAAAAAGAAAAAAATAGGTGATGAGGGCACCTGGTGGCTCAGCCATTAAGTGTCTGCCTTCAGCTCCTGTCATGATACCAGGGTCCTGGGATCGAGTCCAGCATTGGGCTCCCTGCTCCACAGGAAACCTGCTTGTCCCTTTCCCACTCCCCTATCTAGTGTTCCCTCTCTTTCTGTGTCTCTCTCTGACAAATAAATAAATGAAATTTAAAAAAAGTTGATGCATACTTTCTAAAATGAATATGCATAAATTGCCCATTTAAGCATTGTTCATTATCTAAATTTTATTGGAGTAGAGGTGGTTACAGAAATGGAATCAATATTAGCTTGCATAGGCTTTTTAAAAAATTGTTACTTTTTTGCTATAGTTTGTGAATACTGAATTGGTGTAAATTTGAGTGAGAAGTTAACACATATGTCCAGGGTGCCTCTCTAGATTGAAGAACCAGAATAATTTCTTTCTCTGTATTAGGAAAAATGGCTCTCTCCCAGTCTTGCAGGTGTGGCTTCATGTAGAAGATTAACCTCATCATTTAACCTTCCCCTAGCTCTTAGTTGTCTCAGTTTTCTCATTGTCTAAGCAGCCTCTTTTTTTATTGGTAAGTCCCAGTTGTTATGGGTGTATCATGAGTTGTGAGTGTTCTGGAGGGAGGGACCTAGTTTCAGGCTGATTGGAAGCTAGACTCTCAGGCCCCAGCTTTTAAGGCCTGCATTATATAAATCCTGTGGGACTGCAATTGTAAACTTTTCTGGCCTCCAGACCAGGTGATCTGGAAGTGTTTTTTTAGCTACGGTCATAAAATTAGGGGTTCCGGGTGAGTGTATGAGCTTCTTTCTGCGAGCTACTGTTGAACTCTAATGAAGCCAACTGCTTTTCAGGTTGAAGCTTAGGCCAAGTAGATTGGTGGGTTTTTTGTTTTTGTTTTTTTCCACAGGAAGACTGGGGATCTGTTTCAGTCTGTTGTCTGTACTGTGCCTTGCAGGTATTAGCCTCCAATTGTTTTAGGGCTCAGAAACACAACCCTGCGTGGCTGTCAAAGCCAGATGCTCAAGATATATGTAACTGTGTGGATTTTATATGATGGCCAGCTTAGGCAGAGCTGTGGTGGAGTGGTATTTGTGGGCAGGGTGTGCCCACCAATGCTTCAGGTTAGAGGGAGATTTCCAAAATTATGCCTGGCAGTGTCATTGTTAGCAGGGTAGAGGGAGTCCCCCAGGGTCTCCATCCCTGGAGAGAGTCCCAACAATCTCCTGCCATTCTAGTAGATGCTTTAAGAAAAACGAATCTCCTTCACTTACAGTTTGGCACTTTTCAAACTACTACTGCTTTTGAGCTCGGTTCTGGGGTGAGTGAATCTGAGCATGAGCCTTTTAAGTGTGGAGCCTCCATTCCATACAGCCCTGTGGCTTTCCTGAACATATACCACCACTGGTTTTCAAAATCAGACATTTTCTTTCTCCTCACTGTAGGTCCGCAAGGGTTGGGGATCCTGTTGTGGAGCATAAACCCTCTACTTGTCAGGAAGAAGTTCTGTATTTGTGAGATCCTTCCTGACTGTGTTTTACTGTGCTGGGGACTTTTTTTTTTTTTTTTTTTTTGGTCACATCTCTGCCTCTCCTACCCCTATCTATCCTTTGTTGAGGAGCTGTTCAGCTAATTTTTAGTTCTTTTTTAGAGGGAATATAGCTGTAGATTTGTTATGTCTATGGCAAGAGATCCTCTTGAACTGCTACTCTATTGTGTTTTTTTTTTTTTTTTTAATGAACTATTTTGTAACAGAGGAAAGCAAAGGATAAGAGAAAAGTAAAGCACGCTTATTGCATTACATCATGAGCAGATTGTAGTGGAAAGATCCTTATTATCCCTTGGAATCAGAACATTTACTCCGGTAACACAGAACAAGGATACATAACAGAACAAAGAGTTCAATAATGTTGGTTTTAATTTTTAAGATAAGGAACTGATTTGCCACAAAAGCAGGTAGGTTCATCAGAGTCCTAAAATGTTAAGAGACTACACCGGGTCCGAGTCCCTTTATGGCAATACCTGAGATATATTGCAACTGTTACTTTACCTTTGGAAACCAAAGTTTCTCATCATTAAATGGGAAATAAAAGTAAAGCTTTCACTCCAGCGGAGTTTTTATAAGGATCAAAGAAACATGTATGTCAAAGTGCTGGCAAATTGCAGACTGAAGAGAAAGTTCATGAATATTAATATAATATTTTACAATGTATATTTATTTAAAAATTTCAATTTATATCTTTTTTCAAATACACTCTCATATACGTGTCCACAATAATAATGTAATAGGTTTTATTACTTCCATTTCTTAGATGAAGAAAGGGATAACTTTTCAAAATAACATATGACAGAAATAGACCCAATGTTAAAATTAATATTGTCATTTAGTGCTATATTTTTCTCAATAGCATCATCATGTTCTATAAAAAGTTTTATTATAGTCTTGCTTAGAAACCTTATGAAAAAAGCATTTTATACATACACATATGAAAAGGGAAATAGTATTTAGTGACCTATAATGTATGAGCCATTTATGTATTTTATAACATCCAGTGTCCCTAAAAGTTCTATGTGTCCATGTTTTTTAAAAATATACTTTGTAAAGATGAAACTGAACGTAAGAATATTTAAATGACTGTCCAAAGTCACACACCTACTTACATCATAGAACAAGAATACAGCCTCAAGTCCTGGACTATGAAAGAATCATCACTTTTGCCTGTATAAAATGTCCTCCACAAATGCTATGACCACTGGCAGGTGAATGATGGTGTTTTGTTTTTTTTAGCCCCTGGCAATTCACTTAAGCACTCTGAACTCTATGGTCAGTGCTTTTTTGTTTGCTTGTTCTGAAATAATATGAGGTCATAAAAAAGTATCTTGTAAACCACGAAGTGTATAAATATCCTTTTGTGACATGTAAATGTTGGCTCATGGAATGATATAAAAAAATGATAACCTGCTTTTATTTTCAACTCAATTCATCATGCTAATTTCATGTGAAGCACATATTTCATATGACTTGGTGAGGAATTATTTTTTACTGAAATAAATTTGAAATATAATATTGTATAAGTTTCAGGTATATAAATACTGATTTGATACATTTTTATACTGCAGTATGACTGCCATTATGAGTATTACCTGGCACTTCTATGATATTATATTGTTACCATTTCTTTTTTGTGGTGAGAATAATTAAGGTCTATTCTCTTAGCATGTTTGATGTTTAAAATACAATATTGTGACCTATAATCACTCTACTGTGTATTATATCTGCTGGACTTATTTATCTACTAGTTGCAAGTCTGTACCGGTAAACAGCATCTCTCTTATACCCCACCCCCAGTCTTTAGCAACCACCATTTTCCTCTGTTTTATGAGTTTTACTTTGTTTAGATTTCTCATATAAGTGATTTATTGAAGCCACATTTGAGTTTAGATTGTTCTTTATAAAATGACATTTCTGCATAATTGTTTTTTTAAAAAGGAAAATTACATATAACTAATGTAACTTCCCTCAAATGTCTTAATTTTATTTTTATGACAGAGTCAATTCAGACTTGAATATCAGCATGTTGGGAACTACTATTTTAATTACCAATTAAATGAAATGCAATTCAATTAAATGTAATTAAATTAAACATACCTAATATTGTTTTGAATACAAAACAATAGAAAGCAAAGGCATTTATTCCAAAGAGAAAGGTAAATAAAATACTTTATAAACTCTTTTAACTAGTCTTGTATAAAAGAACAGATTTAGGCTACTTTGCTTAATACAGTAAAATTCTAGTTTAATCTTACCTGAATCTATCCAGTTTTTATTTAAAGAGTCCAATGAAGGTTATTAAATACTAGGTAGGTTGATAAATCCTGGCCTTTAAACATCTGGTATTTAAAATTACAAAATAAAATGGCATATTGTGGTTAATCAAAATTAATTGATGTTGGAGAAAGCATGCCTATCTGTAACAGTTTCTTGATGAATATAAACCTGAAAATAACTAAGACTAAGACATTTTAAACTGCAGCATTATTTTCAGGAGTACAACTATTTTCCTTCATCTCTAAAATATCACAGATCCTATAAGTTAAATTAGATAACGGTTAGATTTGTATAACATTATACATTTTGGAATATATTGAAATGATTTTGCTATTAATTTTGTTCATTTAGAAAATCCACAGGAAGTTAGAGAATGTTTCCCATTCCCCACATTCAGCAATTTCAACATTTAATTTGCATTGTGCCTTTCAAATGAAAATGCATGCACCTGTGCACACATACGCTTACACAAACTTAATTTAGCAGTAGCAGGATTTCTACCCAGTAGTTGTTGATAACTTTCCTTTAGGCTTAGACAATTATCACAAATTTATTCCCCCCTAATTTATGTCCATGCAGTATTCCTTAAAATCGTCAATTGTTCTAAAATAATATAGATACATAGAAGATAGATAAGCACATTCAAAATGATAGCCATTTATTTTTATTTTTTTCAAATAATCATTGTCAGTCTTTTTGGACTGCTATGACAAATTATCATAGACTGGGTGGCTCTACAAACAAGAGAAATTTATTTCCCATAGTTCTGGGAGCTAGAGGTGAATAAGCACCCCCTTCCTGGTTCATAGACAGACTTTTTCTTCCTTATGTTCTTATTCTGCAGAAGGGGATGAGAGAACTTAGATCTCTTTTATAAGGGCAAAAACCCCATTCATGAGTGCTCCACCATCAAGACCTAATCACTTCTCAAAGACCCCACCTCCAAGTACTATCACATTGGAGATTAGGTTTCAACATATTTTTCAACATATGAATTTGGGGAGTGGGGTACATGCATTTAGTCTGTAGCAACCACTCTGTTAATAACAAGAAACATATATTGAATATTTACTATATTTCAGGAACTTCTCAGATAGCTTCACATTTAAACCTTAAAATAACCCTTTGCAGGAGGTTACCACTATCTCCATTTATAGGACATGGGAATTTGCAGCAGTTTGCTAACTTGTCCAAGACTACAAAACTTTTAAATATTTGAGCTGGTATTCAAACCCAGAACTCTTACCCTCCTAACTATGATACTGCTTTTCCAGAGGCATTTCTTAGCTTGTAAGATCAGCACAAAAATATTGGAAAAAAGGAAATTTAAAAAGAAAATATATGGATGTCAATATTGTTTCTTTGAACATCATAGCCATCTTGATTTTATTTTACTATTTTAAGAAATCAATTAGAAATCACAAGCATAATTAACTCTTAAATAATATATTGGATATAATTTAAATTCCCATGGTGTTTTTACTCTCCTTCATAAAAAAAATCTACAAAAGTTTGCCTGAAAGGTGTATTCTGACAGGTGAGTGTTAAAAGGTAATATGAAGCTAGACAGTTTTTATAGCAAGTTATTCCACCTGTAGATATGTTCCAAGAAAATAATTGTATTAAGACAGCACATTGAGATCTTAGGGCAGGCTGTGATGATATTTAAATGTAACAAGCACATACCATGCAATGTACAAATATAAACCTCATTTGCATTTTTCACACTGAAAGAGAGCTCTTGGGGAGAAATATATAGAAAGTATTAAATTGTGCAAAAGAATATGTCTTATAAAAATGCCATTCACTCAACAGAAGGATCTCAGTTTTAAGATGACATCTTTCCTCCAAAAGTATATTAAACCCCCTCCCACAGTTATTATATTGGGATAGAAGCAAAATTTTTACCAAGTCTTATCCAATCTTAAAAACTGATTCCAAAACCACTAAGCCATAAAAATAACCAAAGGAACAGGCTAATCCCCTTATTGCCATTTTTTTTTTAAATGGCCAAAGAATTAAGTAAATTGGAACAAGTCCTTATTTCTAGAATCTTAAAACTGCCTTTTCTCTGAGAATATGATTGGTACAACCATCAAGACGGTAGTAAGTCATATAATATGACTCAAGCTCAAGCTGCAGATGGTTCTCAGGTTTAGAGAAGCACTACTCCTAGTGATTGTTAGAAAGTAAGATAAGAGAAAGCAGAAGAGTAAAGAAAATGTGGGTAACAGAAGCCAGAATCAAATTGAATCACATACTTGTATTTCATTCATCAGGGAACTAAATATAAGATATACTTATACCCACATCAAATAAAGCTAGCCTATTACAGTATGTCAAAGACATCTCAATCAACTTAAAATAATTTTATTAATGCTTTTCTACTTGGTTATCATTTTCTTTTAAATCAGAAACTTCAGAAAAACAAAAAAATAGGCTTCTAAAGACAAATACATTGTGCGTGTGTGTGTGTGTGTGTTAACAAAACTAAGAGAAATTAGAAACAGCTTTATAGTTCATTGCTTTGTGATATTTATAGGCAAATTCTTAAGTTCCACTTGGAATAGTTTTAGGTAAAAAAAGGACTTTAGGGACTATACAGATGTAATTTCTTCTGTTTTAGAATTCTTTATATTGCATAAATAATTAAATAGGCATCATCCCTTTTTAAGATAAATGTTGCAAACAACTGAGTTTGTCTTTCTTTCTTTCTTTCTTTCTTTTCTTTTCTTTCTTCTTTTTCTTCTTCATTTTTTTAACCAAAATATAGGATTTATGACCATTCCCTCTTTAGCAAATCCTTTCAATTTTAATAGTTTGATTTCTATTCAATGTGTTAAGTTTGTTTACATTTTCTGAAGAAGACAGAATACTGTAATGGATACTGTAATCACCTAATGGAAAGAAATGGAGAGGTGCCTGGGTGTCTCAATCAGTTGAATGTCTGTCCTCGGCTCAAGTTATGGTCCCAGGGTCCTGGAATCCAGCCCTACATAGTGTTCCCTTCTCAGTGGAGAGTCTGCTTCTTCCTCTCCCTCTCTCTCTGCTGCTTCCTGATACTACAGCTCTCTCTCTCTCAAATAACTAAATAAAATCTTAAGAAAAAAAAAAAAAGAAAAGAGAAGAAATGGAAAGAGAAAAGAGAACAGACATCCAGTCAGGTCGAACTGGGATTGTATCAGTGTATTTCCTAATGTATGACTATGGATAAAGTTCTAAACTATCCTGTGTCTGAAACTCCTCATTCTGTAAATAGTCATAATAGTAGCTATATTGAAAAATGTCTACAGGATTTGAAATTCTGTTTATAATGCATTAAAATATGGCTGATGTTGTAAATCTGCACTCTTCAATATGGTAGACTCTAGCTATAGGTGGCTATTAAAAGCACAACATGGAAGAACCTAGAGGGTAATATGCTAAGTGAAATAAGTCAGACTGAGAAGGACAAATACCAAATGATTCTACCATAAGTAAAATCTTAAAAACAAATGAATAAGCAAAAAGCAGAATCAGACCTATAAACACGGTGAGCAAACTGTTGTTTGTCAGAGCTTTGGGCAAAAGAGTGAAAGGGAGTGGGAGATATAGGCTTCCACTACAGAATGAATAAGTCACAGGAATAAGAGGGAATATAGTCAATGATATTGAAATAGTTATGGAAATAACTATTTCTATAACTAATATTTATAACTAATATTTCCTGGGAATAACACAGGGAATATAGTCAATGATATTGAAATAGTTATGTCAGGGAGAGATGGTAGCTACACTTGAGGTGAATATAGAATAATGTATAAATTTGCCAAATCACTAAGTTTTACACCTGAGACTAATGTAAAATTATGTTCCAACTATATTAAAGGAAAAAAAAGAACAAGTGAAATATGGCTATTGCAACTGAGGTACTGAATTTCTAAATTTATTCAATTAATTTAATATATGTAGTTGATTAATATCAATATTAACTGATTAACTCTATATTAGATTTTAATTAATATAAATTATTAGTAATTGAGTTAATATGCATTTAAATTTAAAACTGATCATTATCATTTCAAAATGTAATCAATATAAAATTTTTTGATGAAATGATAGAAAATCTGTTAGAAAATTTAAGCATGCTTGGAACAACTTGGATATGTGAATCCAATTTTTCAATTATAAATTTTATGAGATCTAAATAAAAATCAAGCAATGATGAAAGGTATTGGCTGAGCTAAGGTTTACTGCAACTGTCTATATATATGCATTATGTATTATATATGTGTATATATATAGTCACACCATATTCCAAAAATGTGGTATAAAAATGACTAAAAGGTATTTCTCTAATAAATTCTTGCCTTGATTATAGTTGAGATGAAAATATTTTGGCAAGATTAAGGAAAATTATTTATCTTACCAATAAGTTTAACATGTTTCTTTTTACTTTTTTAAGGTGGCTATTAGAAAATTTTAGGGTTGCCTAGGTGGCTCAATTGGTTAAAGGTCTGCCTTCAGCTCAGTTCATGATCCCAGAGTCCTGGGATTTAGCCCTGCACTCCCTCTACCTATAGCTCCCCTGCTATGCTCTCTTTCTCTATATATATGTCAAATAAATAAACAAATAAATAAAAAATAAGAAAATTTTAAATTGCACGAGTCTTGCTGTATATTTTTATTGATTATCATTGTTCTATAGATACTGTTTGTTATTAAACCTACAGAAAAATAACAAAGTTCTAAGTCTGGGAAAAGAAGATAGTTGTTTTTATTTACTAATCAGTGGGTTTTGTTCTTGGTTTCATCGTAGGGTCGTCTGGAAAGTTTTTAAAAATCTCCTATGCCTAGATTGCATAGGATAGAATGCATAGGTAGAATAATTGCATCCAAGACTGAGAACTAACCTTTTAGATTTCTTTTTTCTTTTCTTTTCTTTATTCATTATTATGTTCATTTAGCCAATATATAGTACATTATTAATTTTTGATGTAGTGTTCAACAATTCATTAGTACATATAACAATCAGTGCTCATCACAGCATGTGCCCTCCTTAATACCCAACATCCAGTTACCCTATCCCCCTACCTCCTTCTGTAACCCTCAGTTTGTTTCTGGAGTCCAGAGTTTCTCATGATTTGTCTCACTCTCTGATTGCTTCCCATTCAGATTTCCCTTCCTTGCCCTGTGGTCCTCCATGCTATTCCTTATGTCCCACATACTAGTGAAACCATATGATAATTGTCTTCCTCTGCTTGACTTATTTTACTTAGCATCATCCCCTTAAGGTCCATCCATGTCAATGCAAATGGTAGATAGTCATCTTTTCTGATGGCTGAGGAATATTCCATTGTATATATGGTGGGTTTTGGTCTTGGCTTCATCTTAGGGTCATCTGGAAAGTTTTTAAAAATATCCTATGCCTAGTTTGCACCATAGAATAATTATATCCTAGACTGAGAACTACCCTTTTGATTTAGATTTTTTTTTGTTAAGTAGATTCTTGCAGCTGGAAAGAGCCAGATTAGAGTCTCATGTGAAAGACTTTTAACTTTTTACTTTAGAATATATAGAAAATCAGCATCCAAGGAAAATTAGCTATTCATTCCTATTCTATTTTCTCAGTCTTCCATGAAACTGATTTTGCCTAGCATATTATGCTCTAGTTCCATTCACATCATTGCAAATGGCAAGATTTTATCTTTGATGGTTGAGTAGTATTCCTGTGTGTGTGTGTATATACACACCACATCTTCTTTATCCATTCATCTGATGATGGACATCTGGGCTCTTATCATAGTTTGGCTATTGTCAAGAGGTTTGTACTAGCATTTTTTTAAATTGTTTTTATTTCTTTTCAGCATAACAGAATTGTTTTTGCACCACACCCAGTGCTCCATGCAATCCGTGCCCTCTTCAATACCTACCATCTGGTTCCCCCAACCTCCCACCCCTGCCCCTTCAAAATCCTCAGATTGTTTTACAGAGTCCATAGTCTCTCATAGTTCACCTCCCCTTCCAATTCCCCTCAACTCCCTTCTCCTCCCGAACTCCCCTTGTCCTCCATGCTATTTGTTATTCTCCACAAATAAGTAAAACCATATGATAATTGACTCTCTCTGCTTGACTTATTTCACTCAGCATAATCTCTTCCGGTCCCATCCATGTTGATACAAAAGTTGGGTATTCATCATTTCTGATGGAGGCATAATACTCCATAGTGTATTAGTGTATATGGACCACATAATAGTGTATATGGACCACATCTTCCTTTTCCATTTGTCCGTTGAAGGGCATCTTGGTTCTTTCCACAGTTTGGCGACTGTGGCCATTGCTGCTATAAACATTGGGGTACAGATGGCCCTTCTTTTCACTACATCTGTATCTTTGGGGTAAATACCCAGGAGTGCAATGGCAGGGTCATAGGGAAGTTCTATTTTTAATTTCTTGAGGAATCTCCACACTGTTCTCCAAAGAGGCTGCACCAACCCACATTCCCACTAACAGTGTAAGAGGGTTCCCCGTTCTCCACATCCCCTCCAACACATGTTGTTTCCTGTCTTGCTAACTTTGGCCATTCTAATTGGTGTAAGGTGTTATCTCAATTTGGTTTTAATTTGAATTTCCCTGGTCACTAGTGATGATGAACATTTTTTCATGTATCTGATAGCCATTTGTATGTCTTCATTAGAGAAGTGTCTGTTCATATCTTCTGCCCATTTTTTTTTTTTATAAGATTGTCTGTTTTGTGTGTGTTGAGTTTGAGGAGTTCTTTATGGATCCTGGATATCAACCTTTGTCCGTACTGTCATTTGCAAATATCTTCTCCCATTCCGTGGGTTGCCTTTTTGTTTTGTTGACTATTTCCTTTGCTGTGCAGAAGTTTGATTTTGATGAAGTCCCAAAAGTTCATTTTTGCTTTTGTTTCCTCTGCCTTTGGAGACATATCTTGAAAGAAGTTGTTGTGGCTGATATCGAAGAGGTTACTGCCTAGATTCTCCTCTAGGATTCTGATGGGTTCCTGTCTCACGTTGAGGTCTTTTATCCATTTTGAATTTATATTTGTGTATGGTGTAAGAGAATGGTCGAGTTTCATTCTTCTACATATAGCTGTCCAGTTTTCCAAGGACCATTTATTGAAGAGACTTTTTTCCACTGTATATTTTTTCCTGTTTTGTCGAAGATTATTTGACCATAGAGTTGAGGGTCCATATTTGGGCTCTCTACTCTGTTCCACTGGTCTATGTATCTGTTTTTATGCCAGTACCATGCTGTCTTGGTGATCACAGCTTTGTAGTAAAGCTTGAAATCAGGTAACGTGATGCCCCCAGTTTTATTTTTGTTTTTCAACATTTCCTTAGTGATTCAGGGTCTCTTCTGACTCCCTACAAATTTTTGGATTATTTGTTCCAGCTCTTTGAAAAATACCGTTGGAATTTTGATCAGAATAGCATTAAAAGTATAGATTGCTCTAGGCAGTATAGACATTTTAACAATGTTTATTCTTCTAATCAAAGAGCATGGAATGGCCTTCCATCTTTTCTTGTCTTCTTAATTTCTTTCATGAGTGTTCTGTAGATCCTCGAGTACAGATCCTTTACCTCTTTGGTTAGGTTTATTCCCAGGTATCTTATGGTTCTTGGTGCTATAGTAAATGGAATCGATTCTCTAATTTCCCTTTCTGTATTTTCATTGTTAGTGTATAAAAAAGCCACTGATTTCTGTACATTGACTTTGTATCCTGCCACGTTGCTGAACTGTTGTATGAGTTCTAGTAGCTTGAGGGTGGAGTCTTTTGGGTTTTCCATATAAAGAATCATGTCATCTGCGAAGAGAGAGAGTTTGACTTCTTCATTGCCAATTTGGATACCTTTTATTTCTCTTTGTCGTCTGGTTGCTGTTGCTAGGACTTCTAATACTATGTTGAACAAGAGTGGTGAGAGTGGGCATTCTTGTTGTGTTTTTGATCTCAACGGGAAGGCTGCGAGCTTTTTCCCATTGAGGATGATATTTGCTGTGGGTCTTTCATAGATAGATTTGATGAAGTTCAGGAATGTTCCCTCTATTCCTATACTTTGAAGTGTTTTAATCAGGAATGGATGCTGGATTTTGTCAAATGCTTTTTCTGCATCAATTGAGAGGACCATGTGGTTCTTCTCTATTATCCTAATAAATTTGTTCTATCACATTGATTGATTTGCAAATGTTGAACCATCCTTGTAGCCCAGGAATGAATCCCACCTGGTCATGGTGGATAATCTTTTTAATGTGCTGTTGGATCCTGTTTGCTAGGATCTTGTTGAGAATCTTAGCATCCATATTCATCAGTGATATTGGTTTGAAATTCTCCTTTTTGGTAGGGTCTTTGCCTGGTTTGGGGATTAGGGTAATGCTGGCTTCATAGAAAGAGTCTGGAAGTTTTCCTTCTGCTTCAATATTTTTGAAACAGCTTCAGGACAATAGGTATTATTTCTTCTTTGAAAGTTTGGTAGAATTCCCCAAGGATTCCATCATGTCCTGGGCTCTTGTTTTTTGGGAGGTTTTTGATCACTGCTTCAATCTCATTACTGGATATCAGTCTATTCAGGTTGTCAGTTTCTTCCTGGTTCAGTTTTGGGAGTTTATAGTTTTCCAGGAAAGCATCCATTTCATCTAGGTTGCTTAGCTTATTGGCATATAACTGTTGATAATAACTTCTGATGATTGTTTCTACTTCCTTGGTGTTAGTTGTGATCTCTCCCTTTTCATTCATAATTTTATTAATTTGGGCTTTCTCTCTTTTCTTTTGGATTAGTGTGGCCAATGGTTTATCGATCTTATTGATTCTTTCAAAAAACCAGCTTCTAGTTTCATTGATATGTTCTACTGTATCTCTGGTTTCTACCTCATTGATCTCAGCTCTAATCTTGATGATTTCCCTTCTTATGTGTGGAGTTGGTTTGATTTGTTGTTGATCTCCAGTTCTTTAAGGTGTAGAGACAGCTGGTGTATTCTGGATTTTTCAAATTTTTTGAGGGAGGTTTGGATGGCTATGTATTTCCTCCTTAGGACCACCGTTGCTGTATCCCATAGGTTTTGGACTGAAGTGTCTTCATTCTCATTGGTTTCCATGAATTGTTTCAGTTCTTCTTTTATCTCCTCGTTGATCCAAGCATTCTTAAGCAAGGTGGTCTTTAGCTTCCAGATGTTTGAGTTCCTTCTGAACTTTTCCTTGTGATTGAGCTCCAGTTTCAAAGCATTGTGATCTGAGAATATGCAGGGATTAATCGCAGTCTTTTGGTATCGGTTGAGTCCTGATTTGTGACCCAGTATATGGTCTATTCTTGAGAAGGTTCCATGTGCACTTGAGAAGAATGAGGATTCTTTTGTTTGAGGGTGGAATGTTCTGTATATATCTATGAGGTCCATCTGGTCCAATGTGTCATTCAATGCTCTTGTTTCTTTATTGATTTTCTGCTTTGATGATCTGTCTATTTCTGAGAGAGGTGTGTTAAAATATCCTCCTATTAATATATTCATATCAATATGGCTCTTTATCTTGATTAACAGTTTTCTTGTGTAATTAGCTGGCCCCATATTGGGGGCATAGATATTTACAATTGTTAGATCATCTTGGTGGATAGTCCCTTTAAGAATTATGTAGTGCCCTTCTGTATCTCTGACTACAGTCTTTAGTTTAAAATCTAATTTGTCTGATAGGAGAATTGCTACCCCGGCCTTCTTTTGAGGCCCATTGGCATGAAAGATGCTTCTCCATCCCTTCACTTTCAGTCTGGGTGTATCTTTAGGTTTGAAATGGGTCTCTTGTAGACAACATATGAATGGGTCCTGTCATTTTATCCAATCTGCAACCCTGTGCCATTTTATAGGCACATTTAGGCCATTCACATTGAGAGTGATTATTGATAGATATGTTTTTATTGACATCAAGTTACCTTTGAAGTCTTTCTTTCTGTAGATCGTCTCTATATTTCTGTTCAATGCTATTCTTAGGATTTTTCCTCTTTTATAGAACCCCCCCTTAATATTTCCTGCAGTGTTGGCTTGGTGGCTGCATAGTCTTTTAAGCCTTGCAGGTCTTGGAAACTCTTTATCTCTCCATCCATTTTGAATGTCAGTCTTGCTGGATAAAGTATTCTTGGCTGCATGTTCTTCTCATTCAGTGCCCTGAATATATCTTGCCAGCCCTTTCTGGCTTGCCAGGTCTTTGTGGACAGGTCTGATGATATTCTGATGGGCTTTCCTCTGTAAGTAAGGAGCCTCTTTGTCCTAGTGGCTTTCAAGAGATTATATCTACAATAATGATTCCTCAATTTGACTATCAGGTGCCTTGATTTTTTTTTTTTTTGGAATCCATAATCTTGGGTGGAGACCGTTCAGCCTCTAGTACATGAACGCTGGTTCCATTTGTGAGATTGGGAAAATTTTCATGAAGAACTTGTTCCACTATATCTTCTAGACTTCTTTCTCTCTCCTCGCCTTCAGGGATTTCAATAATTCTGACGTTGGAACGTTTCATGGCATCATTTATTTCCCTGATTCTGTTTTCGTGGCTTCTAAGTTGTTTGTTCCAGGCTTCCTCCTGATCCTTTCTCTCTATCTGTTTGTCCTCCAGATCACTAATTCTATCTTCTGTCTCAGTTACCCTAGCTTTGAGAGAATTTAGATTAGATTGAAACTCATTGAGAGCATTGTGAACCTCATCCCTGGTAGCTTTCAACTCTGACCTAATATTGTGAACATCATCTCTGGTCGCTTTCAGTTTGGCCCTAATCAATTCCATTTGGTCATCCATGGCTTTCTCCAACCTACCTATTGCCTGGATACTTGTTAGCCTGAGTTCTCTTTCCAACATATTGTCTATGTTGATAGCTGTTAGCTCTGTTGCAGAAGGCCCATCCTCTGTATTTTTCTTCTGTTGCATGTTCCTCCTCCTAGTCATTTTGGTGAGAGATGACTGAATGGATGTAGCTGGATGTATCGACTGTGGTGCAGTCAAGGTGCACCCTGGAATGCTTCTGAGCAATCAGGATTCCCCACCCAAAAGAGAGAAAAAAGAAAAGAAAAAGAAAAAAAGAGAGAGAGAAAAAAAAGAGAGAGAGAGAGAAACAGGAAAAAAGGGGAAGATAAAAGAGAAGGTTCAGCCCAAATTGGCCCCAAGGTAAGATTAATGAAGTATACAAACAAAAATAGACAAACAAAAAGACTGATAAAAGTATATGGGAAGAGAAAAAAATATATATATGCAAATAAAGGAAGAACCTCGTCAAAAAGAACCCCAAGTATAAGATTTATATACTATCAGGACAAACAAAAACACAGAAACACTGGTGGAAGAAAAAGATGGGAGAGTGGTAATAAATTCTCAGTATAATAAATTCTCAGCGAGGAAAGTTGTTTTGATTCTTCCTGGATGTATCTTGATATCTTTGCTAAAGGACTCAACCTTCCTAAGATAAAGGGGGATTAAAAATTGGTTTACCTATAGGGGAAGCATTGATTGGGGAAAGGGGATTACCTTGAAGTTTAACTCTATGTGAATATTAGAAAATAAAAATAAAAAAGGAATAAACTAAACTAAACTAAACTAAATTTTAAAAAAATTTTAAAAAATAGAAATGCAAAAGAAAAACATGAGTGTATGTATCAAAAAGTTCAGGTTAGAAGGTTATTATGGAATTTGATGTACTGTACATCTCACTGTGATGGTAAATAGGTTAAAAAATTATCTATATAAAAAAGTGAACCAGAATAGTGGGAACAAGTTAAAAATAAAAGTTGTCCTATGAAGTAGTGGTGGTTGTTCTCTTGTAGTCTTTTTTTTTTTTCCTTTCCTGGTTGGTTTTCTGGGGGAGGGGCCTGCTACGTGGGTTTTCAGTCAATGATGTTCCCTAAGTTAAGTCCTCCCGCCCCCCTCAATGGGGTGGGCTCAGAGGAAACTGGTTTTTTTCAGGCTTTTGCTCTCTGGTGGTTTTTATGTTTGTTCACTTTTATTTTTCTCTCACCTTGACCGCTTTTGATGGTTTTTGTAGGTTTAGAGGAAAGCAAACTGCACCCTGACCTCCCTCTCAGAGAGAAGCCTCGGTCTGGCTACAGAGCCCAAATAAATCCCCCCTTGGCCCGGGGCAGAGCAGGTTCTGAGTCGCAGTCCCTGGGGACACAGGATCTTCTGCTTGTACCCAAAACCACGGCAGCGGCGGCTGTCTGGGCAGCTCTAAACTACCAGAGAGGTTCCAAACAGCAATCGCACACTGAGATTTTCCCCCTGGCGCAGGCTGGGAGTGCCTGGTCTTTCCAGGTCTAAGAGAGCAGGGCTTGCGCGCACCTCTCTCAGGGGAGGGTGAGGGTCCTGCGCGCATCTCAGGCTCTGGTGGAATGGCTGGGGCCTAAGAGCGCCAGGCTGGGCCTTCACACACCTCTCTCAGGGAGGGTGAGGGGCGTGCGCGCATCTCTGGCTCTATTAGCACAGCTGGGGGTTCTGCCGTCTGGCAAGGCTCCCAGCCCCTCACAGGAGCCAGACCCCACGTTTTCTCGGGCACGCTGGAGGCTCAGGGACCAAGACCTGGTTTCTCCGCTGCATTCTCTCTGGCTCAGGGCCAGGGAAGGCTGTCCTGGGTCGCAGGACTTAAGCCCTTGTCCCTAGCCACCCCAATTCCCACAATCCACACCCCCACCCCGCGATCCTTTGCTCTCTTTGAGTGCTTTCAGCCAGTCTCCAAGTTAATGCTGGTCCCCAGATGCTGGGCACTCTCATATTGGGGTATTACTTTCCAACTGGTCATCTCTGGTGTCTCCCTCCCTCTTCTGTTTATCTTCCGGTATCAGTCCGACATTCCCACTCCACTTTACCTACCCACTGGCGTCTTCTGGCCCTGTAGAGATCCAGACATGTATAATTGTGATCTCAGGCTGATTTCGTGGGTGATTGAAGTTCTTTGGTAGGTAATCAGCTCACTTTAGGGTACAGGTTGAAACGGCGCCTCCTCCTACTTCCCTGCCATCTTGTCCCCTGCTCTGTACTAGCATTTAATATAGTCAGCGGCTGGCCGTTTTCAGAACTTCTGGGCCAAGACAAATTGTACTGGCTTTTCCTGATTCCTCTCCTCTTTGGGATACTCTTTGTCTTTTCCTTCATCCTTTAGGCTCCAGTGATTCTTATCAGGGAAGCATCCAGCACCTTTAATGTCCCAAGTGTGCTCTCCTAAAACCTTTTGTATTTCCTCCATAGTGCTTATCCCAACTACATTCATTTATGGTATTTCACTATTAGTCTTCTTTCTCATCTAATAATGTGCTCTATAAAGACAAGATAAGGGTTATGTATATATTTACTCACAAATGTTTCTGCAAAACAGAACACACACTAGATTTCAAGTATTTGTTAAATTAGTGAGTAAATATGTTAATGCATAAATCATATAAATTAATATATGATGTAAGTTTATAATTTTCAGTCTCTAGGAAGTATGGGGAATTCTTGACCACATGTAATTAGGCAATTTTTTTCTATTTCTGATCATGCTAGTTTTTTTTTTTTTTTCATTATGTTCAGTTAGCCAACACGTAGCATATCGTTGCTAGTGTTCAGTGATTTATTAGTTGTGTATAACAACCAGTGCTCATCACAGCATGTGCCCTCATTAATGCCCATCACTGGGTTACCCCATCCCCCCATCCCTCTTTTTTCTGTAACCCTCAGTTTGTTTTCCAGAGTCCAGAGTCTCTCATGGTTTGTCTCTTTCTCTGATTTCTTCCCATTTAGTTTTCTCTCCCTTCCCCTGTGGTCCTCCATGCTATTCCTTATGTTCCACACATATGAGTGAAACCATAGGATAATTGTCTTTCTCTGCTTGACTTATTTCACTTAGCGTAATCCTCTCCAGTCCCATCCATGTCAATGCAAATTGTAGGTAGTCATCCTTTCTGATGGCTGAGTAATATCCCACTGTAACTGTGGAAGGAGCCAAGATGTGCTTCAACAGATGAATGGATAAAGATGTGATTGTGTCAGTTTTTGATAATTAATTTCTGGATCCTGTTCTATTCCCACTATATATATATACATATATATATGTATATATATATATATATCTAAAATACTTTTAATGTATAATTATTTATTCATTATAATACATATTATATATAAATAACTTTATTTTTAGAGCAGTTTTAGATTCACAGCAATATTAAGAGGAAGGGACAGAAATTTCCTATATACTTCCTGTCACCGTACATGCACAAGCCTCCCCCATTATCAAGTTTCTCCAGCAGGGCGATACATTTGTTATAATTGATGAACCTATAATGTCACCTAAGGTCTATACATTAGGATGCACACTTGGTGTTGTTTAATCTGTGGGCTTGGATAAATATAAAAAGATAAATCTCTATCATAATAATACCATACAGAGTGTTTTTAGTGCCTTAAAATCCTCTGTATTCTGACTATTCATCCCTCTCCTCCACTCCCTAGCAGTCACAGATTTTTTTATTGTCTCCACAGTCTTGTCTTTTCCAGAATGTCATATAGTTAGAATCACATAATATGGAGACTGGTTTCTTTCACTTAGTAACATACATTTCAAGTATATTGTCCCCATGTCTTCTTATGATTTGGTAGCTCATTTATTTCTTTAACTTTTTTTTATATGAGTAGATTTGATGCACAATGTTAGATTAGTTTCAGATATACACTGGAGTGGTTCAGCAACTCTGTGGGTTATGCTGTGCTCATCACAGTATTGTAGCTACCATCTGTCTCCATACAACACTATTATAGTACTATTGACTGTATACCCTGCGTGGTGTCTTTTATTCCTCTGACTAACTCGTTTTATAACTGGAAGCCCATATCTCCCACTCCCCCTGAGATGGGGGATTTTTTTTCTTTTTAGTGCTAAATAATATCCCAATATCTGTATGTGTCACAGTTTATTTACTCATTCACCCACTAAAGGACATCTTGATTGCTTCCAAATTTTGGCAATTATGAATAAAGCTGCTATGAACATCAGTGGGTCCATTTTTGTGTGGACATGTTTTAACACCTGTGAGTAAGGAGTGGGACTGCTGGATCATACTGTACCCCTGGGGATAAAAATATATGTTTATAAAAAAAAAATTAAAAAAGTATTTAAAAAAAAATTAATAAAACCTGGAACAGAAAAAAAAAAAAAAAAAAAAAGAATACTGTAGGCCCCCTTATTCAAAATTTCCCTTTCTGCAATTTCAGTTACCGCAGTCAGCCGTGGTCCAGAAATGGATGATCCTTCTTCTGATGTATTATCAGAAGCTCAGCTATAGCCTAATGTCACATCACAATGCCCATGTCATTCATGGCACTTCCTCTCATCGTGCAGGCATTTTATCATCTGGTGAGTAGATGATAGTAGAAGGGTGAGTACACTACAATAAAATATTTTTAGAAACAGAGAAAACACCTTCACATAACTTTCATTACAGTATATTTTAATTGTTCTGTTTTATTGTTAATTATTGTTGTTAATATCATATTGTGCCTAACTTATAAATTAAACTTTATCATAGGTGTGTACATTTAGAAAAAAGAATAGTATATATAGGGTTCAGTACTATCTATGGTTTCAGGCATCTGCTGGTGCCCTTGCAATGTACCCCCCATAGATAATAGTGAACTGTTGTATGTTTACTTTATAAAAACAACCAAATTGTCTTCCAAAGATGTTGCATCATTTTGCATTTATATCCTTGTCAGCATTTGGCATTGACAGCATTCAGATTTTGGCCATCCTAATACATGTGTAGTGATATCCCATTGTTTTAATTTTCATTTCCCTGATGATGCATAATGTGGAACTTCTTTTCATATGCTTATTTGCCAACTGTCGATCTTCTTTGGTGAAGTGTCTTTTAAGGTTTTTGGCCTTTTTTCAAATCAGATTGTTGTTTTCTTATTACTGAATTTTAAAAGTTCCTTGTATATTTTGGAAAACAGTTCTTATTGGATGTGTCTTTTGCAAATATTTCCTCCCAGTCTGTGGCTTGTCTTCTCATTCTCATGATATTATCCTGAACAGATTAGAAGTTTTTAATTTTAATGAAGATCCACGTTTGTGAATTGTGCCTTTGGTTTTCTATCTAAAAAGTCATCTCCGTACCCAGTCATTAATGTTTTTCTCCCTTGTTATCTTCTAGGGATTTTACAGTTTTACATTGTGCATCTGGGTCTATGATCCATTTTGAGTGAATTTTTGTAAAGGGTATAATGTCTGTGTCTAGATTCATTTTTATTTTTTTTAAATGTGATTGCCTAGTTTTTCAGCACAATTTGTTGAAAAGACTATCTTTGCCCTATTGTATTGCCTTTGCTACTATAGCAAAGATCAGTTGAATATATTTATGTGGGTCTATTTCTGGGCGCTCTGTTGCATTGATCTATTCGTCTATTCTTCTGCCAATACTACACTTTCTTGATTATTGTTACTTTACAATAAGCCTTGAAGGTGGGTAGAGTTAGTCCTTTGACTTCATCCTTCTTCCACCACATTGTGTTGGTTAGCTCATTTTGAATCAAGATTCATTACACATCTAATAGAAACTTTAACTTTTGTCTACCAATACATGTAGACCTGAACCTTAAGAAAAATTTATTTTACAACAGAAGGAGCTGAAAAAGAATGTCACCACTTTTTTTATGTCACATAAAATGGCACTTCTGTCTGTGTACAAGATGCCCCTACGATGTACCATCTGCTCTGAGATTCTGTACTCTTGGTCAGTTGCCTTTGTCTTTCTAGTCCTTTCACTTAAAAATATTGTGTTCCATGCTGTGATAACTATTTAAAGAGGATATCCTCATTGAGGAGAATATTATGTTACCTATATGCACCCAAGAAATGCCCTCGTTTATGAAAACAGATCAGTATCTAAGATATTGTCATCCAGTGACATGTGTCTCATTAGCAGTTTTTATTTTCTCCTTGCTTTTCTGAGTTTCCTTAATTTATCTGTTTAACTCATGCATTTTTATTCTCTTTTCTTAAAATAATAGCCCTAAATGCCCTTTTGTTTACCAGGTTTTATTATTTAGTATTTTTTTATTGAGGTAAAATTGACACTTAACATTTTATTAGTTTCATTTATACAACTTCGTGTTTCACATATTTCTATTTGTTGTAAAATAACTACCACAGTAAGTCTAGGTAATTTTCATCTCCATACATAGTTATAATTTGTTTTTTGTGTTTGTGTGTGTGTGTGTGTGTGATGAAGACTTAAAATCTACTATCTTAGCAACTTCAAATATGCAATATGCATTTGCCATGCTTTACATAATATCTGTATGACTTATTTAGATTATAACTGGAAGTTTGTAGCTTTGACCCCCTTCACCCATTTTGTCCACCCCCCGCTACCCACTTCTGTTCTCTGTATCTGTGAGCTTTTTTTTTTTTTGATTCCCCATTTATTTATTTATTTATTTATTTATTTATTTATTTAAGATTTTATTTATTTGACAGACAGAGATCACAAGCAGGCAGAGGCAGGCGAGGAAGGGGAGGGAGCAGGCTCCCCGCTGAGCAGAGAGCCAAAGCGGGGCTTGATCCCAGGATCCTGAGATCATGACCTGAGCTGAAGGCAGAGGCTTTAACCCACTGAGCTACCCAGGCGCCCCTAGATTCCCCATTTAAATGAGATCATATACTTATCTTTTGCTGTCCGATTTATTTCACTTAGCATAATGCCGTCAAGGTCCATCCATGTTATTGCAAATAGTAATATTTCATTATTTTTTATGGATGAATCCAATCCATTGTGTATATATGCATATCTATTTAGATACATATGTATCTAATCTATATACCAACAAATACCCATCTTCTTTATCCATTCATCCATCAATGGATATTTAGATTGTTTTGATATCTTGGCTATTAAAAATAATGCTGCAATGGGTGCATATATCTTTTCAAATTAACGTTTTTTTTTTTTAAAGATTTTTTATTTATTTATTTGACAGAAAGAAATCACAAGTAGACTGAGAGGCAGGCAGAGAGAGAGAGAGGGAAGCAGACTCCCTGCTGAGCAGAAAGCCCGATGCGGGACTCGATCCCAGGACCCTGAGATCATGACCTGAGCCGAAGGCAGCGGCTTAACCCACTGAGCCACCCAGGCGCCCTCAAATTAACGTTTTTATTTTCTTCAAGCAAATACCCAGAAGTGCAGTTGCTGAATCATATGATAGTTTTTAATTTTTTAAGGAACCCACATACTGTTTTCCATAGTGACTATACCGATTTACATTTCCTCCAACAGTGCACAAGTGTTTTTTTTTTTCTCTGCACTTATTTTTTGTCTTTTTGATAATAGCTATTCTGACAGGTGTGAGGTGATACCCTATTGTGGTTTTGATTTATATTTCCCTGATAATTAATGATGCTGAGCATCTTTTTGTGTGCCTGTTGGCAATCTGTATGTCTTCTTTGGGAAAATATCTATTCAGATTCTCTGCCTATCTTTTAATTGTATTTTTTTCTATTGATTTGTTGTTTAGTATTCTTTATTATTCAACTGTACTAACTTATTTTTTAGGTATATAAAAGATAAAAATTTTAATAGCCTTGAATTGAATTGAATTGAATCTTTTAGCAATATGTACACATATGCATGCACGCAGATACACATGTATTGCTATATTTAATAAAGTTTTGCCTTAAATTTTATTTGGTTGGATATAAATATAGTTATATTACCATCTTTTAATTAGTACTTGCCTAGTACATATATTTTTAATATATTCACTTTGAAGTGTATGTCCTTATATTTTTAGCTGTTTTTCATTTTTTTTAATTTAAATTCAATTTAGGTAACCTATATTGTATTGTGTATGGTATGAGATGAACCATGAGAAATGGTGGACTCTGAGAAACAAACTAAGGGTTTAAGAGGGGAGGGAGTGGGAGGGATGGGTGAGCCTGGTGGTGGGTATTAAGAAGGGCACATTGCATGAAGCACTGGGTTTTATACATAAACAATGAATCTTGGAACACTACATGAAAAATTAATGAAGTATTGCATGGTGACTAACATAATAAAAAACAACAACAACATAGGGGTACATTCTTTTTCTTTTACTGTTAACAATCTTTTTTTTTTTCCCAAAGATTTTATTTATTTATTTGATAGACAGAGATCTTAAGTAGGCAGAGAGGCAGGCAGAGAGAGGTAGGGAAGCAGACTCCCTGCTGAGCAGAACTTGATGTGGGGCTCCATCCCAGGACCCTGAGATCATGACCTGAGCCAAAGGCAGAGGCTTAATCCACTGAGCCATCCAGGTGCCCCAACAATTTTCATCTTTTTTTTTTTCTTTATTTATTTGTCAGAGAGAGAGGAGCGAGAGTGAGCACAGGCAGACAGAGTGACAGGTAGAGGCAGAGGGAGAAACAGGCTCCCTGCCAAGCAAGGAGCCCGATGTGGGACTCTATCCCAGGACGCTGGGATCATGACTTGGGCTGAAGGCAGCTGCTTAACCAACTGAGCCACCCAGGCGTCCCACAATTTTCATCTTTTAACTAATATTGTAATCTGTTTCTATTTTACTAATGAATTAGAAACTTAGATTCATTTCTTGACACCACATTTTGAACTTTATACATTTTCTTTTACTATTATTACCATTTCTTGCTCACTTTATACACCTCTTTCTTAGCTACTCTTATGCAGTTATTTATATCCCCAAATTGATTATTGATTATTGGTAGACAATTTGTTTGAAAATTAGCATTCTGTTTCAATTATTTTAAATTTATGAATTTTCACATTCTTATATAACTAAGTTAAAACAATATTTTTCATCTTCTTTGGGAGATAAAATATTACATTAAAACACTTATTCTTCGGGACGCCTGGGTGGCTCAGTTGGTTGGATGACTGCCTTCAGCTCAGGTCATGATCCCGGAGTCCTGGGATGGGGTCCCGCATCGGGCTCCCAGCTCCATGCGGAGTCTGCTTCTCTCTCTGACCTTCTCCTTGCTCATGCTCTCTCTCACTGTCTCTCTCTCAAATAAATAAATAAAATCTTTAAAAAAAATAAAATAAAACACTTATTCTTCTACTCATACCTCATGTTTTATATTATCATTGTCCAATATATTGATCCTATCTTAAAGTTTAACACATAAAAAAACTATTTTAAAAAGCAGTGGTCTAGGCTGCCAGGGTGGCTCAGTTGATTGAGCATCTGACTTGGTTTTGGCTGGGGTCATAATCTCAGGGTCATGAGATCAAGTTCTGCATTGGCTCCAAGCTCAGTGAGGAGTCTGCTCAAGGTTCCCTTTCTCTCCCTCCCCCTCCCTACCTGGAACCCTAATTTTTCTAATAAATAAATTATTCTGAAGCTGTGGTATGGTAATTCAGGTAAGTCAATTATTTAACCTCAAGCATAATGTTTTCTAATTTTTTTGAGATCCAGAGTGCCTGTCAACATGCTCTTTTTTCTTGAAATAAGCTTTTAAGTATTATTTCATTAATGAGAGCTTATTAAGACAAATGATTTTTTTTTTTAATATTTTAAGAGAGCTCACAAGAGAGCAGTGGAGGAGCAGAGAAAGAGGGAGAGGGACAATGAAATTCTGCACTGAGCCTGAGGTAGGACTCTACCCCAGGACCCTGAGACCATAACCTCAGCCAAAACCAAGAGTCTGATGCTTAACTGACTAAGCCACCCAGATGCTCCAAACATGATTACTTTACCTAGAAATGTCTTCTGTTATTCTTGCTCTTGAGAAATAGGTTTGGTAAGTATACAATTCGAGGTTGATAACATATTTTTTTTCTAACATTTTACATATTGTTTCAGTTACTTTCAGTTAATTGTTGATTTTGAGAAGAATTTTGCCAATTTAGTGTTATTTCTTCACAAGAATTTTTCTTTTCTCTCTCTGATTGACCTTAAGTTATTCTCTCTGTATTTAATACTTTTAAGTTTCAATAGTACTGCCAATGCATGAATTCTCTCTTATATGTTCTCTTAGGAATTCATTTTGCCACCCTAATCTGAGATTTTATATCTTTTAGCAACATTACTAAGCATTATATGTTTGAATATATTTTTTCTATCATAATTAAAAATATTTTACCAAACTGGAATTTCAATTATGCTTATACCAGACCTTTATACTCCTTCAATTTTAAAATTTACTATCTCTTTGACTTTGTGTGCTATGTTACAGGTAACTTCACAGCTGTTTTCAGTGGTGCTATTTATTCCATCTATTTAGTTTCAAAATTCTCTCCTATATTTTCTTTCTCTAGGAGTTTTATTTATTTGCTTTTCAGAAATATCAATATTGGGGTCTCTCATTCCTTTATCTGATTTTCAATTCTTTTATTCCTTCAAAGTATTAGAAGTCTTATTTCTCAAACACACTAAACCTCTTTATAATTTCCAGTCATCTACATTAATGGAATATTTGATTCTATAATTACTCTTTTTGTTGAATTTATTTGAACTCATCCATTCAACCATCCTGGTGGTGGGTCTATAGTGGTACGTCCTTTTTGTTTTAATTTCCATTTTTGTTATGCCTGTTGCAACCTAAAATTATTCATGTATTCACCATTTAAAAATACCCACACTTTAAGTTGTTATTTCCTTTTTATAAGTAATGTCTTATTTTCTCATATGTTTAGCAATTTTTGATTATGAGATGACAAAAATACTTGGAGAACTAAGTTAAAAGTTTTTATTTTTATTAACATATAATGTATTATTTGCCCCAGAGGTACAGGTCTGTAAATCATCAGTCTTACCCATTTCAAAGCACTCACCATAGCACATACCTCCCCAATGTCCATAACACAACCACTCTGTCCTACCCGCTAACCCCCAGCAACCCTCAGTTTGTTTCATGAGATTAAGAGTCTCTTACGGTTAGTCTCCCTCCTGATCCCTTCTTGTTTCATTTTTTCCTTGCCTAACCCCCCACAAGCCCCCGCCCTGCCTCTGGAATTCCTAATATCAGAGAGATAGGATGATAATTGTCTTTCCCTAATTGACTTATTTCGCTTAGCATAATACCCTCTAGTTCCATCCATGTCATTGCAAAAGGCAAGATTTCATTTCTTTTCATGGCTGCATAGTAGAAATTTCTTCATCTAAAGATGATATGTTGTATCTCACAGTTATTTTTGGTATTAACAACCTAAGATGATTTAAATATTTCAGCTGTAGTACCTGGGTTGCTCAGTTGGTTAAGTGTTTGCCTTGGGCTCGTGTCATAATCCTGGACTCCTAGGATCCAGTCCCACATTGAACTCCCCTCTCAGACGGGAGGCTGCTTCTCCCTCTCCCTCTGCGCCTCCACCCTGTCCTTGTGATTGCTCTCCCTCTCTCTCTCAAATGAAGACAATCTTTAAAAAAAAAAAAAAATTCATCTGTATATTTTGTTTTTGTTGTTTTAAGCTTGAGTCCCATCCACAAAAGTTTACATATGTGGGTTTGCATTTAGGACTTTTTTTTTTTTTAATATTTTGTTTATTTGACAGAGAAAGAGATCACAAGTAGGCAGAGAGGCAGGCAGAGAGAGGGGAAAGCAGGATCCCCACTGAGCAGAGAGCCCAGTGTGGGGCTCGATCCAGGACCCTGAAACCATGACTGACCTGAGCTGAAAGCAGAGACTTAACCCACTGAGCCACCCAGGCACCCCTGCATTTAGGAATTCTTTCTGAAGAACTTAACCTTTTCATTCTGTTCACAGCACAACAGAGTTAAAGATGGGCATGTATCATTTCTGTCTGCATCCTTGGATAAGGTGTTTTGTTTGTTTGTTTTGTTTTTCCCTGGTTTACTCTTTGGAGAGAAAACAACTTTGAAGAAAACGTAGGTATCCTGGTTCTACAACAGGTCAATCCTACATCCAACCTTGCAATGATTCTTGTATTTTACCAGTAATTTAAGGAAGCTTGTATGCTAAAAGAACTCAAGTTTTATGTCATTTTTAAAGTAAAAGTCACTAATTCCAAATCTGCTTACTTCTTTTCTCCTGTTCTTAAAATCTCCTGTCCATAGTCACCTCCTCTCTGCCTCTGGTCTGAACAATTAAAATAATACTGAACGTATATAGTAATAAAAATATGTAATTCCATAGAGAGCCCTTATTTAGAAATTTAATTGATAATTACTCATTGCTTGGCCCGTTGAAAACATGTACTTCATTTTTTTTATTGATGTCTAGGAAACCATCAATAGATTTCTCAGATATGTCTTTCCACAGCTTTCAGTAACTTTCTTGTGCTTGATTATATCAACTATCTGAAATCATACTATTTGCATGAAATGGCTACTAGACACAACAACATTGCCAAATTATAATTTTTCTGTTCTGTGAGGAAGTAGCCAAAGTTTTAGAGAGGCGAGTTAGCAAAATCTGTTTATAGTTTCCTTAAGAATAATTTAGGATGGTAATAAATTATGAATAATATTAACCATTTCACAACTAAGGCTGCATAGCAGCTTTTCTTTTAGGATTAGAAAAAATATATATTATTGTTTGTCAGGGTATCAGGTTAATAAATTGAACAGGAGCTTGAGGCGTTGATGGAATTTAATTATATTGCTGCCCTAGAGTCTCACACAAATTGGTGGGAATCTTGCGCAAAGTGAGTTTATAGAGATTACAGGAGATTATGCAAAATCATTCTCAGGTTTATGCTAATGTAGTGGAATTGAGTGACTGTTTCTCCTTTGGTTTTAATCTTTCATTTTGCTCTGTTTTGTTTTTATGCATTGCCTATGGTTCAAAGTTGAATTCAGGAAAGCTAAGTGTTTATGTAGTGTTTACCTGCTTTTTTACAGTACAATCTGTATTATACCTCTGTTTCCTTTTATGGTTCTTTTTCCAAAAATATAAATTCATTAAAGGTTATATGTAAGGAATGAATCCTTCATCTTGGTGTCCTACTGCTTTCTCTCTATACTCAGTCCTTCAAGTACAGTACTAGTTATCATGCCTAGAATCTAGGTATACTAGTAAACTAAATAAAAGTACTAATATTCTAAACACTTTTTTGTCTTTAACAAGCTCTTTCATGCAGTCTCATTCTATGTACCTACAGACATACTTCTAGGCAATATTTAATCCGTGCCTGATTATCAACTGATTTTACTCCCAGGTCCACACTCTTATTAAATTTATGAATTCTTCAGTTTATCTCAGCAAATTTTTCTTCTATATTCTTAGACTACATAATTTTTAGTAGTTTTTGCTTTTGGCCATATTTCTCTGCTTTCTTGAAGACCTTTAATTTAGTTGTTGATGGGTGCCTGGATGGCTTAGTCGGTTAAGCATCTGACATCAGCTCATGTCATGATCATAATACCAGTGTTCTGGGATCGAGTCCCGCATCAGACTCCCTGTTCAGCGGGGAGCCTGCTTCTCCCTCTCCCTCTGCCACTCCCCCTGCTTGTGCTCTTTTTCACTCACTCTCTCTCTCAAATAAATAAATAAATAAATAAATAAAATCTTTAAAAATTTTAGTTTTTGGAAATTTCTATATGCCATCTCTTTATCTAGGTTTTCTCCATAAACAATACCCGAGCCTCTTCATCATCTATTCAATATCATTTAACAGCCTTTTTTTTTGTTAAAAAAAAAAAAAAAGAAAAGAAAAGATGATTTAAAATTCTTTAGAAGTTTGAATTACAAGTTCTGCCACTTGTACCTTAATTAGTCTTTCTGGTCTCATCAAAAAATATACTTCACACTTACTGCTTTTCAGTTAAATTCACATTTAATTGTCACTTTTCCATAGTAACATGCACATAGTTATACTATTTATTACAACTATCATTGTTTAAACTTGCCTTTTACAACATACAAACACATGCTGGAAATACCTTATACTTAAAACATCAAATTATTCCTCATACAAGTTAAAGCTACCTCTTTTATATGGCATATCTTATTGTTATAGAAATAATTTTCCCTTGTCTGCCTTCACAAAAGCTTTAAACATATCTCTGTTCTTGTGTTCATTCTCTTTCATAATGGCCAGCTGTTTATGTGTCTGTGTTGCACAAGACTATTACTGCCTCAAGGACAGAGACCATGACTTATTCATCTTTATTTCCCTTTCATCTAATACAGTGCCCAGTAGATAGTATTTGTTTGGTAATTGCTTGTGAATTGAATTGAAATCGGTTTACAAGTGTTTCCCAAAATTAAAAAGCCAATAACACATGGCTCTCAAATGATTCTAGTAATTGAAACTGAATATGTTATACCTTTTTTCTTAGATTATCATCTATTGTAACATAAATATTGACTTCTGCAGTATTTTAACAGGTGTCTGGATAGTATATTTTATTGCAATTTTAATTCATTATAATCAGACACATTTTGTGTAACTCTTTCATAAACAAAAATATGGTAGTCATTAAAATTTCTATTTTTTACCTCATGACATTAAGTCTTGGGCTCAATGCTGGATTAAATTTCTAATTGTTTTTGATGAGAGGAATATGAATTCTCTTTACTCTGAGATTTTCTTAGGAAATATTATCCTTAATTTTAAATAAATAAAATATCTCCTAATATTTTTTCTTATTAACTTCTATAGCTCAAGGAAAGAGGTTAGAAGAGGGGAGAGGCACTCAAGTAAAGTAATTCATGCTGATTAATAAGAACAAGCTTATGCCTGATAATTCAGCAGATTTTAACAGACTCATATAATTAATAAAGTAATTTTAAAAATTGTTTTAAAGATGAATAAAGGACTACATTATTGATGATAGGTATTTTGCAATTTAAATAAATTTTAATAAAGCATACACTTTCTTTTTAAATGAAGTAAAATACAAACAAGGTTTTGGTCATACATACCTGATTAAAAGTATTCACTCAAAATTTCTCTTTTTTGAAATTTCTCTTTCTCCTCTTGTCCTCTCCACCTCTGTCTCTTTCTCTCTGTCTCACTCTGTCTCTCATTCTTTAATAAAGTCTTCAAGTATAACAGACATTTCACAAATACTTTGCTTGCTTCAATTTCCCCATGACAGTAGGGAAGAGCCATTTCTTTTCTCTAGTTTCTATAAATGGTGAGAAGTTGCTTATTAAAATATAGTTCAATTGATCAGATTATACTCTACTGACAGTCACTGCTTCCAAGCATGTTTCTGTCTCACTACTATGATTTGTGCCTATCTTTAAATCTGTTATTCACTTTTTCCCTCTCTTGTTTCATGTGCCAGGATATGTATCTTTCAACAGTTGTAGAAGTAGAGTAATTGACGGAGCAGAGATACACTAGGCTTAGGAATGTCAAATTGCCCAATTTGTGACAAGAGAGTAGATACAATTTGTTTTAGTCCACAAAATGATCTCCTTGAAGTTTGAAGTGTAATATGCATACCCAGCAGATGTTAGGGGCCTGGCTGGTCTATACCATAGCTCTTTCTAGCTAAGGTCAGATGAGTTAGCACTTTATTATTTGTACCTGGAGCTACTATGTTTAGAGTTAGGCTTATAAACTGAAAGAAAATTACACTTTCCGTGTTCATTGGTCATATTTGCATTTTCTGTCTTAAAAGACATAATAGTTGTTTTTAGATCAAACAGTTTGTTCTATCAGCAGTCTAGCTAATGAATATGTTGCCTGAGTTTTATTCACAATGGATTCATCTATTTACTTACATAGTACATGCTATTTTTCCAGACAATTTCTCTTACCCTTGATCTTACATTTCCTTTGCAATATCCATGCCAGGGAATGGATTGTTGATTTCCTTTCTGAGCATTTTAGGATTAAACAATAAAAGCAGGTCTCAGAATTCTTTTGGTGTGCTATGTATTGCATGGAACACTGGGCATTGTACGTAAACAGTGAATCGTGGAATGCTACATCAAAAACTAAGTTTGGTGACTGATATAACAAAATTTTAAAAAATGGAAAAAGGGGGAAAAAACAGAAGTCTTGGTGTGCATAAAATTTGACTTACATACTCAAGAAAAGGCAGTGTGGGCAGATACTCTTCCTCACAAGTTCCAAGATGATTTCTGTAACCAAGGAAAGAAGGAACCCTGTTTGTTCCATTAATATCATCTCAGATATCTACCATTTGTGGTAATTATGGGCTTTCAGTGGTGAAAGATGTGGAGAACAGGGTATTCCTTTTTTTTTTTTTTTAAGATTTTATTTATTTATTTGACAGAGAGAGAGAGTGAGAGAAGGAACACAAACAGTGGGAGTGAGAGAGGGAGAAGCAGGCTTTCCCGCAGAACAGGGAGCACAACTTGGGGCTCAATTCCAGGTCCTTGGGATCATGACCCAGCCAAAGGCAGACACTTAATGACTGAGCCACCCAGGCACCCCAAACAGGGTATTCTTTAGACTTCCTGAATATCACGTGGGATCGTGGGTAAGAAGGGAGGAAACTGGTTTCTGTTTTCTGTTTCTAATGGTGAGATCAAAGCAGAACTGGCCATTGCATAGGAAGTAGGCACTCTGACATTAGGAGAGATAATGCATCCTGTTAATCTAGATGGTAAGGTTCCAGTGCTACATTTTGGGATGATAATCCCTTGTACACCAGACTGTGAAGGAAGAAAACATGCCATATCAATTACATACCGTATCTGTTACTATGTACCTTATCTATTAAAATGTTAATCCTTCTGGCTATTTTTTTACTGCGCTGTGTACCCTGAAGAAGTTGAAACTTTTTGGGGCCCCTGGGGGCTCATTCGATTGAGAGCCTGGCTTAATTTTGGCTAAGGTCATGATCTTAGGGTCCTGATCTCAGGGTCGTGAATTTGAGTAGTGCATGGCCCATGCTTAGCACAGAGTCTGCTTAAGATTCTCTCCTTCACCCTCTGCCCCTCTTCTTGCTCATACTCTCTCTTTCTCTCTCACTCTTTCCCTCTTTCTCTCTCAAATAAATAAATAATGGAATCTTAAAGGAAAAAAAATAAGAGAAATAAAAATTAAAAATAAAATAAAAATATTTGTATTTCCCTGATGCCAAGTGATATGGAGCACTTTTTCATGTGTCTGTTGGCCATCTGGATGTCTTCTTTGCAGAAATGTCTGTTCATGTCCTCTGCCCACTTCTTGATTGGATTATTTGTTCTTTGGGTGTTGAGTTTGCTAAGTTCTTTATAGATTCTCGACACTAGTCCTTTATCTGATATGTCGTTTGCAAATATCTTCTCCCATTCTGTCAGTTGTCTTTTGATGTTGTTAACTGTTTCCTTTGCTGTGCAAAAGCATTTGATCTTGATGAAATCCCAATAGTTCATTTTTGCCCTTGCTTCCCTTGCCTTTGGCATTGTTCCTAGGAAGATGTTGCTGTGGCTGAGGTCGAAGAGGTTGCTGCCTGTGTTCTCCTCAAGGATTTTGATGGATTCCTTTCTCACAGTGAGGTCCTTCATCCATTTTGAGTCTATTTTCGTGTGTGGTGTAAGGAAATGGTCCAATTTCATTTTTCTGCATGTGGCTGTCCAATTTTCCCAGCACCATTTATTGAAGAGGCTGTCTTTTTTCCATTGGACATTCTTTCCTGCTTTGTCAAAGATTAGTTGACCATAGAGTTGAGGGTCTATTTCTGGGCACTCTATTCTGTTCCATTGATCTATGTGTCTGTGTTTGTGCCAGTACCATGCTGTCTTGATGATGACAGCTTTGTAATAGAGCTTGAAGTCCGGAATTGTGATGCCACCAATGTTGGCTTTCTTTTTCAATATCCCTTTGGCTATTCGAGGTCTTTTCTGGTTCCATATAAATTTTAGAATTATTTGTTCCATTTCTTTGAAAAAGATGGATGGTACTTTGATAGGAATTGCAGAATGGCTAAAATAAACAAGTCAGGAAATGACAGATGCTGGCGAGGATGCGGAGAAAGGGGAACTCTCCTACACTGTTGGTGGGAATGCAAGCTGGTGCAGCCACTCTGGAAAACAGCATGGAGGTTCCTCAGAATGTTGAAAATAGAACTGCCCTATGACCCAGCAATTGCACTATTGGGTATTTACCCTAAAGATACAAATGTAGTGATCCAAAGGGGCACATGCACCCGAATGTTTATAGCAGCAATGTCCACAATAGCCAAACTATGGAAAGAACCTAGATGTCCATCAACAGATGAATGGATCAAGAAGATGTGGTATATATACACAATGGAATACTATGCAGCCATCAAAAGAAATGAAATCTTGCCATTTGCGACAACATGGATGGAACTAGAGCGTATCATGCTTAGTGAAATAAGTCAAGCAGAGAAAGACAACTATCATATGATCTCCTTGATATGAGGAA
This sequence comes from Mustela putorius furo, assembly GCF_011764305.1. NCBI lineage: Eukaryota > Metazoa > Chordata > Mammalia > Carnivora > Mustelidae > Mustela > Mustela putorius. Next base: position 12,067,945 of record NW_025421467.1, on the reverse strand, counting down.
GTGGTGATGCAAAATGGGGGCTTAAGTGGGTAGGAGAAGAATCAATGAAACAAGATGGGATTGGGAGGGAGACAAACCATAAGTGACTCTTAATCTCACAAAACAAACTGAGGGTTGCTGGGGGGAGGGGGTTTGGGAGAAGGGGTCGGGATTATGTTCATTGGGGAGGGTATGTGCTTTGGTGAGTGCTGTGAAGTGTGTAAACCTGGTGATTCACAGACCTGTACCCCTGGGGATAAAAATACATGTTGATAAAAAATAAAAAATTAAAAAAAAATAAAATAAAATAAAAATAAAAAAATAAAAGAAAGCTGAAACTTCTTTTATTGCATGAAAAAACAGAGATCAGAAAAATGAAGTAGGTTCAAAAATATCACACGAAAATTCAAGGTACTTCAAAATCAGGCTTTGAATTCAGACTCTTGGCTACTGATCCTTTGCTCAATGCGTAAAAATTATAGTGACCTTTAAGACTCACATAGAGGTTGATGGAAAGTCCTGTAGGCCTGTCTGAGGCAATCAGAATAGTCTTTTAATGAGTCATTTCCCACACCTACAAAGTCATAATTTGATGGGATTTTATATCAACACAAATACTATTTATTCCATGAATTTCCTAGATAAATAAATTTGTAGAATATTGAATTTACTAGCAGAGTCACACTCTACTAGATTTTCTGGGGGGAAAGTTTACATAAGAATGGTAGGGCCTGCAAAATCTTACATTTTTTATCTTGATGTCACTGGAAAAATTAGCACAGAATATATAATAAAAATAAGTTTGCTAAATTGTACATGGAAAATTAAGTTCCCTGTAGGTCCTAAATAGACTGGTAATATTCTCAGGGCGATTTTACCACTGACTTCTGTTGCATGTCATGAAACAGTTCCGAATGGGTTTCAACTTCCCCAAGTGCAGGCAATGCTACCAGCATGTCCAAGACATAAATGTGCCATCCTTAATTCTGGAGATTCCTTTGATGTGCTTTTCACTCTTTGGTGTACTTTGGAAATTTGCTAAACATTTCTCATGCTTTAATAGTGGGTAAAAAGAATAAATATATTTTTTTTCTTTTAGTTTCAAGTTTTTATTTAAATTATAGTTAGTTCACATGCAGTGTAGTTTTAGTTTATTAGTTTCAGGTGCAAAATTTTGTGGTTCAGGAATCATTTTATCAATAACCTGAAACATCTTATTTCAATGTGTGCTATGAAATATATCTTGACTCCTTTTCATGTATTTGACTCAGTATGAAGATTCTTCTAGACTGGCTTAGAGTTTCTCAGTTGCATTAGACATAGGAAGAGAGATACTTAGACACAGGAAGAGAGAATTTGCTCTGCACTTGTAAATGAAAATGTCCCAGATATCAGAAAAATATATGTATAAACATAAGTATAAACATTCATGGTTTTTCATGTAAATGGATAAGAGGATAATTGGCACTTTTGCTATTTGGGATATGACATTTAATGCTGTCATAGCATGATATGAAACCTAAATACCCACCCTAATGGGTTCACTGAGTCATCTTGATATCTCTAGCCCTGTATCTTTAAAAGAAAAGGTTGTAGTACTCAAATGTTAAACAAGTTTTGAATGATGCTCCTAGTGATATTGTAGACTGATACTGTTTACAAGTAAGGGGAGGATTTCAAGGGTAAGGGTGCTTAGTTGTGAAGAAAGACTAATTAGCTTGTCAAACACTGACTTTCAGCTATCATGAATGCAACAGATTGTTGCATAATAAACTATAGGTGTATATTTTATTATTTTGTTACTTCTCTTAGTGTTATTACTTCAGGTTTTAGAAGAGTTCCAGAATGAACACAATATTACAAAGATATGTATGGCAGCTGAAAGCAATTTTCTATGTTAAACATTACTCTTAAAATTTGAATATAAGGGGACACCTGGATGGCTCAGTTGATTAAGCGACTGCCTTCGGCTCAGGTTGTGATCTTAGATTCCTAGGATCTAGTCCCACATCGGGATCCCTGCTTGGCAGGGGGTCTGCTTCTGCCTCTGACCTCTCTCCTCTCATGCTCTCTCCTCTCATTCTATCTCTCAAATAAATAAATAAAATCTTTAAAAAAAATTGAATACAGGTAAGTTTAGAAATAACACATGGACAGTATGGTACTTATTCAGTCACATTAGCAACTAGAAGGACATTGATTATTAGAATTATGAATATTTTCATAGAAATATTTAATATTTTAATAACTTTCAAAGATTTGCATAACATTTATTCTTATTAACTACTTGTGATTTGTAATTCAAATATTCATTAACAATAATTTGCTCTTTGCCTTTGAGTTTTATTGGATAACATCAGATATTTAGAATATTTAAACATACTTTTTTGCCATTGGTATTAATTTATATTTAATTAAATTTATATTTTATTAAATTTATTTACATTTTGGAACTTTTAGTGCAGTTGTTTTTCTTTTTAGATCAGCAATCTTGAGGTATATAGCCAGCAGCCATATTCTTAGACTTAAAAACTGAAGCATGAAATTTTCTTTCCACTAAACGTAACCTTATTATTTGGTAGAAATTACATTTTGCTTTAAACACTTTGTTGCATAATATATTACTATTGTAACACATATGTCAAGAGTATGTGTAATTTCTAGAACTATATATACATAAACAACAGTCTAGTCAGCATCAATAGATTAATTCAATTTAAATAATTTATTCTACACACCAATATAACATTCTAATATTTTTGAATATGTTATGTAACATGGGTTACAAAGATAATAGATACATATTTGATCACTAAATTTGAAAATATATTAATGATAATGTACTTAAAATTTTCTAATAAAAATGTACAGAGAATTTTTTTTAATTTTATTTTTTATTTATTTATTTTTGGTGTAACAGAATTCATTGTTTATGCACCACACCCAGTACTCCATGTAATATGTGTCCTCGATAATACCCACCACCAGGCTCACCCAACCTCCTACTCACGGCTCCTTCAAACCCTCAGATTGTTTTTCAGAGTCCATAGTCTCTCATGATTCATCTTGCCTTCCAATTTCCCTCAACTCCCTTCTCCTCTCCATCTTCCCATGTCCTCCGTATTATATGTTATGCTCCACATATAAGTGAAACCATATGATAATTGACTCTCTCTGCTTGACTTATTTCACTCAGCATAATCTTTTCCAGTCCCGTCCATGTTGCTACAAAAGTTGGGTATTCATCATTTTTGATGGAGGCATAATACTCCATAGTGTATATGGACCACATCTTCCTTATCCATTTGTTCATTGAAGGGCATCTTAGTTCTTTCCACAGTTTGGCGACCGTGGCCATTGCTGCTATAAACATTGGGGTACAGATGGCCCTTCTTTTCACTACATCTGTATCTTTGGGGTAAATACCAAGTAGTGCAATGGCAGGGTCATAGGGAAGTTCTATTTTTAATTTCTTGAGGAATCTCCACACTGTTCTCCAAAGTGGCTGCACCAACTTGCATTCCCACCAACAGTGTAAGAGGGTTCCCCTTTCTCCACATCCTCTCCAACACACGTTGTTTCCTGTCTTGCTTATTTTGGCCATTCTAACTGGTACAAGGTGGTATCTCAATGTGGTTTTAATTTGAATTTTCCTGGTGGCTAGTGATGATGAACATTATTTCATGTGTTGATAACCATTTGTATGTCTTCATTGGAGAAGTGTCTGTTCATATCTTCTGCCCATTTTTTGACATGATTATCTCTTTTGTGCATGTTGAGTTTAAGAAGTTCTTTATAGATCCTGGATATCAACCTTTTGTCTGTACTGTTATTTGTGAATATCTTCTCCCATTCTGTGGGTTGTCTCTTTGTTTTGTTGACTGTTTCCTGAATAGACTGATATCTAGTAATGAGATTGAAGCGGTGATCAAAAAACTCCCAAAAAACAAGAGCCCAGGATCTGATGGATTCCCTGGGGAATTCTACCAGACTTTCAAAGAAGAAATAACACCTATTCTCCTGAATCTGTTTCAAAAAATTGAAGCAGAAGGAAAACTTCCAGACTCCTTTTATGAAGCCAGCACTACCCTGATCCCCAAACAAGGCAAAGATTCCACCAAAAAGGAGAATTTCAGATCAATATGACTGATGAATATGAATGCTAAGATTCTCAACAATATCCTAGCAAATAGGATCCAACAGCACATTAAAAAGATTATCCACCATGACCAGGTGGGATTCATCCCTGGGTTACAAGGATGGTTCAACATTAGCAAAACAATCAATGTGATAGAACAAATAAATAAGAGAAGAGAGAAGAGCCTCTCAGTTGATGTAGAAAAAGCATTTGACAAAATCCAGCATCCATTCCTGATTAAAATGCTCCAAAGTATAGGGATAGAGGGAACATTCCTCAACTTCCTAAAATCTATCTATGAAAAACCCACAGCAAATATCATCCTCAATGGGAAAAAGCTTGCAGCCTTCCCATTGAGATCAGGAACATGAGAAGGATGCCCTCTCTCACCACTCTTGTTCAACATAGTATTAGAAGTCCTAGCAACAGCAATTAGACAACAAAGAGAAATAAAAGGTATCCAAATTGGCAATGAAGAAGTCAAACTCTCTGTCTTCGCAGATGGCATGATTCTTTATATGGAAAACCCAAAAGACTCCACCCTCAAACTACTAGAACTCATACAGGAATTCAGTAATGTGGCAGGATACAAAATCAATGTACAGAAATCAGTTGCTTTCTTATACACTAACAATTAAAATACAGAAAGGGAAATTAGAGAATTGATTCCATTTACTATAGCACCAAGAACCATTAGATACCTGGGAATAAACCTAACCAAAGAGGTAAAGGTACTCGAGGAACTACAGAACACTCATGAAAGAAATTGAAGAAGACACAAAAAGATGGAAGACCATTCTATGCTCTTGGACTGGAAGAATAAACATTGTTAAAATGTCTATACTGCCTAGAGCAATCTATACTTTCAATGCCATTCAGATCAAAATTCCACCGGTATTTTTCAAAGAGCTGGAGCAAATAATCCAAAAATTTGTATGGAATCAGAAGAGACCCTGAATTGCTAAGGAAATGTTGAAAAAGAACAAAACTGGCAGCATCACGTTACCTGATTTCAAGCTTTACTACAAAGCTGTGATCACCAAGACAGCATGGTACTGGCATAAAAACAGACATATAGACCAGTGGAACAGGGTAGAGAGCCCAGAAATGGACCCTCAACTCTATGGTCAACTAATCTTTGACAAAGCAGGAAAAAATATACAGTGGAAAAAAGACAGTCTCTTCAATAAATGGTGCTGGGAAAATTTGACAGCTACATGTAGAAGAATGAAACTTGATCCTTCCTCTTACACCATACACAAAGATAAATTCAAAATGGATAAAAGACCTCAACGTGAGACAGGAATCCAACAGAATCCTAGAGAAGAACATAGGTAGTAACTTCTTTGATATCAACCACAGCAACTTATCTCAAGATATGTCTCCAAAGGCAAAGGAAACAAAAGCGAAAATGAACTTTTGGGACTTCATCAAGATCAAAAGCTTCTTTATGGAGAATTTTTAAGTTGAAAATTGGGTGAAGTTGTATTGGTAGTACTATAACTAGAACATTACGGAACTAAACGGTTAAGGGTAATATAAATAAATGACAAAAGTGTCAGAGATTACAATCCCACACAACTGTTGACAGCACATTTTTTTAAACTTTTCTTTAATCTATTTAGAGAGAGAGAGTGAGCAGGGGCAGAGGGAGAGGGACAGAGAGAGAAGCTCAAATAGACTCTCTGCTGGGCATGGAACTCAATACAGGGCTGGAGCCCAGAACCCCCAGATCATTACCTGAGCCAAAATCAAGAGTTGGGGGCTCAACTGACTGAACCACCCAGGTACCCCGTGATAACACTCTATAACATGCCACACCCCATCAGTAGCTATATATATGGTTACAAATGGAAGTTGTGGAGAGAGCTGAGAAATTCACTCAAACTAAGAACAGTCCATTCTAAATGCATACTCTATTGAAATATCTATCATTTCTTCTAATGGTTTGGAATCTTTAAAAAGTATATTCATTTTAGGGTCATTTATATTCATTATTATTAGTTTATTAGTTTTTTTCATTTACTGTTACTCTATTAAGCATCTAATAACATGTTTTGAAATATTTTCTATTGTTTAAAATGTATATATTCTGAAATATACTTTAATAATCTTCTGGTTTTGGGACGCCTGGGTGGTTAAGCAGCTGCCTTCGGCTCAGGTCATGATCCCAGCGTCATGTGATTGAGTCCCACATCTGGCTCCTTGCTCCGCAGGGAGCCTGCTTCTCCCTCTGACTCTGCCTGCCACTCTGTCTGCCTGTGCTCGCTCGCGCTCGCTCTCTCTCTGACAAATAAATAAATAAAATCTTAAAAAAAATAATCTTCTGGTTTTGCTCAATTTGAAAAATGTATGGAGAGTAAAAATCTTGGTATTTGTTAGTTCTTTTTCTAGACTTCTGGATATTTTCCTTTTTTGGAGGGGAGTGTTTTCTAATTTCTTTAGCTTGCTTCAGAATTCCAATTAGCAATAATCGCGCCTCGGATAAACCTCATTGGCTACGATACTGCCACTGCGCAAAGCTTGCTTCAGAATTCCAAAGGATGAAATTCATATCCAAAATATATTGAAAATAATTTTTTTAAAGATACCAAGCATCTTTTTTTTCTTTTATTATAGAGTTAATAATTGTAGAATTTGGCATTTTATTTTGCATTTAATTTAAGATTTTTTTGAATATACTGATTCGTTTTTCAAATATAGAAAATATTATAATTATGTATGGTATGAATCTGGGGAAGTCCTTTGAGTTTCTGTTTCCTGTGAGTAATATTATTACTATTTACTAAAATAATGTTACAAATTAATTAGACATGAGAGTAAGAAATATTTCTCATATATACCATACAATAATGTTTTCATAGCTTTCTTAACAATTACAAAATTTATAACTAATATAGATTAGCTATACACATGTGAAAATAGAGAAGAAAACCAATGTACCATAAATTCTTAATCAAATATGAATTATTTCTTGACAATAATAATTATATTATCTTCAACTTTATGTGGTAGATCAACTATAATCCCTAAGGAGCTTCACAATTATTATTCTTCAGTTTGTTTTTTGTACTATGTGAGGAGTACCTACTCACAACCCTGTAGTTTACCATGAGGGAAAAGTGCTCATTTTGTGCTTTCTGAAAATGCAAACTAAATTATGCTAAAGAAGATATAAAATTGTGTCATCTATATGTAAAATTGGTTTTGGAGCCTGAGGGAGGGATGAGTTTTGTAGATATTATGTTAAGATTCTATCATAGTATCTACTGGATTAGGTTTTATTAAGTACAATAAAAACAACATTTTTTTGCAGAAACTAAATTGAACTGAAGTAGATAATTAATTATTGAAATTCTTTAATTCCTTCACAATGCAGTTATAAAAATAGTAAGAGTATAATGTTTTTTGAACATTAGAGTATATACCTTTCTTACAGAATGAAGCTTTTAACCCACTAGCTACTACACAAATGAAGGTTTTTAAATTCAATTATACCTTAAAATATTTTTGAACCTGTAACAGCTAATGAAACAAGAATATTTTTACTGTTCTTTTGTCTAATCAGATAGAGCTTTGCTATTGATTCCATAAAAGGTCTCAAATTTAGAAATCTTTGAATTCTAACTGTAAAAACTTTGGCAAATAGGAGTAACTCAAAAATTTTCTTGAAACTGAAAGGAAAGTGTATTTGCTCATATTTGTTTGAAAGCACATTTTAGCTAAACCATTTCAAATATACTATCCTTGAATCGTGAAGATAATGCAGTCTACAAATATTTGTCATTGGGCTGAGATTTGAGGGAGAAATATCTATATTTTAGAATATCACCATGCTGAAAACAAATATAATTTTTTAAAATAAAAGTTTTATTTTTAATCCTTTATTAATAGTGATATAGCTATCACATGGTAATAAAAAATATACACCTACCCAGTTAAACTGTTTACTAAAAAATGTTTATTTCTTGGGAGCCTGGGTGGCTCAGTCGGTTAAGCATCTGCCTTCAGCTCAGGTCATGATGCCAGATCCTGAGATTGAGGCCTGCATCAGGCTCCTGCTCATCAGTGAGTCTGCTTCTCCCTTTGTACTTCACCCGACTTGTGCTCTTGCTGTCTCCCTCTTTCTCTCAAATAATAAGTAAAATATTAAAAATAATGCTTATTTGTGACTATAGAGGTAAATAATTAAAAATTTAAATGTAAACTATTAAAAACTTGGAGATTATTTAGTCTAATATTTTCTCATTCATAAATTAGGAAACTAAGGCTAAGGTCTATTAAAAAACGTACACAGGGTTACCTAACAAGTTAGTGACAGGACTGGGGTTACAACTTTGAACTTTCAATAACACAATAATCATACCTTGTTGCAGAAATAACTACTGTCCAGCAAAATTTCTGCCCTCCTTCCACAGTATCTAGAGGCTATGGAGAAGTAGCTACTTACTCCCAAGTCACTATAACATCAAGATTTGGCCATTTGATTCTAGCAACGCAGTTCAAGTGAAAATAATCTGTATTATTTCCTAATCAAAGCTTTTAAAAAACTTGGTGTGTCTTTAATTCTCCCATTGACCCATCTGGACACAGACAACAAATTAACCCCTTAATGGATGACAATGCAACAAAATCAAAGATCGGGTTTCTGAATCACTATTGGGAGGAAAGCTGCCTTCTAACTTGTAGCTTCAACCTTGTTATCTTGAGAGAGAAACTTTTATTGTTAAGCCACTGAAATCTTGAGGCTTACTTGAAAATGCAACTTGGTAAATTAATACAATACCTTTTTTTATGAAATAAGATATTTAAATAGAATCAACTTTACTAGCTATTATTTTAACTTTTTCATATATGTTTTGCTTATAAAAAAGGAATAGAACTTGGGTGAATTCTTAACTAATCTTTTTTCTGAATTATCTTTGTATCATGCCTTAAATTCTATGAAGTAATAAAAACCTACAAATTCATTGTCTACTAAATCTTAACTATGGAGAACAAATTGATAGTTACCAAAGTTCGGGGGGATAGGTAGATGATAGGGATTAAAGAGTGCACTTTTGATGAGCACTGGATGATGGAATTGTTGAATCGCTAAATTCTATACCCAAAACTAATATAAGACTATATGTTAACTAACTGAAATTTAAATAAAAACTTGGAAGAAAAAAATGTGCATTAAAAATTGAAAAAATAATAAAATATCTGTTGTGATTATTTTGTTAATATGTATTTTTGTCTTTAAAGTTGTGGTTTTTATTGATATTGGTTAATATTTTCATATCATTTGGGACTTCTTGTTTCTTCTGTGCTCAGACTTTTGATTATTATAGATATGTGGTAAAATTTTCATAAAATATTATATTTACATAAGAGATTAGCTTATTTTTATAAGATGTAGTGTTAAAGTTGGTAGAACTTGACATTAAAATATTAGAAGTAAAATATTGATATTTCTGCCTGTTCTCTAACAACTGTTTCTAGTTACCATACTGAGATAAGAAATGATTTGACTGTCATATCAAAGTAAGATGATTCTGCAACCTCACAGAATGGAGAGGTTTTAATAATAATTGCAACTTTACAAGAAATCAAGAACCAGAGGTGAGGCAGAAGGAGATCTGGGACATTGGGAGCAGCTCCCAGGGCTCTCCTTTCTATATTAGACGTGTGGTTTTTGGCTCAGATGAATACTGGATGTTTCCAACTGAGTTTCCCTTTTAGGATCACCTTACATAGCAGATTTTTTTTTAGTTTAAGAAAAATATCTCTTTCACACCCAAGATTCTCACCTACTTATATGATGTTGTCTGGAGAGCAGTGCACATAAGTCAACAGATCCTAATTTTTAAATTTTTATTTATTTATTTTTTTACCATAAGCGATTGTAAATAAGGGTTATCCTGATACAAATATTCTATACATGAGAATTACCTCCTAAAAGACATAAGCAACCTACTTAACAGATGGTATAGTTATTAGCATGTTAGGGAAACTTTCCTGCTTACCTGCTTTCTTCCCCCACTCCACTTCCAGGAACTTCTAGGAAAATTATGAAGAAATAGATCATAGGCCAACAATTTTCATTTATCCCACCCCCATTTTACTACATGTTAGGTATCCTTTTTATAATTTCCTTGCCACATTTTTTCCAATATCTCATATAAAATAATAAATCAACAAATACCCACAATGACCATGATTAGAACTTTCCAAAAGGAAGTACACATTTCACCTACAAATAACGTTAGTTGTGATCATAACTCCTCACATATTTCTTGATATTGCTTTTTCAGCTTGCTCACTGATTTTCTTCTATCATCCAGAATTATTTGGAAGTTTTACTGTGTGTTAACAATGATGTTCAAGTATTTTTAAGTTTAAGAACTAATTTACTTATTGGTTTCCATGGGCTTATATCAGTCAGAGACTTTATTCCATTTCCCCAAATATTTTCTCATCTTGGGGATAATAATTTGCATAAATATTGTTTTTATTGAGTTTTATCAACAACTGTGTATTGCCTTTGCTACACTTTGTTATGTTGTATCAGAGGTATTAGTATAGTAGTTGGCATACTATACTCAGTTTAAATCACAGTATTAGTCTCTCTTTTTCACCCCACTGAGGGGAAAAATGTTTTCCCTTGTACTGTGCATTCCTGATGGTCTGTGTGCATAATATGGGTTATAATTTAGTTTAGTAATTTCTGGATTTTATTTGATTTGTGTACATAATCATATCCAGATATTCTATAAGTTTTTACAGACACGTTTTGGGAATTGTTCCTTTATATCTCCAATCCCAACCAGTTGTCACACAGTGAGAATAAATTTCCTTTTTACCCACGGTACCTGAGCCATTCAAGAACAATGAAGAGGACCACATTACTCAGTTACACACTACCATAGGGGTAGTTGCCACAACTTGTTTCTTTGGCTTAATTCTCTAACATACTCAGCCACTAAACTTTAATAGCAGGTTCTATACTGATTAGATATCCAGTAGTCTCCTGAGAAAGGATAAAAGCCAGCTAAAAGCATCACTGATGGGGATGGCATGACATTTCAGTTATTATTCGGTGGGTCATTTAACTGGATTGTTGCTATATCCCCAGTTGTACCACTATCCTAGAACTGAATTTCATCAGGTATCCATATTTGTTTAACAGTAATGATTATTTGGCTCATGACGATGAGCCTCCAGAAAAGTTATTTCTGCCTGGTACAATATCATAAATTGAGTTTATAGTATCCCCAAATGACATTTGGCATGGTAGAGGTAGTGTTGGTTAATGCAACACATATTTACCATTGAACTTTGATGAAATTCATTACTCTATCTTGAGAAATGATTTTGTATTCAAAACCTCATGGATACCATGATAGCCAATTGGACATGTTCAAACCCAAGTACAGGTCGTTTTTGGGTAAACCATATATTTTCCATAAATATCCTTTGCTTACACCTGCAGTGGCATTGTCTATAATTCTATGCCACCAAATCATACTTAAATTCATCTAACTTGATGCTGTTTCCAGTTTACATTTTTCTTAAATGAACTCTGTCCACATCAACCATTTATAGTTTCCTGAAATGTTTTTCATATTTTACCAGTGAAATGGATGCCATTGTATTCTCTCTTTTTTTCTTGGTTAGCTCTACAGGTTAATCAATTTTACCTATGTTCCCAAAGAACCAGCTATTGGTTCCACTGACTTTATTGCTTCTCTGTTTTCACTTTTATTTATATCTGCTCTAATTTTTGTTATTATTATTATTCTTGCTTTATACTTAAATTATTATCTATCTATTTACTAAAGGTGAAGCTTAGGTTTTTAATTTTGGATTATTATTCTTTTATATGTATTTGAGTCTATATTGTCCTCTGTACACTGTTTCCCTTATCTCCCAGATATTTCAATAAGTTGTATTTTAATTTTCATTTAGTTCAAAATATTTTCTCTTGAAACTTCTTCTCTAACCTGTATGTTATTTAGACTAATGTTGTTTAATCTCCAAATATTTGGGTGGTTTCTAGCTATCTTTATTATTGATTTTGGTTTAATTTCATTGTGGTTTACAAACATATTTTATGTTTTCTATTCTTATAATTTGTAAAGGTTTGTTTTATGGCGCAGAATGTGGTCTATCTTGATGAATGTTCTGTGTGAGCTTGGGGAGAATGTGCATTCTGCTCTTGCTGGAAGGAGTATTGCACACATATTAATTAGATGAAGTTAATTGACAGGACTGTTATGTCATTTTGGTGAATTGACTCTTTTCTCATTATGGAGCACCCTTCTCTATCCAAGATAATTATCCTTGTTCTAAAATATGCCTTGTTTGAAATTAATGTAGCTACTCCAGACTTGTTTTGATTAGTGTTAACACGCTTAGTGTTTTGATTAGTGTTAACATGCTGTATTTCTACTTCTTTTTATTTTTAACTTCTCTTAGTTTTCTTATAGATAAGTGTTGTGGGTTGAATGTTTGTGTCTCCCCTCTCTTCCCTACTCCACAGATTCATATGTTGAAACCTTACTTTCCAATGTCAGAGTATCAGGTGATGCAACCTTTAAGAGGTAACTAGGATTAGATAAGGTCATGAGGGTGGAGTACTCACGAATGGGATAAGTGCCCTTATAAGAGAGCTTTTTTCCCTTCTCTGATGTCTGCCATGTAAGGATACAAAAAGTTGTCAATCTGCAGTCCCAGATTGGAGCTTCACCAGAATTCGGTCATGCTGGCACCTTGATCTCCAACTTTCAACCTCTAGAATTGTGAGAAATATATTTCTGTTGCTTATAAGTCACCCTATTTATGGTATTTTGTTATATAGCTGCTTGAGAACAAAGACAAGATAAAGTTGAGTCTTTTTACATACATTAGGGCAATTTCTTTGTTTTATATGATGTATTTAGATCACATTAGAATTCTTATTAATATAGTTTGTATCTACATGATTGTAACTGTAATTTGTTGCATTTGTTTTTTGTTAGTTTGTTTGTTTGGGGTTTTCCCTGGTTTCTGGTTTTGTTGGCTTTAATTGACCATTTTATATGATTTGATTCAATTGCTTCTCTTAGCATGTAATTACATTTTTAAAAAATGAGACATTGACCTAGAGGTGAAATATGTATTTTTAACAAATCTAGGTCCACCTTCAAATATCACTGTAACTTGTAACAGAGTGCTTCTAATTCTTTCTTCCTTTCCCTAAGGACATTTTTGTCATTCATTTCACTTATCAATAGCCTATAAGCACTCAATACTTTATTGCTATTATTTCTTTAAACAAGTATTTTTTAAGGCTATTTAAGATAAGAAAAATAAAATATTTTATTTTAAATTTATTTATTCCTTTTCTGATATTCTTCCTTTGTTTATGCAGATCAAATTTCTGATATATTATCTTAACATTTCTTGTATAACAGGTCTACTAACTGCAAATTCTTTCAGTTTTTGTTCGTCTAAGAAAGTCTTTATTTATCCCTCACTGTTGAAGGATAATTTCAATGCATATAGGTTTCTAGGTTGGTGTTTTTGGTATTTTTTGTTGTTTTTTTTCTTTCCACACTTCAAATACTTCCTTCTGCTCTCCATGGTTTCTGATGAGAAGCCTGATGTAATTATTTTACTTTTTTTTCTATAGGTAATTTTTCCCCCTTTGGCTCCTCTCAGTATTTTCCCTTTGTATGTGCATATATATATATTTCTTGTATCCATCCTATGTGATTTTAGAGACCTTCCTGGATCTGTTGTTTGGTGTCTGTCATTAATTTTAGAATTAATTTTTGGTATTATTTCTTCAAATAATTACTTCTAATATTCTCCATTATTTTTTCTCCTCTTTCTGGTATTTCAGTCATGCATATGTTACATGTTTTGCAATTACCCCACAGCTCTTTTTTCTCTTTGCATTTAAATCTGGAATGTTTCATTGACCTATTTTTTAAATTTATTTATTTATTTATTTATTTATTATTTATTTATTTTTAATATAATTTTTTATTTTTTATAAACATATGTTTTTATCCCCAGGGGTACAGGTCTGTGAATCACCAGGTTTACACACTTCACAGCACTCACCAAAACACATACCCTCCCCAATGTCCATAATCCCATCCCCTTCTCCCAACCCCCCTCCCCCCAGCAACCCTCAGTTTGTTTTGTGAGATTAAGAGTCACTTATGGTTTGTCTCCCTCCCAATCCCATCTTCTTTCATTTGACAGAGAGAGATCACAAGTAGGCAGAGAGAGAGGAGGAAGCAGGGTCCCCGCTAAGCAGAGAGCCCAATGAGGGGCTCCATCCCAGAACCCTGAGATCATAACCTGAGCCGAAGGCAGAGGCTTCAACCCACTGAGCCACCCAGGCGCCCTCATTGACCTATTTTAAACCACACTAATTAATTCCTTTGCTGTGTCCTATCAACTGAAAAGTCCATCAAAATAATTATTTCTATTAGGGTTTTTTAAGGTTTCTATTACACTTTTTAATTTTTTTAGAGTTTTTAATTTCAGTGCTTCAATTTCTCATCTGTTCTTGCATAATGTCTACTTTTATCCTTTAGAGCCCCTAACTAATATTAATTGCAGTTATTTTAAGTTCCTCATCTGATATTCAAAATAAGAATATAACCTGAATCTGGCTCTATTTCCTTTTGTCTCTTTAGAGTGTATTTTTCATTTTAGTATGCCTTGCAATTTTTTGGGTGAAAGTCAGATGTGCTGCGTCAGGGAATGGAAACTAAAGTAAATAGGTTTTAGTGTGAGGTTTTATGTTAAGCTGGTTAGAATATGGACAGGGTTGAACCTTTATTGTAGTTATTAATGGTAGGTGATGCAGGGCTCTTTAGTATTCCTGTTTTGTCTACACTATTGTTTTTAGACTTCCTTTAGAACTTATCCTTAGTGGAGCACCTGTGTGTGGCTTAGTTGATTATGTGTCCAGTTCTTTTTTTTTTTTTTTAAGATTTTATTTATTTATTTGACAGACAGAAATCACAAGTAGGCAGAGAGGCAGATAGAGAGAGAGGGGGAAGCAGGCTCCCTACTGAGCAGAGAGCCCGATGCGGGCCTCGATCCCAGGACCCTGAGATCATGACCTGAGCTGAAGGCAGAGGCTTTAAACCACTGAGCCACCCAGGCACCCTATGTGTCCAATTCTTGATTTCATCTGAGATCATGACCTCAGGGTCTTGAGATTGAGCCCCACTTTGGACTGCATGCTAGGCAGAGTCTGCTTGAGAGTCTCTACTTTCCCCCACCCTCTCAAAATAAACTATTTAATTAATTAAAAAAAAAAAAAGATCTCCTTAGATAGAGTTTGGCCTTGCTGTTCTTTCAGGTGTAATTCAAAGTTATTTTACTAGAGCCCTGTTGGTGGGCAGTAGGGTATGGAAGATAAGTATTCTGTAATCTTATAAGGAGACTTCCATCTGTGTGTCTGGGCTGTGACCCTCACAACTGTGACCTTCACAAGTTTTTTTTTTTTTTTCACCTTTTGGTGAGACCAAGGTCATAGGGATTGGAATGGAACAAGTGTCTCCTTACCAAGTGGTATAAGGGTCTAGTAAAGCCTTTTCCCTTTGAGAGTAGGCCTTTGCTATGGAGAACACTCCACAGCATATTTCAGATGGTTATTCTTTCCCTTTCTCTATCAGCACTATGGGGTAATTTTTCTTCACTCTTCATCATGAGAACCTGGTAGGGTTTCTAGGGTCAAAATGCATTAAAGTATGTGAGCCTCCTTGAAACTACAGCTCCCAGAAGTTTCCCACTGTCAAGCTAGTCCAACATAGATTGCTAATTCCTCAAATTTACCATTTGAGTGTTTCTGCCAGTTTTTGGCATAGTGGTTTTCTTCAGGTAAGCAGATCTTGGTTGCAACTCCTGAGTTTGCCTGTCTCTGTAGATTTCAGATTAGTGTTTTGCCTTGTGACCTCAGTTCTCTGATGGGTCTCAGAGAATCACTGATTTCAACTTTTTCAGCTTTTCCATTGATATAAGGATAGGAATCATGACAGCCACATTCTTTACATATGACAGATTAAACTGGAAGTCCTCATATCCAGTTTTTAGTACATATTCATTCAACCAACTAGTGTTTTACCACCTATTTTAAGTATAAAAGCTGTTTCAGTTACCTAGTCCAATTCTTAGTGAGGAAACTGCTCTGAGATTAATATTCAATATTAATTAAATATTATTTTCTTACTCATATCTGTACAATTGCATCAATGAAATGCATACCTCAGTTAGAAGAAATATATGCAAATAGGTATAATGAATAAAAAATTTTCTGTTTTAAACCTTTATCTTCTTAAGTTTCTTATTTTTTAAGGCAAGCAAATCTTAGAATTGATTAATAACAGTCCAAGTTAACATTCACTAGGAGAGCTACTGGTAAACACCCTGTATAATCCACTATCAGTCATGTGGCAACACTTATTTATGGAAATTTTAGTCATAGCCATTTTTGAGCAAGTCATTACCTTTTGACATTGGGTATCAATATCAAAAAACAAAATGTTTGGGGTTTTTTTTGCTGCTTTTGTGTTGTCAATTTTATCAAGGCAAGGGAAATATGTAGTTTTTCATCTCATTGTATATAACATAATCACCTGCATGCTTGTTCATTTCATGAATTCCAGGAGCTAATTCTAAAGATTGCATTTAGGCCTTTGCCTTAGTATTCTTATTTCCTTCTGAGGCTGCAGCTCTTCTGCTTTGTGCATTTGTTCATTGTTCAGTGGACTCATTCATTCTTACTTGGAATTCCCGCAGAGATTCTCTATGTAAAAATATAAATAATCTCTAAGCTTCTAGAGATAGTAAAAAAAAAAAAAAAAAAAAAAAAAAGAAACAAACAAAACAAACAAACCCCTCAAAACAAAACAACTGTGTATTCTAGTAGGAGGATTTGTTCCTCTTATAAGTATGGATTATTGATGCTAAAGCAACTTTGCATGTAAACCGGGTTGAACAAATAATTGAACAAATTTCAATTTATTCAATTTAAAATATAAATAAGATTCATATTTTTTACTGAGAAGTTATAAATAAGCAAGGAAGTTGTTCCATATTGACCCTGTTGCTTCTAATTAAGGGCAGAAGTAGTATGAACTTAGGTTTATTTTAATATATATCCAAACCAATTGATATAGAATATATATGGGTATATGGGTATTCATGATTTGGTATACACACAAGTATTTCCTTGTGTAAGTTTCTGGCATTGCTCAGAGACAATGACAGCCCAGCAGAAACAAGCACACCCACCACTCAGATTTGGTTTCCAAATACCACTTTCTATTAAAGGAATCAGAGCTCCTAGGAGAAATGGTTGATTTTAGTGCTAGGGAAGAGATTATACAAACAATCCTGCAGTATCTTGTAGTTCCAGAATGTAAGGGAATTTAATAACAACAACAAAGTTAATTAAATTAAATTAAATTAAAATAAAGGCATTTCAAAGTTGACAGTAAAGCCAACCCGAAAGTGCTTCCAATGGTAACAACAGGCACAATTTGAGAAGCAAAATGGATAACAGCAGTGTTGGATTTTAACCCAAGTGCTCTGATAAATATCTGAACCCTTAATGATAGAAATAAATGATTGGAAAAATGAATTCAGGGAAAGAGACAAGTGCTCTTTCATGAAAAATTCCAAATAGCAAATGTATATGGTTACTTGTCCAGAATGATTTACTCCTCCTGGATGCTTCCTCTTTCCTTGAGTGTATGCTGGACTTTTTGACCTTCTTTCAAAGAATAGGTACGCTTTAGCAAACTTTGTCTTTAAAGGGAAGATTGTAAATATTTTAGGCTTTGAGGGCCATACATCTCTATAGAAACCACTTATTTTTTTTTTTTTTTTAGAAACTACTATGTTATTGTAAAAATGTGTGAAAGCAGCCATAATTCATAAAACATAAGTGAATGGGTATGGCGACATTCCAATAAAACTTTGTTTATAAAAACACATGGAAGGCCTAATTTGACCAGTGGGCTATAGTTCTTCAACCTTTAGAATAAAGCATGCGAGAGAAAAATAATAACTTTGTAGTGGAGAAGCCTGTCCAGCACTACCTTAATCAAGTAATAAAAGTTTATGTCAACGGTGATAAGACATCTAGACATTATGAACTCCCTAAAAGAATATGAGAAGGGCACTTCACTTTTGTAGTGTTCATTTCCCAAACATACAGTTTCAGTGTAATAATAAAATATTAGACATACTCAAATTGAGGCACATTTTATAAAATATCTTTTACTATTCAAAACCATCAAGGTCATAAATAACAAAGACCTAGAAGTACATCTTTTAAAGTTCCCTGTCAACACAGCTCTTTATATTCCAATTTGAATAAATTTATATCTAATTATATCTAATTATAAGGATTGCAATTTATTATTAAAAACTGATTGCATAGGTATTGGCTCTTTAAAAATATTTTAAAAAGTAGAATAAGATTTATTTTTCCTGTACTTGGAGTGGGGGAAATCCAAGGCTTTTGCAATGATATGGGCCAAATGGCTTCAGATTAGTATGCCAAAACTTCTGTGATTTTATTTTGGGCATTCTAAATGGCTCCAAGTTGAATCTTGAAAATGTTATGGTGCTACGGTCTGTTTATGTCCATTCAAAATTCATGTATTGAAACTTGATCCCTGACATAATTGTATTAGAAAGTGAGACCTTTGAGTGGTGATCAGGCCATGAGGACGGATCCCTCATGAATGCTATTAGTGCCCTTATAAAAGCCGTCAAGGAAAACTCCCTTGCCTCTTCCAACATGTGAGGACACAGGAAAAAAGTTTACATCTATAAAACTATAACTGAATTCTCACCAGACACTAAATCTGCTGGCACCTTGATTTTAGACATCTCAGTCTCCATGACTCTGAGAACTATATTTCTGTTGTTTAGAAGCTACTCATTCTCTGGCATTTTGTTATAGCAGCCTGAATGAACTAAGACACATGGTGATAGATAAAAGTCATTGTTACTGTATGATTTTAAAATTGACCGTAATGAATCACTTGGTCATAGCATGATTACTTGCATGTGTGATTGGAAAGGCTGGTACATGCAAATGGAAGCTCCACCTTTTCGACTGAATGCCAGTGAAATCTGTTTTTTGTCTAGTTTTCCTTGCATGTGATAAAGAAAGCCTTTTCCAATTTTCCAGGTCTTAAACTATAGTAAACATTAAGAAATATAAAATTTTATGATAGCAGCCAAAGATCACTGCTCGGATTAAGGAAACGGTGGAAGCAGAAGCATTGATTTCCATTAACTCCCTTTTTAGTATCCATGCTAGGCTGGTGCTCTACTTGTATTACTCATAGAGACTGACAAAAACTATAAGATTAACAAGGTGGTTTCCCAGATCACTCTAACCAAATCTGATATGGTTAAGACCACACAGCAATTGCAACAAGCTGAACATGACTAATAGAACGTAATGCACTGTTCTAATGCTTAATTTTCAATTTCTAATGTACAGTACAGTCAGATAAAATTTCTGTTTTAAGGAATAGTGTTCAATATTTAAGTTTTTTCAAAAGAATATTAAGTGTCTGCATACTGTCTGAATCTAGGACAGTGGGACTTGGGCTTCATGACCTTTCAAAGTAAGTATATACTACACTGCTGATACCATAATTCCTTAGAGGAAGAATCCCAGGATCTAAGAACTTAGTTACCCATAACCCAACTAGAGCATGGCTCATACACCCAGCTAAATTCAAGGTCCAAGCCAGTCTGTGAAATATTTGTCAACTACATGGGAAGACATAAGTTAGAATATCCGGTGCACTATTATAAGAAACAATTATTTCCTATTGCTAGTGCCACTGACAGGAAAAGACTGATGAGACTCTGGATTTGGACAAAATCACATTGCTTACTTAAGAATACTTTGGGTCTCTATTCACAAAGTCACCAGAAAGAGATGTGAATTTAAATGGGGCTTTGGGCAGAAATAGGCATTAAATTCTTCATAAAGATTTGTGGCCCGGGACGCCTGGGTGGCTCAGTTGGTTAAGCCGCTGCCTTCGGCTCAGGTCATGATTCCAAGGTCCTGGAATCGAGTCCCACATCGGGCTCCTTGCTCGGCGGGGAGCCGGCTTCTCTCACTGCCTCTGCCTGCCTCTCTGCCTGCTTGTGTGTACTCTCTCTCTCTATCTCTGGCAAATAAATAAAATCTTTAAAAAAAAAAAAATTGTGGCCCTAGAATTCCCACTGGAATCTATGACCTGACTTTTCAGCTGATTTTAGAAGTGTCTGCAACTAGAAAGCACAACAGGAGCTTTTGGCAAAAACTGAATAATGCTACTCAGCAGAGACCACTGAGATTTTCGAATCAAAAGCTGCCTGATGCAACTGTTCATCATAGCTCTCTGAAAGATAATTGCTAGCTTTTTACTGAACATTTGTAGAACATGCCTCCACCCTGGAAGTACATAAAATAATCCTGAGAGAAGTAATAACTAGTAGATAATATATGGGAAACATCCAAGTACAAAAGGAGCTGATCAGTACAGCTCACTGATAAAATGGAAATGTCATATTCAAGGTCATGAAACAGAAAAGATTGGGAGAAATTCACCACATACATGAACAGGTTGCCTAAAGGGGCATGACAGAGCCCTCTGAGGATCTTGCCCATTACTGTATCTCTGAATCCTATGATCATCTTCTCGTCTGTACCAAACAAGCTGCTGGATTCTCTGTTGGGAGTTCTTAGATGGAGATTTGTCTTGCTCTTTTGAAATTGGCTTTGATATTTTCTGCCATTCATAAACTTTGGTAGAAGGAAGCAGCATCAGCTTTGCACAGTGGGCAGAGCTGTGGGCTCTTTGGTTAAGGATGGAGGAGATACTAAGTTTGATTCCTCAGAGAAGTGTTTGAATATTTACTTAAACTTGATCCCATTTCAATAGCCTCATGGAACAGTAGAATGGTCAGTTATGTGGGCCCATGGTAACCAGACAGTGTTTTAAAATCCTACATGTGCCACTCTTGTTATGGAATTTTTTTTTTGACTTTTTAAAAATTTTTTTTTTATTTTTTCAGCGTAACAGTATTTGTTATGGAATTTAAAGAAAGATAGATTGCACTGAAATCCTAAAGACAGACTTTTGAAAATGGCTTTTGACTGATATTTCATAGTAAATTTTATCTAGGCCTTGCTTATCATATGGCAGAAGCAACCATAGAGAATGCAATCAAAATTATGAAACAGTAAATTGCATATCATGTTGAGTTACCTGGTCATATTTCATTTGATAAAGCAATTCACTGCATATTTTTACTTTACAACTTCACCATTTTACTGCCATATCTAATAAACAAAAAAATTGGCAGGAAAGCATGCTACATCGACATATCATATTCTTTATCATTCCAACAACTGAAGTCTCCTTTAACTTTAGAAAATGTGGTCCATATACACTATGGAGTATTATGTCTCCATCAGAAAGGACGAATACCCAATTTTTGTAGCAACATGGATGGGACTGGAAGAGATTATGCTGAGTGAAATAAGTCAAACAGAGAGAGTCAATTATCATATGGTTTCACTTATTTGTGGAGCATAACAAATAGCATGGAGGACATGGGGAGTTAGAGAGAAGGGGGTTGGGGTAAATTGGAAGGGGAGGTGAATCATAAGAGATTATGGACTCTGAAAAACAATCTGAGGGGTTTGAAGTGGCGGGGCGCGGGGTGGGAGGTCGGGATACCAGGTGGTGGGTGTTATAGAGGGCACGGATTGCATGGAGCACTGGGTGTGGTGAAAAAATAATGATACTGTTATGCTGAAAATAAATAAACGAAAAAAAAATAAAGAAACGTATGAAGCAAACAGTAAAAAAAAAATTAGAATGGGCAATTAAAATACTTACTGCTGAATAGGTGGGTGGGAAAGTTTGAAGGGGATTTTTAAATTTATTTTTTATTCCTTTTTAAATTTTATTTATTTTATTTAATTTTTAAAAGGTTTTATTTATTTATTTGACAGAGGGAGTGAGAGATCACAAGTAGGCAGAAAGGCAGGCAGAGAGAGAGGAAGGAAAGCAGGCTCCCCGCTGAGCAGAGAGCCCGATGTAGGGCTCGATCCCAGGACCCTGAGATCATGATTTGAGCTGAAGGCAGAGGCTCAACACACTGAGCCACCCAGGCACCCCTTTTTATTCCTTTTTTAAAATTTAAATTCAATTAACCAACATATAGTACATTAGTTTCAGATGTAGAGTTCAATAATTCATCAGTTGCATATAACACCCAGTGCTTACCACATCACCTGCCTTCCTTAATGCCCATCACTCAATTACCCCATCTCCCATCCACCTCCTGTCCAGTATCCCTCAGTTTGTTTTCTATAGTTAAAAATCTCTCATGGTTTGTCTCCCTAACTGATTACTTTCCATTCAGTTTCCCTCTCTTCCTCTATGATCCTCTGTGGTGTTTCTTATATTCCACATATGAGTGAAACCATATGATAATTGTCTTTCTCTGATTGATTTATTTCACTTAGCATAATACACTCCAGATCCATCCGTGTCAATGTAAATGATAGGTTAAGTATTCATCTTTTCTGATGGCTGAGTAATATTCCATTGTATGTATATATACAATATCTTCTTTATCTATTCATCTGTCGATGGACATCTTAGCCCTTTCCATAGTTTGGCTATTGTGGACATTGCTGCTATAAACATTGGAGTGTTTGTGCCCCTTCAGATCATTATATTTGTATCTTTGGGGTAAATTCCTAGTAGCATAATTGCTGGGTTGAAGGGTCGCTCTATTTTTAATTTCTTGAGGAATGGGTAACTTGATTAAAATGGTATCTTCACACTAAGGAAGAGAGAAAGTAAAGTATTTTGGAAGCTCCAGTGAAAAAATTTCTGGCATAAAAGTTGAAAGAGGGAGTGAGGGATATTGCTGTATATTCCTTTATTTATTTTCCTTTTCACAGATTTGCTCTCATTCTTTTTCTGATCCTGCTTCCCTGAAACAGTGGTTGCAATTACATGTCTTAGTGGAGTAAACTATTACATATAACATGTGATTTGTAACAAAATATTTGACATATTCATTCTTAAAGGAGCTTCACTATGGGCTGTTACCTATGTAACCATATTGGGTGAACTGGATGCCATACCTTCACCAAGTGGAAGATACCATTGTGTAACTCTATCTGCCAAATCCTACTATGTCTTTCTGGGGACTGGTATTACTTATTGAACTAATGTACAAACAGTACAGACCAGCCAAACCAAACCAACAACAACAACAGTAACAACAAAAAGAGTGTTCAGTGATACATAGGTAATAGAAAAAATGGGAAGAAATTATGGTGAAACTGAAAAGGTTCACACTGTGAGTTATCACCAACAAGTAGGTAGACACATCTGCACGAGTACACCTGTTACCTTTTTCTGATCTGGTACTAACATATGGCTAATGTTGGGAGGATCATCTCACCTTTTTTCTCTAGAGAAGGGAAGTTGGGCTTATCCTGATTTTTGGTTTAGCATGAGGATTCTACCTGGTTAATCTGGGGGAAAGATAAGATGCTGGACCTTCTCATGATTCAACTGACCAATGGCTGGCTCAAGCCACCATTTGAATTACAACGTGAAAATTTTCACTATTTTGGTTCTTTTTCAAGTATTCTAAGAGAAATGCTACCACTGAATCTTGAGGGTAGAGGGTCGCTTTGGGCTGAGCATCTGTTCACTGTGATGGTGAATGTTGATGATGAGCTGCTCAGACAGACACCTGGGTATAACGGGAAGCACACTGCTACTGCACTTGCCCAGTGTATCAGAACTTGATTTGCTTATTAAAATCTATAAATTGTGAATGTGGAAGGAATGACTACAAGGAATGCTATTTATAATTTACACAGGCCTGAGTGGAATGGTCTGAAGAGTGGTATGGTGGCCACGTAACACTGACTCTACTTTGAAACTTCTAAGGAACTTCTAGGAAGCCTCATGACACACCCAGACTGAGTTGTACTTGAGGCTAGAATATCCCCAACTGAATGTTAGGAGTACACAGTAGTTTTTTTGTGCACATGGTAAACTAGTCTTGTGTACACATGATACAGCCAACCTGTGCTGGAAGCCAGGGTTATACAATGTCAACAGTGTATAAAAGTAATGAGACCTGATTCCCCCAGGTCTCATGTGTTAAAAGTTTAGACCCAGCCTCAGATTATATTTCAAACAAAAATTGCATGCCCTTTTTTCAAAGATTTGTCTATTTTTAGGGAGAGAGAGAAAGAGAGCACGTAGAAGTGGGGTAAGGAGCAGAGGGAGAGAATCTTCAAGCAGAGTCTCTGGGAGGAGAACCTCATGTGGGGCTGGATCTCATGACTTATGAGATCATGAGATCATAACCTGAGCTGAAACCAAGAGTCAGATTCTCAGCCAACTGAGCCATCCAGGCACTCCCAAAATTACATTCTTGAAGACAAGCTATTATAATTAGACTTGATTGATTGATTGAAAAGGTACACTCCCTAGTGCAGAAGTGATTTTTTATATTAAGGAATAAATATTTAGGCAGTGCTTTCTATATGCCTTACGCTGAACGAGTAACTGGAGTAACAAAGACATTGTAACAGAAGCTGTGATGTTCCTCTCGTATCCCATGGTGATCACCAAGCATTCATTAGCTCTTTTCAAAGATATTAGCCACAGTTGGCAGTCACCAGGGGAGATTAATGAAATACAAGAGGACTGAATGTATCCCCAACCTGAGAACCACAACTGTCAACAATTCCCTAAGAGAGCTGCAAGCTCACACAGGAAGGACTATTGGATATTTTGATTTCTCTAGAATTTAATGTTGTTACAGAGTGGGTTTGCAGTTGAAGTGGGAATGTTCTGTCTTTATCTCAGGATGCATGATACCTGTCTTTTCATTTTAGGCCAAGATAAGACCAGAGGGATGTGTCATGTGCTGTTTAAAGTCTGATACCACCCTGCTGATCCCCAAGGTTAGCTTCTTTACCTGGACTAGTTGGTTTGAAAACCCTGTCTTAGCTATTTGAGGGGCCATTTGGATCTTTTTCTGGCTGCTTTCTCAAGAGCAAGATTCCGGCAGAATGCAGAATGATCATGGCAGTTCAAACCCCAGACCTTGTGGTCTGGCTGCACAAAATGTGTAGGCACATGGAGCTCTGCTATGGGATATTTCTCAGATCTGTGATGTTTGCTTGCACTCTTTCTCACTGCACTGTATCCTTTACCTTTAAATAAAAGCCTTATGTGAATGTACTCTGTAGGATCTGGTGGAGCCTTTGAAATACCCAAACTTGGATTACAATATAAATGTTCCTCTATAGGAGGAGTCTTAGGAACCCAGTCTTAGAAAACCAAACTATCAAGTACACTTATGGGAAGAATGTCACTGGACAGCATGGCCTCATTCTTGTTCTCTACTGACATGGACACAGTGGATAAAATGGGAACATATCCTATCTCCTTGGGATAAAACAAATATTTTTAATACAGGCTCTTCCTATGGGGGTAAAGAGAATATTACATAATGATACTGAGAAGCTGATGTCACTAAAACCTGTGTATGATATATGAGGTATAATTGTGTCCATAAATTAAATAGGGCACAAAATGTAATAAATCATGTTCTCTACTTACCTCTCCTATCACTGAGGATGGGGGGTAAGAAAATATCTTTTTATTGAAAGGAATGAAATTGATCCCATAATTTAATTAATAGATGTTGTGTTAAACATTACTTTAATTGATGGGGCTGCCTGATGTAACAAAGAGTTATATTTATTAATAGAATTAAGTAGAAATAAAATATTTGTAGCTAGTGATTCCTGGGATTAGAAAAGAATTCAGGAGGGCCAATTTGAAGCCTCCACCTAATTCGATAACTATGAAAGATAATAGATCAGGAAAAAATGAAATGTGAACATGTCAACAACCATAACAAGATAATTGTCTAAACATGTAACCAGTAGTTTGTAGCAGAAAGCTCCAAGCGTCTTTATCTGTACAATATATGTAGCATGATATATCTGGTCTGTCTTGATTGCTTATTAAAAACAACCACAAGAACAAACCTGGACTTTATGGGTTTATGTGGCAGGGCTAACTGGATGATGGAGGATAGTCATGTAGCTGTATAAATGGGGGAATCTCAAATGGAATCAGATTAAATGGCCTTATTTGTGCCAGCATTTTCTCATACATTCTTCAAATCTCTCCTATTAATTTGAAACAAAAAAAGAATCCCAACAGAGGAGAAATATAAATTTGGGGAAATTGAATTCAGCAATTCCTTGATCCTTTAGGAAAAGAACATTTCATTAGTTTCTGGGGCTTGCTTCATCATTTGAATCCTTCATAAAGATTGGTGCTGGGTTAAATGTTTGCTTTCTGTTAACTCTGCTTTGATAATTTAGCCATTTGAGTTAGCACAAAACTGATATAAACCGTATCCTTTCAGAAAACCACTCAAGAAAAAAATTTAAAGTATATAAATATAATACAACTCAAATGGAAACATAATATCATGAAAATGAATTTTTAGGTTAAAATACACACAAGCACAAAAATGAACATTTTTTCATGCATATTTTAAGAAAATTTCAAGGAGGTGCTTATATATATCTCATTAACAATCTTAAAAAATAATAAGAAATTTATCCATTTTGAGTTTATCTTTATAGTGTATATGGATCTATGGAGTATTATGCCTCCATCAGAAAGGACGAATACCCAACTTTTGTAGCAACATGGACGGGACTGGGAGAGATTATGCTGAGTGAAATAAGTCAAGCAGAGAGAGTCAATTATCATATGGTTTCACTTATTTGTGGAGCATAACAAAAAGCATGGAGGACATGGGGAGTCAGAGAGAAAGGGGTTGAGGTAAATTGGAAGGGGAGGTGAGTCATGAGAGACTCTGGACTCTGAAAAACAATCTGAGGGGTTTGAAGTGGTGGGGGGGTGGGAGGTCGGGGTACCAGGTGGTGGGTATTATAGAGGGCACGGATTGCATGGAGCACTGGGTGTGGTGAAAAAATAATGATACTGTTATGCTGAAAATAAATAAATTTAAAAAACTTTAGGGGCGCCTGGGTGGCTCAGTGGGTTACGCCGCTGCCTTCGGCTCAGGTCATGATCTCAGGGTCCTGGGATCGAGTCCCGCATCGGGCTCTCTGCTCAGCAGGGAGCCTGCTTCCTCCTCTCTCTCTCTGCCTGCCTCTCTGCCTACTTGTGGTCTCTCTCTGTCAAATAAATAAATAAAATCTTAAAAAAAAAAAACAACTTTATATAAATAAATAAATAAATAGTAAATTTTTTTTAAAAAAGAAATTTATCCAGTAAACACAATAAAAAGAAAAATATAAAGCAATTTTAAGTAAGGTAAAATTAAAATCTTATAAATAAGAGTAAACGCATCCAATCAATTTTAAACTCATATACACGGACACACAGAAATACACACAAACACCATGCCTGATTGGCCAATAAAGTTCTAAGAGTGAAATTAAGGGTTGGTTTTACATTAGAAAATATATTAATGCAGGGTAGCATGTTATTAAGTTAGAAGACTACATGATCACATGAATAAATGCATCACAGATCTTACAGGTCTTTAATACATTCAACATCTATTTTATGAAAATAATTCTTAGAAAATGAGGGATGGAAGTGCATCTATAAAAAGAAGAAGTATTGAAGAAAGCAGAGAGAGAAAAAAAACAACACAGCCAACAAATAGTTGTAAAGAATTGAAAAGTTTACGTCCAAGATCAGAATGAGTCAAAGATGTCCATATTTGCCACTTCTTCTTAAATTATACAGATTTTCCTTCTTTTTCTTTTACTTATTTACTTCTTAAAAATTGAGATGTGATTGACATAGAGCAATGTATTAGTTTTAGGTGAATGAAACTGTGTTTCAACATCTGTATGTATTGCAAAATGATCACCACAATAAGCTTAGTTAACGTCCATCACCACATACAGTTTATAAATCTGTTGTTATATTGTGATGAGCCTTTTAAGATCTTCTCTCAGCAACTTTCTGACATACAGCATAGCAGTGTTACTGCTACACAGGTATTCCTGATTAGTACAGTAAAGTAAGAAAAAGAAGTTAAAAGGATGTGAAATAAAGAAGACTGCTATGCTTTATCAATAACAGGATAGTATTTGTTGGAAATTAAAAATAATCTAGAGAATATTAACATTTCTAAAAAGAGAACATTTTAGCAAGTTTGAAAACAGTGTCAAATATTAACTCACAGAATAAATCTAGGAGAAAGATGCAAATCTTGAATAACATAAATGGACCTAAAAAGGTTTATCAGTGAAATAATTATAAATTATATGTATAATTCATATATTTAACTCATATATAATGATATAATTATGTCATGGCAAAAATACAATTTAAAATCACATTAAATTTTGGAGACAAACATGATGATGCTCATTAGGAAGTCTGATGCCCAAGCCTTGCCATGACTATTCCATTGTTGGTTCCGTTCTAGAGGAACCACTGTACATATGACAAGATTGTAAGCATGTTCTGTGAAGCACTAACTATAAAGATAACACATGTTTTTTAAAAGCTATTCTACCATAATGTAATGAATCCATAATTTATTTCTAAGTGGGATTCTGTACAACACAGTGAATATTATGGATGTACATGTATATAAATGGATAAATCTTATAAATATAATTTCACAAAAGTAATTGCAGAAAATAATGCTACATTTGGTGGAAACTATTTAATGTGCAAAGATGTACTAGATGATAATACATTTTTATATGGATTAAAATATGAATAGTAACATAAAGCATTCATAGGATGGAAATGCAGCAATTTCAGATAATGATTACCTTTTAGGAAGGTAAGGGAAAAGTAGAACTGGAGGGTGGCATAGTTTTACTAATATTTGTGTTATTTGGGGTGCCTGAGTGGCTCAGTTGATTGGGCTTCTGACTCTTGGCTTTGTCTCAGGTCATGATCTCAGGGTTGTGAGATAGAACCCCTTGTCGCTCGTGGCTGAGCATGGAGCCTGTTTGGGATTATCTCTCTCCCTCTCCCTCTGCACTCCCACCACTTCCCGGCCCCCATGGTCTCTCAAAAAAGAGTGTTATTTAATTACTTAAATTCATTTTAGTGAAGAGTATGTTTTGCATCTGTCATACCATATTTTGATTTTTCATTTTCTTTGGAATAATTTATGATGAAAAGAAAAAAATCTTTCTGAATTTATGACTGGAAATTAAAAGCTTCTTAATTTGTTCTTATGGAGACATAGATTGAAAATATTGATCTAATTGTTAACCTATGCCTGGGAATTTTCTCTTACTAGAGTTTTATGTTGTTTTTCCCTTCTTTTGAAAATTAGATTTTATTGTTTTAGCTCAAAATAACTTATAACTCCACAACATAAAAGTAACCAAAATAATCATATATGTGTAGTACATATTTCTATATTTAGGATGAATAAAGCCAAAGGTAATGAATCTTTCATTGTTTTCTCTGAGTCTTATGGTGGAAAAATAAGAGAACTGAGTGGTTGAAATCAAATATTTAAAAAAATGAGATTAAGAGTCACTTATGGTTTGTCTCCCTCCCAATCCCATCTTGTTTCATTTATTCTTCTACCCACTTAAGCCTCCATGTTGCATCACCACTTCCTCATATCAGGGAGATCATATGATAGTTGTCTTTCTCTGCTTGACTTATTTCGCTAAGCATGATATGCTCTAGTTCCATCCATGTTGTTGCAAATGGCAAGATTTCATTTCTTTTGATGGCTGCATAGTATTCCATTGTGTATATATACCACATCTTCTTGATCCATTCATAAAAATAAAAAATTAAAAAAAAAAGATACTACACAGTTTATTAAAAAAAAAATGATTGCATTGTTTTTCTTCTTAGAGCATCTTACTATAGACATTGAGCTATGTGGATGGGCTAGAATGAATTAAAAAAAAATACCTAGCCACAAATTCTTAATATTAGCTTATACTATGTTTCTGCCTAACCCATCATTTTTGTATATTTAGTAAGCATTACTTTTCCTGAGAAGAAGCACAAAACAACAAAAAAGTATATATTGCTGAATTATCAAACAGCATACCCCTCGGCGAACAATTTCTGTCTTCTTATTGCTGAGATTTCTTCCAGCTTTGTGAGTTCTTGCTCCTCCTCTGACTTTGTTGTGTACTTTACCCTTTGATACCCTGTGGTACTCCAATAGTGTTTTTGTTAATGCACTTATTTAATTAGTTTCTTGTGACTCTTTTCCATGTTCCTCTAACAAAAGGAAATCTGTCTACTGATAAATTCCATAGTGCACACAATAGTACCTAGCACATGGTTTGTGCCCCCAATATATTTGTTGAATTAAAAAATTGAATAATTCTGAATATTATCAGCACAATTAATGCATTAATGAAGTTATAGTTATCAACGATGGACATTCATGTGCCCACCGAGTATAACATTGTCTGGAAGTAAGCAGTTGCTGTCATGAACAAATTTACAGGAAATTAAGAAGGTAAGCCCTGGAGATTAGGAAGACCACCTTAAGCAGCACTGATAATTTAAAATATGGGAATAAAATTCTCATTTCAAAATTCATCAAAATACAAATGATATGCAACCTCGACAAGACAGAGTTTACTCTTTATCTCAGTGCTGAAAACTAAGCTCAGAAATTTAATTTGTGATACTGCATTATAACAGTAGTTGAATACATGACTTTGCCTTATGTGACAGTAAACATATTGATAAGAAAATAATGTATATCCGACAATTAGAATAAGCACATCTCAGTTTGTAAACCTGGTGATTCACAGACCTATACCCCTGGGGATAAAAATATATGTTTATAAAAAATAAAAAATTAAAAAAAAAAAAAAAAAAAAAAAAAAAAAGAATAAGCACATCTGAAGTACTGAGGGGACCGAAAAAATACTAGACTGAGACTTCCAGTATCTTTAAAACATTTTCCTATATTTCTGCTCTCTAAAAAAGCTTTTTCTTCTCGACAAAGTTAATTTTTTTTTCTTTGCCCTACACATTACTGTTTTATATTGTTAATCAGAATATAAACTCAACCTAGCCAGGTGGTGCAATGGAAATTAATGTGAGAAGAGAGGAATTATACTCAAATAGAATTCCAAAGACTTACAAATTAAATAAATGGGCATTTGGGAAATCATAGAGGGAGTTGATTTTAAGATGCTTGGCCAAAAAAATTAAAATAAGTTTACTTAAATGGAACATACATAAATCTGAACTATATAATGGGCTTTCGTGATAGGCCAGAAAGCCACTGATGCAATACAGAGGAGGAAGAACGGCATTTCAGTAAGGACTTCCATTCACTCACACCTTTGTGAACTCTTCCACATAGTCCTAGTGATTTTCCTTCATTCATGACATTAGATACCAAGATCTTTTTTTAAAGTTTTTTATTTTAAATCTAGTGTACTTAGCATACAGTGTTACATTAATTTCAGGAGTATAATACAGTGATCCTATAATTCTATGAACTACTCAGTGCTCATCATGATAAGTGCAGTCTTTAAGGGTTTGTTCTCTGTGAAATACTAGGATCTTTTTTTTCCCTGTTTTTCGAGATTTTATTTATTTATTCGACAGAAAGCAAGCGAGAAAGAGAGAGCACAAGTAGCAGAGTGGCTGACAGAGGGAGAAGCAGGCTCCCCACTGAGCAAGGAGCCCGATGTGGGACTCGATCCCAGGACCCTGGGATCATGACCTGCGCCAAAGGCAGGCACTTAACCAACTGAGCCACCCAGGTGCCCCATGAAATACTAAGATCTTATAACAACAATCACTTCTGTATGATTTTATGGGATTTGGAGTGCTAGTTGGAAGAGCTAGAGATGAAATGGTGTCATTAATATCAACAAGGATAAGGGAGGCTCAAGTCAATAAACCAAATCATCAAATGCCATCAGAAACTAGGACTATTTATCAAAATGAGCATCGAGGTGGCATAGAAATTAGCTCAAAGGTAATAGTCTAACCGAATGCTTTTTATTGCTTAGTAGGTAAATGAATTACCTGTATATAATGTTAAAATGTAGATTCAGAGCGAACAGGTCTACATTTCTGATGCATTTCTGAGATTTTGCATTTCTAATAGGTGATGCTCATTTGCTTATCTGTAGGACTACAGATTCACATATCATGGGTCTCACCCACAGAGGTCTCTTTCTGAAGTTAATGAATCATAGTTTCTGAGAAAAAATATTGATAGCAGGCCCTGAAAGTATTGTTTAATGTTATAATGAAACTTAAACAGCCACTTATCAGGTCCAATAAACAAAATCTAACATTATTCTGTATCCTAATGCTAACATGTACAGCTTCATATTCAGTGGTCCTGACCTCATCCAGTTTCCAGAACTAATCAGTTTATGGAGCATTAGTATCTTAAATAAAAGGATAGCAAAGTCCCTGGTATAATCTCCCAAGTTTATAGAATACATTCTCCTGGTCTCCTTTAATGATATCCAATGCTCATTTACTGTGGAAAGAGAAATCTCCAACTTTTAGAGACTACTATATCTCTGTTTATGTGGGCTTAATCTCTGAGGACCGAGAAGCATAGTCCAGTATTCACAGTGAGGGCCAGGCATGTAGGTGATTAATGTATTTTTATCTGGATTGACTTCACAGTAGGTCCACTGGGTCCCAGAACTCATCATGCAGTTATTTCCCTGGTTCCTGAGTCTAAGATTAGAATTGCTATCCTCAGCAACAGGAACGATTCCCACTATGCTTTTCTAACCTATAAAGTAAGAACTATCATTGTAGAAGACCCAACTGAAAGCCATTTCACCCCCACATACTTCCCAGCCAAATAGCACATCAAAAGCAAGTTTGGGGTAAGTACGAATACCCAACTTTTGTATCAACATGGACAGGACTGGAAGAGATTATGCTGAGTGAAATAAGTCAAGCAGAAGAGAGCCACTTATCATATGGTTTCACTTACTTATGAAGAATAAGGAATAACACGGAAGACACTGGGAGAGGGAAAGGAGAAGTGAGTTGGGGGAAATCGGAGTGGGAGACAAACCATAAGAAACTGTGGACTCAGAGAAACAAACTAAGGGTTTTGGAGGGGGGTGGAGGGGTGAGCCTGGTGGTGGGCATTATGGAGGAGACGTATTGCATGGAGCACTGGATGTGGTGCATAAACAATTAATTTTGGAACACTGAAAAGAAAAATTAAATTAAATTTAAAACAAGCAAGTTTGAATCCTTGGGGAAACAGCAGAGAGCAGAGCCACAATCAAGTGTTTGAAATCAAGCTTTCAGTTGATATTGTACCAAAACATGCTGAAAGGTCTTATAAAATGACATAGTGTTATTATGTATGTAATTGGATGGTGAATTTAATTGAAACTGCTAATTCTAGATGTCATATGTTTGCTAGAATAAATTAATACAGGTTTGGCACTGATTTGCAGCTATTGGCATGAAGTAACTTTTCTCCATGCTAATTAGATATATGAAATCAAGCAGCTTTCACTAGGAACAGTAGTATGACTACCATTTTCCCCCAAAGGGAGTCCAACTTCAACCTTTTTTGCTTTCAACTTGTATAAAGATTTTGTTATGTTAAGACAAGAAATCTGGACAGCACGAAGTAGCAAAGACCCTGAATGTCTTGTTAAGATTCTTGTGTAACTGGGGGCACCTGGGTCGAAAATCAAGGTCAGGCAGCAGATTCCTGATTTTGGCTCAGGTCATAGTGCCAGGGTTGTGAAATCAAGTCCTGCATTGGGCTCTGCACTCAGCTAGGAGTCTGCTTGTCCCTCTCCCTCTGCTCCTCTCCCTGCTTGTGCTCTCTTCCCCTCTCTCAAATAAATAAATAATAATATCTTTAAAAAAAAAAAGATTCATGTGTAACTGATGGCAAAGAGATATTTCACCAAAACAGTTTGTCACACCAGTGAGGGATCTGGGAGTCCAAACCTCTAAGGACAAGATATTGAAAAACTGAAGGAAAAGTTACTCTACTTTTAGCACTTCACCACTAAAGATAAGAAATAGCCTTTGATGGGTCACACAATTATTTGTGTGTGTGTGTGTGTGTATGTGTGTGTATTTACTTCATGGTTATTCCCTAAACCCAGTTGATGCATACAAACAGCACACCAAAAATTAAAAGTCCAAAATCTAATATATAAAAATCCATAAATAATTTGTGGATACCAGAAAGAAATGGATCATTGTGACATTAATACCTACTTAGTAATGGGACTGAATGACCACAGAGAAAGATAACTTCCCCAAAAGTCAACCATGTAGGCCAAGAATCTAATTTTCAAATTCACCCAGGAAGAGAAATAGATTAAGGTTAAAATGGACCTCTACTGATTCTTTGTCTGTTACAATGCTCTGGCTAAATTGGCAAAGATTATTAAGAAGCAAAATTGGAGGATGCTTGAAAACAAATTTTGAGGAAGCTTTTGTGAGAGAACATCTTCAAGTACCCCAGATCCAAAGGATATCGTTTCTTATGTGAATGCCACAGAAGTCTTCCATAGCAGAAAGTCTCCTTAATAACCAGAATGCACAGTAACCAATTCTGTACCTGTCAAGCATCTATCTTCCAAGAGTATCCAGTGATTATTTTGGGGACTCACAAACAAAACTATTAATGTGTCAAGGATAGAGATCATGCAAGAGTTTAATAATGTGGAGTCTAGGGGCACCTGGGTGGCTCAGTGGGTTAAAGCCACTGCCTTCTGCTCAGGTTATGATCCCAGTGTCCTGGGATTGAGCCCCGCATTGGGCTCTCTGCTCAGCAAGGAGCATGCTTCCTCCTCTCTCTCTGCCTGCTTCTCTGCCTACTTGTGATTTGTCAAATAAATAAATAAATTAACTCTTTAAAAAATTAATGTGGAGTCCCTTTATGAGTCTAACCTGCTGCCACCAGTACTGAATGCTTGATTTGCCTGTGAAGCATCTTTGCCTCAAGTTTCAATATGTTACCTCACCAGGAAAAGACTAGCCAATTATCTCTTGGAGTAATATTTATAATGGACTCCATTATAGGCAGAACTCTTCAGTTACACTCACAATTACATACACACCAAATAGAATTTATCAGCTCGTGACACTGAAAATTCTGTGGATAAACCTAATGTTAAGTATATCTGATTCCAAGTGCTCATGCAGTGTCATGAGATATTTATATATTTTTCTTTCACAGTTCTTTATTGATTTTATTGATTTCACTTTCAGTCATCTCTTCTTTAGAGAGAACTAAAAATGCTCAGTGCAACTTACATAGCATTTAAAGTTGAAGATCACTGAGACAGTTCTTCTATTGCATCAATGTTTTATGATTTTTTGTTTGTCTGTTTGTTTTTAATGGCTGAATTTTCTTGCTTGTGTCATGTTTCTACCCCAGAGTAAAATTCTATCCAGAAAAATGTGATTCCTTGATGGGCAAGCCTGAGAGGATACATCATTATAAGAGAGAATATGTAGTCAACTGATTGGTAAGCCTGACAAAACCACTGCTGTTGGGGAAGAACAGTTATATAATGAAAAAACAATCAGCCAAAAAATGGAATTGCAAACATTAGAAATAGAGGAAGTAATTATTGGTCCATACTGGTACAGAAACTTATTTTCTGTTTAGATTTGCATCCTCAATCTGCTTTGCCTCAGAAATGACTTCAAGCTTACTAGAAGCCTTAGGTAATGTTCTCATATTTTATATAACATTGCTTTTGGGTTAGATATCCAGTTAAATGAAAGTAATTGAAGTAATAAATCAATGAAGAAGACAAGGATACTATCAATCACTCTCATCCAAAGTAGCTAACCTCATAGTACAGAAATTGCCCATTTGGATATGATCCCTAGTGAGTTTAGGATGCAGTCCTGTAAGATGCAGTTTAAGAGTTGAACCAATGATCAGTGTATGGTTGTATCTTGCTTGCCAGCTGGAATGTGAGAGCTTGGGAAACTAAGGGTATAGTTGCAGTTGGTACCAATAATGATTATACCTAATGACCACATGATATTTTGTTTCTTCTCTGTTTTATCTCTGTTGATTTAAGTCACGGATCAGCAAACTATATCTCCAGGGCCAAATCCAGCCATCTGCTTTTT
The DNA here is from genome assembly GCF_011764305.1 of Mustela putorius furo. Lineage (NCBI taxonomy): Eukaryota > Metazoa > Chordata > Mammalia > Carnivora > Mustelidae > Mustela > Mustela putorius. The sequence continues at coordinate 12,031,624 of NW_025421467.1, read as the reverse complement.
TTGTAAATAAAATTTTATTGGAGCTCTGCCACACTCATTCATTTACATATTGACTGCTTTTTGCCCCACTACAACCCTGTTAAGTGGTTGTGACAGAGACTATATGGCCTGCAAAGCCTAGCATGTTTACTATCTGAATATTTACAGAATAATTTTGCCAGACCCTGATTCAAATATTTATATAGTGAAAGAATGAGTGTACCCCATGAATCTTTAATTATTCCATTAAGGTGGAATCCAGGAATACCAGATAGACTTTCCGGACATGATCAAAAAGGATTATATTTTTTTCCGTGGTAACTAACTAAATGTCAAGGACAATGAAAATTTTAATTACACACTAGGGACCAGAAAAGGTACTGAGAAAATGCAGGGAACCTGGGGCACCTGGGTGGCTCAGTGGGTTAAGCCGCTGCCTTCGGCTCAGGTCATGATCTCAGGGTCCTGGGATTGAGCCCCGCATCGGGCTCTCTGCTCAGCAGGGAGGCTGCTTCCTCCTCTCTCTCTGCCTGCCTCTCAGCCTGCTTGTCATCTCTCTCTGTCAAATAAATAAATAAAATCTTTAAAAACAAAATCCAGGGAACCTCAAATGGAGATTAGCAAAGATCAGTAGTAGAGTTTAATTGAAGGTAACTGCAGTTATATAGAGGAGGGCTTCCGAAATCTCAGATATGCACAAATCATGGAAAGGGAAAACTCACAAGAGCATAACACACCATTGATGTGAGAAGTAGGCCAAAACAAAGTGTATATGGAGTAGGCATGGAGGAGGAAAGTCATAAGTCTCAGCTACATGCTGCTTTCTCAATAGGATGAAAACTATGTCTATCTATGGTTCATCATCAATGTTCCTTTTAAGAAAAATACTAACAAAATTATTTTTCTCTTTCCTGACCTCACAAGGCCATAATACCACTAAGGGAAACATGGATAACTCCTATACCAGAAGACTTCTTCTGCATCCTGCCTGGGAAAGATTTTTTTGGGTTTCTGTTGTTGTTATTGGTTATGCCTAGAAATTTGTATTATATTCAAGTTTGGCATTTTTAGAATTCTATCAGTGAAAATAGAGTATGGGTCTGTGAATCAAGAAGCCAGTAGGTGGATTCTGATAGCAATAACATATTTTAGTAAACTCTATCTTCTTCCCTCCTGATAATCATTTAATTTTTGTGAACTGCTTGTCCCCTGTGTTCACTAGCTTGTCTCCCTACTCACTCTGCACCCCCATCCCCAGGCTTATTTTTTATAAGAAGAACTCAACTTATGTTAGGTGACCTGAAGTAAAGCAAGGATCAAAATCATTTAGTGGTGTGTCCTAGAAAATAGCCCATACATTCTTTTCCCCCCCCAGCTATCAAAGATTTTTATTTAACTCATTAATTAAGCAGGAATCCAGTGAAATTTTTAAAGGAGAGGGGAAAAGCTAACAGTAGTTCAAAGGCTAATCCAAAGAGCAGACACAGATACAGACAATTAGGAATGCTAAAATCAATTAACTAATACACACAAAACTGACCAAAATCCACAGAACAAAATCAATTGCATGTCCCTTGGACAAAATTAATTTACATCTCTATTGACAAGAATAATTTTCAATCTGGCCAATTTTATTTAATTTACAAAGTTGTGAAGTGGCTCAAAAACAATAAAAAGCAAATATTAATTTATAGTCAGATTAACTCAGAAGATATACTAGACAGTGCCCAATATTCCACTGACAATGCCACCAGCAAGCCTTTGTCCACTTTAACATCCTTCACAATTTTTCCTGACCTTTCATAAGGAGAGAAAAACTGGCTTGAGCTATGTAAGTCCACATTTAACCTGCACATTCTTATTGGAAAGGTCTACAGAGCTAAACTGCTCCTTGCCTTTAATGAGTTTGTTATCCAGATTTTCCTGCAAACTTGTGAACTTTACACTTTCACTATAGTATCTATTTATCCTTTACACTTTTTTAATTTGGAAATTAGCATGATTTAATTTCTGATACTTATAACCCTAACTGAGCCATAAAAATATATGTACAAATCAGACAGTGCCCTTGTCTTTAAAGAGGTCACATTCCAGTTGTGGAATAGATACTTAAATTCTATCATACCATTAATTTATAATTTTACCAAGTAATTAAAACCTAATAACTGGGGAATATTTATATATGTATCCATTCAAGGGCACGGCTAAATTACACCTTCATTATTTAGTTAAGAACGTCAGTTTGCTTACTTTAGGCTAGGTTGCCAACCACTGCGATAAGCACTAAAATTTAAATGTAAAGATAAATAAATAATAAATAAATAAATAAATATCAATTACCTCTATCTTTAAAATGTTTATATCATGAAAAACAGAGATGTGATTCAACATTCACATTGAAGTGATAAATGCTATGAGACCATAACACTACTATTGAGGTACAGAAGGTAACATATGTCCGCGAGAAGGGAGAAGAAGGATTTTCTAAGAAAGATTTTGATCTTGTTTCCAAACAATGCTTAAAGTACAGCTAGACAGAAAGGCAGGAAGCCTGACGGTCCAAGACAAAAGAGTTTTATTATTAAAGAATTTGATTAAATTAGAGAATTAAAAACAGGCTGGAAGGCATTAAGCCTGCTCTTATTACTCCTAACAGACATGTTCATATTTAAAAATTTAAAAGAATCTTTCAAAAGTGATGTCTGAAAATTCATTTCCTGAATTACATTTTATGAATTCTAAATTTATTTTTTTCATTATCAACTAAGTTGCTCTGTAATATGAGAGACTCCTTGTTTTTAGGTAAGGGCATGACTAAATTATACACACACACACAGGTGACCCCAGAACAACACAGACATTTAGTGCCAACACGTGCACAATCAAAAATTCACACAAAACTTTTGACTCCCCAAAATCTTGATCACTAACAGCCTACTATTGATCAGAAGCCTTACCAATAAAAGAAACAATTGACACATATTGTATATGTTATATGTATTACAGACTGTACTCTTATAATAAAAGAAGAAAATGCTGTTAAGAAAATCTAAGGAAGAGAAAATACATTTTATCTAAGGAAGAGAAAATACATTTATCTAAGGAAGAGAAAATACATTTACAGAACTAAGCTGTATTTTATTGAAAAAAATCTGTGTATAAATGGACCTGCTCAGTCTAAACCTGTGTTGATCAAAGGTCAACTATGTATTAAACTGGGAGATAAATAGCCATTTATTGTAATCCAGTTGTGTCAATCATGTAGAAGAAGTTCAATCTAAAAGTTGTAGGTTAATTGGTAGCATAAATTATTGATACTGTAATCAAATGTTTCTTTTCTTATTCTTTATTTACTTAAAAGCAAACCTTCATTGCTTTTTGTTGCATATTCATATCTTTTGAGTATTTCTGTTGAATAATTATGTGCTACATTTTATGTTTTATTCAATATATCTGCTAAGACTGAAAGAGATTTTTACAGTCTTCTGTCAAATTTATATGTTTGAGATCTGACTCTTCTTTATGCATTGTATTGTTGTGAACATTAATAAAGGAGGTCTGTATAGGAATTACTTGTAAAAAGTAAATTTTTCTTAAAATGCCATTTTATCTAGTCCTTTTGAAATCATGACTGTTTGGTATTTTTGTCTTTTGAAGGAGGTGGCTTTTCATATTTTTGATAGAATTAGGAATTTAAATTTTCCTAATCATTTTGAGTTTCCATTATAAGCTCTGTTAATGGCTAATGAGTTGCCTGTTTATCTAACAATTTCAATCTATGGAAGTTGCAATCATCATAGGAAATTTGATTATTTTTGTTCTACACCAGGAAACTAAGGTGATAAAGAAGCATTTATAAGTATTATAAGATTTTTAAAGTCCTTCACTTATTTAAGGAATTATTTTTGAGTGTCTATCTTTAGCTTTGCAATTTAAAGCCTATTATTAGCAATTGTGAACTAAATTGGATCACTTGATGAAATGAGAAGCTCCTTGATATTTCTATACCATTCCTTAGGAGAGTAGCTGAATCAAAGTAAGCACTTAGTAAATACCTACCAAACCTTCAGTTGAATAATGGGAATGTTTCTCTCCATTTATACTGCTTAAAACCTCAGTGAACCCCAGCTCTCAGTTGATTATTCATTGTTTCATGTTAATATAGAAAGAAGATGAAAATTATCTTCCTGCTGGCAGCATCTTCTCAGTTGATTCTATATTACTAATTAATGTTCTTGGTTTGAAGGATCATTGCTTCTTTTGCTCACTATCATCTACCCACAAGGGTGTATTATCTTTTATTTGACTTGTAACTTAAAGCAAAGAGAACAAAAAACACAGAAGCTCATCTAATTTCCACAGTCTTAAATGTCTTTAGCTAAAAGAGTCTATCTTCTTTGTAAAATTTAGTGTCTACATGAACCAATACTTTGGACTATTGATTATTTACTTCCATTTGGTGATCAGGGCTGAGTTTCATTTTCTCTTGTACTATGAAAAGGTCATGCATATTATGACAGCTTGAATGTAAACTATTTCTCTAGCTAGCAACGTGGAGTGATTATGCTAAAGAAATAGACAATTTTCATATAGAGTCAAACTTCAAGGTAATCTCCTTTCCCCAATCAATGCCAACTCTATATGAATATTAGAAAATAAAAATTAAAAAAGGAATAAACTAAACTAAACTAAAATTTTTAAAAAAAGAAATTTAAAAAATAGACATGCAAAAGGAAAACACAGGTATATGAATCAAAAAGTTCAGGTTAGAAGTTTATTATGGAATTTGATGTACTGGACATCTCACTGTGACAGTAAATAGGTTAAAAAATTATCTATATAATAATAAAACATTAAATATTTAAAAAATGAAAAAAAAAAGAAATAGACAATTTTGGATGTTTCTTGGAAAATAAAGTGCATTTAAATTTCACATGTGATTTATCATCCATTAACTTGAACATTGAATTTTTAGAGAAGACAGTTTGCTAATGGGATAATAAAGCTTTCTACATTAGTTTTGCCAACATCAATATAAAGACATTTTAAATAATATCAATCAACTTCTTGGGACCTTTTTTTTTTTTTTTTTTTAGGTCAAATGATCTATTGTCTTTATTCTTTTTTTTCTTTTCTTAAATGTCATTTTTTTTTCAATGTTCCAAAATTCATTGTTTTGCGAGACATTTTTAAGGGAGAAGTGCTCTAGCATGATTCATTAGCCAAGCTGTTTTTCTCCACTTCCTGTGGGGCTGTAGGACATGACTGTGAAGGTATGGTGCCACCTACCACTTAGCACAGATTTCACAAGGAATCTCCGGTGAAGAGTACTCATTGTAGTAATGCACTGTGCACCCTGCACTACTGCTAGTTACAGTGAGAGGTGGCCCCTCATTATATGCATGTGTATATGCCCGTAAAGTAGATGTATTTATTTATGTATATAAAATAGCACTAAACAAAGTATCATGTACATACATACATATTACTCTATTGATTGATTTTCGGCATAATCTAATTTTTCATCCTTGTTAACCTTCCAATTTTGAGAATTCAGCTAGTATTATTTGTTCACTATTCCACTTGGTATTTCTCCCAAGGAAGAAAAGCAGTCAGTCCTGCTATGCCTTGAAAATCTACCGTTATTTTTCCACAATTGAAGGCACTTATGTCATAGCCATCTTGGAGAATTCATTTGTCTCCCACAGAGGCATGCACACAATATTAATTTACCTAAGAGTAAAGTTTGCAGCATGTCATTGACTCCCCTTGGGATTTAAGCCTGCCACTACATTCGCTATGATTGTTGTGGTGAGATCAAGATCCCCTGAAATAATTTCTCCTAGCTTCAAAGCTCTTCTATCACTCAAAAATATACAGGGGAAGGAAAAACAAAGAGACAAACAAAACCCCAAACACACTATTCTGGATTGTTTTGAAGCATTAAGTTGATGAATTGATACCACAATAGCTCTCATTAAGTAGAAATACATCCTTCTTAATGGTCAAAAACATGACTGAAATTTAATAAAAGTTTTACAAGAACAGTAGACTGTAAGGAGCCTGCTTGGGCATTTTTTTTTTTTCATCTTATTACTTCCTTTAAAGAATTGTTTGTTGAAAACCTCACCACATATGAGATAATTGAACACTGAAGGCATTGACTTCAGTTTAGATGTTGCTTGGCATTTCTGTCTGTGGCACACAGTGAATTACAAACAAGTAGAGGCTTATTTGAACTTATTCCCAAGGACTTATAAACATGGTTGTTTCACAAATAAACTTTTCCTAACAAGTCACGATGAGGGATGAGCCTATGAAGATGGCAATTGTTGAAAAACAGTTTGTTTTGAGTCCTAGGTAGAATGAACAACTGAGGAAGAATAAAGAGCTCTCATACACATGACAGACCAGACTTTCTCTTTAAGCATAAATATGGGAATGGAGGTATAGGTGCTAATCATTGGCTTATTTTACAAAAAATAATTACTTCACAAAGCAACATAACAAAACTAAAATTAATTCTATTTTAGTGATTAAAGGTATACTGGGTGAGACTATCAATGTAATTTGTAAACTGACCCTAGAACTATCTGGATACAACTTCTTGCTATATTATTTATTAGTGATATGCTAACACTGTATTTTTCCATCTTTGAAAGGAATGAAGAATAAAATCTACATTTTATGGTTCCTATGAATAATACACAAAGAGAGACAGAGATAGAGACAGAGAAACAGGAGAGGAGGGAGGAGAGAAAGAGGGAAAAGGAGAGAGAGAGAAAGATTATGGCATAATACTAGCAGTAGCTGAATTACAATTATATTTGTTGTTGAGTATTTCACTAAAATTTGACACTGTAACTGCCATTATAATAAATTTAATATGGCAATGAATGGGAGTAATTACATGAAATTATCTAATAATATTCTTCATGTGTTATAAATGTTTAATATATATTTTTGTCGTGAGTCGGTATATTTTAATTTCATTTCCCTTTATGTTTAATAAATATGTACTACATATAAAATGCATAACATAGGTGTAATAAAACATAATAATAAAATTTACACAGTGTACCATAGCCAGCTTAAAAACTAGAATTTTCAATACTTATGAAGACCCCTGAGTATTACTTTTGTATCTTCTCTGTCTCCTATCCAGAGGTGAAAATCATCATAAATGTTATGATTCTCATGGCTTCCTTTATAGTTTATAGTTTATAAACTTTATAAACTATATAGTTTATATATATAAACTTTATATATATAGTTTGACATATATTTAAACTTTATGGAAATGGAATTATGCTATGTACATTCTATGACTTTAAACAACTGACATTGTTTTTTGTTGGTTCATTCAAATGCATAGTCATGCATGTTAATACATGTAATTCATTAATTTTCACTGTAGTGTAATATTCCATTGAGTCACAATTTATCAATCATTTCCTTGTACTGAATTGTTTCTAGGGTTTTTGTTTGTTTGTATTGTCATGGTATATTTGTCCTGGTGGACTTAATGATTGTTTTTCTCATATACCCAGGACCAAAATAACTGTCGAGGCTATTTACCTATTCAGCTTCAACAAATAATTCCAAATTATTATCCAATTAGTACCAAATGAGTGGTACCAATTTACAGACCTACCAGTGATATAAATATTTCTGTTGCTGTATATCTTCACTAATGTTCAGGATTACAAGACATTTTGTTTTTTAATTTTCTGAGTACAAAACAATATCTCATCAGCATTCAATATGCACCTCCTTACCACAAATTTAAGCCAAGTGTGTGTTTACATGTTGTTAAACCATTCATTTTTCATCTTCTGTAAAAATATGTATTTTTTTCACTAATTGTTGCTATTTAGGAGTTTTTGTCCTTGTACTTGGGGATGTGTTCTATTTTGCTGGAGATATACCTATTATTTTACTACCATTGAGCAATAGGGTTGTGACCAATAGTCATATTTTCCTGTTTCTCCTTAACAGTCATTTAAAGAACTGCTCCTCACTCAGAAGTAAACGTTTAGGATCCTCAGTCATTTTGTTTCTTTCCCCGTATGTGATATTAAGAGAGGACATTCAAGAATGTGTCTTCTGTCTAGTATAGATAGAAACGAGCAGGTGTGCAAAAGTTAAGTCTTCTGCCCCAATGCTTTGCTCCAGAATTGATATCTCTTTTCCTGGCCAAGTGGCTCTAAGTATATTGTGTAGGGGTATGCACCTTTCATTGTGGTTAAATGGGATATGGGTAATGGTGAAAAATTATGTAATGCTGTTTCAATTCCTGTGTTCTGTATATGTGTGTGGTATATACAAAACTTGAATATATACATATTCAAGTATATAGTTAGAGGATATTCAATATATAGTTAGAGGACTTGAATATATACACCATCTAAATTTTCACAAGCCTTTTGAAATTACAATCATATTAATATTCTGTGTAATAAAATAGAATTAGCAATGTAGAACTATGGGAATATATTCACAGGCTATTTTGGTCATTATATGCCTATGAGGAGGGAAAAATTGTCTATTTAATAGGAAGATACTATATTATCATAAAATTTAAAACACAACCCATATAAAGCATTGTTGCAAAACTGCTTTTCATTTTTTGCAAATTTTCAAACTATACCAATGTTTAAAGAACAGTACAATGATCATATCTATATTCTTCACCTAGCTTTAGCTTCAACTTCTTTTACTATCTAGTCAAAACTCTCTCTCCCCCTCTTCCATTTGTCTGGAGGTTTTCTTACCTGTGTTCTCACTTTGGGGGCTACCGGTCACCTCCTGTCTTTTTTGTGCAGCTTCTACCTAACTTTCTACTCGGCTCTGGACCTTGCTAGAGTGGAAATGTGAATGTATTTCTGGTATGCATATGTAATTTTAAATTCACTGTTTTCTCTTTCTTCTGGTTATACTATAGGTAAAGAATAGACATTGCTTTATTTGATCTTAATCTGTGCTGAAATTTGTCTTAAGAGTTTGTCACTGTCCTTTAGGAAACTAGCTGATATGCCTCTTTCTCTCTCATGTTATTTTTATCTATATCCAAGGTCGTCTTCTCAATCAAATCATTTACCTTAACTGTAAAGAGTATTTAAGCTACAAAAAAAAAAAAAAAATCCCTCTAAGGGCCTCTTATACTCCCCCAGTTTTCCTCTCATTTTCTCCTGTCATTTACAGCCAAATTTCTCATTTTCTTAATTTTCTTTCATGTCTTATTCTAACTTCCTTTGGCTATATCTCAACTTAGTCTACAGAAGTAGCTCATGCTCATTTTTCAGTACCTTCCATTTTGCATAAATTTTGTTCCCTTGCTTTTCAGCACAGCTCAGTACTTTCAGTGACCCTATCACTGTTAAAGTGAATAAAAAAAAAAAAAACTTTTGTGAAACAACTGTCTTTTATTGTAATTCCTACCTTCTTGCCCATACCTTCTGTATCTCCATTGGTGGTTTATTATCCCCCATCTAGCTTCTAAATTTATAGTTAATTATGGTTTCATTTTAGATCCTCCTGTCTCCTCATACCATACAGTTTTTTAGAAGATGACAATTGCCTAAACTTCTGATCACTTCTTTCCCAGAATTTACTCATAGTTAACATTTAGGATAAAATTCACCCTTCCCAGATCCCTCAGAATATTTAATAGTATTTCATTCTTTGCTTATTTTAATCAAATCTTTATTACCATATTCTACTCACCCTAAAATTCATTTTTTCCAGTGTTCCCTATTGAGTACATAATTCTCCCAATATTTTTCAAGCTAGAAGCACCAAAGGTGTCCATAATAGCATTCATATTTTTCACAGCACTATGCAGTCCTTCACCAAATCCTATGATATTAGCATATTAGGTGTCTCTCAAATTCAAATAGTTTCTGTTTATTTAATTCCCACCACTGTATCTCAATGATCATAATCTCTTCTCTGGACTCTCATACCACTGTCCTAATTGATTTCCTCACATGCAGTCTTGCATTCTTCTAATTTGTTTTTAGCATTGCTATCAGAATATTTTTTGTATTTAAATCTGATTGCCATCCCCTCACAACAAGATTATACAAATGAAAAGCTGATTATTTAATTTTGGCTAAAGATGATACTCTGTGGTGACCTTCAAGCCTCTGCTTGATTTGACCTCCCTCTCTTTAACCCCATTTCCCAATAGTTACTTTCTCTTTTTTCTTAAGTCCAGTTGGACTGATTTTCAGTTTCTAGATTTTTCTATATTTGATATTTTCATAATCAAATTTCCAAATTTCCGGTTTGATGTTTCCATAATCAAATTTTCAAATTCCCATATATGATAGCTTACATGAGGAAAAACAACATTATAGTATCTATATTGTGTGTGAACTCTTTCACAGTAGAATAAGGTAGATTAAGGTGAACTTTTTTTCAGATTACAGAGTAAAAGAGAGAGTGTATATAAATGCACAATTCCAAAGTATAGTTTATAAAGTAGGCAGTTATTAGACACCTACTTGATTGCATAACTGATTCTCTGCTTATGGTTCTCCAAGTCTGTTAATGCAGTGACTATGGATCTCACTCAAGCCAGCTAAATAATACTTTGTTTCCATCTCTAAGTATCAAGTTCCAAAGGCTAGAGTGCACAACATAATACTGTGTCTCAGGGCATCCTGGAAATTTATGATGCATGCTTTTATTTTACAAAGTCTTAATTCAGAAGAGCAGAAGGTAAAACTGTGTGACCATTAACATATCTTTGTGTTTTCCCAGAAACTGGCAGATTGATCCACATCCAGTACTTAATCCCAATGCATATTCTGAGAAATTAATAAATACCATTACACAATTAAATTATTCTCACATACTGAAATCTCAACTCAATAACCTTGATGGCATGGCTAAATATGAAACTTATAGCCCTTAAAGGAAGTAGACACTCTTCCTTGTTCCCAGTTCTCCTCTAGAAGCACGATAATATATTGTAATTTACCTAAAATTTCCGTATTACTATACTATTTAAAATGTATCATAACTTTTGGAAGACTAGTAAAAATATTGTGGAACAACCTAGAGGTAAACTGCACAACCAGTGGTAAATCTGAAGAGGTCTAGTTAATAGCTAAGACAGGATACAGGTTTTAGATCACCTCAGTGATGGAAATGGATTACAGAAATGACTTTGGGTAACTCTGAACATTTGTTTTCCTTCTATAGATTAGGCAGTTGGAGGAAATCAGTTTGTAGTCCGTGTGTTATGTTTCAGTAAGGAAGGAACAAGACAATAATTGACACTCCACAGACATATTTAGTTCTCAATGTTGCTTCATAAGCTTCAATCATAAAGTGTACTCATATGAACTTTCAATGACACAACGTGACCTCCCCAAATGCAGGCCCAGAAAGCCACCCACGATCGGTGATTCCTGTCACAACACAGCTCGGCTTCACTAGATGCATGTGGAATGGATGACAGCAAGATGTTCAGCAGCTGCAGGTCCTGAACAGACAGGCAATGGCTCTAGATTGGCCTAGAGAAATTCTTTTAAGGATGAGTTCTTTTAAGGTTATGCCAAAAGGAACCATCATGACTTCACATAGGTGGAAATAATAATGGACCAACTAAGATAGCTCTTAAAAATTAGATAGGAAGTATGACTAGACTAAATGTCAGTCAGATCTGTAAAACTGAGACAGCATTTGTTTGCAGAAGAACAGCCTTCAGTCATTAATCTGTTTTTTTCAGGCATGTCCATGTACATAGATAATTTTTATTTTGAATATTAAAAATTGCTATTGATTTTGAGATATTTTTGCTTTCACTTTTAGAGGTTTACTTGCTGTTGAACTGAAGTACATAAGCCCTAAATTTGTTTTAGACAAAAATATCCAGTGTTCCTGCAGACAATCTTTTTTTTTTTTTTTTAAAGATTTTATTTATTTATTTGACAGAGACAAATCACAAGTAGATGGAAAGGCAGGCAGAGAGAGAGAGAGGAAAGCAGGCTCCCTGCTGAGCAGAGAGCCCGACGCGGGACTCGATCCCAAGACCCTGAGATCATGACCTGAGCCGAAGGCAGCGGCTTAACCCACTGAGCCACCCAGGCGCCCTCCTGCAGACAATCTTAAAACAGTAACCTTTTAGTATATTTTTGTGATTAATTTTGTAATGATAAGACTCTCTTTACCTGACAGTTACAGTTTATCTTTTCAGTAAATGCTTTTTCCCTTTTGGAAAATTGACAAGGAGCACATCCACATCCCTTGTAGTTAATGTCTGTTATCACTTTAGGTTTATAGATGATAGATTTTTTTCTAAATATCCTCAAGGGTGATCTTTATATTTCAGTGCTTACTTTGTTGTCATCTCCTGAATTTGGATGTGGCCAGTGGGATCATGCCAGGGCAGCAATGAAATTTCCCCATGTCCTAGATTTCACCATCATTTTATTGATAATATTACCAAAGATACATATATTATGTACTTTATTTATGAAATTATTTATGAAAGCTGAAAGCTGCAGAAGTATACAAACCCATAAGAGAATGAACAAAAATACATCATAAGTTTATTTTCTTTCATAATGATAAGACAGGTACATTCAGCATCAAAACCCAAAAATATGGGCAATCACTTAAATGTTACATTTACTGCAATGTCTCTCAGCTAAATTATTTTTTCAGTGGCATGGAAATAAAGGTAGAGGAGACTGCAATCTAGTTTAATGTTTCAATTTTAATACAAACTACTTGAGAAACCATGGTGATATGTCTAATCTCTATTACTATGTCAAAATAGTTCCTTAACCAGACTTCTTGAATAGATCCATTATGCATGGCGAAATATCACCTCTTTTTAATAAAAATCTGTAAAGTTTCTGGCTGAAAAATATTTATTCATGGAATCTCATAGTATAGTGTCTGTGAATTCCCAGATGAAAACTAGTTCATCGTAAGATATAAGAAGAGTAAAACTACTGAATGTAACTGATAGTGTTCAAGTCTTCATGGTAACATTATTAAGAAATAACCTCAACTTTTTGAGAGATATTTATTCTGAAATGCTGTAGATTAAATATATTCTATTTCAATATTCTATGTGAAATAGTGTCATATTCTCTTCTGTGGTAGCCCAAGAGAGTGGCAATATTGCCTTATTCATTGTTCATCTTGACTACATAACTTCCAAGGTCTCTTCCATGTTGGAATGTATCAACTGTGACATATAATATGATCATAACTAGATCTTTATAGTAGTGGTATTGCTGACCTCAATTTGTTTTAACACTATGAAAAACATTTTTTGTCATGTTGTGTATCTGGATTTTATTTGTTTTGGTCTGTTGAAGAGTGGTAAGTAGAAATTGATATGTAGTTTCAACAAACATCTCAAGTTTTACATTTTTAAAGAAAATTTAATTTTTAAGTAAAAGTGTGCTTGTTTCCATTTCAGACTTTAATGATACTACATTTGGGTATATATTTCATATATCCTTATCATTTTAGAAGTATTGTTACTTTTAATTTGTAAACAAGGATGTGAATACATTGATTTAGAAATAATTCTTAAGGTATAATGGAAATAATTGGTACAGATTTAGTCTTGCAATAATATCTGAAGGGCACTCTCATAACATAAAGAAAAGGTCCAGCATAGAGATCATGTCAATTAATTATTAATTTATTTAATACTTCAATTTAAAGAACCATGGATCTTTGAACATATCTAAAAACATGAAATTTCAAGTCTTTGTATAACAGTGGAATCAGATTACAATATATAAGGGTTCAGAAGTGAACCCATTCAGCCTTTCATTTTCTATGTATTAATAAATATATAGCACTCAAACAATATTTTACAATGGAAAATATATATCCATGGATAAAACCAGTTCATATAATAAAATTAGTCAAAATATAAACTATTGCTTCACAAATATCCAAAAACCTAATTATGATCTATCTCAAGGACAAACAAGCTACAGTACACACACAATTCTAGAGGAAGATTGGCAGGTTACTCCTCCAGGTTCTTAACTCTTCAAACACTGGCAAACACTATTGAAATCTCTGTAACTATATACCTATAACCTCGGTATGTAAATGGCAAGTGACTGTAGATATGGCTCAATGCAATCTTTCAAGAAAATGGGGAAAATCCACAGTAAAGAAGAACTTGTAGTATTTGTACCAAGCTGACCATCTCCAAGGTAGAGTCCATGCAATTTGACTTGTTCCAGACTCCTATGCCCCTTTTCTCTACTCTGACTCTGGTTGGGATTTTTAGAAACATTTAGTTCATTTACTCAAGATCATCCTTTTGCACCAGTTAATAGAATCTTGAAATGACACTGGGTTGGTAGTCTCCCACAATAGTTACTTTTTGTAGTTTCTATTATAAGGTGGAAATGGGAAGAGGGAAGGTGGAGGAAAGTAATAATATTTATTCTAAAAAATGTATTAATATCATAAGTTCAAGTCACATTTATTAAGTTCAAATGTTCTAATAAGTGTTATTTTGTAGAGGGTATAGATTTGTCATGACTTCCAAAATAAGTTTCATAACATAGTGTGCATACTTTTTCCTGTTTTGAGATGTGTGTGTGTGTATGTGTGTGTGTGTATTTTGAAAAAATACAAGATTCCCAAGATATGAAATTTAGCAGACACTCATTAAAAATGGAGGAAAGGTATCTAGGTGAAGAATATAGAAGGAACCATAGTTTCTATCCCACATTTGTGTTATCCTTAGTTGGCCACTTCAGAACAAAACTTCAGAAGCCACGGATGCTCACAAGTACTGTATGTGTGTGGGTATTTGTGTGTGTGTGTGTGTGTGTGTTGTTTTTATTTATTTTTTTTAATTTTTTATTTTTATAAACATATATTTTTATCCCCAGGGGTACAGGTCTGTGAATCACCAGGTTTACACACTTCACAGCACTCATGAAAGCACATACCCTCCCCAATGTCCATAATCCCACCCCCTTCTCCCAACCCCCTTCCCCCCAGCAACCCTCAGTTTGTTTTGTGAGATTAAGAGTCACTTATGGTTTGTCTCCCTCCCAATTCCATCTTGTTTCATTTATTCTTCTTCTTCTACCCACTTAAGCACCCATGTTGCATCACCACTTCCTCATATCAGGGAGATCATAGGATAGTTGTCTTTTTCTGCTTGACTTATTTCGCTAAGCATGATACGCTCTAGTTCCATCCATGTTGTCCCAAATGGTAAGATTTCATTTCTTTTGATGGCTGCATAGTATTCCATTGTGTATATATACCACATCTTCTTGATCCATTCATCTGTTGATGGACATCTAGGTTCTTTCCATAGTTTGGCTATTGTGGACATTGCTGCTATAAACATTCGGTGCACATGCCCCTTTGGATCACTACGTTTGTATCTTTAGGGTAAATACCCAGTAGTGCAATTGCTGGGTCATAGGGCAGTTCTATTTTCAACATTTTGAGGAAGCTCCATGCTGTTTTCCAGAGTGGCTGCACCAGCTTGCATTCCCACCAACAGTGTAGGAGGGTTCCCCTTTCTCCGCATCCTCGCAGGCATCTGTCATTTCCTGACTTGTTGATTTTAGCCATTCTGACTGGTGTGAGGTGATATCTCATTGTGGTTTTGATTTGTATTTCCCTGATGCCGAGTGATATGGAGCACTTTTTCATGTGTCTGTTGGCCATCTGGATGTCTTCTTTGCAGAAATGTCTGTTCATGTCCTCTGCCCATTTCTTGATTGGATTATTTGTTCTTTGGGTGTTGAGTTTGCTAAGTTCTTTATAGATTTGGGACACTAGTCCTTTATCTGATATGTCGTTTGCAAATATCTTCTCCCATTCTGTCAGTTGTCTTTTGATTTTGTTAACTGTTTCCTTTGCTGTTCAAAAGCTTTTGATCTTGATGAAATCCCAATAGTTCATTTTTGCCCTTGCTTCCCTTGCCTTTGGCAATGTTCCTAGGAAGATGTTGCTGCGGCTGAGGTTGAAGAGGTTGCTTCCTGTGTTCTCCTCAAGGATTTTGATGGATTCCTTTCTCACAGTGAGGTCCTTCATCCATTTTGAGTCTATTTTCGTGTGTGGTGTAAGGAAATGGTCCAATTTCATTTTTCTGCATGTGGCTGTCCAATTTTCCCAGCACCATTTATTGAAGAGGCTGTCTTTTTTCCATTGGACATTCTTTCCTGCTTTGTCGAAAGAGTTGAGGGTCTATTTCTGGGCTCTTATTCTGTTCCATTAATCTATGGGTCTGTTTTTGTGCCAGTACCATGCTGTCTTGATGATGACAGCTTTGTAATAGAGCTTGAAGTCCGGAATTGTGATGCCACCAACTTTGGCTTTCTTTTTCAATATCCCTTTGGCCATTCGAGGTCTTTTCTGGTTCCATAAAAATTTTAGAATTATTTGTTCCGTTTCTTTGAAAAAGATGGATGGTACACATTCTTCTTTAGTGCACATGGAACATTCTCCAGAATAGATCACATCCTCGGTCCTAAATCAGGACTCAACCGGTATCAAAAGATTGGGATCATTCCCTGCATATTTTCAGACCACAATGCTCTAAAGCTAGAACTCAACGACAAGAGGAAGTTTGGAAAGAACCCAAATACATGGAGACTAAACAGCATCCTTCTAAAGAATGAATGGGTCAACCGGGAAATTAAAGAAGAATTGAAAAAAAATCATGGAAACAAATGATGTCCCCAGAAAAGACCTCGAATGGCCAAAGGGATATTGAAAAAGAAAGCCAAAGTTGGTGGCATCACAAATCTGTGGGACACAACAAAGGCAGTCCTGAGAGGAAAATATATAGCGGTACAAGCCTTTCTCAAGAAACAGGAAAGGTCTCAGGTATTTTTTAAGTTGTGAAATAATAGGGTTGAATTCTAGAAATTCTTAAGTTCCCTTTCATTCTAAACTGTCATAGATCTGACAAAACTTTTTACACCATTACTAAATGTACATAAACTATTTTGATGTATTGCTTCTAGTGGCTGTTTTGGTTAACGGCCTAGAGGGGCTTTATAATGAACTTCGATGTGCATCCATGTGCGTTTATTTTGTAATTTATATAATAATTACAAATAAAAGCTTAATTTCAAAAAATGGATTCATCTATTTAGGAAAGTTTTGACTTCCATTACAATACTTTATTATAGAGTTTAAGCCCTCTCTTCATTTGAAGACTGAGAGACAAAATAATGGTATATATCCTAAGAAGGAATTAATCTTATTTTTCTATAAACAGATAAAGAACTAATATGACCAATGGAGAAATACACACACTCCAAACACAGATTTAGGAGAGTGGATTTTAAATACATTTTTAACTTGGTGAAGATTCTTTGCTAGTATGTAGTCGCCACCACATTGAGTAGGCTAACTAGAGGTTAACAAGATCATATAGCCATCTGAGGAGGAATGTTTTATATTTTTTATTTACTTTGTAAAGTCATATTGTAACTCTCCTCCATTGATCTAAGATTTCTTTGAATGATTTGATAATCTGGCTTCAGGGTTAATTGCTTGCCTGTTATCTTCACAAAGTTATTGGTTTGGTCATCCAGCATTGTGATTGCTACTGTTTTGAATACTGAATTGCTAACATTTATTTCTTACTGGAAAATAATTGCATTTATATTTGATTTTTTTGACATGTGAACAAAAATGGAACAAAACAGCAGGATAATGAGCATCTATTCTAAGTTAATTGTGGTACTGTACATAATTTGTATACATGAATTCCATTTTAGCATGTAATTCAATCTGAACTAAGCTTCACTAAATCCAAAGTAGATGTCTCAGAAAAAAAAAAGCCCCATTTTTATCCATTTATTCACTGTAAACATGACAATTTTTGGAGGTCTTTGGACAAATGTGCAGAAATAACAATATAAAATTGAAATAAATTCAGTAATTTAAAGTTTTAAATTATTTTATAAAATAAAACATGTAGAATCATTTCTAAGCAAAGTCAGAAACAAAAACAGGTTAAGTGTATCATTAAACTTAATATACAAAGTGTTGTACCAAAGCAAATGGACTGTATATAAGCACCAGAATGCATATTAAATTCCCCAAGCTCTCACCAAATTACCTGCATCTCTTAAAAAATAAAAAAAAAAATGTCCTGCAATGTGTTAATAGTGTATCTATAATACCTAGAACATTTATTTGGTCGAAAGTTGTCAATTACATGTTTTTCATATTGAAACAAGCATATAAAAATTGTCAAATAATATCAAATTAATTATATGAAAAATTGACATTTTGTGCAGTTCATTCTCATAAGATCCTTGATTGTAAGAAATCTCACATATAAATATTAATAATAACCCCCTCTGTCTTTACCAATAACTTGTGAGGCATTGTGATATCATGGAGGAAGCACAAAAATTGGGAACGAAAATAGCCTTGATGCCACTCCCACTAACCCCTGCATCTTGGATAGATTACTTAATCTTTCAGTACGTCAACTTTATCATATGTAAATTGGTATTGGCATTGTTAAGCAAACTTGAAATGTGTGAAGTATCTGAATTAGGCAAAATGCTTAGTGCACTCGAAACTGTTCAAAATGCTTACTATTATTATTACACACAGTTAACTAAATAAAATAAAGCTGTGGAAGAATGTTAAAATATCACATTTTAAATATGTTTTGAAATATATTGGATTAAACTATACATTTAATAAATGTATTTTGCAAGGGAATACTATGCAGTCATTAAAACCCCATTTGCAACAATATGGATGGAACTAGAGGGTATTATGCTAAGCGAAATAAGGCAATTATCGTCTGATCTCTCTGATATGAGGAATTTGAGAGGCAGGATCATGGGGGAAAGGAGGGAAAGATGACACAAGAGACTATTAATCTCAGGAAACAAAGTGGGGGTTGTTCAGGAGGGGAGAGGATAGGATGGCTGGGTGGTGGACACTGGGGAGGGTACGTGCTGTGGTGAATGCTGTGAATTGCATAAGACTGATGATTCACAGACCTGTACCCCTGAAACAAATAATACATTATATTTTAATAAAAAAAAAAAAGAAGTTAAAAAAAAAAAAAAACCTGATAGCAAGACAGTAAGTAAGATATCCTAAAGAATGTACTTACTTACACTCCGTTTTGGAAAACTCCATAAATTATGAAAGTTGTAATGATACTTTAACAATATAATCTGCATTTATAAATATATGTAAATATGTAAATGAATGTAAATTTAATATCTACTGCTAATATTGTAGGAAAATATTGGGTGTTTTTTAAAAAATATTTTATTTATTTATTTAACAGAGAGATCACAAGTAGGCAGAGAGAGAAGAGGGAAAGCAGGCTCTCTGCTGAGCAGAGAGCCCAATGTGGGGCTCGATCCCAGGGCCCTGGGATCATGACCCAAGCCAAAGGCAGAGGCTTCAATCCACTGAGCCACCCAGGCGCCCCTTGAAGGTCTTTTTTGTTTCAACACTGATCTGTCACTTATCCACATGTATGACAAAATTAGATGATGTATGTATACTCTTTTAGTTGAAATATAATTAATACACAGTATTATATTAGTTGTTAGCGTATCTATAATACCTAAAACTAATACCAGTGTTAAACATTAGTTTCAGGTATATGATATAATGGTTCAACAGTCCTATTTATTACTCAGTGATCATCACAATAAGCATACACTTGATCCTCTTTATTTATGGAAACTTTATCTGTTAGATGCACACTTTTATTTCAGACAATATTGTGGTATAAATCATTTTCAAACATAAATTTAAATAACTACTTTGTTATGTAGATATTTCTATAAAAATTAAATAAGTCTACTATGATGTCACATTCAGCATTTTGCAGTTAGTTGCAAATGGATAAGTTAGTATCAAATTATTTGTATTCATCTCAGACTATTTCTTTAAAATAAATTATTAAATATATTATTGGCATATTAAAGTGCATGAACAATTGAAAGCTCTTATATGCAGACAGATTCCCCATCAGAAAGGTGGCACTATTTTATATTAACATCAAATACCTTGTGATATGTCATATCTTCATCAAGGTAATTTTTTTTGTTACTGCCCTATTTTTCATAAGCCTTTCCCACTTTCATGAAATGAATTTTATTGATACTTGTTTTTTAGATAGTGAAGTTGTATTAGAGATAAGCTTTGTCATACATGCATCCATAAGCAACTTTGAACAAAAAAGGAATTCAAGAAAATATATGAAAACTAAAATTAAAAAAAACTTTAAAAAAAGAAAATATATGAAAGATATATGATCATTAATTCAGATTCACCATGCATTTAATGAAGTTGAAGATTTAGTGCTCCTCACTTACATGGGACCTACTAAGGTCTTGAGATCGAGACTGGCAATGTGTTCCATGGTTGTATGATTTTGGAAAATTTGCAAATATAATACATTTTATTGCTTTAAATTAAGAGTTTTACTGCTATCTGTTGATCCACCCTATTCCTCTATAACACATGGTTCTGCTTGTTTTTAGTTTTTTTTTTTTTTTTTAGATTTTATTTATTTATTTGACACACAGAGATCACAAGTAGGCAGAGAAGCAGGCAGAGAGAGAGGAGGAAGCAGGCAGAGAGAGAGGAGGAAGCAGGCTCCCCACTGAGCAGAGATCCCGATGCGGGGCTAGATCCCACAACCCTGGAATCATGACCTGAGCGGAAGGCAGAGGCTTTAACCCACTGAGCCACCCAGGCGCCCCACATGGTTCTGCTTGTTGAGGGATTTTTCTGATCTGGCTAAGGAAAAGTTGCATTGTGGATTTTAGTTTGGCTTTATTGGAATACATTTATGTTGTTCACTATCAATTCTGTTCTTAGTTGTTGTATTTGTTTCTATATAATTGTATGCTTTATAAAAATCTTTTTGCATGCCCAGATATATAAACCTTAAAATCCATAAAAGTTGTATCCATCTTAGATGATATTTCTGTGTGTGATTAACAGGTTACCTAGAAGATAATTTTCAACAGGAAAGAAGCTCAGCCAAAAACATGCGAAGACAAGCAGTGCACTCCTTTTTAAATATTTGATCTGCAGTCTCCGCCAAGCGCTGAGACTATACAATGGTCTCAGTAGTAACTACTCCCACCCCCATCCCAGATCAACTAGGCCATTTTAGAGTGAAAGTTAAAAAGCATTACATATTACTCCCATATTCAGGAAAACTTGTCCTAGTCCTACTTTTTACTAGGTTTATCTTCATGCTGCTACTGTTTACGGTCTTTAATTTCAGACTCTCATATGCTAAAACAACAGTCATACTCCCACACTGAACATTCTGCCCTTATCCAAAAGACTTTATCTAAGCATAATTTCTTTCTAGGAAAGGCTAAACAGCGCAACTCCTTCCATTATGTGCAGGCACCATAGTGAGAGTAGAATGGAGTTACAATAGAGGGAAGGCTTACACTGGACATTGTATTCAGGCTCATCTCTGCTGGTCAGATGACTCACTCTCTGTCCCATGCATGGACTTCCTCATGTGGAGCACAGTCTCCTCCTCTTGCAACCATGGAAATTATAACACATCAAAGAGAAATATGAACATTTTATAGAAATGTAGAATAGTGAAGAAAGGTGAACATGAGTTAGAATAATATTTGGGAGAAAGGACAGAAAAAGGGTAATAGGGCCATTTGGCTGCAGATAACAATGTGTGGATGGGTGGCCAATTGATATATGACATGTTTCTTATGTTGTTATACATTATTTTCAAGAAGAGTACTTTTCAATTAAAGAATGGGAATATATGAGAAGTTTGGCAACATTTATTTTACATTTATAAAAACAATAAGAAAGTAAAATGTATGCAATAATCAGTAGTGTTAATAACAGCTAAGCACTGACACCTAATCTGAAAATGTATTACTACCGAATTTGAAGAATGGAGGAAATAAGAAAAAATGGTGGGCTATTGTGGAACTCAGCATACAAGATTTTTTTGTGTGGCATGGTGATATCTAATTTTCAGAAGGTCATATGAGAAAGCGAATGAGATTGTAATGAAAATTTTCTTTACCTGACAGAAAACATTGAAAATCTTATGGCATTATAGTAGGACATTTATTCAGAATATAAACATCCACACCAGAATAATAATGAAATAATTTTTCAGAGGCTTAATACAAGACCAGTTGTTTGATACCATAGCAGATACAATGAATGAAATCATTTGCTGATTATATAACTCAGTTGTTTTAACTATAATTCCAAAGAAAAGCCACATATGACAAATAACAATTACTATTGGTTGTGTGATATTCTCAAATGTAAGTATTTTTATTAGTAAGTATTTTGTAAAGTACACAGGATTTGTCCAGAAGATGGTAAGATTAGTGAGGGTAACATTCACCTTATAAATGTTAACTTGGGAAAATAATTTGAGGGGTTACAGATAAGCAAATGCCACAATATAAATGAAAATATCTCAGATTGTAACTGACATCTTCCAAAAAATTCTAAGGACTTTTTATTCCTTGAAAGCATTTTTAAAGCATGGTACTCAATGAAGCTACAATATTAATCTTTGAAGGACCAAATTTTTCATAATCTTCTAAAACTTTACAACTATTTTTTAAACACTTATGTTTACCAAAAATCAATCTGAAAGTACTGTTAGATCATCATAATAAATCATATATTGTAGAAGGCAAATGTAAGTTTATTTTTGAAAGAATTTCCTCTAAAATATACATATTTCAGTAAAATTTTGTCATTATGCTATTAATTAATGTTTAAAGGAAAATGATAAAGTAACAATAATTCAGGGTATATCATAGCTTTCACATAAAAATGATTAAAAATTCTTTGAATAGGTACGCCTGGGTGGCTCAGTGAGTTAAGCTGTTGCCTTCACCTCAGGTCGTGATCCCAGGGTCCTGGGACGGAGTCCCACATGGGGCTCCTTGCTCGGCAGGGATCCTGCTTCTCTCTCTGCCTCTGCCTGCCACTCTGCCTGCTTGTGCTCTCTGTCTCTCTCTCTCTGAAAATAATAAATAATAAATAATCTTAAAAAAATTTCTTTGAATAAAATCAAAGTGTGTTTATTTTAAAAATATATGCTACTATTACTATTAAATTGAAGAATCTCTTGTCATTGATGACAATTTCCATTATAGAATACTAGATAAACAATGAAGATGATTTTTGTTGAACTGCAAGTCTTATGATCAGACTATCTCTTTTCCAAAATTGTATTTCTAAATAATTTCTCTTCTTTTAATTTTGGATACAGAAAAATTAAATTTAAAAACTTAAAAAGTATTTTGGCTTCTTTGGTGCATTAAATGGTATATGTAACTTGTAGAATTATGCTGTACATGGGAACTAAACACTAATAAAATATGAAATAAGTTGATATAAGTGTATATTGGTAAAATATTTATTTATAAGAAATCATAAGGATAAGATATTTTCTTTTTTTTTTTTTTTTTTTTTTTTTTTTTAATTTTTTATTTTTTATAAACATATATTTTTATCCCCAGGGGTACAGGTCTGTGAATCACCAGGTTTACACACTTCACAGCACTCACCAAATCACATACCCTCCCCAATGTCCATAATCCCACCCCCTTCTCCCAAACCCCCTCCCCCCGGCAACCCTCAGTTTGTTGTGAGATTAAGAGTCACTTATGGTTTGTCTCCCTTTCTTAAGCCAAGCAAGGCTCTTACAGAAGTATTATAGAATAGTTTCAAAAATAATGTATCAGAGATGCTTGTGAATAAATCTGTAGCTATTTGGATGTGTTTTATTTTGCCAAGAATGACAGACAAAGTAGAAAGTAGGTCAGGACTGATAACATTTATACTACTTTCTTCCAATTAATTTCTCCAAAATGTACGGTGTCTCTCTTTGTGTTAACATATTGTCAGAACAATTGGAACATACAGTGCAATAAGGTATAGTGGCAAAAAATTATTAAACAATGCATCTTTTGAAGAAAGAAGGGAAAACTACAGATAGTTAATTTATCCTCCTGGCAATTGTGAAATCATAATGTATTGAAAACTGAATAAAGGACCACAAATATTAGTTCAGTGACAAAGCTTGAAATGAAAAGAGAAAATGGTTAGAAATTAATCTGCACTTGGAGCCCTAAGGCCTTCATCTTATAATCCCTCTAATACTCTACATTAAAAATAATTCTAGGGGCGCCTGGGTGGCTCAGTGGGTTAAAGCCTCTGCCTTCGGCTCAGGTCATGATCCCAGGGTCCTGGGATCGAGCCCCGCATCGGGCTCTCTGCTTAGCAGGGAGCCTGCTTCCTCTTCCCTCTCTCTCTGCCTGCCTCTCTGCCTACTTGTGATCTCTATCTGTCAAATAAAATAAATAAAATCTTTAAAAAAATAATTCTAAGTTACACTCAATATATTGGATATGCAGATACAATCCTTATTGTTTTGGGAGAATAGTTTTATTACTTTAGTTAATTTAGTGCTGGCACTAGTAAATATGAGCAAAGGTAAAATTCTTCACACCAATTTGTTTAGGATATTTCATTATTACATAGGTTATTAAGTAAAAAATTAGATTTATATGGATGTTTACAGAGCAGAAAAATTCTGGAACTCAAATTCCACTTTCAACCAAGATGCTGTATATTTATTGAAGAGGTACAAAGCTTACAATTTTATGTATATTATATATATGTGTGTATATGTGTATAGATAGATAAAATTGAGAGCATGCACAATTTGTGGGGGGGAGTGAAGGGCAGAGGGAGAGGGAGAAGCAGACTTCCTGCTAAGTAGGGAGATTGAGGAGGGTCTTGATTCCAGGACAAATCCCAGGACTGATCCCAGGATACTGGGATCATGACCTGAGCAGAAGGCAAAGACTTCACCAACCAAGCCACCCAGCGGTCCCAGTTTTATGTATAGATATAGAAAGATGTGTAGATAGAATTTGTCATATTTCAAAGTTGTTCTAGAGATTTTGAAAGATGAGTGATTTTAAAACCAGAAAGAAATATATATATATATATATATATATATATATATATATATATGTTATTCTACTCTACCATGGGTAAAAAATAAATGACCGACAAAACACATTACTTTTCAAAAAACACTTTAATATTTATATTTTTATTATTCAGAGAAAGTAATTATATTTAAAATAGCAAAGAATTAAGAATTGTTTTTCCATGTAATTTCTCATAGGAACATGAGAACATATATGTGTGTTAAGACATGCCATTTATCTCTACTACCTCAATGTACAATACTAGTTGAAATTTTGGTTTTCCCATGCAGAAAAATTAAAAATTAAACTTTGAAAAAATTTACTGCTGAAACATTCATTAATATATATTCAAAAGCATCCTCTTTTATAAATGTAGAATCTATGTTATGGAACCTAGTGTGGTATTATATAAACCTTTATTATATTTTTAATTGTTTTATTAAGTTTTTGATTCATACTTATTCATTGTGAAAATTCTAAAACTATATGGATGACTATGGAGTAAAATACTAACATCCATCTATAAAAAACAAAGAATCACCAATTTATTTCTATCCCCAGAAGTAATACTACACATATTTTTTAAATTACTTTGTACATTAAGTTCTCTTGGCGATCTTTATCATCTGTAAACTTCATTCTTTTTAATGGCTACTTATATTTCCTTAGAGTGGATTATTATATCCATGTTTATATTATAAATGATGCAATACAGACAATGATTATTTTTGTAAACAACTCTATAAAATTATTTCAATTTTGTTTTGCTATTATAAGGAAAGTTCCAATGAACCATTTATAAACAGTTTTCTCTCTGTTAACATGTGATAGTTTTTGTGGGATAGGATCCTGAAATTGGAAATGCTGGCTCAAAGATGATACACATTAAAATTATGATTAATGTATCTTCGTTATTCTCCCAAACATGACATGAATGTTTATTCTCAACAGTAAAATATGGGAGTACTTATTTCACCACACCCTTGCTTGTGAAATATCAGATGGGTAAATGGTAAATAATTTTGATGTTAATTTACATATTCCTGAATGATAACATGCTTGAATATCATATTTTCATTTTTAAAAGTTAAGTATTGTTTTATCTGGCTGCCTTTCTTAATCATTAATAATGAATCTGAAACAAATAGCATTTATACTGTCAAGCGAGAAAAAAATCTTTTCAGTAAGAAAGAGAAAAATAGGGCAAAATTATCCAGTTATTTTCAGTAAACTAGTGTGAATCGATGCAAGCCAGTCAGCTTTGCGCAGTGGCAGTATCGTAGCCAATGAGGTTTATCCGAGGCGCGATTATTGCTAATTGAGAAGTACACTATTCAACCCAGAGACATTCTGGTCTGAATGTAGATAAAGTGTGTTTGTGTGTGGGTAATTAATTCAATACAGATAACTTCTATGTGTCCTAAAAGAGGCTTTCAAGTAATAATTTTCTAAGCTGATCTGACAGGCTTATTTTTGCTTTGGGCAAGGGCATTTTAAGTCACGGCAGCCACAACAGAGGAAAAAATCTAAAGTCACTCATAAATGATGAGTGTAAAGTGTTTTTCTAACATACTCTTATGAGACTTGCTTTAAGCTCTGAAGAGGGCATCCACATTTCAAAGGTAGTAATGCACACGTTTAATAACACAGGGTTCAGATATTTTAATGTAGCAATGGATATCAGACCGATGTTAATACATGCTCAAATTACAGAGGCAATTGAGAAATTTCTCTCTCCACAGTGAAAACTAAAATACATTTAGTGTATTATAAAATATTAGTGTTACTTTAAATTTAGCTTACTTCCTAGTTTGATCAGAAGGCAGATACTGTGATATTCTCACATGATAACTAAATTATGCTCTTTCTCAATTTATTTGAAAATCAATTCCTATATAGGAATTACTACAGCCTCATTAACCTCAAATTAAGAATGTCATTTGATATCTATTTTCTGACCATATAAAATTCATATTAAAGTATTAAAAATTATTCTAATAGGTAAGACAGATGAAGGTATTAAATTAGTTTTTAGATTATAAATTCCAAACAACATTTCTTACTTTTATTATGAAACAGAGGCGAGGAGGCTGGTTTCATTGACCCTAAAAAAATAATATGTAATGCTGAACCCAAATCATATTTGTGTGTATGAAAGCATCCTTATATTTTCTTCATATTCCATTATAAATGCCATTTATCTATAAAGCATAGTGTGTGACCATAGTCTGTATCTTTAAAGAGCCAATACAATAAATTTGAATATTTTAAATATTTTTTCATTTTACGTATTCCATTATTTTTTAGTAACAACATTGCCTATCTCCTCTCACAGTTTTATGTCTCTGCATTTACCAATCATTACGTTTATTTATTATTCTTCTTAAAGACTTTATTCATTTGGGGGAGAGAGAGTGAGAGAGAGCACAAGCAGGGGGAGAGGCAGAAGGAGAAGCAGACTTCCTGCTGAACAGGGAGGCAGAAGCGGGGCTTGATCCCAGGGCTCTAGGATCATGACCTGAGCCGAAGGCAAACACCTAGGACTGAACCACCCAGGTGCCCTTGATAGTTATGTTTAAATACTTTTAACTTTAAATTTTAACTTGCTCAATTTCCACAAGACTCTTTTGTATATCCTGGATATAATTCCTCATCAGTGTCTCTTTTTATTCTTTGTTGTAATATAGACCTTATTTCCATGGGTGGTCTTATTTTTCTTTTACACATGTTCTCAAGTTTCAAATTTTCATGATTTATCTTCTGTAGCTCATCTTTTTATTTTGAATGTTTTTAATTATTATTATACTTCTTTTGCTCTTAATTCTATAAGACTATGTTTATTTACCTGGGTCCATGGAAATGTTATCCTTTCTTCACAATTTTTGTGTAATCTGTTGCAAATTTCCCCAGTTTTGCCTAGTTTGGTTTGTTCTTTTGCATTTTTAAAATTTTAGTTTCTAAGGTCCCCTTTATTAGTACTTTTATTTTAGTGTAGAGATTGCTTTTTTCTTGAATATGCTCCAGGTAGGAAAAGAGCATGGGGCATGACAAGAATTCTCTGAGCTTTGAAAATTTCACTGATTTAAGCCTTCATGATAAAGACTTTTGCAAGAGTATTTGTGGGGGGATGGGCATCACCTCTTACTTTGCTTAACTTGGTAAATATTCGAGACTTGTGTAACTGCCACCTTGCAAACTGCTCCTTGAAAAGACAATGTTTTTGTAGCATTTTTTGTTTAGCCCTCTCTTTTTTCTTTTTATTTTCTTTTATTTTCTTTTCTTTCATTTCATTTTTTTTCTTTCCTTCCTTCCTTCCTTCCATTTTTTTTCCAAGTTTTTATTTAATGTCCAGTTAGTTAACATAAAGCATAATATTAGTTCCAGGAGTAGAATTTAGTGACTTATCACTTGCATACAACACCCAGTGCTTATCACAAGGACCCTCCATAATACCCATCATCTACTCAACCCTTTCTGTCTCCTTATTGTGTGATGTTAGTGAGGCTCTAAGAGGCTTCCTCGCTAACCCATGTTTTAAACAAAAGTCTTTTTATTTTCTCTCAAGATGTGCTACTTGTTTGGAAAGTTCTGTGTTTGGCTGATATTGCTTCTGATGTCTAGTTTCCAGTTTTCTGTTTCACTCTGGTCAATTTTGGTCTGCTTTTATCTCTTCATTTATACATAGATTTCAATTATAGGTTATTTATAAGCATTCTTTGATTTCATTGAATAGTTTTCTTTTTTTGTGAACTTCTTACTTTTGGTTACTTTCAGAGAAAACATGAAAGCAGAGATTTGCCTTTCTGGAAAGAGTAAACTTTGATCTGGAATATATAGGAGCACAGGATCTTGTTGGAGACAATATGATTGGATCAGTTTGTCTTAAAATAAAGAAGCCAAAACAATAAAGCTATTTTGGGGAAAGCCAATGTATCCATTTGAATAATGTATCCATTTGAATAAAAATGATGTTTTAGAGCAATACAAATCTAAGACTGATGATATAGTGATGACAGGCCAATGGGGAAAAAGCAGAAAAGAAGCACCTGAGTGGCTCAGTTGGTTAAGCATCCAACTGTTGATTTCAGCTCAGATCATGACCTTAGGGTCATGAGAGGTCTCAGTATGGAGTCTGCTTAAGATTTTCTCTTTCCCTCTCCTCCTCTGTTTCTCAAAAACAAACAAACAAACAAATAAATAAATAAATACAAATAACAGAACAAAGCAAAAATAAAGATATTTTGAAGCTTAGTGACTTTAGTATCTAAGAATGTTTTGGGTTTTTTTTTAGGTTTTTAGATTTAGATTTTAGATTTTTTTTTTTTAGATTTTTTTTACAAAGATTTTATTTATTTATTTGAGAGAGAGAGCATGAGAGTAGAGAGTTAGAGGGTGAAACAGATTTCCCATTGAGCAGGGAGCCTAAAGTGGGACTCAATCCTGGGACTCTGGGATCATAACCTAAACCAAAGGCAGTTGCTCAACCAACTGAGTCACCCAGCCCCTAGGAATGGTTTAGTAAAAATAGAATTGAACTAAAATAAATGAGATCCTAAACTATAAATGGAATACATATTCAGAGAAAAGGGAAATAATGATAAATTCATTGGCAGTTTAAGATCTCTTAGCTTACTTATGTAAAAGACAAAATATCCAATATGTTTCATGTTTTTCTTCAGTGTTATTAAAACTTTCCCTAACTTAAGATTTCTTCATTGAAAATCAAAGATGAAAAATTGGCTAGTCTAATAAGCCATATTTGTAATTCCAAGTGATCTTTCTACTTTGACCTTTTTAATCTTGAAAAAAACAGACTGATTTTAATTGCTGCACTTAAGACAACTTAATACGACACCTGCTGATAGATTCCAAATGAAAGAAAAAATCATGAGAAAAATGGAAATCTCTCCTATTTTTGCACTGAGTTCTTGTCTTTATCTAATTGAATGATACGCCACCAGATTCTTGAAAATGACATAACTAGGTGTTTTGAAATACCTGATATATTTTTTATATCTTCATTATTTTTATTAATTGAAAAATGTACAGCTGGTTTTTTTTAAAGATGTATTTATTTTAAAGAGAGCAAGTGGGGGAGGGGGGAAGAAGGCCCCTGAGCATGAAACCCTACACAGGACTCAGTGTTAACATCCTGAGATCATGACCTGAGCTGAAATCAAGAGGCAGACACTTAACTGACTGAGCCACCCAGACCCCACAAAATGAACAGCTTTTTGGTTGCATGAAACTTAATTGAATTTTTATATCTATGGATGTGCTTATAGATTTTATCCCCATAAGTTACCTTAGAAATAAATCCTTAGGCGATGTTTGTAGGAAGACGTTGCTGCAGCTGACGTCAAAGAGGTTGCTGCCTGTGTTCTCCTCAAGAATTCTGATGGATTCCTTTCTCACATTGAGGTCCTTCATCCATTTTGAGTCTATTTTTGTGTGTGGTGTAAGGAAATGGTCCAATTTCATTTTTCTGCATGTGGCTGTCCAATTTTCCCAGCACCATTTATTGAAGAGGCTGTCTTTTTTCCATTGGACATTCATTCCTGCTTTGTCGAAGATTAGCTGACCATAGAGTTGAGGGTCTATTTCTGGGCTCTCTATTCTGTTCCATTGATCTATGTGTCTGTTTTTGTGCCAGTACCATGCTGTCTTGATGATGACAGCTTTGTAATAGAGCTTGAAGTCTGGAATTGTGATGCCACAAACTTTGGCTTTCTTTTCCAATATTCCTTTTGCTATTCAAAGTCTTTTCTGGTTCCACATAAATTTTAGGATTATTTGTTCCATTTCTTTGAAAAAAATGGGTGGGATTTTGATAGGGATTGAATTAAATGTGTAGATTGCTTTCGGTAGCATAGACATTTTCAAAATATTTGTTCTTCCAATCCAGGAGCATGGAACATTTTTTCATTTCTTTGTGTCTTCCTCAATTTCTTTCATGAGTACTTTATAGTTTTCTGAGTATAGATTCTTAGTCTCTTGGTTAGGTTTATTCGTAGGTATCTTATAGTTTTAGGTGCAATTGTAAATGGGATTGACTCCTTAATTTTTTTTCTTCTGTCTTGTTGTTGGTGTAGAGAAATGCAGCTGATTTCTGTGCATTGATTTTATATCCTGACACTTTACTAAATTCCTGTACAAGTTCTAGCAGTTTTGGAGTGGAGTCTTTTGGGTTTTCCACATATAGTATCATATCATCTGCGAAGAGTGATAGTTTGGCAAGGGAAGGAAGGGCAAAAATGAACAATTGGGATTTCATCAAGATCAAAAGCTTTTGCACAGCAAAGGAAACAGTTAACAAAATCAAAAGACAACTGACAGAACAGGAGAAGATATTTGCAAATGACATATCAGATAAAGGGCTAGTGTCCAAAATATATAAAGAACTTAGCAAACTCAACACCCAAAGAACAAATAATCCAATCAAGAAATGGGCAGAAGACATGAACAGACATTTCTGCAAAGAAGACATCCAAATGGCCAGCAGACGCATGAAAAAGTGTTCCACATCACTCGGCATCAGTGAAATACAAATCAAAACCACAATGCTATACTACCTCACACCAGTCAGAATGGCTAAAATTAACAAGGCAGGAAATGACAGATTCTGGCAAGGATGCGGAGAAAGGGGAACCCTCCTACACTGTTGGTGGGAATGCAAGCTGGTGCAACCATTCTGGAAAACAGCATGGAGGTTCCTCAAAATGTTGAAAATAGAACTACCCTATGACACAGCAATTGCACTACTGGGTATTTACCCTAAAGATACAAACGTAGTGATCAGAAGGGGCATGTGTACCCGAATGTTTATAGCAGCAATGTCTACAATAGCCGAACTATGGAAAGAACCTAGATGACCATCAACAGATGAATGGATAAAGAAGATGTGGTATATATATACAATGAAATACTATGAAGCCATCAAAAGAAATGAAATCTTGCCATTTTCAACAACGTGGATGGAACTAGAGGGTATCATGTTTAGTGAAATAAGTCAAGCAGAGAAAGACAACTATCACATGATGTCCCTGATATGAGGAAGTGGAGATGCAATGTGGGGGGGGGGGGGTTAGGGGATAGGAGAAGAATAAATGAAACAAGATGGAATTGGGAGGGAGACAAACCATAAGTGACTCTTAATCTCACAAAACAAATTGAGGATTGCTGGGGGAGGGGGGTCTGGAGAGGGGGGTGGTGTTATTGACATTGGGGAGGGTATGTGCTATGGTGAGTCCTGTGAAGTGTGTAAGCCTGGCGATTCACAGACCTGTACCCCTGGGGGAAAAAATACATTATATGTTTATTTAAAATAAAAAAAAGTTAAGAAAAATAGAAAGAAATCTTTAATTTTAAAAAGGCTTTATTTATTTATTTATATATTTTGCTGAAGGAAATGTTTATTTTATATATCTATTCAATTTTAATAGAGTCATAATTGACATACTATATATTATTTTCAGGTGTATATCATAGTAATTCAATATTTTTGTATGATTACACAATGATCACCTCAATAGTTCTAATCTGTAACTATACAAGATTATTACAATATTATTGGCCTTATTGTCTATGCTATATACAATATCCCCATGGCTTATATATTTTATAACTGGAAGTGTGTACTTCATAATCCCCTTCACTTATTTAATCCATCCTTCTACCTGCCTTTCCTCTAGCATCTGAGATTTTGTTTGTTTTCTGTATCTTATCTATTTCTGTTTTGCTTTGTTTGTTCATTTGTTTTTTTCATATACGTGAAATCATATAGTGTTTCCTCTTTCTGACCTATTTCACTTAGTGTAATACCCTCTAGGGAAATATAAATGAAAACCACAGTGAAATACCACCTCCCATCTGTGAGAATGGATTTTATCAAAAAGACAAGATAAAACAAGTGCTGGCAAGGACATGGAGGAAAGAGAACCCTGGACACTGTTGGTGGGAATGTGAATTGGTGCAGCCACTGTAGAAGAGGATCTCTAGCACTGGGTGTTATACTCAACTAATGAGTCATTGGACATTATATCAAAAGCTAATAATGCACTGTCATTTGGCTAATTAAATTTAAATAAAAGAAACACCCCCCCCCCCAATAAAACAAAAAACAACAGCAACAAAATAACTACCATATGATTTGGCAATTCCACTTGTGAATATTTACCCTAAAAATAAAAACAAAAACAAAAACAGAAAAAGCTCTTACTTGAACCCTCATCTACTACAAAGAAACAAGAAGCATAGGCATCTCACCTTGCTTAGCCTAGGAAGTCTATTCAGTGTTCTTGAAAATATCATGATCCTTAGACTCAAAGCAATTTGGGTTGAAAGTCCAGCTCTGCCATCTGTTCTTTGGATGACACTGAGATACTTGGTTTACCCCTTTGAATCTTATCAATTAACATGGCTAAAATGGGATTTTAATATATACATCATTGATTAAACTTTTCCAGTTTCCTTATTTCTTGGTATAACACATTTTTTGAGCATTTGCTCTATTTTTGGCAGATGTTTAAGTTCTAGGTTTAGAACCCTAAAATGATAGCTAAAAGCTCTGTATTCCAAATGGAAAGTACCAAGAAAGAATAGCAACACAATCATCAAATAAATAAGAAAAGTATTGGAGAATGGTAAATACTAGTAAGTCTACAAAACCAGGCAGTGGAAGATAGTGATTCTTTAGTGGTTGTGGTCAAGGAGAACGGAGCTGAGACCTGAATGATGATTAGAGTGAACCGCATGAAATGCTGAAGAACATAGTAATAGCCAGAAAAATAAAGTTGTTCAGGGAGGGTGGGGGAAGTACAAAATGAATAGTGGCAAGGGGGAGGAAATTATAATATTTGATAAATTTTAATGAGATCAGTGTGGCTGGACAAATAATAAATGTGTGAGAATATAGATTAAGATAAGGCTTAAGAGGAAGACATGAGTCAGGTCATTTAAAGATGCAGGGTTTTATTTTGATCACCATAGTTTTAATAAGATCCCTTTCATTCTTGGGGCGCCTGGGTGGCTCAGTGGATTAAGCTGCTGCCTTCGGCTCAGGTCATGATCTCAGGGTCCTGGGATCGAGCCCCGCATCGGGCTCTCTGCTCAGCGGGGAGCCTGCTTCCCCCTCTCTCTCTGCCTGCCTCTCTGCCTACTTGTGATCTCTCTCTCTCTGTCAAAAAAAAAAAAAAAAAATCCCTTTCATTCTTATATGCAAAAGGAAGTTGGACACAAATAATATATTTTTTATATACTTTTCTTATGTGGTAATTCTGACTTGACATACGATAATTATAAAATCACCTGGCATTTGCAAATCTACCTCTAACTTCTTTATCCCTAAATTCATTCCTCCATCTACTCTAATATTGTTAAGAGAGTTTTGTAAAGAAGAAACCAAAGACTAAAACATATATCGCCAACAATTATTGCTGCATAACAAAGGGAAATCTTTGCATTTGAATAATCCAATAACATATATTTCTAACCTGTCTGTGGGGTAGGTTGGAGAGAGTCTGCTGACTCAGTTAAGAGTCTCTAAGGGGAGAGATTAGGAGAGGGTTGGCTGTATGAGTAACTAATATTCCTTGACTGAGGGAGCTAGCAAGGACATATATGACCCATGGCAATGCATAGATCCTAGAAAGCAAGTTAGAAATAGGCCCATAGTCACTCACATTTTTTTTTAAAGATTTTATTTATTTATAGTCACTCACATTTTGTAGGCAAGAACAAGTCCATAACCATGACTGAAGTGACGAGACAAGGTAATACACTCGCCTTTAAGAGGAAGTGATGAGAAGTTATGTAGCAGGGGGAGAGTAGATATAAAGAGGGAAAGAATTGTGGACAATAACCCAATCCATTAGGAATGGAAAAAGCTCTGTTTTCCAAAATAGCACAAAAACACTAGAAAAAAAGAAAGACAGAAGGAAAGATAGATGAAAGAAAGAAAGTAGGTAGAAAGGAAGGAAGGAGAGAAAAAGAGAAAGAAAGAAAGGTCTGATAGGTAAGCCCCAAAGAGTTACTTTTGCCTTACAAACCACCCTTTCTTACTTGTAATCCTCAGGTTCAAACTTCATGTACATAATACTGTTTGCCAACATATATTCAAGCTTGAGTCAATAAGTCTTGTATTCATTGTATACCTTCCAGAAAATCTGTACTCTACATTCACTGGTTATAATGATTCTATCTGTAATTAAACACAAACATTATTTTTCATATTACAGTTTAAACTTAAAAATATTCAGCTCTATCTAGCTTCCTGCACTGATGCTGACCATGTCATTTTATATCTTAACACATTTGCTTATATCATTCCCTCTACCAAGAAATTTCTTCCAAATAGTAAGTATTCAATATACATTATGAAATTTATGAAAAGATAAGAGAAGGAATAAAATATTTCATACACTAAACAAAAGCAACATTTGGAGTTAAAGCACAGAATTGATATGACCAACTTTACCACTATGATCATCACAAAAGGATTGCTCATATTTAGTTGTTATTTGGATTAATGACAATTAATTAATTAGTAAGACAAAAGAATGAGTAATAATATGAACTTAATGAAATAAGTCTGAAGACTCCACTGTCTAGCGAGAATGATGGTATAAAGTACTCCAACTCTATATGTAAAATATACACAAAATATTTTATAATGTCAAAATACCCAAGTTAAATGCCTTATTAAATATCTGGTTATGAAAGAAAGATATAAAAATTAAGAAAAAAATAAAGAAATGACTTCTGTGCTATTGGAACCTGAAATTAGCCTGAGCTTGTTAAAGTCATAGGTCTACTGACGTAGTGTGGACACTTATACGAGGCATGGAATGTATTGGTTTATGTACATATGTATATATATATTGCGGGGCAGTAGCCATGGATCCAAGGCAAATTTCAGAGAATTTTGTACTAGCTTGTCAGCTTATTTTTTTTTATATCATTGATACTCATTATTTGAACCTAGTTTTAGTGAGAACTTCACAAAGCACTGTCACTGAGGCCAGTCATGTAGTAAGAATGTGCCTATCTGACCATCAGGGTATAAAATGTCCTGATTGAGAATCCCTATTGAGTTTCCTTGTCCCAGGGCATTCCAAGCATATATCCTTGGTTTCTGATTTGAGAGAGAAAGCATATCCTTTATTTGTCTGTGCCTGGTCTTTTGGATTGTTCGCTGGGAGGCAGCTTTTGGCAGAGAAATATCCTTACTCTAAAAAACAGCATAAACAGTAGCTTCAGAGGCATTGCCATTTAAAGTCCTGTTAGATTTCTTTAGGAATCAAATGGGTTTGACTGCCCTAGCACAATTACAAATGCTATAACTATAAAGAAAATAAACTTGCTTCGTGAAGTCAAAATGTTTCTCACCAGCAGGCAAATTCCCTTAATGATAGGGATCTAGGGGCTTATGTTTTTAACAAGTATTTCTTTTGTCCCACATTGATTGTACTAATATTGCACAACATGAACCAGATTTCTGGATGTACTTGGGGGGGGACCCTGCACTGACTTCTTGGCCTCTAAAAGTGCAGTAAAACTGAAATTCTTGCAAAGATGTGTGACTACTTTGTTAAGTAATTAAAAGTAATAATGTTAATTAAAATCAGTTCACCTTTACAAATGAATTTTGCTACTCTTACAGTATGAGATTAAACTTTTCAAAATTTTCAAAAGTCGAGACCTATTTTTTTGTTTCATGTGTTTATGATTTATCATCTTATTTTATTATTTATTATTCAATATCTCACAATTTAGAATAGACTCATTTCCTTTTTAATTTTTCAAACAATTTTCCACAAATATATGGATAGATTAATGGACAAACCCCACCATT
Source organism: Mustela putorius furo (assembly GCF_011764305.1). Classification (NCBI taxonomy): domain Eukaryota; kingdom Metazoa; phylum Chordata; class Mammalia; order Carnivora; family Mustelidae; genus Mustela; species Mustela putorius. Next base: position 11,994,796 of record NW_025421467.1, on the reverse strand, counting down.
CCTCCCTTACTTTTATCTAAGACAGTTCTGTATATTTTCTGAATAGTCCTAAATTTAAGATTAAATATATGTATTTGTGATCTTCATACAACATATATGAGTCACTGTTTCATTTTTCTATATTCTTGAGATTTTTCAAAGTAACATTGAAATTATATTTTTGTGGTCTGTGTGAGCTGTCATAGATATTTCACTATGATGATTAAGACATATTTACTTTTATGATCCAAACACTAAACCAATAAAAAAGTTATACCTGATTAATTGCATGCTTATTGCTCAATTAATGAGGGATCACTTTATAACTAACTCTTTTAGAAATTTTATATCAAAACATTAGTGTCTATTTATTAATCTAAAATAACCCTTTAAAGTATGCTTTCTGGCAGGGGGTATGATGTTTGTCTGCCTTTTCCTTTTACCAGCAGCATATCCACCATCAAAAACAAAACAAAACAAAACAAAACACACACACACACACAAAAAAGCCACAGTTTTAAAAACAGATTGTTTCCTTTTATGTACATGATAGACTGAAGTGATTGTGAAGTAAGAGAACATGCATTTTCAGAGGAAAAAGTGTATAAAGAAATCTCAGGAGATTAAATTTCTATTTCCTGCTTCAGCTATTCGCTAGGTGGCTAAAGGCAATGAGTTTCAAAATGTGGTTCTCTGGAGGTGATCACATTACACTTTAAAATAAGCATGTATATATTCTCCTCAAATCTTACATTTGAAGTATGTACTCATGTATTTTTATGGAGGCTAAAAAAATGTCCCTAAGGTCTATGAACACACATAATAGCATGATTATTAAAAGTATTTCCCCTGATCCAAAATTTGTCATTTCACAAATGTGGGTTTTGTGCCTCCTTATGCTTTTGTCTTGATGAAATGAACTCCATAAGACTATTCTACCTAGTTCATTACCTCTTCTTGTTAATTTACACTCATAATTCCCCTCGTTCATTGTTGCTTCTGGCTTTGATTGACTTGACAGGCTACCTAGGCAAAATATCTGAATTGACTTCAAATTCAACTGTTTTGTGTCACAGTGCCATGGTTGTGAAATTCTCAGTACCATATTGTCCATTCTATTTTCTACCTCTGTGGTCCCTAATCCTAAACTCTTCTACAGTTTCATCCTCCTCTATCAGACTAAAACAAATAATACCGATACTAGTCCTCTCTCCTTTGGATTTCCTTACACTGTGTTGACGCTGTTGGCAATTTCAACGTCAGTCTTAATCAATAGGCAGATAACTATCAAATTTATAATTCCATCTTTGAACTCTACTTCGAGCACCAGACATGAGTATTGAAACCCCTATTTGTTCTCTACTATTAGATGTCTCAAAGGTTGCTCAGATTCATGTCCAAAACCAAAATCAGACCCTATTTCTTAATTTCCTACAAAACTTTGAAGTTCCTTCATGTAGAATAAAAAATTGTAATTATATATACATTTTTTATTATTTGAGGGATGTTTGCCTTTCCTATGAGTGTATAAACTCCATTAGGACAGGAGGCCTTTCTCTTCTGGTCAACATCTCTATACCCCTTGCTTAACAGAGTGTCTGGAATATAATAGACATTTGAAAAATATTCATTGAACATTTAATAAAGCAATTCTGGAGGATAAATAACAGGAAAAAGAAAAGATTGCAAATACTCCTAAGTTTTTGTGATACTTATAGTTTTAGCAAGTTAAGAATTATAATTTTTATCAGACAATAAGTAAAACAGTTTGCATATAAAAGTTTTTATTATTCTTATATCAAATAATTCCAGAAATAAAATATGCCCTTAGTAGACACGTGTATATAAATAACAAAGAAATGATAAATGGGGAGATGGACAGATGTATACATACAAACATACGTGCATGCATACATAATTTTTATGAGGAGCCACTGATTCTGAGGCATGTAACAAGTGTAGGAAAGTATTGAGGGTTCTGTAATTTAGAAGACTCATCTAGAATGTTAATAAATAGCAGTTTCGCTTTTTTTTTTTAAATCTTCTTTTTCAAAAGAAAGATGAAGTAAGTCCCAATGCTTGGCCTAGGATGATAAGACACAATGTGTGGTTGATCCCTGGTAGTTTAGATTTCACCCCCACTCTGGATATATATTTTCTAGGTCAAATAATCTTTGTTAAGGATGTGCTGGTGTCTGTCTTTGAAAGGAATGAAAAGGCAATTTAAATTAATTGGCCCTTAGAGCTCCGAAGAGTTTAATTCCCTCATGTGATTAAACTCTTTAGCCCTAAAGATTCTATTCCCTTGATTTTAAAATTGAATAAGATTCAGCATTTGTTTTATACATACAAACACACATACACAAACACACACACACTGTTATGAAATCATCTCTCTTTTAGGCAGTAGACTATGTATGTTCAATGAACAAATAGTCAATCTTAAGAAGAAATACTACTAGAAATTTAAGAATTTATTTCAGGGAACACAGTTAATAAAATAGGAAGTTTTATTGTGTTACCCTAGCAAAATGTCAAATAAAAAAAAACCAGCATATTATTTTTTGGTCATTTAACATATTCTTTTGCTTTCTGAAATCACATAGTAAAAAAAAAAATCCACATTTAAGAATAGATTATAAAATATGACATAATAATATTAATATTATATATGGTTAGCTTTCTTCTGTTTATCACTTGCCCATGTATTTAATGAAACTATATCTTAGAAAAACTTGAGAACTTGTTTTTCTATCTTTAGATATTTTGTTTTCTTTTTTTTTTTTTTTTAAAGATTTTACTTATTTATTTGACAGATAGAAATCACAAGTAGGCAGAGAGGCAGGCAGAGAAAGAGAGAGGAGGAAGCAGTCTCCACACTGAGCAGAGAGCCTGATGGGGGGCTCAATCCCAGGATCCCAGGATCATGACCTGATCCGAAGGCAGAGGCCCTAACCCACTGAGCCACCCAGGCACCCCTATCCATTTCTTATGTATCTGCTTAGCCCCCACTTTTTTTGAGAGTTAATGTGTCTTTAGTACTTTTATGTATGCATTGTTCCACTTGGTTCTTCCAACTTTTGGATACAGATTATGGTTTGTCCCAGTTTTGTAAAAGAAGGTATGGGAATTAAGAAGCTTGGTCAGAATCACAAAACAAAAATCACAAAATTCACAAAAAAGAAAAGGACAAAATACTTTTATTTGCAGCAGACACCAAAAGTACACTTTACAGTGTAAATTCCTTTTTACCTTCAACCAATCCTCTTCAAATTATGTTTAAAAACATTGATAATTTAAGTTTCTCATCCTTTAAAACATGAAAACCACTGCCTTAGAATGAAAGTTACAGATGTATATAAATACATCATCCTTATTTCTTTTGAATATCCTCAATTTGATTCTATATTGAAGCTTATCATTTACATTTCTATGGACTTGAAAATATTTTATTGCATGTTTATTTCAAAGACATTAGTTTTCTAATATACACAGGCATCCTCATTTATGGCTGTTGCATCACATTACATCTGCTTCCTAATTGCTCCAGGGCTTGGTATATTTGTTTCTGTTTTTGTCCTTAAATAACAGTTGACTTTTTCTGTCAATTCTGATTGTTTAATACATAGAATATGCCACTGTGATTTCTTACCAGCAGTTGCACATCGTGTAGTTATTTTTCTGGGTTTAGAATAGTGTATTGGTTATACTGTGGAGAAACTCCCTACGTTTGTTGATTCATCTCATCAACAGGTATTTTAAAGTAAATTCTATGGTAAAACAATGTGTGAATTGCAAATTTATTGTTTTTGATGAGACATTTTTGTGGTAATATTTTACAAGAAAATATTAATTTTTAATTTTTTTATTTTTAAAAGTTAAAACCTTCAAAAATTCATTAAAATTTTAATCAGGTAACATTTTCTATTTTTTCAGATATTTAAACATCTTAAGAGAGTGAATTTTTAAAGTATAATCTAGTAGTTCAGAATCATATTTTTCTATAACGTAATATATTTATCACAAATATTCTTATGCATTGATTCAGTTCTATATTTTAATGCTTTTTTTGAGAGTCCTATATTTTAATGCTTTTTTTAAAAGATTTTATTTATTTATATGACAGAGAGATAGAGAGAGAGCACAAGTAAGAAGAGCAGCAGGCAGATGGGGAGAAAGCAACCTCTCTGCTAAGCAGGGATCCTAATGGAGGGCTTGATCCCAGAACCCTGGAATCATGACCTGAGCCGAAAGCAGCCACTTAACCAACTGAGCCACCCAGATGACCCTAAGGTAATGCTTTTATTCAGAGTTGATAGTGTACTGATTCAGATGCTAATCTTATTCAGAAATATTCTCACAGATATACCCAGAATAATGACTAACTGTATTTCTTGCTCCTTGTGGCCCAGGTGAGTTGACACATAAAATTAGCCATTACATCATGGGCCTAAATAAGTTTCCTATCATGTAGAAAGTACCAAATGTCATAAGGTAGTTAAGAAAGTTGATAGATCAATGTCAAGAGGAAGAATATACTACTTATTATTTTCCACTTTAAGAGTTTACTCATCTTCCTCTTTGCTCAATAACTCTCAGGTCATACATCTGAAGTTTGTCTGAAGGTTGTGATAATGTGTAAAAAGGAGAGAGCTGCATTCCCCCAAAAAAAAAAAAAAAAAAAAAAAAAAAAAAAAAAAAAAAAAAAAAAAAAAAAAAAAAAAAAAAAAAAAAAAAAAAAAAAAAAAAAAAAAAAAAAAAAAAAAAAATCAACTTTCAAGAATGGATCCTACTTAGATTTGGTAAAAAGAGGAACTTGTGTGAAATTTGGAAGCTGAAAGAAAATCAGAGGCCATTATTCTTAGAAGGTTGTCCTGGTCAGACCCTCTGATGGACAGAGGTGGGTCTCAGCTTGTCTCTTTGTCCTCTGTTCCCTGTCCAGCATGTCTCCACAACTGTGGGCCCTGCTTGCCAGCAGCATTCGCTGGCCCACCACCAAGCACCCAGCTGGGGCCTACAAAAGCTGCAGATGAAATACAGATGAAATAGTCATTTTCACTGATCTCTCCATGAGCGCTCACTTAGTAGTCCCCTTCACCAGCCAGATCAGCTTCTCAGATTTTTTGTAAACTCTAACTTGGTCACCCATGCTGTGCCTGCAGATGGAAAGTAAGCAATTTTCCCCTGATCCTCCAACTTATCCCTTCCAGACTTCAACCTCTTCAGCATCTGCCAAGTTTCTCTTACTGAATTTCCATGAGATTGCTCATTCCCAAAATACTTGTGGTGGTGAGCATCCTTGACCACAAGGGTGTAACAATATCTACTGTTCACGGAGTGCACACCATGCTGCAACTTGTAGATACACTTTATACTAAACTTGGCCTGCTGGATAAACATTTTCACCCTTGTTAAATGGATGAAAGAACTGGAACTTAGAGAAGTCACAGATTTTCTCAAGCACACAGAGATCATAGGTCATAGTGCTAGGATTCGAGCCCTTCTCAGAGTGTGCTTTTCTGTCTACTAATTAATTCTATATGTAAAAATGTGGAATGGCAAATGGCAAACTTACCTAAAAGTCAGATACTTTAACTGTATAAGGTAGATGAGTGCCTGACAAAAATGGCATCGAATACTGCTTCCCTCTCTCTCTCTGCCTGCCTCTCCATCTACTTGTGATTTCTCTCTGTCAAATAAATAAATAAAATCTTTAAAAAAAAAAAAAAAAAAAAAAAAAAAAAAAAGGGGCGCCTGGGTGGCTCAGTGGGTTAAGCCGCTGCCTTCGGCTCAGGTCATGATCTCAGAGTCCTGGGATCGAGTCCCGCATCGGGCTCTCTGCTCAGCAGAGAGCCTGCTTCCCTCTCTCTCTCTGCCTGCCTCTCCATCTACTTGTGATTTCTCTCTGTCAAATAAATAAATAAAATCTTAAAAAAAAAAAAAAAAAATGGCATCGAATACATCATAAAAGTTGGCAGTCATTTTGCTATAAAAATTGAACTATCTCAAAAATGCATGAAGCAAATCATCTCACCAAAACAGCAATTTCCACTCTATACTTAGCTTGCCCAGTGTCACCCAAGAATAGAGCACAAAATATATTTCCTAAAATGCTTGCTTCTTCTAACCTTTTGGGGGACAGCCGGCGCTTAGCACAGTGCCGTATTCTGCCTTGCGTTGTGCACTGACAGATCTAATCCCCACTAGAGCAGTATTTCCCATCAACAGATATTTAGAAAGTGTTTTCAGTCTGAGGATACTTGAGCCTTAACTTACTGACCTTTGTCCTGATGCAGAATCAAAAGTGTTTCCATACTGTTGTCTCCTTGAGTCATCTCAATTATAACAAAACAAAATAAATCTTTAGGACAGAAATGCACTTAGGATAGCTGATTTACTATTGTTCTAAGCTAACAAAAGTCTGTTTCTTTCTTCCTAGTGCATTTCAGATGTGATAATAACAAAATAAATCTCTTAGAAACAAACAAATCTCTTTGGGAGCTAGAGAAAAGCTCTTAAAAAAGTCATTTTGAGGTACCCAATTTCCTCTCTTCCACATTCGGATGTTCAGATATGTTTTGGAGAAGAAGACACTAAAAGACTAGATGTCAGACACCTTGTCTCCTTTTTAGGACACTTTGTGAAAAACAAACCACTTAAATGTGCTGCCTAGTAGCTCATTTTGTATTTATATCTTCCATTCCTCCCAAAGTGTCAAATGTGTTCTAATGGACTCATATTTAGACTAACATTTATATATAATGAAAGGAAATGACTTTGGAAAAAAATAGTAATGTTTACTCCATACAACTCCAGAGAGAAACAGACTAATATGTTTCTCTCCACATTGCTTTCTCATTTTTTCTGATTGCACTTTACCCATCATCACTTCCACGTTCTGATGTCATCGTTGTCCTACGGAAAACTTATTGAGGTGGAAACCAAACTCCTCATTCCCCACTCATGCTCCCAAAGCTCTATTCAAATTCATCCTTGTCCTAGCTAACAAATGGCAGTGAGTTTCCCGAGTCTCCTTGTTATTTCCCATACATCTCAACAGGGCGCTGGAGAAGCTTGCTGTCCTGAACTGCTCATAGGCACAGACAAGAAGCTCCAAGTTAAATCCTCAATTCCCCCTGCCAAAGGCCCAGAAAACAGGGTGACTTCACAACAGAAAACATTTTTGGCTATAACTCTCTGTTCCAGCCAAACACTAACAGAAAAACTGCATCCCTCCCCCACATCCTTCATCCCTATGGCTTCTTCAGGGTCTAGTGAAAAGGTAATCTTCAAACTCCACCCCCAACCATGGAAGCAGGAGGCAGGGTGGTGTCAACTGGACCCAGCAGGGTGCTGGTTTCTCACCCCTCAGACAGCAGAGGCAGGTGAGACTGTGATTTCACCCCCAGATAGTGTCAGTGAAGTCCAGGAACTGAGGATTAACCACTGATGATCAGTGCTGAGACTCAATGAAGCAGTTCAAACAAGGCTATTAACCATCCTGTTACTCACAAAGCACCCATTTTCTTCAAAAGCATGAGCCTCCATATCCACCTGATGGCTATGAGACCGAACACAGTCTTGGGGGTAGAGCTAGCCAACACTTTCAGCTTTTCCCTTGTCAGGAGTGCCTTGCAAGAAACTGAGTCAGAAGGAAGGGGTACAACATTTTCAAGTACTGAAAGAAAAGAAGGGTCAACCACAAAATCTATATCCAATAAAATATACCAGGAATTAAAAATGCATCAAGAATGAGAGAGAGGGGTGCCTGGGTGGCTCAGTGGGTTAAGCTTCTGCCTTCAGCTTGGGTCATGATCCCAGGGTCCTGGGATCGAGCCCTGCATCTGGCTCTCTACTCAGCAGGGAGTCTGCTTCCCCCGACCTCTCTCTCTGCCTGCCTCTCTGCCTACTTGTGATCTCTGTCAAATAAATCTTTTAAAAAAAAAAAAGAATAAGAGAGAAATATAAACAAGTTTAGATGAAGGAAAACAATTTGTTGCTAGCACGCCTAGTCTTGAAAAATGGCTAAAGAAATTCTCTCAACAGAGAGAAAATGGTAACAGAAGAAATCTTGGAACTTCAGGAAAGGAAGTAACAAAATGGATTAAAAAATGAGAAAAAGAACAAAATGACTATCCTTCATCTCATGTGTTTCTTATACCATATTTGATGGTTAAGTAACAATTATGATGTCATCTGATGTGATGCTCAATGTAAGTAGAGGAAATGCTTAAGACAATTATATTTTAAAAGTTGGGAGATAACTTTATGCAATTAAATAAGATCTAGTCGTGTGATTACCAGACATTAACACTTCCCATAATTAAAATTACACTTAGAATAAATTTCCAAATTCTTAATAAACTTGGGAGGACTTGCATACTATGGTGACAACTACATCTTTTACCTTCACCTTAAACCACTTTCACCCTCCCTTACTGTGCTCCTACGGCTCTGATGTTCCTTCATTCACCCTTCCAGGACTTTTGTGCGTGTGTTTCCAATCTGAAATGCTTTTCATGTAGCTCACTCCTATGCATACTTTAGGTTGAAATTTAAAGGTCACAACTATAAGGGAGATTTCTCTGACTCCAACCCAATCAAATTAGATACCTGATTATGTTTTTTCAATCTCTTTTCATTTGACTCCTTAGCCCATATGGGCAGAGGACAAATGCTTTTCACGACTGTATTCTCTCTGCCAGCACAGAGCCTGGCCCACAAAAGAAGTTCAGTAGGATTTGTTCAACAAATAAATGAAGTAGGAGTTGATTTTTCTCAAAGACTTTGCTCTACATACCCTTCACATAGAGGCACAATATCTGATGTCTAAGTATTTATTTATATTAAGGGCTTATAAAATGTTTAAAATCCAGAAATAAACATTAATTCAGTAATATGTAACAAAAATATTGCAACATTAAGGTTGAGAAAATATTTCACAATAAAGAAAACTCTAATTTCATGATGATTAATTGCAGCTTATAATTTTGAATTGAATTATGGACCAGACATTTTAAAAGCAATTGAGAATATTATTGAGACATTCAACAACATTTGAATATGAATCAAGGATTAGCCAATAATTGAATTATTAATAAAACTGGGTATGGTATTAAAGTACTCTCAAATTGGGGCACCTGGGTGGCTCAGTGGGTTAAGCCACTGCCTTCGGCTCAGGACATGATCTCAGGGTCCTTGGATGGAGTCCCGCATTGGGCTCTCTGCTCAGCAGGGAGCCTGTTCCCTCTCTCTCTCTCTGCCTGCCTCTCCGTCTACTTGTGATTTCTCTCTGTCAAATAAATAAATAAAATCTTAAAAAAAAATAAAGTACTCTCAAATTATTTGGAAGTAACCAGAAAATAAACTATGGGTATAGAGGGGGAAAAAAAGCATAAATAAGGGAGTGACTAAATGATGAAACAAATTGGGAAAACATGAACAATGGGTAAATCTGGAAAAGCAGCTGAGAATCCTTTGTAGAATCCTTCCAACTTTGTAAATGTGAAATTATATCAAAATACAAAGTCTCAAAAACAGAGAATTATTTAAACCTAAGGAAAACCACTGTCTAGAACACTTGGAATTATATATTTACATACAACTCTTCTTGAAAAATTTTCTTGATATTAGGTCTCACTGGTAAAAAGATCAATTAACATTAAAAACTCAATGATAATCAGAAAATAAATATTACATTAAAGATAACCATTTGAATTGACTTAACATAATTAATGATCGTGAACTTATATAGAGAGAATGAATCATGATATTTCTTTACATATTCACAAGTACAGACTAATTTTTTCATTTCTGCCATTAGATATGCCAACAATGTAAAAAATAGAAAAATATCTAAGTATTTTAAAAGATGTTGAAATTTCTTGGCATCAGGGAAATACAAATCAAAACCACAATGAGATACCTCCTCACACCTGCCAGAATGGCTAAAATTAACAACTCAGGAAACAACAGATGATGATGAGAATGTGGAGAGAGGGAAATCTTTTTGCACTGTTAGTAGGTATGCAAACTGGTTCAGCCACTCTGGAAAACAGCATGGAGGCTCCACAAAAAGTTAAAAATAGAGCCACTCTATGACCTATCAGTTGCACTATTAGGCATTTATCCACAGAATACAAACAAGAATTCAGAGGGGCATGTGCACCTCCTTCTTTATAGCAGCATTGCCCACAATAGCCAAAATACAGAAAGAGACCATATGTCCACTGATAGATGAATGGATAAAGAAGATGCGGTATATATTCATCAAAATATTACTCAGCCATCAAAAAGAATGAAATCCTGCCATTAGCAACAATTTGGATGGTACTAGAGGATACTATGCTAAACCAAATAAGTCAGAGAAAGACAAGCATATGATTTCACTCATATGTGGAATTTAAGAAACAAAATATATGAAAATAGGGGAAGGGAAAGAAAAATAAGCTGAAAACAGAGATGGAGACAACCCATAAGAGAATTTGGAATGCCAAAATGAGAAGAGACAAAGAACTAGGTAGAGAAATAGTTGATGAAATAATGGCCATATTTTTTCCCCAAATTAATGACAAACCCTTATGGATTTAAGAAACTCAAAGAATGGTTGCGCCTGGTGGCTCAGTGGTTAAGTGCCTTTGGCTCAGGTCATGATCCTGGGATCCTGGAATTGAGCCCCGCATCAGGCTCTCTGCTCAGGGTCCTGGGATTCAGCCCTGCATCTGGCTCCCTGTTAGATTGGAAGCCTGCTTCTCACTCTCCCACTCCTTGTGTTCCCTCTCTTGCTGTGTGTCTCTGTCAAATAAATAAATAAATCTTAAAAAAAAAAAAAAGAAAAAGAAAAAGAAACTCAAAGAATGGGATGCCTCAGTAGCTCATATAGCCAAGCATTTGCCTTTGGCCTAGGTCACAATCCCAGAGTCCTAGGATCAAGTCCCTCAGTGGGATCTTTGCTCAATGGGGAGCCTTGCTTCTCTGCTTACTGCTCTCTCTGCTTGCTGTTCCCTCTGCTTGTCTCTTTCTCTCTCTCTGACAAATAAGTAAACAAAATATATCTAGAAAAAGAAGCTCAAAGAATAAAAAACAGATATATATCAAATATACACACATAATAGTCATATTACATTAAAACTACTTTGAAGGAAAGACAAAGAGAAAGGCTTCACTGCAGCCCAAACAAACAATACTCATTTTGTAAGGGGAACATGGAGAACTCTTAAAACAGATTTCTTACCAGAAACTATACAAGCCAGAATACAATGGAATGACATTTTCACATGCTTGAAGAACAAACGAAACAAAACTTTGAAAACAGTATTCTAAACCCAATGCAAATATATGTCAAAAATGGTAGCCAAGTCAGGTGACCAAAATCAAATAACCCAAATCAGGTATCCAAATATTGGGAAAATTGATTGGTAATGTACCTGTAATTCAATAAAAAGTTAACAGAAGTCTTTAGGCAGAAGGAATATGACACTAGATAAAAACAAATCTCTTTCTACACACACACACACACACACACACACACACACAAAACCCAGAGTGCTAGAACTGAAATGAAGGTAAATGTCAAATTCATGTTTTCTGATCTTTAGTAACACTCAGTGACAACTGTCTAAAACAGAGATAGTAACAATATATTGTGTGTTTAAACATATGTAAACATTAAATGTATGACAAAGAAATGGAAAGGAGAAATGGAAGTAGACTGCTGTAAGCTCCTGAGCCAACAGAAAAGCATACGAATTAATAATTGAGATTGGTAAGGTTGTAAGATAAAAATAAATATGTAAAAATCAATTTGATATCTATGCATTAGCAATGAAAAATTGGTTTTTGAATTTTAAAAAATACCATTTACAATAGCACTAAAAAAGGAGTTGTAGGTATAAAGGTTTGGCATTGATTTTGTTACTTTACAATTCCAAAAATACAGGTACAGTCAAGCCCAAATTGCTCCTGGGAATATGTTTATTTTGCTTTTAACATCAGGTAAGGAATGGCTTTTTCTGAGTTTTTGCTTAAGGATGTATAAAATTAAATTTTAACTGCTGAAAACAGAATAATCACACATTAGGGAATTAGGGATTTAAGGGTTTCAGGTGTTTCAGAAAAGCCTTAGTAATCTGAAGTTTCACATACTTATTTATATAGCACACGAGTTCTGAGACTTTTGAAGTTCACTTATTCTACACATTGAACTCTAAAAGCAGCATGTGCATATTTTTGAGATATCAAATGTATAATCTTGGAACGGTATTTGAAGTACAAAATGCCTTTAATGAACTAAAATGATTCAAGAAGAGCATATTGCACTTACAACACATATTCTATACTATGGGCTTCTAAGAGAGGTGGGTATGATGCTGTGAAGAAAAGCAATTGCATTCTCAGTAGGTTATCACAGTGTATTTTCAGAAGTTTCTAATTGAAGGCATGCTTCATTTGCCTTGGCTATAAAAAAACCTACATTTGCTCATGATTATGTCTGTAAATGCCCTCGTAAAATGTATTCTAGCAAACACACCCGCACACTTGCATATGTGCACACACATGCACATAGACACAAACATTTTACAATTTACTAAGAAATATTTTCATGCAGATTACTTCTCACTTCTTTTATGTTTTTTCTGAGATCTTTAAGAATATAGAAAAGTTAGATATTAATATAAATTAATTTAAATGTATTAAAACATATTAAAAAGCCCTGCGTTTGATTTAGTAAATTAAATCATTTTTCTTTCTTTTTTTTTTTTTAAGATTTGCTTATTTTATAGAGAGAAATAGAGAAAGAGTGAAGTCCACAAGCAAGGGGAGGGGCAGAAGGAAAGGGAGAGAAGCAGCTCCCCATTGAGTGCAGAGCCCAACTGGATCCCAGTACCCTGAAATCATGACCCAAGCCATGACCCAAGGTGAATCAAGAGTCAAATACTTAACTGATTGTACTACATGGACACCTCTTTTCATTTTAAAATGGGAAAATGTCAGGAAGGACTTCCTAAATTATGTATTCCATACCTTAATTTTTTAAACCAATAATTAAATGTTTTCTTTAAAGCAGGTTGCTTTGTTTAATTTTTTCTTTCAAATAATAATACACAGACACGCATATACAAAAACAGATAATATATATCTACTATCAGTATTTCATTTTATCTTGTCCCTTTCTAGTTCCTTGTTCATGTCTTATTGAGAAAAAAGGGTGCTTCACAATATGCTCATCATAAACTTTCAAGATAGTTGCATGGGATTGTAATTATTATTATAGAAAAATAAGGACTGAATGAGAATTGAATATCAGTAGTGCCTTCCAGAGAAATTTCATACCAATCATGATGGTATTCAGGTTTGTTTCTCCTGCTCTCCAGCCAGAAGAGATTAGAGATCATTAGACACCAAAATAACCTCCATTCTGAATCTCATTGTCATTTACAGGATAGGTTATTTTAATTCCTGAGAATCTCTGCCTAACAAATTCTACTTTTAGGAATCCTACCCACTTTAAGATTTGCCATTTAATAAGCTCTTGACTTTGAACAAATTACCTACTCTGGGAGCTTCAGATCCTTCAGAGGTAAAACTATAAGGCCTGATTCATAAACTGAATGGGAGTAGCAAAACACTAAGAATAAAATTCTTGGTCCATAGTAAGACCTCATCATTGATAAATATTGTGATTATTATTAGAGAGGAAATATTATATTATTGGAAAGAGAGAATGAAAGACCTCTGTTAGAACATGAGTTTTATTTTGTGATAAAGAATTATGGTTTATAGATCATTATTAATGTATTCAAAATACATAGATATACAAAATCATGTGGAAGAAAGTCTTCAATCCTTAATAACAACAGGCAATGAGCATAACCACATCTAGACCTTATAGATTATCAGAATATGTCTGTGAAGAGAGATGGAACATTCACGACTATGAAACATTCAATTAAAAAGTTATAGAGCTTTAGTGCCAAATCCTCATATTTCTCTCATCTGAGACTAACTTTGCCAATAGAGCTAGATAGGGTGAAGTTCTATCTTCTCAAGATCTTTCAAACTTACCCAGGTGTGAGGAAGCGGAAGATGCACATCTGACAGGAAGAAATGTAAGAAATTTCAAATTGAAATCCAAGACAAGGATGGTCTCCACCAACCCCTAAATTAGTCACTTATTTGTTTCTTTATTCAATAACTAATTATTGAATATGGGACTTGGTACCAGCATCGTGCTTGACAGACTTTGGAAATACTGTGCTGAGCAAGGTGGGAGCCTCTGCTTTTATGAAATAAATACCCACAGAAATAAATTGCTTTATTGAAATTATTTTATTTATTTAGTGACTTCTGCTCTAAGAAATAAAGAGATAAACATAACTTTAGAAAATTACAAAGGTTATGGAGAAAATGAAACAGGGAGATATCTTGGGTGATCAGGGTCAACTTTGGTTTGGCTAGTTGGGGAAGCTGTCTCTGAAGTTTTCTTTTGGCACTGGATCTGAGAACTTCATGGGACATTGAACTTCCAGGGATTTAAAGAAATATCCCTGAAGCTAAGATGCCTTCCCTTATTCTGAATCCCATGTTTATTCTATTAGAAATTCTAAAGCTCATGGTGGTCTGAGATGAGACCCTTGCAGATAGGCAACATCTCCAATCAAAACCTAAACTACAGAGATTATCTGAACGTGATATGGGAAGCTAAAATTGGTTTAATGCAATGGAACTTAAAAAGATGATGAACTAAATAAAAGGGGGCACATAAAAAGAGACTCAAGCAGATACTGAATATAAAGATTAAAGGGAAAGTAGAATAGAAATTCCTGGATATCTAAATCCAGCATCTTTCTAAATCTCATTTCCTTGAACCAACTGTAGCTTTCTATATGATGTTCAAATACAAAGATAACAGACATAGTGAAAAGAAGGGGCAAATACATCCCAATGTTCATAGCAGCAATGTCCACAATAGCCAAACTGGAAGGGGCCAAGATGTCCTTTAAAGGATGAATGGATAAAGAAGATGTGGTTCATATATACAATGTAATATTACTCAGCCATCAGAAAGGATGAATACTCCCCATTTGCATTGACATGGATGAAACTGGAGGGGATTATGCTAAGTGAAATAAGTAAGTCAAGCAGAGAAAGACAATTATCATATAGTTTTACTCATATGTGGAACATAAGGAATAGTGCAGAGAATCATAGGGGAAGGGAGGGAAAACTGAAGAAATCAAAGAGGGAGACAAACCATGAGAAACTCTGGGATCTGGGAAACAAACTGAGGTTTACAGAAGGGAGGGGGCTGGGAAACAAACTGAGGGTTACAGAAGGGAGGGAACTGGGGCAACGAGGTGATGGGTATTAAAGAGGGCATGTGCTGTAATAAGGACTGGGTATTATATGCAAATAATGAATCATTGAACAGTATATCAAAAACTAATGATGTACTATATGATGGTTAGTTGAACATAATAAAAAAGGGAAGATACAAGAAAGAAAGATGAAAGAAAGAAAGAAAGAAAGAAAGAAAAAAAGAAAGAAAGAAAGAAAAAGAAAGAAAGAAAGAAAGAAATCCCCATACCTGAATCCTGGGGATCATGTATTGATACATGCATTCATTCATGTTTAAATATTTTCATTCCTTCATTTAATTAGCACATGGGCATTTGTGGCAATAGTAAATCAAGAAAAAGAAGACAAAACTCTATATATAGCTTTAGACCTGCACAATCCAATAAAGGAGGTACTAGCAACATGTCTGATCACTAAAATCAAAATTAAGTAAAATTTAAAATTCTGGGGTTGCCTGCCTGGCTCAGTCAGCTCAGTGTGCAACTCATGATGTCAGGGTTATGGGTTTGGGTCCCATTTTAAGGGTAGAGATTACTTAAAGACAAAAATTTAAAAGAAATTCTCAGGAGGGAATAATTATAATTTAAGCTATAATTTAGCAAGAGCATGGTGCTGCTGCACCAACTAACAAACAAGATTTCCCCCAAGGGTTGTCACTATTCATTACAGAACAGAGAGGCTATGCCCAAACTATGCCTTCATAGAGAGTTGTGCCTTAAAGAACCAATCAGTATTGGTAGACAGGTTGACTTAGAAACTTTAAATTAGATGAATAAAATATGTCCTGACAGGGCTATTTTTTTCTAACCTTCCCAGTAAACTAAGGGAGCTTATTTTACCCTCTCTTCTTGTCACTAATAGTATTGGTGGTGGTCTTCTAACTGTGACCCCTGAAGAAAAGGAAGAGGAACAGGTTATCTTCAACCCCATTATTCTAGTGTTCATAAAGAGAGTCTGTTCCCAGAAGACCCTGCTTTCCTAGCTGCTATCAAACCATACCAACATAACTATGAAGACGAGGATACTTGATGCTCTTTCCCCGGAAGATTGTGTGGATCTCAAGCATGTAGTACCATGTGACAGGAAGAAAGATTGTAAGTTTCTTTAGAGAATTCCTTACATCCTGTAAAGCAGACATCACTAGATTATAACCATCTGGTTGAAGATGAAAGTTGCTCCATGGAAGCCAACTACCTCTTAAAATCTCTCTGCCTTGTCCATGACTTCAACTTTTCTTTCCTTCTGCCAATGCTCCATTCTTAATATGTTTTAGTCAGCTGAATTCACTTCTACCCTCTAGATACTGTATTTTTTCCTGAATGAAAATATATATTTTTTCTCTTGTTTCTTTTAGCATCATGACCTGGAACAGAACTTTGACCTTAAGTTAATGAGGTTTGCCTTGGTTCCAACTGGCAGACTTCATCAAGGGAAGATGGGGTCCAGTCCAATGAAGGTGCAAATGGTTGGTTCAACTTTAGTTCAATCTACCCTCCAGAGAGACCATGCCTTTTTTCCTTGTAAGTCACATAAGAAAAAAAAAAAAGCAAACAAAACACAGCTCAGCTCTCCAAGACAAGTTTTTTTTTTCCCCTTGTCATCATAGTAAGCCTTGCCACTAACTGTTAAGAAATATTGACACATTTTTCCTTTTCTTTCTTATAAGAAGAAAGAAAACTTTTTAACTACAAATGCTTTTTTTTTTTGTAACCAAGGTGATACCAGTGCCATGGATTAGTTAAAATATCCTCTTCCTTTGACACAAACAGTATATATTGTTTGTAGCAACAGTGGTGATATAGCTTATGTAAAATTTGATATTAAACATAAGCAAATACCCATGGCATATTGCATGGACAGACAATAAAAAGATGTCAAAGCACCTGGGTGGTTCAGTTGCTTAAGCGTCTGTCGTCAGCTCAGTTGATGATTCTGGATTCCCAGGATCAAGCCCCATTATAGGCCTGTGCTCAGCAGGGGCTTCTCCCTCCACCGCTTCTGCTTCTCCCTCCACCGCTCATCCAGCTCTTGTGCTCTCTCTCACTCAAATAAACAAATAAAAATCTAAAAAAATGACATCAAAATGTAGAATAATCACACAATAAATTTATACTGATATTTAAGATTAATACTTCACAAAGCCATGTGAGAGTTAAATATAATATAAAACAAAACTCTATTAATATTGTGCCAGGCATCAAGATTTTATTTAAATGTATCAATTATTACAATTATGATAATGATGGAAATGATGAAGGAAATGATCAATAAACAGGCTAATTCTACATTTGAAATGTATCACACATGCTTAAAGTCATATTTTAATCTCTATATTTATTTACTCCATATTAACTTCAAAACAGAATAAAAAATGGATACTTGGTCCATGTGCCAAAATGTCTCTAAATGTATGTGCTGAACTAAGGCATATTCTAGGAGCAGTAAGGGGTTGTGCACTAAATTATAAGCAAGCCTCAGTGAGATGAGTGTTTCTGAGAAATTATTTTTACTACAAATTTCTGTAGAACCCCATATTAAAATCTAGTGGGTCAGGATGTATCTATTATGTTAGTGTAATTCAGAAAAACCAGAGGAGCCTGGGTGGCTCAGTTGGTTGGGTGTCTGTCTTCAGCTCAGGTCATGATCCTGGGGGTCCCAGATCGAGCCCCACCTTGGGCTCCCAGCTTAGTGGGAAGTCTGTTTCTCCCTCTCCCTCTGCCCTGCCCCCTGCTAATTCTGTCTTTCTCTCTCAAATAAATAAATAAAATATTTTTTAAAAAGAAAGAAAGAAAAACCAATTTTATAGATTTTCCCCCCTAGAATTTGTACAAGTAGGAAAATGTTCATCAGAAATAATGTATTACCTGGCATTTATATAACAATTGACATGTATACATGATCCATTTCTATATTTTATAATACATAACTGATCTGAAAACAGTTTACTACATTAGGAGATTTATTTCATATTTGACTCTAAAGAAAATTAAGTTTGTCAAGTCATGGAGTTTATGAGCATGTTGACTAATCCCAGGCAATCATGGCTACCAACAGTACAACATATGCAACTTAATGATGCAATTTGCCAAAAATGACAAAAAATGGAATCCCTGCTGAACACTTTTAAGTAGGGTACCTATCTTCAGATGCTTTTAGTTTACATAACGGCTTCTCAGATGAAATAACGTGGCAAGAATCAGGAAAAAACTCACCAGTAATGCTTGAATTATTCCAATTGCTTGTGAATTAAAAGCAGCTGTGGACAGTAGGAGGTTGGTCTCTCCTTAAATACCATGTTAGCAACATGGATAAAGATATTAACTTTTGCTCTGATACAGAATATTAAGAATCATGAAAAAAGCAGCAGAAGACTTATAAATGTCATCAAACATTCTCAGTGAGGTAATTATATTTTAGAGATATTTAAATATTTTTAATCATTTATTTTCATCCTATTTATTAGTAACCTTTTTCAAACCACTTTTAAATCATTACAAATATCACCCAGATTGGAGTTTTCTTTTCTTTTTTTTTCATTTTCAGAAGATTTTAACTGTGATTAATATTGATAGCATTATGGGGCACCTGGATGGTTCAGTGGGTTAAAGCCTCTGCCTTCAGCTCAGGTCATGATCCCATGATCCCAGGATCCTGGGATCGAGTCCTGCATAGGGCTCTCTGCTCAGCAGGGAGCCTGCTTCCTCCTCTCTCTCTGCCTCCTCTCTGCCTATTTCTGATTTCTGTCTTTCAAATAAATAAATAAAATCTTTTAAAAAATACTGATAGCATTATATAATTGTATAACAATAGGGAATATTTGTGTACTACTCATCTTATAGGGCCAATATTTTCAGTCAGATCTTAAAAAAATGTGTTTTATCATTTCAAAAAGTGATACATAACACAATTGTCTGTATTATGGTTGTATTCATTACTAACATTTTGAGTAGCTGTTTCTTTTTTGTCAGGTGTGTGCATACCGATATTATTAATAACATTCACAGTTCAAGGAAACTGTAACATTGCTTACAAATCAGATGTTGCTCTGTTTCTGGAATATAACACTGAAATAGAGGATAGCATTTTGCAAACTGAAACAGGAGAATGTTTTTAAGGGATTAATAGTAGTAGCGAGTTTTATGATTTAATTATGTGTGTTCATAAACAAAAAACATCATTTCAGGTGTGTTACTTTTTTTTCCTCCTGAGTTGTTAAACATATACGCATGAAAAA
Organism: Mustela putorius furo; assembly: GCF_011764305.1. Taxonomy (NCBI): domain Eukaryota; kingdom Metazoa; phylum Chordata; class Mammalia; order Carnivora; family Mustelidae; genus Mustela; species Mustela putorius. Next base: position 11,975,226 of record NW_025421467.1, on the reverse strand, counting down.
TATAACTTATCTTCTGGAACTTTTTAAATTTTGTTGTAGGGTATATATGCTATGAAAACTTAGTACCGCTGGAAAGGAAAGGTAACAGTGTAATCAATAAAGAGTGGCTATTCACTGCTTCAGTTTAGAAGAGACAGAATTGTAAGCATTGAATTAGACTAGAGTTAGGTATCTAGCTAGCTATGGTTAATTACATGTCACTAACCAGCTCCCAGACCTTGGAAAATCTCTTTAAAATTCTGTTTCCTCTACCCTCCTACACTGTTGGTGGAAATGCAAGCTGGTGCAACCACTCTGGAAAACAGCATGAAGGTTCCTCAAAATGTTGAAAATAGAACTACCCTATGGCCTAGCAATTGTACCAATGGGTATTTACCCTAAAGATACAAACGTAGTGATCTGAAGGGGCACATGCACCCGAATGTTTATAACAGCAATGTCCACAATAGCCAAACTATAGAACAAACCTAGATGTCCATCTACAGATGTCTGGATAAAGAAGATGTGGTATATATACACAATGGAATACTATGCAGCCATCAAAAGAAATGAAATCTTGCCATTTGCGACTATGTGGATGGAACTAGAGGGTACCATGCTTAGCAAAATGAGTCAAGTGGAGAAAGACAACTGTCATATGATCTCCCTGATATGAAGAAGTGGAGATGCAGCATGGGGGGTTAAGGGGTAGGAGAAGAATAAATGAAACAAGATGGAATTGGGAGGGACACAAACCATAAGTGACTCTTTTTTTTTTTTTTAAGATTTTATCTATTTATTTGACAGAGAGAAATCACAAGTAGATGGAGGGGCAGGCAGAGAGAGAGAGAGAGAGAGAGAAGCAGGCTCCCCTCCGAGCAGAGAGCCCGATGCGGGACTCCATCCCAGGACCCTGAGATCATGACCTGAGCCGAAGGCAGCAGCTCAACCCACTGAGCCACCCAGGCGCCCCCCATAAGTGACTCTTAATCTCACAAAACAAACTGAGGGTTGCTGGGGGGAGGGGGATTGGGAGAAAGGGGGGTGGAGTTTTGGACATTGGGGGGTATGTGCTTTGGTGAGTGCTGTGAAGTGTGTAAACCTGGTGATTCACAGACCTGTACCCCTGGGGATAAAAATATATTATATGTTTATAAAAAATTAAAAATTAAAAAAAAATAAATGAAAAAGAAAAAAAAGAAAATGCACACTAAAATACTCAGGGATAAGCAGGATTATGTTTGTAGCTTATTCTTAAGTGGTTCAAAAATAATGTGTGTGTGTTGAAAGAGAAAACAATAAGCCCACGTGGCAAAATGGTAACAATGATGAATCCCAGTGAAGGTTATCGAGAGGTTCTTTGAACTCTTCCAGCAACTTTCCTGTTAAGTTTGAAATTACGTCCAAAAAAGGGGAAATAAAGTTTTATGAGATTTAAAAAAATTTTTTTTTTTTAAAATCTGCACAATAAAATCTTATCTTGCCCTCTGGGGGGGGGGGAAATTCTGTTTCCTCTATAAGACTTTGACATCACAATGTGGAATTTAAGAATTTTAAGAGTCTATAAACTAACTTCAGTTCTTCAAAACACCTACTTAAAAAAAAAATATTACCCATCAGTAAACTATATCAAGAACTAAAACAAAGGATCTTTGCTTTAGTTGGGGGTAGATTATGTTGATTCATCTTGGCATTTCTGAAGTTATTTAAAGTTTAATTGATAATACATATATACTCATACAGACATACACATACATATGTGTGCATGTGTGTGTGTGCATATATGCTATGATACTGTGAATATATGCATGCATGTACTAAATACTAAGCATAAAAATATAATATTTTTGTATTTTTATACATCAAAATATCACTACCTGGAATCCATGGGTCAGAAAGTGGAAGGCAGAGAAGAGATGTTTTAGATTAAACATCTGGAACCATTGAAAATAACTATCACTATGCTCTTTATATTTTACTTCTAAAACCTCTTCCTTTTCACCCATATCCCGATTGCAATTCGTATCTCAATGCTAACATACCCTAAATATATATATCTCTATTCTTTACTTCTGTCTCATATTTCAAGCTGTATATTGCAATTTTCAACCTGTCACTTTATTATCATTTCCAGTATATCTACTCTATTTTATTTCCTAGTTTTCCTTTCTTTCTTCTTTCATAGAAAGACTACTCTCTTATCAGTTGTGCTGACTCAAAGTGTTGCACTCATTTTTACAAATCAAAACCACAATGAGATATCACCTCATTTTTTATGTTTTTTGATGGAAGTATAACATATCCACATAATTTTATAAGTTGACTAATTTAATACAAAGTGAAAAGAGCATATAATTTTCACCCAGGTCAATGAGCACCAAGCAGAAGGATTTATGAAGGCTCTGAGAGCCAAAGAGTCCAGAAATTTAATAACTACTACATAATTGCCCCCATATTGATTGATAGTCACTCTGCTTAGATTGGCTCCTCACTCTAAGAACGGCAGAGGAAACTCCGAAAGGGCTTCACATTTGAAAGTGAGATTCACACCAGTGAGAAGTAGACTGGGCCACTTGACCAACAGAGAGCAACTTTTCCCAGACAAAGACTCACATCAATGAGGAACTGCTAAAAATAGAATTTACATCAATTAGGACAGAGATGTTAGGGTCAAGGGAAGAGAACATTCAGATATAAAGTGGAGAGAGCTGCAGAGAAAGTAAACCTCGGATAATATAAAGTCAGATTTTTTAACGTTTCCTGGTAACAATAAAAAGGGAGTCTTCATTTCTGTCTAAGCTAAATAGCCCTATTCTTGAAAATGAAACATGCCAGAAACACAAGCCTGTATAAAACAGGTGAACATTTTTGCCTCACAGTTCCATATGAAATAAAGTGAAATTAGGAAAATGATAGAACTATGAAAAAACCAAGAGTTACTGAGCTGTGGTCCCTCAGCTTCACACCCAGCCTCCTATATTCTGCTTTATGATGCTAGAGCAGGGAATCTACCTGTTTTCTTCTGACAAGCACTCCTTGTTTTGCTTTGTCAATATAAAGTTCTATACTACCAGGGTTCTGGGAGGCTGTTGGAGAGAGAGGAGCTATGTGTCTTGATGTGTAGCCCTATTCCCAGTTTTATTTATTTATTTATTTACTTTAAAAAAAAATTATTTATTTTCAGCATAACAATATCATTATTTTTTCACCACATCCAGTGCTCCATGCAATCCGTGCCCTCTATAATACCCACCATCTGGTACCCTGACCTCCCGCCCCCCCTGCCACTTCAAACCCCTCAGATTGTTTTTTAGAGTCCATAGTCTCTCATTATTCACCTCCCCTTCCATTTTACCCCAACCCCCTTCTCTCTAACTCCCCATGTCCTCCATGCTTTTTGTTATGCTCCACAAATAAGTGAAACCATATGATAATTGACTCTCTCTGCTTGACTTATTTTACTCAGCATAATCTCTTCCAGTCTGGTCCATGTTGCTACAAAAGTTGGGTATTCGTCCTTTCTGATGGAGGCATAATACTCCATAGTGTATATGGACCACATCTTCAGTACAGACAAAAGGCTGATATCCAGGATCTATAATGAACTCCTCAAACTCAACACACTCAAAACAAACAATCATATCAACAACTGGTCATACAAATGGCTATCAGACACATGAAAAAATGTTCATCATCCCTAACCATCAGGGAGATTCAAATTAAAACTACATTGAGATATCACCTTACACCAGTTAGAATGGCCAAAATTAGCAAGACAGGAAACAACATGTGTTGGAGGGGATGTGGAGAACGGGGAACCCTCTTACACTGTTGGTGGGAATGCAAGTTGGCGCAGCCTCTTTGGAGAACAGTGTGGAGATTCCTCAAGAAATTAAAAATAGAACTTCCCTATGACCCTGCCATTGCACTCCTGGGTGTTTACCCCAAAATTACAGATTCGTGAAAAGTAGGGCCATCTGTACCCCAGTGTTTATAGCAGCAATGGCCATGGCCACAGTCGCCAAACTGTGGAAAGAACCAAGATGCCCTTCAATGGATGAATGGATAAGGACGATGTGGCCCATTCCCAGTTTTAATTCCAGCCTCTATGAGTATAACTCTGCTAATGTCTTCACTCTAGCAGTAGCTGTTGGTTCTAGTTTGCAGATTTTTCAATGCTCTCAAAACAAGGTTTACTGTGCACCTTAGAGATTTTAGCATGGCCCATTGGTGCTCTTTTTTCAGAGGTCTGTGTCCCATTCCCAGGGGGTCCCTCGTCTGAGCTCAGAGAAACTGACACCAGCCAATTAGTGCAGTCCTCTCAGAGATCCAAGGTTCAGCTCTTCAGGGACCATCCTTCAATCTTTAAATCTTTATTAATTCCAATCTCTCCCTTTTGTTACTTGAGAGCTATGGTTGTAACTTCTTTCCGTAATCTCTATCTCTTTTGTAATTCCACACTTTCTTTAAAAATATTAGTTCTTGAGTATCTAGTTAATATCTTTTGTATTAAATTGTTTTGTTGAAATAACTGGTGTGTTTCTATCTCCTACCAGACCCAGACAGAGGCAAATTGAAGAAATCATAATTAGCAAGTGAGACATTAAGATGATAAAATGAAAGAAGACATAAATGAAATGCTGAGGGAATGGAGAGAATTAGCAATAACAGAAAAAAAAATTCAAGACAAAACTAGACAAAAGCTAATTAAAATAATGGAAAATGCCTTAATAAAAAGCAATATGGGTAAGAGGATATTTGGGAAAAATATACACAAAAAGAGAAAGATAAACTGGACTAGAAAGATAGAAAATTGAACATAAATGGAACAGGAGTGTCTAAAAAATAAAATCCAAACAGAACAGATGGATATGCAAAATTATTAAATGAAAAATTTCTGAATATAAAAGGAAGCTTGAAATTGCATGCTAACTGCACAGTAGATTTTTGAAAAATTTGAGAGGCATAAATCTAGTACAATTATTGGGGCTTATGAAAGGTAAACATTTCTATGATATCCAAAAAATGTAAATAATTTATTTTTAAAAAGATAATTAGATTGACATATGATTTTCAGCAAAGCCATAGGTAGAAAATAATGTAGAACTGTATTTTATTTTATTTTTTTAAGATTTTATTTATTTATTTGTAAGAGAGAGAGAGAGTGAGAGCGAGCACAGGCAGACAGAGTGGAAGGCAGAGTCAGAGGGAGAAGCAGGCTCCCTGCAGAGCAAGTAGCCCGATGTGGGACTCGATCCCAGGACGCTGGGATCATGACCTGAGCCGAAGGCAGCTGCTTAACCAACTGAGCCACCCAGGTGTCCCTAGAACTGTATTTTAAATACTAAACAAAAGACAATGTGAGGCCAGGATTATATATCAACTCAAACTGACCCTCAAATAAATTCTGCAGGAAAATTCTTTTGTCTGCAAGAATGCAGAGAATATTATTCCCTTGAGCACTTCCTGAAAAAAGAACTAGAGTATGGGCTTCAGACAGACAAAATCCTAGAAAAGTCTGAACATATTTATTGGTAGTGCACATGAATACATTTCCATATTTATTTGTAGAACTAATTGTAAATGGTAGATGAAGGGGATTGTAGATTATGCAATGCTTATAGATGCTGATATTGTAATTATGAAAAAATAATTTAAGAAGTTCAAGGAAAAGGGAAAAGCAAATGAAAGCTCAGTAAGATCCCAGATATTTTTTACACAATATTTTCTGAAGGTGGAAAAAGTATTACTTCAATTAGATGCTGATGGGAACAAAGGGAAGAACAAGGAGAGGTTACTAATATTATTGTTTACTGTAGGGAATTAATAGAAAATACTAAAGCTAGACCCACCCACACATACACATACTCATCCTATACAAAGAGATTAAGAAAGGAAACAAACTGTATATAAAATTATGGATATTTAAATAAATATAACACAATATCTGAACATTATAAGTCCAACTTACTCTTCATGTCAATAAATCTAATTTGCCTTTAATCATATGAAATGCAGTACTTAAATTGGTTAACAAAACAGAAGCCAAACTTAGGCTTCAAGCAAGATAAAAACTTAAAGGTATTCACAAAGTTTCAAAATGAAAGATGGAGACTTTTTATTTAAGCTCAGATATGTAAAGGTCTGAAAAGTTGCCACTCCTGTTCTTACAGCAAGAAGATGGGTAAACTAAAAATCAAAGACCTTTTCTCTGGACCCATCATAGAACAGTAATAGGACATTCTACTACCTGCAAATCTGGAGAGACAAGTAAATCCAGAGTCTCAGCCAAGATCTACTTACCCAGAACAGAAACCACTATATCCCATGAATTGATAGGTACAGCTAAATGGTGATTTTCATGAATGGCTAGAGGCTGAATTTAGACTAGTATGATAGTGAATCACTGCTGGAAGCTGCAGTATTAGGGGACTTCTGTCACTTTTGAGTACTTTTCATCCAGAAACAAAATAAATTATTATGGTGAGGATCTGAGAAGGATTTCCTCATAGTCTTGGCAGGGGTAGCCATCATAAAACCCACCCAAACTCTTGTTTCCAAAACAAATAAACAAACAAAAAACAAAACAAAACAAAACAAAACATGGTATCTGGGAAAAAAAGGCATGACCAGAAAGTAATTTGGAGACATTATCCCAGTTAGGGAAGATCATTCCTTCCCATTTCAGCCCACACCTGCCTTCCAGTCTCAACTTAAGTAGGAAAAATACATAGTTAACAAGAGACAAGGCTTAGAGAAAATAAAATGAAAATGCAATTGTCAGGGAAAGAAGTAGAGGGCAGAGTAAAGGAGAGAACCTCTGGAAAAGGAACATAAGGGATTGTGAAGGCCACACCCCAAAAGAAAGTCTCACTAGTGGACTGGGAATTATCAGATTTTAGCATGATGCCCCTCCCATAGAACATGTCAACACTGCAGTGATAACACTATAAAAAGGAAGTGTACTAAAAGCTGTAAGAGTTGAAAGACACAGACCCTCTTTAAGACTGCAAAAGAGAGCCCCAAAGCCAAGTAAGGCCACTAAGGGAGATTGAATTCTCTGGCACCTAGAACTACAAGAAGCATTAAATATAGTCCAGCTCCTAGCCAGATAATACATACTTTTAAATAAAGTCTTGTTTAATTTAATTAATTAATTAATTAAATTATCTGATACAACATGTCCAAAATCTACAAAACAGCCCAAAAAGGCAGGAAAAAAGAATTTCTCAGAAAGCAAAAAGCTTGGAGAATTCATTGCTAACAGATGTATTCCACAAAAAGTGTCAATAGAAGTTCTTCAGGTAAAAGGAAAGTGATGTAGTCAAAAATTTGGATCTGCATAAAGGAAGGGAGAGTGTCAAAGAATAAATAAAACCAATGTGAAGTGTGTAAACCTGGTGATTCACAGACCTGTACCCCTGGGGATAAAAATATATGTTTATAAAAAATAAAAAATAAATAAATAAATAAAAATAAATAAAAAAATTAAAAAAAAATAAAATCTTTATGTTGTTTTGTTCTTAATTGATCTAAAAAATGCATGTTTATTTAAAGCTATAATGTTAACAATGTATGGATAACTATAGTTAAGTTTAGCTAAAATCATTGTCAGCAATGTCACGAGGAACTAGAGAGAGGAAATGGGAATACTCTGCTATCATGTTCCTGTTCTACACATTAAATGTTATGTTGTTAAAGTGGTCTGGGATTATTTTAAAATGTATATTGTAAACTCTAGAGCACCTTCAGAAAAAGGAAAATGACATCATTAAAAGTTAAATTTAAAGCAAAGAAGAGAGGCTCCTGGATGGCTCAGTTGGTTAAGCATCTGACTCTTGGATTTCTGCTGAGGTCATGATCTCAAGGTTGTGAGGTTGAACCCCACCTCAGACTCCACACTGGGTATGTAACCTGCTTAAGATTCTCTATTTCTCTTTCTCTCTCTCTCTCTGCTCTTCCCCACCAGCCCAGTGCTCACATGCTTTCTCTCTCTCTCTCTAAAAATAAATAAAAGCAAAGAAGTCATAAAGATGGGAGTAGGATCGTGGGGCTAGAATCAAAGAAAAATGCACAAAAGAAACCAGTTACAAAGAGGAGATTTTAGCCCAGTATGTCAATGAGCACTTTAATGTGAATGATCTAAACCAACTACTTGCAAGACATAGAACATCAGATTAAATTTAAAATTAAGCACTCTAATTTTATGATGTCTACACAACACCAACTTTAAGCATAAATACTCAAATATGTTAAAGACAGAGGACTGCAGAAAGATCTGCCACTGATAAAATGGAAGCTCTAGTGTCTATATTAATTTTAGGCAAAGTGGAACTTCAGATAAGGAAAATTAACAGTGATAAAGAGGGATATTATCTAATTAAACAGAAGTCAATTTTCCAAAAGCCATAACAATTTTAAATTTGCACCTAATAGGATGTGACTAGTGACAAAATACATGAAGCAAAAACTGACAGAACTAAAGAGAAACAAGCAAATCCACTATTACAGTTGGATAATATCCCTCTTTCCATAATTGATAGATTAAACTGATAGAAAATCAGTAAGAATGTAGTTGAATTGAACATCACAATCAATCAACTTTTCTGGCTGATATGTATAGAATACTCCCTCTAATAGTGGCAACATTCCAGTTCTTCAGAAGGGCACATCAAAAAATTGCAATGATAAATCATATATGCCACTATAAAACAGACATTATTTGAATTTATAGTTACAGAAATCTTACAAATTATGATCCCTAAATGCAGCAGAATTAAACTAGAAGCCAATAAACCAAAGGTAACTGAAAAATCCTGTATGTAGACATTCAACAACACATTATTCCCATCATTCAGGGAAGAGGCCTCAAGAGAAATTGATTACATAAAATATATGTATTGGAAAGCAAAAGATCTCATCTCAATAACCTAAGCCCCTACCCTGGAAAACTAGAGAAAGAAGAGCTAAATAAGAAAAAGAAAAAATGTAGAATATAAATATTCAACTATCAAAATTAAGTAAAAAATTCTAAGAAACATCATCATATATGATAATTTATGTGGAAGCCCAAAAGAGTCCACTCCAAATCCGCTAGAACTTGAACAGGAATTCAGTAAAGCGTGAGGATATAAAATCAATGCACAGAAATCAGTTGCATTTCTATACACCAACAACAAGACAGAAGAAAGAAATTTTAAGGAGTCGATCCCATTTACAAAACCATAAAATACCTAGGAATAAACCTAACCAAAGAGGCACAGAATCTGTACTCAAAACTATTAAGTACTCATGAAAGAAATTGCGGAAGACACAAGAAATGGAAAGATGTCCCATGCTTATGGATTGGAAGAACAAATATTTTGAAAATGTCTATGCTGCCTAAAGCAATCTACACATTTAAGGCAATCCCTATCAAAATCCCATCAATTTTTTTTCAAAGAAATGGTAAAAATAAGCCTAAAATTTATATGGAACCAGAAAAGACCTCAAATAGCAAAAGGAATATTGAAAAACAAAGCCAAAGTTGGTGGTATCACAATTGCGGACTTCAAGCTCTATTACAAAGCTGTCATCATCAAGACAGCATGGTACTGGCACAAAAACAGACACATAGATCAATGGAACAGAATAGAGAGCCCAGAAATAGACCCTTAACTCTACGGTCAACGAAACTTCAACAAAGCAGGAGAGAATGTCCAATGGAAAAAAGACAGTCTCTTCAACAAATGGTATTAGGAAAATTGGACTGCCACATGCAGAAAAATGAAAATGGACCATTTCCTTACACCACACACGAAAATAGACTCAAAATGGATGAAGGACCTCAATGTGAGAAAGGAATCCATCAAAATCCTTAAGGAGAACACAGACCGCAACCTCCTTGACCTCAGCCACAGCAACTTCTTCCTAAGAACATCACCAAAGGCAAGGGAAGCAAGGGGAAAAATGAACTATTGGGACTTCATCAAGATCAAAAGCTTCTGCACAGCAAAGGAAATAGTCATCAAAACCAAAAGACAACTGACAGAATGGGAGAAGATATTTGCAAACGACATGTCAGATAAAGGGTTAGTATCCAAAATCTATAAAGAGCTTAGCAAACTCAACACCTGAAGAACAAATAATCCAATCAAGAAATGGGCAAAGGACATGAACAGATATTTCTGCAAAGAAGACATCTGGAAGGCCGACAGACAGATGAAAAAGTGTTCCACATCACTGGGCATCAGGGAAATACAAATCAAAACCACAATGAGATACCACCTAACACCAGTCAGAATGGCTAGAATTAACAAGTCAGGAAATGACAGATGCTGGTGAGGCTTCAGAGAAAGGGGAACCCTTCTACACTGTTGGCGGGCATGCAAGCTGGTTCCACCACTCTGGAAAACAGCAAAAAGTTGAAAATAGAGCTACCCTATGACCCAGCAATCGCATTACTGGGTATTTATCCTAAGGATACAAATGCAGTGATCTGAAGGAGCATGTGCACCAGAATGTTTATAGCAGTAATGTCTACAATAGCTAAACTATGGAAAGAAACTAGATGTCCATTAACAGGTGAATGGAGGAAGAAGTGTGGTATATATATACAATGGAATACTATGCAGCCATCAAAAGAAATGAAATCTTGCCATTTGTGACAACATGGATAGAACTAGAGGGCATTATGCTTAGGGAAATAAGTCAAGCGGAGAAAGACAATTATCATATGATCTCCCTGATATGAGGAAGTTGAGAGGCAACATGGGGGGTTTGGAGAGTAGGAGAAGAATAAATGAAACAAGATGGGATCAGGAGAGAGACAAACCATAAGACACTCTTAATCTCACAAAACAAACTGAGGGTTGCTGGGGGAAGGGGTTGTAAGGAGAGGGTGGTTGGGTTATGGACTTCAGGGAAGGTATGTGCTATGGTGAGTGCTGTGAAATGTGTAAACCTGGCGATTCACAGACCTGTACCCCTGGGGTTAATAATACATTATATGTTAATTTAAAAAAAAAGAGGGGCGCCTGGGTGGCTCAGTGGGTTAAGCCTTTGCCTTCAGCTCAGATCATGATCTCAGTGTCCTGGGATCGAGCCCCACATCGGGCTCTCTGCTCCGCAGGGAGTCTGCTTCCCCCTCTCTTTTTCTCCCTGCCTCTCTGCCTACTTGTGATCTCTCTCTGTCAAATAAATAAATAAAATCTTAAAAAAAAAAGAAACATTATCATATGTGTAGGTGAGGATGTGAAGTGAAGGGAACTCATAAATGCTGCTGGTGGTATGGTCAACTAGTTGGTGCAACCATATCTGATAAGCTAACAGGAACACACTCTATAAGACATAGTTATACTTCTATGAACTTAACCTAGAGATATTCTTTTGTTTGTACCAGGAGGTATGTGTGAGGCTATTCACAGATTTGCTCATAAATCTTTACAAAAAATGAAAAAAAAAAACCACGGAGTGTATAAATAGATATTAATTATAATAATACAAATGATTTTTATTTGCATTGAAAATTAATGAACTACAACTAGACTCATCAAAATGGATGTGGTTCAAAGCAAATATTGAGCAAAAAAGATAGCATAGAAATGTAAAAATTGTCATTTAAAGATATTTAAAACATGGAAAAATAAATATTTGTACTTATGTCTACATATGTATACATATGGCAATTCTAGTCAAAGAATGAAAGGAATATTTCACACAATAGAGAAAGTAGTGGATGAATCAACACTTGGGTGCTGATAACACTGTTAATGTTTTAAGTTACAAAGCATGCACACAAGGCTTTGTTTTATTTCTCCTTAAACTGTGTTATCTCCATTATATGCAGCATTTAAGCATTTGTTATATTTCTCAATAAAAATGATTTTAAAACTTTTTAGCTAAAATTTGTGTAATCAAACACATCTTAGGTTTTCTTAATTTGATAACCTAATGGATAAGACAGAGTGGGAATTCAGAGAGTCTGTAGCTTTCAGAGTATATAGAAAAACAGTAGGCAAGAATTAATAGTGTAGATTACCCATTTAGGTTTATAAATAATATTATCAAAATGGCTTTTCCTTTTATTTCACATTCCTTGATATGGTTTAGTTTTACCCTTTTATTTGATTAGGAGATAAAAGTGCCATCCAGATGATTAATTGGGAAGTTCAACTCTTATTCCATTGAGCCCAAATTCTTTTAGTATTTATATATTTTAATGCATTTCCTGTAATTTTATAAATGTCTGAAGAACTTTATAAAGCTCAATTAGTGCCATAGTTATAAAATCATTGTTAACTACTAAAACTGTTATTTGATGTGTTCTTTGATAAATTTTCTTCAAAGTTATATCCATTTAAACTTTCAGCTAATCATATGTAAATGAGATAAAGTTTAGACTTAACTGGAAATGCTGTGTAAAATTAGAGTTTGAAAAAGAAATTACAGCTTTTATTACTTTTTACCATGTATTAACGTTAGTGTTGTGAAAGAAGTTACTTAAAGTGCTGCATAATTTAGATCAGAAATATTTCTTCTTGGTTTGTTCAATTAAAAAAAAATCCTTAATTCAGATTAGCTTTATATGTATAGGAGTTTGAGGATTCTAACATATAAACTGGAAACATTTTGAAACCTCACCAAAATATTTCCAGAAATTCAAGTATTTTACCCTTAGTAAACATTCTCTGTGAAGAGCCATATAGTAAGTATTTTATGTTTTACATGTCTCTTGGTCTTTGTCTCAGTCACTCAACTCTGCCCTTGTAGCAGCCTTAGACAACACATAAACCAATAGATGTGGTTGTTTTCCAATACAACTTTATTTACAAGAACAAGTGGTCAACTAGTAGGCTTTGTTTGCCCAACTCCGTTCTAGACTTTAATTAGGAGATTCAGACTTTCACAAAATTATAAAGAGGATAAAGTTTACTTACATGTTCCCAGTAGCCCTTCTTTCCTTCACTCATATTTTCTGGTTTCTTCCTCAAAATCATTTTCCCCTTTTTCTTTTGTAAACTCTTCCACTTTAGGTCATATGAAGTCTCACCTTGATTTCTTACCCCATTAACTCTAATTCACTGTCCCTGACTTCAGGTCTATGCTTCTTCTATTCATTCTCTTTCTTTCATCTAGAGAAATATATCCAAAACAAAAGGTTCACTGTGTCTTTCTATACCTTAATTTACTTTAATGGTATCCCATTTCACTTATAACAATGTCTTATATTTAAAATAATAATACTTAGTATTACTCTCAAATGCAATACTCGTATAATACCTTGATATTAATATAAAACATTTAAACTTCATTTGTAAGAGGTTTAATATAAAGAGAGGAGAAGAGAGTTGAGGGAAATTGGAAGGGGAGGTAAACCATGAGAAACTATGGACTCTGAAAAACAATCTGAGGGTTTTGAAGGGGTGGGGGGTAGGAGGTTGGGGGAACCATGTGGTGGGTATTAGGGAGGGCACGGATTGCATGGAGCACTGGGAGTGGTGCAAAAACAATGAATACTGTTACTCTGAAAAGAAATGAAAAATTTAAAAAAAAAAGAAAGAAAGAAAGAAAAGAAGGAATCAAGGGAGGGAGGAAGGAAGAAGACAAGAAATTCTTAGAATGAAGTATTCAGGGGCACCTAGGTGGCTTATAAGGTTAAGTGACTACCTTTGGCTCAGGTCATGATCCCAGGGTCCTGGGATCAAGTCCCCAGTCCAGCTCCCTGCTTGGTGGGGAGTCTCTTCTCTCCCCCTGCTGGTGTTCTGTCTTTCTCTCTCTCTCTGTGTCAAATGAATAAATAAAGTCTTTCAAAAAAGGGAAAAAATAAAATAAAGACCTATGAATTAATAACATTTAATGAATAAAATTTAAATATCTAATCATGAAATTACATATTACATAAGCTGTTTCTTTTGTCAGCAAAGTATCTATCTTTTTTCATAAAACAAAAAACAGAAGTCTTGTCTCTAAAATACTCCCTCTATTAACTCTGTCCTCAGTATAATACATTATTTGGGGTCCCTCCATGTTACTAGAATTGATACTTATGATATCACAAGAATATGATAATTAACTCAAGATATTTTTAGGGAAAGTAAAGATTAAAGAGAATTTTTTAGAAAATTAATCAATTCCATATTTGGAATCCCTATTCCATAACATTCATGTAGTACTTTCATCCTACTTAGAATGAGGAAATAAACTGTGAAATATCACAAATAATAATTCTACCACTTCTTCCCCTCTGCCTTTTCTCCTTCATGTCTGGGAAGTAGGAGCTCTATGAATGAAACACAGCAGAAAATATCTAGGAATTACATATTATTGTGAAGCATACATGAAAATGTAATTTATTTTTCATATAAAGTGAGTATAAAGATTTCACTACTTTAAATATTTAGGCATACTCACAAGATTCCACAGGACATACTCATGTAAGCGTTTTATATAAAGGCAAAGAGACAGTGAAGCAAGAGAAACAGAGTGCAGGCAACTAGTTGGTGTCGGAGAGGTATCAGGGCACAAGCTCCTCAGGTCCATGTGAATACACATGGCCTCACTTACTTCCAAATTGAACTGCTAAGATCTCTGTGAGGAATGTTTCTTCAGTAGAAGTCAAGTGTGTTTCTGGTCCTAGGGATCACCAGGAGAGCTTAGTAATCTAAAGTATTTACATCATAAATTCCATTGCTCTTATCCTGGCCAGTCAAAGGAGGTTGCAAGAGGTAAGAACAGAGTTTTGTCAGTTTGGCTGTATATAAGCTCTATCCTCCACTGTGATATAAAATTCATATAAACCTTTTATTATTTTATTTCATTATTTGATTATTAAGATCTGTGTCAGCTTCCCTATGATAATAATGAAGGGTTTATTAAAAGCAAGGTTTCCTAATGCCATTAGAGACTTAGTTTTGCAAAAAAAAAGATTTTGCAATGCTATTTGTTTTGTTTTGTTTTGTTTTTTTATCTCCTGACAAAAATAAGAGTGGTTCCATTTTAACTGATTAGCATGAATATAACGGTTTATGACTTGGCTTCTGCTTATCTTTACTTTTTGTCTAACAAACCCTCCTCTCTTTTCTCCAAACTTTCAGTGTCTAATCCATCATATGCAAACTCCATCAATTCCTTTACTGATATATCCTATACCTGCAGCACTTGACTTTCACTTAAGAAGGCCAACTATTCCTGTTTGCCCAGGACTTGCCCAGGTTAGCTTTGAAAATTCCATGGTTTGGGAAACCTGTCTATTCTGGAATGCTCCACTCTATCATTGTTCCTTTCACTGAATATTTCTTATACCTTCAGTTCTTGAACAAAACCTGGATTACTCCTCAAGCACTAAGAAGGGGTAATTCTAACATAAATTAACTACCTAGGTAGGAATAATGTCTTCCTTTCCCACAGAGGAGAGACTCAGCTCATTACATGTTTTTTCTCATGCCAATAACCTTGCTTCTTTGTGGTTCATGCTATTAGTTTGTACCAACCCCCTACATTCATCATCCCAGACATTCCCAAATATTTTATCTATTTTCACATTATAAAATGAACATAAGCCTTAATTTGCATAGGAAAAACTATTGTTTATATCAGTTAACTTCAAATATGATTATTTTCATTCTTAAAAGGATAGAGTAATTTGGGACACCTGGGTGGCTCAGTGGATTAAACCTCTGCATTCAGTTCAGGTCATGATCTCAGGGTCCTAGGAGCGAGCCCTGCATTGGGCTCTCTGCTCAGCAGGGAGCGTGCTCCCCAACCCGCCTGCCTCTCTGCCTACTCTCTGTCAAATAAATAAATAAAATCTTTTAAAAAAATAAAGTATAGAGTAATTTTATTGAAGACTTTGGCATCCATATCAGGTTTTATTGCTTTTTTTTTAAAAAGATTTTATTTATTTATTTATTTGACAAGAGAGACAGATCACAAATGGGCAGAGAGTGGAGGGAAGCAGGCTCCCTGCTGAGCAAGAGCCCGATGCGGGACTCCATTCCAGCACCCTGAGCTCATGACCTGAGCTGAAGGCAGAGGCTTACCCCCTGAGCCACCCAGGCACCCCAGGTTTTATTCCTTTTTACTCTTTTTGCCCAGTTCCTGTATTTATCCTGAATTTTGTTATTTTGCATTCAGACTACCCATTAACCACCTCGGAATATCACTTTTCTTCTTATTTTAATGGATGTGTGCCTTCACTTTGCTTTAGTCACTCTCTTCCATCGTCATATAGAAAATTACTTATGTCTCACTATGTGACCACAGTTTCATATCCTTTTAAAGCATTTACTCAGCATAACCTAATTGTTGTTTAAACCCAACAGATTTGATCTTAAAAAAAAAATCACTCATTATCCTTCTCATTTCTTTACTTCCTTTTCAAGTTGGTTTATAAAATAGTTCTTAATTTCACTGTCTTCCTGCCAGTATCTTAAGTATATTCACGTGCATGTATAATGTGCCTGGAACATACCAGTCATTCAATAAATATTTCTAAATATTTAGACCTTTTCTAATTAAATGTTATTCTCTTCATTGCACTTAAACTGAATTTATTGGATATACAGGTAATCAAACTCTTCACAAAAAAGAATCTTCCTTAGTAGTTCTTCAGAATTTGACTGATTTACAGAGCAACCTTTTTTCTGTTAAAAAAGAATATGACTTGGGGCACCTAGATGGCTCAGTGAGTTAAGGGTAAGCCTCTGCCTTCGGCTCAGGTCATGATCCCAGGGTCCTGGGATTGAGTCCCACATCGGGCTCTCTGCTCAACAGTGAGTCTGCTTCCCTCTCCTTCTCTCTGCCTGCCTCTCTGCCTACTTGTGATCTCTGTCTGTCAAATAAATTAACTAAATCTTTAAAAAATAATAAATAAAATAAAATAAAATTAAATTAAAAAAGAATATGACAAAAAATTTTTCTATCAAACATGTAATAATGTGATTGTTTAGTAATTGTTATATGTTTTCCTTTGATTATTATTACAGTGCTACCGTGTATTACCTGATTATGTATATTCATGAATTATACAAAAGCATTTGTGATTATTTCTAAAGATGTACAGATGAAAACTGTGCTTCCAAATTTTGTTTTATGAATACATGATTGACTATGTATAGTGCGTATGCACTTTGTAATTTGCCACAGTCTCAACATGTAAAGAAAAACGAGTAAATAATGTAAGTCACAACATTATATTTTTTCTTTAGGTGCCAGTAAGACACCAAGGTTTCAGTGGGGTGGGGACTTCCAAAGGAGCTTCATTTATTCCATTGCCATTCAGGTAGAATCTGAGTCATTGCAAAGGGAATCAATATGCTCATATATCATAAATACTTTGATATTAGCCCCTATCAAAATATTTTATAAAGTAAAATTCTCACTTTTATGGAATAGAATTCATCTCCTATAGCCAATTAAGAAATTATTCCTAGAGAGGTCATGTGATTTTTTAAAACATTTGTAAACAAATATGCATCCAGAAATAGATACCCAATCAAAGCATCTATGAAAATACAATATTTTTCTTTCTAATTTTTTCATCATATTTAAGAAAATGTGGTATATACATACAATAAAATAATCAGTGTTTATAACAAGAAGGAAATCCTGCAACAACATGGATGAACCTGAAGTACATTATACTAAATGTAATAAGTCAGATGCAGAATGACAAATGGTACATGATACTGCTTATTGGAGGAATTCATAAAAGCAGAGAATAGAATGGAGGGTTATGGAGGGAGGCGGGTGAGAAATGGAGAAGTATTAGTCAGTGGGTACAAAGTTACGGTGATGCAAGGTGGTTAAGTCCTAGAGGTCTACTATACAGCCTAAAACCTGTAGTTAAACAATACTGTGTTGTATATTTAAAATTTTTCTAAAAGGGCAGATCATATATTAAATGTTTTTAAGACATAAAAATAATAATTGAAAAAGTGCAAGGAAATTTTCAAAGGTGATGAATTTGTTTATGGCACAGATTGTAGTGATGGTTTCATGGGTGTATACTTATCTCCAAACTCACTAGGTTTTGTACATTAAATATGTACAGCTTTTTACCTGTCAATTTTACTCCATAAACTGTTTTCAAAAATGTAAAATATGTTTTGTTTCAAACTGAAGGGTTTTAATTATTGAGAAATGATGCATCCAAGACAGGTGTTTATATTTTAAAAAGAAGAAGAAGGAGAAGAAGAGGAAGAGGAAGCAAAAGAGGAAAAGGAAGAAAAAGACAACAAGAGGGAGAAAGATGAAGAAAACAAGAAAGAAGAGGGATATTTGATTTTCACTGAATGATACATCAGAGGTTGCTTAATTTTAGAACACATTGAGTTTGCCAGAGAAAAATATATTGCTCCATGTGACAAACTGAAGTTTAACTCTGATGATCCCACAAATAATTTTGAAGTAATCTTGTCAAAATATTGCACTAATTTGAAAGTATAATGTATTTTGGATGCTAGAGACAACTTAGAAAGCAGAGCAATGTGTTGCTAATTAATAAGATATGGATTCTATTTTTTTAATTGAAAGGGTATTTGGTTTGAATCTCATTTTTAGAATCTCTATTGAGGAATACAATAAAATTCTATATATCATTATATCAAGGATATAACTAAAAGGTACTGCACTTGGATTTTCCCCTCCAAAATCTTTTATAAGTGGTTCAACTTGGAATAAAAACTTTAAAGATTTTATTTATTTATTTGAGACAGAGAGAGAGAGAATGTACAAGCAGGGAGAGCAGTAGACAGAGGGAGAAGGAGAAGTAGGCTCCCTGCATAGCAGGGAACACAATGTGGGGCTCTATCCCAAAACCCTGGTATCATGACCTGAGCCAAAGGCAGGCCCTTAACTGACTGACTCACCCACGTGCCCTGGGGGGGGGGGGGATACTGTAGAGCCAAACTGAAGCATGTACAATATATAGAAATGTCCCTTATTGTAAATATTTTTATAATATTGTTTACACATTTAATTTTTTAAAGACTTTATTAATTTTAATGTATAGTCCTATTTCTACTAAATTTATAATACTGAATTAAATTGGGAGAAATAATTATTAAGAATTTTATAGCTAGTAGTTAATATCTATTTTCTGCAGATAACAAGGTAATCTAACTGATTTTATTTATAATTATGTTAATAAATATTTTGTTGAATTTGTATAACTATGCACACACAGACAAATATATAGGTCATGAGTTTAATGATTTATGGTTAGCAGAAAGTGAAACATAACTATTTTACCAACAATAACCTCAAGATAAATCCTTTCCAACAATCCTGAAGACCTATGCATGTCCCCTTCCCAGTTTCTACCAACCTCTTTCCCCTAAATAAAACTACTGTTTTACCTCTTATGCCATATACCTACTTGATATAAATGTAACATACAGTATATATTCTTTTATGGCTGGCTACTTTTATATAGTAGGTAGGTTAAACACATGTTCTTCAGGAGTCTGATCATTTTGATTACTGTATATTACTCTATTATTAAAATATACCTAGGTTTATTAATCAAAGTTACTATTGCTGGAAATAAAGTTTTCTCCACTTTGGGGCTATTATGATTATAGTTGCCATAAATATCTTAATGTGTGTTTTTAATGTTTACATATGGACATATCTATTGGATATGCATGTACAATAGTGAAATTATTTTTAAAAAAATTTTTTAAGATTTTATTTATTTGACAGACAGAGATCACAAGTAGGCAGAGAGGCAGGCAGAGAGAGAGAGAGGAGGAGGAAGCAGGCTCCATGCCGAGCAGAGAGCCCGATGCGGGACTCAATCCCAGGACCCCGAGATCATGACCTGAGCCGAAGGCAGTGGCTTAACCCACTGAGCCACCCAGGTGCCCCCAATAGTGAAATTATTAAGAGCAGAACATACACATTCTCTCCTAACTGTTAAAAAGTTTCCCACAGTAATTGTACCAACTGCCTCAGAAGAACATGAGCATCTGGGTGCTCCACATCTTTGCCAATACTTGTACTGTCAGTCTTTCCACCTTTGAGCATTAGAAGAAGTATGTAGTGGTATGTCACAATGCTTTCAATTGGTACTTCTCTGATGAGTAATAGGGCTTGCGTATCTTTCTCAGTGTCTTTTGAGCATTTCAATATTTTTGCTGTGATATGCCAGTTCAAGTCTTTGGATCATTCTTTTTTTTTTTTAATTTTTAATTTTTCAGTGTAACAGTATTCATTATTTTTGCACCACACTCAGTGCTCCATGCAATACATGCCCTCTCTAATACCCATAACCTGGATCCCCCAACCTCTCACCCACAGCCCCTTCAAAACCTTCAGATTGTTTTTCAAAGTCCATAGTCTCTCATGGTTCACCTCCCCTTCCAATTTCTCTCAACTCCCTTCTCCACTTCATTCTTTAAAAAAAAAATCAAAATGGAGCACCTGGATGGCTCAGTGGGTTAAAGCTTCTGCCTTCGGCTCAGGTCATGATCCCAGGGTCCTGGGATCGAGTCCTACATCGGGCTGTCTGCTCCGCAGGGAGCCTGCTTCCTCTCTCTCTCTCTGCCTGCCTCTTTGCCTATTTGTGATCTCTGTCTGTCAAATAAATAAATAAAATCTTTTAAAAAACAAACAAACAGAAAAACCTAAAATCTTCAAGCCTTTGGATTATTTTCTATTAGTATGAATTTTTTAATGCTTTTTGAGAGTCTTTTATATTTTAAGGACACAACCATTATATGTATTGTATATATCTCTTCCATTCAATGGCTTACCTTTTCAATATCTTGATGGTGTTTTTGGATAAAGAAAGCTTTTAATGTTTAATATAGTCAACTTTATCAATATTTTCAATTATTTTTATTACTTAAATCACGTTAGATATTCTTACATGTTATAAGGAAAGTCAGTATAGTCCCAATTCACTCTAAATATTACATTTTTTTCTTTTTTAAAATACAAAGTACATATTTCTGAATTTTTAAGGCATAATATTATTGCTGAAAGAGATATAGAAGAAACAAATTTATGATTATTTAGGATCTACAGATTAGATACTTTGAAGACATTTACACAAATTTTAAATTTGTTTTGCTTTTAATTTTTACATGTGATTTCTTAATGACTGTATCTTTTATAACAAAAAGTCCTTAAAAATACATCAAAAATTGAAGTGATCTTCAGTAGTTCAAATTACTACGAGATAACTATGCTTTTGATATCAAATTTGTGAACAATTTGTTGAAATTGCTTTGAAGAATTCTAAGTAATAAATTCTTAGTCTTGATTTGGTTTTGTTATTTGAAGTATTTACTGTGTTTCTAAAGCCTAAAGTGCTCTTTGTTACACTAATCAAGTCTTGAGAAATCTGAATTTGGAATAACATATACAAAGTACAGAATGCAGCATATATCTTTCCAGAGAAATATAATTAAGCAGTCTTTTCCTCTTTCCATTACTGGAAATGACAATACATTGTTTGTTACCTTTATTGTCTTGAATCAGTCAATTCCAGTGAGTATCTGAGACCTAACTATAGTTTGGTTATTATTACTTGCTTTTCGACATTTTCATTGGTATTCAATAATAAGGAATTTGAAGTTCTATTTATTTGTTTTCTACTTCTGTGTGTTGGAGATTTGCTGCCTGTCCAGAAAGAGGGAAACATTTACACGGGAAAACAAAATACATAACTAGTATTTTGAGGATTTGAGTATACTCTTCAGAAGAGTATCTTAGTCCACTCTTGTTCCTCAAAGTAGGAATAGAAATTTGTAGCAGTAAGCATTCCCTGAAATCTTTTTTTTTTTAATTTTATTTATTTATTTATTTGACAGAGATCACAAGGAGGCAGAGAGGCAGGCAGAGAGAGGGGGAAGCAGGCTCCCGCTGAGCAGAGAGCCCAATGCAGGGCTCAATTCCAAGACCTGTAATCATGACCTGAGCTGAAAGCAGAGGCTTAACCCACTGAGCCACCCAGGCGCCCCACATTCCCTGAAATCTTACGGAATTAAATAAATTGAATATATTGAAATCCTTTTCTTCAGGTGAGTCTGTATTATATTCTTACATTGTAGGTTATATTAAATATGAAAATCTCTGGAGAAATTCATCCAGTTATTATTTCTTCAGAAGAAAGTGATGCTTCTTCCAGATAACTTAAGACAAGTAGCCACTCCTAGGGAATAATTTAATTTAGCTGCACCATGGGTTAAAGTATGAAAATAAAAATGCTTTTGATCTCATTAAATGGCAACTCATTTTATTAACTGAGTTTACATCAAAGATACACAGTATTAGAAAATATTACTGCATCTAATCAAACAATTATTTATCAAGTGTTTCTTGTGTTAGAATATTAGAAAAGTAGTATATTTGAGGTTGCTATTACATATGCATGCATTTGTCTCTGCCCTAAAAAAGAAGTATTTAATGAATTTGTACTTTGAATATTTAGGTTTTTTGCTATTAAAAAGACCCATGTATTAAGTAACTACTAAATACAACTACTTAACTACTATGCATATATAGTATGTATATATATAAACACACATACACATATGTACACATATACACATATACTACACACACACACATAAACACACACACACACACACACACACTAATTCCCGATCCACAAAATACATATAAGAGCTGGAACAAGCACTGCAAATTGAGAAGAGGATATGACATCTGGGATGAAGCCATGGTTAATGAACTTAGAAAAATGTGTGTTTTGAAGTGTGTTTTGAAAAGAGGAAGAGTGGTAGCTGGAATGATAGATGTTTTACTCAAGATACAAAAAGTGTTGGTGTTAGCTTCAAGTCGATACTACAGATACTTTTGTACTTTGGAAAAACATTCTTTCTCTCCATTTTTATTTTTGTTTTGTTAATGATTTCTCCCAGAATAGTAATTATCTTAACCTAATTCGATATCTTTTTACAGCTGTCTTTTTTGATTACATGCAAAATTCATTCTTTACAACATACAACGGAATTTGTTTCTGTGTTTCCAAAGTTACAAAGAAATTAGCAAAGCCAAATAACTCAATTATTTTTTCATTTTCATTATTATTTAGCTATTATTTTAATATAAGAATCCAAAAGTCAGCCCAATGTGTATTTCTTTTACATAAATGTAAAAGAGCAACGTTTTGCAAATACAGTTAGCTGCAGAGCTTTTCTACAGTTAGCTGTAGAGCTTTTCTGTCTAAACAGCACTTTGGAGGCACAGAGGCTTTAATGATACTGAGGAGAAAGCTAAATGATAAATTTAGCTAAATGATAAATTATAAAATAAGGCAACACTAATAACAGCCTTTTTTCCTTTTTTCATTTTTAATAGCCCTTTTTATTAAAGATTTTTAAAAAATTTATTCATTTGAGAGGGAGAGAGAGTATGAGTGAGAGCATGAGTGAGAGGGAGAAGCAGATCCCTGCTGAGCAGAGAGTCAGGGCTCAATGTGGGGCTTGATCCCAACATAATCCCCTGGGATCATGACCTAAATTGAAGACAGATACTTAACCAAGTCACCAGGGTGTCCCTTTAATAGCCCTTTCTTTAGAGTTTTGTTCTCTTGCATAATTTCTCTCAAATAATCTAGTGCTTTTTATGAATTTTTCCATTTTATTTATTTATTCATTTATTTATTTATTTATTGTTATAGTAAAAACACTTAACATGAAATCTACACTTTTAATGAATTTTTAAGTGCACAGTGCAGTATAGTTAACAGGTATGATGTTATATAGCAGATCTTTAAAACCTACTCATTTTGCTTAACTAAAACTTTATACCCATTGAATAGCAACCATCCTCAAAAGCAACATTGTCCCATGAGAGACTATGGACTCTGAAAAACATCTGAGGGTTTTGAAGGGGCGGGGGGGTGGGAGGTTGGGGGAACCAGGTGGTGGGTATTATAGAGGGCATAGATTGCATGGAGCATTGGGTGTGGTGCAAAAATAATGAATACTGTTATGCTGAAAATAAATAAAAAATAAATTTAAAAAAAGCAACATTGTCAAGGAAGTTGTGGTACCTGGTGCTATTGTGGAATTAATAATGCAAAATTTATTCAGATTATAAGTAAATAATATACCTTTAAATTTCTGTGCAGTAAAATTTTACTTCTGCCAAAAATACAATCTGTAATATAAAATAAATATGTTTCTAAATCATCTATCATGTCATATTGACTCTGAAAAACAGTTTGAATTAACCTGTTCCTCTCATTTAAATTTGTTAAAAGATTTGCGGACACTAAAAGTTGAGGCTGCTGTAATGACACAGTGTTGTAGGCAAAATGTGTTGTTACACATGCAATCACCCCAAGAGTTAAAGATTTTTTTTCCAATGAAAATGTCTCTTAAAGAAAACTGAAGTAACTAACATTAGATAAAAATTTGACTCTATTATATGAACACATATTAACCATGTAAGAAAACTTCCCAAAGTTATATAAAAATCAGATACTTCAAAATAAATCTGATCTGTATTGAGGCCTTGTAATCTGAAACATATAATCTATCACTTTTTTAAAAGTACCTACACAACAAAATATCAAAATAATTATATTTTATAGACGTTGTCTTAGCTAGGGCTGCTATAACAAAATACCCTGAATTGGGTAACAATAAAATATTTCTCAAACTTCTGGAGGCTGCAAATTCAGAGATCAAGATGCCTGCAGATTTGGTTTCAGGTGAGGATCCATCTCCTCATTTGCAGAAAGCTCTCTTGCTGTCTTCTCAGAGACAGGCAGACAGTGAGCTCTGGTCTCTTCCTCTTCTGAGGTCACCAAATTGAAGGTCTTGAGGGCTCCACCTTTATGACTTCTTCTATACTTACATATGTACCAAAACCCTCATCTCCTAATACTATTACTTTGGGAGTTAGAGTTCTGCTACATAAAATTTGGGGGGCTATGAACATTTAGTTCCTAACAGGTTTTTGTTTGTTTGTTTCCCCTATGAACATCATTGTCTTGAGGATTACTATTTATATTCTAAGTAGATGAACAAGAAATACCATAGTCTGGTGGGTGGAAGAAATGGAGAAATGTTACAAAGAGTATAAATACTCAATAATGCAGGATGAATAAATTCTGGAAGTCTACTATAGAGCAGAGTGACTATAGTTAATAACACTCTATTGTATACTTCAGATCTGATAAGACAGGTAATCTTAAATGTTTATACCTCAAAAAAAGCATATAACTATTAAGGTAATGGATATGTTAATCAACTTGATTTTGGTAATAATTTTATGATTTATTGCTTATATCAAAACAACACATTGTGCATCTTAAATATATGCAATTTTTATTGTATATAATTTAGCTGGAAAGATTCATAAATCCACTTACAAATAAATAAATAAATAAATAACAAATAAAACAGACTCCTGTGAAAGAACCATTCTGTTTTAGGCCAGCCTGTAACAAACCAAATTTTACAATGACACATAGTTAGATTTCTTAATCTTTCCTATTGGCAGATACTTAAAATGTTGAGTATATAATCTCAATAGCAAGATGTATAAAAAAAAGTGCAATTACATATGAAGTTAAATATATGAAGTTGTTATAAATGAGGATTTCTGCAGGAAAAACCAACAACTTACATGTAAAAACAAATCTAATTTCAAGAAAAAGCTATTTTTTAAAATATTTTCCTTTTCACTCTCTCCTTTAAAATTCTCAGGCATAAACTGCTATCTATAGTGTCTCTGAATCAAAGATTTCTTGTAATAAGAAAGTGTAAAGGAAATCAGCATATTTTGTAGAATAAAAAAATGTTAATAATATTTTCTACTTACACATGTGCAGTCATTCTTTTCATATTTTAAACCATTATGGGAGGGCTGAACAGAAAAAATGTTCTCAAACTCAGATTTTTATCTATTTACCACTTAATTTGTACACGTTCAATGGCAGAGTTAGCATTCAATGCTTCAGTTTTCTCATAGCACCTATATTATCTAATATATTTATTTATTACAAACCCAGAAATTTTTAAAAGATGTTAATATATTGAAAAAATGCAGTATGAGAAAAATGATTTGATCAGAAATAGGTACATTTTATATAGTTTTAGGAATACTGAAAGATTCAAAATAAAAATGTCTATAAAAATTTGTTTTGATATTTGCTTCTTTTGAAAGGCTTTGGAAAGGACCTTTATAGTTTCACGTTTTTATTTAAATTCCAATTACTTAGCATGCAGTGTTATATTAGTATCAGGTATATAATATAGTGATTCAATACTTCCATACATCCCCTGGTGCTTATCACAAGTATGTGCCTGAATCCCTGTAACTTATTTAACCCATTCACTATCCACCTTCCCTACAGCAACCCTCATTTTGTTCTCTATAGTCAAGAGTCTATTTTCTGGGTTGCTTCTCTCTTTTTCTTCCCCCTGTGCTCATTTGTTTGTTTGTTTTTACTTAAATTCCACATATGAGCAAAATCATTTGGTATTTGTGTTCCTCTGAGTGGTTAACTTAGTACTATCTAGCTCCATCCACATCATTGCAAATGGCAAGATTTCAAGGGATAAGAATCCCTGTCTTGTTCCTGATGGTAGAGGAAGAGCACTCATTTTTTCCCCATTGAGGATGAGATTAACTGCGGGTCTCTTATCTATGACCTTTATGGTGTTGAGGTATGTTCCCTCTATTGTTGCTTTGTTGAGGGTTTTGTTTTGTTTTTAATCAAGAATGGATGCTGTACTTTGTCAAAAGCTTTTTCTGGATCTATTGAGAGGATCATATAATTCTTACCCTTTCTATTAATAATGTTGTGTATCATCACATTGATTCATTTGAGGATATTGAACCACCCTGGCAACCTATGAATAAATCCCACTAGATCGTGGTGAATGATTGTTTTAATGTACAGTTGGATTCAACTTGCTAGTATTTTGCTGAGAATTTCTATAGCCATGTTCATCAGGGATATTAGCCTGTAGTTCTCTTTTTAAGTGGAGTCTTTGGTTTTGGAATCAGAAGTGTTGGCCTGCTTTTGTTGATTTTGAAGGGAGTTCTCTGTGCCTCCTGGGTTTGGATGTCTGTTTCCTTTTCCATATTAGAGAAGTTTTCAGCTATCATTTTCTGAAATGAACTTCTGCCCTTTTTTTTTTTTATCTCATCTTCTGGAACTCCTAGGGTATGAATATTATTATGATTTACGGAGTCACTGAGTTCCCAAAGTCTATTTTCGTGATCCATGAATTTTCTTTCCCTCTTTTGTGCAACTTCATTATTTTCCATATATATATATATATATGTATATATATATATATATTTTTTTTGTGTGTGTGTGTGTGAGAGAGATAGAAAGAGAGGGAGAGAATGAATGGGGGGGGTGTTATAGGGGCTGGGAGAGAGGGAGAGAGGAAATCTTAGCAGTTTCTACACCCACTGTTGAACCTGATGCAGGGCTCCATCATACAACCCTGGGATCATGACCTGAGCCAAAATGAAGTGTCAGATGTTTAACTGACGGAGCCCTCCAGGTGCCCCTATTTTTCATAATTCGACCTTCCATATCACTATTCATTCCTCTGCTTCTTCTATCCTTGTGCCCATTGCATTCAGTTGGTTTTGAATCTCAATATATTTTTCATTTTGACCTGATTGATTTTTAGCTCTTTTATCTCTGTGGTAAGGGTCTCCCTGATGTCTTCTATGCTTTTCTGAAGCCCAGCTATTACCCTTGTGATTGTTGCTTTAAATTCTGGCTCAGGCATATTATATCTATTCCATTAAGATCTCTGGCCATGACTTCTTCTTGTTCTTTCTTTTGGATGAATTCCTTGGTCTTGACATTTTTTCCTAGGTCTCTGTCTTCTTCTCTGTGTTAGTAAATTCTGTTATGTTTCCTATTCCTGAGAGTAATGAGCTTAGGAAAAAGAGGTCATGTACCCGCCCCCCCCCCCCCCCCCCCCCCGCCCAGGACTTAGCACTTCAAGAAGTGTCTCTGGTGTATGTTGTACACACTCTCGGCTGTTTTGGCTGCTCTGTCCTTTAGGTCAGTTCTTTGCAGAGTTTTTTCTTGCCTGCAGTGAGAAGTGTTTGGACCTTGGTCAGAGTGTGGTGAGTTTTAACTAGGTGTGTTCTTTCTGTTTGTTAAAAGAGCCTTGATGCTATTTCCACTAGAGCTGAAGCTTTGCTGAAGTCTGTGGTCAGTAGATGTGGCGCATGCAGGGAGTTTGTGCTGGTCTTCTTGGTGAAGGGTTCCTATATTTGTCTCAAGGCACACTTGTCTGAGAAAAACAGTACCCCAGCAGAGCACGGGGGATAGGGCTTGGTGTTAGCAGTTTGGGCCGCCACTGTTGGTGCTTGCTGTTTATTGAAGTTTGTATGGGCTGAGAAACAGAAGAAGGAAATGGCACTAGCCAGATCCCTAGTCCCCAGAGAGAGGAGTTCGTCCATGTGTCTGTCCGAGAAGCCCTTCCAGAACAGTGAACAATCTCATCTCCTGCATTCTAGACATCCCTCAGATCTGCCTTCACACAGTCCTATGTCCAGGCTGCCACCTACCTGAAGCAGCACAGTGCACCTTGGGCTCTCTCCCAGCCAGGCCTGTTGAGTGTTAATATCCCAAACTTTAGGGATCTGGCATGGTGGGGACCCATGCTAGTCTTCTGGGGTGGTATTGCTGTGCTGAGACTGAAGCAGGTTTGATCTAGAAGGACTGTCACAACAAAGCACAGGAGCATGGGGTTTGGAGTAAAACATAGCAAAGAACTGGTACCTGGGTTAGCCACTTTCAGCAGGTGTCTCTGCACCTATACTGAGGGGCAGAGGAGAGAAGTGGTGCCTGCAGAATTTTTTTGTTTTTCCCCAGAGAGGCAATGCCACCTCTCCAGATGCGCTTCAAGAAGGGAAAACCATGTCTTTTACTGTGTCCTAGGGGATCCTCAGATCATACCATCTGCCCTGCCCTGGGGTAAATGACTACCTTCTCTGCAGAAGCACTGCAGAACACCCTCTGAGTTCCACAGCAACCACACTGTGGACTCCTAAAACTCCAGTCTTTGAGCTCCACTGGTATTAAAAACTCACGAGAATAAGCCCCTCTATTTTTCCAAATCAATGGTTTTGGGGAAGAGTTTTCCTTGTGTACTTCTCTCTCTCTCAGTCTCTCTCGCTCTGTCTCTCTCTCTCCCTCATCTCTCCATGACCAGGGCTCACTCTGCAGCACCCTCAATCTGTTTCTCCCACAAACTATGTCTCCACACCTCCTACCTTCCACAATGCGAACTCTTCCCTCTCTCATTGTGCAGTTTGTCCTGTCAGTGCTTAGATTGATTTCTTGGGTATTCAGAATGATTTCATATTTATCTAACTGTGTTCCAGAGACAAAACAAGCCTAGGGTCTTTTTACTACTCTTTCATCTTAGTTCCATATCTGGAAAGATCTCAAATTCATAGTCTGTCATATGAATGTTTAACAAAAGGAATTATGTGTTTTTGCAATAGAATCTATGAAGCAAGTAACATATATACATAGTTGTATTTACATGTTAGTATATCAAAGCATACTAAAAAAATGAATATTATTGATTATATTTGGAAAGAGAAGAATGAGATCAAGGGGAAATATTCAAAGTTTGGGTATAGACATAGTCAGTAGCAGCAGCCAATAAGACATCCTAAAAGGGGGCACCTGGGGCTCAGTGGGTTTAGCTTCTGCCTTCTTCATGATCCAGGGGTCCTGGGATCCAGCCCCACATCTGGCTCTCTGCTCAGTGAGGAGCTTGCTTCCTCCTCTCTCTTTCTCTTCCTGCCTCTCTGCCTACTTGCGATCACTGTCTGTAAAATAAATAAATTTTAAAAATCTTTTAAAAAAGACATTCTAAAAGAACTATGCAATATGGAGTTCCATGAGCTATAAACTCCAGGAAAAAAAATCCAAAATGAATATTATCTTGAAAATCAGACTATAATATGTTATTAAAGATAAGGTTATGGATGAGATTGCCCATGAAGTCTGTTTAGATTAATGAGTAAAATCTAGGGCAGATTTTTGGAAAATACATAATTATAAGACAATTAATTATAAGAAATTATATAGAAATTTATTATATAGAAATTTATTATATAGAACTATAGGAAAATTAATTATAAGAAATTATAATTATAAGAAAATACATAATTATAAGAACATGTATAGAAAGGAGATTCTCAAAAGAGACTGGAAGTGGTATCCAAAAATTGAGAGACAAACTATATTAAAAAAAAAAAAAATCTGCCCAATGGTATCAAATTGACCTCAGAGTTTAAATACATTGAAGTACCCATTTAATTTAGTCAAAAGGAAGACAGTAATCTTGATGAGATATATTCCTCTGGAAAGTGTCTAAATGACAGAGGGTTGAGGTAAGAACATGGACAAAATTTAGGGATATAAAGGATTGAAAGTGAAATCTTTCAGAAAGTTATCTATACATGTAGGAAAGAAGTAATGGAGACAATGTACTGCTAGCAGAGGACAGGTGGTCAAGTGAAAATTTGTTAATGAGAGAGATTTAAATTTGTATAAATGATCAGAACCAGTGAATAGACAGAGTTTAAAAATAAATGAAATTTGGTTAGCAGTTAATCATGGTGCCTTACTGTAACAAGAAAGGATGAGGAAAGAATGAATTCAGATTCAACATTTTTAGATTTAGTATCAAGGCATTGAGAAATGCATCTGATTGAATCTATTGTGCTATCTACAAGGAAGAAGCGCAATCTTTTCTAAAAACAAAGAGAAATTGGTATGAATAGGATTGAGATGACTAGAGAAGTTTGAAATATCCGTTGTGTAAGATAGAGGGCTGATGCAGGAAAATAGAAGAATGGATGCTTTGAGACACGAATGTCAAGATATGAGATAATGTTATTTTCTCTAATAATGTTTTGCAACCTAAGTGCAAGTACAGAGAAGGCAGAAGACAGGAATTGATTCTTGATTGGATTGTAGTAGTTGTGTGTGACTAAATTACGTTCTCTCTCTCCTTTTTAAATTACATTCTTAAATATACTTTTTTTTTTTGGATACATATTTTAGAAGGTACTAGCAGTGTTTTCTGCGCTCCGTTCAGTTCTATGAGATACCGCTGCATTTGCATTTGTGGAAGGACAAGCCCTAACTCATTCCTTAAGATTTCTCTTGGGGGCAACTTAACTAAGAACAGTTAATCTTTAACAGTGGTGTAGATTTTTATATTGTATGGAGGAAAACACTGTCTAAACAGGTTAATGGGCTTAGCTATGCCAATCATATTTTTTTTCTCTCCTGAAAATCTAAACTGGTTATGTGTTATAAAGATGGTTATTTTGTTAACAGTAGTAACAGAACAATGTATATTCAAGGACAGGGGAGGGCCAAATTTATATATTCTTTTCTTTTCTAATAAGCAAGGACATGGACTAAACAGAAAACAAAAAGATTTAGCTAATAGAATATGAGTTTAAGGACAAGTAGTTAAAGAGAGGTAAAAACAGAGACAGTTGGAAGTGAAACCGGGTAATGGTACATAGTCAATAAATTCTTGCTGCTAGGATTCCTAGAATAAAAACCTCTCCCTAAAGTCACTTGAGATCATTCACAATCTTCTGTGACCAATACCTTTAAAAGATGCTTTCTTTCTGGGAGGCTTGATTTTATATTCTGAATTTTGCCCTGAGATGCCTGAGATCTCTATTTGATTTATTTCTAGGTCTTTATTATAAAATATTTTACTAGGGCCAACTGAATGAGACTCTATTTTTTAAAACTAAAAAAACAAGCCGCTTTCCTTCTTTTTTTCCTTAACTAATTGAATCAAAAAGCCAAAGGGGTACTTCCTATTTCTACTGGGGGTGTGCCTCAATAATGGATTATAAAGAAAAATGCTCCCAATATCACAAAAAAAGTCAGACAAACAGTAATTTCATGATGTTTCTTGTTCCCATCTGGATACTGAGGTCATAGTACACTGGCCAAAAGCCTCTGAAAAGCATTTGCCTGTAAGGAATGACTAGACATGAGCCCTGAGTTTTTGGGGAAATAACAATTAAAAGTAAAATCTTCTCCAAACCCTGAAAACTTCTTCACAAATGTAGAAAGACAGAAAACAATTTTTTCATTGCATAGACTTTAAACCAGAATATGATGTGCATAACAGGCAATGCACTAAGATATTTCAAAAACAGAGAGATATCTCTCTGTTTTATAAAGCCAAGCAGACAAGTAGAACCCATTACATGAATGTCCTCAAGAGAAACAATAACTGACCTGTCCTCAAATAAGAGAACATGAAGCACTATCTGTCATACATAGTTCATCCTAATTTTTTCTGGTAGTTGGGGTGACTATCTGTCCTATCCAAAGGAAAGATAAACTCTTGTCTTTATGAAAGGAAGTGGTTTTGAACCTTAGATGAGGCACCTCTGAGGTTCCAACACTCCTACAGAACAGGGAGATAGGAGTGATATCTTCCTTGATGATAACATTACCAAAAGATTGTTCTCAAGTCCTTGATAAAGACATTTCTGGGTCTTAAAGCTGGCAAGAGGCTTATTTTGCTTTTAAAAAGATTTGCATACATTTCAAAGAGATAAAGAACTTCTAAGTTGTTAAGAAAAAGGAATGGGACCTTTTTCCTTCTTTGCAACAGGGAGAATTAAACTCTTGTTTTAAACTTGTTTTGCTTCTGCACCTTCCTTGTCAAGACAGGGCTGGATTTAGCTACAGTAGGTGGTGAATCTGCAGAGTCAAATATTCATTGGCAATAGAAGATAAAGCCTCTGGGTTTTTCAGATATAGGGACATCTCCACCTTCATCCAGATTTTTCTTTCTCGAAACTCACTGGCCACTCACAGGTAAGTTCAATGAGTTTTGAGGACTTCTCTGTCATGGCGCAGGTCCAGGGGAAAGAAAAGAGTGGCTACAGTAGGATGGGTACAAAACTTGCCCAGGATCTCCTTCCCTTTGGAAGAAAACCCTCAGTCTGTGGGCAGAATGGCAACAGAGACTGTTGGCCTGCTTTTAGGATGATCCTGAACACCCACTACAGCTAGGGAAAGAAACAGAAAAATAAATCAAAACCCTCTACTTAGGAAGAAGCCAAAAAGTCAAAGGCTTAGAATTTCAGTCAAGAGAGGGACAGGAAAATTAGGAAGACCACAGTCAAGATCCAAGAACATGGTACATACTTAAAACTCAGATTTTAATTAGAGTAAGAGAATGTCCACTCTTATCATGGTACTAAAAGTCTACAAGTAATGTGACATGCTGGAGCTAAATCCCTTCATGTCTTACTCCAAAGGGAAGATCTAAAACCGAGAATAAAGTAGGCAATGGGAAAAACAAAAACAAACAAACAAACAAAAAAAACTGTTTAATCAAACTTTACCTTAAACAAAGGAATCACTGCAAGAACTTAAGCTTAAAATACGCTGAAGACACCTGTAGCAGTATCATATCTCAAAGCCAATCCAACTATTAATTAGTTAACTCAACTCCTGCAAGTTAAACCTTCCCTAAAAGAACAACATGCGTGTTTCAAGGCATAAAATATACTTAACACAATCTCTAAGGTTCTATACAAGATGCTTGACTTTCTATTAAAAAACAAACAAACAAACAAATATTCATACAAGAAGAACCAGTAAAGGACACATTCCTAAAAGACAAATAAATCATCAAAACTAACTTGGATTTGAAACAGATGCTGGAATTATCAGATAAGAAATTTCAAAGAGCTATTATTTGTATGTTAGAGGTTTTCATAAAAAAGGTAAACCACATGCAAAATTAATTAAGTGATTACAGGAGAGTTATGGAAAGAATAATAAAGAGTCTAAAGGAAATGATAGGATAGAAAAGCTCAGCAACAGAGAGAAAACTATTTTTCTTGAATAGAAAACTATTGAAGGTCTCATCAGTAGATGACACAGCTGAGACTCAGCGAACATGAAATGATAGGTCAATACAAATTGCCCAGACTGAAAAACAGAGAAGAAACCGTAAGTAAATAAAAGAGATCATCCTGAAATAGTGGTGCAATATCAATCTACCTCACTTAACTATAATTTGAGTCTCAGAAGGAGAAAAAAGAGAGAAGGGGACTTAAGAAATATTTGTAGAGGCAACAGCTGAAACTGTACCCAGATTCTTTTTTTTTAATTTATTTTTTATTTTCAGCATAACAGTATTCATTATTTTTGCACCACACCCAGTGCTCCATGCAATCCATGCCCTCTCTAATACCCACCACCTGGTACCCCAACATCCTACCCTCCTAACCCCCCACCACTTCAAACCCCTCAGATTGTTTTTCAGAGTCCATAGTCTCTCATGGTTCACCTCCCCTTCCAATTTCCCCCAACTCCCTTCTCCTCTCTAACTCCCCTTGTCCTCCAAGCTATTTGTTATGCTCCACAAATAAGTCAAACCATATAATACCCAGATTCTTGACAGATGACAGACCCAGGGAGTTGAGACAATAACGAACACAGGAGAAATGCCAAAAAATAGACAAACGGATAGCTAGCTAGATAATATCCATACCTAAGTACACCATATTCAAAAAACTAAAAAAGAAATACTATGCGATTATTACAAATCCTTTTCTCTTGATCTTTCCTTTGCTCTTTTACCTTATACTTCCTTTCAGATATGATGGAAGTGTGAATGCTAAAAACTCAAGAAAGTTAGCTACTGATGTTCGTTCTTGAGAATAATTATGCTAATTTTGGAAATGCTTACTGAAGTATTTTTAACAGAATCCCAAATCATGTACTTCATATTTAGTTTTGAATAATCTGAGGGTAAAAGAGGTTAAATGGCAGTACAATAGGAGTATATATAGAACTTTAGGAAAAATTATGATGAGATAAGACTAGTCAGCAATTCTGAACTGAATTCTGGTTTCCTGTCTAAGGGTGAATTCCAGATTGGCAGTTCTTTTCACCACACAATGGAATAAACACAGGAAGCAATCAGCAATCTAGTGAGGGAAAATATTAATTGGTGAGTTGTAATTAGGAACAGAACTAGTTGCCATTTTGATCATCTTTTGACTAGATTTGATGGGATTAGCTAATAGCTACTTTTTTTTACTACTTATTTATAATGTAAGCCAAACTGTATTTGGAAGCTAAATCATATTAAATATTAGAAACATATGCAATCTATATCCTTTTTTGAAATCACTATTAAAATGTTCCCCGGAGGAAGTCTTTAGGCTCTTATGAACAAATATGGAAGATTTGTATTATTAAAAAATCCATTATTATAAATATCAGATACCTAAGCTCTTCTTTAAGGCATGTGCACCATAAGCATGCATTAATAAAATAAAAATATTTGTCATGCTGTTGTTACTAGTTGCAAATTGTTCATTCTGTAAAAGAAGAGAATCTAAATTAAAGACATATTTTATGCTTAAATAGCAGCAATTGCTCATGGTTCTTTCCTCATTGAAATTTAAAATCCAGTTTCAAATTGATTGAAAGAAATCACTAATAAACTATTTCAATTCCTTCATTATACAGAAGAGGAACAGAGTTGGAGAGAATAAATATGGACATGCTGGTAGTCAACAGCTAGCAATAATGGCTGTGTGTGTGTGTGTGTGTGTGTGTGAGAATGTGTGTCTTTGTGGGCATACATGCATGCATGTGCACAAACTAAACCAGTGGTTAAAAAAATAAGCAAGCTAAACCTGAATCCATATTTATTGTTTCTGTGTACTGAGAATGTGACTTAAACTTTCTGATCTTTGTTTATTTTTACTTAGATGTAAAATATAAGGTATTAGTGATCTTAATGGTAGAAACAAAGGCAGAGTATCAGAGTATAAAGCACAAACACTACTTGTGTATTTTCAGCCTGATATATGTGGCACTAAACCTTTAAACATGCAACACACAAAAGCAGAATAATGACTTTAAGTTTTCTTATCTTACTTTGATTGAAAAAACCCAGCGTATTATTTCACAAAAAGGTCAATTAAGCCATTTGTTTTCAAAGTACAAGACAGATAGATGATGATAGATAGACAGACAGACAAAATAAATTTCAGAATTATAAAGGGAAGAAGTGAAAGGGTTATTTTTTGACATGTGTATCACAATGTTATAATACATAGCACTAAATCCATTTTGAAATAAAATGCATAATCCAGGATAATTCATTTTTAATATATGGATTTGTATATGGATCACCTTGGTTTTACATTTCATTCTTGTAAACATCATGGAAGCAACATAGTTACAATTCATAGACCAAAGATCCAATCATGTCATTTGCTCAACTCCAGTCTTGACTTGCTCTAACCTGTATGGTCAGTGCCATCTCTAGGACTCTGTCCCCGCTTTCAGTGCTTCATCTTTTGATAATTAAGAGACTCTGAAGAAAGAAAAAGAGTAACTGTGAGGATTAGAACATTTTAGTTAAGTTAGTTCACCTGTTTTGCATTTGATTTCTATAGATTTTGTTGCCTCCTTATTCTTAAAATTCCTAAACAATGATTTTGAGGTTGTCTGATTATATTGTTTTTTTTTAAGTTTCTTTTTTAACCAACAAGTATTATCTAATGGGCTTAGATAAAATAACGATGCTTAAGAAATCTCCCTAATTACTAGCTTGTAATTTATAATTACTATCCCTCAAAGCTAGCCATGTTTTAAAACATGTAACACTCTATCTTTTGCAAAATCAAAATATTCTGCATAACGCCACAAGACAGTGTCAGAGATAATTATTTCTTCCTTTTTTTTAAATTGTATGGAACAAAACAAAGGTAATATTTAGCATTTAGTTTAGGAAAACTGTATATTTTAGCTGTGTCATATGTTTTATTTTTTATGTATTTAAATAATTTGTATTTTTCTGCCTGAAGAGTAACATGTGCTTATTATAAATGTTTCAAAGTTACACAAGCTTTTACATTTTAACTCTTCTTTCAACCTTAAACTTAAATTACAAGAATAAGGGAAAAATCCATAAATCAACATCCAGAAATGATTTTTTGGACATTTTTTTGTGTTTATTCCCAATAATTGTGTACATTTCTCACATATGTTTATACATACATATGAATTATGTACTAATGATGACATAGTATCCTATCATGGAAATAAAATATACTTTTTGGACTACTTGCACTATTTTAAGGCATTTTTTCTCATTGGGAAAATATGTCTAAATGTATAAATCTCATTATACATTAAGAGGATAAGTATATACTATACATATTATTTACATGTGTTTCACTTGCATCTTGATTATATTAATGTTATTTCATATCCATACATTTAATATTTTCATGTATTAAATATCCCGTACTCAGACATGCTATTTACTAAATAAGAAAGATTTAAAATCTTTCTTATTTCATATTGACATCTTTCCTTCATGTGAACAATTAGGAATTTGGTGAGGTTCTCCTTTATAGAACAGGTGGTATTTCTTCCACTGTAGTCAGGAGCTGGAATCTTCTGTGATTAGCACAGAAAGGCATTACCTTCTTGCATCAGAATTTAAACAAAGAGAATGCATGACTCTTTAAACCCTGGAGTTCTCAGTCACGTAAAATCTATCTTGTGCAATCGCAGTCTTCTTTGCTGGCACCTACTGGATGAAGCAACACCCTTACAAAGAATTTTTTAAAGTCTTCCTTACTACACAAGAAATCTGTTCTTCCATGATAAAAGTCAAAGACACCTCTGAAAAGCTATGACATCTTGCAATATGCTTAATTACATTTTCTTACTAAGTCATTAATTCTCAAATCCTACTTATCACTCTCTAGGCAAAAACCTAGTATGAAAAAAGACCATTTGCAAGGCAGGAGACCACAGATAGACAATCTGCATAGTGGAAAAAGGAAGTTAAAATAGGACCATTTATTTAAAATGCTTGTTATTGTTTAATTACCGCAGTAATTCCTGGAGTTATTTGTGGTAATCTGAGGAAGAGATTACTCCTTATAACTCCTGTGTCATGATTAATACAGTCCTTATTTCTGTCATGGTCCTTTTTGGACAAGAACCTGCATTTGTCTAATAACACATTCAATGTGTGTTGTATTTCAAGACACCAGAATGCTTCTTAAAGTGTATAACTTGGCACTTGAAAACCTGGATCCAAGTCCTGATACATTTATATGTATGAGGAGATTTATCCCAAGTTATTAGACCTCTGTAAGGCATAGAATCTTTGACTGTAACAAGTTTTTCAGCAATGGTTATCCCTAGACATGAAATGAAATTGTTGGGAGTCTTGAGTTTAATAACATGGAGGTGTCCTGTAAACAGCACATTGTTATACAGAAATAACATGCTATTAATACACGTGACCCTGGCTCAAACTAGTTGTACATTTCACCGGTGCCTGATTTTTCTACTGGAAAATTAAAAAAAAAAAAAAAAGG
Organism: Mustela putorius furo; assembly: GCF_011764305.1. Taxonomy (NCBI): domain Eukaryota; kingdom Metazoa; phylum Chordata; class Mammalia; order Carnivora; family Mustelidae; genus Mustela; species Mustela putorius. The sequence goes on along the minus strand of NW_025421467.1, from coordinate 11,936,865 downwards.
AGGCTTAAGACTAAAGAATCTTTAATCCCTATGACCCTATGAATTTGTCCAATGGCATATCTTAAAATATTGCTATTCATTCTAAAGATAGCCAAAAGAGTAAGTGCCTACCATGCTTAGCACCTATCTCAGTCATATGCAAACCATCTCAACTTACATTGAACTTTTTCTTCAAGTGAATCTCTTCAAATAAGTTTGGCTTAGTTTATTTTTAAGTTCTTGTTTTAACATTATGATATATCTATGTTAAACAGTCTGTATTCTGAAAGAATTCATTTGCTTAGGCAGTGTATTTACAGCTACATGTCGGCTTCCAACCTTGGGAGCCTCCCCTGATGAAATCTGAGTCTGGCTTCCATACAGAGGGCAAGGAAAGTCTGAAGAGGCAGACCACTCCTGATTGGTAGGTACAGGTTTAATAACAAGGGAATGTACACAGAAGGCTTGTCTTGGTGGCCACAAGATGAGTAGATCTCTGTACCCACATACCAGAATCTTAAATTTTATATAATGGCCTTAACTGGATACTGTCACCATCATCCAGAGGGTCTCAATAACATTATTCTCTAAAGTCTGTGTCCTTGAAAAGGGCTGCATCTGTGAGAAGGTTGGGCAAAGCCTACATTCTAAAGACAGGGAGGGGATGAGGAGCCTCCCACTGCTGAGGTCTAACTCTGGGGTCAGCTGGGGATCATGTGTTCCTGATGACCTCCTCCATTATCATGAAACACTGGTCAACATTTTCTGCAACTGCTAATATTTTATATATTATCAAATAGAATTTTATTCAATGGACATGAAAACTTGTGAAATTTATATAGCTGTGGAAGCTCCGTAGTTCATTAGTTTTTGGAGGTGATGATGGATTTCTTCTAAGTATGTGACTGTTTGGGTGAACCTTTTGAAAAACATTTTATTACTAAAATACAAGGGTCCTTTGGGGAACATACATAAGTTAATGAGCAGCAGAATTATCTTTGAGGAGGTTTTAATAAACTTTAATAGTTGCTAACAGCAAAAAGTATCTTTCATATTCATCAAACATCCCCAGGAATAAGTTAATTTTCTCTTTATTCTCATCTATTCATCTTTAAATATCTATAAAATGGAGATCTTACTGAGATGTTATGTGATCTGCAATGCTTGGATAGAGATGAGCCAAGATTCATGACTGTTTTGAAGTTACATTTTTAAAATGTTGTATTTTAATTTACGTTCAATAATATTCTAGTTTGTACAAAAATTTCCTTACTTACTTATAAGTGACTTACTTTCCTTACTTACTGATTCCTTACTTATACAGTCCAAAATACATTTAAACACCTTAATTCAAGTCATTATATTAAGAGAACTGTGGGAATAACTGTAAGAGTATCAGAAGAAATGTTTAAAAGAGAAGAGCATGGAAAAAAAAAGAGTTTGTGTGTTTTGTCTATTTTATCAAATAAGTCATTCAACTAAAAAATACAAAATCATTGTGAAGTGTTACTAATTTTAAATCTTAATTATTTTCAAGATAGTATTACCTATTAAATGTTCCACATCTGTTTATATTATATGATTTCTTTTTTTTAGTAGAAATATTAAATTTTAGGGGTATTGGGTGGCTACTCTGCCTTCTGCTCAGGTCATGACCTCAGGGTCCTGGGATGGAGCCCCTTGGAGCAGGCTTCCTTCTCAGTGGGGAATCTGCTTCTCAGTCTCCCTCTGACCATCCTCCTCACCCCATTTGTGTTCTCTCTCTCTCTCAAATAAATAAATAAAATGTTTAAAAAAAAGAAATATTAAATTTTAGTATTAGTGTAGTTCTTACTATTGATCTAGTGTTTACCTTATCAATAATTCTATTTTTACTTATTTCTCTTCTTCCTTTTTTAAACATAATCTTTTACTACGTTGGTCAGTATATTTTACTTGAATTCCATCTATTATCTATACTACATAATAACAGTGATTTCATTTTACTTTTCAATTTTTATTCCTTTTCCCATACATTTAATTTAGATTTCTAATTCATCATAGTAGGAAATATTTACAAAACTATTTCTCTTCTTAAAACTCCATCCCTGTTTTAGTCTTAATTTTGCAATTAAGTAAATAAAATTTTCAACCTACTTTTTTTCTCAAAAATTTCCCAGTCGTCTCTTAATTGTATGAAGCCCATTCTCCAGCAGAGGGCTTAGCAAACTACAAACTCATTGTTGTTACAGTTAGCTTAACCCACAAGTTAAACACATTTTTTACATTTCTCAAGGACGATAAAAATAAATAAACAGAAGAAGAAAAGGGGAGAAGAAGAGGAGCACTAAGAATAAGAAGAGAAATGGAAGTGGAAGAGGTGGAGGAGGAAGAAGAGGAGAAAGACCAGACAGAGGAACAAGAAACATTATATGGTCCACAAAGCCTAAAATATTTATTATCTGAACCTCACAGAAGAAGTTTGTTGAACCTTGCTGTAGTATATTTCTCAGAAAGAACATACGTGTATGGTATTCACGAACATTAAAAAAGTTGTTTCTAATGTTGTTACTTGAAGGACAACGTGGATCGATATGATATCCTTGGTTCATATTTTCTGACATGAATGGCTATCAGAAAATCCACTAGATACTGTCAAAGCTAAATTCAATACCTCCCCTAATCTAACCAATCATGTTTGTTTCTTGAATAGCACCTTCATTATTCATACTTCCACTTGCTCAACGTAGAGACCTAAGAAACCAGTATTACACCTTCTTCCTCCCCTAAATGCAATTCAATCACCAAATCTTATAGATTTGATCTTCTATGTATTTATCTTGTTTAACAATTCTCCATTTTGCCAAACCCCTCAAATCTTGCTCAATCAGATGTGCTGTGTCCTACATATGAAACATTCCCAGAACCCCAAGCTATAGAGTCCAGGATTTGGGGTTATATATAATATTGGGATGTGTATCTGTGGAAGTGTGGGAATAGACAGTATAAGAGAGTATAATTGACAGGAGAACCTGTGCAACTGGATGCCATTAGAAGGCTCTGAATTGGCTTACATCTAACTCCTGGCCAGTCCTACTCTGTGACTCTAAAATACCCAGATGACTTGGTATCATAAGTATATGGAAATTTACCTCAATCAAGTCAGAAAAAGGAACGCCTGCTGGTCCCCCATAGGAATGTAAGAATACAGCTAGAAATAGCAAGGAACCCAGTCTTGTTTCTATCTGTGTTGTCATAGACCTCTCTGAAAGGCTAACCTAAAGCATCTTAGTTTTCTGAAGTTTCAAGCCTATTCCACCCCCATTCCTGATTTGTCATGTTTCAATACTAATTTATTTAATCAACAAATGTGGAGGAAATGTTTTAGGAGCTGGAGGTACAATAGGACAAATGTCTACAATTATGGAACTGACACCTAGTGGGGAAGACAGAGAAAGAAAATGATAAATAGTTGAAATAAAGGACAATAAGAGACAGGAAATAACATAAACCAACAAAGGAAAATGTAAAAAGGGAGGGTGGAGATTTAAGATTGTCAGAAAAACCCAAGGAAAATGTGAACTTTCAGATAAAAATGTGAATAAAGTGAGGGGAATGACCATGTGGATATCTAAAAGATCAGCATTCCAGGTAGACAATACTCCAGTGGTAAAAGAACATGGGGTGAGAACATGTGTGGCGTTCTCAAGTATTAGTCAACTCAAATATTGCTGGGAAGAAAGATAATCAGGGGTGAGTAGTATGGATGAGTCATGGGGAACCAGATAAGATAGGACCAGATAAATTACAATTAATAATTTCTATTTTACTTCAAATAACATGGGAGCCTATTGAGAAATTTTGAAGAGAAGGGAAGGCATGCTCCCACTTTTTGGTTTTAACAGGATCACTCTGTCTGCTCTGCTGATAATAAACTATAGGAGACAGGGGCAAAAGCAGAGAGACAGGCTGGAAAGCTAGTGCAAATTATGTGAGAAAAGACAGGACCTTGAACCAGAGTATCAGCCATGGAAATGATGGAAAAGTGTCAAATACGGGAATAATCCACATTTTTTTTTTAAAGAACTGGCATCAATGTATGATTGTAATGTATGAGCACTGCAGCACGTATAGACTCATGGGCCTCATCTGAGGGACATGATGCGCTTCTGATCTCTGAGTGTATATCACACTATCATATTTGTTGTTTTCTAGCCTAATCATCAAATGTGTAGCCTAGGTACTATGCTATATTTCCTCAGTGATTTTCTTAGGAACACTGGGACCCAGTTTTTGGCTGCATTCTTGAATTTTGGGACTTAACTACTCTATCCTTTATTGTTATTTCCTATCAGTTTGTTTTCATTTTACCTATAAGTTCAATTAGGGCAGAGAATGCACATGTCATGCTTACATGTGTTGTTAGCACTCAATGTAGAGCCTGATCTAGGTTCAATAAATAAATGTTCAAAAGATGTATGTGAATGCATGTGAATGTGAATTCAAAAGAAGCAAATGAGTGTTGCAATGTAAAAATTTTATTACCTTAAAATGCTGTATATTAGATGTTATCTTAATATGCACATATGCACATACGCCCTGCTTTATTTTCCAAATGATGGTACTTTCTAAACCAATTCTGAGATGTGTTACATAAGAACTAGTCTGTTGAAAACTTTCCATTTTAATGACCCCCATAGAGAAGTGAGGTTTATACACTACCTTTTTGAATCTGGGCAGTCTTGTGACTGGATCAACCAATGGAAAAAAAGCAGAAATAATGCTGTTTAACTCCTGAGTCTAGGTCATAAAAAAAACATATGGCTTTCTGTAACACTAAAGAGTTCTGAGCCTTAATGTAAGAAATCTGACTAACCTGAGACTGTCATGCTGTGAGGAAGCCCAAGTCACATGGAAAATGGGAGTCCAGTGCTTGCTTCCTCCCAGTCCAGATGTCAGATATGTGACAAAAGTTTCAAGCCCCAAGTTATCTGAGTCACTCTCAGTCATTTACATTTTCTCAGGTTCCCAATTTTAGAGTCATTCTTCTGTTTTTGTTTTTTTTTTTTTTTCTGAATTTCTGATCTACAACACATGGAAGCATTGCGAAATGTGGTCCTCATTTTTATAGTTTTTTAAATATAACATTGCATAAGTGGAACAAAAGTCACTTCCCTTTTGAAGAAAAAACCTCTAGTTTTTAAAAAACGTGGTCAGGGGCCCCTGGGTGGTTCAGTGGGTTAAGCCTCTGCCTTCAGCTCAGGTCATGATCCCAGCATCCTGGGATCAAGCCCCACATCAGGGTCTTTGCTCAGCAGGGACCCTGCTTCCCCTCCACCTCTCTCTGCCTGCCTCTCTGCCTACTTGTGATCTCTGTCAAATAAATAAATAATATCTTTTTAAAAAAAAAAGGTGGTCAGAGCTCACTTAACATGAGATCTACGTTGTCAACAACTTTTTAAGTGCACTGTATAGTAGTAACTATAGGCAATATGTTGTATAGCAGACCTCTAGGACTTATACATCTTGTATAATTGAAACTTTATAATCATTGACTAACAACTTCCCATTTCCCTTTCTCCTAGCCCCTATAAACCACTATTCTACTCTCCGTTTAAATGAAATGCAATATTTGTCCTTCTGTAACTGCCTTATTTCACAGTGTATTGTCCTCAAGTTCGTCTGTTTTTGCAGATAACAGAATTTTCTTCTTTTTTAAGACTGAGTAAAATTTCATTGTCTGTATATATCACATTTTTCTTATCCGTTGAACTGGACCCTAAGGTTGTTTCCATAACTTGGCTATTGTAAATAATAAATTAACATGAGTGTTGACATCTCTCTTCGAAATCCAGATTTCAATTCTTTTGGATATATACCTAGAAATGGGATTGCTGGATCATAAAGTAATTCTTTTTTTAATTGTTAAGAAACCCTCCATACCATTTTCCACAGCAATTGAACCATTTTGCATTTCCATGAACAGTATAGAAATGTGACCATTTTCCACACCCTTGCCAATATCTGTTTTGTTTTGTTTTGACGATTGCCATCCTAAGAGGTGTCAGATGATATCTCACTGTAGTTTTGGTTTGTATTCCTTTGATTATTGGTGATATTGAACATCTTTTTATATACTTGTTGGACACCTGTGGGTCTCTGGGGAAAATGTCTACACACGTCCTTTGACTACTTTTTAATTAGGGTATTCATTTTTTGCTATTATGTTTTAGTTCTTTATATATTTCGGATATTAAACCCTTATCAGACACGTGGTTTGAAAATCTCTCTCATTCAGTAATTTGCTTTTCACTCTGTATCCTTTGCTGTGAAGAATATAGTTTGATGTAGTTCCAATTCCTTAATTTTGCTTATGTTGCTTGTGCTTTTGATATTATAGCAAAGAAATAAATTCTTAGACCAATGTCATGAAGCTTTTCCCTTAGGTTGTCTTTTTTTTTTTTTTCCCTAAAGATTTTATTTACTTATTTGACAGACAGAGATCACAGGTAGGCAGAGTAGCAGGCATAGAGAGGGGGGGAGGCAGTCTCCCTGCTGAGCAGAGAGACCAATGCGGGGCTTGATCCCAGGGCCCTGGGATCATGACCTGAGCCAAAGGCAGAGGCTTTAACTGACTGAACCACCCAGGCACCCCCCTTAGGTTGTCTTCTAAGGAGTTTTACAGTTTCAGATATTATTATTATTATTATTGTTTTATATTTTATCTATTTGAGAGAGAGAAAGAGTGAGAAAAGTATGAGCAAAGGGGGAGAGGTAGAAGAAGAGGGTCAAACAGACTCCTCTCTGAGCAAGGAGCCCAAAGCCAGACTTGATTCCAGGACTCTGGGATCTTGACCTGAGCAGAAGGCAGGCACTTAATAGACTGAGCCAACCGGGTGCCCCATTTGACTTAAATTTTGTGTATGGTGTAAAATTAAACTTCTTTCTTTTGCATGAGGATTTTCAGTCACATATAAGATGCTCCACCCAAAGCAGTAGAATACACATTTTTCTCAAGCATACACAGAACATCAGCCAGGATAGATACTATGTTATGTCACAAAACGAGTTTTAACACATCTAAGAAGGTTAAAGCCATATCAAATATGTTTCTAACTATACTGGAATAAAACAAGAAATCAATAACTCAAAATGAAAAATTAACAATTAATTTTTAAATAATCAAACACACACTAAAATATACACTGTAAAAAGTATTCATTTGACATTACATTTTTAAGGAGACAAGATTTTCCCATCATTTTTCTAAAAAAATATTTAAAATTTCTCTTATCCCTCTTCTTTTTCTTTCAACCTCTGTAAAATAAGCCATGTGGAAACAAAACCAGCCTCACCCAGAAAATCCAGTACCTGGTCTTCTTTAGATATAAATGTATGCATCTGTTCTGCTCTCCTGGTTTTACTACTATCTTACTTGTGATTCATTCATAACTTCTTGGATTGATATTCTCTCATCTTCCTCACAACTAAATACTGGAGTGTCTTACAGAACAGACCTTGGGCTTTTCTATTCTTTATTCCAACTTGAGTACAAGAAAACCATGAGCCACCACAAATTATAAAATTAGTGAAGGATATAATGCCTAAAGAAGAATGCATCTTGCAATAAATATGTCACTTATGGTCCATCTTCCATCAATCACCAACCACTACCAACTCCCCTCTTCCTATTTGACAAGTACAAGGTTTTATTATATTAAGTTTAGGGAACTAAAAAAAACTAGATATATTTACTTTCAAATTGTTCTTTACATTATTTAATAGCTGTACTTTTCTATATGTCTATATTAAATTTAATGAAAAAATATAAACCATTTTTTGATTAACAACTTTTTATTTGGCATCAAGGTTTCCAGGAACAAATTAAAGCAGTTGAGGAGTAAGTGTGCTTCATGCCAAATATGTATAAGCATTAAGTGCATGGATAAATTCATGGAAAATTAAAAGCTTGAGCCAAAATGTATAGGTGGTAAAATTCAAGCTCTGTTTGATCATAGTAACTACACGGACATAGCTATAGCACAGAAGTCCTGCAATATAATGATGAATATAAGATTATAACTGCTACAGTTTTGGACCTGTCAGAATCCTAAAGGCCAAGATAAGAAATCTGAATTTTATGTTATAATCAAATGTTATATCATAAGGTTGGAATGTAGAAAGATGCTTTAAAAAGTTTAATGCGGGACGCCTGGGTGGCTCAGTTGGTTAAGCAGCTGCCTTCGGCTCAGGTCATGATCCCAGGGTCCTGGGATCGAGTCCCACATCGGGCTCCTTGCTCGGCAGGGAGCCTGCTTCTCCCTCTGCCTTTGCCTGCCTCTCTGTCTGCCTGTGCTCACTCACTCTCTCTCCCTCTGTCTCTGACAAATAAAATCTTTAAAAAAAAAAATTTAAAAAAAAGTTTAATGCTATCAAAATTTAGCAGATATTGAGTATGAGTTAAAATTGCTCATATATTATTATTTTTAATTCAGAAATATTTTCCATAGTATATTTTCCTTTTTCCTGTTTTTATACTATTTATTGTTTTTACAAGTTATCTAATTATATATGCATATATATAAATATATATCTCAGTTGTTTGTTATGTTTTAGAAATAGTTTGCCTGTTTCTCCTGCTGCAGTCCTCAATTTTAGTCTTCTAAGTAAAACAGTAAATCTGTAACTTCAGTGGAAGAACTTTTTTTCTCCTCATCTCAAATGTAATTAAATAGTTTTATTTTCAGCAGGGGCTCAAGTTAAATGTTCTTCCACACAATTGACAAAGCAAGTATGGTGCCTACTTCTTATTCCTTCAAAGAATCTGCTAAATTACCCTTAACATCTCTTTGTTTAACTACATTCCCGTGTATCCTATAGAGTTTATTTTCAAGGAACATTTGACAAGAAGTATTCTTTAATGTTTTGCTTGCTGCTCTTTTAGTAGTGTCAATCTTAAACTCCCACTGCCCTACAAATTGTATTTCTTCAGGCAAAGTGACTTTTTAAACTAATTCTCTCTTAAAGTGGAATAAATTCAGGTAAGCAAAGGTAGCATATAGAACAATACACTATGTCATTAATATATCAGTTATTAATCAACTGTAAATTTGTATGTATTTTAGAGAAATATACAAACAGATAAGAACAAAAGTGTGTTTGGAGATATTTGGCAACTAAGATACAACGTTGAGGTTAAGTTCCTATATATATATATATATATTCCTAATATATATATATTTTAACAAATATATATTAAATTGAAGAATTACATCTTTATTTTTTCTTTATGTTTTAGAAACTTCACAATTTATATAAGTTGTACCTTTCAAAATGTTAATGTCATTTTATTGATAATAATATTAGAAGGCAGAATTTTATTTTTACTTTATTATTATTTTTTAGACTTTATTTATTTATTGGATAGAGAGAGACACAGCAAGAGAGGAAACGTAAGCAAGGGGGAGTGAGAGATGGAGAAGCAGGCTCTCGGCTGAGCAGAGAGCCCAATACAGGACTTGATCCTAGGACTCTGGGATTGTGACCTGACCTGAAGGCAGATGCTGAACAACTGAGCCACCCAGGTGCCCTAAAAACCAGCATTTTAAAATGCCATTATACCACCAAATGGAATATTTAAAAAGATTTTCAGTATACAAAAACAGCGATTAATAGAATATCTAATTCAAACATCTTTGATATTAAATGCTGAGTCAGAGGACCAGTAAGGTAATTAGTCTCAAATCAGTACTCAAATATAGATTTTTTTTGTTCCTTGTGATTTTTCTGAGTGAAGGCAAGGAACAGATTTCAATGATTGTAATTTTGCTTCTATTTATGTTCTTTTACTCACCAAACAAAACATTCTTAAATAAATTAGGCACCCTTAAATTATAGTGTTGAATAATAACTGCTATCATTAAAAGTTGATAATAATAACAATAATGATCTAGTTAATGACACATCACTATCTTTTGTCTGATAGTATATGAATATTGAACAATACAATTGTTGTGGAAATTAATGGTAGCTGATATAACAAGGAAGTCTCAGAAACAAAAGAATAAAATTCTTATTCACATCACAGGTTCTTGAAGTCCAGGAAGTACTCCTAGATAATTCTCTTCTTAATACGGGTTTCAGGACTCCAGTTCTTCCCATCATGTTACTCCACTATGTGGGAATTTTATGCTTCCAACCACAAGCACAGAAGAATGAGCAGAATCTTTTAAGTCTTGGTCTTCAGGAGATGGATAATGTAATGTTTCTGTATGTCTGGGGAAAAAGGGTGGTTTGGTGAAACATTGTCTCTTCTACAAAATATATCCTATTGTTAATTCTCTTCAGGTGTTTTGTGGCAGGGAATATGTGAGCTCATTTTATGTATGTTCATTACACTTTAAATGTTTATTTATTTATATATATACCTAACTATCTTTTCGTGCAGTCTCATATGAACCAACAAGGTTAGGTTGGATGGGAATCTCTTCCAGGAATACAGAAAAGAGAACTCAAGATCAAGCTATGTGATAGAAAAAGGAAGACGTAAGTAGGGAGTGGTTCAAAAGTCAAGATTGGAGCAGAGATAAAGAGACCAGTAATATGTCGCAGAAGATGCCAGTAAAGACAGACTTAACTGAAGGTGTTTTCTGTGGCTCTGAAAGTTATAAGTAATTTTGAAGAGAAAATTAAACACTAAAAGAAAAGGACTCACTGTGTGATTAGTTGGAGGGTTATGTAAAAACAGAAAATCATGGGATACCTTATTCCGGAAGAATTCCCCTACTGGAAATAAATAATATAAGGGAACATATTTTAAAGACCTAATTATAATAAGTAGCATTATCAACAATATCTGTGATTTTACAGAAATCTCCAATTATAGTTGTGTATAATAAATCCAGGAAAAAAGAGAAATGTATACAAAATACAGAAAATGAAACAAACGGGCAAAGGGAACAATATTGAACAGTAGGGCATCCTGCAAATCCTTAGAGCCATTTCATATATTGCTTAGTAGAGAATGGTCTTTGGTAGTTGTTAATTTCTTAAAAGCAGATAGTAACAGTGATAATTGATAGAGAAAAATAAGGATTTATGTTGATTTATAAATCAACAATTTTGATTTATGTTGAAATGTTCAATAATTAAAAATTGCCTAGGTACATTCTGGTAGTTTTTGGAAAACTGGGTGCATATATAAATTATTTGGTGAGCTAATATTTTGATGTTATATCTGTATCTTCTAAAATTCCTAAGGAAATAAGGAATTTTGTCTAGATAAGTGTTTTAAATTTATACTTTAAGAACTCTACTGCTCTAAGTTCATATCTGTAATAGATAAAATATTGAGAGGAAAATTAGATTTACACCTACTTAAATAAAGACACATGAATGAGACAAAAAATAAATTAGAGACAAGCAGGCCAACTAGACTACTTACTCTGCAAGGATATGGGGACCAAATGTCTTTAGATGGAAGGCATGTGTCAGTCTTGCTAGCCAAATCCAGGTATTTTATTAGGGCTTGTTTATCAAAGAAATGAACTCAGATTAGTGTAAGTATAACTCATTTGAAGCTTCTTACCTGAGGAAGAAAATGGAACCAAACACAAGATTGCAGGGAGGACCTGGGCTGACTGACTGTAATGTGTCCATTCACATAATATGATGCATTCCTAAACCACTAATGAACGACTTGATTCTGCTTTTGGAACCTGGGCTGTCCAGATGGAGGTTACTGTAAAATAAGTAGTGGTGGCGAGGTGAGGGAGAAGAAAAAATAGAAAACAGTGAAAATGAATCAACTTGCCAATACCTGAAAGTCTTTGCAGAAATCTGATGCAAACCTAGTAGACAAATATATACGTGTGTGTGTGGGGGCGGGGGGATTATTCAGAAGAATAATAATAACAGAGTTAACTTGAAATTTTCAAAGCAATAGAGGATGACAACTCTAAAATGAATGAAAATTATGAAACAATAGCAAGCAGATACAGAATAAGAGATGAACTGAAAAGAAGCTTATTTGAAACCCTACAGGTAATAAAATATTTATAATCATTGGGATAAAAATGCTTTGAAAAGCATAACCTGCAGACTTGACAAGGCCAAAGACAATTTGGAATTCACCCAAAACTCAACTGAAAGAGAACATTGGATGAAAAATACAAAAGCTATGAGATTGAAAAAACTGATGGCTTACTATGAAGAAAGAAATTCCACTGATAGTAACGCTCAGCTATACAACAGATCTGAGAATAGAGTGGGTAATAGCCACAAATCTTATAGAAATAACAGTCACCCTAGATTTCTATACCTACCTGCACTATAAGTCAGTAGTGAGGGAAAATGAAATACATTTTTCAGAAACACACACTAATGTATTATTAATTATTTGCTGAAACTACTAGCAAAGTATAAACTTCAGGATTTTAAAAAAGAAGAAGTGAGCTACCAGGAGCAGGGAAAAACCAGGACATGTAATGATGGGGCAAACTACATAGGTTTGTGAAATTCAGAATTGATAATAAAAATTATTTTCCTTAAAAATATTCTGTAATTAAACTTCTAAAAGTATGAAAAATATTTTGGAAGAATGGAGTAGATATTTATCAGGTATAATATGGTAAACTCTTATTTTGTTGTTTGGAAAGAGGATTGAGATGCTGAGTAGCTTCAAGTTGTTAGAAAAAATATAAACATGTCCATTAATAATATGAGTGCGCCTTATACCAAATAAAAATCAATACATTTCAAATTAACACATAAAAATAAGAATATGAAAATGACTGAAGTAAATAAAAATATTTTTCTGTGGATACCACACTTGGAAGAGTCAGGATACCTACTCTGATTCAATGATAAATGTAAGGAGCTATGTATCCCAAAGCTCTCCAATGCTTTCTCAGGAAGGCTCTGTGAATGGTAATTCCTGGTTAGAGCACCTAGAACACTGGAAAAGAAAGAGGTCAGGGAGATAAAGGAAACAGTAATTTCCTGGATCCCTCCTGAGACTAAGTACACAGAAGCTAAAAATATAACTGGTGAGAGGAAATAGACATTCTGAACCAGCCTGCCCGTACAATCTAGATGCATTTAGGATGAACTAGTTAGACTCTTCTCGTCTTGAAGGTAGAATCTTAATTAATTTGAAATATATTTTCTTCTCTAATATATAAGATTCAAATAATTTAAATTTTTTCCAAAGCATTACTTTGTTCTTTCATTCTTTTCCTTTTGGGACTCCAATACACATGTGACACTTTGATCATATCCCAAAGCTTTTTTGTTTTTTTCCCTCCACTTTTAAAAATTGTGGTAAATACATGAAATATGAAATTTATCATATTAACTATTTGAAGTGTATAGTTTAGTAGCATTAAATACATTCATCATACTGTGAAAACAGCATCACCACCTAACTCCACAAATCTTTTAAACTTATAAGACTGAAACTTTATAACCATTTATAATAACTCCCATTACCTCACAGCATAGATCCCAAAACTACCACTCTAATTTCTCTTTGATTTTGACTGTAACTACCAAACAAATTATACAATACTTTTGTGTATGTGTGACTCACTTATTTCACTCAGGATAATGTCCTCAAGGTTCATCCATGTTATAGCATATGTCAGAATGTTCTTCCTTTTTTAAGGCTAAATATTATTCTGTTGCATGTATATACTACATTTTGCTTATCCATTCATTCATTAATGAACATGTGAGTTTCTTCCACATTTTACCTACCGTGAATAATGTCACTATGAATATGAGTATAAAAATAACCTACTTAAGACTCTACTTTCAATTATCTTATACCCAGAAGTGAAATTGGTAACTTCTATTTTTCAAATTTTTCTGTTTTTCAAATTTCTATTTTTCAAAATTTTCTATTGGTAATTTCTATTTTTCAATTTTTCAAGGGTTGGCCATTATGTTTCCCATAGCTGCTATATCATTTTACAATCATCCCAACAGTGCACAAGGTTTGGAATTTCTCCATATCCACCAACACTTGCTAGTTTCTGATTTTGGTAAGTAGAGTTTTCTCTCTTTTCTCTCAGTCCATGTAGCTAAAAGTTTGTGATTTTTAAAAATCTTTTCAAAGAACCAACTTTTTGGTTTAATTATTTTTCTCTACAGCTTATCTATTTTCTTTCAGTTATCTCTGATCCAATCTTTATTGCTTACTTTCTTCTGCTGGCTTTAGCTTTAGTGTTTTTCTTTTTATTTGCAAGTTAGGTTGTTGTTTGAAACCTTTCTTTCTTTTTAAATATAAATATCTGTGACCATAAACATCCCCCATAAAATAAATATGCTTAAATATTTGGTATGTTCTGCCTTTTTTTTTTTTCTTGTTATCACTCATTTCTCAGTATTTTCTAAGTTCCCATGTGATTTCTTTGCTCCATTGGTTGTTTAAGAGTGTGTTGTTTAATTTACAGGAATTTGTGGATTTTCTGTTTTATTTCTGTTGTTGATTTCTAACTTCATCCTGTTGTGGTCAGAAAATACTCTTTGTATGATATTTACCTTTTTAAATCTATTGGGAATATTTTGTAGCCTTAACATATGAACCATCTTGGGAAATATTCCATGTGAACTTGAGAAAAATAGTATGCTATTGTTTTGGGGTAAAGTCTATTGTTTTGGGGGTAATATATCTGCTAGATAACTTATTGTGTTATTTAAGTTCTTGACGCATTTTCTGTGTGGTTGTTCTGTCCATTTTTAGAAGGATACTGAAATATTAAACTATTATTTAATACTTCTTAGTTCTCCCGGCAATCCTCTCAGTTTTTGCTTCATATATTTTGATCATTTGCCATTAGGTACATAAGTATTTATAGTAGATATATCTTCTTGCTGCATTGAAAGATTTTCCTGTCCCCAGTGGTAACAAAGCTAGCCTTTCTTTTGGGGCTGCAACCCTGGCTTGAGAATATTTCATGTCTCTCCAAAAGTGGCTGATGGTTGTTGCTTCTACTCTTTTCTCCAGTAGCAATGTATCTTTGGATCATGAGGAGAGGAGAGTTTCATACTCTACTTTTTGATTCAAGTAGGATTTTTAAAACATTTTCCTACCCTGGCCCTAATTTTTTTTTTCTTAAAAGTACCTGATGGAGGGGTTGCCTGGGTGTCTCAGCCAGTTAAGCGGCCAACTCTTGGCCTCAGCTCAGGTCTTGATCTCAGGGTCATAAGTTCAAGCCCTACATTGGGCTTCATGCTGGGCATGGAGCCTACTTAAAACAAACAAACAAACAAAAACAAACGTGATGGAGACCTGTCGGAAAAAGCTTGAAATTGAGTGCACATTCTTCTTGTGTAGGGGGTCCTAGTTATTCAAAATTGACATACTTATCCATAGTTGGTCCTTAAGGATCCATTAAAAGTTTATCTTATTTAGTCTTACATGTTAATAATCACTTCTTTTCATGCTATACCCAAAATAAAAGTTTGTGTGTCCTATCTTTCCTTGATGGAGCTTTTCATTTTTGAGAAATTATGGTTGCTTCATAACCTGAGTGTTGCAATGGGCTCAAGAGATGGTCTGTTTTTGTTTTTGTTTTTTTAGATCATCAGATTCTTACCTGTTATTTGATTGGGATCAAGGTTCTCGTATGGCTTTCTACACTGTAAGAAAAAGCAAATCTACTCATTTTTTTTTCTAATTAAGTGAATAACAAAGGTAATTGACTATTGGAGAAAAGACTTAAACTACAAGAAGAATAGTTATGAACGAGAAGGAACTGGAAGATTTAATGTGTTATCCCACACTGGTTACTTTAGGGTCAGCAGACACTCAGTGCAAAACAGACATGACTTTCTTTATACTCTTCTGTTTCCTTTTTAACGACATTAAAGACATACTTGGGAAGCAAAGACAAAAAGGACTTTCTCCTCCCACAGCTTTAGGGAGAATCAATTTCAATAAGGGATAGGAAAATGTAGCATTTGATTTGATTTAAAGCAGAGCCTGAGGGGCTAACTTCAAGCCTAGTTTGAAACCTCAAGTGATAAAGATTTAGAGGGGAACCAAGAAGGTTATGAATACTCATCCATGCTATGAGAAAGTGAACAGATTATTTTAAAGTTTTCAGCCAGTGTCATGCTGATACTTTCCAATGCTCTATAGAAGCACAGCAGGAAATTGGATAGTACATATGCGTGAGACATATCCTAAATCTGAAAAGGATCAAGCTTTTATTAATTTGCTTTGGAAGGTGATCCAAAAGTTGCTTTAATTTAATGGGATTAATAAAATGAGCCAGTGCTTCGAGGTAGGGGTAAAAATATGTCAAGTATTTCTGTCTAGCATTTTTGCTACTATAAGACTTGTTATAGTTCACATATATATATATGTATACATATATATATGAACAAGCAAAGCTACTCATTTTTCTAATTACATGTACATAATTTACATATATATTTGTAAAATAATGGTATTGATTTAGAAATGAATTTATTAAACTAGTAAATTTAGTAAAAAGAATAGGCTGTATAGAAATAATTGTCTGGCTTCCCTATATACTTAATATGCATGCCAGGAAAGGAAACTATGGCCACAAGGCTTCTTTTCAGGGTAAAGAGGGTTAGCTCCACCCAATGTCCCCAATGTGAGTTATGCAAGGTGATAGGATGAGAAGGAGGACAGGAAATGAGGATGGAAAGAGGCTCCTCTGCTAACCTGGTGGAAGAAGGTCAGTGAAGAACCACCACCGAAGTGACACTACTACACTGAATCTGGGACTAATGAGAGGGCTTAGAATCTATTACATCCTGTGATATGTCTTTCATGAGCCTCTCCAAGGCAGCTGGATATTAGTGGGGGCCAGCCAGACCCTGTCCCAGACTTCTGGTAGTTTCTACTATGGTTTGGTGCCTGTGGCATGACAGGATCTCATCATCTCCTGGCTCACCTCCATGATAGGCATTCTTTTGGTTGTACTACATAGCAGTTTTGGTAGGGTTTGGGGACCTCAAACCTCAGATTTTAAAATATAGCCTTTAAAACCCTTTAGAAACACCTTTATATCTTGTCTTTAAAATATGACTAAGAAAAGATGATTATGGAGATAGAAATGAGAAATCAGTAATTGAAGGACACCATAAAATAATGAGGTTGCAAGAATTCTGGGAAAGTTGGAAACCAGCAGTGTCCTATATGTAGTGACTTCTGTACAGATTTAGAAACTTGTGTGCCATATACATGTTCCTGATGAGGTGAAAAAATTAATCTTGTTTTTATTGTTGTGATACCTGAAGTGGACTTAAAAAAGAGAGAGAGAGAGAGAGAGAAGGCATATAAAGCTTCCATCAGTAGCAGAAACAGTAGATTTGTCATCTCAATCAAAACCATGTTCTCCCCACAAGGACATGTATTCAACAAGCTGTTTATGTGAATTAAGAATGTATTCTAATTCCTGAGTAAAGAGTGTGAGAGAATGGATGGTAAAATACCAACAAAAAGAAGTTGAGGAACTTCTTGGTATTAATATCCAGATTAGATAAGTGGATAAAAATAAGAATTAAGAGAATAGATAAGAAAATAATGTGGGAATCAAGATTTTAGATGTTTTAGGTTTCTTAAAAGTAATATATATGACAAAGCATCAAGATACTGATGGAAAAATTTCCCTTAGAAGAAGTTGAATTTTTTTTTATTTTCCCATAATAACACAGGACTTGAAAAAACAAATGTCACTGGGATCAAATGAAGATAATAAAATCATGTTGGAACAGAATAATTAAAGTTTTGCAGTCTCTGTGGGCTACCAATGCTATTACTGCCTTGACTCTAGCTACACACATGCTGAAGATACGGAATTTATTGGCAAACTGCACCTATATGCCTGTAACAATGTAAAGCATCACAGCTTGGTATTCTAGAAGTATGTAAGACACAGTATACCAAGCATTCACCATTTATAGGGTATAGATAAAGAAAGCATTCAACAAGGTTTATTCAAATAACTAGAATATCTTAAATGATGTTCCAAAGAAAGAGTCATCTTCAGCTACACTGAGAAGTAGTTCAAATTGACGCATCAAACATCATGTCTTTGCATCTGGTTTTCAAGACTTGGATTTCAAGTTTTCAAGACTTGGATTCTTTACAGAGGTAAAGCAAAAAGAACTTCAAAGTTGGATTCCCATCACTTCTTTGGATGGGCCAAAGGTCCTGAGGCTGCTGCAAAGCTGGTGTAAGTGGGAAATAGAACACTGTGGCAGTGGAGAGAGAGCATAACTATCACATTACATGGAAGCCAGAGCTGATGTTAATGGGAATGTTTAGAAGCTCATGCCATTTGGAACTGGACAGAAAAGTAGATCCAAGAGAGCTTTTGTCCACAAGGTTAAACACTGTTACTAGAAAAGGAAGTGTGAATTCTCTGACTCTAATATTGAAGGCATAGAGGTTGTCAAAAAATGTAGGATAGGCAAAAGAACCAGGTATCTGCAAAACTCCTCCAAAAAAGAATATGTCTTGAATTTAAGAAAGTAAGTGAGCCCATCAGATACTTCAAACAGACACTGTCAGACTTTTAACTGTACATATGGCTTTTCCTTCTGTGCAATATTGTATTATCTCTACTATATAGCATTAAAGGTATTGGCTCTTCCTTGAACCACAAACATGGTCCGAAGTCATGGATTAGAATTATGCATATTAGTCTAATCATGGATTAGACTGTGCATATTACTTTAACATCATATGGATATGTGTAGGTGATATCCTGTGGGCATTAATGTAGAATGACCAAATATAAGATGTGCATTATTTTGTTTCAATTCTTTTAAGATTTCTATTTTGAAATTGCTTTAAATTTTTAAAGCTAGGTCTTAATAAGAGTCTCAGAATTGTAAGCAATGAGGATGTTGCAAGTATCCAGAAATTGTACTGTTATGTTACTTTACATCTGAGAAACTTATTTTAAGATTAAAGAACTATCAAGATAATGTACCTTTAGTTAAAAAGCATTTGTTAGGGCATCTGGGTGGTTCAGTGGGTTAAGCCTCTGCCTTCACCTCAGGTCATGGTCTCAGAGTCCTGGGATCGAGCCCTGCATTGGGCTCTCTGCTCATGGGGAACCTGCTTCCCTTCTCTCTCTGCCTACTTATGATCTCTCTCTCTTTCTCTGTCAAATAAATAAATAAAATCTTAAAAAAAAAAAACATTTGCCAACACCATGTACAATGGATCTCATATGTACAATAAATTTGTTTCAGCTTTAGAAGTAACATGTTTTCTTCCTTGAAATTTGGTCTTTTCCTTATGTACCCTTTTTTAAGAACAAGAGAATATTAAACTAAGAAACTTTGCATTTATATGTATGTATATATTTATTCATATTAATGTGATTTATCCAAATAACTATATAACCTTAGATTTTCCTTTGCATTTTTGTTACATCATTGGCTTGAAAAGGGGAACAGGTCTATAGATAGAGATATCAAAAAAACTTGTGTTCTACTTAGTTTCATAGGTTATTGGAAAAAGATAAGCTCTTGCTACTATTGCTTTTCCTTTTCTTTCTTTTAAAAATTTTATTTAGGGACGCCTGGGTGGCTCAGTGGGTTAAGCCTCTGCCTTCAGCTCAGGTTATGATCTCAGGGTCCTGGGATCGAGCTCCTCTTTGGGCTCTCTGCTCAGCGGGATGTCTGCTTCCTCCTCTCTCTGCCTGCCTCTCTGCCTACTTGTGATCTCTCTCTGTCAGATAAATAAATAAAATCTTAAAAAAAATATTTATTCGTTAGAAGAAGAGAGAGAGAACACAAGCCAGGGGAGCAGCAGGCAGAAGAGAAACAGGTTCTCTGCTGAGCAAGGAGTCTGATGTAGGACTCGATCCCAGGACCCTATGATCACGACAATTCACTGAGCCACCCAGACATCCCTATTATCACTTTTCGTAAGGCAGAGGGTTTAGTACACTAAACTAAAGCACCTTGTATGACACTATGCTCCCGTCATACTGGTTAAATAGTGATTGGATTACATTGAATAAAACATGAATTTTTCATACCTGTATTCTTGTTTTCTCCTTTTTCCTATATTCTCATTTCTGCAAAACTTCGCAGAACTTGCTCAAAACCTCAATTGATTTTATTAAACTTTATATGTGACAACAATGTATACTATAACCTATCACTAGTTTTACGGTATTTGGAGCTGTTGCTGACACACCCACAATCGTTCGAGGTTGTTCTCTGGGCAGAGGGGATACACTGACCATGACACAATGACATTTTTAAAAAGGTGTATGAGCTGACAAAGTTGTGCTACATTTGTTTTCTGTACTATAATTAAATATATTTTATACATCAGATACATTTTACATAGGATTTGGAGGTTAATTTACTTAAATAGGTTTGTTTCTAAAACACAGTAGCATTTTAAATGTCAAATGTGATATGAAAAACAGCTTAGCAGTTTTGAGTGCAACATTTGCAATTTTTCTCTGAAGGAGTTATAGGTCATTAAACAGGCTTTCAGGGCCAACTGTTATTATCATAAAAAGTATAGACATAAAATACACAGTGGTAGCACATCTCACGGTGTTAGAAATGAGGGTAATGCTACATTACTTGAGTAGATGTATTTAAACAAACGTCAATCTCCGTAAAACCTTATGTTCAAAGTTTCGCTGGGAAAAGTATTAAGGAAGAAAACATAGCTTTTAGCATTTTACCTTTTTCTGTGGTGTTAGTGATTTGATTAATATTAAAAGTCATGCAAAAGATAAAATAAATGTATTTTTTCTTTGGAGACACCTAAAGATAGCTAGTATAGGTGTTGTCCATACATGAGAGGTGCCCTAAAATTTAGGCTTTATTAGTAATAAATCTGCTGTTAGCTGTCTTCACTACTCACCCAAACTCTCTTTATATCAGCCCATGGAAGTGAACAGCTTTTACCCAGCTGGCTAGCCATCGACTTTTACCAACAATGTTGGTACTATTTGCCTCTGCTCTACCCTTCAAACTCTTGAATATAGATCACCTCTGTTACCTGATTTAAATACTGTTTTAACATCACTTACACTTTCAGGGTGATTTTTTTATTCCAACCTCAGTGACTAGTCTTTGTCCAACACTTTGGAAGATCTCTTCTCTATCAGAATTCCAAGTATGGTTTTCTAGGGATTTATTCGGTACCATTCTTCCTTCTCCCTTTTATTTTCTCCCTTACTGATCCAGCCCAGTCACATGGCATGATTAAAATTTACATGAGGATGACTCCCGAACTTTTATCTTTAGTCTTGAACCTTTCTTTAAACTCCAGATTGATACACCTATGTAGTTACCTGGTGTCCCTAAAATTCATCTCAAACTTATTTTGTCTCAGGGTGACTTCTTGGTAGCATCACTCAAATATATTTTTCATTACTTTTCCACTCATCAAATATTCTGAACATTCACCCAAATGCACAAGCTAAGTATCTCAGAGTTATATTTGACCTTCTCTCTTTTCTTCCTATACCCAATCCATTAATAATTCCTGTTTTGCCCCTTCCAAAATATTTTCCAATACTGTGCACTTTTCACACCTCCACTGCCATCCTCCTTCCCCCCAAACTCATTTTTCTTTCTTTCTTTAGGACTACTGTAGTCAATATTCTAATTGAGACACCATTTTATTCTTGCCCATCCTCTCCATTCCACAACATATTCTCTAGACTGAATAGGTCATCTTAAGATTCTCTATCAAAGGAACAAAGAACCTGCATAAAACGTATGTTTGGAAAACTACACAGATGTCAGCTATCTCAGGAAAGACAGTTCAGTGCATCCATCAGTGAAAAACTCTGGATGTCAAGCTAGCTGAGGACCAATGGAAAGTGGCATAGTCAGTGAAAGCATTATCTGTCAATTATGGCTTTATGAATGGTTATGAATAGAGCTATGATATATACCTATATGTCTAGATTGCTGGGTCACATTCAATTGTACATTTTAGCTAACTTTTTTTTTTAATAAACATATAATATATTTTTATCTCCAGGGGTACAGGTCTGTGAATCGCCAGGTTTACACACTTCACAGCACTCACCATAGCACATACACTCCCCATGTCCATAACCCCACCCTCTTCTACCAACCCCCGCCCCCAGAAACCCTCAGTTTGTTTTGTGAGATTAAGAGTCACTTATGGTTTGTCTCCCTCCCAATTCCATCATGTTTCATTGATTCTTCTCCTACCCTCTTAGATGGCCCCATGTTGCATATCCACTTCCTCATATCAGTGAGATCATATGATAGTTGTCTTTCTCCGCTTGAGTTATTTCGCTAAGCATGATACCCTCTAGTTGCATCCATGTCATCGCAAATGGCAAGATTTAATTTCTTTTGATGGCTGCATAGTATTCCATTGTGTATATATAACACTTCTTTATCCAGTCATCTCTTGATGGACATCTAGGTTCTTTCCATAGTTTGGCTGTTGTAGTCATTGCTGCTATAAACATCTGGGTGCACGTACCCCTTCGGATCACTACATTTGTATCTTTAGGGTAAATACCCAGTAGAGCAATTGCCGGGTCATAGGGTAGTTCTATTTTCAACATTTTGAGGAACCTCCATGCTGTTTTCCAGAGTGGTTGCACCAGCTTGCATTCCCATCAGGAGTGTAGGAGGGTTCCCCTTTCTACGCATCCTCACCAGCTTCTGTCATTTCCTGACTTGTTAATTTTAGCCATTCTGAAAGGTGTGAGGTGATATCTCATTGTGGTTTTGATTTATATTTCCATGATGCTGAGTGATATGGAGCCCTCTATCATGTGTCTGTTGGCCATCTGGATGTCTTCTTTGCAGAAATATGTCTGTTCATGTCTTCTGCCCATTTCTTCATTGGATTATTTGTTCTTTGGGTGTTGAGTTTGCTAAATTCTTTATATATTTTGGACACTAACCCTTTATCTGATATGTCGTTTGCAAATATCTTCTCCCATTCTGTCCGTTGTCTTTTGGTTTTGTTAACTGTTTCCTTTGCTGTGCAAAAGCTTTTGATCTTGATGAAATCCCAATAGTTCATTTTTGTTCTTGCTTCCCTTGCCTTTGGCGATGTTCCTAGGAAGATGTTGCTGCGGCTGAGGTCAAAGAGGTTGCTGTCTGTGTTCTCCTCAAGGATTTTGATAGATTCCTTTCTCACATTGAGGTCCTTCATTGATTTTTAGTCTATTTTGATGTGTGGTGTAAGGAAATGGTCCAATTTTATTTTTCTGCATGTGGCTGTCCAATTTTCCCAACACCATTTATTGAAGAGGCTGTCTTTTTTCCATTGGACATTCTTTCCTGCTTTGTCGAAGATTAGTTGACCATAGAGTTGAGGGTCTATTTCTGGGCTCTCTATTCTGTTCCATTGATCTATTTGTCTGTTTTCGTGCCAGTACCATGTTGTCTTGATGATGACAAGCTCTTTGTAATAGAGCGTGAAGTCCGTAATTGTGATGCCACCAGCTTTGGCTTTCTTTTTCAATATTTATTTGGGTATTTGAGGTCTTTTCTGGTTCCATATAAATTTTAGGCTTATTTGTTCCATTTCTTTGAAAAAAAAATGGGTGGGATTTTGATGGGGATTTCATTAAATATGTAGATTGCTTTTGGTAGCATAGAGGTTTTCATAATATTTGTTCTTCCAATCCAGGAGCATGGAACATTTTTCCATTTCTTTGTGTATTCCTCAATTTCATGAGTATATTTATCATTTTCTAAGTATGGATTCTTAGCCTCTTTGGTTAGGTTTATTCCTAGGTATCTTATGGTTTGGGGTGCAATTGTACATGAGATTGACTCCTTAGTTTCTCTTTCTTCTGTCTTTTGTTGGTGTAGAGAAATGCAACTGATTTCTGTGCATTGATTTTATATCCTGACACTTTACTGAATTCCTGTACAAGTTCTAACAATTTTGGAGTGGAATCTATTGGGTTTTCCACATATAGTATCATATCATCTGCCAAGAGTGGTAATTTGACTTCTTCTTTGCCGATTTGGATGCCTTTAATTTCCTTTGGTTGTCTGATTGCTGAGGCTGGGACTTCTAGTATTATGTTGAATAGCAGTGGTGATAATGGACATCCCTGTGTGTTCCTGACCTTAGCGGAAAAGCTTTCAGTTTTTCTCCATTGAGAAAGATATTTGCGGTGATTTTTTTCATAGATGGCTTTGATAATATTGAGGTATGTGCCCTGTATCCCTACACTTTGAGGAGTTTTAATCAGGAAGGGATGCTGTACTTTGTCAAATGCTTTTTCAGCATCTATTGAGAGTATCATATGGTTCTTGTTCTTTCTTTCATTAATGTGTTGTATCACATTGATTTATTTGTGGATATTGAACCAACCTTGCAGCCCTGGAATAAATCCCACTTGGTTGTGGTGAATAATCTTTTTAATGTATTGTTGAATCCTATTGGCTAGTATTTTGGTGAGAACTTTCACATTGGGCTCATCAAGGATATTAGTCTATAGTTCTCTTTTTTGATGGGATCCTTGTCTGGTTTTGGGATCAAAGTGATGCTGTCCTCATAAAATGAGTTTGGAAGTTTTCCTTCCATTTCCACTTTTTGGAACAGTTTCAGGAGAAAAGGAGTTAGTTCTTCTTTAAATGTTTGGTAGAATTCCCCTGGGAAGCCATCTGGCCCTGAGCTTTTGTTTGTTTGGAGATTTTTGGTGACTGTTTCAATCTCCTGACTGGTTATAGTTCTGTTCAGGTTTTCTATTTCTTCCTGGTTCCGTTGTGGTAGTTTATATGTCTCTAGGAATGCATCCATTTATTCCACATTGTCAAATTTGTTGGCAGAGAGTTGATCATAGTATGTTCTTATAATTGTCTGTGTTTCTTTGGTGTTAGTTGTGGTCTCTCCTCTTTCATTCATGATTTTATGT
The DNA here is from genome assembly GCF_011764305.1 of Mustela putorius furo. NCBI lineage: Eukaryota > Metazoa > Chordata > Mammalia > Carnivora > Mustelidae > Mustela > Mustela putorius. The sequence continues at coordinate 11,912,011 of NW_025421467.1, read as the reverse complement.
ATTTGGGTCCTTTCTCTTTTCTTTTGATAAGTCTGGCCAGGGGTTTATCAATCGTATTAATTCTTTCAAAGAATCAGCTCCTAGTTTCGTTGATTTGTTCTATTCTTTTTTTGGTTTCTATTTCATTGATTTCGGCTCTGATCTTTATGATTTCTCTTCTCCTGCTGGGCTTAGGGTTTCTTTCTTGTTCTTTCTCCAGCTCCTTTAGGTGTAGGGTTAGGTTGTGTACCTGAGACCTTTCTTGTTTCTTGAGAAAGGCTTGTACCGCTATATATTTTTCTCTCAGGACTGCCTTTGTTGTATCCCACAGATTTTGAACCGTTGTATTTTCATTATCATTTGTTTCTATGATTTTTTTCAATTCTTCTTTAATTTCCTGGTTGACCCATTCATTCTTTAGAAGGATGCTGTTTAGCCTCCATGTATTTGGGTTCTTTCCAAATTTCCTCTTTTGATTGAGTTTTAGCTTCAGAGAATTGTGGTCTGAAAATATGTAGGGAATGATCCGAATCTTTTGATACTGGTTGAGACCTGATTTAGGACCGAGGATGTGATCTATTCTGGAGAATGTTCCATGTGCACTAGAGAAGAATGTGTATTCTTTTGTTTTGGGATGAAATGTTCTGAATATATCTGTGCTGTCCATCTGGTCCAGTGTATCATTTAAGGCCTTTATTTCCTTGTTGATCTTTTGCTTGGATGATCTGTCCATTTCAGTGAGGGGAGTGTTATAGTCTCCTAATATTATTGTACTATTGTTGATGTGTTTCTTTGATTTTGTTATTAATTGGTTTATATAGTTGGCTGCTCCCACGTTGGGGGCATAGATACTTAAAATTGTTAGATCTTCTTGTTGGACAGATCCTTTGAGTATGATATAATGTCCTTCCTCATCTCTTATTATAGTCTTCGGCTGAAAATCTAATTGATCTAATATAAGGATTGCCACTCCTGCTTTCTTCTGATGTCCATTAGCATGGTAAATTCTTTTCCACCCCCCTCACTTTAAATCTGGAGGAGTCTTCATGTTTAAAATGTGTTTCTTGTAGCAACATATAGATGGGTTTTGTTTTTTTATCCATTCTGATACCCTGTGTCTTTTGATTGGGGCATTTAGCCCATTAACATTCAGGGTAACTAGGGGCGCCTGGGTGGCTCAGTGGGTTAAAGCCTTTGCCTTCAGCTCAGGTCATGATCCCAGAGTCCTAGGATCGAGCCCCACATTGGGCTCTCTGCTTTGCAGGGAGCCTGCTTCCTCCTCTCTCTCTCTCTCTGCCTGCCTCCCTGCCTACTTGTGATCTCTGTCCATCAAATAAATAAATAAAAACTTAAAAAAAAAACATTCAGTGTAACTATTGAGAGATATGAATTTAGTGCCATTGTATTGCCTGTAAGGTAACCATTACTGTATATTGTCTCTGTTCCTTTCTGATCTACTACTTTTAGGTTCTCTCTTTGCTTAGAGGATGCCTTTCAATATTTCTTGTAGAGCTAGTTTGGTGTTTGCAAATTCTTTCAGTTTTTGTTTGTCCTGGAAGCTTTTTATTTCTCCTTCTATTTTCTATGATAGCCTAGCTGGATATAGTTTTCTTGGCTGCATGTTTTTCTGATTTAATGCTCTGAATATATCATGCCAGCTCTTTCTGGTCTGCCAGATCTCTGTGGATAAGTCTGCTGCCAATCTAATATTTTTACCATTGTATGTTACAGACTTCTTTTCCCAGGCTGCTTTCAGGATTTTCTCTTTGTCACTAAGACTTGTAAATTTTACTATTAGGTGACGGAGTGTTGACCTATTCTTATTGATTTTGAGAGGGGTTCTCTGCACTTCCTGGATTTTGATGCTTGTTCCCATTTCCATATTGGGGAAATTCTCTCCAATAATTCTCTCCAGTATACCTTTTGCTCCCCTTTCTCTTTCTTCTTCTTCTGGAATACGAATTATTCTAATGTTGTTTTGTCTTATGGTGTCACTTATCTCTCGAATTCTCCCCTTGTTGTCCAGTAGCTGTTTGTCCCTCTTTTGTTCAGCTTCTTTATTCTCTGTCATTTCATCTTCTATATCGCTAATTCTTCCTTCTGCCTCATTTATCCTAGCAGTGAGAGTGTCCATTTTTTATTGCATCTCATTAATAGCTTTTTTGATTTCAACTTGGTTAGATTTTAGTTTTTTTATTTCTCCAGAAAGGGCTTTTATATCTCCTGAGGGGGTTTCTCTAAAATCTTCCATGTCTTTTTCGAGCCTGGCTAGAACCTTGAGTATCATCATTCTGAACTCTAGATCTGACATATTACCAATGTCTGTATTGATTAGGTCCCTAGCCTTTGGTACTGCCTCTTGTTCTTTTCTTGTGGTGAATTTTTCCTCCTTGTCATTTTGTCCAGATAAGAGTATATGAAGGAGCAAGTAAAATGCTAAAAGGATGGCAAGAACCCCAGGAAAATATGCTTTAACAAATCAGAAGAGATCCCAAATCGTGAGGGGGGAGAAAGGGTATAAAAAGAGGTTCAGAAAGAAAAAGAAAGAAAGAAAGAAAAGAAACAATTAAATAAAACGAATAAAGAAAAAGTATAAAAAGGATATATATATATATATGATAAACTAGTTAAAAAACATTATAAAAGAAAAAGGTAAAAGTTAAAAAAAATTAGCAGAAGAAGAGAAAAAAAATTGAAAAAGAAAAAAAAATTAAATTAACTGCAAGACTGAAGAATCATGGGGAGAAAGCCATGAGTTCTGTGCTTTGCTTTCTCCTCCTCTGGAATTTCGCTGCCTTCCTTGGTATTGAAACTGCACTCCTTGGTAGTTGAACTTGGTCCTGGCTGGATTTCTTGTTGATCTTCTGGGGGAGGTGCCTGGTGTATGATTCTTAAGTGTCTTTGCCCCAGGTGGAATTGCACTGCCCTTACCAAGGGCTGGGTTGAGTAATCCGCTTGGGTTTGCTTTCGGAAGTTTTTGTTCCCTGAGCGCTTTCCATAGAGTTCTGGAGGACAGGAATGAAAATGGTGGCCTCCCGGTCTCCAGCCCGGAGGAACTGAGAGCCCGGGGCCCCACTCCTCAGTGTGCCCTCAGAGAACAGTGCCCAATTACTCCTGTCTCCCAATTACTCCTGTCTCCCTGGCCTCTGGCTGCGCTCCAAGCTCACCAATCCTGTGACCAGTTCAACGTAACCCCGAGCTGGAGCTCACTCCTCGGCTCTGTCTCTGTAGCCAGCTTCCCTTTTCTAATACCTGCAATCTCTGTGACACTCAGACACCCCCAATCCTTCTGTGACCCTGAACGACCTGAGGCCACGCTGACCCCACGTGGACTTCACCCCGGTTTAGCCTCTGGAGTGATGTCCCTCAGCGGGACAGACTTAAAAGTCCTGATTTTGTGCTCCATTGCTCCGCCACTTGCTGGGAGCTGGCCCCTTCCCCTGGGGTCTATCTTCCCATTGCTTTGGATTTACTTCTCTGCTAGTCCTACTTTTAAGAAAGTGGTTGATTTTCTGTTTCTAGAATTGCTGTTCTTCTTCTCTTTGATCTGCCATTTGATTTGTAGGTGTTTGCAATCTTTAGATAAACTATCTAGCTGATCTCCTGCTACCTGAAGTAGGCTCAGCCTGCTACTTCTCCACCATCTTGACTCATCCTCCTTAACTATTTGAAAAAATTCTTATTCCCTTCCATTCTGGAGAGTTTATTAATATTGGTAAATTAATAATCTACTTGATAGGTTATCATATAATAACATGGGACTTTAATAAAATAGAAAATACAGCAAAATAAAAACCCTGTATTAAAGCTAGATACAATAATGCATTAGACTTTACATTATTTGGTTAGAGGGAAGCCTCTTTTTTGGAATAGTGTATAATTACTGTATTGGTCTGCTAGCAGGAAACAGCATCCCTACTCTGTTCCAGGAGTGCTTTAAAAAAGGGCTTATTTGTCAAAAAAGTGACAAAATGTAGGGAAACCACAGAGATGGTACAGTAAGTACTTTGAGACTATGCCACCACCAGACCCAAAGGGAAGAAAAAAAAAGGCAGCAATTATGGAACCCAGAAGGGAACAATTGAGTTCAATTAGTGTTTCAAATGCAAGTCAACTTTCAAATGAGACATGGAGCCAACCTGGGGCTACCCCACAGGGATGAGCGAGGAGAAAACACCCCCACTTCCTCACTCTCTTTCCCATTGGCCTCTTGCCAGAACTCTGGGTTAACCCATAGCTGAAATCAGACAACAGAGCTATTTTGGTCCTGCAGGTCAGTCATTTGGATCAAAGGCGGATGGAGAGAAGAGGAGAATAGAGCTGAAAATTTCTAGAATAGTGACATCATGTGATCCAGGGACATTTTGTGTTGTTTGGAAGCTAAATTTTAAAGAATGTGGCGTTGATATAGGTCAGTGAGCAGGTTGGATCATATGCTTATTTGCGATGTGTGCAGACACAAGCAACTCTTCCACATCATTCCCATTTAGGAGGAAATTCTCTACACTGAATCCTGTCTGGCCAAGACAGAAGCCACAAACTTCCTTTCTCATCCTCACCTACTGTTGGCACACAGTTATGTGAAATAAGCATTGCTAGACCCATTACCGCATGGTAGACATGGATTTTAACAAAAGTGGAAAAAGGTGTGCCATAGAAGCAATTTCCATCAAACTCTCTTGGCAAAGACATCTGGCATTCAGGATTAACAGAGTTAGCACAGTGTCTGAATTTGGCCATCAGCATTCACTAGTGATCTGGAAGTCTGTACCCATGGTCACAGCACTGAGATCCTTCCCATGGTAGGTATTGCATTTACCCTTTTACATTTTACAGCAGCTTATGGCTGCATAGCTTCCTATCCTGACTTTTTCGGTCTGCTAGAGATTCTGGATCTCTGGCTCTGATTAAACTACTTACCATATTACCATGTTTATTATTATTTGCAGTTAAAATCCAGATTGATACATTATGATATTCTTTAAACAGCTGCATGTGAATGATACTAATTTAAAAATAAATGCCTGTTGATGGTCAATCAGGTAATTCAATGATGCTACCATCATTACCTATAAATTAAAATATTATGGACTATTTAAGAAGTAAATATCTTTTAAGTAGAACAGAGATACCGTGGTGATAAATTATGAAGTTATAGAAAAAAAACAATGAAAGGAAGATAATTAATAAAATATATTTGTGTGTATTTATGTATGTTTATCAAAATAACTTTTTAAAAGCTTTTTGTTTATTTATTTGAGAGAGAAAGAGAGCATGAGCAGGGGAAGGGGCTGAGGGAGAGGAAGAAACAGACTCCCCACTGATCACAGAGCCCTATGGGGTATTTGATCCCAGGACCCTGAGATCATGACCTGAGCCAAAGGCAGATGCTTAACTGACTGAGCCACTGAGGTGCCCAAATGCTGATTTATTTTAAAATTCAGTTGATATTTTATTAAAGATGTAAAATTTTACATACTACTTCGAAATCTACTATTTTTTTTCTAATTTCCCAACTATTAGCCTTCTTTCTACTTTCATGAATTTGTGGCCTTTCAGAGCCCTTCTAGGCCATATTTCTATAATATTATTTTACATTATACTCCACTGTTTAACATGGATTTCAATCCATATCATTGATATTCTTTCTGTGCTACAGAACTTTTTCTTGTACATGTTGTAATTTTGAAATCCATGATTTTAAATATAAATCAAGTTGTTTCATTTTAGTTGCTACTTTTTATTTCTATCCTATGAATATACAATATTTTTTTGGAGATAGTAGTTTGGATTAGTTTTCAGGTATACCCAAAGGATAATTGCTTGATCAGAAATTATCCTATTTAGCTTCCTGTTTCAAATCTTATAGAAGAGTTTATACCAATTTAAACTTCTACCATTTGATCATGAGAGTTACTATTTCTACATAGTTCCCTTTAACTGATGGTTTCAAATCTTATTTTTAGCTAATTCTGAAGAAGTGGAATATTATTTCTTTGTGTTTAAAATTTTTATTTTACCAGTTATAAAAATATTGAGTATTATTTTGAAATTCTCATTAGTTATTTGAGATTACACTTCTGAAAATTGTTCATTCGTATTTGTAGAAGATGCCTCTTGTATAGGTCACATCTGCTTGACTCATCTCTGATTTCAACACTGACAAGTTTAGTGGACAGTTCTGTGCAAACTCACACACCGAGCAGCCAGTCTCAAGATTGCAATAATAGACTTTATGTATTCTAACTCAGGGCTTTCTAAAGACCAGACAGAGTTTGCTCTGACTGTTCTCAAGCACTACCATGAAATGCTAACGTTAATCCTCAGCACCAATCTGCTTGCAATGGAATTTAAGAACCACAGGGCTAGAACTCGGATCCTCGAGCTTCCTGTCTTTTTGATAGAAAAATCTGGTAGGCGTTTGGTTTGCTTCTTAGACCAACAGTAGTGAGTCTTTGTCCATAGCATCAAGCTTCATTAAGACCTAACTACATTGACCTCTCTTCCTTCCTGTATTCCTTTCCATGTTCCCCCACTCTTATTTCACGAGTTTATCTTCCAACTACAGTGCCTGTACCAAAGTTCCTGGTTTTTGCTTTCAAGGGAAACCAAACTAAGAAAATATCTTTGTGTAATGTATCTTTTACAGCCTTATTGAGGGATTATTGATATACAAAAACTGTACATATTTAATGCACACAATTAGATGAAGTTGGACATATGCAGGCACATGTGATACCATCACCATAATTAAGTTAACATATACTTCCAAAAGCATACTGTGTCTTTGTCTTTTTGTTGCTATCTTTTTTTCTTAATTATTGTTATAAGTTTTGAAAATATATTAGAGTTATGAATACTTTGTCACATATGTGGCAAAATATTTTAGTCCACTAAGATAAAAATTATTAGGGATAATTCTACTCTTACAAAGTTATGTGGTGTTTTTATAGTATATATGTATTAGATACACAAAAATGAATAGAAACATGTATGTGCATATATTAGAGTCAAGTGTGTCAGTCTTTAGCTGTATAGTTTGTATTTATGTCCTTTCCACCACCCCAGTTTTAGTGTAGTAGAATTGATTAAACAGATAAAGTTGTATATATATTTAAATTATACAACATGATGATATGATATATGTATACACGGTGAAGTGGTTCCCACAATCAAGTCAATTAACATGTCTGTTACCTTGCATACATTCTTTTTGTGTTGCATTTTTGGGTGTATATGGTGAAATGCTTAAGATATGCTATCTCAGAAAATTTCAAGAATGCTATACAATACTGTTGACTAGAATCACCATGCTGTACATTAGATAAAAACTGATTTATTTGTAAGTCAAAGTTTGTACCTTTGACCAACATCTGCGCATTTCCTCCACTCTACCTCATTTCCTAGCAAGCACTATTCTACTTTCTGTTTCTATCAGCTAATTTTTTTCTTTCTTTTGTTTTGTTTTGTTTTTGTTTTTAGATCCCACAAATAAATGAGATCATTCAAACTTTATCTTTCTTTATTTGGCTTATTTCACTGGCATAATGACCTCCAGTTTCATTGATGTTATCATAGATGATATTTTTTTTTAGATTTTTTTTTTTTTTTTTTTTTTACTTTTTGGGGCTAAATAATATTTTATTACCTATGCATTTATCCATATGGTCTAATTTTTTTTAAAGATTTTATTTATTTATTTGACAGAGAGAAAGAGACAGTGAGAGAGGGAACACAAGCAGGGGGAGTGGGAGAGAGAATAGCAGGCTTCCTGTGAAGCAGGGAGCCTGATGCGGGGCTCAATCCCAGGACACTGGGATCATGACCTGACCCAAAGGCAGACGCTTAACAACTGAGCCACCCAGGTACCCCCATAAGTTCTAATTCTTGTCAATCACATTTGTGGAAATAAGAACCTATTTCCTATCTTTTTTGATTTATTTAAGTCAAATTTTCTTGGAATTTATGTCTTAACTAGTGAATTTACTGAGATTTTTGACTCTAGGCTACTGACGTTCCAACCTTCTTCTCAGGCACATTACTCTCCTTCACAGTAATTGAACTTCTGGCTATATTTGCCCTTACTATCATGGTGAGCAGCAGTGCAGGATGGTTCAACATTAAAGACAGGTTATGCTAGGGAAAAAACAGACTAGAGGATCTAGGATCCAGGTATTTCCCAGCCAAGTAGAGACTAATTAAGTTCATAATCCTAGCCACACAAAAAGTTGAGGTGGAAAACTGTCACTTTGAGTAGCATAGAAGAATCAAGTAGGATACGCTATTCAGAACACTGAAACTATCTCCTATTTCGTTCTGCTTCTTTTTATTGTATCCTTTAGTCCTTCCTTCATAATGCTACTAGGACTCCCAAATCATGCTATCTTCTCAAGCCTTCATGCCAATGTGCAGGTATTCATCTGCCATTAAACCATAGGTCTTGATGATTATGCCTAAGTTTACTGTCTCATTAATGTCATCCTTGAATATATTAAAGGATGTCTACTATTCATTCTTTATCCTCTTTCATAGTATTTATCAAATGGCAGACAATCATATGTTCCCTTATTCTCATTTTCTATGAGACTTTGAGCTCTGACTTATTAATAGCAGGGGCTGCTAAAAACTCTAAATTGTTATCTATTAGGTATGTGTTTTGAATGAATGAATAAATAAATAGCAGTAGACAAGCAAAATAAAATTTGGGAGGTGAGAGATTTGAAAAACGAGCATTGGTAGGTAAAGCTGAAATAGAATCTCAGGCTGAGAGAATTATTGATTTTTTAAAAAAATTTTAAATTAATTTTTAAACTTAATTCCAGCATATTAACCTACATTGTTATATTTGTTTCAGGTGTACAATAGAGTGATTCAAAAATTCTATACATCATTACTCCAGGGTCATCATTAAAATTGTACTCTTAATCCCGTTCACCTATTTCACCCTTCCCCCCCACCCCTTCACCTATTTCACTACTCACCTTCAGAAAGTTATTTGGTTTTTTACAAAACTATTCTGGAAATTCTGAATTTTTTAATTTTAATTTTTTTTGTTTTTGTTTTTAAGACAGAGCATGCACAGGAGCAGACAGCAGAAAGGGCAGAGGGAAAGGGAGAAAGAAAGAATCTTAAGCAGGTGCCATGCCCAGTGGCACAGACCCCAACACAGAGCTTGGTCTCATAACCCTGAGATCATGACTTGAGTTGAAATCAAGAGTTGGATGCTTAACCAAATGAGTCACCGGGGCACCCCTCTGGCAATTCTGAATTAATGAAATAACCTACATGTATTAAATAACAAAATCTCCAAATCATAACTTTAAATTTTATTTGAAGTGAATTATCTTAAAATGTAACAAAAATGCATGTCAGTTTTCTCTTTTAAATCTATGTAACAATCTTTATTACACAGGAATCTGCTTACATAGTAGTACAGGACATCTTTATGTATTGTAATGACTACTTTTTAACTTTATTCAATATTTGTGTCCATAGTTGCGCATGAAACTATTTAGAATTTACTTTAAAAAAACAAAACCCCAAACCATGTATAAATTATTCTAATATTGTAAATCCTATGGCTGGCTTGCTTTTAATATCTCTGGCATATATTTTAAGGTGTAATATAGATTGAATTGTGTCCCTCAAAATATATATGTTACCGCCCTAACCCTAATATGACTGTATTTGAATACTGGCCCTAAAACAAGATAATTACCTTTACATGAAAATATAAATGTGGGACTTCCATGTAGTTGAAAATACATGTAAAACTTGACTCCCTAAAACTTAACTAATAATAGACTACTGTTGACTACAATCCTTAGAGAAAACATAATCAATTAACACATATTTTGGATCACCTGGGTGGCTCAGGTGGTGGAGTGGCTGCCTTCTGGCTCAGGTCATGATCCCAGAGTCCTGGGATCAAGTCCTACATCAGGCTTCTTGCTCAGCAGGGAGCTTGCTTCTCCCTCTCCCTCTGCCTCTGCTCTCCCTGCTTGTACTCACTCTCTCAAATAAGTAAATAAAATCTTCAAAAAAATTAACAAATTTTTATGTTATATGTGTTATATACTATATTCTTAAAGTAAGCTAGAGAAAAGAAAATATGAAGAAAATTATAAGGAACAGAAAATACATTTACAGTATGTATTGTATTTATCAAAAAATTCACATATTAAGTAGATCATATATGTCAAGCCCGTATTGATCAAAGGTCAGTTGTAGTCCTCAGAAATATGTCAGGCTTAGTATAGCATGATAAAATATTTTATTACTGAAGTAGCTAAACAATGCTAATTTTATGATCTAATTCTATTAAAATATGTATGTAAACTTAAATAACTAAAACAATAGGCTGACAGTTATTTTTAAAAATTACTATGTCTTAAATGTTCAATCTTGCATTACTCCATAATAACAATGTATTTACTGACAATATAAAATTAGCAACTAATTGTCAAGTCAAGGTCAAAACCTTGTAATATTCTGTGACTCATTAAAGTGATTCATTGTAACCATTTATAGTCTGGTGAATATTTATCTCTTTCTTTTGTACAGGTAAAACAGTGTATGTGTTCTCATAATAAAATCATTTAATTTTAAAAGCCTTTAGACATCCATTTATAGAAAGAATAAATCCATCGTGTTAGAAGCTCTGCATTTCATTAAAAGCTTGACATAATGTGACAAAATAAAAGTCAAAAACTAAATACTAACCATATTTAGTACAAATAAGTAAATGATTCTATTTTTATTTTGTTTTATTTTATTTGTCTTCACTTTTCCTTGCTCCATGGCTTAAATTTAACTGTTTGTCTTTGGGACATTTGGCACCATGGTGGAAATTACCATCTTTAATGCACTGCATTGGAATGAATACACATATTTTTCACAAGACAGAGAAACTCATAGGATTATTTAATGAAAGATATGATTTATGACATGACCACATTTCCCCCTCAGTTCCAAATAGCTAATGTGTTATCACTATTAATTTCTAAATTACTTATGTAGTCAAACATTTTGGCATATGAGATACCAACTTGCTAATGCATTTCCAGGTCTTTTAAATTGTACGTATTAACAAAAAGGAAACATTTACAAGAAATCACCAAATTTCTTATCAGGTAAGTAACAAAAAACAAAAGAACTGTGAAATCTGGAAACAGATGAATGGAATATTAGCCTTCCTTCCTCATATACCTATTTTTAAAACACTTGCTAATTTTAATCCAGAAAATTAATATGAATAAAGATTCTATTGAGATCTCTGTAGAGAGAACTGAAAGGGGCTCCCTTCCATGCTTAAGAATATTCCTGAGATATTCACTGAAGAAAGCCATCAAATCCAGTAGCAAAACCAGGAGGCTTTGGAATAGTTGGTAATAAGGGTTCTCTAATCTCTAAATCCAAAAGGCTTGTACAATAGTGTTGAATGTTTGGCCCCAGTCTTCCCTGTCTTAATGTTGCAATTGTGCAGATAAAGAAATATTCTTAGGAAATGAAACATTTTTACTGATGCACAGAAGACTTTAGCCTCAACTCTATCTTCCTTCCCCCTTTTATTAAGTCCAAACTGACTCTGAGCAAGTTTTACTGTTTATGTATCCTTACCACAGTTAACACAATCTTAATTTTCTCATACTTTTAATAAATTGAATACAGGACAATTCTCAGAGCAATACTCAACTTTGACTTTCTCCAATCTATCCCATTAATACTTTAGGCAACTGGTTTCCTGTAACACTCATCTTAACCTTTTCCATATTACAACGTTTTAAATAAAGTTTGAATTAATAGTTTTGGTTGACCTTTCTCCTGCTGCACAAAAGAAGCCTTTATAGGAGCCCAAAGGAACCCCCCTTTTTCCCACACCACGACCCATCATAGGAGGAGAAATCATTTCCTCCTCTCACCGTCTGCAATAAACCCAGTCTTAAGAATGTCCAAGCACGATGTGTTGACTCCATTAAGCTAAAAGAGATCAATAATGGCTAGAGAGATCAAATGAATTTTGAAATGCAAAACCAGTGAAACAGAATTGTTGGATAAAAAAGATTAAGTGCATATATGTATCATTTATGAAGATGTATATGAAGGAAAAAATATGTCCTGAAAGTTAAGAACATATGTTCAAACTAAAAACAACAAAAAAAATCAGTAATTTAACCAAAAAGAAACATATACACTTTTAATTATATGAAATAGGAAATTTTTAAATGATCTCAAAAAAGAAGAGAAAAAAAGAAAAAAGGGAAGTATGAGAAAAGGAGTAGCGATGTGGCCAATAAATCCAAGGGCACTCACTAGTGAAAACTGTTTAAAAAAAAAAAAAAGATATATATAGAGAGACATTAAGAAATAAGGAAGAAAATCAGGAACTGCTGGAAAGAAATATCCCTGAGTAGAAGTCAGATCTATGCCTGAAGAATTAAGGTGTTTATATAGTAATAAGCTATATTTTTAAGAAGGAATACTTATTTAAGAATAGTCTGCTTAAAATTCTTAAGAGGAAAAAAACCTCATAAGACTTATGGCAGAAGAAAACTTGTACAACGAGAAAAAAAAAGATATCATTGTATTTCTCATCTTCAATTTTGAAAGCTAGATGAAAATATAGGAGAATCTACACACTACTGAGAAAAAATGACTGCAATCCTAGAATCCTACATCTAGCCAAGCTATCATTCTTCTATCAGGGTGAATGGAAGATAAATGAGATCATCACAGAGACAGAGAATATCTGATCCAAGCAACTCATCTGAGGAAAATATTTGAGAAAATACCCTTATAAATAAACCACAGCAAATGCATTAAGGTAGAAGATGAAAAAGAATGATCAAGATTTCACTTAGTCCCAAATGGAGAGCAGACACTTCTTAGTTCTCCACAACACAGTACACACTGGGTTAAAAGTATTTTCAAGACTCAAAGGAATAGATGGAAAGAATAATGTAGTAAGTAACAGATAATTACTATTTCTTTAGGGGTTCTTTAAAGACCAGTTCATTTCTCCAGTCATTGCTTGACTCCATATAACTAAGGAAATTTAGCCAACTAATCTGAATACCCTAGATTTTCTATGCTGGGGAATTAGTCCAAACTACCCCAACACTAAACCTATCCTTTGATACCCTATTTTTGCCTTAGTCTTGACCACTTACTTACATGAATGGTTGAGTGTTGACACTGATTTTTTTTTTCTGAAGAAAAACAACATCACTCATAGGATCTAGCCATATTCCCTCAACCAAATAATCACACAATAATCTGATACTTATGTTTACTCCAAAACATCAGTTATTTGGGTTTAATTACCACACTAAGTCTAGCATTGGATTCTCCAGATTCAGTCCATTTTCTCTTCAGTTTCTTCTCATCAAAGGTTTAAAAGAATCTAAAATCCCTTTTGTGCTCGAATGGCATAAGTGGTTGGTGTTCCAGCATCCCATTATGAGAGAAAATCCTTAGGGAAGTCTTATGCTCTGCAAGGGGGTGCTAAGCTACAGGGCTCCCATTGAGACATGCCTTGTCCCAAATACATACTGGAGCACACAGTACCTTATATATTTTGTGATACAATCCTTCCTTAGATAGACATTAAAATACACCAGGAAATAATGGCCAGTCAACCTCTCATGTTCTGAATCAGGAGGAAACACAGCAGAGTGAAGACTATGAGGGGCCTTTCCTTGCTGAGCTACGGTTAGCCAAAAGTTGGGAAAAACAATACTGTTAGAACTAGTAAAACTCCTCAGATAATTAGGGAATTCAGTTTTCTCAAAGAAAAATACATTTAAATTCAGTCTGCTTCTTGCCTTAAGAGTTCATTTTTAAAATTTCTTTTTGATGCATAGTAACATTAATCTCCTATAGAGAAAAAAATGCTTGTAGCATAATTTGAATACCAAAGTATTAGTATCAGTAGGAACATGTCTTTCTGTCTTCCATATTCTTTTTTTTCCTTGGGCATCACAAATATAAACCATCTGGTATGCCAGATGCTTGCTTTTCTCTTTATACATGCAGGAAGTGTAGGTGGAAGGCCTCCAAAATCCCAGACACTATTATCCATTTTGCTTATCATCATCATCATTATCAACTTCCCAGCATTTTAATAAAAGATGCTGTTTCTCTGGTTTGAAGTCAGTAAGATTTGTAGAGATTATTTACTTTTTTTCCACCTACAAGATGTCAGTGAAATTTTAGTTGGCCGGAAATCTGGAATATTGTTTATAATTTCTCTGTGGTTTATAATCTCCAATTATATAGAGTATGTTCCATTTTAAATAAAGTGTTGGCTTAAGTTTTATTGTAGTATTTATCAACCTGTCTCTGCACTAGGATTTACTTTTATAAACCCAAACCAATTTGAGCCCAATTATATGTACTTTCAAATACCTGCCAGGTGTTATCCAAAGTAGACTGGGTATTTCCTAACTCAGTTCATTATATCCAGATCTTTCGAACAAAGAACAAGTAGTGTGCGTATGTCTGCACACACACATGTGTGTGCAATTGTGCAAGTACACACATGTCCTTTCATGTGTGCACATGTATATGCATACATGCTAGAGGAAACCACTTTTACATGTGGTGAGCATATCATAATTAAATAAGAAAAACTAGCAAAGCAATAACTGAAGGAGATAGGAGGAACGTGTAATACTTAGTGTGTCAGGACAGTCCTGGCATTAAGAATTAAAATAACCTCAGGCTAGACAACTCATTTGCAGTAGAATAATTTGTTGCAAGAACTATTTAGCAAAATATCTAGAAAGAAGCATTTTAGTAATGCAGTAGCTTTTTTTGTACAACGGTTAATTTAGGAACCCTCCTGTGTAATCATAAAGGCACATAAATACACAACAGCACAGTAGTGAGTACTCACAGATTTTCAGATGGAATTAAAATTTCAGGGCAGTATGTTTACATCTAATATGAGAAACATGATTATCTATACCTTTGTCATAGAATTTGTGAAGACTAAATGAAATATTACACGTAAAAATACTACCCTCCACCATAAGCATGTTGACAAGTGCTTGTTGAATTAGAAATACATCTCTTGAAGCTCTTCTTTCAAAGATGTGCAAAATACATAAGCTTAAAAATTGAAAAGTCAAAAAACTTTATCATTAGAAACATGATTACTTAAGTTTATAACTAAGACATAAAATCTGCCCTTTAAGGACCAAACTCTAAAGGTTATAGATGTAAATAGAGAATAATCAAAACATTATCACTAAGATTAGGAACAAGCAAAATAAAATGGATCGGGAAGGAAATAGTAGAAGGATGGAAATTAAGAAAAAGGGAATTTTAACCAGAATAAAGGAAATTGGGACACCTGGGTGGCTCAGTTGATTAAGCATCTGCCTTCAGCTCAGATCATGATCTGGGATCCAATCCCGCATTGGGCTCCTTGCTCAGTGGGGAATGTGCTTCTCCCTCTGCCTGCCGCTCCCCCTGCTTGTGCTCTCTCTCTCTCTCCCCACCCTGACATATTAATTAATTAATTAATTAATAGAATGAAGAAAATCTCCGGTTTCACTTGTCTGCACTGGCTGCGAAACAGGTTGCTTCTAGGTGGTGGAGAAAGAGTAGTGGAAGAGTATCATGCCTCGCATGCTTAAAGTTACTACAAATAAGCAAACTTATTAAAAAATGTGTGTTCTCTATAATCACACTTTTAGAAAAAATCAATTATTGTGCGTTCCTTCCAAGTACAATTGCTGGTCCCACATGCAGAGTGGAGTTGCCGGAATTTGGCAAATGGTGTCACGAGCACATTAGCTGGAAGAAAGGCTTCTTAACCCAATCACACATGCTATTTATAAATACATAACTACAGTAATTTACTAAATATATTCATATGCAAATATATTCATAATTAAGTGTTAGTAAATATTTTTCATTTTGCAATGTGTGCTTATTATTATTTAATATTATATGTATTAGACAATTCTGCATTAGAAAGACCTTCTAAAATAGCCAAAGAGACATATCTGAACTATGCACTCCAAACCAAGTGTTCCTATTTTTGCTATTACTCTGGTCCCTTAAAGCTCTTAAATGTATACTTTTTATGTGACTGTGGTTTTGTCTGTTTATGTCTACATGAAAACACATACATGTATGTATGTTGAATTGACAGACATAGGAAAAAAATGTAGTTCCTAATTTCAATTGTTTTTATACTTGTGTTTGAAAACTATTATTGCATAGTTTTCATTATAACCATGTATCTATTCTGAAATGAAGATGTGTAAAATTCAAATGTTCAATTACTTGTTCCATTAATATCTTTAATTAGGCAAATTCAGATTTTAAGTATACATAGGTCTACCTTCCTAAGGAAATATATCCTAAGCCATATTTATGTGTGTATTAACTGACTTCCCTGTTACAAATGTTAATTGTTATTTGTTGTTTTAAACATAACTCTTTATTAATTTTCTTGTTTAAAAATGAATATAATATTCTATTTCAACTATTAAAGAAAAATATTTTTGATGTATTATAATAGGTTTGAGTTAGGGGTTGAAATATTTTATGATCAGAAAATGAGAATATGTTATTTCCAATAGGGACTGGAGGAAAAGTAGAGAGACAGATGAAGTAAAGTCATATTTAACAGAAAGGATAAGACTTTGTTTCAATGAAGTACCAAAAATATAAAAATAATTACAGGGAATTTTCTTTTTGAGTTAATTCAAAGATAATTAACATGGATACTTAGATTTTTAGAACAAAAAAGAAATAAACAGAAGTCTCCTCTGGCTTTATTAGCAGGGAGGGAAGAAAACTGGCTTTCCTCTGGAGTAGGCATAATTGAGAGAAACAAAGATGACCATTTTCAGAGAAGGTTTTGAACACACATTCAATGCTTTTCTACAGACAGCAATATGGGACCAATTAATTCAGATCCAAAAACAATTTTCTGGTAAGGGAAGCTTTTTTCCACAATTCTGTGATGTACCTATTTGGGAGAAGAAAATGGGGAAGGAAAAACATTCTTCTATTTAAATGGAAAGACTGAGACCTTGAGATGAGTGACGAATAATATCTTCATTAGGATGGTGTTTCTGTGATGTGGCTCGTGGTCATCTTTTAGGAAGCTACAGCCTCCTGAGAACCATGTAAACAGATTTCTATGACTACTGGCTGATCTCAGATGGTATTTTAAAAAGTATGTGCCATGGGGCACCTGGGTGGCTCAGTGGGTTAAGCTGCTGTCTTCGGCTCAGGTCATGATCTCAGGGTCCTGGGATTGAGTCCTGCATCGGGCTCTCTGCTCAGCAGGGAGCATGCTTCCCTCTTTCTCTCTCTGCCTGCCTCTCCATCTACTTGTGATTTCTCTCTGTCAAATAAATAAATAAAATCTTTAAAGAAAAAAAAAAGTATGTGCCATGCTCACCAGGCTAAGAAGATAGTACCCATCACCATGACTCTTGTAGGATCATACAAGTTAATCAAAGAAGGGTGGAGCTTGATGACTTGGACCACTGCATCCCACATCTGGGATGTGTTGTAAGCAACATTATTAAAGCAGCAGTTAAATGTAAATATCCATATTAAGATATAGTGGAGGTGAGCCTGCCAGCTTAACATTTTAATGGGACAAAGCGACCAGAGTCTCTACATAGTTGACAGGACAGAAGACTGACTGGCCATGAAGCCATCCCTTGTACCAGTGCTCATCAGTTTGGTTAGTGAGCATGATGATATTACCATGTTTAAAACCCAATTCCCCTTCATTTGCTGGTCCAAAGTTGTACAGAACTCAGCAGCAGGACTGATCCCCTGGGGATCCTGGGAGTTTCCCTATGGGAGAAGTTTTCACTGGGTTGAGTGCTGTCTCCAGTTGAAAACCCGACTCATTTGTGGTTTAGGCTGATATTCCCCTGTAGGCTGAGATGAAGCTTATCTTATTCTTTCTTCCAGTCTGGGCATAACTTGCTGCAGGATCTGGACTGTCCACTTACAGTACTCCAGCTGGTCTTGAAAGAGTGCAGAGAGCTGGCTCGCATGCTGAACATGCTTGACTCAGCAACTTCTTGAGACTCAACAAATTTCTTTAAATCCTCACAGAGCTCTTCATTGGGAATCTTGCCTTGTTGTTTCTTCTTATAATCAAAGTCCAGGCTTCAACCTCTAACTTCTTTAGATGAATTTCCTTCAGCATTCTGTCATGAAGCTTCTGAAGGAGGTCAGTGAAGTTCCACTTCATTTCCATGTCCAAAAAGTCTTAAACCTCCAAGAGTTCTTGAATGGCTTCTCCCACCTTACCAAGTTCTGAGCCAAAGTTACAATCATCTCTAAGCTCTCCTCCAAACATGAGCATTACCTCTGCCAGCAGACCTTCTACCTGGGGATATCCTGGCTCCTTCTCTTGGCTGCAGATTTTTGACATGAGGTGGATCATACTGAGTTTATCTCTGGAAGCTGGGTTGGCTTGAAAATACTCATTTTTTTTTAAGATTTTATTTATTTATTTGACAGAGAGAGATCATAAGTAGGCAGAGAGGCAGGCAGAGGGAGAGAGGGAAATAGGGTCCCCACTGAGCAGAAAGCCCAATGTGGGGCTTGATCCCAGGACCCTGAGATCATGACCTGAGCCGAAGGCAGAGGTTTAACCCACTGAGACACTCAGGCGCCCCTTGAAGGTACTCAATTGGTTTGGTAATAATTTCCATCACAGTCTTAATGGTGACTTCTACTTTCCTCTCTACCTCTTTGAAGTCATCATCTAGCTTGACTCCTTCTTCTCATCCACTTTCTGAGTGGCTTTGCAGAATTGCTTCTTTAGCCTGGTCACTGACTACTGACAAAGTATGGGAAGACACATGGGTATGAACAACTATGGTCATGGGTGTGGGTGTAGTTGCCTTAAAGAAGCTGTGGAGGAGGTAGGTAGGAAGGCTGAGCAGAGTCCTGCCACTTCTAGTGCTCCCACCATAATTGGGGGCATGGAAGACATAGTGGTATGGGGCCTTAAATAGTTTTAAATTTTAGAAAATGTAACATTTTTGTACCTATTTTATGATATAAACTTATGCAGAAATTATCCAAATTTATATATGTACAAAAGTTCAATATTTGTTGAGTTTCCATCATTGTCTAGGAAATGAGTAACTTACATAATAAGATCTTATTTAATTTTCATAATAATATGTGGTTGGTTGTAAGAAATAGGATTTATGAATGTACTAATTAAGGCTCTGAAAATTAAGTAACTTCTCCAAGTCACAGGTAGAAAATGAAGAAACTAAGAAACAAGCCCAGAACTGTATAACTATAAATCTTGTTTTATTTTATTTGTTATTTATTTGCTTTATTTATTTTATTTGTTTATTTATTGATAAGTCAATAACTTTTGCTTAAAAATTGCTGGAGAAGATATCTCATATCATATACCCATATCTAATTATAATGTACAAAGTCACAAAAGACCATAACTCTGGTAGCAATAAGGAAGTACAAGATACACTTGGAAATAATGCATTTGTTTAAAGTTATTGAAAAGTTATATGCTATAGGTCACTGTCAAACTTTAAGAAAAAGTAAGTAAGCAATTAATTCAGCCAGCAAAATCAAGTTTATTAGGGAATAGCAGAAAAACTACAATTCAGGACAAGCCAACTATGGTGAACCATGGGCAAGTCCAGAGAACAGAGGAGAGCTTCCTTTTATAGAGGAAAGGAGGAAGTTGAGACGGTTGTTTCAAAGACATGTTCACTGAAAGAAAATAAGAGTTTGAAGTGGTGGCCTCTCCTTGGCTGCAAGCCAGGGCAGTTGGCTTTTGCTGGGTACTTACAGCCTGCTGTTGCCCAGAGAGTAAATCTTCCTTCTTCCTGCTGGACTATGCGAGCTACATAGAATGCTTTGCGCTTGACAGCTCTCCTTTCATGGCTTCCTGACTCCAATTTTGAATTAGGTTTCCTTAACACATTTTCAGATGGCTAATAAATTAAGGTCCAGAGATGGATGAGCCATTGGTAGGGGATCAAAGCTTGCAGTCACTTTTAAGTCTGGTAATAATTGCCTGGTCTGGGTACAAGGGGAAGGAGGAGTGGGTTTGATACAAGCAGACATGTTACTGAGATGAGGAGAAAATAGTCGAATGTTAATGCTAGCATAGTTTGTATGATGAATTAAAATCTGGATCAAACCCAAATGCAAAAATAAATTTACCAAGAAAAATAAAAAAGAGCAAAATTGTAGGTCTAAATCCAGTTATGTCAACTTTTCATAAAACAGAGAATGAAGACTCCAATTAAAAGATAAAATTGTCAGATTGAATAGAAAAGCAAGATCCATGTTAAATATAGACACATATTAAAAGTAGAGATCTAGAAAGATTGACAGTCAAAGGAAAAAAATAATTGTACTGTACCAAATTGTGAATATATAAAAATGAAATGACTATATCAGCATCAGATAAAATAGATTTTCAATAATGGAATATTGTCATAAATAGAAAGGGAAATTTCATAATACTAGTGTTCATTTATCAGGTAGATGATAATCACAAGTGTACATGTGTGTTTGGCTACTAATAGAGCTTCATAATAAATACAAAAATAAACACTCAAGTGTTTATTTATGAGAATTTTTTTAAAAAAATCCACAATCTTTGTTGAAGATTCTAACATACTTCTCTCATATTTGATTGTAAAAAATGGAGAAAAAATAAGTAAAGTTATATACCGCTTCAACATTCTTTGTTTCATAGAATTTTATAGACATTTCACCCCAAAATTACAGAGTATTTTCAAGTTCATGTGGACTGTTCCCAAAGATAGACTATATGCTTAATAAAGCAATTCTTGGTAATTTTCAACAAACAGAATTAAAATAAAAACAATTCTCTGTACAATATCTAGAAAGGCCACAAGTATTATTAGCTAAACAACAAATTTATGACCAATCCATTGTTCAAAAAAGAATACAGGAATTGTCAAAGAATTGCAGGAACAATTGCAAACTGTACTGAATGATAAAGTTAATATATGTGTTTAAATGTAAGAAGCAAGTATGTAGAAATAAATTTACACTAACATTGGAAGTCAAGAAACTAACATGCAGACAAATGGTACAGATATTTTTAAGAGATCAGTTCTTTTAAAAAACAATGAAAAATTATATAACTCTAGCAAATTATTAGAAAAAAAGAAAAGAAACACAAATTACTAATAACAGGAATGAAATCGAAATATAGATCCTTCAGATTTTAAATATAGTCAAAGGTTTAAATAAATAAATGAATAAATAAATAAATAAAAAGGTAAAATCAATAAATTTGACAGCTTAGACTATATTGACACAGTCAATGAAAGCGATTTATAAAAATACCCCCCCAAAAATCAGAATAACCTTATGTCAAAAAAAAAAAAATGTGTTTAAAAAAGGATACAACAAAATTTCTCTCAAGGAAAACTCCAGGACTAGATAGTTTTAATTATAAATTTTAACAAACATGAAAACAAATAAACAAGTTTATAAACATTGTTAGAAAGTAAAAACAGAGAATAAAGTTTTTTACTTGTTTCTTGAAACCAAAGCAACTGTGATTTCAAAACTCAATAAAGATATGATAAGGAAAAAATATATATATATACACATATATAACAGAGTCCCCAAAACATCATGCATAAATCTTTTACTAAAATGTTGTCAAATCAGATCCATCAAGAAATAAAAATAATAATACATCATGACTAACTGGGGGTTTATCCTGTGACTATAGATAAAATTTTGAACAAATTTCAGCAAAACAAATCTGACAATATATAAAAAGGATATTACAGTATAACCAAGTGGAGTTTATTCTGTGAGTATATAATTGTTTTAACATTAACCGAACTTAATTTATGTTGATATCAGCATAAAAAATGTATTTGAAATTAAAACAATGAAAGTTAATATATGCCAAAGAGGAAAACTGAATAGAAGGAGTAAAAAACATTTGACAACTTTTTAATATCCATACTTGATAAAAATTATCAGTAAGCTAGAAATGTAAAAGATTCTGAAATGTAATAAGGGGTACATACAAAACACCTACATTTAATATCTAACATAAATTAGGAAGTATTAGACTCTTTCCCTCTAAGGTCAAAAACCAGGTAAGACTGTCCACTCTCACCACTTCTATTCACCATTTTACCTACAGCTCCTGTCCATACAATATGTCCTGAAGGAGGAATAAAGGACACAAAGATTGCAAACAAAGAAAACAAGTCTTGTTTACAAAAAGCAAGATTGTTCATGTAGAAAATCCTAAAGAGTCTACAGACTGCTAGAACTAATAGGGGAATTTATCAAGATCACAGATCGATATACAAAACTACATGCATCTCAGTATATTAACAGTAGTTGTGTTTATGTATGCCAATAGCAATGTATTTATGATAGTGACAAAAATAAAATGGAGATTAATTTAAAAAAGTGAAATATCTCTATTGAAAATCATAAAACATGGCTGAACTAAACAATGTCTATGGATTAGCTGATGGAATATTGCCAACAGTTCAATTCTTTATAAATTTATGTATAGATTAATAGTAGCAATTTCAAAATAAGTTTTTGAGGACATTTTTAAAGGAAATGTTTTTATTGTATTTTTTAAAAGATGTATTTATTTATTTATCTGACAGACGGAGATCACAAGTAGGCAGAGAAGCAGGCAGAGAGAGAGGAGGAAGCAGGCTCCCTGCTGAGCAGAGAGCCTGATGCGGGGCTTGATCCCAGGACTCTGGGAATTATGACCTGAGCCGAAGGTAGAGGCATTAACCCACTGAGCCAGCCAGGTGCCCCTAAAGGAAATGTTTTAAATGTAAAAAACCATGTGTAATGAAAGAGTCTTGAAACAGAAGAACAATGGTTAGAAGACTGATTCTACCTGACTTCAATACTTAATGTAAGGTAACAGTTATGTATCGCCTGGATGGCTCAGTTAGGTTAAAGAGTCTGCATTCTACTCATGTCATGATCCCAGGGTCCTGGGATAGAGCCTCACACCAGTTTCCCTGCTCAGGTGGGGAAGCCTTCTTCTCCCTATCCTACTCCCTCTGCTTGTGGTCTCTCCCTGTCTAATAAATAAAATAAAATCTTTTTAAAAAGGAAAATAACAAGGTCGCATTTATCAAGACAGTATGGTATTTAAATATAAAGATATTTGAATGGGACAATGGAACAAAATATAGTGTAAAAATAGACCCATGCTTTTATAACTAATTGATTTTCCCAAATATGCATGAAATAATCCAATGAAGGAAGAAAATTTTTTCAGTGATTGGTGCTAGAACTAGATGGCTATATTTAAATAAATGAATCTCAACCCTTATCTCACATGATACAAAAATTTAGTTTTAAATATCATACATTAAACATATAACTAGAAATATAAATCTTCTAGAAAAAATATATGGGGATTATATTCTCAACCATGTGTATAGGGAAAAATTTCTCAAGACAGAAATAAAAATGAAAGAACAAAAGACAACATGAAGAGTATATTTTAAAGATTTATTTAAATATTTATTTAGAGAGAGAGAGTAGAGGAAGGGGCAGAGTGAGAGAATGTTGAAGTAGACTCCCCTCTGAGCTGGACACAGGGCTCAATCTCATGACCCATGAGAGCATGACCTCAGCCAAAATAAAGAGTTGGCTGCTTAGCCAACTGAGCCACCCAGGTACCCTGACAACATTAAGAGTATTAAAAAATGTTTTGTTGTCTACCATGAAAACCATTTGAAATAGTTCTAGTAGTCAATTTACATAATTGGTTAGCATTAAGGCTGTAATCATTGATTCTTCCCTGCAATAGAGGTTAAAAGTAATAACAAGAGGGGCACCTGGGTGGCTCAGTGGGTTAAAGCCTCTGCCTTTGGCTCAGGTCATGATCCCAGGGTCCTGGGATTGAGCCCCACATCGGGCTCTTGGATCAGCAGGGAGCCTGCTTCCCTCTCTCTTTCTCTCTGCTTGCCTCTCTGCCTACTTATGATCTCTGTCTGTCAAATAAATAAATAAAATCTTAAAAAGTAATAACAAGATAATGTTTAACTATATTAAATCTTCAGTCCAAATGATTATATTTATTCTAAAAAACTAAATATTTTCCATTAGAAAACTAGTAGAATCTTGGGGTGCCTGGGTGGCTTAGTGGGTTAAAGCCTCTACCCTCAGTTCAGGTCATGATCCCAGGGTCCTGGGATCAAGCCCTGCATCGGGCTCTCTGCTCAGCAGGGAGCCTACATCCCCCCCTCTCTTTCTCTGCCTGCATCTCTGCCTGCTTGTGATCTCTGTCTGTCAAATAAATAAAATCTTAAAAAAAAAAAAAAACCCTAGTAGAATCTAGGTAAAAAATATTATGGAGTCAATGACTTTATCTCTCTTTCCTAAAATCTTCAGTCAGACTTGAGTATTTAATTGTTAGAATACTCTTCTTGATTTTGATCTATCCAGTGCAGATCCATTGTAGTTTATAAGTGTTTAACTTTCATACTTGGTAATCCCAGAGTAAAATGTGCTTTTACTCCTATGAGTTTCCATTGTCAGAAGTACTTTACCCTCTCCAAAACTGCCAGGCAGAGCTATGAGGACGAAGGGTATTATTTTGCAATTATATGCAACAAACTCTACTGGAGAAAAAAAATAGTAAATTAACAGTTCATGATATATAGGCTATGTTTATCTAAAGGAGTTTTCTATTTTTCAGAATCATTAATTTAGAACTGTCCATTTATTACAAAATACCAAACTAATTTGTTAATTAAATGTTACCTTCAATTTCAAAACAATTACAAGGAAAGAAGGGAAAAGAGTATACAATAGTCATGTCAGGCTTGCTTGTTTTTCATAGGAATCAATGTAAAAATAAAAACCCTTTAGTGTAGTGAAGTGACTATAGCTTACACAGGGAAGCCAACTTCTACAGGCCAAACGATACCAGTAATGCCACCTTAGGCAAGTCATTTAGCTTCCCTGTCATCAATTCAAATCTAAAAAAATGTGAAAACAATAACACCTATCTCATACATTTCTTGAGAGGATTAAGTGGATTCATAAAGGTCAAGGTTTTAGAATATTTCCTGACAAAGAGCAAGTACCAAGTGGTTTTTCTTTTTCTTTTAGTAACAAAAATGCATGAACATTTTAGTCTATTTTCAATATGTGTAAGGAAAACACTACATTTGGAGAGCCTAAAAATTATCTAAAACACCTTGGTTACTTAGATCAAATTAGAAATAATGATTAAATATATTGCCAGATTTAATTATGCAATTTAGTAATTTTTACATAAGGGGAAAATAAAGTAATAATATTAAAATAGAGAAGACAATGTTTAAATGAATTTAAAAACTAGGGTCACCTGGGTTGCTCAGTGGGTTAAGCTTCTTCCTTTGGCTAGGGTCATGATTTCAGGGTCCTGGGATTGAGCCCTGCATTGGGTTCTCTGCTCTGCAGGGAGCCTGCTTTCTGCTCTCCCTTTGCCAGTCACATAGGTACATGCATTTGTAAAACTCATGTATAAATGTGCACTTAGGATTTGTGTTTTACTGTATTTCAGTTACATCTCAATAAAAACAAATGAATAATAAATGCTTTTTAAAATATGCAAAATTGGAAACTAATCAATTTAATCATGATATCTGAATAATACTAATAATCTTTTTAGCAACATAAAAATGAACTAAAGAAAGAATGGCAACAAGTTTAAGATGCAATAGGAAGAAACTAAATTCTAGTTAAGACTGAATAAATGTAAAAAAAGACTGGATAAATGTAGAGTTCTTACTATGACATTTTATGGTACTGTTTTGATGCATATTACAAAGATGTTGTAGTCATTAAAATTTTGTATACTGAACAGTTATGATCATAGAATTACAAAGAAAAATCATGATTTTGTTTTTAACAAAATCAATAGAAAACATTAATCGATAAGTCTATGTAATATTCAAAAAAAATTCACTTATTTTCCAAGACCTGTAAAATAGTTGCACGATTGGACCTTGTATTAAGCCAAAATCTTATTAATTTTCCAAGCAAAAGAAAACAAAACAAATACCATATAACATAATCATGGAGTAAAGAAGTCTTTCCCAAGCAAAATGCGAAATTCCTTCAAAAGACTTGAAGGAAAATTAAAGCCATCTGTCTGAGAAAAGACATTTTAAACTAAGTTAAGTGACAAGCAATAGTGGAAGGATACATTCATTTTCTATGTATAATAAACAAAATATCTTATTAGTAATATATGGGGAACTTCTATAGATCAGTAAAAATACTATAAATAACAGAAATAGAAATAACTGATGAAAAGTATAAAAAAAGCAATGCTGACGTAAAAAATAAATGTATTTCCTAGTGATATATTGAAATAGGACTAATTTCATACCAAAAAATTGCATCTTCTTCAAGATTTTCTTGGCTATTCTTAACCCCTTAATCTACAATATTAATTTTAGAATCAATATGTAGAATTCCACAAATTATATAATTACATTTGGGTTGAATTTGATTTATGGATAACTTAGCAAAATGTGGAAATAATTGACAAAGTTAAGGCTTTATATTTATTCAAACTTCCTTTTATGACAGTCAACAAAATTTTTCATTTTTATTCATATATGTTTTTCTTACTTTTTGTATATTATTTGTATTGACTTTTTAACTTGCCACTTTATAGATTTTTTAAATTATTTAAGATTAATGGGTAGTTAACTCTGTTGGGACTTATTAGATGGTGATATCTCATATAATATATAAATAATAAACATTTTCATTACTACCTTATTAACCTCATTTATTTATCTTATTTTATTGCACTTGCAATAAATGAATAGTAAAACAATAATGAATAGTAATAGTAGTAAGGGGTATTGTTGCTGTGATACTGATTTCTACAGGAATGCACCAGATGTTTTGTAGTACAGAGACTTAAGCTAACCCTCTGTTTTTTTATTTATAAATATCTTAAAGAGGATACGAATATCACATTTTAGTATCAGAACATTTAAAAAATGTATACCTTGTATATATTTTGAGTTTTGAAAAGAAAGGCTATATTTGACACATCAGAACAGATGTATGGTATATTTGTTTTAACTTTTCTTTGTACTAAAATCCTATAATTATTTTTATGTGAAAACAGATATTTGAGGCGGTGCCAGCAACATGGTTTTGATATATAATATCCATTCATCTATGCATATCAAAGTGTTTTGATGATGTTTTTATATTACAAGCAAGAATCAAGTACAAGTGAGAGGTAATATGCACTTGAAGATAAAATAATAAAGTTCTGATCACACAAAGAAAATTTTAATAAAAATGCAATTTCTTAAACTCATGTATATAATATTACACTACAAACCATATTGGTAGATACAACTCTTACTGGGGTAGCAAAAGTAATTATATAGAACAAGACACATGTAAAACAAAGCATTGTGGTAAGTTATAATGGAAGGTTATTGTAGATAAGACTCGTGTTTCCATATGGATCAAAGATAGTACGATGGCAATTTCTTGTGTCTGCAATGTATACCTTTATTGAATCGTCAAATCTTAATATTAAAATATGTATCATTAAAGAATAATATATTTAAAGAGGCAGGTGTATTTATTTGTTTGAGAAGCAGTGGTTTCCTACAAGTATAAAAGAACTATAATGGATACTTTTCTATTGATCAGAATGTCAAACTGAAGGAAGAGAGGGAGGTGAAATGAAAAATATCATTGATTACTGCTCAGAGATTTCCAAATTCTTTTGAAAAATGAACAATGGTAGGGTAGAATTATCCTTAAATATGGAGTTATACTTCACTTGTAAATGTGTATTACGAATATCTTTTTTAAAATTAAAGGACAAATAAAAAAAAGGGAAAATATGAAAATATATGTATCCCTCACTTTTCAAAAGGTCACATTATATTACTTGGCTTTACAAAAGACCTACTTTAGGGGCACCTGGGTGGCTCAGCTGGTTAAGCTGGTTAAACTCTCTCTACCTTTTTTTTTTTTTTTTTAAGATTTTATTTATTTGAAGAGAGAGATAGCAAGAGAGGGAACATAGCAGGATGAGTGGGGGTAGCAGAGGGGAAGCAGGCTTCCAACTCAGCAGAAAGCGTAATGCAGGGCTCAATCCCAAGACCCTGGGATCATGACCTGAGCCAAAGACAGGGGACTAAGGACTGAGCTATTCAGACACCCCATAAGCATCCAACTCTTGATCTCAGTTCAGTTCTTGATTTCAGTTCAAACACTGTCTTGGGCTCTTCCTGGGTGTGTAAACTACTTAAAACAAACAAACAAAACCCTAATTTAGTGCAAGTTCCCCTGCTATCTGAAAGAAATACAAAAAGGATTTTCACATCAAAGATAAAAGTCAAAAACCAAAAATAACATTCAGAGTTTGTTTTGTAGTGAAGCATTATAGAGGTGGCACCTAACCCAGGTAGTGAGAGTGGCGCCACCAAGCTCCTTCCCTGGGATCTACATTCAGCATCTCAGCATCAAGCCACCAGAGCTTTGAATGGTGTCTGTGAGCATCTGTGCTTTATCTTGATTTGTTTTGTGCATCTGTTAGCAAGATGCATCCTAAAGGATCAGAAAAGCCTAACAGAGGTAGCTTTGGCTCCGGGAACATTTAAAAACTTCTCTATATAAATTAATAGTAATTGTTTCTTCACTTTATATCATTTCAGCTTACAAAAGATTTCATAAGAATGCTCCACTTTCAGATAGTGGAGAAAACGTTCAATACATAAAAGTTTAGTATTCAGAATGAATGTAACAAATCAATGTGTAAATAATATAAATAACCAAACAGGATATCAGGCAAAAGAAATGGGGATTTCACAGATTAAAAACAAGACTGCCATAATTCTATAAGGATGGAGACAGGGATATGAATTTTTATTTCTTTAGTTCATATTTACATGCAGGTTTCATATGTATCAATAATGGAGGATTAGAATTAAAAAATAGATTTGCTGGCCTATCCATAATGAATAGGATTATAAATAAAAATAGCATAATTTATACTACTTTTTAAGTTCCTTTTTTTTAAGAGATACTTTTTAAGTTTCTTTTTTTTATTTTTAATTTTTTATAAACATATATTATATTTTTATACCCAGGGGTACAGGTCTGTGAATCGCCAGGTTTACACACTTCACAGCATTCACCATAGCACATACCCTCCCCAGTGTCTATAATGCTACCCCCTCTCCCTCCCCCCCGAAATCCTCAGTTTGTTTAGTGAGACTAAGAGTCACTTATGGTTTGTCTCCCTCCCAATCCCATCTTGTTTCATTTATTCTTCTCCTACCCCCTTAAACCCCCATGTTGCATCTCCACTTCCTCATATCAGGGAGATCATATGATAGTTGTCTTCCTCTGATTGACTTATTTCACTAAGAATGATACGCTCTAGTTCCATCCATGTAGTTGCAAAAGGCAAGATTTTATTTCTTTTGAAGGCTGCATAGTATTCCATTGTGTATATATACCACTTCTTCTTTATCCAGTCATCTCTTGATGGACATTTAGGTTCGTTCCATAGTTTGGCTATTGTAGACATTGCTGCTATAAACATTTGGGTGCATGTGCCCCTTCAGATCACTACGTTTGTATCTTTAGGGTAAATACCCAGTAGTAGTGCAATTGCTGGGTCATAGGGTAGTTCTATTTTCAACATTTTGAGGAACCTCCATGTTGTTTTCCAGAGTGGTTGCACCAGTTTGCATTCCCACCAACAGTGTAGGAGGGTTCCCCTTTCTCCACATCCTAGCCAGCATCTGTCATTTCCTGACTTGTAAATTTTAGCCATTTTGATTGGTGTGAGGTGATATCTCATTGTGGTTTTGATTTGTATTTCCCTGATGCCGAGAGATATGGAGCACTTTTTCATGTGTCTGTTGGCCATATGGATGTCTTCTTTGCAGAAATGTCTGTTCATGTCTTCTGCCCATTTCTTGATTGGATTATTTGTTCTTTGGTTGTTGAGTTTGCTAAGTTCTTTATAGATTTTGGACACTAGCCCTTTATCTGATATGTCGTTTGTAAATGTCTTCTCCCATTCTGTCCGTTGTCTTTTGGTTTTGTTAACTATTTCCTTTGTTGTGCAAAAGCTTTTGATCTTGATGAAATCCCAATAGTTCATTTTTGCCCTTGCTTCCCTTGCCTTTGGCAATGTTCCTAGGAAGATGTTGCTGCGGCTGAGGTCAAAGAGGTTGCTGTCTTTGTTCTCCTTAAGGATTTTGATGGATTCCTTTCTCACATTGAGGTCCTTTATCCATTTTGAGTCTATTTTCGTGTGTGGTGTAAGGAATTGGTCCAATTTCATTTTTCTGCATGTGGCTGTCCAATTTTCCCAACACCATTTATTGAAGAGGCTGTCTTTTTTCCATTGGACATTCTTTCCTGCTTTGTCGAAGATTAGTTGACCATAGAGTTGAGGGTCTATTTCTGGGCTCTCTATTCTGTTCCATTGATCTATTTGTCTGTTTTCGTGCCAGTACCATGTTGTCTTGATGATGACAAGCTCTTTGTAATAGAGCGTGAAGTCCGTAATTGTGATGCCACCAGCTTTGGCTTTCTTTTTCAATATTTATTTGGGTATTTGAGGTCTTTTCTGGTTCCATATAAATTTTAGGCTTATTTGTTCCATTTCTTTGAAAAAAATGGGTGGGATTTTGATGGGGATTGCATTAAATGTGTAGATTGCTTTAGGTAGCATAGACATTTTCATAATATTTGTTCTTCCAATCCAGGAGCATGGAACATTTTTCCATTTCTTTGTGTATTCCTCAATTTCATGAGTATATTTATCATTTTCTAAGTATGGATTCTTAGCCTCTTTGGTTAGGTTTATTCCTAGGTATCGTATAGTTTTGGGTGCAATTGTAAATGAGATTGACTCCTTAGTTTCTCTTTCTTCTGTCTTGTTGTTGGCGTAGAGAAATGCAACTGATTTCTGTGCATTGATTTTATATCGTGACACTTTACTGAATTCCTGTACAAGTTCTAACAGTTTTGGAGTGGGATCTATTGGATTTTCCACATAGTATTATATCATCTGCCAAGAGTGATAGTTTGACTTCTTTGCCGATTTGGATGCCTTTAATTTCCTTTGGTTGTCTGATTGCTGAGGCTGGGGACTTCTAGTATTATGTTGAATAGCAGTGGTGATAATGGACATCCCTGTGTGTTCCTGACCTTAGCGGAAAAGCTTTCATTTTTTCCTCCATTGAGAAAGATATTTGCGGTGATTTTTTCATAGATGGCTTTGATAATATTGAGGTATGTGCCCTGTATCTCTACACTTTGAGGAGTTTTGATCAGGAAGGGGTGCTGTACTTTGTCAGAAGCTTTTTCAGCACCTATAGAGAGTATCACATGTTTCTTGTTCTTTCTTTTATTAATGTATTGTATCACATTGATTGATTTGCGATGTTGAACCAACCTTGCAGCCCTGGAATAAATCCCACTTTGTCATGGTGAATGATCCTTTTAATCTGCTGTTCAAACCTATTGGCTAGTATTTTGGCGAGAATTTTCACATCTGTGTTCATCAAGGATATTAGTCTGTAGTTCTCTTTTTTGATGGGATCCTTGTCTGGTTTTGGGATCACAGTGATGATGGCCTCATAAAATGAGTTTGGAAGTTTTTCTTCCATTTTATTTTTTGGAACATTTTCAGGAGAATAGAAATTAGTTTTTCTTTAAATGTTTGGTAGAATTCCCCCTGGGAAGCCGTCTGACCCTGGGCTTTTGTTTGTTTGGGGATTTTTGATGACTGTTTCAATCTCCTGACTGGTTATGGGTCTGTTCAGGTTTTCTATTTCTTCCTGGTTCAGTTGTGGTAGTTTATATGTCTCTCAAAATGCATCCATTTTTTTCCAGATTGTCAAATCTGTTGGCGTAGAGTTGCTCAGAGTATGTTCTTATAATTGTTTGTATTTCTTTGGTGTTAGTTGTGATCTCTCCTCTTTCATTCATGATTTTATTTATTTGTGTCCTTTCTCTTTTCTTTTTGTTAAGTCTGGCCAGGGGTTTATCAATCTTATTAATTCTTTCAAAGAACCAGCTCCTAGTTTTGTTGATTTGTTCTATTGTTTTTTGTTGTTGTTGTTTGTTTCTATTCCATTGATTTCTGCTCTGATCTTTATGATGTCTCTTCTCATGCTGGGTTTAGGGTTTCTTTCTTGTTCTTTCTCCAGCTCCTTTAGGTGTAGTGTTAGGCTGTGTACTTGAGACCTTCCTGATCAAAACTCTGTCCACACCTGAGGGTGGACAGAGAAGGCTTTATGTTGGGCCTTCCAGTTATAGGAGGATAAAGGGCTATAGGTTAGGTGGGGGCACCCTCTTCCATCCTTTAGAGTAACCTCACAGAGAGGCAGTGTCGATGCTGATGGAACCGGTGAGGTAGAGGGTGGCAGAGGGGATAGAAAAAAGGGGAAAGATCTGGGTGGTCTTTCTGCTTCGTAGTCCCATAGGTGGACACCGACCACATATGAGGTGGACTGGTAAGGGCAACTCAGGACCAATAATCAGGCTTAGGGGACAGATAAGGAGGGGAAAATTCCACATGCTCCACATCTGATGGAGGCAGGATAGTCTTTCCCAGTTCCCCCTCATATTTCTGTTCTGGCTTTGGTGACCTGACCTGCCTTCGTGGGAGACAAATGGTTTTATTAGTAGGTGGAAGGTGAGACTTGAGACATGTCGGTGGCTCTTCCACCAGATACTGCCAGGCCATGATGTATGGTATTTGGTCTCAATGGAGATCAAAGACCTTACTCTGGGTAGAGTAGATCTGAGCTAAAGCAAACATTCCTTCCAGTGGCCACCCTATGGAGAAAGTGGGCCACTCTAATTGAGAGAGTGTTTTCAGTTTTCCTGGGTAAACCTTGTCACCCGACTGGGTGGCTTTACCTTGAAAATCCTTGAAATGCTGGAGAACAAGACTTAGGGGTGTTATAGGTCCTGTGCTCTCCAATTGCCCCATCTCTTCAAACATAGCAAACAACACAACAGGCAACAAAAAGACAAGACAAAAACAACTGGAGGCCCAGCGGCCCTTACCCAGAACCTGCTGCTGGTGGGGTTTTCTCGCCCCCCTGACCACCTAGGGGGACTCAAACCCCCTAGACAATCTACCAGAAGAGGGATGGGGCATCCCCGCAACTACTCTAGCCCTGGGGAGCATGGCTGCATCCAAATTCTCCCCAGTGGGCCATAACCCTGGAGCTCCACAACCAGGCAGACAGATTGGATCTCACAGAATAAAATCTGGAGATCTTACCTCTGGAGGCTTTCCCCAGAAATTCTGATGCTGGCTCAGTTCTCGTCGTTGGATTGCAGACAAGCCCCCAATCTTGGGTCCATGGTCAAAGGAGTGAGATTGATACAAAGTGAATGTCAAGCAAAGCTTTATCTCATGCCAAGCATCAAGAATCAAACTGACCGGCCAGGGCCATCTCTTGCAAAGAGGGGACCTCTCTCTGCCTTACAGACTAGCTTTTAAGGGCAAAGGCCATGTGGTTGGGCCTGGCCATGCACAGGCAGCCAATGAGATTGTAACAGAACTAATATGAAATTTCAAATTCTCATTTATTAAAAAACAAAATCCAAGAAACTGGAGGGTATTTTTAATTTTGAAATGATCATAAATACACACAAATGATGAGGGAACAGAAAGCTAGCTGAGGACAAAGCAAAAGCTGACACCCTGCAACCTCTCTCCACCCCCCAGTCCTGGGTGGGACACATGTGACATTCTTCCAGGAATCTCCCAACTATCTTAATGTTAATACCTTGCTTGGGGGAAAACAACCTTAACCTAACAATGGCAAGTCCTTGGTATCTTGTAGGTCCTCTTTAGCATATGAAAGTTCTTCTGGGACCTCCCTTTTCCTTACCTCCCCCAATGCCTTAAGTATATAATCAGCCACCCCCTCACAACCCAGGTCAGCCAACTCTTTCTGCCCAAGGGTCCTGTTCCCATGCTTTAATAAAGTCACTTTTTTGTAAGAATTCTTTCTTGGTCTTCAGCTCTGGACCTCACTTATATTCTAAAACTTCATCACTAATTTGCAAAGATAGTACAGCAAGTCCAGTTTACTTATCTCCCTACTTCCTCCCATAGTGACATGTCACATAACTACAACACAAACAGAAAATCAGGCAATTGATAGAGATATAATACTGTTAGACTACAGATTTTAGTCATATCTTAACAATTTTTACATGCACTCGCTTGTCTCTCAGTGTGTAATTCAATGAAACTACACCACATATAGATTGGTTTTACCACTGCAACCACCAAGAAACAGAACTCTTTCATCATCTCAGAGAAACTCCCTTACACTACCTCTTTGTGTCTGTACCAACCTGACTGTTGCTAAACTCTGACTGTTTATTTTACATTAACAGCCAATCTGTTCTCTGTCCACATATTGGCTCACAAACCTTACATAAATGGAATGTATAATATGTAGCCTTTTGAGACTGACATTTCCACTAAGCACCTTGAGATCCATAGAGCATGTCAGTAGTTCATTCCTTTGCAATATTTCATGGCAAAGATACACCATGGTTTATTAAACCATGTACTAGCTGAACAACAACAGGGCTATTTATAATTTTTGGCTATTACAAATAAACCTTCCATGAATATCTATGCACAATTGTGTGTGTGTGTGTGTGAACACAAGGTTTCATCTCCCTGAGATAAATCTCAGGATTAGGGTTGTTAGGTCACATAGTAAGTGTATTTTAGTTTTACAAGATATTGCCAAATTATTTTCCTGAGTGTTATACCATTGTATAGTCTTATCAGCAATTTATGAGAACTTCAGTATATCCTTTACGTGGTCAACATTCAGTATTATCATATCTTATTAACTTAATCTTTCTAATAGGCCATGATTTAAATTTTCATTTCCTTATTGCTTAATGGTATTGAACATATTCATGTGCTTACTTGCCATTGGGATGTCATCTTTGGTAAAATATCTGTTTATGGTATTTGCCCATTTCCTAATTGAATTCCTGATTTTTTCTAAGTTTCAAGAGTTCTTTAAATATGTACGAAACTTATCCTCTGTCCAGTAGGTAGTTTGTAAATATATTTTCCCAGTTGTAGCTTGTTCTTCCATCCTTTCAACAGTCTTTCACAGAGCATGAATTTTACATTTTGATGAAGTACAATTTATCAATATTTTCTTTTATAGACCATGAGATTCCATGCTTAATATTTGTTGAAAAGTCACTCATACTTCATTTAATTTCTTTGTAAATTTGCCAAAATCCAATTGTGCCTAGTTGTGTGGATCTATTTCTGGCTTTTCTAAACTTCCTTTGATCTATGGGTCCATACCTTTTCAATACCACAGACACTGTCTTGATTGTTGTGGATAACTAGTATTCCTGAAATTAAGTAGAGTGTTTCCTCTCACTTTATTCTTTTTAAACCATTATTCTAGGTATTCTAGTACATTTTAATTTCCATAGATTTCATGATGTTTGTTGATAGGGGTGCTGGGTGGTTCAGTAGGTTAAGCAGCTGCCTTCTGCAAGGGTCAAGATCTCAGAGTCCTAGGAGGTGGCAGAGTGGGGCCCACATTGGGCTCCCTGCTTAGGAGGGAGTCTTCCTCTCCCTCTCCTTTTGCACACCCCTGCCCCTGCTTGAACCCTCTCTCTCTCTTTATCTCTCTCAAATAAGTAAATAAATTCATTAAAAAAAAAAAGAAAAAGAATATAGATAAACCAAAAAAATCCCAACTTGCTGGAATTTTAGCAGGCATTGTGCTGATCCTAAAGATCATATTTGGGATAATTGATGCATTAACTATGTCAGATCTCCCAAATCATGAGCATAGTATGCCTCTTCCTTTATTTGTCAGGGTTTTGTTTTGTTTTTGTTTTTGTTTTTTTTTGACAAAGATGACAAGTAGGCAGAGAAGTAGGCAGAGAGAGAGGAGGTAGCAGGCTCCCTGATGAGCAGAAAGCCCAATGCAGGGCTTGATCCCAGAACCCTGGGATCATGACTTGAGCTGAAGGTAGAGGCTTTAACCCACTGAGCCACCCAGATGTCCCTATTTATCAAGGATTTTTTGGGTAATTTTTCTCCATATAGATTCTGTACATGTTTTGTAGATTTAAATCTAAGTATTTCATTTCCTTTGAAACAATTTTAAATGGTGCCATATTTTAAATTGTGGTTGCTGAATGTTCATTTCTAGTACATAGAAACACAATTGATTTTTGAATGTTTTTATTGTGTCCTGTAATTTTGTTGGATTAGATTATTACTTCTAAATTGTAAGTCCTTCATGACTTTTCTATATCAATTGATGATTGTCTAAGTTTTCTTCATTAGCTTATCAATGTGGTTGATTATATTGATTGATTTTCAATATTTAAATAATCTTGCATTTGTGGAATAAATCACACCTGGTCATGGAGTATAAATATTACACATAATATATTTATTTTCTTTTGTATGTTCCAAATAACTGCTTTTGAAAAAATATCCTTTAATATAAAAGTTTTCTTAATATTATTTTTTACTTAGGAATCTTTAATGTAACTGATTTTAGTCAATGCTGTCTTGCTTACAATATTATTTGTGTGAAAAGAATTGACTATGTTTTTCAAAAAGTTACTGGGTATTTTATGTGTTAACATGTCTTTTGAAAGTTTGAGTTCACTATATCTATGGTCAACAAAACTCTATGTGATCCATTAATACATTGTTTTGCATTAAATTTAGGTAACAAAAAAATGAATCCAGTATATAAACTCTTTTTAAAAGGATTATTAAAATAATTTTCATTTTCTGAGCTTGAGGACTTCTGGTAGCATTCATTAGCTAATGATGATGATGATGATGATGATATTTAAATAGTAAATGATATTTTTTGTAACTCATTTAGTAAGAGAGCTAGATACCTAGCATATATGTTAGTTCACAGAATCTTTATGTAGTTCAGTGACCAAGGCATTAAAAATGATTTATAGTATTTTGTTTTGATCATTTTGCTTTTAATAAGCAAGGCTATTTGCTAACACCAACGGGGTAGATCCTATTATTAGGGCAGTTTACAGCTGAGGAAAGTAACGCCCAAATAAGCTAATTGATTTTCTATTTTTACATAGATGGTAAAGATATTGTTTTGTTAAGGAACCTGGACTGGATTGCCCAACAGAATAATCAAGCGACACTCAGAGATTTTGGAGGATAGGAGATT
Organism: Mustela putorius furo; assembly: GCF_011764305.1. Taxonomy (NCBI): domain Eukaryota; kingdom Metazoa; phylum Chordata; class Mammalia; order Carnivora; family Mustelidae; genus Mustela; species Mustela putorius. The sequence goes on along the minus strand of NW_025421467.1, from coordinate 11,874,755 downwards.
AACTTAACGCCAACAGGCTCAGAGGAGAATGATCTCCAAAGGTCTGAGCCCCCAACACAAACAAAGGGGGTAATTTATAGACTTCCTCTTCCCCATATTGGTACTTTTGGTCCCTTGGGAAGCAGGACGGTGGGAGAAACCTAGGCTGGCCTGCAGGGGAAGCAGAGTACAGAGAAGAACTGGGAAGAACCCCAGCACAGGGACTGAGACTCCTTTGTTGGCTCAGTCTGCCATCATTTTCCTTATCAGTTTATTTATCTGTTTATTTATTTAGAGAGAGGGCATATGCAAGCTCGCATATACATGAGTTGGGAGAGGGGCATACATAGAGGAACGGAGAGAATGTTAAGCAGACTCCCAGGGATGAGCTTGGAGCTGGACAGGGACCTCAAACTCACAACCCTAAAATCATGACCTGAACCAAAACGAAGAGTGGGTGCTTAACCAACCACCCAGGTGCCCCTATTTTTACATAGATAGTAATAATGAAATTTGTAACTAAATCTACATGTTTGCCAAACTTACTTTCTCTCTGCTTTCTATTTTGAATAAAGTATTATAATACTTTATTATAATAGCTTATATATAGCTTGCTATAGTATAATTACAACATCTTTTTAGTGCCTCAGAATAATGTTACCATTTTAGGCTATTGTACTGGTAATTTTTGTCATATTATTGCTCTGTGAAAAAGCACCCAAAAACCAAGTATTTTAAACAATAATTGACTGTTCCTGATATGTTAAAAATTAGGCCAGGTTGAGGGGTTCTTACATCTGCTGGTCTCCCTTAAATGGCTGCTACTGAAGCTAGGTGGCTTTGCATCTGGGCATTATATGGGTTCTTGGCTGGGGTATCTCAACTCTCGACCTCCAGCAAAATAGTACTGGTTTGCTTTCATGGATAAGACAAAGGTCTAGGAGAAAATGTATAAAATCCTGTTAAGGCTTAGATTCAGAAATTCCACTGATAAGTCATCTGGCTACTTCAGATTCAAGGAGTGAATATATAGACTCTGACCTTTGATGGCAGGATCTGGAAAGATATTTATTTGTTTATTTCAGAGAGAGAGAGAGAGTGAGTGTATGTGTGTGCTGAGCCCAGAGCCTGACCTGGGGTTCAATCTCACAACACTGAGATCATGACATGAGTTGAAAGCAAGAGTCAGATGTTTGACTGAGCCACCGAGGTGCCCCTGGAAAGATATATTTCAAAGGGATGAAAATAGAAATGTGTAGAGAATTAGGGCAATCATTCAATCATAACTGACATAATTATGAGGCAGGGAAACTGAAGAGACTCCATGAAAGAAAAAGCTTTTTTTTTTTTTTCCTTCTTTTGCTTCTTATCCAGTTTCTATTCTTGCTAGAACCTGCATCCCCACGCCACTCTACACACACCTTGTAATACAAATAGCATATGTCCTCCTTGTAAGGGACAAAGAAATAATGATATCTTTGGAGTGTTCCAGAACTATAAATAATATCTAAGACATGACTGAGCAGGGTCCTCATAAAAATTCTTCAAAACCACTGACTCCAAACACCTGACACCAAAACCCCTGGCTTCAGGGAATGAGTGACTTATGAAGGACACCCAGACCCTGTCCTTATTCTGAACAGTTCCAGGATGCCTAAGAGGACACGTGCACCAGACAACAATTAGCAGTAAAAACCCAGATTCCAAGCAAAGAAACTTATGCTCTTTTCCTTTCCAAGTCTCCTGGATGCTCCATCCCTCTCTCTAGATAAATATATCTTCAATAACTCTGCTTTCACTTCCTGCTGGTTCACATTTTATTTCCATCCTGCATGAAGCCAAGAACCCTCTTGGCTGGTCCTGTAGGACCCCTGCTGTGTCTTCAACTGGCCTGCCTGCATTAATTATACTATGTCTCAAGCTACTTATTTCCAAACTTCATTTCACACTTTAAAATTACAGAGTGATATTCACCTTGTTAAATAATTAGTCATACTTTTTAGCAAAAGCAAAAACTAAGAAAACAGTAAAGCCTTTATGATTTTGTTTTTAAGAATTAATGATTTGTAAAACTGTATTTTGCTGGACAAATCAGAATATTTCTATCTATGATTTTTGTGGATTCTTTTTTTTTTAAGAAATTATTATTTATTTATAAGAGATATAGAGAGAGAACACAAGTGGGGGGAGGGCCAGAGGGAGAAGCAGATGGACAAACAGACTCCTCACTGAGCACAGAACTTGATGTGGGGCTCGTTCCCAGGACCCCAAGATCATGAACGAAGAAGTCAGGGGCCCAGCCCACTGAGCCACTCTGGCACCCCTGATTTTTGTGTATTCTTTTCCACTATCACCACTACCATTTTTTCTCCCTATATGTGGAAGTCATTTGTTATTTTCCCTAAGAAAATTAACTATCATCAGGTGTCATCAAACATATTTTACCATTATTAATTCTGCTGAGCTTTAAGTTGTACCAAAGATAAAGAAGACAAAGGGATCCTGGGCATCAGGGACTTGCAGATCTATGTTTGAACTTCAACTTTTTATACTGGTTTTGATATAGGTACAGCAATTTTCTTTTTTTTTGAGATTTACAAACTAAAGTGGTTTGACAGCAAACTGAAGCAATTCTCAATTTTTTAAAATAATTTTTAAGGGTTGAAAAATTAAATATAAGTTCTAATACATATTCCTTGACTATATGCTCTCTGCAGGATTTGAATTGCATTTATTGCATGTGAATTTTTTTGCTTGTTTTCCAGTCTGTACTGCAGTGTTGGGAAAGTTTTATGACTCTTGATTCTATTGAGAATTATGGAGGTTCAATACTAAGAATGACCTGAAAATAATTCTCATGTTCAATTGTATCAGTTTCCACTTCTACTAATTAATCCAATTGTATCAGTTTCCACTTCTACTAATTAACTAAGCCCAGTAAAATTAAGCTCAGTATGTAGCTGGCTACCTAAGAATGTATATAAATGATCTGATTTGGATTTTTTTTAAAAAAATTTATTTATTTGACAGAGAGACCACAAGTAGGCAGAGAGGCAGGCAGAGAAAGGAAGGAAAGCAGGCTCCCTGCTGAGCAGAGAGCCCTATGCGGGGCTTGATCCCAGGACCCTGAGATTATGATCTGAGCTGAAGGCAGAGACTTTAACCCACTGAGCCACCCAGGTGCCCCCTGATTTGGATTTTTTGAACTGAAGTAATGCTGTTATAGTGTGAGCCCTGACAGATTTTTTTTTTTTTTCTTTTTGGTAATGAAAGTACCTGAACTAAGCTTTGACTGCTAGTATCCATTTGGAAGAGTATCCATTCAAAGTATCCATTCAAAGCCAACTATGTTGAATAAACACCTTACCAGCCACAGGATTTGATAAAGAGCCAGGCCATAAGACCAATCCCCTCTCCCCCAACTAGGCTCCTGTGTTTTAGAAAATTTGGTTGGTTTCAGTTACTCACCTTCATGTTTTTTCTGTTTCCCTTACTTTAAATTCCCACTGTTATGTTTTAAATTCACCCTTAACGACTGAACCTGTGAAACCTGAGGCTCCCACTCTTGACCCCAATAAAAGCAGAATCCCCAATATATGAGTTCTCTCTCTCTCCCAGAGGGCCCCAGAGGTATTGTGTCAGCTCCAGATCTTGTAAGTAATAAACATTTATTTCTTTCAAAGTTTCCTGATGGTCGTTGCTGAAGGGCATTTTGCAAGCATAATAAAAGCCATAGGAGCCAGTCCAGTTGTAACCCTGATTTGGAAAGAGAAGATGTCTGTGAAAAGCTCACTGCAAGCCAGGTGAACGTCTTCAGACATCTAGCTGGTAACATCTCTATTAATAGGCTAAGACAAGCACTAAACAGTTGTATGCATTGGGAATTATATTTCTTTTCTAGAATAAATTATTTAAATAACATTGAAAGATAAAGGTGATATATTTTTCTCATGCAAAGGAATTCCAGAGTAGGAAGTCCATCATAACTGCTGTGGAAGGTCTATGGCATCATTAACATCCCAATTTCGTCTCTCACAAGCGTCATTTTAACACATCATTCTATTGTCAGGATCGTCTTATGTCCATGTGTTTTCCTGTGCAGCTTCAGTCATCATCTCTATGATTCCAACAAAAACAGAAATAAAACTTTATGAAATAAGCTTTCAAAACAGTCATAAAAAAAATCATCTTTCTTTAAAGAGTTTTCTTGGAAAACCAACCCAGTAATTCTACTTATATCCAATTGGTCCTACCAATATAAAATTAAATAAAACTAAGAAGTGAGGTAAATATCCAGTGTCATCCAGAGTTCTGACACTAGAGAATTTTGAAAAACAATGGATGTTGGATAAGTACTTTGTAGTCCAAATGCCAATTAACCATAGTGCATTCAGTAAGGTCCCATTGAGACCATGTAAGAGATTCTAGTCAGAGCAAGTATGTTTGGATGTCAAAATTACACACAACACAGCTTTAATGGTTGTGGGTGGGAAGTGGGCATTAAATTAATACATAAGTGGTACTAATTGAATTGGGCAGTACAGAAACTATAAAACCATAAGAAGGATTTCCAAATCCAACTGATTCAATGAAATGAAAATTAAAGTCAAAATTACTTTCATTCTACCCCTAAGATGTTTATCATGGGTGAAACAAAGATGGGAGGTGTGTATTAGGGTAGAACAGGATTATAAACAGTATATTAAAAGGAAAGGGAAAAGTTTGAAAGTTCGACTGGTTCTGTAGATAGTATATCTGAAACATGCCTAGGCACTGATAATTATTAAATATTTGGGGAAATAATAAGAGAAAAGAGAGCTAATCTTCAAATAGTTGCCCTCGGGAAATTTGGCATGTTCATATACATATATGAAGCTTACATCTTCTAAATAAGACCAATTTAACACACATACATACACACTGTCACACAAATTTGATATCATTTCAATTCATGTCTATCATAAAATTTGTTGAATAGATCTGTTTTGTATTGGATTGTTTATAAAAGTTGAAGATTTTTGATAGCTGAGATTTTCAGTGAAAAACAGTAAAGATCTTCTACCAGACAAAGGCTTGGTATTCTGCAGTCCTACTCCTGATCTGCTAAACCTTAGTGAGCATATATACCAAGCAGTGAAACCAAGAACTAAATTTGCTTTTAATTACCCGTACGTTTCATTTATTCTTCTAAAAGAGATTGAGTCTGGAATCTCCCTATAGGTCTCTTCTGTAATCCTTAGGTATTTCAAGGAGCAGTTGGTTTATATTAAAAGTTCAATAGGACATAACTATTTCTCCTCATCTTCTGGAGTAAAATAATTCACTTTTGTTCAGGTGTTATATGAGACACCATTTCATTTGAAGACACAGAGACAATGAGTTTGAAGGCAATTGAGCTGTATTTTCAAATAGTGAAAGCAATGAACTGGACATACATTGTTTATTTTCTATTCTAAGGGCAATAATTATACTACATATTGGTCTACAAAGAAATAAAACCATGTTGCTGCAATCCTCAGGTCAACAAACATTAAACCACCACAATATTGAAGGTGGAACCTGGCTGCACTCAGAATTCAAAGAGGGAAACTAGGGAAAATTAACATCTTGGATTTCAAAAGAACTGTAATGAAAATGCTAAACCTAAAGTCTAAAGAATTTGTTTTTAATTTAAAAAAGTAGAAGAGAAAAGAACATTTCTGAAGTCACTTTTAAGACATTATCTATGCGAATTATATCCAGAAAGAATCCTATCCTAGAGGAAGGCAATATTTGATTTGCCCAGAACGAGAATAATAAAATCTTTATTAATTCAACTTAACTAAAAGCAGTAATTTTCTAAATATGTGCTGTTTGTTTAAATATTTTTCAGTTGAGGAAAAGAACACAACAAAATATCTCATTTTAATTAGGTCTTTGGAGGCATGGTGAGTTTTCGGTTTCTCACACTGATTAAGGATGATGAATTATACTCAACCCTGAATAAATATTTTTCAAAAAAGACATACAGACAGCCAATAGACACATGAGAAGATGCTCAATATCCTTCATCTTCAGGGAAATGCAAGTCAAAACCATAAAGATATATTACCTTATATCTGTCAGAATGGCTAAAATAAAAAAGACCAGAAATAACAAGCATTGGGGAGGATGTGGAGAAGAAGGAACAATTGTGCACTGTTGGTGGAAATGTAAACTATTGCAGCCATTGTAAAGCAGTGTGGAGATGTCTCAAATAATTAAAAATAGAAAACCATATGGCCTAATAATTCCACTACTAAGTATCCATCCAAAGAACATGAAAACGCTAATTCAGAAAGATACATGCACCCTTATATCCTTTGCAGTATGTTTTTTTACAATAACCGATATATAAAAGTAAGCAAAGTAACCTAAGTATTCATAAATGATGTTATGTATACACACACACATGCGCGTACGCGTGCACGCACACACATGTACATGCCCACACACAATGGAATATTATGCATCCATACAAATGATACAATCTTGCCATTTCTAACAATATGGATGGACCTAGAGAGTATTATGCTAAGTAAAATACACCAGGCTGAGAAAGACAAATATTATATGATTTCACTCATACATGGAATCTATAAACAAATAAAAAAGCAGAATCAGATCTATAAATACAGAGAACTCATTGATGTTTGCCAGAGGAGAGGTTAGTGGGGATATGGACAGAAAGAGTGAAGGGGAGTGGGAGATACAGGCTCCCAGTTATAGGATGAATAAGTCACAGGAATAAAAGGCACAGCATAGGGAATATAATCAACGGTATTATAATAGTGTTGTATGGTGACAGATGGTAGCTACACTTGTGGTAAGCACTGCATAACATATAGAGATGTTGAATCATTGTGTTGCACACCTGGAACTAATGTGATATTGTGTATCAACTATACTCAAATTTTTTAAAAAATATGCTAATCCTTTCAAACTATTCCGATTTTCAGAATGAATTTAATAATCTCCATTTAAATAAAGTTTGCAAAAATTCTCCAATTGTGTAACTCTAATGTTGTCATACTTAGATTGTGTGTGTGTTTCCTAATTCATCCAAAATTCTTTATTAACTACAGTTTTTAAGTGGTTGTGGGGACAATTTTTGTGATCTGAAAAGGTTTTCATAGTATTTATTTATTGTTTAAATTTTAATGATAATAAATTCAGTAACTGATTCGTGATTGTTTTTTTCTTCTAAATGATTAAAATGTGTCATATTACTATTTTTTGTTTCTTTAGTTAATAAACTACTTCTAGAGTACTTTAAGTTTACAGAACAATTGATTGTAAAATATAGAGAGCTCATAAATACCTCCCATCCCCCAGTTTCCCCTATAATTAACATTTCACTTTTGTGTGGAACATTTGTTACAAAAGAGAAGCCAATATTGATACATTATTATTAACTAGTATCCATAGATTTCATTAGAGTTCACTGTGTGTTGTACATTCTAAGCGTCTGGACAAATACACAATGTAATATGTCCACCAATTTGAGTATCATGCAGAATAATTTCTGTCCAAAAAATCCACTTTGCTTCTTCCTTCCTGTAAACTATTAGCAATCACTGATCTTTTTTATAGTCTCCCTAGTTTTCCCTTTTCCAGAATGTCAAATGGTTCAAATCACAAGGTGCAGCCTTTTCAGATGGGATTCTTTCACTTAGCATTACACATTTAAGTTTCCCTCATGTCTTTTAATGTCTTAATTCATTTCTATTTTAGTGCTGAATAATTTTTCATTATATGAATGTACCCCATCTGTTTGCTGATTCATCTACTGATGGATATCTTGGTTGCTTACAAGTTTTACGATTATGAATAAAACTTCTATATCCATTCATGCCCAGGATTCTTGTGCACATCTTTTAAACTCCCTTGGGTAAATACCAAGGCAAGTGATTACTGGACTATATGGTAAATACATGTTTAGCTTTGTAAGAAACTGCCAAACTATCTTCAAAGTGGCTGTAACATTTTGATTCCCACCTACATCATCACTGTATTTGTTATTAGATTTTAGACATTCTAAGTAAGTTTGTAGTGATATATCATTGTTATTTGGTACCCTAATAATGTGATGATTAGCATCATTTTCATATGCTTATTTTCCACCTGTACATTTTCTTTGGTGAGGTATCTATTCACTTTTGCCCACTTCTTAATCAGGCTGTTTGTTTCATTGTTTTTGAGTTTTAAGTACTATTTGCATAATTTAGATTCCAGTCCTGGACGGTGTAAGTTTTTTTTTAAATGTGTCTATCCAGTCTTTCCCGTACTATTTTTCCTTTTTCTTTCTTTCTTTCTTTTCTCTCTCTCTCTATCTCTCTCTCTTTTTTTTTTTTTTTTTTTTTTAGTATATGTGCTGCCGAAGCAAGCACTAAGCACTATTTTTTTGAAAAGACTCTCCTTTTTCCTTTGTTATACATCAGCTGTCTATATTTATCTGAGTCTATATCTATTTTGTTCTATTGATTATTTGTCTATTCTTTTACTAATACTGTCCTTTCTTGATCACTATCACTTTATAGTAAGCCTTGGAGATCTGTTGTCAGTCTTCTGATTTTGTTTTTTTCCCATTAATATTATGTTAACTATTATGGTTCTTTTGCATCTGCTTTTGGCTCCTGTCACGATCCAGGGGTTCTGGGCTCAAGGCCCGCACTGAACTCCTTGCTCAGTGGGAAGTCTGCTTATTCCTCTCCTTCTCCCCTGACTTATGTTCCCTCTTTTGCTGTTCTCTCTCTGTCAAATAATTAAGTAAGATCTTTAAAAATAAAATATACTTTAGAATTAGTCTTTAGTGAATTTATGAAAAAAACAACTAATGTGGGGCGCCTGGGTGGCTCAGTGGGTTAAAGCCTCTGCCTTCAGCTCAGGTCATGATCCCAGAGTCCTGGGATTGAGACCCACATCAGGCTCTCTGCTCCGCGGGTTGCCTGCTTCCTCCTCTCTCTCTCTGCCTCTCTGCCTACTTGTGATCTCTGTCTGTCAAATAAATAAATAAAATCTTATTTTACAATAAGATTTTGTTTTATAAAAACAAACAAAACAAAAAAATAAAAAAACAACTAATGTTGGAAAGTGACAAAGAGACTTGATCTTTGTGTTAGTGTTAATGATTGGTTAAGACAGCTTTTGTGTTTGTTTCAATTGAAGAATAATAACAGCCTTGTTTGAGTATTGCTATATAATTGTGTGTGTACATATATATTGTGTGTGTACCTATATATGTATATATATGTGTTTTTTATTTCTGTTGATTATATAATATGTATTTTTATATAGCTCATATATATGTTAATTAAACACATATTTTGTTAAAGACACTATGTAAATACATAGGACACTCTGTATTTTTCATATATAAAAAATGTGATGATATCTTTGGTTAAAACCTTAAATTCTTTGGTTAATCAAGAATTTATTGCTTCAGTAATATAAAAGGCTAGCACGGCAATGAAAATGAATTATAGTGTTAGAGATTTGGGCATCTTTTGCTATTATAATAAGGCTAGATGTATATTCATTGATTAATTGCTTGTCTGTAAAATGGCATCAGTGGATTAGAGGAATTCTCACCTTTCTTTCAAATTTTACAATCCAGGATTTTATTCCTTTCCCATTTCTCCTTTTCTTTTCTCATCCAATATATGATAAAAAGGATGAAGCTCTCATAAATTTTTTGTATTGTTATCTCTATATGCAGCTTTGTTTATGATTTTTGTCTTAGATAAAGTTTCTTCAGAGTATTTAGTAAAGAAAGCCCATTCTTGCAGGTATGATAGCACAGAGATATAAAATTCATGAAAAATTCTAGTTATCTTTGGAAATTGCCTTAGTTTAACTATGAGTAAATATATATGTATATTTTTTAAATTTTTAATTTTTAAATTGACGTATGATGTATTATTAGCCCCAGGGGTACAGGTCTGTCGCCAGGTTTACACTTCACAGCACTCATCATAGCACATACCTTCCCCACTGTCCATAACCCAACCTCCCTCTGACAACCCTCAGTTTGTTTTGTGAGATTAAGAGTCTCATATGGTTTCCCTCCTGATCTCATCTTGTTTCATTTATTCATTTCCTATCCCCCAAACTCCTCACGTTGCCTCTCAACTTCCTCATATCAGTGAGATCATATGAAAATTGTCTTTCTCTGATTGACTTATTTTGCTAAGCATAATAACTTTCTAATTCCATCCACGTTGTCACAAATGGCAAGATTTCATTTCTTTGATGACTGCATAGTATTCCATTATATATATACAATGGATAAAGAAGATGTGGGGTGTGTGTGTGTGTGTGTGTGTATATATATGTATATATATATATATATATATATATATTTATGTATACACATTCATCTGTTGATGGACATCTAGGTTCTTTCCATAGTTTGGCTATTATAAACATTACTTCTATAAATATTCAGGCTCAGGTGCCCCTTCGGATCACTACATTTGTATCTTTAGGTAAATACCCAGTAGTGTGGTTGCTGGGTCATAGGGTAGCTCTATTTTCAACATTTTGAGGAAACTCCATGCTGTTTTCCAGAGTAGCTGCACCATTTTGCATTCCCACCAATAGTGTAGGAGGGTTCCCCTTTTTCTGCATCCTCTATGAGTAAATATTAACCATTATATTGCCCATAATACCTTAGCATGCACTTGCTTTATTTTTTCCAAAATAAGAAATGTGTTTATTTTAGTTGATAATGAAATTTGATTTTCAATGTTTTCAAAATAATCAATGACAGAAACAAATCACAATAACTGAAGGCAGAAATCTGTCAAGTGGATATTTCTGTATTTTTTCATTATTCTATATTAAAGGAAATTTTCAGTCACTTATTTTTACCCATAAGGCTTTTTTCTTAATGTTAATGATCAGTTTTTTTTTTCTGTATCCACTATCTGTTTAATCAAGAATAGGTTTGTCCTCAGTACCTCATAGGATGAGATATATCCCATGAATTATTGTTTACTCAATAAATAAGTATACAACAAATAATATCAGCTTATTAAAGAAAATAGAAATGCTGGCTTATAGTGCATTTTTAGATTTCATATACTGAAAATCTCAGTCTATGAATCTGAATTCTATAACACCCCATTCCCCAAGAAAAAAAAATGTTCATTCTATACCTCTGGGATCGAGCCCAGGCAATCAGTGGTTGACAAATACATTTTGAAAGATAAATATAAGACAGGAAGCATAGAAAATTTGGAGCTTTAGTCACTTTCTCAAGCTAGATGTGTGATCTTTCAACATAATTGATTATATTTTATTCAAAAGATGAAGAGGATCTGTTAATAGGTCTTCAAGTTCTATTAAGCTTCACATTTGTTTGATTGTTGTTGTCTTTATGAATCTTTAATTTAGCATCCCAAGGATATTGGGAAAACGGAAGAGAAGAATACAGATTTGGGGGAGAAAATATTGCTAAGAGCTTATAAAATGTCACCTATCGTTTTAAGTCCCTTACATTAATGAATCCACTTTATTGTTACAAAAATCTCAGGGTAAAAAAAGAAAATGTTATTTCTAAATGGTTTTCCTACATTGTACAAATAAAACAACTAAAGAAGAAAGAAGTTAGACAATGGGACCAAGAAGGCACAACTACTAAAGGAGAGAGCCAAGATTTTAACCCAGCTATCTGAATCAAGAATTATACCTTACACCCTGGGGCATCTGGGTGGCTCAGTGGGTTAAAGCCTCTGCCCTCTGATCAGGTCATAATCCCACGGTCCTGGGATCGAGTTCCGCATCAAGCCCCACATCGAGCTCCCTGCTCAGCAGGGAGCCTGCTTGCCTCTCTCTCTGCCTGCCTCTCTGCCTACTTGTGATCTCTGTCTGTCAAATAAATAAATTAAAAAAAAATACTCAAGGCAAATTTCTTAATTTTATTGTTAATGTTCATAGCAATATTTACTGCTTTGTGAGACTTCTTCCAGGAGTTCAAAGATCAGTTTAGTACTTCAAGATGTATGGAATCTAAAGTCTGACAATTTTATCCTAGATTTGCTCAAGAATTGTTAACAGGGTCTGTTCTAATCAGACCTATATACCATGTAAGAGTATTCTCAAAACATAATCCACAGCTTGCATTAGTATAAATCTGAATGTGTTAAAAATGCAGATTTTTAGATCCTAACCTAGACACATGGAATTATTTCATGAGAAGTGAAGTCAAGAAATGAATAATTTAACCATCACAATTATCACTGCTGTAGATGAAGTGAAGAATTCCTTAGCTTTTATTGTTTATTTTAAACAATCTAATAATAATTTCAAGATCTCTAGGTATAAATAAAAAAATGCAGTCATCAAGCCCAGCAGGCAATCAGAGAACCATCCAACCATCCATTCACTCAAAAAAATCTATGTTGACTTTTTACTATGTGACAGATGTTACACTGGATGCTGAGATAGGGCTTTAGCCTCTGTGGAGATTACTCTAATATGATTAAAAAACAACAACAACAAACAAACAAAAAAACAAGGAATCAAGCTTAACCATTTTGAAAATATTTTGGTGAAAAGATAGAATTGTAGAGATAACAGTCCTTCATTATTAAACATCTATTCCTCTAATATGTCAGTGTTTGTTGTGTAAGGTTCTGGAGTGTAAAATGATTTTTACCAATTAGCTGAAACCATATGTGTTGCTGACTCTGTTGTGGAAAGCAAAGCAATCAGCAAGATTCCAATCCTGAATTTACTAACTATTAACATAAGATCTAGGACTAGTCGGTTTTATTTATAATGCAAATGTACCTCCACATTTTCTATCTATGTCACAGACTCGTAATAGCACTATACAATCTAAAAAACTCGTAGGATAATTTGTAGAAATTTGCCATCCTAAATGCATTCTGTTAGCATTATCAGTGATAGTTATTAATAAAATACATTTTTCAAGTTACAGATAATTTAAGTAGAAAGCTTACACTTCTGACGCTCAGATGTCTAAGGCCCAGAAAACATGGAGAACTAAGGGGAGTCTACCTTGAGGCCCTGTTTTCCAACCTATTTTATATTTTCCTACTGCTATAGTCTTGCTACTGAGGTCTGCATTTGTGTCATTGGTGCTGTTCAATGTAAATAAAATGTTAAAAATAGTTCATGGGTTTCATGATGTATATCTCTCTTTGAATTGATATGGTCGTTGGGATAATAATTTTTATTACCTTGTTAAATCTATGGTCATTATTAATCTAGACCGAGATGAGAGTCGTACAGCAATAAAGGTGGCGAAAGCCAAGGACAGTACTTACAGCATTCATTTTTAGTGTGGCAATTTTAGTTATAATAGGTAAACCTCTGCTTTGGGGTAAGTGGTAAAAACAAAGGGAAATGGACAGCCAAAATGGTACTGTATGAACAAATTGAAAACATGAAGAAGCTGTAAACAAGTGTTTAAAATGAATGCTTAGAAAAACAAACATTCTGATCTATTTTCACAATCACACCTCATTGTAGCCATAGCAATAAACTCCTCTAGGTTATCCAGCAGCGTGAAATTCAGAATTACACAGAGAATAGAACAAGTGCAAAAGAAGGCTCTGTAAATCTATTAGGAGTCAAACCTTGGCACTGCTCTACAGGCAATCATCAAAGAATAATGTCTTCAAATATAAATTGGGGCAACATTGTACTGCTGCTTTTATTTATAGATGAAACTTTTCTCAACTCTGTTCCCTGAGCTCTTTGCCGTATCCTGAACTTGTTTCACATTCTTTTCCCTGGTGAAGTTCTGTATGATTTGGCTTGTGAGATTTCCCTCTTTCTTTGCATTGAGACTGCCATATTTAATGCAGCACGGAATTGCCAAATGTTGAGGCTTAACACCAGGGAGGGTAGTATATCTACGGGTATCCCTTAGAGTAAACAGTAAGATAAAACAGTAGGTCATGCTTTCCATCCTGATATGTAAAGATTGTGAACCACTAATCTTAGTTTAATATCACTTTCCATTCTTTCAGAAATCTTAGTTTTTAGTTTTGTATTTTTATTTTCCATTCACCTTAATCACTACTAAAACATCTTACTACATAAAATCTTAACACATAGTGGTTTTGGTCACTTTACGTTGGTAACATTTTATGTTAAGATGAGTTGGCCCTTGGTAGATTTTTTTTTTCCCCTACCATTTCTTGATGGAAAATAATTTGAAAGCAAAATGTGAATTGTTCATTAGGCAGTACTTATTAGCAGGGTATAACAATTTAGGAATTCCAGGATTATTTGCCATCTCCCATTAATTAGTCCCCAAAAGTAACTTCAATCTTTTTTCATGGACTATGAACTGCGGGCAATTTATCAAGTGGAGTTCTCATGGTCCCAATTCTATTTCTCACTCTTTTTTTTTTCTCAGCTTATCAGTCAGGCGTGATAGTTCCTTCAGGTGCTCTTGTAAGTCTAACAGATCACCATCATCACTGTCATTTATTGACTGCCAGATAAATACTTTGCAGAGCATGGTGTAAACTGCTTCTCTGGGAAATCTAGCTCCACATATAAATACATCTTTCTTTTCTAAAGTGACACTCCAGTATGTGCTACTAAGCAACAGCTCTCTATCTGACAGACCTAGTGTTCTTTACTTTTTTCACGGGTCATGGAACCAAGACTTGGGACAAACTTTTATGCTTTTTGACTGAAAGATGCTTTTAAGGACAGAATTTTAAACTTCAGAAACTGAAAAAAATCAGTTGACAAAAAGCAACACATTACCGAACTTTTAAAGTAGAAAAGTATGGGCAAAGTAACAGGAAGACGATGCAAATCTCAGTTATCATTCTGAGTTTGGTGTGGATTTACTGAACCTGTTTTCCATATTGTGTCCTTGTGTGTGTTCTTTGTCAATATCACCTTTTCCCTCCAGAGAGGGTACAAATAACAAGTTGTTGCTTGGCAAGATTTATTCCCTCCTGTGCTAGCTAGTAATGTACAACCAGACTCTGCTTTCAAAATCTATATTGGTTCTGGTGTTTCTGAAGTTGACCTGGAAAAAGTGGTTTTAATTATATTTGATTGTTCAGTGATCATCACAGAATCAACACAGATCTCGCTATACAATATTTACTCCTTCCCTCAGCTGGGATCCTTAACAATAAATAAATAAATAAATAAATAAATAAATGAAATAGTAAAATAATAAAATAAAATTTAAAAATATATATATACAAAACTGAATAAATTTCCAGAAACATTTTGCAGAAAAAAGACAAGGAGGAGTCAGCCAGGAAGTGGACTTAATGAAGGACTATTACCTAGGGAGATCTGAACTGAAAAGGAATACCAGGGTGCTGGGATCGAGCCCCGCATCGGGCTCTCTGCTCAGCGGGGAGCCTGCTTCCTCCTCTCTCTCTGCCTGCCTCTCTGCCTCTTTGTGATCTCTCTCTCTGTCCAATAATAAATAAAATCTTTAAAAAAAATTATAAAAAAAAAATCTTGTAGATGTGTGCACCACAACAAAGTAATAAATAGGCCAGGTCAATTTGGATTGAATGTGAGGTTACATAAGTATCTGAAAGCTTCAAATGAAAATAGATCTGATACCCTATTGAGGAAAATAAAATTACCTTGTAATGTTTAAAGTCCATAGCTAAATTGTTAAGAGTAAGACAATCAATATTGTCTTCTACTGACCATGTTCCATGTAATTTCAAGTTCTCTGAAGACAAAAATTGTCATTTGGTCCCTATTTCAAATTTCAGTATGAGTCTGGAATATTTAAACTTTTGAGAATTTTCCAACAAGAATATAATGTATTTTATACACTAATAGATAATTTATTTGATTTTATTAATTTTTAGAAATCTCTCATTCCAACCACCCTTGAATTCTATAAAGCCATATTGCTCTAGTTTTTGCTTACTATTTGAATATTTCTTCTTTATCCCCTTCACTTGTTCATCCTTCAGTTTCTGCTCCCATCTCTAGTTAAACACTTAAGCAAATTTGGTCATGTGTGGAAGATGCAGTTGGGACTCCATAACCCCTCAGCATTCAGGGTATCCATAAATGCCAGCAGATTGATTCTGCAGTACCTGCAATTCTGTACCTGAGGACTATCTCTGGCCACAGGGATGTTCTCCAGCCACAGCACGAGGCATGTGAGAGGTGGCAGACAATTAATATTCTTGGAAGCAGTTTTCAACAAGTGACAGGCAGGTGTAGTGGATACCCAACCCACTTCCTTGTACCTTGGGAGGATAGGGGCAGGGCATACCAATTCTGAGCATATTATATTCAACCCAAGTAATATATTCATTAACTCAGACTCTATTGACTTCCTTTCCTTTTCTCCCTGTCTCACTTTCCTACCATTGGTTCATGAGATTACTTTCCAAAGAAACTATTTGCACTCATATATTTTATTTGGTTTCTTCTTGGGTTACTCAATCCAAAACAGTATGTTATTTGACTTTCTTAAGGTCCAATTTACTTACTATAGAAAAGAAAAGAAAATATCAAAGTACAGGATTTTGTGAGTATAATGAAAAAAATTATGTGAAGCATTTTATATAATAACTATTTTGAGCACAAGAAATATTATTTCCTTTCTTTTCTTTCACCCTAAGTAATACTTGCTTATTTCAAATCATCTGTGCATCAGTTGGGTGTCTCTTTTCAAGATTGTATTTTCACTGTTTCTCCCTTGTTGGAATGTTCTCAAAAAAGCATAGGCTAGTAGACTATGAACCAAATGTGGCCTACAGATGTGGCCAGTTGGGTTGTCACAGTAAAGGTTAGCCCAGCATTATAAGCTACAATTTTCTACCGACACTTAAGACAAGGAAATTGGGTTCTTTAAAGCCCACATTCCAGGCTTATTTTGAGGAACAAACAAACAAACAACAACAACAACAAAATAAAACAATGAGAGCAGATAGAGAAATTTGAGCCTGACTTCCTAAAGGCAAGAGTCAGCTGGCATTAATAGACAACTACCCACACTGGATGGAACATGTACTCTCTGATATCTCCTCAACAAGAAGATTGCCTGTCAGTTGTTACTCATGGTAACATTTACATTCTTTCCTTAAGAAGAGTTAGGAATAAAGTGAAATGTTTCCTGTAATTACTTCTATATCCAAAGAGAAGAAACAAAGAAAAACAGATTGATAATGTTATTGTCCAAATGTATGTGTCAAAATTTATTCATTTATGGAAATGAAAGGGAATTCTCTGTTTCTAATTTGTTAACTACACCCTACCTCCTTCAGTTATGCCTTCAGGTTTATGAGCCAAAATCTGAAGAGAAAAATTCCAGCTTCTTCAGTCTTGTCTTAAGAGACTTCACATTTTAGGATCTGTATGTCATCTTAATCCACTGTTCATAAATAGCCTTTCTACAGTTAGAGAAATCAACTTGCATATCTCTCTTTTCTGAAGACACTTCTTGGAAGAGATGATAGAGTTCATTTATATACATTTCCCTCAGTCACATGCTTTTTTTCAAGATTATAATCAAATAATACAATCCAAGCACATAATGTTTTATGGTGCTTCCTCCCTTTTGTATTTGTGTTTACTATATTATTCAATAATAGTTAACATAGTTAAGAGTTTGATGCATTGTAAAAATGAGATCCCTACAACATAATGAATTAAATATGCTAGAAATTTAGTTCTCTCATTACTAGTCTCAAAGTAAATAGTCGGAATTGGCTGGACATCTTTACTCTGTTAGTCACTCAGTGAGGCAAGTCCTATCTTGTTTCTCTACCAATTTCCAAAGTTTTTGTTTTCATCTTCCAGATCATATCAGTGTTTCCAATATCTAAGTTGCTGGAAGAGAAAAAAAATATAGAGCTACCCATAACCAGTGGTGACTTAATGTTGATAGTGATTTATTTCATTTCTGTTTATATTTCATTGACAAGAATTTACTGATATGGCTGCATTTACCTGAAAGAAGGACTTGAAGTATACTTTCCATATGGGTGTCTGCATGGCCAGCTATAGTTCTGTCCTATAGAGAAGGAGAGTAATTCTGGTGGCAACCAAGTGCTCTCTTCAACTGTCACATTATTTCTCATACTGAGTGTGTTCCTCCCGTTCCTTTCTTTCTCTAACTCTAACCATTTTTCATGATCCAATTTGAATAATACTTGTCCATTAAATCTCCCTAGCTGGACTCACTTGCATTTCTTTGACCCTAGATTGTGATTATTACCCCCATCATCTGATAAACATATGTGTCGAGAAACATAATTGTGCTCAAATGTGCCATATTCCTGAGAATAAAAGATGAGTCCGAGGTCCAAGGTTTAATATCAGATTGCAATTCAGTCTACACATTTTAAATTTTTATATTTTTAAAATTATCTCCTCATGGGTTCAAGGCTTATTTCAACAAATTAAGTGCTTTGTTCTCAAAGAGAGTAAAATACCACCTGCTGTATTTATTTTATCCTCATCTGGCACAAGGAATTATGGTATAGCTGAATATTTTCCATTTACATACAAATTTGGGAAATTCTGCCCCCCATTCTACTGTGTATTCTTAACTACCTTTATATAGTGGGATTTTAGGTAAAATATGTGAAAGTGCATTTGTATTTTAAGGGTTTTGACATATTATACACATAATAATACACATATTATTTGGTGGTCGTTTATTCTGGGAATCAGATTATGAGAGATTGTTATTCGCAGACTGATGATTTTGCCATTTTTCATATATGAATTTGATTCTATCATCGTCTTTGTGTTTTTTAAGAGAAATAATCTGCTTTTATTTGCAGTAAAAAGAGCAATATACATTTATATTCTAAATCCTTAACAAAATGCCTCCAGAAACAATCACTGAACTTTTAGACATTTATAGCTAGTGAAATAGTTGATGTTTCCTAAAGCTGTAATGGTTTACAGCTATGTCCCATTTTTTCCTTAAATTATCAAAGATTTAAAGAATATCCTTACATCATAAGCAAAAATAAACTTATCTTCGTAAAATATAAGAATGTTGATTACAAGAACAAACAAGAAAGATAAAAAAGTCAAAAATAAATGTGGAATATTTAGAGTAGGAATTCTGATTATCTGTACACAATGTTGGTATGGTAGTAAATACCTCCTCAAATTTCCTCCTTAAATGATGAAAAATAACCTCATACCTATGGAAATTTTATGGAAAATCACACCATAAATAATATTTGAAGACAGAATGCTGAAGCTAAATAATGGGTGTAAAACGGATATATTTGGACAAAGTTAAACAAAAAAATCATGTAAAATACCCCCATATTGTAAAATCTAAATAAAATCCCTAGGGTCCTTAGTAAACTAATGCAGAAAATCATAAAACAACATTGTTCATGAGTCAACTGAAAGAAACTGATCTTATAAAAGATATAAAAAATAAAAGCTAATGAAATAAAGAAAAATATGTTAATATTCTAAAAATTTATAGTCAAAAAGCATTGGAGATATGAAAAACTAATCAGAAATTCAAATTAAAAGGAGAAGTGGACAAAAAAGCAAAAGAAATGGGAGAAAATGTAAATTTATCTTATAAATGAATATTCTATTGCATGTTACCCAAAGGAGAATAAATTAAAATAAAAATTTAATTAAGAATATTGTAAAAAGCCGGGAAAACAACCAAGAAATTTAAAATGAGATAAAGAAGTAAAAAATCAAAAACTAATGAACATGAAAGATAGAGAAAGAAAGAATATGACTTATATTGTTGGGGATTCTGAAGCTCTCATTAGCTGACTGAAAACATCTGAGAATAATCAACTCTAAGACATATTCTAGCAAACCCATTAAAACTCAAAGAGAAAAATTAAATCCTGAAAGTTTCCAGACAAAAGATCAATTCAAACAAGTTACACAGATAAAACAATTAGCCTAATATCACACTTTTTACAGCTGAAATATAAAGTGAAACAACAATGAAGAAGCAATTTTTTAACATTCAATGAAAGTGTGCACCAAGAATGTTATGTATATAAACAAATGAAATCAGAAATGAAAGGGTGAACATAAAACTTACCAAGATTAAATTATGATGAAACAGAAAATCTGAGCAGACTGATTACTTGAAAGGCGATTCTGTCAGTAATCAAAGACCTATCAACAACCAAAAGTCTAGGACCTGATGAATTCCCTGCTGAATTTTACCAAATAAAAAAAATCAAAAGAAAAGTATTCATGGGAGTATATTACTTAGATTTTGCTGTTTAATAAGCCACCTCAAAACAGCATTTATTTGGCTCACAATTCTATGGTTCAACAATTTGGGTCAGGTTTATCTGGTGGTCCTTATATTGTTGATTGGACATGGTTTTCGTGTTTGCAATCACTTTGTGATAATCAGAGGGCTGCTGCTCTGGTTGTGGTAGATTCCTAAAATAGGACTCTTTGTGTCTTATCCACATGATTTCTAATTTTCAAAAATTAGAAATCAGGCTTGGTCACATAAGAGCAACAGAGTTCAAAGAGAAAGAGCAGAGTCATAAAAAAAGCCACATTGTACCCTAACTCAGAGCTAGTTCACTGTCATCGAAGCCACATTCTCTTTCCAAAAGCAAATCATGAAACTCACTCAGATTCTCTGTGTGAAGGTATAGTACCCACCTCTTGAAGGAAGGTTATATGGAGTCACATTGCAAGTTTATGGACATGCGAAGGAGTGGAAATTACAGCTATCTTTTCATTCTATCATATAGAGTACTAAATCAAATATTTCTAGAACTTATTCAATATTTTAGTGCTATGTCTACTTATCAGTGCATTTATTCAAGAACTATTTAATAAGTCTTTGTCACATTCCAAGCACTATCCTTGCCACAGTAAAGGAATTATAAATAAGCTTCAAACATTTTTTTCTGTCAGGCTATAAATAATAAAGGGAAGTTCAAACAAACTTGAATAAGTAAAAATTTAACATTTGTGGTACACAGCTCTTTATGTCTTTCAAAAAGATCCCTGCCTCCCAATATTCATTCACTTGTATAATCTTCTCTCTAGTAGAGTGAGCAGACCCTGTTGACTTGCTTCAAAGGAAGAGAATATGGCAAAAATGATATAATATCACCTTTTTTTTTTTTCTATCAGATTTGGTTACAAAAAAGACTCTGGCTTCTGCCTTGCTTATCATCTCTTGCTTTTTCACTTGCACACTCAAATGGAAGCCATCTGCTGTCAAGTGAGGTCCCCCATGGAGAGAGCCACATGGCATGGAACCACGAGTCATAGATGGTCTCTAATCAGCAGACAATAGAAAATTGTGGTCCTCCATCCAACAACATGGGAAGAACCGAATCTTACTAACAACTTGCAAAAGAGCTTAGAAGTGGGTCCTCTCGGCGTTTTTCCTGATGATAAAACTGTGTACTTAGAGAAATCACCTTGATTTCAGCCTTGTATGAGACCCTGAGTCAGTGGACCAGCTGAACTGTGTCCAGATTCTCGACCCAGGGAAATCACTTTTTGTTTGTTTGTTTGTTTTAAGCCACTAAGTTTTGAGGCAATAGACTACACAGAATTGGATAAATTAACACACTGTCTATAAGGTATAACACAACATAAAAATGTAAGATGTAAGACACCACGAACTCATTTTTAAAACAGTGACTGACCAGAACTAAATGTTTGCAACACATATAATAAAAATATATTTTACATATGTAATAACACATTTTTGAATATTGATAATTAATTCTTAAGGGATAATTAACAAAAGATGAACAACTTAACAAGAAAACATGTAAGAAAATTTGTGTACTAAGAATAATCTATAAAAAGATAAAACCTGGATAAAGTACTAGAGAACTGGGCCCACACCATTCACTTCTCATGAGAATATAAATAGTGACATCTTTTTGGAAGGCGATTTAGCCATATCTGTGTCATTCCTGATTTATAGTACCGATACTAAAACTATAACTACAAAATATTGTGAAAATTTATATATAAATAAATACTCAGTGCAGAATTATTTACATAACAAAAATATAGGTAGGAACTTAATTGTTTATCAACTGAGAAATTATTGTAATTAAATAAGGACATGTTTATAGAGTGGAATATTCTATCACTATCAAATACTGACTTAGAATGTGGATAGTTTATTATGGGAAAACAATCAGTTCCAGATCTCTAATTCAAGGTAGTATGTGATGTGTCACAAGAGGAACAAAATGTCACAAGAGTAACAAAAATGCCACAGAAAAAAAACGTTTTCATCACTAGTTAGAATACATTTTCTTTTGGACATTTAGATAACACTGCATCTATAAAATTTTTCCTCTGTCTTCTGAAACTATTCATTTTCTCTGTGGAGCAGAAGAACAAATTTTAGGAGAAGTATTTCATAAAGCAATAATCTTACATCTTAATATGAGTTTCTAAATATATTTTAATAACCTATTGAAAGCAGTTCACAATAACATATGAACACTTTTAAGCAAAATTATTACTAAATAATAACCTTCTGATGAGATAAATTTCCTGTTATTTTATAAGTGGATAATTCTACAAATGTAGTGATATTGAAAACCCCTGTAGAAAATAGGCAAAGGATTTTTCATTTTGATAAAAATAATTCTCTTCATTTATAATGGAGGAGAATCACCATTTTCTCAAAAGAATTAACAAGATTTCCCACAAAGCTTGTGCCCTTTCCATGTTCATTTACTTCTTAACTGAATAACATAGAAAATGGAAAATTAATATCTTATCTGTGAATGTTAACAAAATCGGTTACTAAGTAGTTACCACAATCTATCTAGTACTAATTTTATCCATATGGAAAGAATAAAATGGACCATTTAAGTAATTATATGTGTAATTCATTCTCCTCTTACTTCAATTGAAATGAGTGATTGGAATGAGTCTGACAGCAGGTAATACAAAAATTATTTCTGTCTATGAAACAGATTTTGTGACTTTGTCCTTAAGTAACAGATTTACCACTTTAATTATGCTTTGTGACTACATAGTTTAAAATGATTTTTAATACTTGAAATACCTGCCAGCTGATAGGAGGAAACTGAAGGTCAGAAGTTCATATGGTGTGGGTTTAAATAGGAATAATTTTTGTTTTTGTCACATAACACTAAAAGTGGATAAATCGTGTGTAGAAAAATGAGTCAACTTAGCCATGTAATTATTTTATAAGATGTACATTTTAAAGCAATGTGAAAATATGATAATCTTTTCCCACTCAAGGGACTTACTGAAGAGAATGACTGGCAGTTTTGGAGAAGAGGGGAAGACAGTGTGGCTAAAGTGCTACAACGTGGGGACCGGAGAGATGAGATCTGAGAGGTAGAGGGTCCATATCATAAATCACATGAGCGATCTTGAACTTTTCCTTTGAGGAAGATGGAAAGACATTGAAGAGTTTTGCACAGAGGAATGACACAGTCTGGCTTACAATCAGTTTTTTCTGGAGTTTGTCCTGTGACAAACTTGTGTAATAAGAGCAGGAGCAGGAAGACCAGTTAACAGGTGTAAGAGATAGAAAATATACATGGGTATCTGTCCCTGAGTCCTGGCACAGAGCTTCTAAGACCCTTGTTATTCCCTAAGTGATAAGAGTGATAGGAACTTCTTTGGTTTTAATGAGGTGACTCTTACTGGGTTGCTGGTTGGTCACCAGAAAGATCAAACCATGAATAGAAGCTTGGAATTTTCAACTCCACCACCCTATTCTCCATAGCGGGAAAGGGGGTTGGCAATGAGTTGATAATTGATCATGATTATATGAGAAGATTCCACAAAATTTCCATAGTGTGGGGTTTGGAGAGGTTCCAGATGGGCAAACACGTCCACACCAGGAGAGTGATACCTCCCAACTCCACAGAGACAGATGCTCCTGCACTCAGACCCTCCCAGACCTCACTGTAAGTATCACTTCATCTGTATTCATATTCTTTGATAAGTTGGTAAATGCAAATAAGTGTTTCCTTGAGGTCTGTGAGCTCCTCATCAAAGTAATTGAAATTAAGGAAATGGTCATTGGAAGCTCTGATCCACAATAGGTTGGTAGAAGCCCAAGAGACAACCTGGGTTGCAAACTGGCATCTAAAATGGGGGTGGGAGTGTCATCAATGAGACCCCTTGACTCCCTGGACTCAGGGTTGACCCTTGAACTCAGAAATGACCTCCTGAACTCAGCAAACATCTAGAAGCTTCTGCCTGTTGCTTTCATCTTTTAGAAACTAACAAATTACCAGAACAAGAAAGGAAATATTTGAGGACCCAGCACCAGCACAGATGAACCAGAAAGTGCTAGACAGTTACCTCAGGCCAATTATAACATTAAGCTTCCCCTGCGAAAAATCCTCTTAAGCCCCAGTAGAAGGATCCTGATTACTCATGTTATGGAGTCACAGCTTTGGAACTTAACTCCCCATGAGCTCCTTATTTACTGCAGATAAAGAAGACTTTGTGAGGCAACTCCATCTGGTATAGTCTCTATCTCTCTCTAAGGTGCAGACTTACTGTGGTCTAGTAACAGTTGGGGGGAAACTTGAGGGGCCGAGTTCTTACTGGGGGGCCAGATATGTCTGGGTAATGTCTGTATCGAGTAATGTTGTAGGATGCTCACCCAGAGCCTGAGCCTTGCTTATTGTTCTGGCAGGAAATTCACACACATTGGGTGACCAGAAGTGTCCAAAGTAAAGTGTTCTGTGTGAGCACAAAGCAAGATTCACAGGATAAAGGAACATAGCAGAGAAAAACCATCATTTTGTTCCCCCTCATACAGAAGGACGAAAATGGATTTTTTCCACTTAGGAAGCTATTGCATTAATTCAGGTAAAAACAATAGGTCTGGGTCATTAAAGTTAAAGTTGCAGAGTAGCATGCTCTATATGTTTTCAAAGTAAGTTATCCAGATTGCTGACATATTGAGTACTCATTATCTCTTATTTTTGAGCTCACACTTATTCTGTATAAGTTGAAAGCAGAATATATCAGGATCCATGCAGTTGGTAAGGCAGTGACTATAACAATAAAGTTAGTCTTAACTGATGTGGGAAACAAAAGCAGAAGAAAAATTATTATATTTTCTTACTACCCACAGCCCACTGACAAGTCTTTGAGACAGGTAGAGTGACCTTTCTCTAGGAACTCAACTGCCTTGATGTTGACACTTTGCTAAGGGCAAAGGCAATACTAATCCCCCCCAACCCCCACCACGCTCCCATCCTGTAAGCCTCCTTTAACATATAGAAATTGCTTTGGAAGCTTCCTTTATCTCTAACCTCCTATGATTGGCAATCATCCCCCCAAGCATATGACCTACCGATATATGTCTGGAATGTCTCATGACTAAGGTTTTATTAGATCTTAATATATGACCTTTTCCCAACAATAGCTAGGCCCCTCAAGGTCCTGGAAACCTTGCTTCCATATTCTTTAGAGACTTATACTATCTTTAACCCCCTTCCAACTTGAAAGTATATAATTGGCCACTCCTCATGACCCTGGTGTGGCTCTTTCTGTCCACGGGTCCTGTGCCCATGCTTTAATAAAATCACCTTTTTGCACCAAAGACATTTCAAGAATTCCTTCTTGGCCATTGGCTTTGAACCCTAATGTCTTTCCTACATCAATAACAATGAGTAATCTGCCTGCACATGAATTTCTGGTATGTATCAAATTTGGGCAAATATCATATGATCTTAGATGAGTTCCGTGGGCCACTAAAACAGTGGCACTACACAAATACAAAAGGTATGGAAAGAGGAAAATATCAAAAAAAGGAGAAAGAAATAGATTGACAGAAAGATTGCAGAAAGATAATCTGGAGACCCCAGCAGCAGCATCTAGTACATTAGGGAAGCATGTGGTCAGTACCAGGTTGAGTAGCCACTGACTGTAGGCATACATATGGTGCAAAAACCTCGTCAGTTTTTCAAAGTCAGTTTGAAGGAATAAAACTCACCATTAACATCCTCATTCAAGAAAGACTGGACTACTCAACAATATGACAAATATAAGGATTAGGCAATGAAGTAAGGAAAAAGCTACTAAAATTGAATTACAAAGACAAAGCAAAGATTCCATGAATTTGTAAAAGAATGCAACAGCCAGGAAAGAGGCAGAGATTCTAGGACAATGAAATTATCAATCTAGAGCTCCTTGATTTTTTTTTAAACTGTATAGGCTGGATCCTGGCAATAAAGGCTGAGGACAGAGCTTGCAGGTTAAGGACAAGTAGCTACTTTATGATGGTGTTAGGAACATAGGTACAGAGACTCTGGTGGTATATGAGTTTTTTTCCATGTAGATGAAACATCCACCTACTTAAACATCTGAAAAAAATAAGTAAAAGAAATATAGAAAATGTTAGTCTTATATCACTTATGAACGGGCAAATTTGAAGTTGCAGATAAAAAGTAGCAAAAATCACTTGTTTACTTCTAAACTGAAAAATCAATAGTGTTAGAGACTCTGTACATTTAGGAAATTTTGTGCTGAATTTAGAAAAGTGGTCCTCTAAATGTCTGGTACTCTTTCCACTTTTTCACTCGTTTTTATTTTGTTATGTGGAAATATCTTTTATGAAAATGAAATTGTAAATGAGATATATAAAAAAAAGTTGAAAGAAGATGTACTCTGGTTGAAGCAGGCAGATGGGCAAGTGATAGTTGTATCTCTTCCCTCTTCCTCTTCTTCTTTGCAGTGATTAAAGGCTACTCGATGGGCCTTCAGAATTGTTGGAATATACACTGAAAAAGCACCATGATGGTAAATATTATAGTGAGATGATATTGTTTGAATAATGTTTCATTCCTGAATATTTAATTATTTCATTGCAGAAAAGAAAGAAGAAAGAGCATGAAGTAAACATTTGATTGATTTTTATTATGGACCATGGACCCATGCCTGAGGTAGGTAATAAGTCAGCTGTGATCTACATTACCCTGTTATGTCCCTGTTTCTTTGTTGAGCAACAGATGCAGTTGTCTTGCACATAAGAATCTCTTGTATTAAAACTAGACATATTTAGACACCAGAGTCTTCTGAGTTAGGTGTTATTAGAAGAACAAAGCAACCGAGACCAGTATAGGTCAAAATCCACCTAGAACATAAATTGAATTAAATACTACCTGGCATCTCACATACTGTAAAATCAACACTTTTGTCCATCTTTCATGTTCTCTCCTTTTCAAGTGCATGGTTAAACTTGCAAAGATAATGAATACTGTTATGCTGAAAATAAAAAATAAATAAAATAAAAATTAGGCAAAATAATAATATGTGCCTCTTGAGACTGTGGAAGGAATTATATATGATATTATAGGTGACATATTTTGATGTATTTAGCTCAATAAACATTAGATGTAATTAAAAAAAACTTGTATAAATCTCATAATACAAGACTTCTGCAGATGAACTCTTTAATTTAGGGAATTATACATTTACATTAAAAATAAATTTAAAAATGCTTCTTGTAATTGTATGTTCTATCTCTATACCTCTGATGTGGTAGTCTGAAACTGATTAATAGAATTTTAGAACTCATTAGCCAGCATGTGCTCTATGTGTGATGTAGGGTGTGTGTGTGTGTGTGTGTGTGTGTGTGTGTGTGTACACATTTACTTTGAAGTCTCAGTGAACCAGAAGTTTTTGACAAAAGAACTAATGATCGAAGTAGGCAGAACTTAGGTTAAATGAGTAGAAATTCATAAACTTGCAAATGAGGACCATGTTGGTATCTGAATTAATAGGAAAAAAAATGAACAGCCTATTTTTAATTATCACCTCTCCAGTATAATCCTCTTTTACAGATTCATTTTAATGACTCTATATTTAAAACAAGCCTTTACATAAATAAGCAATTCTTTTATCTTCTTCTTTTTTTCCCCTTTATGAAATCCGCCATTTCAACAGCTATTCCTACCATTTAGAAAATTTCCTCTAAACTTCTCTTCTTTCATCTTTATCTTTTGTCACTCCCTGGATTTTCTTTTAATTATTCTATTGTTCAAAAAAAGCTTGCGTCAAAATATCGCATAAGATGCTTTTCTATCTCTAGTTCAACCTTGTCTTTTATTTTTATTTTTCAATTTGTACAATAATACAGTAGTTTTATTTTTAGTTTGAGCTTCAACACCTTCAAGTTTATAAGCAGTCAGAATTGTTACCCGAACTGAAAGTTAACAACCCTGCACTTGTTGAAACAACAGTTCTAAAAAACTTGAATTATGATGAGCAATACATAGTTTGAATATACTTTCACCTTCTGTGAAACCTCATCTTGAAATCTAGGTTTTTAATATTCATAATACTCAAATGCATTTTTTTTTAGAAATAGAAGTAATTTTTTTTAAGTATTTCACCTTTAGAAAAATGTATAAACACAACAATCTTCCTTTAAAAACTTAGCACTGAAAGACTTATAACTTCAATATAAACACAATTGCTTCAGGTTTCAAATTCAAGCACCATGGCTTAAATTGCTATTATTCCTGGAAGGCTTCTTATCTAGTGTTTGATCTGCTTCCTGAAAGTAGAGCTTTCTCAGAACCACAAACAATCCTAGCCACAATGACATCCTTAGAGTAGCTGAGGCATTCCTGGAGAGTCATGCCCACTCAATGCAAGATGTCTCTGTCTCCTGGTAGCCTTGTTCTCAAACCTGAATGTTACACTTTTATGTGAACATAAAAAAGGAAATCTCATTTAAAATGGAGTCAGGAAGCCCTCAAGGGAAAGTTCTCACATACATCCCCCTCATTGCAGCCCACATAACCAGCAGGGAAAAGGAAGATAATTATTTCAACAAAGGAGGGCACTTTCCATGTGTGAATTTATCTTCTGCCTTTAAAGGAAGATCAGCCAGCCCAACAACTACTAACCACAGGCTGCAGCCAATGAGAAATCTCCACATCAAAGTCTTGTTCTTCTTCAATAAACTTTTGTTTAGAACAACCCTTCCTAATTTCCTCCTTTAACCTAATAAAACCTTTCCTTTGTCTCTTCAGCCTTGCCTATGGTTCACCATAGCTTGCTTGTCCTGACTGCAATTCCTTGGCTCTTCCCAAATAAATTCATTTTTTTTTTTTTTTTTTTTTACTTAAATAAAATTGCTCTTTGGTCTGTTTCAAGTTAACTGTTTTTGGTTTTCTGAGCCATTCTTGCACTTCTCTGCCCTCTAACAAACCTTTTCATTGTGTCCCTTATTCCACAGTACAAATACTCTCTACCACCTCAAATGTTTACCCGAACAGTCTCTTCATCTTTTTGCCCTACTGAACAAAAAATCAGATTTTAAAGGAATCACTACTTTATTTCTCACACTCCACGTACAGCTGATATCCACTGTCCTCCCTTTGCCCAAATACCCCCTTCCCCTTTTCTGAAACATCATTTTGCTTTGATGCTAACTCCATTCACTTTCTAAGATTTTTGTAACTACGCACAATAAATCTCCCAATCATAACCTCATTCTCTGGACTTTGAAATTGGCTCATATGCTCCCAAACCAGGTCTTCTCTTTTCTCTTTTCCTTGGTGACAGAATTAATACTTAATCCACTCAGAATTAATTCAAATTCTCTCTCTTTCTTCCTTTCTTTTTGGTAGTCCTGAATTTTAACTACTTTTACCTAAATTCCACATTATCCATTCACTCCAACAGCCATATCCAGGATGTTCCATCACTGATAGTTTTTCCAAATTTAAACATCTCTTTCTTTTTCATACAATTCCTTTTAATACAATTTATAGTCCTCCCAGCCCAGTAATTCCATCTGCCTTTTACCCCTTATTAACCAATTCCTAGTTATAATTCACTGTTGTAGAGTTCACAAATCTCCTACATACGGAATTTTTAGATGCAATGCAATCCAGATCAAAATCTCCCCAAGCTTTTTTGTTGTTGTTGTTGTTAAAATTTACAGCATTGAATTGTTTATATAATATGCATGGAAATGCAAAGATAAATATAACATAAATGCAATATTTGAAACAGTGCAATAGTGGTACAAAAATATACAAAGCAGACAAGTAATCAAAACAAATTGAAAATCTGAAAAGAGATCATGAATATAAACATATCATTTATAGTAAAATGGCACTACAGAGTAATTGGCAAAAAAAATGCATATTTCAATAAATGTAGTTGAGACAAATAGTCATCCATATAGGAAAAAATAGACCCCACTTTCATGCCATGCTCCCAAATTAATAAAGTATTGAGAAACTTATGAAAATATTTTTACATTCTAGTTGTAAGAAAAATGTCCTAAATAATACACAAAGGCAGCAACCTGAAAGGTAAATGTTCATAAATATGATTATATTAACATTAAGAATTTCTGTTTATAAGGATGCTTTTTAAAAATTATTGATCGTATTTCCATCCAGAGGTTATAGTTATTTTTGAGAGAGTCAGTATGAAAGGAACTGACTCAACCATTGGGGAAATGTTATCATTTTAAATATTTATGCTGCCCCATTTTTTTCTCCCTTATTCTTTCTTTTTGTCTCTTTTCTCCAGTTATATATATGTTTGACATTTGATCTTCATTCATAGATCTCTTTTCTTTCTTCCTCCCTTTCTTTACTTCTCCTCTTTTCCCCCTTTCTTCTTTTTTTCTCTTTCTTTCCTTCCCTCTGTCTCTTTCTTTCTCTCTCACTCTCTCTCTTTCTTTCTTCCTTTTTTTGTTCATGTTTTTTTGTTCAGTTTAGATAATTCCACTGACCTGTCTTCAAACTAATGGATCATTTTCTCTGCTTTTGGCAGTTTTCTAATAAACACATCAAAATATCTTCATTTGGGTTACTGCGACTTTTCTACTTCTATTAGACACCCTTTTTATTGTTTCTATCTTTCTCCTGAAATTTCCCATTTGTTCATATGTTTTTCTTGTCTTTTCCACTATATTCTTTGACGACTTTTCCATATTTTAAAAAGTCCCTGTCTGATTATTCCAACATATGTGAGTTCTCTCAGTCTAAATCTTTTGAATATTTTAATCTCTTGACACTGTGTCAAATTTTCTTTCCTCTGCCTTGCAGTTTTTTAAAAATTAAATATTAGCTATTGTGTGAAAGAGAATTATATAGACTAGAGACAAGTAATTATTACTTCAGTGAAAGGCATGTTACTTCTCTCAGGCTAGCCTGTATTTTAACCTGAGACAGGATTTTTATTGCTCTAATAAGTTCGGTTTATCACAGGTTTTAGTTATTTAAAGGGCAGAATATAGATCAACAACAACATTATCTTAGTAGGGGTCAGACTACATGTGTCCACAGGCTTTTATTCTGCTTATATGTATTTATTTTATGTATTTTTCTTGCATTGCACACAAAAGTTATCAGGTCCTACTTAACTAAACCTAGGTCAGGCATGGTGGTCTCTTTCAGCTCTCCTGTTCCACTCCTAACTGCCTAATGCCACTGCTTTATACCACTGTTTACACTCTTGTTGTCCTATAATGTATTATCCATATAACATAAGAAGCAGTTCAGTTTTCTTGTAATATCATGTCTTTCTGCCTGGAGTGTTCTTTCCTTATTATCTGTGTAGCTAATTCCCCACCTCCTTCAGGTTTTTGTTAAAATGCTGTATTGGTAAGATCTCATTTGATCATCTACTTAAAATTGCAACTGCTCTTATCCCCACTTCCACTGATATTGCTCTCCCCCGCTCATAACTCTTTAAATCTTCTAACGTGCTTATATGGTGCTGATTTATTATATCTATTACATATTTTTGGTGTCGCTGAAATGGCAGCTCCATGAAGGCAGGCATCTTTGCCTCTCTTGTTTATTGATACATGATAAGCAACTGGAAGACTGCCTGACATATAGTCGGCTCTCAATAATGTTTGTTAAATAAATGGGGGCGCCTGGGTGGCTCAACTGGTTAAGCAACTGCCTTTGTCTTAGGTCATGATCCCGGAGTCCCAGGGTCAAGTCCCACATCAGGCTCCCAGCTCCACAGGGAGTCTGTTTCTCCCTCTAACCTTCCCCCTTCTCGTGCTCCTTTCTTTCTCTCTCTCTCTCTCTCTCTCAAAAAAAGAAAAAAAAAATGAATAAATGAACACATTGCTAAAGCATGAGGAGTCATTCGGTAATAAGAATCTGTCACAGAGGTTAAAATTCTGATATTTACAGAATTATTTAGCATACATCATCTTTAAAAGCAAAGGATTTGAGGCTCAGGGAGGTAGGGGAAAATAGAGAACTATAATTCATAAAACAACTAAGAAAAATTCATGTACCTCTAGGTCTCAATATTCATCTTCTAAGTCTCATTTTTGAATAAAATTGCAGGTTAGTATCTAGCAGAATACTTGAACATAGAGGATATATTAATTTTACCACAAATGTGTACATAATATATCAAAATAAATGTGGATACAGATATGAATATATGTGTGTGTAATATAAAAATATTAGTGAAACTAATTGTTCAAGAATGAAAGTAAAAAACTTCATAAAAATGTTATTTTGTTATTGTGTTTTTTTTATTAAATTATCAGAATCTCTTAAATTTAGAAGATTTATGATCACTAACTTTGTCTCTCTCTCTTTTTTTTGAGAGAGAGAGTGTCTGTATGAGTGGGGGTGGGGAGGAAAGGCAGTGGGAGAGGGTGAGAGGAAATCTTAAGCAGGTTCCATGTCCAGTGTGGACCCCAACCTGGGACTCGATCTCACAACCTTGAGATCATTGCTGAGTGGAAATCAAGAATTGGATATTTAACTGACTGAGCCACCCCAGTGCCCTTAAAATTTTCTGGTTTTTTTTTTTTTTTGTACATAAGAACTTATTTTTTGAAAATAAAATGTTGAACTTTTATTTTATTTATATATCTTATATATTTTAGTATTGTAATGACAGAGGGGCTTTTAAACTGAAAAAAAAAGCCACATTTCTTTACTATTTTACATATAATATTCATATATTTATCTTAATTAAACATCTCTTATGATTTAAAAGTAAATCTATTTATACTGGTTTACTTTATAAAGTTTGATCCACAATTTTATTTTGTATAAAGTAATTTTAGACACAGCTAAGGAAAAAATCATAAAAATATATAGACCCATTCATTTTATTCCATGGCTAGAAATTAATGCAACAGTTTGTCACCTAAGTTCTACCACTGGTCCCATGTAGATGTATCAGAAATAACATTTTATTCTGAATTGATACAAATGCTTGGGGGTAAAATAGCAAAATAAGTAATGTTCAGATACACTTTTGAGAACTTGCTGTATCAAAAGGTAGTAGAAATGAGAGGAATCTGATTTTTTCTTACTTATTTTCTGATATAGGTTACAGGAGTAGAGGTGACTTGATATAAATAGCTTTTAACTCTTCAGAAAATTTTATTTTGAATTTTAGGATTTTTGAGTTTAAATGTTCTAGTTACTTAACTGCATGTAGAAAATGTTAAAAAACGAATTAATGTTTCATATTCCTGTGCATAAATATACTTTTTTCATGAAATTAAATTGTGTATTCTAAAATATTTATGAGAATTAAAAATAATTCTTATCATGATGTATTTATTCTTCCTTTTTTTTGCTATTTTGTATGAAGAGAGACTATTTTTTTTTGAGACTATTTTTAACATTCAAAAAATAAGCCATGTAGTTCATTAATTTGGGGGCCATGTATCTGTGCTTTTGCTATTTTTATTATCCAGACATTGAAATAATTAAAAATAGGTTAAATAATTTAAAAATAATTTGAACAGGAGGAAATAACAGGGAGAATGACAGCAAGTTCAAATATTTTTAATTATAATTTGATAGCTTATATTACATTTGGATATGACAGAATACCCTTAATTTAAGCAGCCAGAATACATTATGATGGACAACCAGATACATAGTCTTTTAAAATTTGCTTAATTATAATAGTCATTCTCTGGAGAAATCTGAACACTGAAGTGTCCTTTTCATCATGTAATGGAATATTAATGTCTCTTCCTCCATTCTCCTTCCTTCCAAATCCTCAGTGATGAGAACTAATACCCTTCTTTTATGCAGATTTTACCCAGAAGGATAAACACAGTTATAATCATATAAGTGTCAGCCTCCAATTCTGCTGCACGAGAGAGAGTAACCTCTCACCA
Organism: Mustela putorius furo; assembly: GCF_011764305.1. Classification (NCBI taxonomy): domain Eukaryota; kingdom Metazoa; phylum Chordata; class Mammalia; order Carnivora; family Mustelidae; genus Mustela; species Mustela putorius. Next base: position 11,840,665 of record NW_025421467.1, on the reverse strand, counting down.
GTTTATGATCATGCAGAATGGCGATGGAGAACAAAAAAGGGACACATCAGCTTTAGTCCCTGGTTGTTTTCCTGCCATGGACATTGATTATGAAAGAACATCCAGTAGTTTCTGATTACAGAATGTAATTAAACTTTTCTGAAATATTACATGACTTACTGTTAGGGAAAAAAAAACCCTCAGTAATATTTGTAATTTTTATAGTCTAGAAGTTTTTACAAGATGGATTTCAATACAAGACAGATGGCTTTTTAACAAGTGCCTCCTACGTCAATGCCCTGTGGTATTACAGGAAATAAGTCATGATTAGATTTTGTTTCATTCTTAATGTTCACAATAAGTGTTAAAATTAGAAACTTGACTGCTGGAGTTTTAAAAAAAATTTTTAATTAATTGCAGAGTATATACCCGATGATGGTGACTATTGGGAAAATATAATTTAAAACAAGACACAATCTCCTTTCAATGCAGAAAATCTCTCCACAAAGATAGAAGAGAAAGAAAACAATTTTATTATTGAATAAACATTAAGCCAGCAGGTGCTGTGTATCACAGGCATTCTGATATGTGATTACAAAGACAGAAAAAAAATCTCACCATTTAAATAGCAAAGCTGATTTAACCCATCACATACATGTTTTTGAGATGAACAATAACTGGTCCTCACACAAAAGGACACGAAGCACCATTTGTCACAGATAGAGCATCCTAAATTCACTTGATAATTGCAGTGACTATCTGCATTAGCTAATTGGCTTTATCCAAAGGAAAATTGACTTGCCCTCTGTTTATGACAAGAGATAATTTTGCAACTTGAAGCAAGGCCCTGCAGACAAGCTTCTACTCTTCCACAGAAACTGGGAGATGGGGCGCTATGTTCTTTATGGATCTATTTCAAAAAGAGAATTCCCTGGTCTCTGAGAAAAATATCCCTTCAAACTGGCAACAATTCATTTAGCATTTAAAAAGACATAAATTTCAAAGGTACAGAGAAAGAACTTAGAATCCTATGTTTTCTAAAGTAAATGTTTTAAGAACCGAGAAAGGGGGAAATTCTCTTCCCTTATTTTCAGGAAGGAGAAGTAAGAGTCTTGTTTTAACTTGTATTTGTCCTTATATGATAAGAATAATTCAATTAGTCTATCTGCAAGATTACTTTCAAAATTAAACACACATGCACACATATAGGTACACATAGACATGTACACATATCTCTGCTAGAAAGGTGATCCTAAGATTAACCTTTCATTAACATTGTATGTAGTGTTTTAACATGTATGTAGGGTTTAACATTCAGAGTGAAGCTATTCCTAGATTCCTATTTCAGTTGTACATATCTTTTATTTTAAAGATGCCTTGGATATAATTTTCTTCTTGAGGTTGCCAGAATGAAGACATTCTTTCTTTTGCCTCTATGCGATCTTCAATTCTAGGGTATCCAAAAGCTAAACTCAACCCTCTTGTATCATACTGGGAGGGTAGTTAAAATTTTGACTGCTTATCAAGACTCATTTTAATTCATGCCATTCCAAATGCATTCAGAAGTTTCAATATTATTTGACCTATTATATTATCATTTTAGTTATTCATGCTGGGTTGTATTAATAAGTATTTTTATTTAGATTTTTTTACAGTACTTTAATGGAGTTTTCAAAGCCAAAATAAGTTGTATGTAACGATCCTTTTAGTCTTTCCTTGGCACCAATTTCCCATTCCACTGCTTCAGAATAACATAGTCTTTGCATAATGGCATTTTACTATTTTACAGAGAAGCATTTTTACTTTAGCTCTGCAATTTTGATTCTGTCAAGATTGCAACTGTTTCATCACTTTGCATTGATTCTGGCAATTCCAATTAAACATGTTTGTTTCATGCAAGACTTCTTTAAGGAAATCCTTTCAAGTAGTAAATTGTCTTTTTTTCTATGCGTAATGAAAAGGATACTGTTGCTTAATCCCTCACAATTCTCTCAATCTCTATCTCTCTCATTCTCTTTCCCTCTTCCTCTTCCGCATTCTTTCTTTTCTTCTCTCTCTTTGTCTTCTTCTCTCTTTTCCTCCCTGCTTCCTCCACAACCCTCTTGAAATTTTTGCGTGCTTTCTATTTCTGATCTTCTGTATTTAATTTCTGATTTTTAAATATTTAAGGCATGATCTGCAGTTAAAACATCCCACTTTAGAAGAAACATTGTATAGCTAAAAATACCCATTGTAATTTTTTTTTTAAATTTTTATTTATTTATTTGACAGACAGAGATTACAAGTAGGCAGAGAGGGAGTCAGAGAGAGGAGGAAGCAGGCTCCCTGCTGAGCAGAGAGCCTGATGCGGGGCTCCATCCCAGAACCCTGGGATCATGACCTGAGCCGAAGGCAGAGGCTTTAACCCACTGAGCCACCCAGGTGCCCCCAAAATACCCATTTTAAAATATAGCTTATAGCAATTAAGAACTACACAAGATGCAAAGTATATTGCAAAACAAAATATCTAGGAAAAAAAAATCAGCAATACTATGAATTTCTTTCCAATTATCTTACCCTCTTAGCTTTCCAAAGGTAACTGCTAGAAAGATATTGTTTATCATTCTCCTTGCATTTCTTTACATGCTCTTACTTTTATACATGATTATCAAAGTGTATATATGTATCAAATTATTCTGCCTCTTGATTTCTTAAAAAAAATTTTATACTCACTACTGTGAGATTCATCCAATTATAAACTAATGAAACAAATGATTTAACACATTTATTGTTCAGTGGAACTTAATATGCTGCATATAATTAGCATTTCAATGGACACTTGGGACCCTTCCATTGTTTGTTGTTACATAAATGATACTATTAACATTGTTTTACACTATATTATATGTATTTGCAAGGGTCTTGATGTAAAAATCATTAAAATTGAGAAAGTGAAATCTTTATTCATTTCTAGAATTTAGGTGAATCTAACACATTTTTCACCGTATTATTTTTTCTCTAATAGACTATTTTTAGAGCAGTTTTAGGTGCATAGAAAATTGAATAGGAGGTACTGAGATTTTCACTGCTCCCACTCATTCTTATAGCCTCCCACATTATCAAAGTCCCCCACCAGAGTGCTACATTTGTTATAATTGATGAACCTACACTGACACCTTATTTTCAGTCAAATTCCATAGTTCACATCAGGGTTCACTTGTGGTATGCAGTCTATGCATTTAGACAAATGTATGTATCCACCATTATATCATACAGAGTATTTTCAATGCCCTAAACTACCTCTGTGTTGTATCTATTTCTCCCTATATTCCTTCCCAACACGTGTCATCACTGATATTTATTTTGTTTACATAGTTCTGCCTTTTACAGAATATCACATAGTTGGAATCATACAGTATGTAGTCTTTTCATATTGGCTACTTTCACTTAGTAATATGTCTTTAAGTTTCAGCTTAATAGCACTAAATGATATCCCATGTTTTTGATAAATTAACATAAAAATACATATCACTCATAATAAAAATATTTCATCTTACTATCATGACTTAGGTGCAAATTTTAAGATAATGCATACATTTAAAGGAAATATATTTTCTTCATAAAGTTGTATTCTTAGTTGTTCTGAACAAATGCTTATCGAAGAAATGTTTTGAGTGTAGAAATAGGTTTGTTAAAACCTATTTAATTTTAGCTTAAGCAATTATTCTGTTTTAGATACCGAGCTAACTTTTAAACCTCAATTATATTAAAATGTATCATGCTCAGTCTTTCATTGACTATAAAAGTAAATTTTATCCTAATAATAGATATTCTCTTACTTCGATAATTGTGACCTTTTCCTTATAATTTTGCCAAGCATAGAATCTGGATGTGGTTACTACAAAGATCCTATCAGTCTCTTATTTTATTTTTTTTTTTTACTAAACCCCTTTATATTTTTAAATAAACTTTATTTTGAGCAATGATAAGTTTACAGAAAAATAGTGAATATAGCAGAAAAAATTTCCATGTATCCCAAACCAGTTTCTCTTGTAATATCATCTTGCATTAGTATAGTATATCTGTCAAAATAAATGAACCAATACTGACACACTGTTATTTTTTTTTTTTTAAAGATTTTATTTATTTATTTGACAGAGAGAAATCACAAGCAGGCAGAGAGGCAGGCAGAGAGAGAGAGAGGAGGAAGCAGGCTCCCCGCTGAGCAGAGAGCCCGATGCGGGACTCAATCCCAGGACCCTGAGATCATGACCCGAGCTGAAGGCAGCAGCTTAACCCACTGAGCCACCCAGGCGCCCCATGACACACTGTTATTAATCAAAATTCATAGATCATTTATATTTCATTAGTTTTTACTTAACATTATTTTTCTGTTTCTGGATCTAAATTAGACATCATATCACATTTAGTAGCCATGTCTGCTTAGGCTACTTCAGACTTGGCTATAGCATCTTCTCAGACTTGCTTTTTTTTTTTAATGATCTCTCTTAAGAGTTTTGAGGAGTACATGTTAGATATTTTGAAAATACTCTTTCTTCCAAAGTGGGTATTCCAATTTGCATTATAGCCAGGAGTTAAGGAGAGTTCGTGATGATTTGCATCGTTTCCAGGAATTGATATTTTCAGTGTTTTGAATTTCAATCATTCTAATAGATGTGTAGAAATATCTTGTTGTTTTAATTCTAATTTCTCAAATACTTCAATTATATCAAGAGACAAGATAGTCTTCTCAATTAAAAATCTCATTGAATATTACATTTATAAGATTTTGTTACTCTGACATTACTTCATCTACTATTTTATATGTAATTATTGTGGGTTTATTACTGTAAAGCAGACATAGACACTGGTGGTTTGAATGAGATTAGGTGGTTCAGGTTCTCTTGGGATTGGAGTCACAAAGGGCTGGGTAATGTTCTGTAGGCATAATGGTAATATGCAATTAAATATCAGGATATAAGATATGTACAGCACACTGGCAGAATCAGTGGACTAGTCATATAGTAGGGTCTGGCAGGTATTTAGGTGTCAGAATGTCTGAAAACATATAAAGCTAACCCAGTTATGAAAACATATAGTATTAACTTTGTGATAGATTATTTTATCTTCCAAAATTGAGTATGTTTCTTAAAAAATACATAAGAACTAGTGAAGTATCCAGTTGTAGAGGAAACTAGGTAGACTTTTTTCTAAGGATCATGCTAGTTTCATTTTAAAGAAACATATTTTTAGAAAATATAATACTATGAAAATAATTTGTGTTGTAAAAATGATTTAGAGTAGAGTCTAGTATGTTTTAAAGTTATAAACATTAAGTTATTTTCCTGAAGATATTTCCATAATAAAAATTTCATGTGGGTAGCACATGACTAGAAAACCTGAATCTAAACACAGCAGGTGTTTGATAATGATTGGCCATTGCTTAAGACTAACAATTTTTCCTGCAATATCACCATCCAAGACCAATATAAACACAGTTCTATACACTTACCACCTTTATAATCCACTGTTATGACAAATAAAGCATATGGCTCCTTAATCAGAGCAGAAGAATCTCATAGACAGTATAGTGACAGGGTTTTAATTTATTTTCCCCAAAATCAAAAACTAGAAAAAGTTTATAAATGATCATTTATAGCAGTAGGAAATATTATAAATATTTGGAAAGTTGTTATAAACAGTGGAAAACTGTTAAAAACAATAGTTGTATGCATAATTCATCAATTTATTCATAATTTATTCATCAATTAATGAAGTATCTTTGTTTTGTTAACAGTGGTGTAGGACGACTAATGCTGGGTAAGTTATCAAATCAGAAAGTAAAATTGCTTTTCTAGATGGCAGATTAGTTTTCAATGAACATAAATACCAGAGTAATGACTGTGAATATCTATTACCAGCAAGGTACAACTAGACATCATTTGAAGCTTTATCACATATGTAAAATATATGTTTAAAGGATTAGTAGAAGATGAAAAATCACCATTAAGAATATCGGTTTAGTTGTTAGAGAATGTGTCCAGGACAATCAAACTCTGAGTTTTACTGACTTATTCTAGTTTTGTAAATTGAGAAAAATCAATAAAGTCTATGGCTCAAGAGGATAAAGGAAGACTCTTGTATTTTACAGAAATAATTCTACTGAAAGCGATCTGGTCTTTATCACTCAGTTGAATAAAAACAGCTGAGAGAAAACCCTGTGTAAGTACAATAAAAAATGTTATCTGCTGAGACTTCAGTGGCTAAGAGCAAACTGATGATTCACTGAAGCCATGTTATGAAGAAAAATAATCAGAAATTATTACCCACAGAGAAAGGGAGTAGATTTAATCATTTATTTTATCTTGTTTAAATAGGAGAAAGGGAGAAATGTCTCGGGTCTATTTTAAGGAAGTCACTTAAATTTTCTTTTTAATTAGGAAGGCAATATATTCTAGAATGATATTATTATGTGTAAAGGAACCAAAAAAAATCATATATAAGCCACTTTCTAAGTTCTAGGCAAAGTTAAAATCTTCAATTACTTATTTCAATTATGTTTAGTTAATTGTGCTTTGTTAACTTTTATCTATCTACATTTTACCCATCCTACCTCTGCCAAAGCAAGTCATTTCTAAAATTATTAATAATTACTGCATTAATTGCATGGTATCCATCACATGGATTTTCTGATAATATTACATATGATATGTTTTCATATTTGTGCTATATGTTAAAAGTGAAAATAAATCCTTATGTAATTATTATTGTATGCAATGATTCATTGTAATTATTTTGTTTAGGTAACTCATTTTATCCCTACATAAGCACCTATAAATGAGCCATTCATAGCATCCCCATTTCATATCTGAGAAACTGTGGGCACTAAAAGATCAAATAACTAACCTGGGAAATGTGGTAGATAGAATAATAATTCCCCAAAGACACATCCTATTCCTGGAATCTGTGAATACATTACCTATTAAGGCAAAAGGAACTTTCCAAGTGTGAATAAGGTTTAAAGACCTCAAGATTATCCAAGTGGTCCCAGCCTACTCGTAGGGGCCCTTTCTCCCACAGTAAATAGAAGGATGTCAATTAGAGAGATTCAGAGATTTAAAACCTGAGAACTTAATTTACCATTGCTGGCCCTGAAGATGAAGAATGGGCAGCAGAAGCCAAGAAGTGCAGTGCTTCCAGAAGCTGAGATTGACCTCCGCTCCCACATCTTTTCTCTACATTCTGAGCAAATAACTCATTGGAATTTTTTTCTGCCTTTCAGTTTTCAACACTTTGATTTCTGCAATAAACTACTTAACATGAAGATTAAATTCATTAGTCCTTTTTCCTTCCTTCTTTTTTCTCCCTGTCCCATGTTACCCACTTGAATTTCCATGTCAATTTCTTCTTGCTTTATTGGCATTTATTATTTCATTAGAGAATCTATTTCTCTTCCATGTATTTCATTGGTGATGGCAAACATTTTTTAAGGCTAACTATTGTATTTTTCAGAGTAACAAAAACAGTGAATAAAATTCCTTGTTTCAACTAATTTAAATATTTAGTCAAAATCCTATACAATAAAAACATTAATTAGGCTGACATAATATACAGAATGGTATTTTCCAACATAACTCATGGGAACTGGAGATATTTTTCACTATTAAGCTTACAAAAATTTTTTTTAATTTTTAATTTTTTATAAACATATAATATATTTTTATCCCCAGGGGTACAGGTCTGTGAATCGCCAGGTTTACACACTTCACAGCACTCACCAAAGCACATACCCTCCCCAATGTCCATAATCCCACCTCCTTCTCCCAAACCCCCTCCCCCCAGCAACCCTCAGTTTGTTTTGTGAGATTAAGAGTCACTTATGGTTTGTCTCCCTCCCAATCCCATCTTGTTTCATTTATTTTAAAGATAAAAAGCGTAAGACACAAGTAAATGTGGAGAAGTTGAAGAGTGTAAGCACTTGTCACACTGGAACTCAAATTGGCTAGGATGTGTCAATATGAAGTCTCTGAGTGATGTATGATGTCACAAATGTTAACATGGAAAAGAAAAGTTTCAGTTATGAACTATCGCCAATAGTTACAAGGCTTACATCATATTTTCTGATATGATACAAAGAATTGTATCATTGTAGCAAATATTATTGCATTTGCAAGAAGTGAGCCTTTGGTAGGTTTATAAGGAGAGTCAACAGGTCACCATTCTCTCTTTCTCATTGGTATATCCCTCTTGTAAAGTGAAAGAATGATTGCAAGACTGAAATTTTCTTTCTATAAATGTTATGAACATATCTCAAGATTTACTAATTTACCTTCCTTAAAACCAGTCACATTAGGCATGTATAGTGTCCATTCTCTAAAAATGCTGGTAAAGAAACATTGTTATATATACATAAAAACAAAACAGTCTGGGTAGTTCAATCAGTTAAACATCTGCCTCCCTCTCAGGTTATAGATCAGGGTCCTAGAATCCAGTCCCTTGTGGGGTTTCCTGCTCAGTGGGGAGTCTGCATCTCCCTTTCTCTTTGCCCCCCTCCCCCTTTTTTGTGCTCTCTCTCTTGCTCGCTCTGTCCCTCTAAAATGAATAAAGTCTTAAAAAAAATTCTAAATCCACATATTAATTTGTACTTTAACCAAGTGTTTACAATTGCCAATTTCTTATCCTCTGCTTTGTCTTGACTCAAGTTTAATCAGCATTTCTCTTCCACATATACCCCTGAACTTTGGCTTCCCCTCAAGCCTGAGCAAATGCTAAAATGCCTACCCTACATCCTCCCTCTATGCACATTATCAAATCCCAAGAATCAGCTTACCATGGAAAAACAAATTTCCTATTTAACCATGCAACCGTGCTGTCTGCTCATTCCCCCTTGCATGCCCAACTTTTCCTTTTTGCTAGGACTAAGCATTTCACTGTTCGATTTTGAAGTGCTTGCAGATTTCTGAAATCAGTGTTCTCATTGCAATAGCTTTTTTGAGTAAAGTGTCCATATTTGGGGTTTTTTGGACATTTTCTACTTGAAAACTTCATCCACTGCTTTTACCACATTATTCAGTTTTTAAAATAGATTTGTAAACTGTTAGGCTATGTCATAAAGTGTCTAAGTATTTCTGTTTCACCATAGCATTCAAAAACACTGATTTCTGGAGTCAGAGTTCCTAATTTCAAATCTCAGCTAGCCACTTACTTAGGCAAATCACTTTAGGCTCATTGAGAGTTTTCCTTATCTGAATAATGAGAAGAGAGATATAAAATCTCTTATATATTTGGTATGATGTTTAAATGAAATAATACTTAAAAATGATCAGATAGCCTATATATAGAAAATACTCTATTTTAGTTATTATTAATATCATGGTATTTCTTCATAATATCTTTTTTAATCTTTTATTTATAAAAACTGAGTGAAAGTATTTTTTTAATGTAAATCTTTTTTTTAAAGATTTTTAATTTATTTATTTGACAGAGAGAGATGACAAGCAGGCAGAGAGGCAGGCAGAGAGAGGGGAGGAAGCAGGCTCCCTGCTGAGCAGAGAGCCCGATGCGGGGCTCGATCCCAGGACCCTGGGATCATGACCTGAGCCGAAGGCAGTGGCTTAACTCACTGAGCCACCCAGGTGCCCCGAAAGTATGTTTTAATATCTCAAAAATCTCACATAAAATCTGAAATTATATTAATTAAATTTTTATTTTTCCAGTGGTAAATTTTATTTTTATTATTTAAATAAAAATAAGTCACATTTTACAAGCAGAGAAAGTCAATTATCATATGGTTTCACTTACTTGTGGAACATAAGGAAAAACATGGAGGACATTTGGAGAGGGAAACGAAAAGTGAATTGGGGGAAATTAGAGGGGGAGATGAACAATGAGACTGTGGACTCTCAGAAACAAACTGAGGGTTTTAAAGGGGAGAGGGTTGGGGGGATGGGTGATCCTGGTAGAACCTGGTATTAAGGGGGGCATGTACTGCATGGAGTACTGGGTGTTGCACATAAGCGATGAGTCTTGGAACACTGCATAAAAACTAATGATGTATTTTATGGTGACTGACATAACACAATAAGAAAATAAGTGATATATTAAAAGCAAAATTATTAGCACTTAGGGAAATAAATTATTTTACAACTTATCATTGAGTGGGTGCTTTTTTTTTTAACCAAAAAATGACATCAACAATTATTACCAAAACAACATGTACTTTATTAAGCATACTACTAACTTTGTACCTAGAGAGCTGACTTGTCTTTTCTATGCTGAGTCCTCACAGACTCAGTGGATGTACATTTGAGAGAAGGTATATATATTTACATAATCTGTGATCAAGAAAGAACAATCCCACTGTAACTAAAATGAAATTTCGATCAGTTCAATTAGTCAATCTTGGAGTAATTCTAGTAACTCAAGTTTCATGAATCTACAATTTCAATATCAAAGGTCAACTCAATTATATACTGATTTCAGAGCAAACTATATCACTGTTATTGGACACAAATACGAGTAGATATATTATGAATAGATCATATTTCAATGCTTTTTTTCTTTAATTCACTGGATCTATTTCTTTTAGCATATTCCTGTAACAAGTAAAAATAATAAAAGATTAAATGTTCAATTTTACTTCCCTAAGGGAAAAGACATTCTACATTTTCCCCTAAGAAACCCAGTCATGAAATACCTTAAGTGAAAAGTTAAATGATCATATGGAATGTTAAAGAGCAAAAAACAAAGTTGAATATTAGATCTATTTCTATAAAAAAGATGTTGTAAGGTTGTCAAAAGTTATTTTAAGAAAGTGAATAAAGAAATCACCTTTTGGTGATGATGCTGGCACATCTCTCAAATTATTCCATCAGAGACAATTGTGGTAATCTTGAGCTTTGGCTTTATGACTCACTTTAACAGTATCTGGTACAGATTTCCAGTGAGCTCTGATATATTATTGGCATAATTTAATAATGAATAATTTTCTCTTACAAAGCCTTTCCCAGTAGAACTTCTTTCATAAAGATTTTAACCTGTTTGCATCCTGCTATTCAGTAGCTTAAAAAAAAAAAAAAAAAAAAAAAGTTCTCATTGCCTTTCTGTGGCTGTCCTGATCCTAAAATGAGATTTTTGTCTGGAAAGATGAATTGATGGGACTTGATGACAACTGTAATTCTCTGCCTCTTAAAGACTACTACTTTATTATCCTGGTGGCCATCACCATGATATCAAACTTGTGATACAGTAGAAAAAAAGTCTGAAACTAAAGACATAGATATGCTTTATTCATAGAGCTGGTATTCACAACACCAAATCTTGTCTTTTAAGTAAATTATATTAATCAAATTAAGGTTTTAAATAATGTATTTTTCATAAATGAGTTATAGATTCTAAAATTTATGTCTATGGCCCCCTGGGTGGCTCAGTGGGTTAAGCCTCTACCTTCAGCTCAGATCATGATCTCAGGGTCCTGGGATTGAGTCCTGAATCGGGCTCTCTGCTCAACAGAGAGCCTGCTTCCTCCTCTCTCTCTGCCTGCCTCTCTGCCTACTTGTGATTTCTCTCTCTATATGTCAAATAAATAAAGTCTTTAAAAAAATTTATGCCTAATATGCAAAGTATTTGTTTTTGATGAATAGTAATACCATTCATTAATCTTTTGTTGCCCAATAGCAGCCTCCTGGTGACTCTGTAAATAATAAATGAGAAAATACAAAATATATTCAAAATACTCTGGTTAAAAGTGATCATACTGAACTATTAGAATCATGATGTTGAGATATGTTTTTCTTGGTGTGCCTGGGTGGCTCAGTTGGTTGGGTGTCTACCTCTTGATTTCCACCTTCATGATCTCAGTGATGTGAAATCGAGCCTGTATGGGCTCCATGCTCAGTGGAGGGAGTCTGCTTGAAATGTTCTCTTTCCTTCTGCTCTTCCTCCAGTAAAATAAATTTAAAAAGATCTTAAAAAAAAGAAATGTGTTTGTTCTTTCTTAAAAGAAAATGGGTTTAAAATTATCAGCTCCTTTATTTTAAACTTTTCTTCTTCAGATTTATGACTTATTCTTACACAAAAACAAAGCACCAAGACCATTTGTGTACAGTATCAATTCATTATTTAGTTTATATATGGATAATAACAAACATGGTAAAGAAGTTCAGAAATTTAAATATTTTTTCATTAAATTTGATTTTAAATTGATTTATCATAATCAAGTCAATGGAAAATATCTTTTGTATATATAGTCACATTTTCAAGCCTATCCATTCTTATATATTCGTTGATAACCATTTATACTAAATATTTAATGGGTGTGAATATATATCATCTAAACTGTCTCCTTTTCAAGTTTTTCTTTTATGTGTCATTCTTACACATGTGAGGTATTTGAACTACAAAATACAGTGTTTAGACCCAACTATATTTTAAGATTGCTTAACTATTACTGTATCTTTCATATTAAAGCATAACAGTCAGTAGGAACTTATGCCAAAACAACCTTAAGTACAAAGCAGAGCACAGAACTATGCTATGACAGACTTAGAAACCAAAACAAGTGAGACTTAGATCTTCACTTACACCCCAGTTCTTTATGACATTTCATTTATGCTCAAGATTTTTTAGTAGGAAAACCTGAGACAATTTCTATAAAGAAATTTATTTTATAATTACATTAGTCCAAGTCATAATGAAATTTCTATTTGGTATAATGCTGGTATAATTGGATTGATCATAACAAAGTTTATAATAATATCAATGATCATATGTATTGGGTGATTGAGCTTAAACTTTCAAGATAGCCTCCGTATGGAAGTTAATTAGCCAGAGGAAGAACTAGATGTAGTGAACAATTTGTTAACTGTTACAGGTTGGAGAATTAGAAAAAAATCTTTTTGCATGTACCCATGCTTCTGTATGGGAAAACATGTTAAACTGAGGGTGTAAATTTATGTAAAATTAAAACAACTATTGGGTTTTGTTTCCATGCATCTCTTACCTAAATGTATAGAACACCATAATAATTACAATATGATCAAGGTTCACTATCCACAGGAGCAACTTATATTCGTGTTTGAGTTCAGTGGCCAGAGGACAATGCTATCTGTAGGTTATTTCGTAAATGTACACTTTAGGTCTCATCAGAGGCAAGTGAATGTGCATAGATTAAGGCAAACACAACAATACATCTCAAAAGATCTTTCTCAATATAGGTATTAGCTTAGGGTGGAAAAAAAAAGTTTGTTTTTGAAAGCCAGCACTTTTAGCTTTTCATTTTGCTTCCATCTGGAGGAGCATACTTAACAGCCCATCTTGGGTCAATGAATGTTTTTTGTTGTTGTTTGTTTGTTTGTTTTTCTATTTTTCTTCTCTAGCACGCAGTATAACTACATGGTGAGTTTGTTTTATTCATTTTTCTAAAGTTATGTTACATGTGCAGGCTAATTACAATTTTTTCTTTTCCTCTCGAAAGAATTTTTTTTCTTTGTGACCAACATAGGGCAATACATTTTTTCCTCAGTAGATGTGTCTTTTTCAAAAGGAAATTCAGCTTGACCTTGGGCTCTAGACAAGTGTCAATGTTGGTACTCCAAACACATTATAATCTGAGTTATAGAAATGTGCAGATTGATACAAATTCCCCAAAGAACATGGTATATTGAAAATCAAGAGCAAAAAAATGTACTGACAGAAAATAAAGAAGAAAAAAATTCAGACATGTTGGGACAAAAGATGAAGGAAAACATAAAAGGAAAAAGCAGGGGAAAAAGATGAGAGAGAAAAGGGAGGTTGGAAGATAGGTTTATTTTATGTACTCAGAGTAAGAAAATAAGGACCAGGAACTATTTCTTTTTCCTGAATATGGACACAATCACGTGCAGTAACTGTTCTGCAGTAGGAGAATCATAATTCACAGAAGGATGTAAAAAAGATCAAAATACAAGTAACAGAAGAAGGCATAAATGCATATACAGATACTATAGGGCTCTAGGGAATAACTTAATTATTTGAGACTTTAGAGAGTTCTTAAACATCAGCTCACTCTTGCTTGCAAAGGAACATACAATGTTTGCTCAGAGAAGCAAACAGTGCAGTTGACTTTGGGATGTTTTTGGTTTCCTTAGACATGGAGATTATGCATTTTAGGAAGAAAGGAGAAAAAGTTTGCCAATAAATTTGGAGTAGGAAATTGACCTTTAGGAAAAAGACAGTCCAAACACATACTAGGGTGGAGTGGTAGCCACTGTTCTAGTTTACTTCTGAATGTGACTATTAATGAACTCCCTGTGGCTTCTGGTAAAACCTAAAAGTACACCCAAGTCTGAAGAGATCATTATAAAGGCTGACAGTGCCAAGAGAACTCATGCCTAGTAGGGATCAAGTGTGAGGGGCAAAGCAGTGCTTCTATTAGATTAGCTACACAAAATACATGCTAAGCAACAACAATCACATTGTAATTTTAAAAAGCCAAAACAATATCATAGCAGAGTGCAGACTTAATACTAAATACCAGCATATCAGTAGATGTCAAATTGCTATCGTCTTCATTTTTGTCCCTAACAGAAGTCAGTGTAGTTACTGAGTGATGGTAGTGTGGGCTAGGAAGGAGTTTGAGGTTTAAGAACTATAGCAGTGAGAGAAAGCCCTAAGATGCCTATTGTGGTTTTTCCACATTTAATATCTCTAAAGTCAGAGTGCATTGTTCCTTGGCATCCACCTTAAAGTTATTGGTTAGAGAGCAGTCATGGAATTTTCATTGCCTGCTCTTGCATGCACTTGCTTGTTTTTCCTACTGGCACAACAGTATAATTGCAATTCCTTGTTATGAAAGTCAAAATATTATTAAAGAAACACTTTGGGCAAAGAATATGAATATTAATTGTTTTCTGAAAACCTTTTATTAAAACCTCCAGTAAGATCAGGTAAGCAAAAGCATCAAAATATGCAGAGAGGGTGTCATATCTTGGAAAACATTTTGAGAGAAAAGTACTATTATAGGAAATATTGCATCACTTGTACTGCATATAGACAATTATACTCTGTGAATAAACATATATATCAGTGTCTCTTAAGTCAAAAGGTGATCCAGAAAAAACAGGAGACCCAGAGGAGCCAGACTCTGAAAATGTGAAAGTATTAAGACCATCCTAACAAATATATTTTGTTTATATTATCTTTTTCATGTGTACACAAATTTGTATTATAAAACTTTGTATGTAATTCTAAGAGTTCCTCCAATGGGCATAACATACCTAACTTAAAAGAAAGAATACATTGACAGTAAATTTTCTTTTATACTGGATCATGAAAGAGGGGAAGTGTTATAATTAAGTATAAGAAAACATGGTATTAATAAGTACTATATGGGTAACACAGAGGGCCCACAATGATTGTTGGAAAAGAAGGGGATGTGAGGAAATGAAGTCACCTTTTGTTAGCTGGAGTATAGCAGGGAAGACAACCTCCACAGAAACTGCTTCAGAGTGATTAAACAGAGAAGAGATTTTATAGAGTTTTGAGGAGACAGGCATACTTTGAAGACATATAGCAAAAATTTTGAGAAAACAGCAAATATTAAGAAGTATTAGCAACAAATTCTCCTGACCTTGGTGAACGTCCTTGTGAAGATTATTTTGAATTCTCTGCCAAGTAAATCATATGCCATGCTTTCATTCAGAGATTTATCTTATTCTTTTGTTTGGAACCTATTTCCTGATTTCTTCATTTTCCTTGACTCTCTGCGTTGGTGTCTGCACAGAGACAAAACAGCGACATTTTCTTAGTCTTCATGAACTGACCTCATATAGTGGTAGACTTTTACCAATCAGTCTGGTTAGAAATTCCGAAGGCCTTTCATACTTGCATGGTAGTTCAACCTGCTTTCTTTGTTCTTAGTGCTGTCTAGAATATTCTGGGTTCCATCAGTGCTGAAATGAGTGGAATCAAAGCCACTTCCTTGGGCAGTCCCAGAAAAGTTAGATCATGGAGAGTCTTCCAACTATTTCCCTCCTCAGGGAGAAGCTGGTGTCTGGCTTTTTTATTTTTTATTTATTTATTTTTTTTGCCTGTTTTCTCTGTGTTAATCCAGGGAGAGGGGCTATCACAACAAGTTGCATGCTAGATAAAACTATCATCTTTCTCACCGGACCCCAGATTACTAGCATATGCCAGGGCTCCTTAACACTCCAAGACAGTCGAAACAGAAGCCAGTCGTTTGGGCAGCCCCCAGAAAAATTGGGGCATTGGATGTACGGCACAACTCTTTGCTATTCTAGAAAGAAGCTCAGAGCTGTTTTTTTGTTTTTTGTTTTTTTTTGTTTTTTTTAATCCACTTGATTTGTGCTAATCTGGTGGGATTGGCTATATTCAGTGTCAGTCCAAAATTCCATCTCTGTTCTTACTAGCTCCTAGAAGGATAGATTATCTAGGTCCTGTCTGCACTCTGTGACAAACAAGACTGAAATCAGGCCTTTGCTAGTTATAGGAAACCTATGGAGTTGAAAGCACAGACTAACTAACTTCTTCCCTCCATAAAGAGTGAAATAGGACTTCTGTATTCCAGGGAAATAAGCATTTCCAGCTTACTAAATATTGCCAAATGGACCTCCAAAATGATGTCTCAATTAACTCTTCCTCCAATATTCCATGAATCTCTTTTTTTTTTCTTTAGCCTGTTTCTAAAGTCTATTAGCCTAGTCTATTAGCCTGTTTCTCTAGTCTATTCCTCAATCATTGTATTTATTCTTACATATCACACTGTTTCAATTTCCGTGTTACCAGACTGGCTCCATTGGTTTCTGTAAGACCTGTCTCTCTTTTTTTTGTTCATCATTATCTTGGTCATTCCTGGCCGTTTTTCTTTCCACATAATTTTTTTGAGCAGCTTACCCAGTTCCAAATAATAATTATAATAATAGTAATTAATAATAATAATAATAATAAAAGATGCTGTCGGGTTCTTGATTGGGATTGCATTAAATTCCACAAACATGAGGTATCTAAAAATAGTGAAATTCATAGAAGCATAGAGTAGAATGGTGGTTTACAGAGGTTGGGGAGAAGGGGAAATGGAGAGTTGTTTTATATCAGTTTTAAAATTCCAGTTATGAAATTATGCTGGATAAATAAGTTCTAGAGAATACTACTGTACATATAACGCCTATAGATAACAATGCAACAAACATTTAAGAGGGTAGATCTCACATTAGTGTTTGTACCACAATAAAAAAGGAAAGATGAAAAAAATAATTTTTTCATATATATGAAATGTGTGTGTGTGTTTTCTACATATACTCTCTTTTCAAAGGATTGTTATATTCATTTTGGAAAGCTTCATAAATGATCTGACATATTCACCCACACTCAAGAATCTTGTTTTGATAAGATTAAGTTGAATTTTCTCCTTAATGTCTTGTATATCTAATATGACTATCTTTGATCTTTCCCTTCTTTTTACTGGCATTCTTTGTTCTCTTTCTTTGCATTTCTGTAAAAGATGCATTCACCTTCGTTTTCATTTAATTTTTGACTGCACCTTCTACTGCATCTTTGTTGTCATATTCCTGATGTCTCTTTGTGGTTTTCTTTTTATCTAAAAATTCTATTCCATTCAGCTTTTAATCTTTTAAACCTATTCTACCAACACTGTCTCTTTTAATCTTCTCTTGGTGTCCCTCTTTGTTGTGGCTCTTGATCTTTTGATTCCGTTTCCCACTTTATCAAAAATGACTCACTGTCCTGCTTTGTCTTATGATTAAGAACCTTAGATGAAAATTATTTTATAATAACTAGAAGAAAGTTATCACAGGCATAAAACTTTTTAATGACATGCTAATACACTAGTTTACTGTCAGATTCAACTTAATTATGAAATACTCTCTTTTGATTGAAATATTTCACATTAATAACAACCTACTTCATGCATATACTACCTTCCAAAATAAAAATATAATGATTCCCCCAAATCACAAAATAGGTGGAGGGTAACCCAGTTAATATTGGTCTATAGTGTATAAAGAAAAGGGAAATAATATTCTCCTTGTTCACATAAAACTTACTTTTTATTTCTTTATAATATAATACATATATATTTAATTCCTTCAATAGTTCTGATGGCTGTATTATCAATAATCACTCGTAAATCTATGGAACAATATTGCTAAATTGCAGTAATTGATTGTAGTAATAGTAAACCAAAAATCACTTGGTATATATAAACTTCAAACATTGTTACAAGCAGAGGGAGCTAAGTCACAAAATGTTAAAAGAAATGTTATGAGTGAGCGTTAAGTGCAGGTTACCAATTTTTGCATTAAGTGCTTTGAAACTCAAGACTAAAAGCTAGAATATTAATCAAACAGGGAATTTTCCCATCAATTTTTCCTATAAAATATAATCTATATATATATATGTGTGTGTATATATATTTATTTTTTAAAGTCACTTTTTGCTAAACATAATATAGTAAATGATTTCTATTTTTGTTCTGCCTTCAAATCTAAACCATATTTACACCATAGCTGAAAACCTACTATGAGTAAGACTCTGTGCCATGTTCTGATACCTGAAGTTGAATAAAGCATAGTGATTTATTTGACTAATACTATAGACTTACACCGTGCTGAGTGCTTTATATGTGTTAATTCATAAGATCCTCATCCTTACTTCAATAATGTGAATTATAAGATATATATCAGTTGACCAAAATATATTTCTCATATATCTTTGGTCTTCATCCACAATTCCTGTTTCACAGCTCCCAAAACCATTGGAATTTTCTCTGATAAAAGCAATGCAAACATCTTTTGTTCTCAGTTCCTGAAAACACTTCAGAGCCAGTGAAATGGTTATATGGTTATTCATGACAAGCCCCTTTGCACGAGGAATGGGTTTATGTTAATGGAGTTGACTTTTAGAAAGCTCCAAGGATGGGGACTGGTTGTCAGGGGAACCAACTATAAATTAGGGGGTTGGAAATTTCAGTTGCACCTCCTGATTTCCTGGGGGTGCTAGAGGTTGAATCAATCACTAATGTCCAACGTGTTAATCAATCATGACTAGGTAATGAAGCCTTCATTCAGTAAAAGAAATCCAGATCCATATTCACAAAGAAGGGAATCATAGAATTTCCATGTTTGAGGAACCAGAATGCTTCCACATGACAGGCCACACCAGAATGCTTCTACAGTGCTGGGCCACAAAGCCCAGGAGGACAGAATCTCCTTCATGTGAGACTTTGCCCTAAGCATGTCTTCATTTGACTGTTGATTCCTACCATTTAATATTCTTTGTAGTACATTGGTAATCTAATGAGTAAATGAGTTTCCTAAGTTCTGTAAGCTGCTCTAGCAAGTTACTCTAACCCAAAGAGGGAGACTGCGGCAATTCCTGATTTATAGCCAGCTGACCAGAAGGACAAATGGTAACCTGGACTTGTGATTGGCATCCTGATTTGGAGGGCAGTGTTGGAACCTATATTGGTCATCACTTAGTAGAAAGCAAGCACACAGGTAACAGAATGGATTTGGGATTGGCACCTGAGAAGTGGAAGTTAGTCTTTTTTGCCTGAGACCTTTATCTGTGGACTCTAAGGTTAGTTCCAGGTAGATATTGTCAAAATGAAGTTGAACTGGGTTGAATTATAGGACACCATGCTAGTGTCTGAGAACTGCTTGCTGGTGTAGGGAAACCCCTCTTCAAACACTAGCGTTGGGTCCAGAAACTGAAAAGACTTATTCCCCCTATATCTATTACTTTTTGATCAACTCTTTCCAGCACTACATATATATGTGCTTCTCATCTATAAATTATTTATAGTCATAGAAAAGATGAGAATATAGGATAAATATAAGATATAATTAAATATAATAAATATAATATAAATATATAAGAATATAAGAATATTTTTAAAATGTATCTTGAAGCAATCTAACATTGGTGAAGGGGGAAAAAACAATTTAGAATCAAACTATCATGGCCATTTTGGCCTTAAATGAAGTATCATAATTCATGCTGGTTGGAACTAACTCTCTGGACTGATTTTTTACTTGATCCTGGCTTCTAAGGGTTGAACATGGAAAAATAATACTTTCCCTACTTCCTTAGTTCTAAGAAAAAGAGGTTTCTGGAGTAGGTAACAGTCATATTTTAGTGAGTCTTGCTATGCCAGTTACACAAAGAATTGAGAGTGTGCAGAGATAAGTTGTTCTCAATTATAAACAACAGATAATTAAATATCAGGGAGGAGGGACACCTGGGTGGCTCAGTGGGTTAAGCCTCTGCCTTCAGCTCAGGTCATGATCCCAGGGTCCTGGGATCAAGCCCCACATCAGGCTCTCTGCTCCACGGGGAGCCTGCTTCCTCCTCTCTCCTTCTGCCTGCCTCTCTGCCCACCTGTGACCTCTGTCTTTCAAATAAATAAATAAAATCTTAAAAAAAAAATATCAGGGAGGAGGCATAAGATGTGTCCCTTGTAAAAAGGAAAAACAAAACCCTAAAAGTCTGAGAAGGGCAGACAATAGGAGGAGAGGCTTAGAGAAACCATGGTCTACCTGGGTGTTATTTATTCTTTGGTGTTGTTTCTGTTTATTAAATGCAAATGTCTCTGTAGTCTCCAAATTTCAGTAGAGTCTGCTACACAATCTTTATTTATTTGTTGCTTTTGGTGGAAATGAAAGAAGAACCATAGTCTCATTTCTGAAATAACATCACCTGGAACAGGAGGAGTTATTCAAGATACAGATAAAATATAAAAAATCAAATTAACATTACTGAGTCATGAGTTCTTGTGTAGATGTGGTAAAACAAAAAACAATGATGACAAAATAATTTAAAAAAAAAACACCTCATAATATCCTCAAATACCCTCCATTCATGACCAATCTCTGACGAGATTAGGGAGTTAGGATAGTAAGGAATTTAAAACAAGAGTGAGGTATGATTTTTTTTTTAATTATCAAAGGAAACCTCACTAGAAACATTGAAAATATATTATTATGTATGTCACATATTTTATTGCTATCTACTATAGTCAAAATATTGAACATGTTATAGTAGGTCTAAATTACATAGAGTTTTGAAGAGGCTTGATATGGGGTTTTATCTTTTACAGAACAAATAGGAAGCCTTTGAAGTAAGCAGGGGATATAATGAAATTTAGCTTGAGTTTTTGACCGGATGCAGAATGAAACAGATTTTGAGGAAGGTCAGAGTGGCTGCTGGGAGTTCAGCAAACCATTTTTACACTAGTTGAGGTAGAGAAATAATAGGTGCGTAGGCTACTTTGACAAGATTGCTAATTTGTGTATGAATGTGAGTTTGTGTGTAAAGGGTGTGAAGACTGGTAGGTAGGAAAGGTGGGCAGAATCAGTGGACATTTAGGGAAAAAAAAAATGTACCTGAAAATAAAGCTTCGATGATAACAGAGACTTCCAGTGACTGGATAAAGCAAATGTGGTGCATCCAGACAGCGGAGTACTATTCAGTGATAAACAGAAATAAACTGTACATCTGCACAGAAACTTGGATGAGTCTTAAGTACATATAGCTAAGTGAAATGTCAGTCTGTAAAGGCTACATTCTGTATAATAACATGTACACATTCTGGAAAGGGTAAAACTATTGAGATAGAAAATATATCAATGGTTGCCGGGGTTTTGAGAAGAGCGGAGATGAAAGAAATGAAGCACAAAAACATTTTTAGGGCAGTAAAACTATGCTGTATGACATAAAGATGCTAATTAAAATGCAAAATTTTTTTCATGTCAAGTGATTTTTACATGGTAAATGGTGGACATACGACATTATGTATCTTTCCAAACACTTAGAATCATATAGAACACAAAATGAACCTGAATGTATGTGGATTTTTAAAAAGTCAATTAGAAAATCCAGGAGTGCCAGGAAGCACAGGAAGCTGTACAAAAAGAATTCTAATGTGTTAAACAGATGTGAAAAAGCCTTGGTGGGACAGACCAAAGAGGTGCTGATTTAAATCACTTTGGGAATTGCTTCTGTCTTACAAACTATAGGCAAAAGGAGTGATGCATAAGCACTGTACTTTAAGTGATAAAGCAGTGTCCCATGAGGATATGGGTCAACAATTCTAAAAGCACTATTTATGTATATTGGAATTTAACAATTTAAGTAAATGGCTGTCTGATTGTGAGAAATAGGTTTCTAATTGTTGGAGTGGGAGTGAGAGGTTTGATAAGCAAGAAGAGGAGGCTAGGTGGTCCAGGTGGTAATGGATTAAAATTGGAAACATCAGTATGAGTGACATTTGGCTAAACATAGATTCAGATGGTTACATTTAAAAATATATATAAATATCTGTATAATCACTGATTAGAAAACACATATATATTCCATCACTGTTTCAGATAAAAGTGTCTGGAAACAATGATACTCCTGCAGCAACAAGTATACTTAGTGCTCATATCTTGGTTTCTAATAATGTTCTTCAATACGAGAACAAGAAATTTCTAGATAAATCAGTGACTCTAAGACCATGGGAAAATAGATGAGATGGGCCTGGGCATCTTAAGGTTCCAGAAAGTAAGAAAGTGTTAAAACAAACAACAACCAAAAAAAACCACACCCCACTATAATATAGGAATATGTCAAAAGGATATGGGATCCAACTGAAAGAGTGCTCAATGGGCAAAATCAGAACAATTTAAGCAAAAACCAATGTATTGGATTATAACCCAGTGTAGCATTAAAGTATCCACATATTTATAATGATATAAACAAATGATAGAATAGAAAATAGGTGAGAGAGAAGGGACAAATTTACTATGCAGAAGAATTCCAAATAAATTATTCTCCACATTTAAGGAAATTGCTGATAATGTCCCATTCAAGTGTGGGCCATACCTAAGTAGATTCCTTTTGAAAAGTAACATATGGAGAGGGAAGGAAAAGGGAAACAGTACAGTGGAGAGACCTGAGATACACTCTCTCAGCCAGGTGATCAAGTGTGGCATCAACAGTGACAAGTCGTTTTGACAGTACATATCCTTTATAATGGTGTCATGTAAGACATTAGTAGCTGGGGAAGTGGGTGTGAGGTAGGTGGTAATTCTCTGTGTTATCTTTGAAGTTTTACTATAAATCTAAAACAGATCTTTTTTTTTAAAAGATTTTATTTATTTGTAGGACAGACAAAGTCTGACATAGGGCTTGATCCCAGGACCCTGGGATCATGACCCGAGCCAAAGGCAAAGCCACCCAGGCACCCCACTGAGCCACCCAGGTGCCCCAACAGATCTGTTTTTAAAATAATAGTGATGCTGCTGTTGATGATGACAATCATAGATTTAATACCTAAATCTATTTTTAATTTCCTGCAAAATATGGAATTCTGTTCTGTGCAAACTGAGACAGTATATTAGACCCATTTCTGGCCTCATTTCTTCTTCTACTGAGTCTGTACCAGATGCTTGACTCCCTCTTCCTGTATTTTATAAACCTTTTTGCCTTATAAAATACAAACTGTGAATCAACCTCCCAGACCTCCTCTTCTTTTCTATACTTTGAGACTAATTTCTACAAGGAAAAAATGATATTTTGACCAGACCTCTATATCATTTGGGTCCCAAATAACTTCCAAAATTTTAGCATGAAGTTGTAAGGGCTACATCTCATCCTTTTGTATCTTTCATAACCTTGGTACTTTTCCATAGCCTTAGGATGAACAGTGCCTCCTTCTCACGGCCATTGTTTCCATGCCTGCACAGACTTCTTTTCTTTCTAATTTCCTCTACTTCACCAAAATATCTTCTGTCTTCTGTGTAGTTAACTATTTCTTTCTACTCACAATTTCCTCAATTTATAAACATGACCAAAAGATATTTAGCATATAAAACCAACCAACCAAACAAGCAACAATAGCAATGATAGGCATATATATTCTCTCCACTTCCTCATTTCCTTTTCATTCGTTGTCTTATGCATTTGGCCTTTCCTGAAGAAAGTCCACTGACAACATTGCCTTTGTCATCATTAATCTCTGAAGTTTTAGGGTCAATGACTAATGTAGTCTTTATTTTCATTGCTCTGAGATATGACACTGTTTCTATTCCTAACTTTAAACTCTTTTCCTTGTCATTTATTTGACATTTTTTTACAAGTTCACCTTTATTATAATTATGATGTGGGGTAAAAAAAAAAAAAAAAGCAGGTAGAATCATAGATAGTGATTGAACAGTGAGAATTTTAGAGAAGATGGTAAGAAAGTAGTTCTCTCAGAGATAAATTCGAGCAAAGATCAAGCCATACAATGACATGAAGACAGGCAGGAGGGATGTTTAGGGCACAGGTACAGAAGGTGCTCAGGTAGGGAAGCAGGAACAAACCTTGAGTAATGCGGTAATAAACAACATGAAGGCCAATGTGGTCAGGTTAGTGAGCTAGAGTTAGGCACACGAAAAAGGGATAAGACATCAGAGAGCTGCAAAGACCAGGTTGGTGGGACTTTACGTAGCAGGAAGATAATAGTTTATAGTATTCCGAATGTGTTGGAGTGGTGTGTCGTGATAGAATTCTTTTAAAAGATAATCTCAGCTATGTAAAAAATTGACTGTAGTGAGATGAAAATGGAGATAAAGAAATTTCATTTGGAGGCCAATGCCATAGCCTAGCTAAGATGAGGGTATTGTAGGAGAAGCTGAGATATTTCTAGCTTCATAGTTTAAGGACTAGCTTATGTTAAAACTATTTTGTTAATTCAAATTAAATCTTTAAAAACTCAATAGACAAAATACACATTAAACAAACTTTATAACATTTTATTGCTATAGATACAAGTGAAAATGTGACAGAGAATTAAAAATGAAACTGACTTTGTATTTTATGCACATAAAATATTTTTGGAAAATTCTGTAATTTCATAATACCAAAGGAATTTTTCCTTCAAACGCAAGCTAACAAAATGTCCTAATGTTGACAACCCCTATCCTCAGGGAGTTATTATACTTTCTTTATTGTGCCTGTTTCAGCCTTGTTTTTAATTAATTGGCAGCTTAAAAAAGTATTTTTGGATAAAAATACTTGCAGTATTGTATAAAAATGCAAGATATTTACTGTAAATATAAATATTTCAAATAATAAGATTATTCAGAAGCGAAGGAAATAGAATAAGAACATTTTTACATTCACAGTGTAATACAAAATGAAGATTAAGGAATATTTTTAACTTTCAAAAATCTTTGCACTGGCAAGATTATTACTTTTTTTTTTCTTTGCTGTCTGTGTGAAATGGGTTAATATTTTCTTGATAACTTATGAACATTCTTTTTCTCTTAGGTTTTTTCTCTTATAACAAAGAAGCTACCAGCAGGTAAGAAATTTCAAAGTAAATATATGGGCACATGAACATTTTTGTATTTCTTTTTTTCTCCCTCACAAACTACTGTCCTTGTGGGAAACTTTTATGACTTTTTAAAATTAATCTTTTTGGAATTATCTTATTTCTCCTATTTCAAAGAAGACTTCCTTACCTGTGCTTATTCAAGAAATATAAACCAAGGTATTTTATTAAATTTTAGCTTTAGCACTGCAGGAATGTACCCAGTATTGATTTGAAGTTTGAATAATGGGAATGATGTGATTCATTAGAGCATTATTGTAAGTTGTATTAAGGGAGAGGAGTTGGTAAAGGACATTAAGTCATCAAACTTCCTATACTGTTTCAAAGTTTATTTATTTATTTATTTTTAGTAATCTCTGCACCCAATGTTGGACTCCAACTTACAACCCCGAGAACAAGAGTCCCATGCTCTTCTGAGTAAGCCAGCCAAGCACTGCCCCTCCTATACTGTTTTAGGAAAAAAAAAAAAAAAGAAAAAAAAATCCAGGTATCTTGTTATTCTATCTTTTACCTCATCTGTAATATACCTACATGCATGCATACATATATTATATATTGTTTTTCTTTAATAACTGAAAACTACGGTGTTTGTGCTAGAGAAGAAAATGTCGTTGTCTTTACCATTATGTTCCTCTTGTTACCTCCTGTTTCGTGCTCTTCTGATCCTTCCACCGAACAGCAAATTCTGAACTGAGGAATCCTTGGTCCACCAAATGCCTGGTATACTGCTAGGTTTGAGTAATTTTGAAAGATATTTAATTTCAGCCTTTTAGGATTTAATTTAATGAAAACTACTAAACCCAATAAATCCCATGCTGGGAACTGACTCTAAAATATTTGCTTTTATGAAGGGGCAAATCTCTATAGCAAAGACTTTCTCCTAAGCATCTTAGACATTTCTTACATTCAGTTTATCATTAATAAATACTCTAATTGATGTGCTAACACTTTAATTTAACAAAGTCCTATTTGAAACACAATTATTCATTAACATGAAATTAAAGAAGTATAGTTAATTTTTTTTTTTTTGGTTGGTTTACAGTACTTTCAGCTTCAGGTCATGGTATAGATTTATTGTTCAAATTGAGTTCACTGAACTGTGAAGTGTGGGTGTGTATTTGAGAGCTGTTGGAAAAGGCTTTCTGCATAAATGCCTGTAGGAGCAATCTGTTCATGTTCAAAATAGCATTCTCTTTTCACTTCTTATTTCTTACATATTCTGTGCTTTATTACTCTCAATATCACCCACTTAAAATATAGGCATTATTTCGCAATTCTTGAGAGAATTTGTTTAACACTTTTACTATTTTCACTGGCCTTGCTAGCTATATTATTTTCTATTGTAACTTCTCTGAATATTGATTTACTTCTAAATTTGAATTTTAGCATCTAAGTTTGCCAAAGAAATGCTTTATCTGAGAATATATTTACTAGGTTCTTGATATAGGGCAAGCAGTAATAATGTTACTTTTGTGTAGTTGGTTTCATGAACACTTTAGAAATTTCTATTGTATAAAAACCATACAATAAACCTATTCATTACAATGTCCTGAAATTTGATGATTCACCTGGACAATAGGTAAAATCATTAATCTGTGGGTGAAATTAAAATAAATATTTGTCTGGCTATAAAAATGAAAAAAAAAAAAAAACTTAGGCAATGACACTAATCCCCTTAAAAAGAACTCCATTCACCTTGTAGATAACGCATTTTGGTAAATTGCTCCTCTCTCTCCCATTTGCTCATTCAAAATCTCTTTGTCATTCCTAATAGCTATCTCACTTTGTCTCAGCCATAATTTCTAAACCACCAGCATTACTACCCTTGCAACATTCATTATACTGTTTACTTTTCTCTGTCTCCCAATCCAAGCTGCCATCATCTCCCACAGAGATGTTTCAAAAACTCTTCTAATTGATCACCCCTCTTAAACAATGTTGCTGGCCACAGTGCCATCTCCAAATATGCAGCAGAATCATCTTTCCAAATCAAATTATAAATATTAAAAAGGTGTTTAACTCTTAGTTTTCTTCTCAGATGTCATCACATAGAGGTGGTCTGCTTGACCACCCAATATAAAATTGTTCTTACACTTTTATTTTCTAATAAACTTCTTTATGTGTCAAGAGTACATTGTTTCTCAGTCTTATATATGTAGTTTCCAGTATTGAAAGATAAATTTTCCATAAAAGGTAAAATCATGACTTTCATTCAAATATAAAAATGAACATATGCTAAAGATTTTATTTTACTCATCAATGAAGGAAATAGAAGTTGTAACTGGTTTAAAAGAGAACCTGAAGAATAGAGACATTTATAATTCAGTAATACTTAAAAAAAATATGGACATGGAGACAAAACTGGTTTCCCTCAGTGTGGGAGTAAAACATCAGGACAGAACAGAATCTGCATCCTTTTCAGATACCTACTACTAATAGAGATGCAAAATAGCTTGTACCAAAAAAAAAAAAAAAAAAGAAAGAAAGAAAGAAAGGAAGAAAAAGAAAATTCATGTATAAAGCTAGGATAACTAACCTGAAAGTATATATTGTGTATAGATAATACAGAGATCTCAATGAAGCACAAATTTCTCTCTATTTCAAAATAATGCCTTGTCAAGAGCTAGCACACATAAAATATGACTTTTTGAAAGATTCCTTCTTTTATGGGATAGTCTAAAATGCATTTAATATTTGCAGTATTTTTTGGTTATTTACAGTAAAAATATTTACTTAGAAATACTGTCTTGCATTTAAGTTCTTCTGAAAGAGAAAAAAAAGTTTGTAAACCTATATTAAGCTAATTATAAACTACACCAGATAATTTAGAAATTAAAATAAACATAAGTTAGTATAATTGTTCTTTTGGTAGACAAAGGAAATTTAACTATAAAGGCATTAACTTAGAACTAGATATACAGGTACTGTACTTGTGTCCACACTGACTGAAACTTGTAAAATAATAACCAAATGATATGTATACTATTAAACAAGATTTCAACTTTTGATCAGCAATAATACTTATTCTATAAATAGCTGTCCATCATTTACATAATTCATTTATTTTTTATATTAAAAAAACACATTTCTAAGTATCATGTATGTGAGCTGCTGAATTAACCAATCATGGAACTTTCTAACTATATTAGTAGCAAATTGCCATATTGGATTTGCTTACTGAAGTTTTTATTTTGCATTTATTTACATGCACCCTAAGTCATCCTAATTATTATATCATTCAACAAAGATATAATAAACTCATGCTATGGGTTATAATGTGGAAATGTAAGTGAAAGAAAGAAAAAAATACAACATGATAATCAACAACAGATTCAAAGATATACAAATATGGCCTTTTTCCTAATTTGCCTTCCAAAAGTGGAAGTAATCATAAGTTAGAGTCTGAGTATCTACTAAGCTATGTATTATTTTTAATCTAATTGTTAATCTATTTTGATATTGAAGTGACTTGCCCAAAGTCATATGGGGTTTCTTTGATAGAACAGAGATATAAACTACATGTTTAGCTTATATCTCTTCTGGCTTTATTTTCATTTTAACACACTAAGAAATATTTATAGCATTTGAAAGAAATTTTGAATAATGGACTAAATTTTAATAGATTTCAATGAAAGAGTGGGGTAAGATTTAGATTGCAATTACTGTTGTGCTTTTCTTATAACTAACTAGATGTAAAATTTCTGATCTGTCCTTGACTCTCTTAATATTTGGTCAATAAATAGATAAAACTGTTCATGTCTTCTCTGTCCAGAAGGTATTATATATAAACCTTATTTTCGTAGTTTTTTTTCTTAAAGATTTTATTTATTTGAGAGAAAGAGAGTGAGAGAGCACAAATAGGAGGAGGGGGAGGGGCAGTGTGAGAGGTGGAGGGGGAGGGAGAAGCAGACTCCCCACTGAGCAGGCTGCCAAAGGAAGGGCTTAATCCCAGAACCCTGGGATCATGACCTAAACTGAAGGCAGACACTTAACTGAGCTACCCAGGTGCCCCCCTGTTCTGAGTTTATAAACCTAATGCTTACAAGGCAGTATTTAGAGAAGGTGCATTGTATTGATGATTTATGAGAAAAAATAGTTTTATATGTCAACCTATATTTTTATTTTTATTTATTTTTAATTTTTTATTTTTTTATAAACATATATTTTTATCCCCAGGGGTACAGGTCTGTGAATCACCAGGTTTACACACTTCACAGCACTCACCAAAGCACATACCTTCCCCAATGTCCATATACCACCCCCTTCTCCCAAACCCCCTCCCCCCAGCAACCCTCAGTTTGTTTTGTGAGATTAAGAGTCACTTATGGTTTGTCTCCCTCCCAATCCCATCTTGTTTCATTGATTCTTCTCCTACCCACTTAAGCCCCCGTGTTGCATCACCACTTCCTCATATCAGGGAGATCATATGATAGTTGTCTTTCTCTGCTTGACTTATTTCGCTAAGCATGACACGCTCTAGTTCCATCCATGTTGTCGCAAATGGCAAGATTTCATTTCTTTTGATGGCTGCATAGTATTCCATTGTGTATATATACCACATCTTCTTGATCCATTCATCTGTTGATGGACATCTAGGTTCTTTCCATAGTTTGGCTATTGTGGACATTGCTGCTATAAACATGCGAGTGCATGGCCCCTTTGGATCACTACGTTTGTATCTTTAGGTCAACCTATATTTTTAAAAAGGTATTTTGTGGTTCTTCTTCAAAGAAAAGGAACTCATAAAAATTATTATATTCAACTCGTTAATTGAAATGGGAATCAGCAAGATGTTAAAAATTACTTCAAGGAGCATTTGAAAAAATAGGTTCATATAAGGCAATTTAATAGATGACTGGATTAAATAAAAAACTGGTTAATATCTAACAAGGCCATAAAATACAGCCTGCAGAATATTTTGTTTTATCAAAAATAGGTTATTTTTAACTTGACAGGACAAAAATCTACACATTAAGATCTTTCCCTTCAGAGTCATAAATCAGCCCAGACAATAGAAAGTCAAGCCCAGAATGCACTTAAAAACACCCAGTAATCTCTCTTACCTATTTCTAAGCTTTGGATAAATTTTATGACATATTCCAGTAACAATTCATAGAGAAGTTACTGTCTGTTGTGACGTTACTATCTGTTGTTTTATTCATAATATTGTCTGTAGGAGTGCCTCTTTGTGTCTGCCTGGTGAACTTGGAATCATTCTTCAAAACATCTCTTCCACATTTTACCTTCTCATGGAATCTTTTCCAAAAACCTGTCCCTCCTTATTAAATATGAGAGCTCAGAATAATGGATATAGTCTGATAGCATTTTGGAATAGAAGGGAGTTATGACCCATAATGGTAAAGAGAGTCACAAAAAGTCAGATAAAGGTGGAAGAGACAGATCTAGGGTATATGGAGCCCAAACTAGTACAGTATCTGTTTAAGGGGCACACAATCAGTGGAAAAAAATAAATAAGTCGGTCTTCTAAATAAACAAGTCAGAGGTCTTCAAATTCAGTGTCCTTGTCATTGCACTTCAGTAATTCAAATAAGGCAATGGGAAAAGTGATATTTAACCTTTTACTTTCTAAATTGAAATGCATTACTAAAGCAGTAAGAGATTTGTTTTTTAAAGATTTTATTTATTTATGTGAGAGAGGGGATAGAGAGAGAAAGAGAGAGAATGAGCAGGGGAAGGGGCAGAGGGAGAAGCAGACTCCCCATTGAGGAGGGAGCCGGATGCAGGACTCTATCCTGGGACTCCAGGATCAAGAACTAAGCCAAAGGCAGATACTTAACCTACTGAATCAGCCAGATCCCCTGAAAAGGTGTTCATTTAAATCAATTAGATTTCCTATTTATCTATTCTTGTGTTTATTTTACTTTTTATAATTTATCTCCAAAATAAGATTTTTGTCTGGGTTTTATAAGATACACAGAAAATAAGTAAATCATTTTAGCTACATAAAAATGTATCAGTATTATGCAAGTATGAATATTCATCTATAATTAAAGAAACTATGTAATACTTAAATATTAATTTTGTACCTGTGGATTGAAAGGTGTATATTGTATATCTCTAGAGCTTAATCTGTTTCCATTGACTCATATAGGATTTCTTTACATACAGATTCTAAAAAATGTACTGTAATGTATTAAATGTTTATTCTCTTAGTTTTCCATATAATTTTAAAGAAGTATTTTGCTTTTATTGATTTATTGCAGTTTCAATAAAATTCATTTACAAGGGAGGTCCTGTGAGAAATAAATTTAACCTAAATTTGACAAATGTGAAGTTCTATTTCCCTGCAATACACATCATCACAGTTATTATTGGGGGTTATCATATTATCTAAATAGAAGAGTTGATTTACTGTGTGTATATGATGCAAATTAATATACCAGCAATGATTAACACAGATTACATTAAAAGAGTAATTGAAACCCAAGAGAAATCTTTGATAATGAAGCTTAGGCAAATAAACACTGGTGTAAATAGTGACATGCTGGGGAAGAGAAGGGGGGGAGGATCACATGAGGAAGCAAAACACCATCAATGATTATATTGTAATCCTGACACTGTTCTAAGTTTTATTTTTTTAAGATTTTATTTATTTTTTTGAGAGAGAGAGAAAGCAAGAATGAGGCAGGGGTGTGGAGGGGGTCTGTGGGAAAGGAGAAGAAAGGAAGTGAAAGGGGGGAGGAAAAAAATCTCAAGCTATCCTTTTTGAGCACTGAGATCCAACCTGGGGCTTGATTTCACCATCCTAAGATCATGAGTTGAGCCAAAACCAAGAGTCTCATGCTTGACTGACTGAGCTACTCAGGTACCCCCTAAGTGTTTTTCATATATAAATGTAACTAACACGGTGTCTTATATTTTGATCTGCATTACAGAAATTCATGCAATGTATGTGAAATTAAAAAAAAATTAGAAGAGCATTTAAATATAGGGTTTTATGATAATTTTTCTACTAAAACGAACCAACAAACATGAGAAATTATTAATAATAATACTAATTTCAAGTGTGAACTATTTTGAATAAACCTAGTATTATAAGGCACAACTATAAAATAAAATAATTTATTTTTAATACATGTAGCGGCATTTTTATATAAAATAATGGTGAGGTTGCAGGGAGACTGAATTACTTGCGTGTTGCTGATAGGAATGTAAAATAGCACAGCCACTCTGAAAAGCAGTTTGGTACTTTCTTAACAAAACTAAACATACAATTACTTTCAACCCAGATATTATACTCTTGGGCATTTATCCCAGAGAAATGAAAACTTATATTCACACAAAAACTTACACACACAAAAAAAATGTTCATAGCAGCTTTATTCATAATATCTCATGTAGAAAACAACCCAAATATCTTGCAACAAGTGAATGATTAAAGAACCATAATATGGAATACTATGTGGCAAGAAATAGGTATAAATTGCTGATATAAACAACAACCTAGATGAAGCTCAAAGACATGTTAAATGAAAAAAGTCCAGTCTCAAAGGTTACATGACTTCTTACTTCAGTTCCGACATCTAAAGAGCCTGAAGTCATCACTCCCATATTTACAACAAGAAAAAAAAGCTGAAAACTGAAAATCAACATTTTTCCTAGATTTATCAGCAAACTGAAGTTGCAGTTGCTGCTTCCAAGTCTGGAAAGACAGGCAAATCAGGGAAATCATGTCCAAGATGTACTTACATGGAGCAGAACAACTGAAGCCTTCCATTGGCTTCAGCACTTATGTAGTAAGTATAATAAATTGCTGGAGGCAAAATGTGGACTGACTTGAAAGTGGAAAACAAGAGGCGCCTGGGTGGCTCAGTGGTTAAAGCCTCTCTGCCTTTGGCTCAAGTCATGATCCGAGGGTCCTGGGATTGAACCCCATATCGGGCTCTCTGCTCAGCAGGGAGCCTGCTTCCTCCTCTCTCTCTCTCTCTGCCTGCCTCTCTGCCTGCTTGTGGTCTCTATCTGTCAGATAAATAAATAAAATCTTAAAAAAAAAAAAAAAGTGGAAAACTCTTGGAGCCACATTCTTAGTGGGGGTCCACACTTTCATAAGTTTTACCTTCAGCAACTCCACCAGACTCTCACAAGAGCCAATAATGGAGGAAGGGGAGAAGTAGTTTTTGTGAAATACCCCCCAGAGCACTTTTATAAAAGAGTTACTTCCCAGGGAAAAAATAATTTACCAGAACATTGTTCCACATTGGGGGTGGGGGGGCAGGAGGAGGCACCTACTCTCTTCCAGCCCTGTCTAGTCTTCCTGTCTCCCCTAAAGGGAAAAAAGCTAAGATTTAATCATCAGATTCTAGAACATCCCCTTACCTTCACACCTAATGACCATGCCAAGAGGGTTCTAGTATAGTAAGAATGGATTACATTGGAAAGAGTGACGAGATGCATATTCTATCTAAAGAGGAGTTAATAGGGAAATCCAAAGACAATAAAGGGTATGGAAACACGGACACTAGAGAAATTTGAACCTCTGGCACCTTTAGCAGTAACAATTATTAAACATAGCAGAATCCAGCATAAAACCTCACATTAAAGTTCTCTTTACCCAATACATCATGACTGACTTTCAGAAAAATTCTAAGGCACACTACAAATAAAACAGAGGCGAAAGCATCAGAATCAGACACCTAGCTAGATATGACAGAAGTTGTGGAATTACTAGATAGGAAATTGAAAATAATGGTGATTAATGTTCCAAGGTTACATACTCCATCATTCAATTTATATAATATTCTTGACATAACAAGATAGAGAGGTAGAGAACAGATTAGTGGTTGCCAGGGATTAAGGATGGAATTGGATATGTGTGTCTATAAAGGGGGGCATAGGAAGCCCCCACACCCTTTATTTTCCCGTGGAGGGGAGGAGCAGAAGGAGAGCGGGAGAGAGGATCTTAAGCAGGCTCTTGCCCATTTGGGGCTCAATCTCAAGACCCTGAGATATGACCTAAGCCAGAATCAAGAGTCTGGTGCTTAACTGACTGAGCCACCCAGACACCCCAAGGGCAGCATGGGAAGCCTTATGGTGATGGAACAGTACTGAATCTTGACTGTAGTATGAAATTGTGTAGAACTAGATAAACACACACACACACACACACACACACGCACACAGACCTCACACACAAGAACTGGGAAATCTGAGTGTATTTTGTAGCTAGTATGAATGGTGTATTTCTGGGTAGGATATTGAACCATAGTTATGAAAAGGTTATATTTGTGAAAACTTTTGAAGGTACATGAGGCATCTCTCTATATATTTTTTGCAACTTTTTGTGATTCTGTAACTATTCCAAAATAAAATTTATTGAAAAAAGTGAAAGAAAATGTATGTGAAATAGGTTTGTCTGTTTTTTAGATACTTTTATTTTTTTGAAATATTAGATCAGTGAATTAAATTTGTAGCTTTGAATGTGAGAGGAATTACTATCTTATTCTTATTACTAAGCACCCATTTCCCATATTACTAAATAAACATATCATTATAGTCATTAAAGTAACTGGTTCTCTGATTTTGAAGTAAGACTGGGGAGGGATATTACACTTTTTACAATGATAATCCTATAACTCCCCCTTTTTGGTAAAATTAGCTATAAAAATTATGCCAGCCTCTTTTCACTATCTCAGTAGAGTCAATATTTTCACTATTATATTATATATTTAATTTTTATAAGGAGGCAGCAGACCACCATATTCAAGGATGGTGGTGAATAATATGGTTTAGTAAATTCTGGAGATAGTTACTAAAAACAAGTGAGCAAACAAAAAGTTCAAAAATAGTTGGAAAAAAAGAATTTTTAATGGATACAGAGCATCTAAGTATGATTCTTTTGAATTATATTATTATTTTTATGTAAAAACATTGCTCATATGTTTTGTTGTATGGGTAACATCTTGAGAATTTTCCTCAAATGTTTTATACATATAGCTTATTGAATTTTCAGAAGTTACATGTACATAACTGCTATTTTTTTATGTTTAATTTCCTGGGATATCTGAGTCTTACGAGGATGACTCAGTGGTAGTCAGGTATAAATACCCTTATAATTTGGCCTCAGTTTGGGATGTCTGGGTGACTCAGTGGGTTAAAGCCTCTGCCTGTGGCTCAGGTCATGATCCCAGGGTCCTGGGATTGAGCCCCACATCGGGCTCTCTGCTCAGCAGAGAGCCTGCTTCCTCCTCTCTCTCTGCCTACTTCTGATCTCTGTCTGCCAAATAAATAAATAAAATCTTAAAAAAAAATAAGTCAAGCGGAGAAAGACAACTATCATATGATCTCCCTGATATGAGGAAGTGGTGATGCAACATGGGGGCTTAAGTGGGTAGGAGAAGAATCAATGAAACAAGATGGGATTGGGAGGGAGACAAACCATAAGTGACTCTTAATCTCACAAAACAAACTGAGGGTTGCTGGGGGGAGGGGGTTTGGGAGAAGGGAGTGGGATTATGGACATTGGGGAGGGTATGTGCTTTGGTGAGTGCTGTGAAGTGTGTAAACCTGGTGATTCACAGACCTGTACCCCTGGGGATAAAAATATATGTTTATAAAAAATAAAAAATTATATAAAAAAAAAAATCTGGCCTCAGTTTACACCTTCAGATTCATCTACTGCTGTCATCCCTGTTAAACTTGGTGTTCAGCCACACCAAACACATTTTTCCTGCTCCTAGATATTTGCAAGGTTTTTTGCATTTTATGGAATATTATTTTCTGTTTGTGACATGGTTATGGGGCACACGATTGTACAATTGCCACTCAGACAAAACTAGAAACTGGTAATATTTTGGATATTATTGGGGTTATTATAATTATGTTTGATGCTTTTCTTTCCACTGTAACACTGCCAAGTACCCATGGCAAAGACATCTTGTTTATCTTTTTACCCCAGGCCTAACAGATTTGCTGGCATATAGCATAGTCCAAATGGTGAATCAATTAGTAGCAGATATGCAAAGTCACCACAAATCTGCACTTTTTCATAAGAAGGCTTTTATTTTGGGACACCTGGCTGGCTCAGTCAGTTAAGCATCTGCCTTTGGCTAATGATATTGGTGTCCTGGGATGGGTCCCCAAGCCAGGCTCCCTGCTCAGTGGGGAGTCTTCTTCTCCCTCTCCCTCTGCCCCACTCCTGTTTGTACACACATACACACACACACACACACACACACACACACACACTGTCTCTCTCCCCCCCGACTCTCTCAAATAAATAAAATCTTAGAAAAAAGAAGGCTTTTATTTTCATAGTTGGGAAGCATTAATCTATGTAACATTATGCCAATCATTTATTTTAAAGGCAGCTCTATGTACTATGC
Organism: Mustela putorius furo; assembly: GCF_011764305.1. Taxonomy (NCBI): domain Eukaryota; kingdom Metazoa; phylum Chordata; class Mammalia; order Carnivora; family Mustelidae; genus Mustela; species Mustela putorius. Next base: position 11,803,993 of record NW_025421467.1, on the reverse strand, counting down.
TATTAAGTAATAAGGCAAATGTCCTGCAATTTTTTTAGTTGAAAAATGATCTGTAATTGAGCTGTTTTTTGCCAGTATGATATATTTTCTTATTTCATTACATGCTATCTGTGGAGAAAAGGGACCATATTCATTTCACTATGTGTCTTGGTTTTATAAGATAAAGTAGGACAAGATGGTAATATTCTGTATTCTAAAGACAGTGTAATCTTGAGTAAATGGATCCTGATTAAACAAAATGGACTCAAATTTTATATGTGACCTCAAAAAACATTTTACATTCTTAGGTGAAATCATTTTTTTTTTTTAAGAAAAGCTAGAAAGGAAAAGAAATGACCCATTTTTAACCATAAAAAACTTATTGGGGATAGAGGAAGTTAATAATTTGATAAGCTTGGAAAATTTTTACCATAAATGTGTATTTTGTAGATCTAAGTATTCCTCATCTGCTTTTTCCCCCCTATAGTTAAAATTACTTACAGAAAACTGCTTAAAGAGTAGCATTTTTACCAATTAGTGATTTCAGCATAGTGGAGAGGCAATTGGGAGGTTTCATGGGCCTAAAGTTCCCAAGAACATTTTATAGATTGAGGTTTCCTCTTGTGTCTAAGAGTCATTGTGGTGCATGAATACCCAGGTGCTCAACTGTATATTTGAAATATAGTCAGTTGACTACATTTGTTTGGGTCTGTATCTGGGCTCTCTATTCTGTTTTATTAACCTGTCTATTCTTTCACCAATACCACAGTCTTTGTGATTGCAGCTTTATAGTAAGTCGTGAGGTCCGGTTACCTCAGTCCTCTGAAATTCTTCTTTTTCAGTATTGTGTCTACAATTCTGAGTCTTTTGCCTTTCCATACAAACTTTGTAATCAGGCTGATATCCACACAAAAACTTCCTGGGATTTTGATTGGGATTATGTCTAATCTTTCGAGCAATTGGGAAGAACTAATATTTTGGCAAAACTGAGTTCTCAGTATGAATGTGGAATTCTCTCCATGATGGAATATCTCTCCATTTACATAGATATTCTTCTATTCCTTTCATCAGATTGTTATAGTTCTCCTCATACAGATCTTCTACATGTATTACAATGGCTATATTTACACCTAAATATTTCATTTTTGCTGGTAATGTAAATTGCATTGTTTTTAATTTCAAATTCCAAGTGTTCATTGAGTAAAACAATTCATTTTTTTGTATACTAACTTTTTAAGCACAAGAAGTTTTTTGATTGATTCTTTAGATTTTTTACATAAACAATCATGTGTTTTGTGAAAAAGACAGCTTTAGTTTCTACCTTCTCAAATCTGTATACCTTTTATTTCCTTTATTTGTCTTATTGTATTAGCTAAGACTTCCCAGTATGATGTTGAATGAGAATGATAAAAGAAATATCCTTACCTCATTATCAGTTTAGGGAGAAGGCATTTAGTTCCTTACCATCAAGTGTGATGTTAGCTATAGATTTTTTTTTTTTTGTAGATTTTATCAAGTTGAGGAAATTCCTCTGTACTCCTACTTTGCTGAGAATTTTTATAATAAATGGGTGGTGAATATGTCAAATGCTTTTTTAAAAAATTTGTGGATATGAAATGTGATTTTTTTCTTTACCCTGTTAATGTGAATTATATTAACTGAGTTTCAAATGTTGAAACTGCTTAAAATTCACAGGAAATAAACCGTATTGGTGATGGAATTGTTTAACCACCTCTGAGCAGTATTCTATCATGTATCTTTGTTCTGTTGCTTGAAGGAGGTGGAAGGGAAAGAATTGCAAAAGGTGTTATGTTAGCATGTTTGTGCTTGGACATTTTCAGACAAAACCATTTTTTGTATGTTTTGTGCATTTTGTTTTGCTGTGTATATAGTGTATATAATGGACAAATGAGTCCTAGTTTTGCAACATCTAGTCTATAGATGTTGAAGAGGTTGCCAATGTATGACAAATTAGTAAAATTAGCACGTTCTATACACATTGTGTTGAAATTCAAAGGAAAGCTTTTCTTCTGTAAATGACTTTTGGATATGATATTTCTTTATTATCCTTTTATTGTGCATGGGATCAGTATTGAACATCACTTTTTCATTTCTGATATTAGTAATTTGGTTATTCTTTCTTTTTTTTCACGACTAGAGCTTTATAAGCTCTATTATTGCAAATAATCATTTTTTGCCTTTTTAACTTTTCTATTGAGTTCATGTTTTCAATTTCATTGACTTCTGATCTAATTTTTATTTTTATTCTTCTAGTTACCTTAGATTAAGTTTTGTCTAATTTTTCTAGTGTCCTAAGATGGAAAGTTATATTGTTGATTTTAGAAATTTCTTCTTTTCCAAATATGTATTCAATGCTATAAATTTCTCCCTGATCTCTTTCACTCTATCACATAATTTTTATTATTCATATTTCCATTTAATTTAAAATAATTTTTAAAAGTTTTGTTTTGGGATGCCTGGGTGGTTCAGTCCACTCAGAGGGGAGTCTGCTTCTTCCTTCTCTATGCCTTTGACCTTCCCCCTCTGCTTGTGCTCACTTTTTCAAATAAATAAATAAAATCTTTAAAAAAATTGTCTTTATATTTCCTTGACCCATAGGTTATTTCAAAGTGTCTTATTTACTGCTTAAATATTTTGATATTTTTCATATACCATTTCATTACTGATGGAATTTCATTGTGATTTAATACCATAGTGACCTGATAATATACTTTATATGATTTTTATTCCAAAATTTGATTTTTTTTCTCAGAATACAGTTTATCTTGGTGAATGTTGGGTCTAAAAAACCTTGGCCAGTTATACTCTCAAATAGTTTTTCCTAAGAAGCAGAGAATACTCTGGCATGTTACAAAATGGTTCTTTTCCACTGCCCTTGCTGGAATCATTAGGGATTTTTTTTTCTCCTTTATTCACTATGAGAACCAGGTAGAGATCCAGTGGGTAAAACTCAGAAAAGTGTGACTTCAGTATGTATTTAAGCATGTGATTTTTCTGGAAATAGGGACTTTCTATCTGTAATCAAGTTAATATGATGTCATTCTGAATTTGAGTGGGCCCCAATCCGATGTTTTAGAAAACAGAGGGGGATTTGAACGATGACACTATTTCAAGTGAATTACAGACAGATTGGAATGCTGCAGCTAGCTAAGAATATCAATGCTTACTGGCAACTATAAGAAGCCCAGGGGAGAATTATGGAGCAGATTCTGCCTCTGAGGCTCCAGAAGTAACCAGCTGTGTCAGGGGTTTGATTTTTAAGTTCTAGCTACCATAACTATGGTTTCTATTATTTTCAGTCACCTAGTTTCTGGTATTTTGTTATTGTGATCCTTAGTAATTAATATAATGACTCAAAGATGTGTCTAGTTTCTCCTGTTATCAATGTTGACTTTGTTTTTTTTTTTTTTACTCTTCTATTTATGGAGTAAACATATAAGTTCTTATATATGAATGCTGTTTCCTCTATTCAGCTCATTATTATATGTTTCTGCTACCGTGTCTATTCCCCTAAGTGCATTTCTCAAAAGCATGAGATATACTGTAAGGAGAAAGAGAGAACTGACTGGTAGTGGCCACTATAACTATTCAGTAAGAAGCCTTAATAACGGTGCGGTGATGTTTTCCATTTATAAGAAAGGGGAGGGGGCTGCACAAAAAAATTCCCGTTATTTCTGAGAAACAGATGACCATGTGAGTTATAGTGAGATGCAAAAGGCACACTGAACTGAATACCAAACTAAAGTAACTCATCCTAGGGGCACATGGATGGCTCAGTTTGGTGGAACATGTGACTCTTGACTTCAAGGTTGTAAGTTTGAGCTCCACATTAGACACAGTTTACCTAAAAAAATAGGAAAAAAAGGTAATTTATCATCATAGTAATCAGGTCTTGATGGACAAGTCATTGGAAGGCAAATGCACTAAATAATGAGTTCAAATGGAGATGAAGGGAATTATATTTTCATTGTCTCTGAATGAGGATTGGTTAGTTAAAGGCTCCTTTAAGGAACAAAGGCTCTCATGTAGAAGTTGTGTAAGTATTCCTTATTCTATCAATTCTGGTCTATTTTAATTAGAGTCTTCTAAAAAACACAATGACTCCCATAATTCTCCCTAACTGGGCAGAGTCCTAGTCAAAGTGTTTGATGCTATTGTTATGTATACTTGCAGTTTTAGTGGCCTGACTCTAGATTAATAAGGAGGGTCAAATGTAGAATGCAAGACAACTTTATTCCCTAGTTTAATACGGCTTATAGTTTCTGTTACATGGCCAGCTGTGTTCCACATTAGCAAATTTGTTTCAAATCAAAACATTTGTTTTAATTGTAAATTTGGCATTAAGACGAGGAAAAGAAGGAAAGAAAAATTTTTCTGTCACATAGATTAACAAAAATATTGGAGTTTTTCCAGAAGATAAAAGAAGGTGTCCATACAGGAAGAAATTCCGTTAACTTTGAGTCCACCAATGAGTACTTTTGCTGTGCAGGAAATAATTCAGAAATGCATACTCCTTGATGTTTAATGTTGGATTTTAAGTTGGATACTATTCTGAGCTTTAGTCACTTTCCATTATCCACAAAACTTCAGTAAAATTAGTTTTCCTTCAAAACACTACATTATTTATAAGTTGGTGAATAAAGGCAGAAATGCAAGCATTGCTTTTATCGGACATTAGGGGGTAAGATAGTAAGAATGGAATAGTTATTAGGGGCATATCAGAAATTTGTAGTGATTGAAAAAGATAGTATTTTAAAATGCTTACCACCCCACAAATAACTTCACACTGCGTATGCTCAGAAATATTAAGGAAGGAAAAATTACATAATGTGAACACTAGTAATTTTATTTGGATATTAAAGGAAATGATGCCTATAGGATGCAAGAGATATTTGAGGAAATTTGAATAATTACCTTTTACATGATTGTAAAGAATTCAAGAGTCATTTAATGGGTTTTTAGTATTTTCCAAAAACTGAATCTGAACTGTTAGAAACTTTAGTCCAACAAAAGAGAATGATATATACAAAATTTATAATAGTTCAATGTGTGGTATAAAAATATTTTTAGGATCCTAAAAGAAGAGATAATTTAAAGATGGTAACAGTAATTAATCATGATAAAGTTCTGGAAAGAAACTAAGGATACCTAAGATTGAAAATATGTGAAGATATGAAGATAGGAGGGTATAAAATTTTAAGAATAAGATGGCAAAGGGAACGAGCATCAAAATTCAGGAGGTTCAGAGAATGCCCCTCAAAATCAATAAGAATAGGCCCACACCCCGTCACCTAATAGTAAAATTTACAAGTCTCAATGACAAAGAGAAAATCCTGAAAGCAGCCCGGGAAAAGAAGTCTGTAACATACAATGGTAAAAATATTAGATTGGCAGCTGACTTATCCACAGAGACCTGGCAGGCCAGAAAGAGCTGGCATGATATTTTCAGAGCACTAAATGAGAAAAACATGCAGCCAAGAATACTATATCCAGCTAGGCTATCATTGAAAATAGAAGGAGAGATTAAAAGCTTCCAGGACAAACAACAACTGAAAGAATTTGCAAATACCAAACCAGCTCTACAGGAAATATTGAAAGGGGTCCTCTAAGCAAAGAGAGAGCCTACAAGTGGTAGATCAGAAAGGAACAGAGACCATATACAGTAACAGTCACCTTACAGGCAATACAATGGCACTAAATTCATATCTCTCAATAGTTACCCTGAATGTGAATGGGCTAAATGCCCCTGTCAAAAGACACAGGGTATCAGAATGGATAAAAAAACAAAACCCATCTATATGTTGCCTCCAAGAAACACATTTTAAGCCCGAAGACACCTCCAGATTTAAAGTGAGGGGGTGGAAAAGAATTTACCATGCTAATGGACATCAGAAGAAAGCAGGAGTGGCAATCCTTATATCAGATCAATTAGATTTTAAGCCAAAGACTATAATAAGAGATGAGGAAGGACACTATATCATACTCAAAGGGTCTGTCCAACAAGAAGATATAACAATTTTAAATATCTATGCCCCCAATGTGGGAGCAGCCAACTATATAAACCAATTAATAACAAAATCAAAGAAACACATCAACAATAATACAATGATAGTAGGGGACTTTAACACTCCCCTCACTGAAATGGACAGGTCATCCAAGCAAAAGATCAGCAAGGAAATAAAGGCCTTAAATGACACACTGGACCAGATGGACATCACAGATATATTCAGAATATTTCATCCCAAAGCAACAGAATACACATTCTTCTCTAGTGCACATGGAACATTCTCCAGAATAGATCACATCCTCGGTCCTAAATCAGGACTCAACCGGTATCAAAAGATTGGGATCATTCCCTGCATATTTTCAGACCACAATGCTCTAAAGCTAGAACTCAACCACAAAAGGAAGTTTGGAAAGAACCCAAATACATGGAGACTAAACTGTATCCTTCTAAAGAATGAATGGGTCAACCGGGAAATTAAAGAAGAATTGAAAAAAATCATGGAAACAAATGATAATGAAAATACAACGGTTCAAAATCTGTGGGACACAACAAAGGCAGTCCTGAGAGGAAAATATATAGCGGTACAAGCCTTTCTCAAGAAACAAGAAAGGTCTCAGGTACACAACCTAACCCTACACCTAAAGGAGCTGGAGAAAGAACAAGAAAGAAACCCTAAGCCCAGCAGGAGAAGAGAAATCATAAAGATCAGAGCAGAAATCAATGAAATAGAAACCAAAAAAAAACAATAGAACAAATCAACGAAACTAGGAGCTGGTTCTTTGAAAGAATTAATAAAATTGATAAACCCCTGGCCCGACTTATCAAAAAGAAAAGAGAAAGGACCCAAATAAATAAAATCATGAATGAAAGAGGAGAGATCACAACTAACACCAAAGAAATACAAGCTATTATAAGAACATACTATGAGCAACTCTACGGCAATAAATTTGACAATCTGGAAGAAATGGATGCATTCCTAGAAACATATAAACTACCACAACTGAACCAGGAAGAAATAGAAAGCCTGAACAGACCCATAACCAGTAAGGAGATTGAAACAGTCATTAAAAATCTCCAAACAAACAAAAGCCCAGGGCCAGACGGCTTCCCGGGGGAATTCTACCAAACATTTAAAGAAGAACTAATTCCTATTCTCCTGAAACTGTTCCAAAAAATAGAAATGGAAGGAAAACTTCCAAACTCATTTTATGAGGCCAGCATCACCTTGATCCCAAAACCAGACAAGGATCCCACCAAAAAAGAGAGCTATAGACCGATATCCTTGATGAACACAGATGCGAAAATACTCAACAAAATACTAGCCAATAGGATTCAACAGTACATTAAAAGGATTATTCACCACGACCAAGTGGGATTTATTCCAGGGCTGCAAGGTTGGTTCAACATCCGCAAATCAGTCAATGTGATACAACACATCAATAAAAGGAAGAACAAGAACCATATGATACTCTCAATAGATGCTGAAAAAGCATTTGACAAAGTACAACATCCCTTCCTGATCAAAACTCTTCAAAGTGTAGGGATAGAGGGCACATACCTCAATATCATCAAAGCCATCTATGAAAAACCCACCGCAAATATCATTCTCAATGGAGAAAAACTGAAAGCTTTTCCGCTAAGGTCAGGAACACGGCAGGGATGTCCATTATCACCACTGCTATTCAACATCGTACTAGAGGTCCTAGCCTCAGCAATCAGACAACAAAAGGAAATTAAAGGCATCCAAATCGGCAAAGAAGAAGTCAAATTATCACTCTTCGCAGATGATATGATACTATATGTGGAAAACCCAAAAGACTCCACTCCAAAACTGCTAGAACTTATACAGGAATTCAGTAAAGTGTCAGGATATAAAATCAATGCACAGAAATCAGTTGCATTTCTCTACACCAACAGCAAGACAGAAGAAAGAGATATTAAGGAGTCAATCCCATTTACAATTGCATCCAAAACCATAAGATACCTAGGAATAAACCTAACCAAAGAGACACAGAATCTATACTCAGAAAACTATAAAGTACTCATGAAAGAAATTGAGGAAGACACAAAGAAATGGAAAAATGTTCCATGCTCCTGGATTGGAATAATAAATATTGTGAAAATGTCTATGCTACCTAAAGCAATCTACACATTTAATGCAATTCCTATCAAAGTACCATCCATCTTTTTCAAAGAAATGGAACAAATAATTCTAAAATTTATATGGAACCAGAAAAGACCTCGAATAGCCAAAGGGATATTGAAAAAGAAAGCCAACGTTGGTGGCATCACAATTCCGGACTTCAAGCTCTATTACAAAGCTGTCATCATCAAGACAGCATGGTACTGGCACAAAAACAGACACATAGATCAATGGAACAGAATAGAGAGCCCAGAAATAGACCCTCAACTCTATGGTCAACTAATCTTTGACAAAGCAGGAAAGAATGTCCAATGGAAAAAAGACAGCCTTTTCAATAAATGGTGCTGGGAAAATTGGACAGCCACATGCAGAAAAATGAAATTGGACCATTTCCTTACACCACACACAAAAATAGACTCAAAATGGATGAAAGACCTCAATGTACGAAAGGAATCCATGAAAATCCTTGAGGAGAACACGGGCAGCAACCTCTTCGACCTCTGCCGCAGCAACATCTTCCTAGGAACAACGCAAAAGGCAAGGGAAGCAAGGGAAAAAATGAACTACTGGGATTTCATCAAGATCAAAAGCTTTTGCACAGCAAAGGAAACAGTTAACAAAATCAAAAGACAACTGACAGAATGGGAGAAGATATTTGCAAACGACATATCAGATAAAGGACTAGTGTCCAGAATCTATAAAGAACTTAGCAAACTCAACACCCAAAGAACAAATAATCCAATCAAGAAATGGGCAGAAGACATGAACAGACATTTCTGCAAAGAAGACATCCAGATGGCCAACAGACACATGAAAAAGTGCTCCATATCACTCGGCATCAGGGAAATACAAATCAAAACCACAATGAGATATCACCTCACACCAGTCAGAATGGCTAAAATCAACAAGTCAGGAAATGACAGATGCTGGCGAGGATGCGGAGAAAGGGGAACCCTCCTACACTGTTGGTGGGAATGCAAGCTGGTGCAGCCACTCTGGAAAACAGCATGGAGGTTCCTCAAAATGTTGAAAATAGAACTGCCCTATGACCCAGCAATTGCACTATTGGGTATTTACCCTAAAGATACAAATGTAGTGATCCAAAGGGACACATGCACCCGAATGTTTATAGCAGCAATGTCCACAATAGCCAAACTATGGAAAGAACCTAGATGTCCATCAACAGATGAATGGATCAAGAAGATGTGGTATATATACACAATGGAATACTATGCAGCCATCAAAAGAAATGAAATCTTGCCATTTGCAACAACATGGATGGAACTAGAGCGTATCATGCTTAGCGAAATAAGTCAAGCAGAGAAAGACAACTATCATATGATCTCCCTGGTATGAGGAAGTGGTGATGCAACATGGAGGCTTAAGTGGGTAGAAGAATAAATGAAACAAGATGGGATTGGGAGGGAGACAAACCATAAGTGACTCTTAATCTCACAAAACAAACTGAGGGTTGACGGGGGGAGGGGGTTTGGGAGAAGGGGGTGGGATTATGGACATTGGGGAGGGTATGTGCTTTGGTGAGTGCTGTGAAGTGTGTAAACCTGGTGATTCACAGACCTGTACCCCTGGGGATAAAAATATATGTTTATAAAAAATAAAAAAAAAAAAAAAAAAAAAAAAAAAGATGCTGTTAAAAACAAATGAAACATAGAAAATAGGATTTTGTCCATGCATTTCTCTTAGGATTGGTTAGGTCTGTGTATAATTGTGGATTCACAAGAAAGAGTTAATAGCAAGTTAGAAAATAAAGTAAATGATCCTCAAATTTCTTTCTCAGGATTTGAAGGCTACCAATTCTTTCACTTTCACTTGGGTTTTGTGTTATTGGACAGAATTTTATATGTGTGAGTGTGAGTGTATGTACAGCCTAGAGCATGGTACAAAAACTTGAATCAACTACACATGAAAAACACAAGAATTATTATTAGTCTAAAAGTAAAGCATTTGCGGGTACCTGGGTGGCTCAGTCGGTTAAGCGACTATATTTCAACTCATGTCATGATCCCAGAGATATGGGATTGATTCTTGCATGGGGCTCCCTGATCTGCCAAGAACCTGCTTCTTCCTTTGCCTCTGCCTCTCTCTCTCTCTGTCTCATGAATAAATAAATTAAAAAAAAAATAACATTTGAAAAGCAATATTTTCAGATTTCTCCACAATGTTGATTAAAATGGAGTCATGATTCTCTCCAGGAAAATGTAGAACAATTTTATAAAGGACTTTCAAATTCTTCCTACTTGATAAAAGTCTTAGGAAATACTTTAGTTTGCTTTGCCCTTGGTAGTTACTATAAACTTAGAATTTTCAGTCTAGTTATCAAACTAACAACATGGGATTTTGCCCATTTAGGCTTAATAAGAGCTATTTGTGATTAATTTGTGTATTTATGTGATTCTTTATTGTGATGGATTGCATGAGAATATAAAAAAGTTTAAAACAAAAATACATAAATCAAGCTTTATGCGATGAAAAAGAAGGCATCTGTCATGTATTTTGCATTTATTCTCTTTGTGGATGTCATAGAGGTTAGGAAAACTAATTAGTGAAAGGTTAGTTCAGTTTTTCACATGCTGGCTTTTCATTAATCTCTTCTAAGTACTCAATAAGCACTCAGATTACTCAATCAAAAGTGTAAAAAATATTGTTTTTAAATTTCAGCAATCCAAAACTCTGAGATTAATGGGTGTGATTACATTTTAGTTTATTCTGTTCTTCAATTACAGAAAAGGTATACTAAAATGCTAAAGTTCCCATTTAATTCATATTAATTTTTCTGATAAAGACAAAAGCTATAGCTAGAAAATAAGCTTTTAAGTTCTGTAAGAGAATTATAATCAGAATTGTTGTTATAATACATTGTAGTCTCCTTTCTCTCACTGGATTAACACTACCAATAACATCTCAATAAGAAAAGGTTAGGGCTTTGAAATTTGTGAGACCTTTCTATGAAACTGTAATTCCAATAAATTTCAGAGAGTACACAAAAACGTTGCTATACACTTAAAAACCCATTTCTGGATCTTTTCTAATTCAGATAATCTGATGTTTATAAGTGGTGTTCCTTAAAATGATGAAAAGTGGTAGCAAAAAGAGAACATTTTGTTATTAATCTATTTTCCTTTTTCCTCACGATGCACTTGAAACAAAGTCATGCAAAATAGTCTCAAGCTCTATGGAATCTTCTCTGGATATTAGAAACTATATTTAGAATAACTTACAAATTTGGCTACATTTCAATTTTTTAAAAAGATTTTATTTATTTATTTGACAGACACAGTAAGAGAGGGAACACAAGCAGGGGGAGTTGGAGAAGGAGAAGCAGGCTCCCTGCTGAGCAGGGAGCCAGATGAGGGACCCTGTGATCATGACCTTAGCTGAAGGCAGAGGCTTAATGTCTGAGCCATCCAGGCGCCCCCTACATTTCAATTTTTAAATTTCATTGGATTTAATTCTTTGAATATAGTTTTCATATTTTTTTTCTGGAATATATGTAGGGCATTGTGTTTGTATGTATATAAAATAAAAGGAAATATACACCAACTGTGACTTCCTGTCTTGACAACTCAAGACTCAAGACTTCCTGTCTTGACAACTCAAACAACTGAATTGTTTTTACCCCATAGGTAATGAAGGAATTTACTCAGCACTGATTTAAACTGTAAAGTCCATTATGTATCACAGTTCTGACTAACATAGACTTAATGAAAAGTGGACCCAGATGTCCCTCTAAGAGGCTTGAAGAAATTTCCCCATTAAGTAAGTTCACACTTTCCCTCCTCATGTGAGTTGACTTAGAATCATCTGAGTTAAATAGTAAAGGGAATTATAATAAATAAAGAACATTGACAGTCATTTAGATATAAAACAAATGTCACTGAGCATCAATTTGACATATTTGTCAAAATATTTATGATACACTCATTTCCATTTTAATTGGAGTCTGCAAAGCATTTCAAGACAAGAGTAGCTGCTGCATCTGACTGTGGCCCCCAGCTGGGTGTCTATTGAATAACATAGCACTACTGCCCTACATCATCCAACCTGTGTATTTAGAGTATAATGATCCTTCTTCATGTATTAGACAAAATCAAAAATCACAATCTGAATCTATTATTTTTTTTTAAAGAGGAGATTTATTACTTTAAATCAAAAAGATACTTGTTACAATAGTGGCACTGTACAGAGCAGCATTGTGTTTGACAGCAGTCTATCAGTCTCTGGTCAGCACTGATCTCTCTTTGGTATTGGTGAACAATTGTCTATGGTCTGCCACCTACATAATTCGAAGAATGCAGAGGTGGTGATCTGAATGTAAATTGACATATTGTCTATATAGTCCTTAATCATTGTGATTCCATTAATTTCTTCCTTTACTTCATCTTCAGGTACTTTGCAGGATTGAAACAAATTATCATTCAAAATAGGTCCCTGGCTACTTGTTATCATGTTACAATATGATCATGAGATACAGTTCCTCCTCCAATTATTAGCAAATGAGTGAGTTTGATAGGTTTAGCAAGTGACTCACATTCAAATCAGAAACAAATTCTGGAATATCTTACTAGTGCCTTCCCTGAGCATTGGAAGAACAAAGTCACACCCAAATAACTACGAGGTAACTATGTCTCCTTTTATTCTTTCTGAAATATCTCTGCCCTGTCATACACGGACTGCAGACAGTCCATTCTTAACATTTAAGGGAAAATATGTCCCATCTGTACATGGTTAAATGTCCATATAAGCATCTGTTCTCTAAGCAGACACTACTAAAATTACCCTTTCAGATACGCTCCTGTTTCCTCTCTAAAGGAATATTTGCTGGAAATATGGATTTTCACTTTCATTTCACTTTCATTCACTTTCATTCATTGATAGTGTCAATTTTGTCAGCCATACTGTTCTGGACACTTAAGGCTATATTACGGAACAAAAACAGACTAACTTCTTTGCTCCTGCGGTGCATACATCTTAATGTGTTCGGGTGGGGTGTGATGGGGTGAGAGACATAAAGCAAAATAAACAAACAAAAAAAATGCCTGGTAATTTATATGTTGAAAAGTTCTCTCCAGGAAAATAGAAAAGAGAAATGGAGAGGTGCACAAGCAGTATTAGAATCAGCAAATGTGAGACCACTAACTGGGAGATGAAATGAAAGGACATTTAGGTGTTATATGCTTTAGATTTTACTTTAGAAGAAGTCGCTAGAGGACCAAAGGAATATTTTCTATTTTAATGTGATCAACACCACTTTGTAAAAATACATTATAGAAAGGGAAACGGTACATCTAGGTATAAGTTTGGAAAAATTATGGTGGTTATTTAGGCCAGAAATGAAGATAGCTTGGAGAAGGTGGTGGCAATGGAGGTATTGAGAATCACTTTTATCCTGGATATGGATTGAGTCATGACTCAGCATTTTCTTACCATTTGTGTGAATTTCTCAGGTCACTAGAGACTAGTATATTTACTTTTCTAATAGAGATTTATGGCTGCATCTACTACTCTCTATATTAGTTTTCTATTCCTACATAACAAATTACCACAAGCTTGGTAACTTCAAACAACACCAATTTATTATCTCACAGTCTCTGTGTGTAAGAACCCAAAGTTAGTTAGCTGAATCTCCTATTCAGTCTCACCAGGCTAAGATCAAAGTGTTGGCCAGTGAGGATTCATCTGGAGGCTTGATGAGGAAAAGATCTGCTTTTTAGCTCCCTCCAGCTGATGGAGAAATTCAGTTTCTGTTACCAAAGAATGAAAGACCCTGGTTCCTGCCGGCCAACCCTTAAGGATCATTCTTAGCTCCTGCTGATCCTCAGGTCATTGCCATCTGTCACACTCCATAGCCAGTTCACAACATGAATATTTGCTTCTTTGAGTCCAGATAGAAGAATTTCTCTCTTTCAGATCTCTCCTTTTAGGAAAGGCTAAGTCCCTTTCAAACATTTACTTAATCAGAAGTCTACCCAGTAAAATCTTTCTTTTGAATAACAAAGACAATGGATTTGGGATACTAGTTACATTTGCAAAACATTTTGTCTTTGCAATAAAACATAAACATCTGAAGTGTGAATTATGTCATATTCAGTCTCACCCATATTCAGGGAGATTTGCAAACACGATGGTGATCAAGCAGCCATCTTAGAATTATGCCTAACATTATCCCTCAGAAAAAAGGTAACCAGTTTCTGAGTATAAATGATGATGTGTTTGTTATATGACTTCACCTACTTGGCTTAGAATCTTTGGTGTTTTTCAGATATCACTTACCTTAAACTTCTTTCTAGTGCTTCCTAATGCATATAGAAATCTATTAATTATTGTTGACCATTGCTCATTGCCACCAGTGTTTAGAAGGATAGAGATTTAGAAGACTCCTGAATGTTGGGTACCCAGTGCCCACAAGGATGTTGTACTTCAGTGCATTATGTAACAGATACCTCCTGGTATTACTTACTGGCCTTGAACACTTAAGCAGCAATGATGTGCTACCATTATCAGAGCTCATAGCTGCTCACAAATGCAGTGATTTCTAGAAAAGCTAAGCCCAGGTGACATACTTTTTGGGCCACAGCAGACATTTGGAAAAGTCCAACAGATTTCTGAACCTATATTATACGTGTGGTTTAAGGTTGTTCTTGTAGCGGATCTGGGCCCCTTGCAAAGCAGTCATGTCTCCCTGTGTCTCTGATTCTTTGACTTTTCATTTCTTTCACAAAGTGAATTTTTGCCCAAGGACACAGATTGGTAACAACTAAAATTAAGCTACTTTCTTCTCCTGAAAGAGAAAAACAAAAAGCAATTTATCTCGAAGACAATCTTCACCATCATAATTTGTGATCAAAATCAATATAGTCAAGGTTTATTGGATGATCATGCTAAATAGTTTTATTTTTATGAAAGACTGTATCAGTCAACATTTTTATTCTTTTACATATTTCCTAATTTTAGAAGCTTTTCTCCATGTCATCAATATACGCTTCTTTTTATTATACTGTCTAAAGTGGCAGATTCAATACAACTATAATGTAGAAAATCCTTTGCTATCTAAGGCGTATGATTTGGATTTTAAAAAGGCTTTGAAAACTTTCAGATTCGCCATATGCATAGCAGCATATTTTCATGTATGCTGTTACACAGAGCACACTTTCCTGGGGACTGTCTAAAGGCTTCATAAGTCTCATTTAATTTAATGCCATTTAGTAGTCAAATTTCTTTGGAGAAAGGTAGGATAATTAACCTAATCTTACAGATGTAGAAAGGGAGCACATGAAAATTAAGTCACCTAGTAAGCCTACAGTTAGGTTTGTTTAGGGCTGTGGTGTATGATCCTAGTCGTTGCACTTTGGCGCCTCTTTAGTCAAACAGAAAATAAAGGACAAACCAGAAGCAGTGGAGTCAAGAACTCATGGATTCAAGACACCTTAGGGTAAATGCTAAAAAGAAATCAAGGTAGGGAATGAAAAGTCAATATGGAAGGAAGGAAAAGCAAAAGCAGGATCACCTAACTTCCTCAGTTCTTTGAGGGGGTGGATATTACCATATCCCAGAATCTTTTCTTATGCTTTGGGAGAGATGTTTCACTTTATGACAAAAAAAAAGGTGTTTTTTGACAGTCTCTGAGAAAGTACAGTGATGAGTTCAGGTCATGGTTTATTTTTGTTTTATGTATTCATGATTCATTAGCTATTTTGACCAGATAATCTTTTGCTGTGACACTACGCATTTCCTTCTAGGAGATTAAGTTGAAATATTTTGGCAAGAAAATGGGTTAACCCCTCACATCTTATAAGTTTGTTAATCAGCTCAGAATTTTTTTGTTAATGCTATTTACTTATTATTTACTATAGGCATGTGTAATATAGAGAAAACACTTCTGTTTGAATCCTGTTTACCCATGTTTGTTTTTCTTTTTGTAGGGCAATGGTAATTATGACTGTGTTATCACAATTACAATACAGAGAAACAGATTGTTTGTTTACAGGATTTTTATTCTAATCCAGACTCATTATCTTAACCCCCTCTGATACAAACTAATTTGTAGTCAGAAGTGATGGTAAAGTGATAGTGGAGAGAATCAATAGGAAGTTACAGAATGCTTGAGAAATTTGTTTCCTGGTGTCTTTTGGCAGGATTCAAATGCAGGAGGTTAATAGGAAATAAGGAAATGAGTCTAGACTACTTAACTATCACTTTATAAAGTAATGAAGTTAGAATTACATTTGTATTCACTACTGCTTACTGGTGAGAGTAATAAGAATAAAAATATAATCCCATGACTAAGATCTGGGTATTCAGAAATTCCAATTATTCTTTGACTTGCCACGTTATTCATAGGATGCCACCCTGCTCCATGATGATGGATGCCTATTGTTTTCTCTGCTTATACATCATCATCAGGAATTTATCTTTCAGTTATTATTCGGATTTTGAGTTGGGAAAGTGAGAATTCTATTTTGTATCATCTTGAAATTGTGATTATTAAATATATTAAATGAAGATTAATTCTAAAAGCTGAAGTAACTGGAAAACATAGAGCATGCCATGACTAAGTAGATGTCTTCTTGTTAAGAAATATATTTTGTAATGTTATCCCACTATACCCCAACCAGTTATTTGAAAATAATGGTTGAACTTCAGTGCCAGCCTGATTGATTAAAAATGGGTAACATCAAAAAAATGAGTAACAACAACACAACCCTTTCTGATTTAAAGGTAAATTGAATGTTGTGTGCACACAGAGGGAAAGAACAATATTCTACAATTGATCTTCTCAGAGAGCGCTCACATTTATTATATAAATTGCTTTTTAAAGTAGTCCTCTGAGGTCAAAAACAAAATAATTATATTTACCCTCAGTTTACAGAAGAAAAATAAAAGGCTGAAACTCAGATAGGTAGAGTGTTTATCCAAAATAACATAAATGTTAAAGCTGTGAGTAGAGTCCATGTGTCTCTAGTACACTACTAGAAGTATGTGTCTCTATAATAAGTGCTGATTACACTATCCTGGGCTTTCAAATAGATTAAATTATTGATATGGTAGCATACTCATTAAATCACTGAGACACTCAATAAGTACTCAATAAATGCATACCAGGCATACTTATAGGGTTAGTGCTTACACAAAAAATAAAAACAAAATCCTTACCCTAGAGCAACTAACAATCTTGTGGAGGAGATAGGTACTTAACGAACTAATATATCTATAATAAAACAGTATGGAGCTGTGCAAAAAGAAAACAGAATATCACACAAACTGGTTATTATATTTCATGCTTTAAACACACACACACACACACACACACACACACACAAACAAACTCCTTTAACTCCTCCTTTTTTAGCCAGGTTCTGTTTTTGTTCATTTTTATAGGAAAAAAAATCCTCAAAGAATTGAATATTACCATCATTGTTAATAGTAAATGATTGTTTCTCATCCCTGAGGCTTCCTTCTTCTGAAAGGTGCTTTGCTAGCATTTTGGGGTTCACTCTCTCTTTTTTATTCCACTCCAGGAGAGGTGTTTTGATTAATCATTTTTGGTAAGTCACTTAGAATAACCACCTTTTTTCTTCTTGAAGAAGAGTGCTCTGCAAGAACTTTGCGTTCCACTGGTCCTTCAGAGGAAGGCCTTCTAGAACATACTGGGGCTGAGTCTGTGTATGATTCAGAGATTCAGTTAGAAAACTCATCTGGCTGGAAGATATAAAGATACATGTGTCACTTTAGCTTTCAGAATTAATAAAGATGCTATTCTGCTATCACTATATCCTTTCTTTTAGTTCTCAACTCGTTCAGAATCCAAATGGGAAAGAAAATGCTTGGGGTGGCAGGGGATGTGCTTTCCTTATCCTCAACCCATTAGTGCTGCTCTTGTCAGTCATCAGTGCATTCCACCACACACAATCCATGTCACATTCTAACACTTGAACTTAGTCACCGTCTCAAACCACAATGAACACAGTTGCTTACTTTCTACCTCCTTAAGTCCTACTAAAATACTATCTATTTGATTTCTTAGATGTCACACTTACCTGGATTTCCTTCTACCTCACTGGAAACCATTTCTTAACTTCCTTTGCTGGTACTTCTTATTCTCTACTTTGGGTTATGAAGTGCCTTAAGACTCAGTCTTTGACTTTCTTCTCTGTCTAGATTTACTCTACAAGTGATGCCATAGAGTCACAAGGCTTTAAATACCAACCACACATGCTAATTCTACCAGAATTACTATCTTCAATACTGACTCTTCTCTGAATTCTAGAGTTGAATCAGAATGTTACCTGACATCTCCATTGGTATCTCTACTAGACATCCTAAAAGTAATATGATGAAACCCTACCTCTTTCCCATGCCTACTACTCAAACTTGATTATCTTTTAATAGTTCTATTTCAGCAAAGGACAAGACTAAACTCAACACTCAAGACTAAAGACTAAACAAAACTCAATTGTTTAGGACAAAAACCTTAAGTTTTTCTATAAGCCTATATCCAAAAAGTAGAAAACCTTACTAACTCCACCTCCAAAATGCATCCAGATTTTGGTGACTCTTTATCACCTCAACCCCTATATCCTACTTTCAAACCAAGGAACAACTATCCTTCATTCATTGAGCTACAGGAGCCTCATCAGTAGTCACTCTTGCTCCATCAAAGGCCATTATCCACACAACAGCTAGACTAAGCCTTCAGAACTATAATTCAATTATGTCACAGTCCCATTCACAGTTTCCACTAGCTTTCATTTAAACTCAGAATATCACCAAAGACCTTGCCATGGTCTGTAAGCTGCCATGACAAGTGTTGTGATCTTGCCTTATGCTTACTCTCTGACTACTCCCTTGTGGTCTTCACATTTTTTTACTGCTTTCCAGCCGCACTGGGATCCTTTCGGTTTTCTGAATAGGCCAAACATGCTCCCCTCTCAGGTCTCTGCAAAAGAGAATGGCCCGCCACCCTAAAGCTTACTCTTGCAGTCAATTAAATTCTACTCAAATGTAACCTCCAAAGATGGATCTATTATCTATCTATCTATCAGTTTCTCCCACTAGAATATAATATCTGTGCAGGCAAATACTTTGCATTTATTCCTTTTTGTATGCCCAGCCTCTAAAATGATAACTAACATATAATAGATGCACAATAAATACTTCTTGAATATATGTATATGAGAAATCTCTAATCACGTGAACTCATAAAGTAAGTGAAAATGAATAATGATACGCAAAAAAAGACCAACTGATAAAGAACAGATTATAGAACCAGCATTCAAATATTGGAGACCCAATATATTATTACATATACACACAGAATATCAGGGGACTTTTTGGTTCACTTTTAATGATTACAATTCCATAACATTTCTACTCTTCTGTTTCTTATTAAAAGGGAAAACTCCACACCCCAAGTTCAGTCCCCAAATCTTTCCATGCACAATAGAGTTTATAAACAATTGGAGAATGAACCACTAGATGCATTTATTCCAAAACTATGCTCCCTTTCAAGTCTAATAGTTCTTTGCTTTTCATAAAAATGTGTTTATCTAATTATCAGATGGTTCAATTGAGAACATTTTACCCATTAGCTATTCAGATGAATACAAACATCACAATAGGGTTGGGTTGAAAATATTGCTATAAGGAAATGATATAATGATAAAACAACAAGAAAGGAGTAGCAGTAACAATAACAAAATGTAGGCAAGATATTAAGAGAATAAAATCTTCTGCTTTGTGACCATTGCAATACTGCTAACAAATAAGATAGTGGAGGGTCTTTCTCTCCTTCAGGAAGATGGCAATATTTCTATCTGGAGTGGGGTGCATAGTGGCCAGTACCTGAGGACAAATCTATCTTAATGTGGAATACAGAAAAATATCTGGAATTAAGGTTGGTGAGGGAGTTTTAGCAACATGGAAGACTAATCAGTGCTAAACTTTACATGGCAAACCCAACTGACAGCCAAGAGGACTGCAAATAAAAGACATTCACAGCTCTTTGTTTTCTAAATATTTCAGACAGATTTAGGTAGAGGGTGAGTTTAAAAACACAGATTCATTAATATGTTAACTCTATTGCATCTCAATATTAGTTTATTTAAGAAAAAAATATATATTAAGAAAAGTAAACATACTAGGATAATAGATAAAACCAAATATAGCAGCAAGATGCTTGAGAGGTATGTTAGACATCAATAATGTAAGTAGAGTATGTAGGTACTGAATGAAAATTGACAGAGAAAAGACCAAGAAGTAACAAATATTCATGATACACTTACATGGGACACATGGAGAAGAAGATGATAATGACACAGCAAAACTCACGAGTCACACAAGACATTCAGCATGGATGTGTTCTCTATTTGTGACCCCCATTCTGGTCATATTGATTCTGGCCCCAAATGACTTTGCCCTACATAACCAATAGCTGTTCAACATGTATTTTTTTCCCTGTGTTTCACTCATAGAGAAAATGCATACTGGTTGCATTGCAAGCACCTTTTATCTGCTAAACCCTTTCGTCAACCTCACCATGAGAGGAGACAGAAAAGAGAGTGAAAGACAGGGCATATGAGCATGGCTGGTGAAACAAGTATCCAAGTAGCAAGCCACTTCTCCCATCTGCTATCAGTGTGTTATCTTACTATTTGTTACCTTTCTCATGCCCCCCGTATTTTTGCTACCATTTTTAAGTTCATTCAATAACCTGTGTGATTCATGTATCTTAATTCACTCAGTGAGGCTTTTTGTTCTGTGACCTCTGGGATAGCCTGCTGGAGCAAATGTGGAGGCTACGGTTACACCATTGTATTTTCTCATATGACAGACGCCCTCATCTGATGATCAACAGCAATGTGTCCTATCATTGGTCATCATAATATAATAAATTTGTTACTGCAGCTTTGATGGTGCCTTCCACAGAGCAGGAGTATAAAAAAACTAATGTTAATAGAATGAAATTGATCATTTAAATCACCTCATAAATTGGTCCATGGAAGTATTTTTCAATGCAAAAATAAAATGTTTGCTTGACAGTATATATTTTTTTCCAATTAAATAAAATTCATATTACAGCATATTGTTATTTAATAGGTTGGCTCAAGATCTAGGAAAGCTAATAAATCTAGCAGAAGGATAGATTAGGGCATACTGTGAGAGAAAGGCAACCACAAATAGCTCGAGGCAATAACTACAGTAACTGAAGTTACCAACCAAGAACAGCTTTTTAAAATACAGGGTAGAGAAGCTTTTGTTCTACATTGATCTTTGAAACAGGATTTGGGATGACCAAAAAAAAAAAAAAAAAAGGAAGTAAGTGTGCATGTTTGCATGCACATATGCTTGTGTGTTACACTCATATCAATAAATTATAGCAAATATTTAGGTTGACATTACCAAAATTACTTTACTATTTAGCTAAACAGGGTGGAGGGAAGATTGGGAGGGTGAATAGTAATAGTTATAAAGGGCAGAAATGCCAATTTCATGATAAGAAGTAAGGGAGGGAGAACAGTTTTGATTGTGATATGCAGATGATTTAAGGCAACTAAAAACAAATACAAAAAACAAATATAAATACACCAATGGTCAGAATTAAGAGAGAGAGAACAAGAAAAGACAGGAAAATGGAATAGAGGGCGAGAAGATTCAAGAACCAAGGCCCTTCCGTGGAATGTACAGTCGGAGAAAGGACGAGGGAGGAGAGGAAGTGAGAGGAAGGAGGGAAGGAAAGAAAGAAAGCGCTGCAGTTGTCGGGGTCCTTGCGCTGACTGCTTCTGAATCTAAAAGCCCAGAAAGAACTGCAGCTACATATGATACATATTCTTGCTTGAGTGATTAATGAAAGTCTAACTTGACTCCCTAGTTGATGAAGCTAAAAACTATAAATCATACTTCCTTTTTTTTCTTTAGTTCAGGCGACAAGATACAGATAGTGTCACAAACCATTGTATTTCGAATGTTTAAGGGTCTGATTTTTTTGGTTACATTACCCGGGACCCCTACCTCTTCTCTCCTGCTTCCTGATGTCTGCCTTTGGCCCATTTCACTCTCAACAACACCTCCACGTCTATGACTAAATTGCTAGGCAGGCAGATCAAACCAAAATGCTTCTGTGCCTTGGATACAAGGAGGAACAGAACAGAAGTTATTAGTAGAAAATTAAATTTGGTGAATAAGTATAAAATTTAGTTACCCTGAGTTGTTCTGTTTCTATTTCTATGAGCAATTGAGAAGTTCCTGCATTGATAACTTCATATTTTCTCCAAAATCCATCAAATTAGTAGGGGCGTTGAGAGTGGGTCAGCAGGTAAACCAAACTGGATTGCATTTACTGGTTCACCATCATTGGGTACGAGGCATGTGACCTTGGCAAGTGTTGTGAACATTATGATTCTGTTTTCTCCATAAAATGCATACCTGAATGAACACACTGTAACAAATCCTGTGGCATTTTAACAGTCCTACTAAAGAGGATGAAATATATTAGTGTTCAAAACATGTTAGAAACTTTCCTTCCTTCCTTGTCTAAGTAAAGCAAAAAAACAAAATTTAATAATTTACTTATTTTCACTTTATTACCTTTGTAAAAAAAATTAAGGATAAGAGTACTCCTAGTACTCTATGCTGATGCAGTAACTTGAACAATTCTATAGCATAATCTATCCAAAATTCTTGTTAAACAAACTGTACTCTTTGAGGTTCTGCATCAAGGGTTAAGATTCTTCCATACAAGAGACTACACAAATAGGAAACTTTCTTTCCAAAGATCACGATCAAAAAAAAAAAAAAAAAAACATACATATATGTATATATATATATTTTTTTTTTCTATCAGAGAGAACAAAATGGTTTATGAATATCTGTAAAAAATACAATGCATGGTATATATATTGAAAAATATTTCAAATTCGGATGCATATTTTTATAGATTGTTTTACTTTGATTTTGTTAAACAGTAGTTTTTTTTTTTTATTCTTTAGTGTTTTAATTTAATATTCTTAAGAAGAACTGACCACACGTCAAATTTTAACTTATTATATATAATTTCTTAGGCATTTATATTTGTTTACTCTTGCTGCCATAAAAAATCACCACAAATTATTATCTTACAGTGCTCTAGATCAAAAGTCCTGCACTAGTCTTACTGAGCTAAAATTAAGATTTAATCAGAACTGCATTCTTTTCTAGAGACTCTTGAGGAGAATCAGTTTCCCAGTTATTCAGGGCATTGGGAAAATGCAGTTGCTTATGATTGTAAGATTGAGGTTCCTTTTAACCTTGCTGGTTATGAACTAGAGATTGACTGCCAAGATGTTTAAACTTTAGAGGGACACTCCCCCATGAGTCCTTTCCATGCGTGTTCCTACGGTTATGTCTTTCTGAAAAAAAAAAAAAAATAATAGTTTTTCATGATTTCTTTTATAATATTCAGAAAATTCACCTTTGTACAGAATTTGTTTTCATTAAAATTATGCCTACATGTCTAAATAATACCTAAAAGTTGTGTTAAAAATTAAACAACTTTGGAAATAAGGTAAATAGCCTCAAGGTTTTCCTCATTAAATGAATATCCATCTTTGCCATAATTCATTTGAATTTCCATTACTCTTCTTGAGAGTAAAATAAAAATGCATCATTGAGATCATTTTTATAAAAAATTATATGTTGACTAATCACATAAGATTATACTGATTTGTAAATGATGCTATGTGTGAGCTAACAGATTACATGTCTTCTGATAATATATAAGAATATACATAATAAATTGAGAATAGTCAAAGGCTTACTTATAAATTTAATACCATAGCCATTATAAGTTTGAAAAAAATTGAATTTGTGTGTGTGCTTCTATTTTCTTCTGTTTAATGGCAGAAATTAACCTTGATTTATAGTTTATACTTCTGACACGTATTTTTCTTTTCTGAGTAGAATTATTTTCTTTGTTTTATATGCATATGCATATATATGCATATGTATATACATGTATACACATGTAAGGATAATAATCCAAAGTATTTTGGAAAAAAGGTAAATTACTTTAGGGTCCCTCTCCGATTATATTCTTCCTTAGGCCAATAAAACCTTTATTATCAGGTCTTTCCATTTTGGGGTTTTCTTTTGGGGAGCGTGGAGTGGGAGTGGTTGACTGTAAACCATTCCAAATATTTTCTATTATTTATTAAACAAGACTAAATTATAAAAACATACTTATTATCCTGGATAAAGAACATAATTACATCTTTTTTTTTTCCCCCTTCTTATTCTTTTTCTTGTGGTTGTTGCTATTTTTTTTATTTAGGAGTTTCAAACTCATTCATCTCTAGAGGTGCTTTGATCACCTGGGAGAAAGTGTGTGGGAGTTAATTCTGGTGTAGCAGATATGACTGTTTATGGCCCACCACCTCCAAGAGGATCTTGTATTCCTAGAAAGCACCATCTTATGAACTAAAACAATTGGTTTGTTAAAAGCTGTCATACTGGACTAAGGTTATTTAAGTATAAACTTCCTATAGTAAGTGCAACTTTAAGATAGTTCCTCTTCATGAAATGTGCTATTCCCACCTGAACAGCAGTGGACAGATGAAAAGAGCTACTTTTACTTGCCACGCTTCACACCTGACTTCCAAACAGGGAGAAGTGGTAGGAAGCAGTGATTCATCCCCAGGTATATTGCAACATCTTCCAAAGGGATAAAACTGGTCCCACATCCTACAATCTGTCCTTTCCCCATGATCACTGCTTTGGTGCTCAGTTTAAGTTAGCAGGATTAAATTGTCTAAGCCTACATTCATAAAAAGAATAGTATGAGATATTTCAGTTTTCTTTATTTAAATCTTGATAAGGAAATCTAAAGCTGGATTCATGGGAAACATAAAAATACATTTTTCTCCTTGTATGTCTACTTTTTACAAAATGTCACAATAGCCACATTCTCTATATCTGTTCCTTTTTAAAAAAATAAACATGTCTAATTATAATATGCCATGGTGACTGACATGTATTTCATTCAATATTCAGATAGGCAATGTTATCCCAATAAAAAAAATTATTATACAGTGCTACCTATCCTGACCTTGTAGGGTATACTAATAATAGTTTTATCTTCCAAAATATTTCCATATGTGACAATTCTTATTTCCTGTGGCATTTTAAGAAAAGCAGTCCAATCAGCCATAAATATATCAGTCTACCTATAAAGGCTCACTACCCAAATGGCAATTCCATTTTCAATTTTCCTTGCTAAATAGATATTGAATATTTGAAGAAGTTTGTTTCAAAAGTCTCAAAAATGAAAATGACATTCCTGTTAGAGCGCCTTTTACTCAGGTGGGCGACCAAAGTGTCATTTGGAAATTTACCTTGATGTCACAGTAGCCTCCAAGAACATTACCAAGCAGATTATCTGAGAAACAGGGTTATAAACCAAATTAGAATGCAGAGATTATGAGGCTTATTACATTACTTTATGACACAGCAAGCAACAAAGCAGACACGAGGGGTTGGCTAACACTTAGGACAGCATGAAAGTGGGTAGAAAGAATACTCTATCTTAATACTGTATTAACCAATATTCTAATATTCTGTCTCTCTTTCTCTACACCACCTGAGGCTTCACCTGTGATCATATGTGTAAAATAACAGAGTTATGGATGAACAGAAGAATTCAGCAGACAGAAGGCAAAGCTATCACATATTCAACTCAGGGCTAACTCCTTGCCACTCCTTGGACAGCCTGATGAACAGTCATACTTTTTAACTGTTTATGGAGAACAAAACTTATGAGGCCAGAAAAACATCTTACCAGTTGTCACTAGTCAGGAGGGAGGTGCAATTTAGGGATGAAAGAGCTATGAATCTGAAAATAACACCATCTGTACTTTATGGAGAGGTCTTTCCATGCCTTTCCATCTATATGTAACATTCTTATTTGCTCTATCATTCTAATCATATACTCCATTTATTCCACCTTAAACTAGTTTTAAAAGTTTCTGACTTTTTCATATATCTTATAAAATTTCATATTTGTATTTCATATATCTTATGAAATCTACCTATATATCACAAGCGATTATATCATTTAATATCTATAATTGGCATTTTTAGGAATTTAATGTCACATTTTGTTTGTTTTGTTTTTGCACTCTACAATAGAACTAAATATTTTCAAATATTACAGTGAAGAGTAACTACAAAAAAATAGCCTCCAAAAATTAATATCTTGCCAATTGATTTAGTCATTCATGACAAAAATGACCTTGTAACTGCAATAGCCTAGAAGCAATTTGACCTATATTGAGAAATATCATTTAGGCATAACAGATTGTTGAAGTGGTATAATATGACTACCATGCGTATTTCATTAGTGTGTTAAAAATGTGTGAAGTACATGAGTTACCAGATTCTGTTTGGGCTGCTTTTTGCTCTGTGTTATAATTTTTTGGAGGAATACCAGTGCTTTGGGTTTCACTCGACTTCTTTAATGATGACTTTCTTACTAAAGTTACCTGAGCCTTTATACAATAGTCAGATTGATTCTATGCACACTTCCTTAGTGGTATGCCAGAACAAAGAAATAGTTAGGTCATTAAAGTAGGAAAAAAGACATATAAAATTGTTAAGTTGGGATTGGTTCTACTGAACAACTCTTCAACCCCAGCCATTTTGGCAGTTGACTAACTCAATTCTGGCCTTATTAACATGGCCCAAACTTAGCCCTGTATCTATCTGCTTAGAATTCCTGACTGCTGTGATAACTGGCCATTTCCCTTGCTTTTAATTTCTTGCTTAACGTGTATTACTGTTATCCTAGCTAAAGTATTTGCATTTTCTAGAAAAGTTTATCCCTTCAGTGATACTATCCAGGTTTTTCTAGAGAATGGCTATTTTGGGTTTGTTTTTTCATCAATTCCATATTCTTTTTCCTGATAATTCTTATAATAAAATTATTCAAAATACTCCAGTCATGTAAGAGGAAATTAAGAAAAATTAGATTTACTCTATATACAACATTTATCAATCTGGCTAACTTTAAAAGATATTGACTCATTCAGAAATATTCTTCCTTCAAGTATTGCTGTTTCTGGATAGAAAAATAAGTTTGTGGGTGATGAAAATTGGAAATTGTTGCTGAAATGATCATTGCTAACTGTAAAGCAGTCCCCAAATTCCAATTACTGGCAGCTGATAACATATGCTCTTCAACCTATCTCAGGCAACTATCAAATAGAAGAGTAGGAGAATATTTCTCTTTCTAATTATTTTTCCAACATTTTCTCATTTTTCTCTTAGGATTTAGCCAGCATGGAAGGTGATAACTTTAATGTGGTAAAGTGGTGACACATAGTTATCTAACAGGTAATCATCAGAACATGCTGGTTGAAAACTTAAAATATTTCATGCTGAAAATACATATTTTATGATTGTCATTAGTTGGAAGATGTCACAGATACAATCTTATATTATTTGTTCTTGCATATTTAATTTTGATATTGAAATCAGTTGATACTATAAACTATCAAACAAAACTTTTAATTCATCTGCTTTCTTTATTAATTTAAATAATCTCATCACTTCAGAACATATTTTTAAAAATCCACTTCTGCAAGTAACCATATATTTTTTCATCTTATAATTTAAATTTAGTGTTACCAGCACTAATCGCAAATAGTATAAGCACAAAGAATAATCATAGACATTTTAAAAGGATAGCATTAACATAAATAGAATGTTTTATGTAAGTATATAGTGATTGTTTGTATTTGAAGAGTTATATATGATGACTTAGTAAATAGATGTTCTCCTCGATACACTAGTAACTTCAGATAAATATATTAATAAATTCTAAGACAATAATGGATACTTTATTTTCCATTCTGAAATTTCAATGATTTGTAGATTTTAAGATGAAATGGAGGTCAAATGACTGAGTTTATGATTTACTGTAATATTTCCCTTTTTGTTCTAATCTTAATGCTACACTCCCAGAGTTGTAGTTCAGAATAATAATTCCTTTAAGTACTGGTCCATAGCTAAGGAGTTGCTTTTCTTTTCTTTTTTTCTTTTCTTTTCTTTTTTTTCCCTTCTTTTCCTTTTCTTTCCTTTCTTTTCCTTTCTCCTTGTTTGTTTGTCTTGAGCAATTATATTATGCTCTTCATGCTGCTTAGGGTCTGACAAGACTTTAATCAAGATGTTAGCTGAGTTCCCTTCTATAGCTTGGGGTCCTCCTCCAACTTTATATTACTGTGACAGGCTTCTTCTTAACTCTAGGGTCTCACCTCCATTTTTTAGATAACTTATAACTCTGAATTCTTTCTCTGACCCTTTAAGTGTAAATATTCAAAAGCCAGTTTTACTACCCAGGAATATCATTCTCAAGAACCTGAACACCTATTGAAAGGATCATATGGTCCTTATCTTTTCTTTTATTAGTGTGCTGTATCATGTTGATTTGTGAATATTGAATCATGCTTGTGGCCCAGGAATAAATTCCACTTGATGGTGGTGAATGATTCTTTTAATGTGTTGTTAGAGTCCGTTTGCTAGTACTTTGTTGAGAATTTTTGCATCCATGTTCATGGGATACTGGCCTCTAGTTCTCTGTTTTAGTGGAGTTCTCTGGTTTTGGAATCAGGGTAATGCTGGCCTCACAGAATGAATTTGAAAATTTTCCTTCCATTTCTATTTTTGGAATATTCTGAGAAGAACAGATATTAACTCTTCTTTAAATGTTTGGCAGAATTCCCCTGCTATGATGTGAATGGAACTAGAGTAGTATGTTAAGCAAAATAAGTCAGTCAGACAAAGACAAATATCATATGATTTCACTCATATGTGTAATTTAAGAAACAAAATAGATTTACATAGGAAAAAAGAAGAGAGGCAAACCGGGAAACAGACTCTTAACTATGGAAAACAAACAAGGTTGCTGGAGGGGAGATGAGTGGGGGGATGTGTTAGATGGCTGATGGGTGGGGTACCTGGGTGACTTAGTCAGCTAACTCTCTGTCTTTCGCTCAGGTCATGATCCCAGGGTCCTGGGATCAGACCCCACACGGGGTTCCCTGCTCAGTGAGGAGTCTGGTTCTTCCTTTCCTGCTCACCCATGCTATCTCTGTCTCTCACAAACAAATAAATAAAATCTTTTTAAAAATATAAATAAATAAATAGGTGATGGGTATTAAGGAGGGCACTTTTTGTGATCAGCACTGAGTGTTGTATGTAAGTGATGAATCACTAAATTGTACACCTAAAACTAATATTACACTGTATATTAACTAACTGGAATTTATTTATTTTTAAAAGATTATTTATTTGAGAGCGAGAGAACACAGAGGAAGAGTAAGTGGGAGAAGCAGACTTCCCGCTGAGCAGAGAAACTGTTGTGGGGCTCCACCCTGAGACCATGACCTAAGCCAAAGGCAGATGCTTAACTGACTGAGCCCCCCAGGTGCCCCAACTAAATGAAATTTAAATAAAACATTGGAGAAAAAAGAAAGAAAAAAGAACTTGAAAACCATCTCTTTAAAATGGAATCACCAAGGATGATAGAGCTCCTGCCTCCCAGTCTCTGTACAAGGGTAGGAGACTAACTTCAGTGGGAGTCGTGCTTCAAGTTGCTGTGTGATGGACTTTAAGGAGGGCATGTGATGTAATGAGCATTACATCTGAGGAATCACTGGACTCTGCCTCTGAAACTATACTATATGTTTATTAACTGAATTTAAATAAATTAAATGTTTAAAAAGTTACAAAACTACCTCTTCTCACAAAGATATGCTTACCTTTCCTTTGAAAAAGGCCAATTAGCAGAGATGAACTTGCTAGTTGTCTATTGTTGACCTGAATTTTGTTTTAAAAAAGAATCGAAGATGCTTATATTCCTTTGAAGAATTTTTAAATTGTTCTAGTCTGTGTTATTGATGGAATTATATGGCCCAGCTCACCTCCAATTTATATACTGAAGCACTAACTCTCAGTGTCACAATATTCGGAGATAGGGCCTTTGCAGAACTACTTAAATTAAATGAGGTAACAGGATGGGGGCCCTAATACAATAGGACTGGTGTCCTTATATGAGAAATAAGGGATATACCAGAGTTCTTTCTTTCTCTCCTTCCTCAACAAACCACAAACCAATCCTGACAACATCTTGATCTTGAACTTCTAGCCTCCAGAATTGTTAGAAAACAAATATCTCCTCTTTAAGTCACCTGGCCTCTGTTACTTTGTTATGGTAGCCCAAACTGAGTAAGATAGACTGGAGCCCCATTAACACATTCACATGGCTCTTTTGGAAGTGACTGCAACACTTGACTTCTGGCAGTATCAGGCCCTTCTCTTGTTTTTTGTTTGTTTGTTTGTTTTTGTTTTTGTTTTTCATTTTCTTTTTTAAGAATTAAGTGAGAAAATATATGTGAAGTCCTTTTGAACAAAAGTACACTATTTGCATTTCTAGAAGAAAAGATGTCTATAGGGACTTGAATTTAAGAATCAATAATTTGTGATTATTAGGACAGATTGTTTTGTCCTTAGGGAGTTTATAGTATACAAACCAAAATACACAGTTAATAAATAATAAATGTTATGAATCTAAACAGGGGACATTAACACACACACCATGTGTCCTATACATTTTAGAGATGCTAACAACAAATTCTGTCAAATTAAATATAAATGAAACTACTAAAAAGTGTTAAACATGAAAGATTAAGGAAAATATAATTCACATTTAATTTCAGTGGCAAGAAAAATAAGATATGGAGTGCATTATTGATTTCATTGTAATTAATTTGCTCTTTTGTTCTTGCATATTAGAAATAGTTCTTGATGAGTTATTATTGATCATTCAATTAAATGGTGCATTTATAGAGACCAAAAAGATAAAATAACATCTGTAAATATTTTTATCCTCAAAACTTTGTGCCTAACAGATATGATTTTATAGAAATTATAAGACAAACATAAACAGTCACTTTCATTAAATTACATTTTTAAAATTTAAAAAAAGAATTACCTATATTTGTCTAAGTTATTATATTAAAATATTCTTACCATTAAATTTATTCATACTTTCAATCAATTGATTTTCACATTTTTTATGTTAGGTATTTGTAAAGCCTATATATGGGGATACTGGCTATTCAAAAACAATGTTTTGTTTTGTTTTGTTTTTTAGATTTTATTTATCTACGTGACAAAGACACAGTGAGAGAGAGAACACAAGCAGGGGGAGTGGGAGAGGGAGAAGCAGACTTCCTGCTAAGCAGGGAGTCTGAAGCAGGGCTCAATTCCAGGACCCTGGGATCATAACCTGAGCCGAAGGCAGAGGCTTTAACCCACTGAGCCACCCAGGCACTCCAGCAGGGATCTTTCTAAAACAACAAGGGATTGAACTCTACAAATTAGACAATATATGGGAAAGAGTATCATATTAAAAAAACCAAGCAATCCCAAAGACCCTGAAGAAGAAATGAGTAATAGCATTGTTAGAATAGCCTGGTGACCATGAGTGTATCAAGAGAAGAGTGAGTGAGATTAGAAGCATTGGGAAACGAGGTTGTAAATATTAGCAGGGGCAAATTCAAGATTACATAAGGACACAAACCCCGAGTAGTAGAGTGTAGTTGGTGAGAATTGGTGGATATCAGATATGATTTGAAGGTAGAACAAACAACAATATCTGACAAAGTGGCTATAAAAGAGAGGCAAGAAAGACCTTTGGATTTACTTGTTTAGAAAGTAGGATAAACTGTGCTATCACTTACTGAGAAGAAAAATACCAGAGAAGCAGCAGCTTAGGTTGTGTGGGAGGGGTGGGGGTGGAGTGAAAGCTTGGCTTTGAATATTTTGAATGTAAGATATTTACTAGGCACCAAAATGGATATATCAAATAGGCAACTGTAAATATAAACCTAGAATTTAGATAAGAATATGGGATGGAATTAATACACGGAGTCATCATTTTACTGATAGAACTTTAAAACCTTGGAATTAGAAATGACTACCAAGACAGTAATATAAATGAAGAGTGTATAAAGAGTTAAACTCTGGCGAATTCCAACGTTTAAAGATAAGAGAAAAAGATTGGGTAAGAATGACTAAGAAGGATAGGTCATATGATATATATTTCTGTGTTATCTAGAAGTGAATTGAAGAACGTGTTTCAAGGAAGAATTGCTGAATGTGAGAGTAAGCTGAGAATACTCAGTGTATCCAAGATAAAGGTCATTGTTGTCTTTGACAAAGGACATTTTGGTAGAATGGTAAGGATAAAACCCAATTGAAGAAAAAAGGTTGTAAAGAGAGGGCACAGAAATTTCAGAATGAAAATTAAAAAGGAAAAAACAGTAATAACTTCTGAGTTGTTTGTCTACAATAAGGTACAGAAATATGAATCAGAAACTTGGGGAAAGAAGAGTCTGTAGAAAAATAAGACTGATATTTTTGTTCCTAAGATGGAAGCTATTTTACTGATGAGGATTTTGATAGGAAGTTAACTTGAATGCCTCTTTAGCTCCATGATGGCAAAACATGCCCTTTTTGGATTCCACTTACTTCCTGTGGTTCCACAGATGGATCACTGCAGATCAGACAGTTAAATGAAAAGGAGCTGGTTGCAGTTCGGGACATAAAAACTTGGAGCTATGCTTCTATCACTCATGAAAGTATCTTCAGTTTCAGAGTCAACTGTAGCTACTCTGTAAGGAGCAACATCTTCCCAGTTACTGTACTGGTTCTTACTCTCCCTCAACCCTTCCAGACACCTTGCCTGAATCCCTCACTCCAGGACTTCAGACTGCTGTAGATAAAAACAAAAGCTCCAACCACACTGCTGATAACTACCAAGTGATGGTTACTTCACGATACCATTAATGTGGAGGTCTCCTTCTGTCACAGAACAGGCTCTTACCTAGGCTTATCCTGTGTCAGTGTTGAGCCATACCCAGTACAAATCTTCTGCATCAGCTACAATGGCTCATGCCAGAGATAATTAACCAACCCAACAGGTCCTTGTACAGAAAGCTTGGGTCTACCATTTCCTTCTCACCACCAGCACTTCAGCATTTTCATTTCCATCATTGCAGACTCCATGGCAAAGCTAGGACTTAGGACACTGGTTTAGCTGTACTTCATGGCACTGGTTTGTCAGCCTACTAGGTGGGACACCATCCTGTATGATGACTTGTCATGAAGGTGAAGTGTTGATGTCCATTTTTAGAACAGTACTTTCAACATTTCTAGTAAGAATCCCATAATTCTATTCCAAGCCACTAAGGACTCTTGAGAGAAACCCGACAAATATTCAAGTTCTCCTATAGCCTCCATAGCTCTGACAGTGTGGAGCCCTACTTCATGATCAGGAAATAGACACGAATTACTCAGAGCAAATGTATTAATGAAAACAGATTACATTTAAAAAGATAGGGTTGGCCCTCTAGGGCATGCCATTTTTAGCTGTCTGCCTGCATCAATGGCTGCTGGGATTGAAAGTGAGAATTTAGTTTTTGGGTACTGTTGGAATGAAGCATATTTGCATGACTTTTACCTTCTTGAACTGATAAGAAGCTTGAGTACCAGAAAAAAATAGTCTTGAAGCTAGGATGTAAACATAGCAGATGGAGCTTGCTCCCTAGAGATTCTTGACATTTGGAGAAAGTAGAAAATAACCCCATGGAATTTTTCTTAAGCTTCTTAATTCAAACAAACAAACAAAACAAAACTAAATATTTGGAATTGCTTACTGACCATCTTATTCCTGAAATTTGCAACTTATAGAGAGATCTGGCAGAATGAGGGCTTCCTGAAAGCACATTAGCAGGTGGAAGATGGTTAAGCTACCCTTCTGCCAACCAACAGGAAACAGTAGCTTCCTTAGTACCTTGTTGTAGTGCCACCACACTCGTGGTATTCCAACAATTAGAACTGAGTTCAATGAGCTGAAAAATAAAAGTCACCACTGACAAAGACTATCAGCCAGAATAAGAACATAAACTTGCTTGTTTGGAGCACTTGGAAAAGTCAGAAGACTGTCTTATTAAACAAATTAACATAAATATTAAACATTTAAGGCTATGTATTAGCTCTCTATTGTTGCATAATCAGTATCATAAACTTATATCATAAAAATACATGCTTGTTATCCCAAAACTTCTGGGCATCAAAACTTGGCCATAACTTACCTAGGTTCTCTGAAAGGTTATAAGCAATGTGTTTTCCAGAGATGGATTCTTACATAGAGGCTCAGCTGAAGCTCCTCCTCCTCCCCCTCCTTCTTCTCTTTCCTCTCCTTCTTCTCCATCTTCTCCATCCTCTTCTTCTCCTCTACCTCCTCTTCTTGTTTTTTTTTGGTAAATCTGAGGATCCTGGCTTTTTCCTACCTATAGGCAGCTCTCAGCTCCTAGAGGCTACCTGCTATTTCTTATCAGATGGTGACTTACTTCATCAGAAGAATAAGGAGAATCACTAGAGAGACACTGCTAAAAAGACAGAATGCTACTTAACATGGCATAATGAAGGGTGCAATGTCCCTTAGATTAGCAAAGAAAGTTGCAGGTCCAGGAAGGGGAAAGAATTATGCAAAGGCACGATCACCATGCGACAGGGAACATGTGTGACATTTTATAGTGTCCTGTACACAAAAGATAAATACAGCAAGTGTTTTGAAGCTAAAATAAGAACCGGAATGTGCATCAAAATGATTCATTGGCTGAACGAAAGTATATTTTTAAGGACTTTGCATATTATGATGTTATCTGTCTCTAGAGAGGGCTCACTCTTTTCACTGCTAGCCAGGGAAAAGTGGGGTGGATCATCTTAATCCAGTCAGGGATTGAGATAAATTGAAGATGGGTTGCAGTTAGTGTGAGACTTATTTTATATCTGCTTTGCTCCTTTTCATAGGGTATAGTTCAGGGCTTTCAACTAAGAGCCTGATGTTTCACCAGGGACCCTTTCTAGAAGGGTTCTGTATTTTAATCTTTCTTCCTAGAACCAAGACTGAAACAAAATCCCTCCTCCACTTACTCAGAATTTTCAGGCTTATATTAAATCTCCCACTCTATACAGCTTCTGCATCACCAACTATTTCCAGGTAAAAAGCTGCAGATCATTAGCTGGCCTTTTTGAATTATCTCTACCTTGTAATCTTTGCTCCTCCAATTCTGTTAGTTCCAGGCTTCTGATACCACCACATACTGTTTTTAAATATTATCTCAATTTTGAAGTGGTTTCTAGAAATATTGGTCTTTCAAAAACTTTTTTTTTATTATAGTAAATCAGAAGACTTTAATTCTGTATCTAAAAAAAAAAAATTATACACCTCACTTCCCCCATTCTTCCTGTCATTTTATTTCCTCATATTTCTCTCTTTATTCTGAGTCCATTTTCCCCTAAGAGTATAGAGAAGTATATTATCCCATCCAAGTACTAACCAGGCCCGACCCTGCTTAGCTTCCGAGATCTGTTGAGATCGGGTACGTTCAGGGTGGTATGGCTGTAGACTAGAGAAGTATATTCTTTATTTTGTTTGTGGTTTTTGTTGTTGTTGTTGTTTTATTTACTATATGCTACTTGTTTCTATCATTTCTTCTCATTTAGTGCCTATTTACTCTTCATTTGAGAATAATGTGGAAAATTCTATTTGGAATAAACTGGAAAACTAACACTCATTCTTGCATGTGTTGTCTTAAAAAAAAGAAACTCATAGAAATTCTAAATATCTCTGATCCTATGTAGATCTGTCCCACTATCTATTGCTACATAACAAACTATCCCAAAATTTATTGGCTTGAAACAATGACTATGGTATTCTTCCTTATCAGTTTGTGGGTCAGGGTTTCAGGCAGGCTGATTTTCCATTCCACGCGTTGCTAATTGACGTCACTAAGTGGTTTTCAACTGGCAGAAGGGCCGCCTTGGATGATCCATGATATGCCTTGGTGTTGATAGTTCCGAGGCTGGGCTTAGTTGGGACTCTATCAGAAAATCTACAGTAAGCCTCACCTGTGTTGTAATCAGACTTCTGCCATGGCAACTCAGAAATCCCTGAGACCATGACCCAGGTGGAGGCTGGACAGATTCTTTATGACCTTGCTTCAAATGTCCCATAATGTCATTTTCACTGCATTAGGTTGATCAAATCGTTAAGACCAGCCCAGGTTCAAGGGATGGGAATTAGAACCTGCCTATGACTGGACGAGTAGCAAACAGTATGTGATCATCCTTAATACATGACAATATCACTGTTCTGTTTTTAGTGTTTGCCTCTGCCCACCTCCTGTCCCTTCCAGGGAGAACAAGTTATAAAGTGGGCTTATAAAATAGCTCATGGTAATTAATAAGTTATTATATCACATTATTTAATGCTTAATTATCACTACTTAGCTTACTCTCTATGCAGCTATAAAGCCCAGGGTTCTTTATCTCTATCACACACTGATCCATAAAGCTAGGAGAATTCTCAGGGTTAGGAGCCTTAATTAGAGTTTAAAATTATGTGTCTTATTCAAGGTGGTTATAAAACTATTTGAATCTCAGCTTTAAATCTATACTTTTATACTTTGTTTTTTGATGCTGCAATGGGGATTCTGCAATGTATAATTCTTTGTCATGTGGATTCCTTTTATGCTTTTTCTCCCTCCAGGCACTGGAGGGAGACTGAGGCCAAAGGAGGAAAGAAGGGACTTACAGCTGCCCGTTGTTCCTATTAGTGTCACTTTACCAATGTTGCTACCCCCTGATTGCAGTAGTGGTTTTGAATTCCTAGCATAGTTTGGCTTTTTCTGAACCATCCTCATTACCATCCCTCCCCTCTGGGGAGTTAACCAGAATTAAGCTGACTTCCAGCTCTACATGACCCACCATCTGAAGAAATGTGATGCCAGCACATACAGATGATGCTATCTCCTGAATTGTGTCTCAGCCCTGGTTCTTTGGGACCTTGCTTTGAGCTTCTAAAGTACTAAGCATTACTCCTTGCTCTGAGATCTTAGTTATTATCTTATAGGACCCCTCCTGGCCCCATTCGATTTACCAGACTAGCTTGGCGTGATTTCCAAATCTGAGTAGATATGCTTGGCCTCTAGGTTCTGAAAACTCCAAAGCTTTTTCCCATTTCTAAAGGCAATACTTATTCTCTCATTTATTCCTTCTGCCTTACTTCATTTTTTTTCTCTTCTGCCATTTAAGTTCTCCAATACTTGTTTAACCATTACACTTTCTCTGTTGAGATAGCTAATGTAGTTTCTGTTTTTCTAACTGAATTCTCACTGATAAGTTGTACTGATCCTCTTTCCTTCTTCATTCCCTTATCAGTTGCCTTGGGAAAATACAATTCAAAATTCTGACACATTTGTGGTGGCTCACTCAACTTTCTTCAATCCACTCGATACTTCTGAAAGAACCCAATGCATGTAAAAAGTCCTTTTCGGCTTAGAAGAACTTCTGTGCGAAACCCAGCCTGATACAGGATACGTGAGCAGGAGAAAATAACTAAGATCAAGGCCTAAGAGAAAACACCTAATAGTAAATCATTTTTACTCTGTATCTGTTTCCTTTCTGTTACTAATAACATTTTCTAGAAGCACTTGCATAATAGTTTCTCTCTTTTCAGGAGTGATTCTTCACTCCTGACCTGGCTACTCAACTTCAACTGCAGAGTAAACTTACTCTGGGTGTGTATCTTCTGTCCTCCCTTGTCTAGATGACAAATACATTAAATTGAGCATGTACAAAGTACTGTAAAATATTTTATTGAATTTTTAGATAATAGATAAATAATTCTGTACAAGGGGCTTCAGATAAAGCTTTGTAGGCACAGGATATTTCATTGAAGGGCTGTGTTGGAATTCCTAGGGTTAAGGGGATAGAGAATGTGGATGCTGAAAAAACTACATGAAACTACATGAAAACCATATTATTGGATCAATCCTTGGTTTATTCATATAGATTTTGAACAAGTCCTTTATCAGTAAGTAATAAATTCAAAATTTATTCATATTTTATCATATTTCTTTATCATAATACTTTGACATAGGACTCTAATTATATGCCTCCCCCCAAAAAAGTATTTTGTTCTTTTTGCTTATGGCTTTGCACAGTCTTCTTATTCTACAGCCAATATTTCTGTTGTCTCTCCCTCAAACAGTTGATCGTCTCCTTAACTTAATCTTATTAATCTACATCTCATACTAAATATGGCTGACAAAGTTACCAGTTTCCCTGTGTACTTTACCTTCTCATTGATGGCTCCTTTTACAAGGCTTCCGTGACTGTGCTGCGAAACATCCTTCAAGGTCTTTTTACCTGTACTATTGTACCTATTGTTCACTGCTGAGATTTTTGTGTCTTGGATCACTATCATCTTTGTGTGTGAGTATTCCTTATCTAATCTAGAGTAAAAAGGGGAATGAATAAAACTAGTAACATGTTTTCATTCTATGGGACTAAAACACAAGGACCATAGGTAGAGAAATAGTGAGAAACAACTGAAGGAGGACAATTTCTGGGGACTGTGAGAGGACTATAGGAGAAAAATGGGGATTCAATGTGAAACTTAAAGGGCTATTAATGTCAGTGCATTAAATAATCTGCTTGTGAGTTTTATTATCTGAGCAATGAGAAATACTGACAAAAGTCTTCTAGCTTCTATTTTCTAAAAGGCAGCTATTCAGGACAGTGGTTTTCTAATCTCCTATGTGAATGTAAGTTAGGGAAATATTACAGAGGCCACAGCTTTAGCACCCCTTATAAATTCTTCTGGATACTGCATTTAAAATGGAATCATTAAATTGTCCTTGTAAGTCCACCAGGATTGCATGCCTGCCCAGTATAACTATGTTGACCTGACAATGAGAATAGAGTAAATCAAACCCAGGTACCCCTTATTCCAAATTCCTTGGTACTCTCCCCACTAACCTCTACTTCTTAATATAGAGTATGTTGACATAGCTCATATAATAGTATATTCAAGGTGAGAGAAAGAATAAATGTACTATTCAGATACATTCCAGTTTTAAATTTCATAAGACAAATACCTTTAATATGGTTTAGTTTCAATATCCTAACTCACTTATTATTCAATTCACTATGCAGTGATATGAATAGAAAAAAATGAAGTTAATACCATCTACTGATCTGGCTTTCCCACTAGAGACCAGCTTTCTTACTAATTCAGTCATCTTCCTCTTACTAGATAAATTTGTGCAGCCACTCAGTCTTTTACACTAATTGAAAAAATGCTGATTTTGTGCACTGATGGACTACAAAACTTCATTGGAGAGTTTCTGTGATCATAAGTACATTTGATCATTTTAAATAGCGCTCAGGGACCAGATAGCAGAGAGACTAATTCATCTCTGTTTGGAAGGTCTGTACCCAGCATAAAGAGGCATTTCTAATTCTACTCATTACTTCTTCTGAGAAAAAGAATTTTAAGTATTTTATCAGAGTTCTAGTAAGAAAAAAATTCATTTAAATAATATAATCTAAAATCTATATCTGATTTTTGGATATCATAATTAGAATGCACAAAAACTATCAGTGGATAAAATTACTAATGGGACTTAAAGTTATCCTATTTTTATTTAAATTAGATGTCAAAATTAATTTTTAAGAGGATATAATTCATGCCTTCATATCTTTCCAGTCTGTGGGTACAAATAATGTTAGGATTATGTTAACATCAATAGTATATATTTTTGTGTCCTCACAGCTGTAGTTCAGCTTGTAGATCCTTGTTCTATTTGCCACTTAAAGGAGCCATACTGTCGCCAACTAAATACATTTGGATACTCTTCAAGGAGATAATACTTAAGAATTTTTGTCCCGGGACTCCTGGGTGGCTCAGTTGGTTAAGCGGCTGCCTTCAGCTCAGGTCATGATCACAGGGTTCTGGGATCGAGTCCCACATTGGGCTCCTTGTTCGGCAGGGAGCCTGCTTCTCCCTCTGCCTCTGCTGCCACTCTGCCTGCCTGTGCTCTCTCTCTCTCTCTCTCTCTGTCTGGCAAATAAATAAAATCTTTAAAAAAATAAAAAATTTAAAAAAATTTTTTTTAAAATAATTTTTGTCCCAAAATATGTCTGGATTGGTAGTAATTGCCATTCTTCAAACACTGTATTTACTTGTATTCTGAAACATTATTGTTTTCCTTGAAAAATGATTATGTGGCAGGCTTTACATTTTAGATGCTAGGAGTTTAATTATAAATAATAACATAAAGGAAAGACTCTGCTCTTATGAACTGTGCATCTTCAGAAGATGATAAGAGATGAATAATAAATAAGGAGACATAAAAAGAAAAGGAAGGAAATTGTAAATGAGATGAGAAAATGAATAGGTGGATGTAGTAGAGAGTGATAGGGACAGATGCTTTTTTATACAGGAGAATCAGAGAAAGACTTCCTGAAAAAATGATTCGTAGTGAAACTTAAGGAATGAAGAGAAGCTAGCCGCCAAACACAAACAAAATAAACAAATGAACCAAAACTAGAGAAAAAGTGAAGGTAGCAGGTACTGCTAATGAAAATCACATAAGAGAGAATAAATGGGTTGAATTAAACAAAACAAAATAAAACAAACAAACAAACATAAAGGTGATGAGCGAACTGTAACCAGAACTTCTGAATCACTCAAGGAAACAGTTAAATATGTGGTTTTCTCCCACAGCTCCCTGACATAGCGTCCTTTCTCTAGGTCTGTGAAAGATAAACTGCTTTCCTACTCCTTTTAAAAACAGAATCTTGGGGTGCATGGGTGGCTCAGTGGGTTAAGCCACTGCCTTCGGCTCAGGTAATGGTCTCAGGGTCCTGGGATCGAGTCCCACATTGGGCTCTCTGCTCAGCAGGGGCCCTGTTTCCCTCTCTCTCTCTCTCTCTCTCTCTCTGCCTGCCTCTCCATCTACTTGTGATCTCTCTCTGTCAAATAAATAAATAAAATCTTAAACAAAACTCATTGTTAAAAACAGAATCTTATATGATGTATAAGTATCTGTCATGGTCCTATTAAAAAATAGAAACTAGTTCGAATAATTCAAGAGAAAATAATAAAAGGACAATTTTTAGACGTTTGGGGGAAGTTGACACCCAATCAGGGGTATTAAAGTAACCAGACTAACAATATCTAAAATTGCTATCACCACTAAAATAGAGATAAACTTTTAATCCAGAGAGAGTTAGAATTTTTGAGTAGTGGACAAAAGGAAATAAAATTAGTCCTAGAGAGATTCAGCAGCTGCCAAACACAGCCTGGAGCAGAGGGCAAGAGGAGAATACTATCCCAAGCACTCTATGTCTCTCACCTCCCCATTATGTCACTGACTCCCATT
This sequence comes from Mustela putorius furo, assembly GCF_011764305.1. Lineage (NCBI taxonomy): Eukaryota > Metazoa > Chordata > Mammalia > Carnivora > Mustelidae > Mustela > Mustela putorius. The sequence continues at coordinate 11,762,499 of NW_025421467.1, read as the reverse complement.
GGCTGAATACAATAGCATACTAGCTTAATGGAGGAGCACAAGAAATACAAGGTCTTGGGTGCCTGGATGGCTCAGTGGGTTAAGACTCTGCCTTCAGTTCGTGATCTTAGGGTCCTGGGATCAAGCCCTGCATTGGGCTGTCTGTTCAGCAGGGAGCCTGCTTCCCTCTCCCCTGCCTGCCTGTCTGCCTACTTGTGACCTCTCTGTCAAATTTATAAATAAATAAAATCTTTTAAAAAATACTACAATGGTAGATACATGTCATCATAAATTTGTTCAAATGCATAGAATGTCCAACATCAAGAGTAAATTAATATAAACTATGGACTTCAGGTGATGATGATATGTCAATGTAGGTTTATCAGTTACAGCAAAAGTATCATTCAAGTGGGGAGATATTAATAATGGGGAGGTATGCATGAGTGGAAGCAGAGACTAGATGGGAAATATTACTACCTTTCTTTCAATTTTGTTGAAACTTAAACTGCTCTAAAACGTTGTCTTAATAAAGATGAAAAATCTGATCGTATACTTTCCCTGCTATATTTTAGACTTACTTGGCAGTTGTGATCCCTTTCTTTTTTATGATTTATCCCTTTTAGACTGGGTATGTGTAAACTATGCCTGCTTCACCATTGTATTTTAGAAGCACATACCTTGTCTAGTTTCACAAATTCACAGCTCAGGATAATCATATCTCAAGTCTCACCCTATCTGATTAATTAATATTTTAGATCAGATTTTGGTCTAAGCCTTGATCATAGAATGGCATAAGGCTTTTGGTGACTTTTGGAATAGGGTAAATATATTTTGGATGTGAGAAAGACATGAATTTGGGAGAGTAAGAAGGTAGAATGTTGTGGGCTAAATTGTGCTCCCTCAATAATTCATGTATTGAAGTCCTAATCCATACTACCTCAGAATGTGACTGGTTTTTGGAGCTAGAATCTTTCCACAGGTAATTAGGTTAAAATTAGGTAATTAGGGTGAGTCATAATCCAATATGACTGGTGTCATTATAAGAAGAGAAAAATTGGATTCAGACATGAACAATTTTTTCAAATTTCATTGTTCTTTTGTGAGTGCAATACTTGGTTATTATTACTCTTGATTTAGTAAGCCATACAATGTAATCAACCAACTGTTGAAATTTTACTCAGAGGTACAAGTCAGCTTCTTTTGATATCACTTTCTTGTTTTTACCTGAGTATTTGAAAGCAACCATAAAATGACTTGCAAAAATATGGCAATCATAGCTATAGCTCAGACAGAAAACTAAAGCCCTTCTAGCTAGTCTACAAGTTATTAGATTAGGGATGGAATCAGTTCTAGTGGTTTAAGTTAAGTATTCTTGGCTCTCTGTTTGGAAATCAATGGCAAACTATAATCATAATCTTTCCCTTAATACTGTCTGTATTATATTACTTAAGTGTGCATCCTCTCCAGAATCTTTATTGCTGCTTTAGAGTCATTGTCCTCTAAATGATGCAATAAATCACCTTCCAAAGAAAAACAAGAAAATCTGTTTGGAACAGTACTGTCAAAAACTCCATGCATGACTCAGACTTATCAGACAATGATATAAAACTATAATGATCAAATTCTGTGATAGAAATGATCTACCATTCAGCTTAATCAATGAATGATCAAAAAGAGACTGAGAATTTGAACCAACATATGAAACAATTTGTGGACCAATTATACTCTCTCTCTGTGCTAAACAATTCTGTGACCAAATAAAATCCTTTGTTTCTGTGCTCAATAATACTTGTAACTGATGAAATAATTTAGCTACACGCTCCAGCAAATATTTGTTCCTGGAAGATCAGACTCTGGGAAAATTAAATTAGCTTAGTTGCCTATATGAATATTTTTATTTTTAAGGCCTTTCCACCAATACAGTGCTACTTTGTTATAAACTCTGCTCAATTACAACTAGTCCTCTGCCAGGATAATCTGTTTTAAAATCACTGATCCTAGGTCATGAAACTCTGCATGTATTGTGTCATAAATTCTGATGAGAAAAAAAAAAACTAAACTATTATTTGTTCCATGTGATATTCTCCATGAATACCATTAAGTCCAATAACTCAGCTTTGCTTGATCTATTGGTCAATGGTTTAGACCAATTTTTTTTTTTTTAGAGCAATGAAGAATTTTAAGCAGGTCTAATATATGCAAATCTGCATTTAGAGAAGATTACTCTGAATATGATGTAGAGGCCAATGAATACGTTTAAGCTTCTAAATTAAGAACTTTTATCTTTTCTTAATTATTTTTCATGTAGACTTGCTTATAGTTAAAAAATAGTTTTTAGATCAAATTCTAGACTTGCTTGATATTTTATGTATCAGTATAAATCAGTGCTTACATTATATAACCAGATCAACAGTAGGTTTTATGCATTTTCTATGTGATTAATATTAAGATTCAGCGTTATCAGAGCTATGGACCAAACCCAATTTCTAATAACTCTAAACAGGAATTGCCAACATAAAAGGCCAGAAATCAGCAATGTTAGGGTCCATCAATCAGTCATTCAATTTTAAAGATAAAATATTAACATGAAAAATAATCAAATTATTTAATGGAAAATACACCATCTTATTGCTCACTGAAAATTTTATATAATTCACTAGTCAGGAGTTCCCATTAAATTCACACTCCTTTCAATGTACATGCAATTCATACTGCATTTAGAAGCAGTTTCAGCACATTCTTATACACTGAACTATAATCTTAACACCAACCAGCTTCTGTTCACGTTCAGAACTTGTGATTACTAGGAGCATTTCTCCTACAATTGTTCAACCCCTAAGGCTATTGATCGAGTGCCAAATCTTACTGCATTTCTCTGTTTTCTCCATTTATTTTCAACTGATGTGCTCGGTTTGACCTTTGCTTTGCTCTGTAATTTTGCTTATCTGTGGTTTCTTATAATGAGTATGTCTATGACAATAAATCTTTCCTTGAACATAGTTCTTGAATTAACTATAATTTATAACAGAGTATCTTATTTACCGTGGCTTATTTTGGGTACTTCCAAATGATTATCTTAGAATTCTTAATCACTAACTGAAATATTATTTATTTAAAAAGTCATGTGTAATCACATGTTATTTAATTTGTGATTTTTTTTGTGATTTGTGTAATTTGTGGCTTTTGTGATTTACGGTCATGTGGACACATGAGACTTTGAATCTGAAAGCTACGGAAATGTGTAAAACACCATATAAATTGCCACATTCTGACGGCACCCAGGAGAAGAATGAGGCACAAACAAGTCAGCTGTGAGAGAATTGAAGCAGGGGGTGACAGTAGAAGACTATCGCCTGGAACAACTCCTTAGTCTCATATTTATTAGAAAGTGAGTAACAACCAACAAAGAAGTCGGAGTAGATTACACATTGACTACGAGTCTTGTAGATATGTAAGAAGAAAGGCAAAATACATTTGGTCATATGACCTATAGTGAGCAAGCCCAAACTAAAGGATTGTCTGACTAACTGCTGATGCTCTCTGGGGGGAAAATGCGGCAGGCTGCATTCTACCTGAGTGGGCCAGGCGTTCCCAGCTGCTCAGCTTTAAGGACCTATATCGTCCTCTCCCCAGAAGCCTGTTGCCAGTACATGTTTTTCTTAAAGCTATATCTAAGCATGCTTGGCAAATAGTATAAATTATCAGAGGTTACATTTTAAGCAGTACATTGTTCTGAGGGATGGTCACAATAAATACTAGGTGTCATATTACCATTTCACTACAATATGAATTTTCATCCTTTAGGTAAATTGTATTATATATCTTAAATCCTTTTGAAGAAATTCTTTCTGGAATCATGACAATAGATGTTTTTGTGTAGCTATGAATGAATCTACCATTCATTTCTATGTTGCTATCCTATCCAATTGATTTCTAAATACTTCTTCCCCTGGACCCTAAATCCATTGCTTTTCTGGTTCAACCTTAAGCCATTAAAATTCCATTGACACCAGTTTCCAATATTAAAACCTTTTGTAATATAAATTTCACTGAAAATTCTATTTCTTTTTTTTTTAATTTATTTATTTTCAGAAAAACAGTATTCATTATTTTTTCACCACACCCAGTGCTCCATGCAATCTGTGCCCTCTATAATACCCACCACCTGGTACCCCAATCTCCCACACCCCTGCCACTTCAAACCCCTCAGATTGTTTTTCAGAGTCCATAGTCTCTCATGATTCACCTCCCCTTCCAATTTATCCCAACTCCCTTCTCCTAACACCCCTTGTCCTCCATGATATTTGTTATGCTCCACAAATAAGTGAAACCATATGATAATTGACTCTCTGCTTGACTTATTTCACTCAGCATAATCTCTTCCAGTCCCGTCCATGTTGCTACAAAAGTTGGGTATTTTTTACTTCTAATGTATTATTTGAAGATAATATGGAGCCAACTTTAGGAATGTCGGTGAATTTTATATGAGAGATGCTTCTTCAACTTTTCAAAATAACCTTCGAGAGGATTGCCTCAGTGACTCAGTTGGTTAAGTGTCTACCTTCAGCTCCCTCGGATCCCAGGGTCCTGGGATCTAACCCAGCATCAGGATTCCTGCTCTACTGGGAGCCTGCTTCTTCCTCTGCCTCCGCCCCTCCCCCCTGCCCATGTTCTGTCTGGCTCGTGCTCATTCTCTCTCTCAAATAAATAAAATCTTAAAACAAAACAAAACAAAAAACAACAGCCTTGGAAAGATTAATCAAAACCCATGCGACATGCATTTAATGAGTCTCTAACAGGCAAAAGTATTTTGAAACTCTCTTAAAGCTTAAGATACACAATTTAAGGGAAGTAGTAAACCTAATTTAGCTCAACAACACAGTTTTGATCTTCCTTGTTGGAGCCACAACAAATCTGGTATAGTGTGGTCTCTGGTATCTATATCATGGGAAAAATTGACCTTATCTTAGATAGGCATACTCTAAACTATATTATCTAATGGTCCTTCCACATTTGGGTGGCAATTTTGGACTCATTTGGAATCATCTCAGCCTTAGATTAAAATCATATGGGATGATTTTTGAGTGCATTGCAAGAAAGGAAGTTTGAGGGTCAGCAGAGGGAGATCTAGTGGCCTTTGGTCATACTGTTTTACTAAAGCTGAAAATCTGTTTATAAATTGTAGACATCATACAACAAATATATCTGCCCCTCCTCTATCTATGTTTTTAAAAAGGTATCCAAAGTTATGCTATGTAAACTGACCTGTGAAATGTCAGTGAAAGTAGAAGCTTAAAAGCCTGTACTAAACACCCATTCTCCTTTCTCTGCATTAACAAAAGTTAAGATAGAATCTCAGTTTGCATCCCTACAATGTATATGTACTTTGAATTATAGATTCACATATTTTTAATTATTTTATTTTAATTTATTTTAGTTAACACACAGTGTTATGTTGACTTCAGGTATGCAATATAGTGGTTCAACCCTTCCATATATCATCCTGTGGTTGTTAAGATAAGTGCACTACTTAATCCTCATCACTTATTTTACCCACCCCTCACTCCCTTTTGGTAACCATTAGCTTATTCTCTATAGTTAAGAAACTTTCTCTTGATTTCTCTCTCTCTCTCTCTCTAATATTAAATATTTAATATGTAAATTTTAATACTATTGCACAAGTAATAGGCTAAATAAAAAATCAAATGGAAAATCAAAATATGCCTCAAAACAAAAGCAAAAGAAAACAATATTCCAAAGCCTAAGAGATGCAGAAAAAGCAGGTGTTAGAGTGGACTTTATGCTATAAAAGCTTGTATTGAGAAAAAAGTTCAAATAAACAACTTCCTATTATGTCACAAGAAAAAGGAGAAATTTAGTAGAGGAAGGAAATAACAAAGAAAAATCAGAAATAAATAAGAGACCAAAATAAACAATAACATAACATTGAAATTAATGATGATTTTTTTAAAAAAATAAGCAAAATTATCGATGTTTTAACGACATTAGGAAAAAAAAAAAAAGAGAAAAGTCACAAAAATCAAAATGAGAAGTGGAAAAAACAAACAAACCGCAACAGATAACCACAGAAATATATTGTGATAACAGACTACTATAAAAATTATATGCTGATAAATCAGATAACTTAGAGAAAAAACCTAAATAATTCCTAAAAATCCACTGGCTACCATGATTGAATCATGAATCTTGAATCCAAGAAATAGGAGATGTTAGGCCAATAACAAGAATGAAAGTTGAAATAGGAATCAGCACAGAAAACCTAAGACCTCATAGTTTCCCTGATGAATTTTACCAAGCATTTAAAAAAAAACAATAATTAATGACAATCTTTATAAAATTTTACAAATAAGAATAGAAAGAGTATATTTAAAATCACCCTATGAGGTCAATACTACCCTGATACCAGAGCAGGATAAAAAACAATACAAGATAAAAAAAAGTCTAGTTTCTTTGATAAATATAAGTATTGCTACTTCAACTTTCTTTTGACATCCATTTGCATGATAAATGTTTCTCCATCCCCTCACCTTCAGTCTGCAGGTGTCTTTGGGTCTAAAATAACTTTCTTGTAGGCAGCATATATGTGGGTCTTTTTTCTTTATTTTAATCTATTCTGACACCCTATGTCTTTTGATTGGAGTTTTAGTCCATTTTCATTTTAAGTAATTGATATATATGTATATTGCCATTTTTTATTTGTTTTATCATTGTTTCTGGAGATTTTCTCTGGTCCTTTCTGGTCTTTGTCACTTTTGGCTTCTCCTTTATACTTAAAGGTCCCCTTTAATATTTGTTGCAGGGCCGGTTTAGTGGTCACAAATTCCTTTAGTTTTTGTCTGGGAATCTATTGCTCTTATTCTGGATATTAGCCTTGCCAGATAGAGTATTCTTGGCTGCAGGTTCTTCCTATTCAGCTTTTTGAATAGATCATGCTACTCCATTCTGGCTTGCCAGGTTTTCATTGAGAAATATCCAGCTAGCCTTGTGAGTTTTCCCCTGTAAGTTAAGGACTTTTTGTCTTGCTGCTTTTAAGATATTTTTTTTCTTTGTTACCTGTATTTTGCTAATTTAATCACTGTATGTTTTGATGTTGGCCTTTTTTTTTTTTTAAAGATTTTAAAAAAATCTTTAAAGTAGGCAGATAGGCAGGCAGAGAGAGACGGAAAAGCAAGCTCCCTACTGAGCAGAGAACCCAAGACAGAGCTTGATGCCAGGACCCTGAGATCATGACCTGACCCAAAGACAGAGGCTTAACCCACTGAGTCATTCGGGCACCCATGTTGACCTGTTTTGATGGGAATTGATTTGATGGGAGTTCTCTTCATCTCCTATATTTGGATATGTTTCCTTCTCCAGATTAGGGAATTTTTCTGTTATTTCTTGAAATAAATTTTCTGTCTTCTTTTCTCTCTCCTCTTCTGGGACTCCTATAATATGAATTGTATTATATTTGATGGAGTCACTGAGCTCCCTGAGTCTACTCTCATGTTGCATAATTCTTTCTTTCTTTCTTTTGTTCAGCTCTATTATTTTCCATTATTTTGTCTTTTAGGTTATTAATTAATTCCCTGTTTCTTCTGGCCTGCTTTTTCATTGCTCAAGCCTGTTTCTACTCTCTTTTATTTTAACCCTCATCTCTAATTCTTTTTAAACTCTTATCTCTATGGTAAGGATCTCATTGATATCTTCTATTCTTTTTGTAAGCCCAGTGAGGATCCTTATGATTGTTGTTTTAAATTCTCCATAAGACATGTTTCTTATATCTGTTTCACTTAGATCTCTGGGCTTGGCCTTATCTTAGTCTTTCATCTGGGATTTTATCTAAGTCTCAGCCTTCTTTTCTGAGTTAGAAAAGCCAGTTATGTCTCCTGCTCCAGAAAGTTATGGCCTTACGAAGAAGAGGTCATGTAGTGCCCAGGGCCGGTGCTTCAGGTCTGGTGCTTCAGGGAGTGTCTCTGGTGTGTGCTGCATACACTCTGCTATTCTATTTTGGCTGCTCTGTCATTTAGACCAGTCATCTGAAGAGGTTTTCCTTTGTCTGCTGTGGGTAGTATTTGGTCCCTGATCTAAATATGGCGAGTTTTAACTAGGTGTGCTCTGGACTGCTTGTGAAATGAGATCTGACACCAACTTCACCAGAACTGAGTCCCTGCAGAGCTCTCTGGTTAAGAGACATTATGTGGGCTGGGGTTTATGTTGGTCTTCTGGGGGAGGGGCCCACTTTCCTGGGACTGAGGCAAGTTTCACTGAGAAGAGTGGTCCCAACAGAGTACAGGGTGGTGGGGCTTGGTGAATGCAAGGTAGGCGGCTAGTGTAGGTACTGAGCTACTTCCCTCACATTTATGCTGAGAGGAGGGGGAAGGAAATGGAGTCAGCCAGCTCCTTTGCCCCAGAGAAGTGTCTCTGTGAATGCTGCCCCTTAGGAAAGCACTTATAGAAGAGCAAATAATCTGTACCATTGTGTGCTCCAGGCATTTTTCAGAAGCTGTTGCCACACTGTCTGTCCCAGGTTGTTTGCCTCCTTCTCTCTGGGAAAACACAGTGCCCTCCTGGCTCTATCCCAACCACACCTGCTGACATTTAATTTAAAATTCCAGTTAGGGGGCACTTAAGTGGCTCAGTGGGTTAAGCCTCTACCTTCAGCTCAGGTCATAATCTCAGGGTCCTGGGATAGAGCCCGGCATCAGGCTCTCTGCTCAGCAGGGAGCCTGCTTCTCTCTCTCTGCCTGCCTTTCTGCCTACTTGCGATCTTTCTCTGTCAAAAAAATAAATAAAATCTTAAAAAAAAATAAAATTCCAGTCAGAACAGCCAAAATCAACAAGACAGTAAACAACGTGTGTTAGAGAGGATGTGGAGAAAGGGGAACCCTCTTATACTATTGGTGGGAATGCAAGTTGGTGCAGCCACTTTGGATAACAGTGTAGAGATTCCTCAAGAAATTAAAAATAGAGCTTCCCTATGACCCTGAAATTCCACTACTGGGTATTTACCCCAAAGACAAGGATATAGTGAAAAGAATGGCCATCTGTACCCCAATGTTCATAGCAGCAATAGCCACAGTCACCAAACTATGGAAAGAACCAAGATGCACTTCAGTGGATGAATGGATAAGGAAGATGTGGCCCATATACACTATGGAATATTGTGCCTCCATCAGAAAGGATGAATACCCAACTTTTGTATCAACATGGATGGGACTGGAAGGGATTATGCTGTGTGAAATAAGTCAAGCAGAGAGAGTCAATTATTATATGGTTTCACTTATTTGTGGAGTGTAAGAAATAGCATGGAGGACATGGGGAGATGGGGAGGAGAAGGGGGTTGAGGGAAATTGGAGGGGGAGATGAACCATGAGAGACTATGGACTCTGAAAAACAATCTGAGGATTTTGAAGGGGCAGGGGTTGGAAAGTTGGATCAGTCTGGTGGTTGGTATTATGGAGGGCATGTACTGCATGGAGCCCTGGGTGTGGTGCATAAACAATGAATTCTGATACACAGAAAAGAAATTTTAAAAAATTAAAAATTAAAAAAAAAAAATAAAATTCCAGGCTTTCAAAACATGGTGGGGGCATGAGCCTGCACTGGTCTTCTGGGGGAGGGGCCTGCCACATTGGGACTGAGGCATGCTTGATTTAGGAGGGCAGACCTGCCAAAGTGCAGGGCAGTGGGCTTTGGCATGAGCATGTAAGGCAGCTAGCACTGGCGCTGCATTGCCTCCCACCAGTGGCTGTATTTATGCTGAGAGGCAGGAAATGGTGTGGGCCAGCTCCCCTGTTTAAGAAGAGATATATATCTCTGTGAATGCTGCCTCCCATGGACACATTCAAAGAAGAGCAAATAATCTCCCCACTGTGTGCTCCAGGTGTTCAGATTGCTGTTTGCATGTCATCTTCTCCCTGGTTGTTTGTTGGAGAGAAGGCTCCAGGAGAAAGGCAGTGCCCTCAGGGCTCTATCTTAGCCAAGCCCATTGACCTTTAAAACTCCAGAATTTAGCCCTTTTGATTGCAAAAACTCACAAAATTCAGCCCCTCTCATTCTCCCACACCAATCGCTTGGGGGAAATGTTCTCTTTGTACATTCCCCTGTGTGCTTCTCTCCCTCTTACCCTTACCCATGACCATGGTTTACCACCCCACTCCATAGCAGCCCTGATCTATTTCTCCCCTACACCATGTCTGCACACTTCCTACCTTCTTTGAGTTGGCCTTTTCTCTCCCTTTAGTTGTGGAGTCTCTTCTGCCAATCTTTAGGTTGATTTCTGGAGTATTTAGAATGATTTGGTAGTTATGTAGTCGTGTTTCTGGCGTGAAAGGAGCCTAGAGTCCTCCTACACCACTGCCATCTTGAAGAATCTCTCTTTCTTCCTCCTCCCTTTGCTCATCTGTTTTGCTTCTTAAATTCCACAATGAGTAAAATCATATGGTATTTTACTTTCTCTGACTTATTTCACTTAGCATTATACTCTCTAGCTTCATCCATATCAATGCAAATTGCAAGATTTCATTTATTTTATGGCTGAATAATATCTCATTATATCTATCTATTATCTATCATATATATATATATACATATATATATGATCTTCTTTATTCATTCATCAATTAATGGATACTTGGGCTGCTTCCAAATCTTAATTATTCTAAATAATCCTGCTATAAACATTGGAGTGTATGTAGTGTATGTATCCCTTTGAATTAGTGTTTTTGTATTCTTTGGGTAAATATCTAGTAGTGGATTGTGTGATTGTTGGATCATAGGTAGTACCATTTTTGACTTTTTGAGAAACTTCCATACTATTTTCCACAGTGGCTGCACCAGGTTGTATTCCCACCAACAGTGTATGAAGATTCCTTTTTCTCCACATCCTTGCCAACACCTATTGTTTTTTGTGTTGTTGATGTTAGCCGTTCTGACAAGTGGAAGGTAATAAATACATCATTGTAGTTTTGATTTACATCTATTTTCCTCATAGTAAGTGGTTGTGTGGCCCTCTGGATGTCTTCTTTGAAGAAATGTCTGTTCATGTCTTCTGCCCAATTTAAATTCAATTTTTGGGGGATGTGAGTTTTATAAGTTCTTTAAATATTTTGTGTGTGTGTGTTTTTTTAAGATTTTATTTATTTGCTTGACAGACAGGGTTTGCAAGTAGGCACAGAGGCAGGCATAGAGAGAGGAGAAAGCAGGTTCCCCACTGAGCAGAGAGTCTGATGTGGGGCTCCATCTCAGGACCCTGGAATCATGACTCGAGCCAAAGGCAGAGGCTTTAACCCACTGAGCCACCCAGCTGCCACAGTTCATTATATATCTTGGATAATAACCCTTTATCAGAAATGTCATTTGAAAATATCTATTACTATTTCATACGTTGCCTTTTAGTTTCCTTTGAGAAACAGAAATCTTTTTTTTTTAAATTTTGATGTAATCCTAATAGTTTATTTTTGCTTTTATTTCCCTTGCCTCAGGAGACCTATCTAGAAAAAAAAAAAAAAAGTGCTATGGCCAATGTCAAAGAAGTTATTGCTTGTGTTCTCTTCTAGGATTTTTATGGTTTCAGGTTTCACATTTAGATCTTTAATTAATCTTGAGTTTATTTTTGTGTATGGTGCAAGTAAAGTAAAGTTAGTAAAGCTAGATTACTAGTTTTATTCTTTTACTTATTCTTCTCCAATTTTTCCAACACTCCAACATCATTTTTTGAGAAGACTGTCTTTTTCTTATTGGATATTCTCTCCTGATTTGTTAAAGATTAATTGACCATATAGTTGTGGTTTCCCTTCTGTATTTTCTATTCTGCTCTATTGGTCTATGTGTCTATTTTTGTGTCAGTATCATACTATTTTGATTACTACAACTTTGTAGTGTAACTTCAAGTCCAGAATTCTGATGATTCCAGCTTTCTACCTATGTATTTTTAAGTTATAGAGATCTGTGGAAATTCTACTGCTGCAGTCTATCTTAGCCCATCCTTTTTGACACAAATATTTGGTAAGTTCTGTTCATTTTTATGATGATCAGTAAAACTATCTTAGAGTGTTTACCTAATTTGACAAATCAATTGAGTGATCAAAGAGTAGAGTCTTGTCTCTATTATATCTTTCTTTTGTTCATTCATTTTTGTTAATTTGTTCATTGAGAATTATATTAATTTTCATCCTTCTTGGCTTTCCTTTTACTTCTTAGACAATAAGAAATCCAGCTTGCCCATGATTTCTAAAATGGGACTTTAAGTTGCTTAATAAGTTTCTCCCTGACAAAACTAATCAACATTTTTCAAACCTCCTCTTATTCATATTTTCTCTAATTTTTGATTCTTCCTCTTTAGACCCCCACTTTTTGGTTTCCAGCACATAATTTACTTTGGGATCATTATTTACCCTCTTTGGATGCTCATTCACAATCTCTTGATGGTTTTCCTCCTCTTGCAAATTTTCTAAACTTAGGATTTCTTGGGTTTCATGCTTCACATTGTTTCTGTCATCAAACATTTTTTTTTTAAACAATCTTACTCACTCCATGATCTTCAACATTTTCCTAAAAACTCTTCAGCTTTCACATTTTTTAAGTTTATTATTTTTTTTCTTTTCTCTCTCTCTCTCTCTCTTTTTTTTTTTTAGTAATCTCTACACCCAATGTGGGGCTCAAATCATGACTCCAAGATCAAGAGTCACATGCTCTTCCCACTGAGCCAGTCAGAAGCCTCAAATTTCACATCTTCTACAAGCTTCAGATTATAATTTCTCACCACCCAAATTAAATCCTTTCTGTTGTGAGACAAATTACTTTTATCACACCTACTTTTGTCTCCATTATCATATAATCACTAAAGCCCAAAATCTATCTTTAATTCTGTTCCATATTCAATCCACAGTCCCCACTTGTGCCCTATTTATCCTATTTTACAGTTCACAAAAACATCATTTTTACTTGCTTAATATGTGTTGAATCTGTTCCCTCCTTATGATCATCACTGCTATTACATTTATGCAGAACTTCAACCATCATTTCAGAGTATTGTGTTTATTTCCATGCTTGATTATTACTTCCAGTCCCATAATTCCCTGCATTCTTTTTCTGAGGTAGAAGTTAATTCTAAAATTAAATTTTGATCATATCTTTCTTACTTACACTATTTTCATGACTATTCCACCAAATTCTTAAAAATTTCTATTGATCTATATCTTAGGGAGACATTTAAGCAAAATACATGAAGAAATATATAAATTTACATGTTGATAAGATGCTGAGTCTTTTTGCCTGACCTCTTGCTCCAACTCCATTCCTACTATAATCCTACTATAACCCTACTATATTCTTACTATAACAGAAATGACTCTTTTGGAATCCTCAGGGCTTCTTGGAATTAAACTTAGGAATCAATCATTAAAACCATACTAATGCTAAATCCTAATAACAATATGACATAAAGCACAAATTAGACATAGCACATGTTACTTTTCATGGTGTAGCCTTGCTTTATTTTTATGTCCTATTTTTACTACATAGCACATGTAGCACTTATTTTTAGTTTCTTTTGTTATCTTTTCAGCCTAAAATTCTTGCCCTCCTGGTATTCTTGGTTTAGTCTTGCCAGGATTAATTAAAATTAGTTGAAAGCTTTCTCTTGGATCTCTACTAGATGTTGTTGTATATACAGTCCCTGTCCTTCCCACTGTTCTTTCCATGTGGTTATTTTAAAATAGATTAATCAAAATCTTAGTTCAATATCACAGGCTGCAATATTCAAAGCCTTCCCTGGAATTTTTGAAGTTGATTCTAAAGAGAGCAAAAAAGAGTGTCCCTTATTATTTAAGATTAAAAAAAAAAAAAAAAAAAACTCTTGAGCTGTTAGGTTTTCTTCATTTTATGGGAAACATTCTGCAACAAAAGAGCATAAATTGACATGTAGAGCAATGAATGATGGAAAAGGAATTGTGGAAGCACTTGAATACCTGCTCCAGTGGTTCCTGGGTTTTGCTGCACCCTTGCTCTTCCCATGGATCGAATATTTAGTCTTTTCTTCTGTTACATAAATTGCTTCATTGTCTCTAAAGTAAATACCCTTTTTGCATTAGCTAATTTGAATTGGATTTATCTTATTTACACCTAAAATGTTTTCACATCCACACATATACTCATAATAAGTGGTAATATATTTCAGAAAGTTTATAATTTCCCCAGACCCTACTTACTCAAGGATTCCCAACTTGGGGAAATCTCTGCTAGAAAAGTTCATCCACGTTTCTTTTGTGCCCCCATTGTTCTTCGTTCAGAAGACATTTATAGTTCAATCATCGTTCTTTAACTTGGTTTATAGTTTGTCATTACTCTCCCCCCAAACTTCACCCTTGATTGGAAGGAATTATTTTCTATTAATCTTCATCTAATTCTCTTTACTTTATAATTATTATTTAATGTTTGAATATAGAAGACAATAGAGCAAATTTAACTTAGTGATACTCTGAAAATTATTCAAGATTTTTTAAAGTTAAAGCAAACATTAAAGTTCAGATCATTTTGTGTCTCTACCTATATAAATATTCTTGAGATCTGTTAACAGGTGATTATCTAGCTCTGTTTAAATATGGGATTGGTTTATGAGATAGCTTGTTCTACCAATGGATAACTATAGTTAATGTAAATTAATACACAATTTTAATGCATATTTTTAATTTCCAAAATCACAGAGAATACCCTTTGAAGTTATTGTATTTGTTAGTTAGGTCTGCCATCACAAAATACCACAAACTCTGTGACTTCAACAACAGAAATTTATTTTCTCACATTTTAGAGCCTGGGAGTCCAAGATCAAGGTGCTGGCAGGGTTGGTTTCTCTTGAGGCCTCTTTCCATGGCTTGTTTCCTTCTCTGTCCTTATATGGTCTTTGCACTGGGCATGTGTACTCCTGGTTTCTTTTTCTCTTCTTAGAAGAACACCAGTCGTATTGGATTAGATTTCATTTAACAGTAATTGCTTCCTCACCTATTACCAAATTGGGAGTCAGGACTTCAACATATAAATTTGGTACAGAACACATTTCAATCTATAAAAGTAACAAAAAGAATTATGTTTAGCTTAATTCCTGCTTACATAATTAGAAAGCCATATTGATATTTTGATTTTGAACAACACTCCTGAAAAATTTCCCCTGGTTTATAAATTTCACATTGGTCTTTTTCAATCAATCTGTTACTATTAGTGAACCATTTCATACTCTGAATAACTTACAGATATCCTGATTAATCAGAACTAATGGCAAGATTATTGATTCCCTTATTACTTTTGCCATATTTTCCTCACCCATCTTTAGAAAGCGTGACTCATTTCCCACTAAATGATACCAATTTTGTGAAGTATAAGTAAAGTAAAGCAGGAGAGCAATTTCTTTGAAGACTCACTTCAACTTTTATTAACAGAAAACTAGTTGGTTCACACAACACAACTTCTTATGTTTCCACTGAAATCATTTTGGTTATAAATTACACAGTGTTTATTTGAAATTAAATACACATATTTCATTTTATTTTGAATGGCAATAACCATATGCAGCTTTCAACTATATAAATTATATTAGATATGAATGCACTAGCATGTCCAATTCAATGGCATATGGATAGAATATTATTTCTTTCATTTTTTAGACTTAAATGTTTGTACCATAACTAAAATGAATTTCATAATAATCTAAGACTTTATCTGCATATATACCAGTAACGATCTCTCAACATTCATTTTATAGTGACTAAATTGAAGATTTTTGTACATATTTTTGGTAGGATGAACATAGGAAATTTGTGGCAAACTATTTAAATGTAATTAATAAGGTGATTATAATGCTTTATTACTTATAATATTTACAGTGTTCCCACAATTTAGAAACAACTGCTACTTCTTTATGCCTTAGTAACAATACTAATTTCTACTTGAGTGCTATTGATACAATGATAGAAACTTCAGAATTGAAGGATTTTTCTCCCAAAATGTATTGAAAACCCTCTGCACTATTTGAGCCTAAAATAGGCAAGAGGATCAAAATAATAGTTTAGATAAGAAAACCACTTTCATGTAGAAAAAATGAATGAGACGTCCTTTAAATTTTGAGAAATGATGTATAATTACTATATAAAAATTTCAGTAATTCAGTACCCTTTGTGATTTTGCAAAAGTTCATTTTAGTTTCATATTGCTGTATACTATCTTTTCTATAATAAACTTTTACTATTTAGGTAAAAAGGAATTTTTTACACTATAGGTAAATAAAGTTGAATATTATAAGTGAGTTCTATAGCCAACATATAGAGTAATATTTTTATTTTTAACTGATTAGTACTAATTAGATTAGGTATGAAGACTATTTGTTTAATAATAATGCACAATGTGTCTGTTATATGATTAAATGAACAACTTTTTCATGTAGAAATTCTATTAAAATAGAGACAATCCTTAAGAATATATAATGAACACCCTAAGGGATTCTTTAACAATAGGGGATCTCTTTCCTATCACGATCTGCCTCATACACCTGGAATTCTCAACCTATCAGAGTTATAGACAAGGCTAATAAGAGGAACTCTTTACATTTGAGACCAGAAGGAAAACAAGTGGATGAGTGTATTAAAAAGGCTTCAGGTCCCTACTCTTCTCAGTTACTAAAAAAAAAAATTGTTGGTGGAGGCCATGTTTATCTCTAGTTAAAACAATGATGCTGTGGTGGAACCAGAGATGTCTTTCTCCAGATTTTAGCTCTTAAGTATCTCTATGTAAAAATTAAAATACTTTGGGGGATCTTTTCACTACTTGAGATCAAATGGATGCACTTCCTGTTAAAATAAAAAGGTCAAGAATTTCTTTTCAGTCAATGGTATTCTAATAGCTTGTATGGTGACAGACGGTAGTTACACTCATAGTGAGCATAGAATAATATATAAAATTGTGGGATTACTATGATATAAACCTGAAACAATGTAACATCATGTGTCAACCCTACTCAATTTTTTTAAAATTTATTTATTTATTTATTTGACAGACAGAGCTCACAAGTAGGCAGAGAAGCAGGCAGAAAGAGAGAAAGGGAAGCAGGCTCCCTGTGGAGCAGAGAGCCTGATGCGGGGCTTGATCCCAAGACTCTGGGATCCTGGCCTGAGCCGAAGGCAGAGGCCTCAACCCACTGAACCACCCAGGCGCTCCCAACCCTACACAATTTTTTTTTTAAGATTATTTATTTATTTGACAGAGAGAGATCACAAGTAGGCAGAGAGGCAGGCAGAGAGAGAGAGAGAGGAGGAGGCAGGCTCCCTGCTGAGCAGAGAGCCCGATGCGGGACTCGATCTTAGGACCCTGAGATCATGACCTGAGCCTAAGGCAGTGGCTTAACCCACTGAGCCACCCAGGCACCCAACCTTACTCAATTTTTAAAAAGAATTTCTTCTCAACTTTTTCTAGATATTTTCCAATGATGTTTTTTGGTATTTTTCAATGACCACACATTATATATATTTACAAATATGTTTAAAAATTTAATTATCTTTATTATAGGTAGTATGTATGTTGTGGCTTCAAAAAGTTAAAAAAATGATGCAGCAGGGAAAGAGCAATGTTTTGGTTGTTTTTACTAAGGCAAAAATTCTAAGCTGTTTCTGGAAAATATCCCCACATGTATAGAGAAACTAGGTTAACAGAGAAGAAAACAACATTCATAAGGAAATCTATACTGTGGAAATATTATTGTGAATATTTACTAGCCAAAATATCATACATACAGATTAACTCATCTACCTTTTCTAATACATAGCTCTATAATTCCAGTCAATTATTTAAAACATTTCTTTTTTTTTTTTTTTTCTGAAGCGAACTCTAATCCCATATTACTTTTGGGTATGTTTTCCTTTCTTGCTTATAATTTTTACTAAACATAGAAATGAATCTCTTATTTGTGTAGTATAAATATCTTTATGTGCTGTGCGCATGTTATGTGCTAATCAAGGGCTTAGTACACTTTTCAGATACAGGCTCTAGGAGAGCAGTCTTCCTTTCCCAAGAAGTATGCATGTGTTTTTTTTTTTTTTTTTTTAAGATTTTATTTATTTATTTGACAGAGAGAGATCACAAGTAGACAGAGAGGAAGGCAGAGAGAGAGAGGGAAATAGGCTTCCTGTTAAGCAGAGAGCCCCATGAAGGACTTGATTCCAGGATCCTGAGATCATGACCTGAGCCAAAGGCAGTGGCTTAACCCACTGAGCCACCCAGGCGCCCTGCATGTGGTATTTTAAAATGAAATGGATAAAAACAAAAATTTAGTGAACATGACGAGAAACTATTTTCCAGTATGTTTTCTATAGATTTCCAGATAATGTCTAGCAGTTTTCCTTCTTAAGTGTTAAGCTCACTTTTTTGTTTGTTTGTTTGTTTGTTTTTATTATATAACCGTCTGAACTTATCCTGCAACATTTGCTTAGCATAAATTGAAGAAATACCAAGATAAGTAGTTTGCCTGTAAGATACTATGATGTACAATTTCTCAAAATGGCTAGAAAGTCAGGAAACAACAGATGTTGGTGAAGATGGAAAGAAAGGGAAACCCTCCCACACTGTTGGTGGGAATGCAAACTGATGCAGCCACTCTGGAAAACATTATGGAGGTTCCTCAAAAAGTTGAAAGTAGAGCTACCCCTGACCCAGAAACTACACTGCTGGGTATTTATCTCAAAGATACAAATGTAGTGATTCAAAGAAGCACCTGCATCTCAAAGTTTATAGCAGTGATGCCCACAATGGCCAAAATACAGAAAGAGCCTAGATGTCCATCAACAGATGAATAGATAAAGAAGGTAAGATAAGATATCTACAATGGAATATTACACAGCCATTAAAAATGAAATTTTGCCATTTGCAACAATGTGGATGGAATTAAAGGGTATTATGCTAAGCAAAATAAGTTAATAAGAGAAAGACAATTATCATATAACCTCACTGATATGTGGAATTTAAGAAACAAAACAGAGGATCATAGGGGAAGAGAGGGAAAAAATGAAACAAGATGAAACCAGAGAGGGAGACAAACTATAAGAGACTCTTAACTATCGGAAACAAACTGAGGCTTGCTGGAGGGGCGGGGGTAGAGGGATGAGGTAACTGGGTGATGGGCATTAAGGAGGGCATGTGATGTAATGAGCACTGGGCCTGTACTTCTGAAACCAAAATATATTATATGCTAATTAATTGAATTTAAATTTAAAAATGTTTAAAAAAATAAAGCAAATTCCAACATGCTTAAAAAAGATACTATGTATAACTTCTGAATATGTTTATATCTGATAGAGTATTAACATTAACAGATTTTGAAAGCATGTAAAATTTACATTAAATATTGTCTACATGTGTACATGTGTTATATTACATGTATGTTGTGTGTATTAATATTTACAATCAAGCCTATAAAGAAAACGAGACCCATATGAAGAAGAAACAAATTATTCAGAATATTTTTCATTACTTTTAGTGTCATTAAAGTATTTTTGTAAAGATATATTCTTTTCTGACTTTTTTCTGATGATTCTAAGATTCTGAACCTATTCTAAACCCAAAATATAATTCTAAATGAGATTCATGTAGCATTAATTTATATAATCATAATTTGAGAGAAAGCAATAGACTAATTATCTAAATTAAGGATGTGTTCAAACTTGTCTGTTAGTACCCATGCAAATCCAAGACAATAACTGTTTAAACTAAAATTAGTTTTTTAACAAAAAAACTAGAATTAATGAAAGAGTGAAAAAAGGTTTTATATTTTTTAAACATATTATTTATCCTTGGTTCAAACATTGCTCTCTGTAAACACAATCTCTTTTGAGTCAATAATATAATGAATAATAGTCATTAGTATCAGCCTGCATTTATATGTGCTGACACATTTTTCATGTCACTGTTAATCTGCTAGTATTTTGTAACACAATGAAAACCTATTTGGTTAGAAAATTACAGAGGCATAGGAAAAGTAGATTATCATCTTTCTGGGCAGCCTTTATTTATAAGGCAATTCCTTTAGCAGTATTTCTCATTTGATTAGTTTAATGTAGGAGTAGAAGTATAAATATTTAAGTACATTATGAAAACAAGATGGTAGGAAATTATTGGTAAGGCTTTTATTTTTATGATTAACTTCTCCTAAAAGGGAATCGTTTACAGAATAATTTTTGAAGGATACAGAAAGACTTGGGTTAATAGGGTATGGTACTTTCTGCCTTATCGCCAGAAACCAAATAAAGAAAAAATGTTGCTGTACAAGGAAAACATACATTTGAGGCAGTCAAGCTACCATCCTTCATTAACTTGGAAACTCTGAGTGGAAGAAAACAATGTCTAGTTCATGGAATGTGAGCAATTGTGAAATACTGTGCAAGTCAGAAATAGGTATTTTTTCAATAAAATTGGATATTAATATTCAAATAACTTACAAAATTGTAATAAATCATTATTTTTATTTTAGTTAATATATATCCTCTAATTTGTTCTTCACACCATCCTCTCATCATCTTTGGTCTGTTTGAAGAATTATGTGAGAGAAAAATATCAGGCAGATGATTACCATTACATGGAGTTTTCTGAGAGCTAGTCCAGTTTTCTTTTTACTCTTGCCAGAACTTCCATACCTTCCACACAGAAGGGTGATAAAAGCTTTAGTTGGGTAAAACACTAAGAAAAACATATGTAAATGTGAACAAAAGGCAGAATTTCCATTAGTAAATAAAAATGAACCATACTAGGAACCCAGGAATAGCAGGTTTGTTCACTTAGCAATTTTAGTTCACTTTCTATGGACACAGTTCATGGATACAAAACACTTCTTTGTGTTAAAAATCAGGAAAATTAGATTTATATAAACTTTTATATCAGTGGAAAGTATTTTTAGTCTCTTATTGCATTATTTTTTAAAAACTGAAATATTTAGTAAAATCACCCTTTCTTTTACAATTGGAAAAAGTAAGCAATATAAATGAAATATCCAGTCTCACTTGCATGTAAATTAACAGATTTTGAGTACAAAATTTGTTAAGTACAAATTATCTTAATAGCTCCAGGATTGGGGGGAGGGGAGGAAGAACTGTGAGCTTCCAAATTTAGTTTTTATCTTTGTATGCAAATCCAAACTTTCAAGGATTCTTCAAAGGTCTGGGTTTCACTTACTCTTGTATTGAATACTTCAATTAATATTTAACTCTATGGATGCAGAAGATGCAGCTCCCTCCCCCCACCTATTTTTTTTTTTTTTTTTTGAGGAGACTCACAATTCTAAATATAAGAAAAGCTTCTTAAATGAAGAAATGAGAAAATAAAGGATACTGATCTGCTAGTATCTGCTGCAAATAGTGCACTGACTGAGTTCTTTAGGAACCTCAAAGAATGTATAGGAGGGACATTTGTTCCTAGCTTAAAGCATAAATATGTGGAGTGGTAGAGAAAAGATGAAGATGTAACTTGTCAGAAAGCAAACCAAAAATAAGGTACAGCTTTGAAACTACTGGATGACTTCAAAAATAATCATTAACTGAAAACTTTAATCAAAAAGCAGTTAAATATTGACATTTTTTTGAGTTTATGTAAAAGTCAAATGATATTATAAGAACTGAAAAAAAATAAGGTTTTTAGGAAGATATGTGACAAAAACCAAAAATTCTGGCTTTTAATTTTTACTCAAAAGTCTTTTTAAAATCAATTCTCAGTAAAAGGTCTGATAAACAGAAATCCCAAACAACTAAATTCTTGTTATTTATATACAGATTAATAATCTTATAATATTATTAAATATGCCATAATAGCACATAGTTTGATAAATGGCTCCTGACACTTGCCTAAATTTTAAAAAATGTGTTCCTAATATGATACATCAAGATTACTGTTTATTCAAACTATGCCTTGTAATAATATTTTCCATAATTAAATTATGTAGCTGATTAACAAAGTGAGAGGACAGAGAAATTTATGTGGGCTAGCTGTATTTATTGTTCATCCTTTATTTTTTAATACAAAATTTCCATGTTTTATTACCATAATGTAAAAACACTGGCTCATCTTTCATTTTGTTGAAGAGGTATTTCCACACATTCTCTGTAACAAATTGATCAGAATTCAACTATGATGTAAAATATCATGACAGTCATATGTGATTGTATTGGAATGAAATATACACAAAATATTTTTGTATTGCTTTTAAAATTAGTTAAAATGTAACTATCATCTCTTTTAATGTTACTATTTGTAATAGGGAAAGGCAGATCTATTTATTTCTATGATTATGCACATATGTGAATATGTGAGAGATGAGCCTAAAATTAAAACAAAAAGCTTCCATATGCTGTTTCTTCATGCCTAGCCCCACTCTTTTCTTCCTTATATTTCAGGTGGTTAAGTCTACTCAGTGCCTTATTTCTTATTTAAAATTGGGACACCTGTTCTCATAAATGTAACTTTCTTTTCCAGCTTTTTTAAAAAAGTAGTTCTATTTCTGAATGTTTTACACATATACACACAGACACAGACACACACACAGACACACACACACACACACACACACATATCTTTGTGAGGCCACCACTCAACCTAAGAACTGGGACATTACCAATACTTCTGAAATGATCTTTATACTCTTATCATATTTATACATGACCAGAACATATAAATATAGTTTTATTGTTTTGAATTTATATAAGTGGAATCATGTTGTATACATGATTAGAAATAGATTTTTTTCACATACATATATAAGATTTACCCATATTATACTATGTATTCCCGGCTTATTCATTTTCATCAATATGTACTCTTTTACTTTGTGAATAAATGCAATTTTATATTTTTATTTTTCTTACATTGGCTATTTGGCCATTTTATACAGTGGATTGAATAGTGTCTTCCCAAAATGTGAACCTGGAACCTTAGAATGTGACCTTAACTGCAAATAGATTTCGGCAAGATAAAAATTGATTAAGGATCCTGAGAAGAAATTATCCTGGATTTAGAGTGAACCCTAAATCCAATGACTGGTGTCCTCATTAGAAAAGAAGACAATGAAGAGACAAGAGAAATGAAGTCATGTAAAGATGGAGAGGAAGATGCTGGTGTTCTGTTGTCTGAAGTCAAGGAATGTCAGGAAATGCCACAAGCTGGAACACACGAAGGATGCTCCCTAAGAACCTCTGGAAGTAGCATTACCTTGTCCAAACAGTGATTTCAGATTTCTAATTTTCAGAAATGTGACAGTACAAATGTCTCCTGCTTTAAGCCCTCACTCTATCCTATATAACTCTTTAATCTCTATTTTATTTTGTTCACCTTTCTGAGTCTCTGGGATTCACCCTGATAGCTCCTTTGGGTTTGTTTTCCTGCACAGGGGATAATTTTAATCCTATCTTTAGAGGTATTTCATCTGATAGTGCACCATTTTAGTGAATTGTAAATTTCAATAATTTCATATGTTTTTTCTTCAATTTGCCATGCATTTTATTCTTTCCTTTTCTTGATAATGTTTATTATTCTTTGCATTATTTCTTATATGCATAGCTATTTAATGTTCTGCACCTAATAATTTAAAGATTTAAATTCCATGGGATTTCTTACTTCTCCTGGCTCTCCAGTGTCACTTTGTGTTATTATCATTTGTGTTCCAAAGAGCAATACTGGATTTCCAATTTTGCGTAAGGCTCTTGAAAGATACTAGTTTATCTCACTAGTCCATGCCCTTATCCTAGAGATTTTGGTGAGGATATTTATTTATTTCATTACAAAAAGAATGCTGATAGTCCATTCTCTCTCTGTCTCTCTCTCTCAGTCCTTTATTTATGTAGCTATTTATTTGTTTGCAGAATGAACCTTAAGAATAATTATGCCAACAAACTATAGAAATCTTAAATATTGCTCTTTTCTGTTATTGACTTCTTTATTAACCATGAGATTTTCATATATATCTATGTTAAATTTATTTTAACCTAAAACATATTAATATCAAAGTGAACATTAATATTGTTAAATACGTAACTTATATCCAATTTACCCAGTAGTTTTCTAGACTAGCAAACTCTGACATGATTTGCAGTTTTTTGCATCTTTGGATTATTTTAGTAGATTATGTCCCAGATGGGATATAGTATAATGGTAGGGTAAGATTATTTTATTTTATGTACCAATTTACCTATTTCCCCCACCTCCAGCTCTGGCCAACCACTTTTGTACTACCTGTTGCTATGACTTTGACTTTTTTGTTGTTGCTGTTTTAGATTACACATATAAGTAATACCATGTGTTATCTGGGTTTTTTTCTACCTAGTTTATTTCACTAAACTTAATGTTTTCCAAGTTCACCCATGAAGTGGCAAATGACAGGAGATTTTATATATATATATATATATATATATATAAAATTTTTATATATGCACACACACAGACATACACACATATATAAGCATTTCTTGATCCATTCATCTATTGGTGAACACTTAGGTTGTCCCCATACTTAGGCTACTGGGAATAATGTTGTTGGCTTTATGGGAGTATATATATCTCTTTGAAATAATGATTTTGTTTCCTTTGGATATATATCCACAGTGGGATTGCTGGATCATATGATATTACTATTTTTAATTTTTTGAGGGCTCTTCATACTATTTTCCATAGTGACTGTGCCAATTTACATTCTTACCAACAATGCACAAGGGTTCTTTTCTCTACATCCTTGTTAACACTTCTTTCTTGTCTTTTTGTTAAGGGATACCCTAACAGTTGTAAGGTGATATATCATTGTGGTTTTGATTTGAATTCTCCTGATGATTAGTGATGTTGAGCACCATTTTGTCTATATGTTGGCCATTTGTATATCTTCTTTGGAAAAATGTTCTGTTTGGGTATTCTGCCCATTTTTAAATTGGATTATTTTTTATTTTGCTGTTTGGTTGTATGAGATCCATGCATACTTTGGATATTAATCCCTTATCAGATATATGGCTTGCAAATATTTATTTCCATTCTATGGGTTGAATTTTCACTTTGTTTATGTTATCTTTTGTTGTGCAGAAGCTTTTTAGTTTGATGTAGTCACACTTGTTGATTTTTGTTTTTGTGCTTTGTTTTGTATCAAATACAAAATATTATTGTCAAGACTAATGTCAAAGAATTTATCCCCCTGCTCCATGTTTTCTTATAGGAGTGTACCAGGTAGGTGTTATGTTCAACTCTTAATTCATTTATTTTTGTGTATGTGTAAGGTAAGTGTCCACATTCATTTTCATGTGACTGTTCAGTTTTCCCAACATTTATTGAAGAGACCATCCTTTCCCCATAATATATTCTTAGCTACTTTGTTGAAGATTATATATGGTTGGGTTTATTTCTGGGTTCTCTGTTCTGTTCCAATGATCTGTGTTTACTTTTATGCCAATACCAAATTATTTTGATTACTATAGTACTATAGCTTTGTAATATAGCTTGAGATCAGGAAGTTTGACGCATCTAGCTTTGTTCTTCTTAAAATTGCCTTGGCTACTTGGATTTTTTTTGTGGTTCCATACAAAACTTAGAATAGTTTCTTTTTTTCTTCTTCTATTTCTTTGAAAAATGCCATAAAAATTGCACTGAGTCTTTAGAATGCTATAATAGGGACATTTTAACAATATCAATTCTTCCATCCATGAGCATAGAGTATCATTTCAAGTGTGTATGTGTGTGTGTGTGTGTGTGTGTATTTCTTTCACCAGTGTTTTATGGTAATCAGTGTGCAGGTCTTTTACCTCCTTTGTTAAAGTCATTCTCAGTAATTTAATTATTTTTAATGCAATCGTGTGATTATTTTATTTCTTTTGATAATAACTTGTAATTAGTGTATAAAAACACCACAGATTTCTGTATGTCATTTTGTATACTGCTATTTTACTGAATTCATTTATTATTTCAAATTATTTTTAATGCAGTTTTTTATATTTTCTATATAGAGTATCATGTCATCTGGAAAGAGGGTCATTTCTCTTCCAAATGGGATGACTTTAATTACTTTTTCTTACCCAATAGTTGTCACTAAGACTTCTAATGCCATGTTAAATAAAAGTGAAAAGAGTGGGCATCCTTGTCTTATTCCAGATCTAAGAGGAAAAGCTTTCATTGTTTCACCATTGGGTGTGATATTAGCATTATGCTTATCATCTTGGGCCATTATCATATTGCGATACAATCCCTTTATACCTACTTTGTTAACAGTTTTATCATAAAATGTTGAATTTTGCCAAATGCTTTTTGTATCTATTGAGATGTTCACATAATTTTTATCCCACATTTTAAAATATATGGTATATCACATTGATTTACAGATGTTGAACCATCCTTGAATTACTGGGATATATTCATCAGATAATGATATATAACTTTTTTTTTTGTACTTTTAAAATTTGGTTTGCTGATATGTTGTTGAAGATTTTGGCCTCTGTGTCATCTGGGCTATTGGACTATAATTTTCTTGCAGTGACCTTGTCTGATTTTGGTGTCAGATACTCATGGACTCATAAAATAATTTTTGAAAGTATTTACTCCTGTTTTATTTTTTTGGAAAAAGTTATAGAAAGACTGGTATTCATTCTTCTTTAAATGTTGTTAAAATTTATCAGTGAAACTATATGGTCCTTGAATTTTGTTTGTTGGGAGTTATTTGATTACTAATTCAATCCCCTTACTAATAATGTAACTGTTCAGATTTTCCATTTCTGCATGATTCCATCTTGCTAACTTGTGTATTTTTAGAAATTTATCCATTTCTTCTAGGTTGTCTAACTTGTTGCACATAATTGTTCATAGTAGTCTCTTAAGATCTCTGTATTTCTGTGTTATCAGTGTAGTGACTCTTCCTTTATTTATAAATTTATTTATTGAGTCCTCATTTTCTACACCTTAGTAAATGTAGCTAATGGTTTGTCTATTTTGTTTATTAAAAAAAACTTTACTTTTTCTTTTTTTAATAATTTTTAATTTTTTATAAACATATATTTTTATCCCCAGGGGTACAGGTCTGTGAATCACCAGGTTTACACACTTCACAGCACTCACCAAAGCACATACCCTCCCCAGTGTCCATAATCCCACCCCCTTCTCCCAAACCCCCTCCCCCCAGCAACCCTCAGTTTGTTTTGTGAGATTAAGAGTCACTTATGGTTTGTCTCCCTCCCAATCCCATCTTGTTTCATTTAATCTTCTTGTACCCACTTAAGCCCCCATGTTGCATCACCACTTCCTCATATCAGGGAGATCATATGATAGTTGTCTTTCTCTGCTTGACTTATTTCGCTAAGCATGATACGCTCTAGTTCCATCCATGTTGTCGCAAATGGCAAGATTTCATTTCTTTTGAAGGCTGCATAGTATTCCATTGTGTATATATACCACATCTTCTTGATCCATTCATCTGTTGATGGACATCTAGGTTCTTTCCATAGTTTGGCTATTGTGGACATTGCTGCTATAAACATTCGAGTACACGTGCCCCTTTGGATCACTACGTTTGTATCTTTAGGGTAAATACCCAGTAGTGCAATTGCTGGGTCATAGGGCAGTTCTATTTTCAACATTTTGAGAACCTCCAAGCTGTTTTCCAGAGTGGTTGCACCAGCTTGCATTCCCACCAACAGTGTAGGAGGGTTCCCCTTTCTCCGCATCCTCGCCAGCATCTGTCATTTCCTGACTTGTTGATTTTAGCCATTCTGACTGGTGTGAGGTGATATCTCATTGTGGTTTTGATTTGTATTTCCCTGATGCCGAGTGATATGGAGCACTTTTTCATGTGTCTGTTGGCTATCTGGATGTCTTCTTTGCAGAAATGTCTGTTCATGTCCTCTGCCCATTTCTTGATTGGATTATTTGTTCTTTGGGTGTTGAGTTTGCTAAGTTCTTTATAGATTCTGGACACTAGTCCTTTATCTGATATGTCGTTTGCAAATATCTTCTCCCATTCTGTCAGTTGTCTTTTGATTTTGTTAACTGTTTCCTTTGCTGTGCAAAAGCTTTTGATCTTCATGAAATCCCAATAGTTCATTTTTGCCCTTGCTTCCCTTGCCTTTGGCGATGTTCCTAGGAAGATGTTGCTGCGTCTGAGGTCGAAGAGGTTGCTGCCTGTGTTCTCTTCAAGGATTTTGATGGATTCCTTTCTCACATTGAGGTCCTTCATCCATTTTGAGTCTATATTCGTGTGTGGTGTAAGGAAATGGTCCAATTTCACTTTTCTGCATGTGGCTGTCCAATTTTCCCAGCACCACTTATTGAAGAGGCTGTCTTTTTTCCATTGGACATTCTTTCCTGCTTTGTCGAAGATTAGTTGACCATAGAGTTGAGGGTCTATTTCTGGGCTCTCTATTCTGTTCCATTGATCTATGTGTCTGTTTTTGTGCCAGTACCGTGCTGTCTTGATGATGACAGCTTTGTAATAGAGCTTGAAGTCCGGAATTGTGATGCCACCAACGTTGGCTTTCTTTTTCAATATCCCTTTGGCCACTCTGATCTTTATCATTCTTTCCTTCTCCTAACTTTTGCTGTAGTTTGTTTTTCTTTTTCTAATTCCTTGTGATATAAATTTGGGTTGTTTGAGATCTTTTTTTTTTTTAATTAATGTAGGCATTTATTGCTATAAAATTCTCTCTTAAAACTTCTTTTGCTTTATCCCATAAGAAAACACAGGGCTTAAACTACATGTTAGACCAGATAGACCAGAACAAACATATATAGAATATTCCAACAACCAGTAGAACACCTATTCTTCTCAAGCACACATGAAACAATCTTCACGATTCATCAAGCTAGGCCACAAATGTCTTAATAAATTCAAGAAGATCAACATCTTATCAAGCATCTTTGCTGACCACAATGGCATGGAACTAGAAATCAATTATAAGAAGAAAAAGGGAAAAAAAACCCAAATATGTGGAGATTAAACAATATGCTTCTGAACAAACAATGGGTCAAGGAAGAAATTAAAAGAAATATCAAGGGGTGATTGGGTGGCCAAGCTGGTCAAGCAATTGACTCTTAGCTTCCACTCAGGTCATGATCTCAGGTTTTTGAGATAGAGCCCTGAATTGGCCTTTGCACTCAACAGGGAGTCTGCTCTCCTCCCTCTCCCTTTGTCTCTCCCTATGCCCCACCATCCTGCTTGTATGGTCTCTCCCATTCTCTCTCTAAAAGAGAAATAAATAAATCTTTAAAAAAAATCTAGAAACATAATTTCTCAGTCACTTTTATAATTTTGTAAGTCTTAGGTATTACAAATGTGAAATAATTGTCTTTTCCTCCCTTCCATCTTTGTGGAGGCAAAATGAACTTCCTTCATTTTGAGCTTCAAATCAGAATTCACTTTATAATAGAAATAACGTAATGAATGACTGTTAGCTCCATAGAATGGTTAGGTATATTAATATCCACAGTAATTTTATGGACAACCATAAAAACTTTCCAACAATTCATAAAATCCTTTTCTAGTCCAAGTATTTTTCAAACTATAATTTGTATTTTGGGGAATATAATAAATATATATGTAAATGCAGTTTTGTTGAGTACTTATGAGTGCAATAAATTTACTTATTATTGTACATAGTTCTAACTATTTATAATCTGTAATTTAATGTAAATGAATATAAGCAATGTCAATAATTTTAGTTCTAATTAATTGTCAATAATTCTGGTTATATAAGAAATGAAAGGCACAAAAATGTGATATTGCTGGTAAATATACTATACATCATCAATATATACTTAGCTTCTCATTTCCAAGATATCATAATAAACACTAATTTTTAAATAAACTACAAAATGCATCGAGTCCTACAGTAAGTGAAATATACATAAGCTAAGTTAAAACTTTTTATCATTCATTTATATCAGAAAAACATCACCTTTTTATGATTTTTTTTAATTTTTATTTTTTATAAACATTTAATATATTTTTATCCCCAGTGGTACAGGTCTGTGAATCGCTAGGTTTACACACTTCACAGCACTCACCATAGCACATACCCTCCTCAATGTCCATAACCCCACCCCCCTTCTTGCAACCCCCCTCCCCCCAGTAACCCTCAGTTTAAACATCACCTTTTGATATTTAAAGTAACCAGGGATTCAAAAACATATGTATGGACTTTAGTTCTTACTTGATTAATTTTTATCAGTTAATTGAAATTTTAGTTCATATGTTTCTGTGTATCATGTAATTGAAATTCTGTTTATATAAACTAGTGACCCTTGACAGCAGCTAGTATGTTTAATTTTATTTACTTAGATTTGCATATTTCTCACGCTGTACAAGAACTTGTTTACATAGTCAAATTCCATATAAAAATAATTTTAGGTGGTAGAATTTATTTCCATGAAGAATAAAGCAAATTTTAAGTTTAAATATTTATGCTTATAAGTTATATCCCAAGGAGTCACAGCTGTTAAGTTGAAGACTTAGGCAGTGAAACCATAGTTTCTGAAAACAAACCCAGTCATTTGGCCTCCAGCTAACTTTAAAGGTTTATCACTTTGTTAATTTGCATATAATGTTATTCCTAGAAATGTACTACACGGGTACAGTAAATGAAATTTAAAATAAGCCAAAAATTTTAGTAACATCTAGAAACTTTGCCTTTTTGAGAAAATTACCCCCTTAAATATAGAAGTAGATAATAGTTACATGTTTTCCCTCAACCCAGTAATTATTATTATTATTCAGTAATAGCATCATAAAATTTCTACCTCTATCAAAATTCGGTTTCATTATGCAAAGCAAATACAGCACATACATTTTTCAAAATTGTGAGTACATATAGTGAGCACTTTTGCTTTTATGGTGAGTGGAGATAGCATAGCCAACTATCAAAAACAGCTATTGTCCTTCAGAGATCTGAAGATAAAGATTTAGAAGACTATATGTATCACTGGCACCCCAACATGAATGACAAATGGACATAGCTGTGTTTATATGAATGTTATTTTGCTACTAAATACTTTATGCTTTAACTGTTCTCTCAAAAGACAGGAAAAAAACATAGTTACCTTTTTAAAATTCTATCTTAATTTTTTGTTGTTGTTATATAGAAATGGATGACACTAGTGATAAGTTAAAAAGAAAGAGCTCCTGTTTCCAAGGTAACCAATCTAAATTAATAGCAGGCCTACAGAACTTCATGTTCAGAATATAATGTAAAAGGTTCAATCTGTAGTTCAGAAATGAAAGCCAAAATTACTATATTTTTGGATTCGTTTGGAAACATTTTTAAATTTCAAAGTTTCAGCTGAGAATTTTAATTTGGATTAGGCAGTAATATTTCTTTTCTGAAAGAGAAACATTTTCTTTCTTTTTTTCTTTTAGAGAAAGAGAGAGCATTCATGTGCATGAGTGGGGCAGGAAGGGACAGAGGAAGAAGGAGAGAAAGAGGATCTTAAACAGGGTTCACGGCCAGCATCGAGCCCTGGGAGGGGCTCAAACTCACAACCCTGATATCATAACCTGAGCCAAAATCAAGAGATACTTAACCAACTGAGCCATCCAGGTGCTCCAAAGGAGAAATATTTTCTGACTAAATTTCAGATTGATGCAGAAATTCCACTGGTTAATCTCTATAATTTCATTATCTCTATACAACAGAATATGATATAAGCATATAGTAATTCTCCAATGAACTATTCTGATGGAGAACTAACCCTTATTGCCCCAAAGACATTGTGAACTCTTATATGCACATTTTTCTCTTTTCTTTTTCTTTCTTTTTTTTTCTCTGCTTACTTCTTTGTTTTTTTTCTTCTTTCCTTCCCTTCCTTCTGTCTTTTCTTCCATCTTTCTTTTTCTTTCATCTATCTGTTTATGTATCTTTCTATCCAACCACATAGTATGTGTGAGAGAGAACTCACTGAGTTACTGAGAGAGAACTTAAATTTGCCCATAAATGTTCATTAAATTGACTGAGGTAACAAAATGTTAGTATGCCAACAACTGTGAGAATTCTTATACCTCTTTCACCTCATTTCATATTTTTTCACTTTTCTGATGTAGTGCACATGTGGTATTTCTTTCTCCTATAGCATTTATTACAGTGCTGAAATACTTGGGGTAAGTTCAAATAAATATCACATGTGATGTATTTTAATTATAAACCAAATTTGATCCTTTCATAATATGGATGAATAAATGTAACAGTGCAAATGTGTGAAGGACCCTAAAGATCTTACTGTACAACTTGGCTTTTAAAAATTTACTTTTAATATTTCTAAAATAATATCATTATGTAATGTAATTAAGCTGCAGATTCCATTTTAATTTCTTCTGAAATATTTATGTACTGTTATCATGAATACTCTATAACTCATTTAAAGCTAATTGTTAAATTTATTATTCATTGATTAATTCATTATTAATAGACAATATACATTCAAATGGCTAAATATTTTTGAAAGAAAAAACACACAAAAATTGCCCCAAAGCTCAACATGAACATGGTAGCCTCTAATGAATAAAGCTTTCAGTAAGGGGTGAGGGAGATGATCACTGAGTACTAAGCAAGATATGATTAAAAGATTTAAAGGTTACTAATAGTATTAATTATATCGGATAATATATTTTAAACTTATGAATGGTGTAA
The DNA here is from genome assembly GCF_011764305.1 of Mustela putorius furo. Lineage (NCBI taxonomy): Eukaryota > Metazoa > Chordata > Mammalia > Carnivora > Mustelidae > Mustela > Mustela putorius. Next base: position 11,729,863 of record NW_025421467.1, on the reverse strand, counting down.
GAATTCATTCTATAAAATATTGCTTGACTTTAAGTATTTAATTTACTTCATTCTTTTGCAATAAAACTATGTTGATACATTTTAAAAATTGACAACAGTAGGTGTTGACAAAGATGGAAATGGAATCTTATAAATTGCTGATGGGAGTGTAAAACAGTACTGCTTTTAAAAATTGCTTATCTGTGGGGTGCCTGATTGGCTTAGTGGGTTAAAGTCTTTGCCTTCAGCTCAGGTCATGATCCTAGGGTCCTGGGATCAAGCCCCACATCGGGCTCTCTGCTCAGCAGGGAGCCTGCTTCCCTCCTCTCTCTCTGCCTGCCTCTCTGCCTACTCGTGATCTCTGTCAAATAAATAAAATAAAATCTTTTTAAAAATTTCTTAGCTGTTTTTTACATTAATTCTACACTTACAATTAATGTGATTTAGCAATCCCACTCTTAGGTGTTTTAGAAAGGGAAATAACACTACATGTTCTGACAAATTCTTGTATAAGAAGGTTCTTAACATCCTAATTTCTTAAAGTCCCAAACTGAAAACAACTGAAATGTCCCTTAATAGGTAAATGAAAAAAATGATTTATCTATGCAATAGAATATGCTTAGCGTAGAGAAGAATTATTGATTCAGACAAAAAGAATGAATATTGAACAGTATTATATTGAGAAAAAGAAGCTACCACTGGGTCAGAGTAGGGGCAGGATCTCTGATTGACTATAAGAGGCATGAGGAAACATTCTAGGTGATGGAAACACTTAACCTGTTGTTTTGGTTGGTAGACACTTGGTGGGTATACAGACACCAAGTCCTATGAAAGTGAAAACATAAATTCTGTGTATTTTATATTATATAAATTATATATCAACTAAAACTCACAAAAAAATCTTTTTTTAAAAAGAGCTTATTTATTTATTTGACAGATGGAGGGAGAGAGAGAGCACACAAGCAGAAAGAAAGGGAGAAACAGGCTCCCTGCTCAGCAGGGAGCCTGATGCAGGGCTAGATCCCAGGACTCTGGGATTATAACCTGAGCCAAAGGCAGACCCTTAACCAATTGAGCCACCTAGGCTCCCTGAAAAGCTTTTTTCTTAAGATTTCATTTATTCATTTGAGAAAGAGAAAGTGTGAGACACCATGAGAAGGGAGAAGGTCAGAGGGAGAGGCAGACTCCCCATGCCCGATGCGGGACTCTATCGCAGGATTTATGACCTGAGCCGAAGGCAGTTGCTTAACCAACTGAACCACCCAGGTGCCCTCCCTAAAAAAGTTTTTAAATAGGAAAATCATGTATCACACAAAATATATGTTTATTTCTGTATACTGATGTATTTTTCAGATCATACATTCTTCTGAGATTTTTTTTGTAGAGTGATTCTCAAAGTTACAAAAATGAATTGGGAAACATAATTAAGTAAGACCAGTAAACCAGTATAATACTAGATGAAAAATGTTGAAATACAGAGCTCCAATTTCAATTTTTCACTTGGATATTAAATTTTATCTGTATATTAGTGAAATTATAACTTTTTCTCTAACTTTACTTTTTACAAAAATGTATGTAATACTTTAGGCGATATTCAGAAAGTATTTACCTTGAAAATTATTTACCTTGTATTATTTACCTTGAATTATTGGGAATGTGACTACTTCAAAAAAATTTAATTTTGGTATAATATGAATAATTATTGAATAAAAATAAATAAGCCAATACAAATAGACCTCTGAAAAAAAGGTCTTGGTTTTAAAAATCAGCTGTCTATATTAAAGATACTAGTGTATCATTTATATGCATAAGATAAATCTAAATCTAAAATAAAAATAGTATTAACTTCTACTGTACAGAGAGTTATGGGAGACTACAGAAAAGAAAACTTGATTTTCCACCTTGGGAATTAAGATACAGAAGGAAGCCTAGGTGACTCTTGACTTATGCTTGGTGAAAAATATGATACTCTAAAAATTTATATTTATCTATTTTAATATGAGAAATCAATGAGATTGGCAAATAAATTTGTTGCCTTCTGTTCCTATGCAAATAAAATTAAGATCCTTCATAGTGCATACATTATACATACCTCAGTGAGGAACATTAACATGATGTTCTGCTGTGTTTCTATGAGAAATCTCTTCTGATTTAAAAAATTTGAGATTACTTTCAATTTTGGTTTCTCTTAAAAATAAAAGAAGTAACTACTGAAGATGCTTCATTGAGATAAAAAAGATGTGATGGGATTTCACCACATATCACCATTTTTTTCTTTCCACAGAAGCTAATAAATGCAGTTGAAAAATATGTTCTCTAAAGTCATAGAGCTTGGCAGTAGTTGTCGGTCAAGTCTTCTGTTTACCATCCTTCTTTCCCAAGAGAACAGGTTGGTCTAGTCATGCAATCTCAGCAGGCCTGGGTTTCCATGGTGATAATTAATCATAATACTTACATGGCAGTTTGTGTCTAGTACTAAGACCTTTACAAATATTAACTAATTTATTCTTCCAAACATCCCTAAATGTAAGTTCTTTGTATTATTTTCAGAGATGTCAAGTGACCTACCTCAAGACATCCGGTTAGTAAGTGGTGGACAGGCTTCAATCAGGCCAACAGACTCCAGGCATTTAAACTATAGCTCCTCTGTTACATGGTACAAGGAGAGCAGTGCCTATAATAAGTGAATATGATTTGACATTAACTTGCTAAACAGTAATGGAATAGTGGAATAATTTTTTGAATAAATCTCTGCTCTTATTACATGATAATTTATTTTTGTAGATTTATATTAAATTAATTTATATTAAAAGTATTTAATCTCATGGCTTTAAAAAATATAATCAAGTAGGCCTTGTCCAAAGGAGGAGTCATTACTGATTTAGATAAAGTTCTAAAACCTATATCCATTTGTTTGGGCCACTCTCTCATTTTTTACCATTTGTCTGGATATCCCATCATTGAGCTTACTTTCCCACACTCTGTGCTGTCCATTCCTGCTATGTGGAGTCTCTTGTGATTAAACATGATTAATAAAGTTTTTATATTTGTAGTATTAGTCCTTATCACTTTTTTATTTTAGGATAACTGGCTTCAAGAAATAGTCACTAGGGGAGGAAGAGTCAAGATGGTGGAGAAGTAGCCCACTGAGGCTACTACATCAGGTAGCAGGAGATCAGCTAGATAGCTTATTTAAACATTGTAAAAACCTACAAACCCAACAGGAGATCGAAAAGAAGAAGAACAGCAATTCTAGAAACAGAAAATCAACCACTTTCTGAAAAGTAGGACTGGCAGAGAAGTGAATCCAAAGCAATGGGAAGATAGACCACAGGGGGAGGGGCCTGCTCCTGGAAAGCAGCGGAGCAACGGAGCACAAAATCAGGACTTTTCAAAGTCTGTTCTGCTGAGGGACATTGCTCCAGAGGCTAAACCGGGATGAAGCCCACACAGGGTCAGTGTGGCCCCAGGTCCTGCAGGGTCACAGGAGGATCGGGGGTGTCTGAGTGTCACAGAGCTTGCAGGTATTAGAACAGGGAAGTGGCTACAGAGACAGAGCTGATGAGTGAGCTCTCAGCTTGGAGTTACCTTGAACTGGTTGCAGTCTCAGTGAGCTCAGAGCACGGCCGGAGGCCAGCGAGATGGGAATTATGGGGCACTATTCTCTGAGAGCGCACTGAGGAGTGGGGCCCCACGCTCTTGGCTCCTCTGGGCCAGAGACTGGGAGGCCACCATTTTCATTACCATCCTCTGGAACTCTATGGAAAGCATTCATGGAACAAAAGCTCCCAAAAGCAAACCAGAGTGGATTACTCAGCCCGGCCCCTGGTAAGGGCAGTGCAGTTCCACCTTGGTCAAAGACCCTTGAGAATCACTACAACAGGCCCCTCCCCCAGAAGATCAACAAGAAATCCAGCTAGGACCAAGTTCACCTACCAAGGAGTGCAGGTTCAATACCAAAAAGAGCAGCGGAATTCCAGAGGAGGAGAAAGCAAAACACTGAACTCATGGCTTTCTCCCCATGATTCACTAGTCTTGCAGTTAATTTAATTTTTTTTTCAATTTTTTTTCTTCTTCTGCTAAATTCTTTTTTTAACTTTTACCCTTTTTTAAAAGTTTTTAAACTAGTTTATTTAATATATATATTTTTTCTTGTTTATATTTTCTTTATTCGTTCTATTTTTTTAATTGATTCTTTTTTTTTTCCTGAACCTCTTTTTATCCCCTTTCTCCCCCCCCCTCACGATTTGGGGTCTCTTCTGATTTTGTTAAAGCATATTTTCCTGGGGTCTTTGGCACCCTTTCAGTATTTTACATACTCCTTCATATACTCTTATCTGGACAAAATGACAAGGCGGAAAATTCACCACAAGGAAAGAACAAGAGGCAGTACCAAAGGCTAGAGACCTAATCAATACAGACATTGGTAATATGTCAGATATAGAGTTCAGAATGACGATTCTCAAGGTTCTAGCCAGGCTTGAAAAAGGCATGGAAGATATTAGAGAAACCCTCTTGGGAGATATAAAAGCTCTTTCTGGAGAAATAAAAAAAACTAAAATCTAACCAAGTCTAAATCAAAAAAACTATTAATGAGGTGCAATCAAAAATGGAGGCTCTCACTGCTGGTATAAATGAGGCAGAAGAAAGAATTAGCGATATAGAAGACCAAGTTGCAGAGAATAAAGAAGCTGAGCAGGGGCGCCTGGATGGCTCAGTGGGTTAAGCCTCTGCCTTTGGCTCAGGTCATGGTCCCAGAGTCCTGGGATTGAGCTCCACATTGGGCTCTCTGCTGAGCAGGAAGCCTGCTTCCCCCTCTCTCTCTGCCTGCCTCTCCGCTTACTTGTGATCTCTGTCTGTTAAATAAATAAAAAAAATTAAAAAAAAGAAGCTGAGCAAAAGAGGGACAAATAGCTACTGGAACAGGAGGGGACAATTCGAGAGGTAAGTGACACCATAAGACAAAAGAACATTAGAATAATTGGGATTCCAGAAGAATAAGGAAAAGAGAGGGGAGCAGAAGGTATATTGGAGAGAATTATTGGAGAGAATTTTCCTAATATGACAAAGGGAACAAGCATCAAAATCCAGGAGGCACAGAGAACCCCCCTCAAAATCGAAAAGAATAGGTCCACACCCCATCACCTAATAGTAAAATTTGCAAGTCTTAGTGACAAAGAGAAAATCCTGAAAGCAGCTCCGGAAAAGAAGTCTGTAACATAAAATGGTAAAAATATTAGATTGGCACCAGACTTATCCACAGAGACCTGGCAGGCCAGAAAGAGCCTGATATATTCAGAGCACTAAACGAGAAAAACATGCAGCCAAGAATACTATATCCAGCTAGGCTATCATTGAAAATAGAAGGAGAGATTAAAAGCTTCCAGGACAAACAAAAACTGAAAGAATTTGCAAACACCAAACCATATCTATAGGAAATGTTGAAAGGGGTCCTCTAAGTAAAGAGAGAGCCTAAAAGTAGTAGATCAGAAAGGAACAGAGACAATACACAGTAACAGTCACCTTACAGGCAATACAATGGCACTAAATTCATATCTCTCAATAGTTACCCTGAATGTTAATGGGCTAAATGCCCCAATCAAAAGACACAGAGTATCAGAATGGATAAAAAAACAAAACCCATCTATATGTTTGCTACAAGAAACTCATTTCAGACCCGAAGACACCTCCCGATTTAAAGTGAGGGGGTGGAAAACAATTTACCATGCTAATGGACATCAAAAGAAAGTAAGGGTGGCAATCCTTATCAGATTAATTATATTTTAAGCCAAAGACTATAAAAGATATGAGGAAGGACAGTATATCATACTCAAAGGATCCATCCAACAAGAAGCTCTAACAATTTTAAATATCAATGCCCCTAATGTGGGAGCAGCCAACTATATAAACCAATTAATAACAAAATCAAAGAAACACATCAACAATAATACAATAATAGTAGTAACTTAATATTGTAATACAATAATACAATAATAACACTCCCCTCACAGAAATGGACAGATCATCCAAGCAAAAGATCAACAAGGAAATAAAGGCCTTAAATGACACACTGGACCAGATGGACATCACAGATGTATTCAGAACATTTCATCCCAAAGCAAAAGCATACACATTCTTCTCTGGTGCACAGGGAACATTCTCCAGAATAGATCACATTCTGGGTCCTAAATCAGGTCTCAACCAATATCAAAAGATTGGGATCATTCCCTACATATTTTCAGACCACAATGCTCTGAGGCTAGAACTCAATCACAAGAGGAAATTTGGGAAGAACCCAAATACATGGAGACTAAACAGTATCCTTTTAAAGAATGAATGGGTCAACCAGGAAATTAAAGAAGAATTGAAAAAATTCATGGAAACAAATGATAATGAAAACACAATGGTTCAAAATCGGTGAGACACAGCAAAGGCAGTCCTGGGAGGAAAATATATACTGGTACAAGCCTTTCTCAAGAAACAAGAAAGGTCTCAAGGACACAACCTAACCCTACACCTAAAGGGGCTGGAGAAAGAAGAAGAAAGAAACCTTAAACCCAGCAGGAGAAGAGAAATCATAAAGATCAGAGTAGAAATCAATGAAATAGAAAACAAAAAAACAATAGAACAAATCAATGAAACTAGAAGCTGGTTCTTTGAAAGAATTAAGATTGATAAATCCCTGCCCAGACTTATCAAAAAGAAAAGAGAAATAAAATAAAATAAAATAAAAAGAGAGAATAAAAGATAAGAGATCACAACCAACACCAAAGAAATACAAACAATTATAAGAACATATTAAGAGCAACTCTACGCCAACAAATTTGACAATCTGGAAGAAATGGATGCATTCCTAGAGACATATAAACTACCACAACTGAACCAGGAAGAAATAGAAAACCTGAACAGACCCATAACCAGTAAGGAGATTGAAGCAGTCATCAAAAGTCTCCCAGCAAACAAGAGCCCAGGACCAGACCACTTCCCAGGGAAATTCTACCAAACATTTAAAAGAGAATTAATTCCTATTCTCCTAAAACTGTTCCAAAAAATAGAAATGGAAGGAAAACTTCCAAACGCATTTTTTGAGGCCAGCATCACCTTGATCCCAAAACCAGACAAGAATCCCATCATAAAAGAGAACTATAGACCAATATCCTTGATGAACACAGATGCGAAAATTCTCACCAAAATACTAGCCAATAGGATTCAACAGTACATTAAAAGGATTATTCACCACGACCAAGTGGGATTTATTCCAGGGCTGCAAGTTTGGTTCAACATCCACAAATCAATCAATGTGATACAATAGATTAATAAAAGAAAGAACAAGAACCATATGATACTCTCAATAGATGCTAAAAAAGCATTTGACAAAGTACAGCATCCCTTATTGATCAAAACTCTTCAAAGTGTAGGGATAGAGGGCACATCTGGACTTCACAATCTGGACTTCAAGCTCTATTACAAAGCTGTCATCATCAAGACAGCATGGTACTGGCACAAAAACAGACACATAGATCAATGGAACAGAATAGAGAGCCCAGAAATAGACCCTCAACTCTATGGTCAACTAGTCTTCAACAAAGCAGGAAAGAATGTCCAATGGAAAAAAGACAGCCTCTGCAATAAATGGTGTTGGGAAAATTGGACAGCCACATGCAGAAAAATGAAACTGAACCATTTCCTTACACCACACACGAAAATAGACTCAAAATGGATGAAGGACCTCAATGTGCGAAAGGAATCCATCAAAATCCTTGAGGAGAACACAGGCAGCAACCTCTTCGACCTCAGCCACAGCAACATCTTCCTAGGAACATCGCCAAAGGCAAGGGAAGCAGGACAAAAATGAACTATTGGGATTTCATCAAGTTCAAAAGCTTTTGCACAGCAAAGGAAACAGTTAACAAAATCAAAAGACAACTGACAGAATGGGAGAAGATATTTGCAAACGACATATCAGATAAAGGGCTAGAGTCCAATATCTATAAAGAACTTAGCAAACTCAATACCCAAAGAACAAATAATCCAATCAAGAAATGGGCAGAGGACATGAACAGACATTTCTGCAAAGAAGACATCCAGATGTCCAACAGACACGTGAAAAAGTGCTCCACAACACTCGGCATCAGGGAAATACAAATCAAAACCACAAGGAGATATCACCTCACACCAGTCAGAATGGCTAAAATTAACAAGTCAGGAAATGACAGATGCTGGAGAGGATGTGGAGAAAGGGAAACCCTCCTGCACTGTTGGTGGGAATGCAAGCTGGTGCAACCTCTCTGGAAAACAGCTTGGAGGCTCCTCAAAATATTGAAAATAGAGCTACCCTACTTCCCAGCAATTGCACTACTGGGTATTTAACCTAAAGATACAAACATAGTGATCCGAAGGGGCACATGCAACCGAATGTTTATAGCAGCAATGTCTACAATAGCCAATGTCTACAAAACTATGGAAAGAACCTAGATGTCCATCAACAGATGACTGGATAAAGAAGAAGTGGTATATAAACACAATGGAATACTATGCACCCATCAAAAGAAATGAAATCTTGTCATTTGTGACAACATGGATGGAACTAGACAGTATCATGCTTAACAAAATAAGTCAACTGGAGAAAGACAACTATCATATGATCTCCCTGATATGAGGAAGTGGAGATGCAACATGGGTGGTTAAGGATGTAGGAGAAGAATGAATGAAACAAAATGGGATTGGGAGGGAGACAAACCATAAGTGACTCTTAATCTCACAAAACAAACTGAGGTTTGCTGAGGGGAGGGGGTTTGGGTGAGGGGGGTGAGATTATGGACATTGGGGAGGGTATGTGCTATGGTGAGTGCTGTGAAGTGTGTAAAGCTGTGATTCACAGACCTGTACTCCTGGGGATAAAAATACATTATATTTTTATAAAAAAGAAAAAGAAAAAGAAACAGTCACTAGTTTCTAAGCACCTGGAGGAAAAATGCTATCATCTGGTTTAGAACATTTTTTCCAGGATATAGCATGGTACTCAGTATATAATGGGCCCTCAATAAATGATGTAAAATGAATCTATAAATTAAATAAATGTATGAATCAATTAATTAGTTAAATAGTTTTCTCAGTTTAGAGTCAATATTTAAACATAGTTGATCAGTTAGCTGATATCAATAAGCTGATTATTGGTCATCTCAAAGATCATTGAGCTATTTCCTTAAAAAATAAATTTGTTTCAGTCACAGCCATCTGTTACTTTTTTGCTATTTCATATATCATTAACAACTTCACTAAAATTTATCCCCAATGGCTTGATAAACTAATAACTAGAAAAATCTAGAACAAGGTTCATGTCTATATGTTATTCTATAAGTTTTTTGTTAAAAAAAATGTATTGAGATATCCTTGACTCTAAAAAACTGTGACTATTTAAAATATATAACTAGATAAATATTTACACATGTGTACCTATGAGATGACTTCTAAAATCAAGATTATGTAAGATTTTGTGACAATTTATAAAAATGTTAATTGTACTCATCTCAATTTGATATCCCATTGGACAACAGTGTTAAATACTCTACATTTCAGCAGTATGCAATTACTTCTGCCTTAATTACCTGCATTAAAGTCATTTCCTATTTGTGACAAATCTGTTTGCTTGTGTGTGTATATATAAAACATTAAAACGTGAATAAGGCTAAATAGCATATACATGTTTACCACACTTCAGAAGTTTGAAGTGTAATTTCTTCCTTTAGAAAGTTATTTCTTTTTAAATTTTTTTCTTCCTTTTTAAATTTTTATCTAAGAACATTACATTGTTTTGTGGTCTCTATTATATATTATTTATCTATGTATCTATTATATCTAGATATTTAGACATATATAAAGCTAATATAAATAAATAATAAATACTTCAATATAAATAATATATAAGTATTAAAATAAATGTATAAAAATATAAATATAAATTAATATATATAATATGATGATAAGTATATATTTCTTTCCATTTCAGAAGGAAATTGTCCATCCCCATTACAGGCCAATTATGACAAAATTTAACACTTTTTATTGTTTAATACTCTTTTAACCAAAAGTTAAGCATTTCATGAAACTTCCTTCAAAAAGATGAGTATATGCCATCACATTCTGGGCATTTCTTTATATTAAATCATCAATTATGTGCAAAATTTTTTCCCATTTCATAATAAAAACAGAAAAAATAGTCCTAGAACTTGACTAATTTCTATATAACTGAAGTAATCTTATTAGGGAAATTTTTCTCAATTTGTAGATTAAAAATAGTAAATAAAAGAACAAATGAATAGACTTACAAAGATATAACAGAGAATCTAATATATGTATTTATCTATTACTCCAACCACAAACTCTAATGCATTATGTATATCCTGAAGGATGAATAAATTTAACATGATTAAATTCTAATGGGCAAAACTTTATATATATATTTTATATAAATATATATTATATAAATAACATATATAAAGTTTATATATCTATAGATATAGATATAGATTTTATAAGGTAAAGCTAACACTCAGCAGAAAATTTTCAAGTACATTCAATGTAGATATGATATGAAAAACATTCTACTTATGTATCTGTGTGCTGGCTTAAACTTCTTTTCACCTCCCTTCTTTCCTGGTCTCCCTATTGTTATTGCCAACACATAAAAATAAACAGGAGCTTCAGTTCTTGACGGTCCTTATGTCTGTTTTTTATTCTCAGCTTATCATCCTAATCCTTTCTTTGTAATTTTATCATCATTTTCTGAAGCCAATTGTGATAGGAAACAGCATTTTGGATTTAGGTGGGGAAAAGATTAACGAATACAGAGAAAGCTTTCATGTGGATAATCTGAGAGAGTGGGAGCATGGAGAAAGTAAACAAAGATAGGGCATCTAAATGTGACTGTGACAGTCACATTTTAAGTTATCCTGATTACTACAGTGTATTTAAGCCAAAGCAAAGATTTGTATTTGTTCAATTTCACATTTATCATAAAGAGCTTTAAGGAAGTTTACTTATCAAGCAATGTCTAAAAGTTTTCTCTCATTTAAATATACTGGGGAAATGAAGAAGAATCAAATTTAAGAAAGAAATTACATAGGTCTATCAAGAAGGCATTTTTGAGCATAAGTTTAATATGAATAAAATAAGTAAAGGCTTTATTTCTTTAATATGGGAGGGACTCAGAGTTTCTCTAGGTTTTGTGATGTCAAGCAACAGGGTACTCCAAACTATACCAATTAGATAAAAATATTTTTTAATTATCCTTTTAAAGCTTTATTTGTAAATAGATTTTATTCTTATTGTATGAGCATGCCATGCATTCATAGTTACCTAGAGTAAGATAAATTTGGAAATAAATGAATATGAATATGATAGAAGGGATCCATAAAAAGGTTGAATGAATTTGAGTCATTAATACAAAGAAGTGAAGTGGCTGCCCTCTTCTTTAGAATGATATTATGATAACAAACTGCAGCAATGATATGGTAATAAGAATACAAATTAATATTTATGAATCACTACGTGCCAGAAGTTTTTCTATTTCATGTGTATTAACTGTTTATCTTCCCAGTTTTGTTGAGACATAATTGACATATAACATTCTTTCAGTTTAAGGTATACAAATAATGATTTTATATATACATATATTGTAAAATAATTAACACAGTAAGTTTAGTTAATATCCATTACCTCACAGTTACAATTATTGTATGCACGTGATAAAAGCTTTTAAGTTCTACTCTCTTAGCAACTTTGAAATACAAAATACAATGCTGTTAACTATAATCAAAATACTGTACACTATGTCTCGTGGACCTATTTATCTAATAATTAGAAGTTTGACTTTTGGCGACCATTATCTAATACCACCACTCCGCACCCACCACATTTGACAATAGCTGATCTGTTCTCTGTTTCCATGAATTGTTTAGAATTTACATATAAGTAAAATTCCACGGTATTTGTCTTTGACTTTTTTCACTTAGCATAATGCCCTCAAGGAACATCTATGTTGTCCCAAATGGGAGGATTTCCTCCTTCTGTTTTATGCAATAAACCTTCACATATACATGTATATATATATATATATGATGGTATATAGTAGATATAGAAATAGATTATAGATATAGATGATATAGATATAGATACAGATTTATTTTTTACTTTTACATTCAATGGACACTTAGATTGTTTCCATGTCTTTCCGATTGCAAATTGCCTACTAGAATAAATACGAGGATGCAGATATCTCCTTGACAAAGTGGTTTTGTCTTCTTTGACTATATACCCAGAAATGGAACTGCTGGATCATATGGTAGTTGTATTATATTTTGAGGAGCTTCCATAATTTAAAAAATAATTATTAACATATAATGTATTATTAGCCCTAGAGGTACAGGTCTGTGAATCACCAGGTTTACACACTTCACAGCACTTACCATAGCACATACCCTTCCCAATGGCTTCCATATTTTTGTGCACTGTGGCTACACCAATTTACATTACGACCCACAATGCACAAGATTCCCTTTTCTCCACAACCTTGACAATATTTGTTATATCTGGTCTTTTTGATGGCAGCCATTCTAAAAGGTGTGAGGTGATATCTTAATGTGGTTTTGATTTGCATTTCCCTGATGATTAGTGGTGTTATGCCCCTTTTATGTACCTGTTGTTCATTTATAGGTCTTCTTTGGAAAAATGTGTCTTCAGCTCCTCTGTGCTTCTTTTTTTTTTTTATTAAGTTGTGTGTGTGTGTGTGTGTGTGTGTGTTTAGCAAATTATAAAAGTTATATATTTTTCATATTAATGCCTATAAGATACATGATTTGGAAATGTTTTCCTCCCATTCTTTGGTTGACGTTTCATTTTGTTGATGGTTTCTTTTGTTGTGCAAAGATTTTTTATTTGATATAGTTCTGCTTGTCCATTTTTAATGTTGTTGCCTTTGCTTTTGGTGTCAAATCCAGAAAAATCATTGTCAAGTCCAGTGTAAAACTTATCGCCTATGTTTTCTTCTAGGAGTTTAATGGTTTCAGATCTTACATTCAAGTCTTCAGCCCACTTTGAATTGTTTTCTGCATATGGTGTAAAACAGGGATCTAGTATCATTCTTTTGAATGTAGTTGTCTCATTTTTCCAACACACTTTATTTGAAGAGACTCTCCTTTCCCCATTGTATATTCTTGGCTGCTTTGGAGGATACAACTCTTTTTTTTAAATTTTCATAATAATCTAAAAAGTATTACTGTCTTCACCCTCACTTTAAAAATAAAGAAACATGGGCATAGAAATATTGACTAACTTGCTTAAGATCTTAACAACATCTAGGATGTAGTAGAAAAAGGCTTTAAACCCATAAAGTTCACTGTGAGTCTGTCTTACCACTATGATGCATCAATTCCCATTCCTTAGTTTTATCATTTCTTTATAAGGTGTTATGTTTTCCTTTATTAACAAATAAATCTTTCTCTGTCCCACTTTCAACAAAGTCTTATAATCCTATGTATGTATTTCGTGGCTTCCAGTGTATTTTGTTCTAGTGCCTTCCAAAGCAAGCTTACCATATGATCTCTACTATCTAAGCCAAGCCCAACACTTCAGACTTGTATTTCAATACTTTCTTCTAAACATATAATGCTCTAGTCATTCTGGACTACTCTGTGTTCAAAAAATGGATCAGTATGACTACTCAAAACATGCATTCATGATATTCTTTCAATCTATCATGTTTGTTTCCATTTGGCTTACCAAAACATAGCTTACTACTTAACTTAGCACAAATGTCATTCCTCTGAATTTTTTTCTAGACACCTGTGTCAGATTTAGTTGTTCCCTTTCTGATTCTAGCCTTTCATCTTACATCTTTTTTAAGATTTTATTTATATATTTGACAGACAGAGATCACAAGTAGGAAGAGAGAGAGAGAAGCAGGCTCCCTGCTGAGCAAAGACCCCCGATGTGGGACTCGATCCCATAATCCTGAGAACATGACCTGAGCCAAAGGCAGAGGCTTAACCCACTGAGCCGCCCAGGCGCCCCTCATCTTATATCTTTATTAGTATACTTGTTTTATTCTTCTTTGATCATAATTTGATCTTTAAGTCTCTAAATTTTTAAGAGAATCAAATATCCTTGATGTTTTTACTTTGTGGTCTTGGAACAAATTTAATATCACCAACCACAAATAGCCAGACCCTAAATTGTACCCTCAAGTCATGCTTTTTTCAGGAGCACTCACTGCCCAGGGATTATGGGAAGAAGACAGCAAGAATGAATTGTCAGTTCAATACAACTGACAGCATTTTCTCAGGGATATACTAGAACAGCCTAGTTTTAGTTCTTCACTGATAGTAAGGGGAATACAATTTTTCAAAGGCAACATGGACATATGCTCTGATGAAGGAAATCAAGAGTACAGACTGGTATCTCAGGGTTAGTAGCCAAAGGAAGCCAGTGGTTTCCATTGTGTGAAACTCAAGAGTCAGGAAAGCTGCATCATTATGTTGTGAAAATATATATTTTCTCATTTTATACATTCAACACTGTTTTAATAAAAGCACATTCAGATATTATGAAATCTTAAAAAACATTCTAAAATGTGCATTACAGCATAAAATGTATAATAATAGCAAAGAATGTACTTAAAAAGAAAAATAAGAACTTGATACAATTCATTAAAATAACTGACTATATGACAGTGTCCAGGAAACAAATAGATCAGAGGAAGTACAAGGAAAATGTGGAGACTCATGAATATATAAAGATGTAGGCTATGATTCAGTTCACATTTCTAATTATAGTAAGTTCTGCTATAATGCCTGTTTTTACATGACTTTGTTCCAATACAATTAATGTATCAAGGAAAAAAATAAATATAATGTAAATTTCTGCTTGCTCATGTGTAATTTCATCCTAGAAAAGCACTAAAAGAATGCAACCAGCTGCACCCAGCAAAGTGGAGCCTCACAGGAATATACAAAACGTGCTCACATACACATTTCAATTACCAGCTACTTTAGTTCATTGTGTACATTAGTGAGCCACACCCATGTACATCTGTGTTGTAATTTTCTCCTCCTTCTACCGATGAATTACTCATAAAATATAACCCTTTAAATGCTCACTTCTACAAACTGTCTTTATTTTCTAGATTATCATATTTACTACAGTTTTTATGTGCTTGTTAACTACTTTATACATATAAAACTGTGTCACTGTTTTTCCTTAAGTTCTTATTTTTTGTTTTCTGTGTGTTACTGTTGAGGTTTTTTTAGTATGTTTCCCCATTTTTCCAGTAAAATTACATTCTATTAAACAATTATGCATACCATAATGATTTTTAGGAATGCATATGTTGTGTTATAGTGGAACCAAATGCAAATTGTCCAGAGGAATTAGTTATTGATTCTAAAAACAGATTTCTGAATCATGTTGTAGACAACATTATTCAAGGAAAATACTCATGACTAAAATATTAAATAAAAAGGAAACACAATTTTTTTTTTCTGGTGAGAACACTTAAAATCTACTCTCTTAGTAAATTTGAAGTGTACATTATTATCAACCATAATCACTATGCTGTACATTAGCTCTCCAGAACTTATTGATCTTATTAAGTGGGAATTTGTAACTTTTGATCAATATCCCCCCTTTCCTCCCAGTCCCTGGTAACTACCATTCTACTGTCTGATACTGAGTGTTTGATAGTTTTCTTTAAATTTTATATATGAGTAAAATCATGCAGTACTTATCTTTCTGTATCTAGTTTTTTTCACTTAACATAAGTCCATTCAGGTTCACCTAAAACATTCACACAAATGGAACTGGTAACTGTGTGAAGTGTTGTGTTAGTTCATACAAGATTTTTCCTCAGAGCTTATTTGTGCCACAAAAGTAGCAACTAAATGCAGCAGCCCAAAAGAAATACAGTACAGACATGAGCCGTTGGTGTTTTACTTGTTGTCTGATTAGACCATTTAATTTGGCTTGAGAATGTCCAATGAATAATGCTTCCAGATTCTCAAAAGAACCCTGTGTGTTCCCTTGGTAAATTCTCTCCCCATCTAACTATATGGGATATGTGTATTTCTTTTCTTCTTCTAGTGATCACCTTAAGTTTTCTGAAGAAACCCATATTTTATACTGTATAATCAAGTTATTTTTATCATCATGAAACATGAGAAAATTAACAAAACTAATCTCTCCCTCTCACTATCCCCCCACCTCCACCCCACCCAAGCCAAATTCCTGTTGGCAAGTTTTGGGATCACAGGAGGACCAAAGTGTGATCTTTGTAATCCTCATCATTCTAGCTGCCCCCCAAACACTCAACACTCATTTGTTGGGATATTATGTCATTCCAATCCCTGGAATCTTTCCATGGCATTCATTTGTTTTCCTTTTCAATCTTTGAAATGAAAAAGACTTATCCCACCTCTTTTTTATTTTTTTTTCTGGAAAAGTAATATAAAAATAATTTTTCATAGAAGACCAAATTTAAAAAGCAGTATTTTCTATGAAACTATTGAATACTGGAGCTCCTGGGTGTCTCAGTTGGTTAAGTGTCTGCCTTTTGCTCAGGTCATGATCCCAGGACTCTGCGGTCTATTCTGCAGTGGGCTCCTAGTTTAGTGCGTGTGTGTGGGTGGGTGGGGTGTCTGCTTCTCCCTCTCCTTCTGCCCTCCTCCCTGCTTGTGTCCTTTCTCTCTCTCTCAAATAAATATATCTATTAAAAAATCCATTAAGTACTAACAGTTAAATCTTCCATTTCTGGAGCGATTTGATTGCCTCCATGTAGTGCAAAGACTACTAAGATTAAGAGGTTTGTTTCTTTCATCCTTGTTGACTTCTCACCCACACAGAAGTCAAAATACTAACCCCGAATCAAAAGTGCTTATCCTTCTAAAGTTATCTAAACTCACTCTCTGGAGCTTTTTAAAAACAGCAGATAAAGGAAAAATAAAAGATCACAAGTTAAAATTCTGTAGAGCATCTTCCTTCACTAAAATGGGTTTCTATAAACTCCCTGTTGAAAATGTCAACAACAAATCTCTGTGTTCTTTATTCTTTACTGATTACCCTGAAATATGATGTGACCTCTGAATCAAGCTTTTTATTTCAGGAACACTACTTCTATTATATATTCTATTATATACTGTTTAATTGTAAAAAAAAAAAAATTATCCATGTAGACTTTTTGTCTAACACTATTGTATTTGTTTGCTTTTACTTTTCTAACTGTGCTGGAAACATTCTAACTACAAGTCCTCTAAAAAGGATATTGATGTCTTCCTTCCACTATCACCTGATCTCTTTTTAAAATTTTCTTCATAAATTATGTATAAGATTTATAGTTCTAATATAAGTAGTTTGTAAAATATCTTTATCATTTTTTCTCTCTCAGAAATTAACCCAGTCACCTCAGTGAATGAGGAATTGCAATGCAATTTAATTTTGTACAAATTTTGTATGTATCTGTAACCTCAAACCATAGCATAGAAAAAAGGGCTATTAAAAATAAAGATCAATATAGGATATGAAAAGATGTTAGAAGAACTATAACTCCATGAATTGTTCTCCACAATAAAGAATACATTTGAGGGGAGTTTATGAGGGGGAAATTTTGTTGCAGTTAATGGGTGAAGAGAGTAAACAGAAATCCCCTTGCATTCACTCCTCTTTTCAATCTAAATATCCAGTTTTCATCTTGTGTCTTTTGCACCATTATAGTGATGGGTAAGTTGGGAACAGGTAACTTCTCTTTTCAGTTTCATAGGCCAGAGGCTGGAAGGAATTGTGGGCCCTAGAGGTTATATTTAATGACTTAAACTCGGAAAACTCATTAGTGTCTGGATGCCATTGAGATGATGAGGTTTTGATCTTGAGCTCGTGTTCTTGTATGATAGAATCTTAATGTATCTATCAGAGAAATAGAACCACTAGTAATACTCTTTATATATAAAGAAAATTATTTCATGGGATTGACTTAATTGGTTTTAAGTGCTGAATAGACAAGTTCAGAAACCATGGGGGAGGCTGGAATTCTCAGGCAGAGTTGAAGCTGCAGTCCACAGGCAGAGTTTCATCTTTAGACAAATCTCCCTTCTGCTTTTAAGACGTAACAATTATCTAAAATAATCTTTACATAAAGTCAACTGATTGTAGACATGAATCACATCTACAAAACACCTTCTCAGGAACACTGTGTTATTGTCTAATCAAATACTATGGATTATAACCCAGCCAACTGTACATATAAAACTGACCATCACCTTTGAGAACTTTAGGAGGAAGTTATTTTTATGTGAGAAGGGCTTAAATCTTCAGGAGTCAGAGGACAGACTGTAACAGAAAAACCCTAAGGTGACCAGAAATGTTCCTGACCTTCCAGTATTCATTTCCTTTTATAACCTGCTTCTCAAGAGGTGTTGGCAAGAGTTTTGACTTGCTCCTAACCAACAGAATACAGTTAAGGTATTAGAATGTAATTCTAATCATTATGTTGTGTAAGACTGCTTAGACTCTGGCATCATACAATTTTCTAATATTGCAAATATGATGGGGAAAACTGGGTCTATCTCATTGTTGCCTTAAATATTATTTTTTCTATTCCTAATCATTTCAGAATTTCTTCACAGATTTACTATCATTCAAGTTTCCACTCCTAAATGTTACCTATCCATATTCTTATCAGTGTTTCTATTGTGTTTCTGGGTGATTTACAGAAGTCCTTCTTTCCTCTTTCCCTTCCTTCCTACCCTCCTTCTTTCCTTCCTTCCTTTGTCTTTTTTCTATTTTATTTATTTATTTTTCAGGGAGAGAGAGAGAAAGAGCATAAGCAGAAGAGCAGTAGGTAGAGGGTGAAGCAGTTTCCCTGCTGAGCAAGGATCCCAAATATGGAACTCGATCTCAAAACCCTGGGATCATGACCTTAGCCAAAGGCAGAGCCTTATCTGGCTGACCCACCCAGTCATCCCTACACAAATTTCTTAAATCATTTTTTAAAAAATATTTTATTTATTATTTGACAGAAAGATACAGTGAGAGAGAGAGGGAACACAAGCAGGGGAAGTGGGAGAGGAAGAAGCAGGCTTCCCGCTGAGCAGGGAGCCTGATCCCAAGACCCTGGGATCATGACCTGAGCTGAAGGCAGACGCTTAACAAGTGAGCCACCCAGGTGCCCCTCTTAAATCATTTTCATCATGGTTTTTATTTATTCTCTATATTAAAAATACCATTTTATAAGCCATTATTGGTCTGTTGAGTTTATGTGGTCATTCTTTGTACAGAAATTTATGATTTTGATGAAATCAAATGAATCCTATTTCTTTCCTTATAAACATATTTATTTGTTTAGCCTTGTGCTAGCTCCCTTTTTGAAATTCTCCACAGTATGAGGCTGAATAAATTCTAAATAGTTATATAGTAATATTAATAGCTACATTAATTTTACCTTTCACATTTAGATCTTTAATGATCTGAATTCCATATCTATACAATATATATTACAAAATTTTCAATTGGAATCTACTTTTATTTTCTCTAAATGAGAGTTCTCTCTAACACCAGATACAAAATCCTTAATTTGCTTATCTCTTTAATGTCAAGTCTTTAAAAACACATTATTTGGTCTCTGAGTTATCAATTCTATTTCATTGGTCATCGTTTTCATTCCTTGTTTGTTTCTTTCTATTACCATTACTATTATTACTATTACTATTAATATACCTTTTAAATGGACATACCTCTTAAAGGACATACCTCTTCCCACATCTTTTCATTTTGAAAAAATTTATTTAACTTCTTATAGACCTTTATTATTTCAATGAATTTAAAAGTAGTGTTGTAAGTTCCAGTTCTGGTTATTTTTGTACTTGTTTTTTAAACCTGATTTAAGTTTGGTCATGGTTCTGCATTCTTTTTTCATGTTTTCTATTCTTCTCATATAAATATTAATATGAGATTTTATGATTTGTTATCAGATGGTGTTATATTATAGAATTTATTTGATTTAATTTAAGAGTTCTAATTTGCTAGCAAAAATAATTTATACTAATGTTAGCAAATAACTTGTGGCTATTATCCTTTATATTATCTCAGTCATTAGTGTATTCACTTGTTTCATTATTTCCCAAATTCCATATGCACATACACATGCACACATACACACAGCACAATGCTAAGGTATTGTGAAAATATTTGCAAAGGCTGGTTTAGGGTTTGTTTGCCAAGAGTTTTGGGTATTTTAGTGATTCTAGAGTAGTTTGGATATTAAGTACTCACATTAAATTTTCATAAAATAGACAATATACATTGAAAATTCATACCTGTACATGATATTGGACTAAAGGTTTTTATTTTGGGCAGGTTGCTCAACATTTTAAATATTGATTCACAGTGCTGAACATTTTATAATAACTGACATATATTATTTTATGGTTGAGTGTCATTTCTAAACATTCCTAATTAGGAAGCCATTACATCGTAAGAAAAAGGCAGACAGAACCTAGTTCCTAAGCACTCCTTCCATTTTGGAAGAAGGTCTACTTTGTTTCTTTCATAGCTGGTCTACTCTTCAGCCTGCAAACTGGACATGTTCAGCAGGGTTCCTTGTGACTTCCTCCACCTATTTCCTACCCCCTTTACTGTGTCATGAAGTACACACTGCATACTATCAAGTATAAATTTCTGGATCTGCTGTGGATTACAGATGTTTCACTGTTATTTATCAGCTGTTATTCAGAGATTGTGTTTGAGGTTGTAGCTGTCTCTCTTCAGTGTACATGAAATAATCTATTCAAATGAGATGTGCCCTTATATTCTCACCTTTCCTGGAGATCAACCATCAAGTACTTTTTATAACATTGTTTTGAACACTTCATCCTCAACATAAAAAGTACCTCCATAAAAAGCCTTACTGCTAACCTAACCAACGTAGTTGAAACTGTGCATTATTCTGCAGCTCTATGAATCTCTTTAATAAAAGTGTTGTTTGTCTTCTGTGATCTCCAACAGAACCTACTTCTTCTCATAAATTTGAATTAGGTTGTTTTAAGTGACTTTTGTAGAAAGTTAATTTTTCACTGGAATCTGAACTAAAACTCACTCCTTCAATTTTATACAACTGTTAAAAATGTATATGATTGCATTTCTCCTCAAAGTAGGTAATACAGTATTCTTGTGTAAAATGAAATGGAATTTTCTTCAGTACTGCATGGATGTCTTGTGTGGAATTTACAATTACTCTTACATGGCTGTACCAAAACAAAAGAAACAAACAAAAAAACACAACTCTTCTAATAAATGTGGAAAGCTTAGAATGGAATGACAATGTTTATAAAAGAAATTTCTATGTGTTTCCTGTTAGCCAAAAGCAGGTGATGACTATTTTTTTGGAACCAGAAAAAAAAAAATTAGATAGATAGATGGATAGATAGATAGATGATAGATAGATGGTTGATAGATAAAATCAGTGATAAAACAAGCAAAATGAAATAAAATGCATTTCAGAGCATAACACTAGTAGATAACATTAATTGTTACATATCTGTGTTTCATAGGTATGGCTAATATGCTTGTGCCACAACAATGATGCATGTCATAGCACTGTCATGATGTTGTCCCTGCTTATTTCTTTTTTCAGTGTTTCAACATTAGATGTCTCACATAAAATAGATTTCCATTCCATCATGTATATTCTAATTATCCTGTAGCTAGTCAGTGAAATAAAACTAATTTGAGAATACTCCACCTAATTAACAGTTTTTGCCCTATGCCATACATGGCAAGTGATGTTGCCATCGATTCTAAAGTATAAATATTGAAAACTGTGATTATCTCTTAAGCAGTAATATATATTTAATATATATGTAAATGAACTCTGAGTAAAACATGTTGTATTAAACTTGTTTCTCTCCCTGATGTGCACTAAGGCTGGCTTTGATTATGAGCATTCCCAGGATGTTTGACTTGCCTACTCTCACCCCACCCCCCAATAATTCTTCTGCTCAGTAAAGATCACTCCTAAAGGTTTTCAAGAATTCTTGTAAGTATTTATAGGCATTAAAATAGTAAAAGGTTATCTCAGTTAGATACACTGTATCTATGTCATTGTTAAGAAATGAATGAAAGTAAGCAATAAGGCTGCATTTTCTAGATGTAGAATTTCTTCATAGATTGCAGCAAAGCCAAACTCTTGCATATTGTTATTTGTACAAAAGAGACAAGGAATCATCAATATCTCTGTTTCTAAATAAAATTTGCAATAATGCACAATATTTAAAAAAATCATCTCCCTTTTGATTTACTTGGAAAATTCTGATTCAATGGATAATTACCTGCTATTATATGTTGGAATCATTGAATCTATTATCCTCTTTTGTAGATAGAGGGCAAGCTGATTTACAATTTCAAATTAATTCCCAGGTTAAGGAAGCTAAACAACTGAAAGCCAACTATTTCATGTTTGAATACCTATAGTCAACTGATTGTATTTGTCCTGTGAAATGGGTTATTTCCTTCTTTATTTTCTCTGTTTCTTGATACCAGGAAACCTCTTTGCTGAGGGATTTTCACTTACTCAAATGTACCTTCAGTTGAGATGTTTACTATGGTCAGAATTAGTTATGTCTTAAATATACTAACTTTCTGGAATACTGTGTTTGAAAAATAAAGCATATACTATATAGATCTATGTTTCTTTCAGTAGAAGAACGGAGTTAATTAAATTTGCCAAAAAAAAAAATCCACATTTTTTGTGTGTGTGAATTTACATACTAGTATTCAAAAAAATGTTTTCTCTATAAAATGACAAGATTTTAATTTTACTTCTCCTTTGAGCTTTCCAGCTGTGTCAGGATAACTTTTAGCCATAAATATCTCTAGTATTGGAGAGGTGATCTTGGACTTCGTACTGAGCTACATTTAGCATACTTTTTTTTTTTTTTTCAGAAAGAAAAAAAGAGGGGGGAATGTTATGCTCTTTTTATTTTTATTTTTTCCAAATCACAATAGAAGGTCAAGCACATAGCAGGTATCTGCCTTAAAAAGATTGAATGAGGAGGAGGAGTCAAGATGTTGGAGGAATAGCAGGCAGAGATGACATCAGGTCACAGGAGTTCAGTTAGTTATCAAACCATTCCAAACACCACAAATCCAACAGGAGATCAAACATAAGAAGAGCAGCAATTTTAGAAACAGGAAATCGACGACTTTCTGAAAGATCAGCAAGAACATCCAGCCAAGACCAAGCTCATTGATCAAGGAGAACAGCAGAATTCCAGAGGAGAGGAAGCAAAGCATGGAATTTATGGCTTTCCCCTCATGATTCTTTA
Organism: Mustela putorius furo; assembly: GCF_011764305.1. NCBI lineage: Eukaryota > Metazoa > Chordata > Mammalia > Carnivora > Mustelidae > Mustela > Mustela putorius. The sequence goes on along the minus strand of NW_025421467.1, from coordinate 11,706,521 downwards.
GTCCTGCAAAGTAAATTAAATTTTTTAAATTTTACTTCTTTTTTCTTTTTTTCTTCATATTCAAACTTTTATAATTTTTACTCTTTCCTATTTTAATGTTTTTTAACTAGTTTATATCAACAATACCTTTCTTTAAAAAATCTTTTGAATCTTCATTGTTATTGTCATATTTTATCCTTCATTGTATCTGACTTTATTTCATATATATATATATATATATATATATATATTTATATTTATGATTTTTTTCTTCTAAAAAATTTTGGGATACAACATCTTCTAATAGATCAAAATATACCCTAAATCTAGCAAAAGGCTTTTTTCTAGTCTCCAGCCTGAGAAAATTCTCTAGTTTCCTTCTTTTCCCAACCAACTTATCTTATCAACTCCTTTTTGGATTTTTTTTTTAACTTTCATCTTTACAGTCATATTCCATCCCTTCATTGTGTTTACCCTTAATTTTGTAATATATGTAAGTTTTTCTTTCTTTAAAAATTTGGGAGGTAGTTTCTTCTAAGATACCAAAATACACCCAAAATAAAGTCGGTAGCTTTGTTCTATTCATCAGACAAACAACTACTGGACCATGAGGGGAGAATTTGAGAGATAAGTGATACCATAAGACAAAACAGTATTAGAATACTTGGGATTCCAGAAGAAGAAGAAGGAGGGAGCAGAGCAGAAGGTATATTGGAGTAAATTATTGTAGAGAATTTCTCTAATATCTCAAAGGGAACAAACATCAAAATCCAGGAGGTGCAGAGAAACCTCCTCAAAATCAATAAGTCCACACACTGTCATCTAATAGTAAAATTTACAAGTCTTAGTGACAAAGAGAAAATCCTGAAAGCAGCCTGGGGAAAAAGTCTATAACATACAATGGTAAAAATATTAGACTGGCAGAAGACTTATCCAGAGACCTAGCAGGCCAGAAAGAACTGGCATGATATATTCAGAGCACTAAATGATAAAAACATGCAGCCAAGAATATTATATCCAGCTAGGCTTTCATTGAAAATGGGAGAGATTAAAAGCTTCAGGGACAAACAAAAACTAAGAGAATTTGTAAACACTAAACCAGATCTACAGGAATATTGAAAGGGTCCTTTAAGCAAGAGAGCCTAAAAGTAGTAGATCAGAAAGGAACAGAGACAATATACAGTAACAGTCACCTTACAGGCAATACAATGGCACTAAATTCATATCCCTCAATAGTTATCCTGAATGTAAATGGGCTAAATGCCCCAATCAAAAGACACAGGGTATCAGAATGGATTAAAAAAACAAAACCTATCAATATGTTGCCTACAAGAAACTCATTTTAGACCCAAAGACACCTCCAGATTTAAAGTGAGTGGGTGGAAAACAATTTACCATGCTAAAGGACATCAAAAGAAAGTGGGGGTGGCAATCCTTATGTAGATAAATTAGATTTTAAGCCAAAGACTATAATAAGAGATGAGGAAGGACACTATATCATACTCTAAGGGTCTGTCCAACAAGAAGATCTAACAATTTTAAATATCTATGCCCCTAATATGAGAGCAGCTCACTATATAAACCAATTAATAAAAAAATCAAAGAAACACATTGACAATAATACAATAATAGTAGGGGACTTTAACACTCCCCTCACTGAAATGAACAGATCATCCGAGCAAAAGAGCAACAAGGAAATAAAGGCCTTAAATGACACACTGGACCAGATGGACATCACAGGTATATTCAGAACATTCCATCCCGAAGCAACAGAATACACATTCTTCTCTAGTTTACATGGAACATTCTCCAGAATAGATCACATCCTGGGTCACAAATCAGGTCTCAACTTGTACCAAAAGACTGGGATCATTCTCTGCATATTTTCAGGCAACAATGCTCTGAAGTTAGAGCTCAATCACAAGAGGAAAGAACCCAAATATATGGAGGCTAAAGCTCATCCTACTAAATAATGAATGGGTCAACCAGGAAATTAAAGAAGAATTGAAAAAAATTAATGGAAACAAATGATAATGAAAACACAAAAGTTCAAAATCTGTGGGACACAGCAAAGGCAGTCCTGAGAGGAAAATATATAGCGATACAAGACTTTCTCAAGAAACAAGAAAGGTCTCAAATACACAACCTAACCCTACTCCTAAAGGTGCTGGAAAAAAAAAAAAAAAAAAAACAGCAAAGAAAGCCTAAACCCAGCAGGAGAAGAGAAGTAATAAAGATCAGAGCAGAAATCAATGAAATAGAAACAAACAAAAAATAGAACAAATCTATAAAACTAAGAGCTTGTTCTTGGAAAGAATTAATGAGATTGGTAAATCCCTAGCCAGACTTATCAAAAAGAAAAGAGAAAGGACCCAGATTAATAAAATTATTAATAAAAGGAGATCACAACCAACACCAAAGAAATACAAACAATTATAAGAACATATTAAGAGCAACTCTATGCCAACAAATTTGACAATCTGGAAGAAATGGATGCATTTCTAGAGACATATAAACTAACACAACCGAACCAGGAAGAAATAAAAAACCTAAACAGACCAATAACCAGTAAGGAGATTGAAGCAGTCATCAAAAGTCTCCCAGCAAACAAGAGCCCAGGACCAGACTGCTTCCCAGGGAAATTCTACCAAACATTTAAAAAAAGAATTAATTCCTATTCTCCTGAAACTGTTCCAAAAAATAGAAATGGAAGGAAAACTTCCAAACTCATTTTATGAGGCCAGCATCACCTTGATCCCAAAACCAAAGACCCCATCATAAAAGAGAATCACAGACCAATATCCTTGATGAACACAGATGCTAAAATCTTCACCAAAATACTAGCCAATAGGATCTAACAGTACGTTAAAAGGATTATTCACCACGACCAAGTGGGATTTATTCCTAGGCTGCAAGGTTGTTTCAACATTCGCAAATCAGTCAATGTGGTACAATACATTAATTTAAAAAAAAGAAGAATAACCATATGATACTCTCAATGGATGCTGAAAGAGCATCTGACAAAGTACATCATGCTTGCTTGATCAAAACTCTTCAAAGTGTAGGGATAGAGGGTACATACCTCAATATCATCAAAGCCATTTATGAAAAACCCACTGCAAATATCATTCTCAATGGAGAAAAAAAAAGCTTTTCTGCTAAGGTCATGAATATGGCATGGATGTACATTATCACCACTGCTATTCAACATAGTACTAAAAGTCCTAGCCTCAGCAATCAGACAACAAAAAGAAATTAAAGGCATCCAAATTGGCAAAGAAGTCAAACTATCATTGTTTGCAGATGATGTAATACTTTATGTGGAAAACCCAAAAGTCTCCACTCCAAAAGTGTTAGAACTCGTACAGGAATTCAGTAAAGTGTCAGGATATAAAATCAATGCACATAAATCAGTTGCATTTCTCTACACCAACAACAAGACAGAAGAAAGAGAAATTAAGGAGTGGATCCCATTTACAATTGCACCCCAAACCATAAGATACCTAGGAATAAACCTAACCAAAGAGGCAAAGAATCTGTACTCAGAAAACTATAGAACACTCATGAATGAAAATGGAAAAATGGAAAAATGTTCCATGCTCATGGATTGGAAGAAAAAATATTTTAAAAATGTCTATGCTACCTAAAACAATCTATATGTTTATTGCGATCTCTATCAAAATACCATCATTTTTTTCAAAGAAATTGAACAAATAATCCTAAAATTTATATGGTATCAGAAAAGGTGTCAAATAGCCAGAGGAAAATTGACAAAGCCAAAGTTGGTGGCATCACAATTCCAGACTTAAACCTCTATTATAAAGCTGTCATAATCAAGAAAGCATGGTACTGGCACAAAAACAGACACATAGATCAATGGAAGAGAAAAGAGAGCCCAGAAATAGATCCTCAACTCTATGGTCAACTAATCTTCAACAAAGCAGGAAAGAATGTCCAATGGAAAAAAACAAACAAAAACAAACAAACAAACAAGAAAAACGGTGTCTTCAACAAATGGTATTGGGAAAATTAGACAGCCACATGCAGAAAAATGAAACTGGACCATTTCCTAATATCACACACAAAAATTGACTCAAAATGGATGAAGGACCTCAAAGTGAGAAAGGAATCCATCAAAATCCTTGAGGAGAACACAGGCAGCAACCTCCTTGACCTCAGCCACAGCAACTTCTTCCTAGGAACATCGCCAAAGGCAAGAGAAGCAAGGGAAAAAATGAACTATTGGGATTTCATCAAGATCAAAAGCTTCTGCACAGCAAAAGAAATAGTCATCAAAACCAAAAGACAACTGACGGAATGGGAAAAGATATTTGCAAATGACATATCAGATAAAGGGCTAGTACCCAAAATCTATAAAGAGCTTAGCAAACTCAACACCCAAAGAACAAATAATCCAATCAAGAAATGGGCAGAGGACATGAACAAACATTTCTGCAAAGAAGACATCTGGAAGGCCGACAGACAGATGAAAAAGTTCCACATCACTGTGCATCAGGGAAATACAAATCAGAACCACAATGAGATACCACCTCACACCAGTCAGAAAGGCTAGAATTAACAAGTTAGGAAATGACAGATGCTGGCGAGGATGCGGAGGAAGGGGAACCCTCCTGCACTGATGGTGGGAATGCAAGCTGGTGCAACCACTCTGGAAAACAACATGGAAGTTCCTCAGTAAGATGAAATTAGAGCTACACTATAACCCAGCAATTGCACTACTGGGTTTTTACCCTAAAGATACAAATGTAGTGATCCAAAAGGGCATATGCATCTGAATGTTTATAGCAGCAATGTCCACAATAGTCAAACTATGGAAAGAACCTAGATGTCCTTCAACAGATGAATGGATAAAGAAGATGTGGATATATATATATATACAATGGAATACTATGCGGACATCAAAAGAAATGAAATCTTGCCTTTTGCAATGATGTGGATGGAACTAGAGGGTATTATGCTGAGCAAAATAAGTCAATCAGAGAAAGACAATTATAATATGATCTCCCTGATATGAAGAATTTGAGAGGCAGGGTGGGGAGTTTGGGGCTTAGGAAAGGAAAAAATGAAACAGGGTGGGATTGGGAGGGAGACAAACCATAAGAGACTCTTAATCTCACAAAAAAAACTAAGGGTTGTCAGCAGTAGAGGGGTTGGGGAGATGTTGGTTGGGTTATGGACATTAAGGAGGGTATGTGTTATGGTAAGTGCTATGAAGTGTGTAAACCTGGTGATTCACAGACCCATACCCCTAGGGCTAATAATACATTATATGTTAATAATAATAATAGTAATAATAAAATAATAAAAATAATAAAATAATAATAAATAATAATTAAAAAGACTAACTAGCTAACCAATACATGAGTTGATTTTCCTATATATATAAATATAGTTCTTTATAAGTATATATAATTTAGGTTCTTATGAATAGGAAATTGTGCTCTGAGAAAAAAAGTAAAGTTTCTAGGATAAAACCCTATGGTGTGGAATAATTGCTTTATAAAGACAAATAATGTCCCATAGACATGAAATACTAATTTATTTCTTAGAACAGGATGGATAAACTGCAGTCAACTCGTATCTACTTTTTAAATACATATTTGAGTAATTTATTTTCAGTAGATAGATTTCTCATTGAATGATGCTTGTGAATCAAAAGTTACTAGTTATCCAGAGTGTTAAGAAACATTATCATGTAGCTATTATACCAGGTTATGTTAAATTAAAATCACAATTAAAATGGATCTATTCTGAAAAATCCAAGATAATAGTAACTGTGTAGTAACACATTTTAAAAAGCACAACCAAAAGTTTAATCTAATATATTATTGCTGGTGGGCCAATCACAGAAATTTTTCATATTCCTGAAAAGTACTTCTACCATGATTAATTTCTGATATTGCCTCCTGCCCTTTCAATATGACATCAAAGACACTTTGCCTCATAGCCCCAATCAACATGCCCATTGTCATCTTGCAGTACTCACCCCTCTTGTCCATTTTGCCACTTAGTATATGCAAGCATATCTTATATCCTGGCATGGGAAAACACTCACCATCTCCTAAGTATACTTGTTTTCATGCCTTTATTCACCATATGCCTTTTTTTTTTTTGAAAAGCTGTAACTATCCACCTCTACTTGTTAAAACAAAATTCACTTTTCAAAATCTACCTCAAACACCATTATTAGCCATAAATCTGATGTTTTATTGAATCAAACTTTCTTCTTTATTTTGTGATAATTTTATTTATTTATTTTTAAAAAGATTTTATTTATTTATTTGACAGAGATCACAAGTAGACAGAGAGTATTTTATGATAATTTTTAAAGTGGAACTCCTATGTAACTAATCATATTTTATTCACAATATTATGATCTAAATGTTTTCTATATTAAATAATAAATTCCCACTTCAATTGCATGAGATCTTCATGTTCAAGCCCCCAGTATTCTCTATAGTACTTTGTACAAAGTAAATTTTAAATGTATGTGTTGGGAATTAATTTGAGAATCAAAGATAGTTATGTAGGGGTTGATTTTCTAAAAGAAAGAAAATAGGATAATTAATGAAATGTCAATTAATATTCTGGTTACTTATTCTCTCTAAATATAGAGATATTTAAAAATACTCAAAAATACTAGACTAGCAATCATGAAAATGTGTTCCAGTTCTTAATCTACTGATAAGTAGCTATCCTCTCTAGGCCATGCACCTCAGTATTGCAAGATTATACTTGTTCCTTCTGTTCCTTTTGTCACTAATATTTATGTGTCTAATTTGTACTCTAAAGACAAGAGAGAGGTCAACTCAAATTGTCTGGGTATTCCACAATTTCTATTTAATGAATGATGTTTCATTTTATATTGCTATATTGCAAATTACTCTAAAATGTAGTTAAACAATTTTTATGTTATGCATGAATTTTGGGGTCAACGATTTAGAAAGTGTTTGATTGGGCAATTCTCACTTGGGTCTCATGAGGTTATGTCAGATGTTGCCTGGAGTGGTAGTCCCTTGAAGACTCAACTTGGCTGACATTCCAAAATGCTCACTCATATGGTCTTCTGTCAGCTGGGAGTGCAGCAGTCTATTAACCTGAACCTTAAATACAGTCTCTCCAACATGAGAGCCTCAGGGTTGAAGTAATGTACATAATAAGGCAAATGTTGCCTCACCTATTATTGTATAGCTTTGAAGTCTTGCAGTTTCATGTCTACAATATTCTTTAGGTTACAAGCAAGTTACATGCTTGCCCAAATTCAAGGGAAAGGAATTAGACTTCAGGTCTGCACAGAGTAGTGGAAGTTTCCTGAGGAACATGCAGAATAGAGATACTGTACAGCCCTTTTTTGTAAGATAAAATTGATCACATTTGATTAAATATTAAATTTGAGTTTTATTAAAATTAAAGTGCTAAAATGAAAATTTACAGGAGGATATATCTTTGGAATAAATTAAAGAAGTTTTAAAAATCTTGGAATATATAAAATACTTATCAGAAGGGAATGATTATATGTGATCTTTCCATTCTATAAGATAGTATGCAGGTACAGAAATGAATAAACTTAATGTATTTCAACTGACCTAAAGAATTTCCAAACATAATAGCTAATGATAAAAGCCAGATGCAGAAACATGTTTATAACATAATCTAATTTTGGAAAATAAAAAACAGAATCAATATATGGTTATGTGTTTATGTTTGCACAACTCTGAAAAAATTATGTAAATCTTAAAAAAAATAAAAAATAAAAAAGTGTCTCTAAAAGTGAAAAATGTCTTTTCCCCCTTAACCCATTTACTAAAGGAATGTTATGTAACAATATTTTTTTTGTCAAACTAGTAGGTATAACTTAATATGCATATTTCTGGCTTAATAAATTAGAGAAAAATTTCCTGTATTAATAATTTTGAGTTGTTTAAAGCATGTCTTTCCAATTTTGCCCTTAATAGTTATTGTGTTACCTTTCTTGAAAAAGTGTAGGCATAATTTGAATAGTATAAATATTAGCACTTTATCAGGTGCTTTAGAATATAATTCGATAATCAATAATCTATCAATATTTTCAGTTTGTACACATTTGATAGATGAAAAGAAGTTTTGTGTCACTTCTGTTTTTTGACATTTCTTTAGAAAATTTCATTAAATGTATGGCATTAGTATTATTTCTGTATGCAAATTTTAAAGATCTAATATGAAAACAGTAATATAGGCAAAGTCAGTTGATGAATTATATTGATAATACCACCTGATAACAAATGTATAGAAAAGTAGGCTAACTCATATGTTTCTCATAATAGTGTTTTTTTTTAAGATTTTATTTTTATTTATTTGAAAGAGAGAGTAAGAGAGCACAAGCAGGGGCAGCAACAGAAGCAGGCTCCCATAAGCAGGCTCCCACTTAGCTAGGAGCAAGATGTAGGGCTCAGTCCCAGGACTCTGAAATCAGGGCTTGAGATGAGGGCGCTCACTTAGCTGACTGAGCCACCCAGCGGCCCCTGTGATAATTTTTAAAGTTGCATCATGTTTAATGTAATCTAACAGTAACTATTATAATTATGCATATCCATTGTAATAACAAGTTTTTAAAAGTAATTGACATCAAAGAATATTGTGTCTGGACAATTGACACTTGATCAAAGAGGCCAATATAGGCAGAAATTTTGTAAGTGATACCAACAAATAGATGTTACTAATATTTTAACCAAAAATCTGCTAAAAAAATAAAGTGATGTGTTTCATTTTAATTAGTCAAAAGAAATTGTCAATGACAGGCCAAAATCCATTTATTCTGTATTTAAATTATCTGAACACCTACAACAATTTAGCTGATTCAGTAACAATACAATCAAAATTGTTAATTGACATCTTGTAGATGGAATAATTCTTTGAATTTTAGCCTTTATATAGAATTTACTGTCCAGCAATTTTAGAGAAGTGTGTCTTCTTAAGTTGAGTTTCTATAATGAGAAACTTTTAAAAGTTTTGATGGAAGAAAAGTAAACTTAGTACAAATTCAGAAACAGGAAACACTGAACTGTTTTCCTTCAGTATAAAATGTAAAGCCAGCAGAACAAAGGGACTCACTCTTCATCCCCCTTCAACATCCATACTTACTGAACTTAATAACCTACCTAAGAAAACTGGAGTATAGCATAGGAGACAGCTACTCTAACAAATCTGAAAGTATATAAAAGGAAGAGGTAAAATGATGTGTGTTGGACTGACAGAATCGGGTTCAAGCTGGTTAAAAAAAAGAGACCAAAGATATAATATTCTGTAGCTTTTGAAGATATGATTACCTAAAAACAGAGAATGCAGAAATAGGAGAAGCAATGAGTATCAAGCATTCTGGTTTTCTTGAGCTCTGTATTCATTTAAACTGTATTTCCATATATAAAGTGTATTTTAATCTCAAGTGACTGAGGTTTTTTTTTTTTTTTTAAAGACTTTATTTACTTATTTGAAAGAGAAAGAGAACACAAGCAGAGGAAGCTGCAGGCAGAGGGAAAAGCAGACTCCCTGCTGAGCAAGGAGCCCAGTGTGGGACTTGATTCATCCTGGGATCATAACCCAAACTGAAGACAGATGCTTAACCAACTAAGCCACCCAGGCATCCTTCAAGTGATTGCATTTTATATCACCTATATCTATACCTCTATCTATATTTACCTATCTATATCATCTTGGGTGATCAGGTGCATTGTCAATGAACTAACAGCAATATAATGAAAGGGATTTTATTTTTTCCCTTCTAAGCAACAGGTCTCAATAGTGGACTTAAATATTCAATAAGCTATGTTGTAAACAGATGTGCTGTCATCTAGACTTTGTTCTTTCATTTAAAGAGCACAGGCAGATTTAGCATAATTTTAGATTAGACTACATAGAGTAGATTTAACATAATTCTTTTTTTTTTAATTTTTTAGGGATCATTTTATTTATTTGTTTATTGAAATTAGATAAGAATATTTATGTGGCTTCAAAATCAAGTCTACAAAACAAAATGAATTCTAAGTATTTTAAATTCTAAACCTGTATCCTCAAACTTATAGTCCTACTTCACCATAGGTCAATATTTAAATTTTTCATTTTATTTTTCTAGTGTTTATTTACCTATTTATCTAATTATTTATTAGTCTCAAGCTAGTTTGTTTTATTATTTTATTTTTTTATTGTGTTATTTTACGCACCATTCAGAACATCATTAGTTTTTGATGCAGTATTCCAAGATCTATTGTTTACATATAACACCCAGTGCTCCATGCCATACATGCCCTTCTTAATACCCATGACCAGGCTCACCCATCTCCCCACCTACCTCCCCTCTAAAACCCTCAGTTTGTTTCTCAGAGTCCTCAGTCTGTTTTGATTTCACTCATAAGTGCAATTTGAGGAAAAAAAATGAGCAAAGGGGAAAAAGAGGGAGAGGATAAAATCAAGTAACAGAAAAGAAGTGGCTCAGTGGGTTAAATCCTCTGTCTTCAGCTCAGGTCAGGGAGCCTGCTTCCCTTCCTCTCTCTCTGCCTGTCTCTCTGCCTGTTTGTGATCTCTGTCAAATAAATAAGTAAGATATTTAAAAAAAAAAAGAAACTACAGAGAAGAAACTGATGATTATTAGAAGGGTAGTGGGTGTGGATTGCATGAAATAGGATGGGGATCAAAAGAACACTTATCATGATGAGTACTGAGTAATGTATAGAATTGTTTGATCACTATATTGTACACCTGAAACTAATATAATATTTTATGCTAACTACACTGGAATTTAAATTAAAAACTTAATAAATAAAAAAATCTACAAAACAGAAAACAACAAAATGGCAATAGTAATTCCTTATCTATCAATAATTGCTTTAAATGCAAATGGATTAATTTCCCTAATCAATAGCATATACTGAAAAAATAAAAACAAAAACAAATGTAATCATATACTGTCTACAAGAGACTCACTCTAGGTTTAAGAATACACATAGTACAAAAGTTATGTGATAGAACAAGACATTCCATGCAAATGATAACCAAAAGAGAACAGAGATGACTATATTTTTATCAGACAAAATAGATTTTAATTAGAAAACTGTTATAAGAGACAAGGTCATTATATAATGGTGAAAGTATACATCTATTTACAAACACATAATTATAAATATATATTCTCCCAATATTAGAAAACCTAAATATATAATGAAAATATTAGCTGAAGGGAGTAATTGACAGCAATATTAAGACACTTCAATATTCCACTATCAACAATGAATAGGTCATCCAGTCAGAAAAATCAGTAAGAGAACAACAGACTTGAACATTTTGCCAAATGGACCTAACAGACAGGCATAAAGTATTCCTTTCAACAGGAGTAGAATGCACATGAATCTCAAGCATACACCAAACGTTTTTTGGAAGGCAAGAATTCTACCATATTATACTGAACCACCAATGCTTCCTATAACAAATATTTTTTGGGGAGAGATCACATACTAGGCCACAAAATAAACCTTAAAAACTCAAGAAGACTAAAATCATACCAAGTATTTTTTTCTAAATACAATGGAATAGGACTGGAATAGAATAATAGGAAGATATTGGAAAATTCACAAATATGTGAAATTAAACAAGATACATCTGAACAAAATAAAAATCAGAAGGGAAATAAAAATAAAAATAAAAATGAAAACATAACATACCAAAACTTATGAGATGCAGCAAAAGCAGTATTAAGAGGAAAATCCATAGCAAAATCTCAAATAAACAATCTAACTCTACAACTGCAAGATACTAGGTAAAAAAGAACAAACTAAGCCCAAAGTTAGCAAAAGGAAGGAAATAATAAACATTAGAACAGAAATAAGTGAAACAGAAACTAGAAAACCAATATAAAAGGTCAGCTTTACTAAGAGTTGGCATTTGAAAAGGTAAACAAAATCAACTAATCTTTATCTAGAATAACAGAAAAATGAAAGAAGATTCAAATTGCCAATGAAAGAAAAGGTATTACAGTTAATGTCACAAAAAAGTATCATAAGCTATGAAAAATTATATTAAACAAGTAGATAACCTAGAAGAAATAAATTCCTAGAAATATACATACTTTCAAGACTGAATCATGAATTAGAATTAGAAACTCTGAACAATCCAATAATGAATAAAGAGGCTGAATCAGTAATCAAAAATCTCCAGGAAAGCCCAGTTCACATAATTATGCTGGTGATTTGTACCAAACATTTAAAGAATTAATGTCAATCTTTATCAAACATTTCCAAAAAATTGAGAGAACATTTCAAATGTATTGTACAAGGCCACAATTACCCTGATACCAAAGCCAAAGAAAAATTCTGAAACAGAATTATAAGCCAATATCCCTGACAGAGATGCAAAAGCTCTCAGCAAAATTCTAGCAAGCGGAATTCAATGTTAAGAGAATCATACATGAAGATCAAGTGGGATTTATCCAAGGAATACAAAGATGGTTCAACATACATGAATCAGAAAATGTGATTTACTATATTAAGAAAATGGAGGATAAAATTATGTGATCATCTCAATAGATGCATTTATGCACATACACATTTAAGATATAAACATTCAACAAATTAGCTATTGAAGGAATGTACCACAATAAAATAAACACTATATCTATAAGAAGCCAACAGTTAACATTATATTCAATGTTGAAAATTTGAAAGATGTTCCTAAGTTCAGAAACAAGAAATACAAAGTTGTCTACTCTTGCCCCTGCTATTCATATCATTTTATTATAACCTGTTTGGTGATTGATAATATTCTTAGGGTTGTTTCTCACATAACAGTCTGATGACAACTAAAGCTGAAATTATATGAAATTTCTTTACTTGCCTGTCTGTAGTCCAGCTGAGAAAGAATGAACAGCTGGAGATTGTCAGGATTTTCTTCCTCCATATGGCTTCTTCAAGTTGTTACATTTGACTTTCTTCCAGAAGAAAGTTTCCAAATAAATTTCTTGCATTGTAGTTACCTTTCTCTAGAGTAAGTTCCAGAAAACAAACAAACAAAAAAAGCAAAACCTATAAATAAAACAGGTGGAAGTTACCAGTCTCCTTGAAGGCTAAGCTTAGAAGTGATATAACCTCACTTGGAAATTGAATGGTGACAGCCTTCACAGACCAATGCAGATTCAAGTGGGTGGAAGAACGTACTCTATTCTTATTTGACAGAGTACAGAGCAGACATTGAGAAGGGAGGCATCAGTGGTGACCATGTTGGAAATAAGTTGCCAAAATTATCTAATATTAGCTGCATTTTTCAATTGAGGAAATGAATGTCAAAGGCATTATTTAACTTGCTTGAGGCAAAAGTGAAACCCTAATAATTTAGCTCTAAGCCCATCTTCTTAACTATAATGTTATTCTATCTCTATATAATTTTAGATAATACAGGAATCAATTTCTGCCAAATCAGTATGACAACATCTAAATTTTCTTTCAAAATAATTATGACCATGATAGTAATTGACAATCATTAAAATCTACTAATTCATTTATTTAGCTATAAAATCATACTGTAGTTTTAAATATCTACTTCAAATCCACTTATTTAAATAAGGAAAATTGGATAGTAGCAAAGATCATTTATAATCTTCTTATTGGCCTATTTAGATGACAAATATTTTAATTATCTCTTTAATTTCATGCACAAGTGTTATCTGTTCTGTGGTGTCAAATAAAGATCTTTCTAGATTAGAAAAGCAAAATATATCTACATAAATTTCAGTTTCTTCAAGACCCATATATACAACTATCTACTGACTATCTTCACTTTGTATAGGCCATAGAGACCTCATGATCAATATTTCTTCCATTTGTTCATCTGTTCACCATCTTCAAGAATATAAAACCAATTCTTCAATTCATAATGCCAAGAGTCATCTTTTATCTCTTTCTCTTACCTTTACCTAAAAAACAAAACTGTCATAAAATTCTAATGATTCTAAAGTTTTTTTTTTTTTTTTTATAAACATATATTTTTATCCCCAGGGGTACAGGTCTGTGAATCGCCAGGTTTACACACTTCACAGCACTCATCAAAGCACATACCTTCCCCAATGTCCATAATCCCACCCCCTTCTCCCAAATCCCCTCCCCCCAGCAACCCTGTTTGTTTTGTGAGATTAAGAGACACTTATGGTTTGTCTCCCTCCCAATCCCATCTTGTTTCATGGATTCTTCTCCTACCCACTTAAGCCCCCATGTTGCATCACCACTTCCTCATATCAGGGAGATCATATGATAGTTGTCTTTCTCCACTTGACTTATTTCGCTAAGCATGATACGCTCTAGTTCCATCCATGTTGTTGCAAATGGCAAGATTTCATTTCTTTTGATGGGTGCATAGTATTCCATTGTGTATATATACCACTTCTTCTTTATCCATTCATCTGTTGATGGAAATCTAAGTTCTTTCCATAGTTTGGCTATTGTGGACATTACTGCTATAAACATTCGGGTGCACGTGCCCCTTGGGATCACTACGTTTGTATCTTTAGGGTAAATACCCAGTAGTGCAATTGCTGGGTCATAGGGCAGTTCTATTTTCAACATTTTGAGGAACCTCCAAGCTGTTTTCCAGAGTGGTTGCACCAGCTTGCATTCCCACCAACAGTGTAGGAGGGTTCCCCTTTCTCCGCATCCTCGCCAGCATCTGTCATTTCCTGATTTGTTGATTTTAGCCATTCTGACTGGTGTGAGGTGATATCTCATTGTGGTTTTGATTTGTATTTCCCTGATGCCAAGTGTTGTGGAGCGCTTTTTCACGTGTCTGTTGGCCATCTGCATGTCTTTGCAGAAATGTCTGTTCATGTCCTCTGCCCATTTCTTGATTGGATTATTTGTTCTTTGGGTGTTGAGTTTGTTAAGTTCTTTATAAATTTTGGACACTAGTCCTTTATCTGATATGTCATTTGCAAATATCTTCTCCCATTCTGTCAGTTGTCTTTTGATTTTGTTAACTGTTTCCTTTGCTGTGCAAAAGTTTTTGATCTTGATGAAATCCCAATAGTTCATTTTTGCCCTTGCTTCCCTTGCCTTTGGCGATGTTCCTAGGAAGATGTTGCTGCGGCTGAGGTCGAAGAGGATGCTGCCTGTGTTCTCCTCAAGGATTTTGATGGATTCCTTTCGCACATTGAGGTCCTTCATCCATTTTGAGTCTATTTTCGTGTGTGGTGTAAGGAAATGGCCCAATTTCATTTTTCTACATGTGGCTGTCCAATTTTCCCAACACCATTTATTGCAGAGACTATCTTTTTTCCATTGGACATTCTTTCCTGCTTTGTCGAAGATTAGTTGACCATAGAGTTGAAGGTCTATTTCTGGGCTCTCTATTCTGTTCCATTGATTTATGTGTCTGTTTTTGTGCCAGTACCATGCTGTCTTGATGATGACAGCTTTGTAATAGAGCTTGAAGTCCAGAATTGTGATGCCACCAACTTTGGCTTTCTTTTTCAATATCCCTTTGGCTATTCGAGGTCTTTTCTGGTTCCATATAAATTTTAGCATTATTTGTTCCATTTCTTTGAAAAAGATGGATGGTACTTTGATAGGAATTGCATTAAATGTGTAGATTGCTTTAGGTAGCATAGACATTTTCACAACATTTATTCTTCCAATCCATGAGTATGGAACATTTTTCCATTTCTTTGTGTCTTCCTCAATTTCTTTCATGAGTACTTTATAGTTTTCTGAGTATAGATTCTGTGCCTCTTTGGTTAGGTTTATTCCTAGGTATCTAATAAATAAAATAAATAAAATCATGAATGAAAGAGGAGAGATCACAACTAACACCAAAGAAATACAAACTATTATAAGAACATACTATGAGCAACTCTACGCCAACAAATTTGACAATCTGGAAGAAATGGATGCATTCCTAGAAACATATAAACTACCACAACTGAACCAGGAAGAAATAGAAAGCCTGAACAGACCCATAACCAGTAAGGAGATTGAAACAGTCATTAAAAATCTCCAAACAAACAAAAGCCCAGGGCCAGATGGCTTCCCGGGGAATTCTACCAAACATTTAAAGAAGAACTAATTCCTATTCTCCTGAAACTGTTCCAAAAAATAGAAATGGAAGGAAAACTTCCAAACTTATTTTATGAGGCCAGCATCACCTTGATCCCCAAACCAGACAAGGATCCCATCAAAAAAGAGAGCTATAGACCAATATCCTTGATGAACACAATGCGAAAATTCTCACCAAAATACTAGCCAATAGGATTCAACAGTACATAAAAGGTTTTTTTTTTTAAATGTATCTTAAATATAATCTAGTCTTTTCTTGGTAATGCATACCTTAGTAAACCCTTTTATAATATTTTGTAAGTTAGTGAAACAGACTCTAATCTAATCTGATCACCTTACATTTCTTGCCCATTTAAGTCTGCTTATGTTGTCAGAGTGATCATTCAAAACAGAACGCATAAGGGGTGCCTGGCTGGCTCAGTCAATAGAGTATGTGACTCTCAGTCTCAGGGTTGCAAGTTCAAGCCCCACACTGGGCGCAGAGATTATCTAAGTAAATAAACTCAAAACAGAAAATGTGACCATTTCACTTCCCAGTTGAGAAGTACTTATTGTGTCTTCTAAGTTTTCAAATTAAAGAATAAATTTCTTAGAAATACATAAAGATTTTGGTTGGCTGCTTAAAAACTTCATGACTCAGTTGCACATGTTGAACTCACTTCCAGTATCTGTGCTGTCTATATAAAAAAATACCAGAAGTTCATATTATGCTCTTCTTGGATGCTTCAAGAAGGATCTGATAGAACTCAAGTTAAACTGATTTTATTTTTCAATCCATAGTACTCTGCCATCATCTGTGTTTATAAGAAACTTTATTTAATTTTTTCTAAATGAATTTTCTTTCAGTTTCATTCATTTCATTCTCAATGCTTAATTTCTTATCATCTCGACACATTGGATATTCAGTTTTAGTGTATTTAGTTTATGTGTGTTTAATCACCACTATTAGATGTTGTTTAAAGCATGCATATTCTTGGGAAAAATTTATTTTTTTATATTTGCCTATTTATTCATTCAATAATTTACTTTTGAATTATTTTAATTTACTACTTCTTAACATAATGTATTATGTTGAAAGTATTCAATTTCAAATTATATTACATTACAGAAAACACTGGATAAATAATTTTGATATCAGTTAATGGACTTATGTGGTAAAGTACTTGTGTTATAAATTAAATGTGCTATAGAGTGAAAGAGATGGTCTGGAGATTTCACGCACAACAAATATCAATAATACTTCCAAACTGTTCTCCAGAATGGTTCAATTCATTTATACTACCTTCAGTAGCATGTGAAAGTTATATTTTCCCCTTCAATCCTAGAAAGTTCCAATTTTTACAATTGGATAGGTATGAAGTGGTTTTAATTTTAATATTTATTTCTCTGAGTTCTACTAAGATTCAGGGTTTCTCCACATATTAGTAGCATTTGATTTCCTGTTTTCTTTTTCTCCTTTTCAAATCATATATTTGGCTTATTTTATTTTTATTTCTATTGAATATGCTGCTTTTCTCTTGTTGATTTTCATTAAATAGAAATTTAAAATTTCATTAAATAGAAATTTAAAATTTAAAATCTAGTACAAAATTTAATTTTGACTAGATGGAAATTTGTAATTTCCCATAAGATTAAAATCATATTTGCTCCTTGGCTAAAAAGCATTTCTAATATTATCTATTAAGTTTACAAAGCATTAATGCAATCTATCAATTTAATGTTTTCCTGTATGATATAGTGAATAATTTTCTTTTTTGAACTTTATATACTTGTCACCGAATAACACAGTTCATTCAAGTCAGATAATTGCTTTAGGTATTGATGTTGAAACAACTTTCCTTGGAAATTTCTTCTGTTCTAAATTTTACCTGGGAAAAACAAAATTTTAGACTTACCTAGACTACATCAAGACCTCCCATTATTCCTTAGGCTGTTCTTTGTATTATTAAAGATGTGAAAGAATATAATTGTCTCTTTTTGGGTCCAAAATAAGGACTCCACTGATCCCAAGTATTTCTATAAGTGAAATTCTAATATTCAGAATGTGGAGCCCAGGTGACGGACTTCATGTGTTATACCCTCTTGGCAATCTCTAGTGTACTTCCTTTTAGAAATTGATACTCAATATTTCTCAATGGAGGTGCATTTTATAATCCTACATTTAAAAACATGCCCTAGGCAAAAAAATTTTATTTATTTCTCTTGCCCTAACCTCTCATTGCCTTCACTGTATTCAAATAACTCCCCACTAAATAAAGTCCAGATATTCTGTGTTCAGTTTGGGGTCATTTTCAATTGACCCTTTTTCTCCTCATTTAGTCATATTTTCCTGCTTTTTTACAAGTACAGTAAATTTTAGAATTAGATTCCCAATTTTATAGATTTTACATTAGGAAAACATTCCAGCTATTGTTTTATTTTAGAAACTTTCTAGTTGAGTGAAGTTGCACATGTGACCTGATAATTCTGTGAATATAATTTTATAATTCTGGATATTGTTGCCTTTGTTCTGCTTTTACAAACAACTGAATAAGTTCAATAAGCAGGTCTTGTTTGCTTTCCCTAGAAGTAAAGCAATTAAGGTATGTCCTCTTTCCCTTGAGGATGAACATACTTCATTACAAAGCTAGTCAGCTTCAGGGGCAGAAAAAAATAGTGACTCAAGTTTCACCTGCCATAAAATGAAATGCTCCACTGGGACAAAATGAAGCTGGTGAAATTCACTGCAACAGTAATGTAACAGTGCCAGATTAAGCAATATTTTTTCCCTCAGCACTTAAAGAAAAAGAGTGCATTAAAAAATTCAAAATGATGATGTTGGGAAGATATATTTGAAACACATTTGAAATTTAAATATTAGTTCTATAGAACACCATTAACTAATTTAATAAAATGTTTCAAAATATTTGCATAACTTTGTTAAACATGTTTATTAGTATAATATTAAAATAGGATAAAATTACTATTATTTTTTTCCTATAGAACATTTTGCAAAAATCATCTGTTCTCTTGCATTATGTTAACCATTTTTCTAGTTTCCTATCTGAGGAAAAACAAACATACAACTTCATTTAAAAAAGTTTTCTTCAAATCTTCAGATAATTGACAGATAATGTTTAGAAAGAATAGCTTTTGCAACTGTCATTTCAAAACTGGAAATTAATTACTAACAGAAATGGAAATGCAACATTTTCATAAACTTAAATGTATTATTTCCTTACAAATTTAGATATTATTTCATATCAGCATAATTATCTTAAGAAGATAGTCTTAACAAACTGAGGGTTGCCGGGGGGAGGGGGTTTGGGAGAAGGGGGTGGGATTATGGACATTGGGGAGGGTATGTGATTTGGTGAGTGCTGTGAAGTGTGTAAACCTGGTGATTCACAGACCTGTACCCCTGGGGATAAAATATATGTTTATCAAAAATAAAAAATTTAAAAAAAAAAAAAAAAAGAAGATAGTCTTAACTCAAAGTATATACTTTAGCTGGTTAACCAAATGATACTGTCATATAAAATGTTAGGATGTGTGAGATCAGAAAATATTGCATAGTAGAAAAATTCAATACAAGTATAATGGAGATTGAAAAAAATGAGTGCTCAGCAGAAGAATAAGCAGCAACAACATAAAAATAATAATGAAAAGTGAAACCAACATAACCCCCTGTCCCTATCCAAACCAATGCTAGGACCAAATATTACACTTTGATATGAAGGGCAAGTGCTAAAATTTATTTATATGTTTAAGATATTTCCGTTCTTAAAATTCAACTTCGAGAGGAGTGCCTGGGTGGCTCATCTGCCTTTGGCTCAGATCAGTATCCTGGAGTCCTGCATCTAGCCCCAGGCATCTGGCTCCTTGCTTAGTGGGGAATCTGCTTCTTCCTCTCCCTCTGCCCCTCCCCCAGGCCACACACACACTTACTCTCTTGCATGCTCTCTCTCTCACTCTTCTCTCAAAGAAATAAAATCTTAAAAAAAAAAAAAAAATTCAGCTCCTAGAAATTTCATTTCATGTATTTAACTTCTACACAATAAAATTTGTCATCTATTCTGCATATGATGTTGTTGCAAGGTATTGGAAGACTTGAAGATAAGTGCCACCACTATCAAGGACTTTTAAAAGCAGTAACATTTCAATATATAAGGGTTTATATATAAAAGGACTGTTTCAAACAACAGGGGACCTGTCTCTCACTCCTTTGTAGAATCTTATTTTTTCTTAATTATTCATTTGACAGAGATCACAAGCAGGCAAAAATATAGAACACTTCACGAATTTGCATGTCATCTTATGCAGGTTTGTAGAATCTGAACTACCGCTGAGTCAGCTGCTTACTAACAAAAGGTACACATTAAAAACTAGGAATAAAGCTGAATCTCCTAGGCAATACAGCTATTAATTTATCTTCAGAAAGTGTTTACCCCTAGTGGATTTATGGGATTTTTTATTCAAATATGAAAACTCATCTCCCCATCCCAAGACTCTCTTCTTTGTTCGTATCAAACTAAAACTCATATGCATGTATAGATATGGGCCATTTCTCATTAGTTTCCATGGTGTTTTGCCATCCTACAGTGGTAAACTTGGAAGGTGGGTGATCTGTGCATACTCTTGTAATTTGACACGTGTCTTGTTACTCAGAGCTTGCTCAATTGCTCTGTGACAAGAGCAAGTCAGTCTGCTGACACTCAGGGCTTATTCAAGCAAGCCCAGGAAATCTCTCTATAATAGGACAGGGCAGCTGTCAGCTCTCAAGCAGCTTAACTTTCTAAGTTCACCTGATTCTTTTAAATATCATAACCTATTTTGGAAAAGATGCACACACTCTGAGTATCAGCAGTAGCATTTTCTCTACAACATCTTTTTTTCTCCTAATTGACTAAGTGGCATCAGAGGGGAATAAAAGTTAATCTTATTAACAGTTAATTCTACTGTTATTGGTGAATCATCATAAATTCATCAAACATCATGTAGAAAGTAACAATATGATATATACACAATATGCCTCTGTACAAAGAAATAAAATAATTTTTCTTGTTCTAAGGAAATTTTTGAATTATTTAATAAGAAACATGTTGGAATAAAACAGTATCAGGCAGCAACTGATCACTGCTAAAAAGATCATTCAAACAAGACCTAGAGGGAATAAAAGCATAGAAAAAAAGTACAAAAGAAAGTGGAGCTGGATTTCAATCAAATGAAGAGAGAGCTTTAGCTAGATGGAAGGGAGAAAGGAACATATGAAATGTGAAAATGAATGCTCTGTGTCCCAGTAAGAAATTGAGATCCCTACTAATTTATTGAGAGACAGATTTAAAAAACACTATGCTCTCCAAGCAGATTCATTTGAAAATGAAAGGGGATTCTAAGTTAATATATTTATAAGTTGTTTTTTGTTGTCAAAAAATTGATTCACATTATCATTTGAATTTACTAAACAACTTTTAGTATATTCAAAAGTATTTTCAAAAATAAATTTCCTTAAAAAATTAAAAAGTATCTATGTATTCAAGTGAAACATATGACTAGCTGGTATTGTAAGTTTAAAAAGATTGAATATCAACAATATCTTATAAGAAAATCAAATATAAGAAATTGAAACACTGATCATTAAACATTAAAAATTACCATAAGGATAATTTTTATGGTTTATGTTTACATACTTAATTTGTTTCTAAGATTCATGTGTCCCTTATGCCTTATCACTGATATATTTGAGAGGATGGTATTTTTTTCCATATGGAATTATGTTTTCATATAACAACCTGCAATATCATTCAAAATTAGATTTTATGGTTACCTTTTGAAACCATTGACACTGTTCCTGACCCTTTTCTGAGGACTGCAACCAGATTTTTATAATATATTTTTTGGTGACTAGTTCTATGAACTTTAACAAATGTATAGATACATAACCACACAATAATCTGAGTACAGAAGAGATCTATTTTTTGTGATATCCTTTTTTAAATCATACTGTCCTACTACCACTAGTCACTGGAAACTATTGATCTGTTCTCTGTCACTATAGATTTATCTTCTTGAGAATGTCATATAAATGAAATCAAACAGTATGTGAACTTTTGAGATTGACTTCTTTAATTTGCATAAAATGATTTTGAGAGTCATCCAAGTTGAAGAATATTCAGGTTGTCTCTAGTTTTGGGGAATTATAAATTACATGAATACTCATATATAGATTTTTGTTTAAGATAAGTTTTTCTTTCTTTAAGGTGAACACATAGGAGCATATTTTCCAGATCATATGGTAACTATGTGATTATAAGAAATCATCAAGCTCTTTTCAAATAGGTGTACCATTTTCCATAACTGCTGGCAATGTATAAGTTTCAACTGTTCAGCATCCTTATTATCAATTGATTTTGTTAATTATTTTTATTTGAGCCATCCTAAAAGTTGTTTTGGTGGTATCTCATTATGGTTTTAATTTGCATTCCTATATTCACTAATAATGTTGAACAATTTTTACGTCCTTTTTTAACATTTACATATCATCTGTGATGATTTTTCTATTCAGATCTTGTATGCATTATATTAATCAGGATTTTTGTTTTCCTTCTGTTCAGTATTGAGAGTTCTTCATACATCCAGATATAATTCTTTTGTCAGATATGTGATTTTCAAATATTCTTTCTTAGTCTTAAGAATTCTCTAACACGAGGGCACAAAGATTTTTCTTCAAATTTTCCTGCAATGTTTTATATTTTTACATTTATATTTATAATCCACAATGGCTTACAGTATAAGATGTAAGATTTAGGTTGAATTTAATTATAAGCTTATGGATGACTATTTATTCCATTATCAACTGTTGAAAAGATATACTTTATCTATTGACTTACTCCTTTATCTCCTTGTCAAAATCTTTTGCCACGTGTATGTGGGTCTACTTCTGGATTGTCTGTTTCGTTCAGTTGATCTGTGTATTAACTCCTTTGCCAATAACACATTCAAAATAGTTTACAGTGTATAATAATTGTTATAAATATTCATATATATGTGTGTATATATATATGTGTGTGTGTGTGTGTGTGTATAAAATAGAACCTTTAATATTCTACTAGGTATCAAGTTATAGAAAATGTCACATAAACCTGGTGTTTATTCCGGGCTATGCTCCTTAACAGAGGAACTATGATTCTGTACAAGTTATATAGAGAATATAACTTCCATTTCCTCATCTATAAAATTGCCATAAATTATCTAAATTATAGGAGCAATGTTGGTATTAAATGAGCTAGCTTATTTAAAGTAAATAACGTTTAATATATATGCTCAGTAAATGTTATTTCTTTTTGTTCTTTATTCTATCTAGCACTATATGTTTGCCTGGTTTTATTGGATATTATTTTAATAAAGTAACCCTTTAAAAATACATAAAGCATGGGAAAAGCAATAAGCTAATATAAATATAACTAATGTAATTTTCTGCATAATTGCAGGAAAACAAAATAATTAATATAAAGCTAGCATGCTCATAGTAAAACTTACCTTTGTAGGATATGAAGCTTTCAGAGAAGAATTACTATTTTCCACTTGTGACCTTGAGCTAAAGAAAAAGCAAAAAGAACATATCATGCAGCTCAGTACCCTTTAGATTTAGTGCACAGAGAACTAATCCATCTGTTTATGGTTCCTTTTTTGTCCCTAGATAACACTTTGTTAAAAGACACATGCTTCAACCTTCAAGATAAATTATCCTTTCAATTCTTAATGGTTGTAAGTGATAAAGCCCAAGAGCAAATCAGTGTGTGCATTAAAACTAGTGACATCTATGCTTCTGGCTTGCTGAATGATTATCAAGATATTTAAAGGTTAAATGGTTATTTATACATTCATACATAGATGGAGTTCATGAATATAGTTGTCATTGCTCTCAACATTTGAGTGCCATATATTAAAAAGCTGGTGATGAAGCAGAAGGATCGTTCAAATGAGGATTTAAAAATGAACAAATTATATGTCTCAAACAATTTGATGTCTACCTTCAGTGGAGTAGTCATTTTAACAAAAATAGAAAAATTTGGAGAAGGGGAACTGATTTCATGGAACATATTTCCTCTATAAACACGTTTCCTCTATAGACAATTTAATGCACATCTGGGAAAAGTCCCAGAGGTAGCCTCAATAAACTTGCTTTGGAACTTTTCTCTAAGAAAGAATTCAAGCTGATGTTCTAGGAGTTTAATTTGCTGATTTTTATTTCAACACCATAGTGAAAATGTTCACCCTTTTAAGATTGCTATAGTTGTTCTCAGAACCTATGTTTTGGGACTCTTTTAGGTTATATAATAGCAATTCATGTTCATGACAGCATATCAGCTGGGATAACTATAGACAAAATGAAAAGAATTCTCTCTTTCAAAAATGTGTTTTTCAACTTGGTGACACCAATTATTGAAGCAAAAATAAGAGAATGTTTTTGGCCAAGGAAAATGGTGGCTTATAAATGTGCATCTCTCTACACATTCTCAATAAACAGATGTAGATCCTCCATAGGAACCCGTAGAACTACACAAGACCTTCACACTCAGAACATCTGGAAGACAAGAAAACTACAATAAAAATACCCATAAATTTTTAAAAAGAGCCAAATAAGCAGCTATTTTTCATATTCCTTGGTCATATCTCTATATAAAGTAGTACTATCCAGGGAAACTTCTCAGAAGACAATAAAGGACAGCCAGGTAAAAGACTGACTTAAAAAATAATAACTGCCAGAAAGAAAAATCCCACCATAAATGTCAAAATTCTGAAAAAGAAGTATGGTTTTTCAGAACACTGAACACAGTGGGCATGCTTCTTGGTGGTAAGCTTTGAGAGACATCATGACTAAAGAAGAAAAATTTCAAGGAAAGGAGAGATGTCTGTTTCTATACTCAATGGTAATGGTAATAAGAGACAATAGTGGGAAATTTAGGGGGTGCCTGGGTGGCTCAGTCATTAGCATCTGCCTTCTGATCAGGTCATGATCCCAGGGTCCTGCTATCCAGCCCTGCATCATGCTCCCTGCTCAGCGGGAAACCTGCTTCTCCCTCTTCCACTACACTTGTTTCTTTTTTTTTTTTTAATTTATTTTTTTAATTTATTTTCAGCATAACAGTATTCATTATTTTTGCACCACACCCAGTGCTCCATGCAATCCGTGCCCTCTATAATACCCACCACCTGGTTCCCCCAACCTCCCACCGCCCCGCCACTTCAAACCCCTCAGATTGTTTTTCAGAGTCCATAGTCTCTCATGGTTCACCTCCCCTTCCAATTTCCTCCAACTCCCTTCTCTTCTCTAACTCCCCATGTCCTCCATGCTATTTGTTATGCTTCACAAATAAGTGAAAACATATGATAATTGACTCTCTCTGCTTGACCTATTTCACTCAGCATAATCTCTTCCAGTCCCGTCCATGTTGCTACAAAAGTTGGGTATTCATCCTTTCTGATGGAGGCATAATACTCCATAGTGTATACGGACCACATCTTCCTTATCCATTCGTCCATTGAAGGGCATCTTGGTTCTTTCCTCAGTTTGGCAACAGTGGCTATTGCTGCTATAAACATTGGGGTACAGATGGCCCTTCTTTTCACTACATCTGTATCTTTGGGGTAAATACCCAGGAGACACTACCCCTGTTTCTGTTCCCTCTCTTGCTGTCTCTCTCTCTGTCAAATAAGTAAATATATTTTTTTAAAAAACAGTGGGAAATTTAGGACTCTGTAGAAAAAAAGAAGGGGGAAAAAAAAAGGCAAAAAGGCCAGAGTTGATAAAATATCTCCTCCAATTACCAATAATAAGAACAAAAATTAAAATTACAATGGATGATTTAATATTTGTATTAATTAGGGTTCTCCAGAGAAACATAACCAAAAGGAGATTATAGATTAGATAGATAGATAGAGAGAGATAAGGGACATTGACAATGAAAATTGACTCACATGATTACAGAAGCTGACATATACCATGAAATGGTGTCTGTAAGCTAGAAACCATTGCTCTGGACTTGGACCGTATTACAATATACCACTGAGTACAGAGCCCTACACAGGGCTGATCCCATGACTTTGAGGTCATGACCTCAGCTGAAATCAAGAGTCAGACACTTAACTGATTATGCCACCTAGGAGCCCAACAACTAACAATTGTAAAAGATATATGCAACATAAATCACAGATAAACATATCTTTAATATATAAATGGCTCTTAAAATTTAGGGAAACAAAAGAAAAGAGTAGAAAATACAGTGAACAACCAATAATAGACAAAGCAAAATTATATAAAGATCATCTAATAATTTAAAAATGTTAAACTTTTCTATGTGTAAGGGAAATGAAAGCAAAACTAAAATAACTATCATTTATCACCTATTAGATTGGCAAAATTTGCAAAACCTGACAACAAACTCTTGGCAAGGTTGTAGGGAAATAGACCAACTGGAATTCAAAATGGTGTAGCAGTTACTGGAGTGGGTGTGAATAGGAGGGGAGAAGTGAACTTTTCTCTCAGGATATTTATGTATATAGTTTTAACTTTGGGAACCATGTGATCATCAATATTAAAAATAAGCAAATAAAAGCAAGAAAAAGGAAATAAATATGTTATAGAATACAGACAAGAATAAAACAAAAAATAAGACACTAAAGGGGAAAAGACTTACTCTACATATTAAACATAATACTTTTTTATATATATTCTGGCTAAAGACAAAAATATCTATACGCAAATACGGACATCTAGCTAGATATTTGTTTTCACAGTTGTGTGGGATAACAATCAAGAAAATGTTTTCTATGTATTTAAGGATTTGGCACTTGAATAAATTCATTGAGAGTAATCAGAAGCTGGTTTTTCATTGTGGTAAAGAGACCATTAGAAAGAAGATATTTTAGGGTGAACTCTTTTGTGAGTTTAATTGGGATATTAAAACCTATGTATACACATATACATACACACACATAGACATGGGCATCTTCCTATCATGCAAAACTAAAGAACCAGGGAAATGCAAATAAAAGAATAATATGTCAGGAAGACAATGGAACTAACTTGAAGGAATTCTCAATAGAGAGACTGTAGAAAATCTGAGAAATAATAATAGTAACAGAATTTTTGTGAAATAAAGAATCTATTAAAAAAAAAGAATCTATGAGTGCACATTGATAGGAATAAATAAATGAATGGAGTAAGGGTAAAGCTCTCCCATATCATAAAGTGCTATAATGATTTCACATGACTAGATAATTGAAGACTCACAGACTTCAGAGAGCATATTCAAAAGTATCTTAATAAAGTCAAAGGGTATAGAATGTATGCACAAGCATTAATAGCCTGAGAGAGTTCTAGGCCCAGTTCTTCAGAATTATTCTTATTCATCCATCATGTACTTCATTTCTGGAATTTAAACCACTACAATTTGTGTGAGGCTTCTTAGTTTTACTTTATTTATTTATTTTTTTAAAGTGATAGCTCTTTTTTTTTTCTTTTTTAAAGATTTTATTTATTTGACAGAGATCACAAGTAGGCAGAGAGGCAGGCAGAGAGAGAGGAGCTGAGCAGAGAGCGCAATGTGGTGCTAGATCCAGGACCTTGTGACCATGACCTGCCTGAGGTGAAGGCAGAGGCTTAACCCACTGAGCCACCCAGGTGCCCCAGAGGCTTCAGGGTTTTAGAAGAGCTTATGAAATGTTCCCCGTGGGATCTTTCATGCCTTTCTAGTCACATATCCAAGCCAAATTTCTAATTGATTACACCAGGTATAAGGGATCAATATGCAAACTGGCCTGGTGGCATCAGAAAAGTTTCCAATTTTAAAAAGCATATTGTAAATTATTAGTTAGCACTCTCATCCTTCTCTTGGCCAAGAGTCAGTTCCATACTTCCAGGTATCTGTGGAGATAAAAAATTGAGCTGTCCTAGTCTAGCCAAAAATAATTTACACAGGTATTGATAAAAGAAAGGAATGATGGAATTAAAAATAACACCATTTAGCACCTATTATAATAATTAAATGAGACAAAATCATGAGTGGGAGCTAACCTCATGGGTAAAAGTTTGATGAGGAGCAGATATTTACATACTCTCCAAGTAATTCCCCTCTAATTACTTTTTTTTTAAACAAGGAGGAATTAGCAATTTTACAGTGGATTAACCTAGTTATCACCTTAAGCAAATTATCAAAGCTAACGTCAGCAGTAACAGAACAAACTGACAGCATGTGCCTTTTATCAGTCATCAGGAAAGATACAGTGTCACTTCTGTCAAAAATACATCATTTGAATGAAATCATTAGTGAGAATGAGTCAAAATTAAAATAAGGGACAGTCTACAAAATAACTGGTCTTTAATTTTTTGTTTTAATGTTATGTTCATGAAACCTAAAGAAAGGCTAACATATACTTATAGGTTAAAAAAATGAAAGAAAGATAGGAAACAAATAAAAATCATCTGATCGGAATGAACACTGGGAAAATAAAAATTGCTAATAAGTACATTATTGGAGAAACTTAGAAAACTTTGAAAGTGTACAACTGATTTAATAAAATTACTATGTCAATTTTCTAATTAATTAATTAGATAATAATTCTAATTAATAATTTTGATAATTACAATTTTGACAATTGTACCAGGGTTACAGATTCTGGGAAAATGTGTTCTGAAACATTTAAATGTAAATGTGTAGAATATCATCAGCACAATATTAAATGTCTCCATTTTTAAATATATAAGTATATATGAGACACACCCTTGTTCACCCACATAACTGGATTAAAACACAGTACAATCTGAGGGGTTTGAAGTGGCAGGGGGATTGGGAGGTTGGGGTACCGGGTGGTGGGTATTATGGAGGGCACGGAATGCATGGAGCACTGGGTGTGGTGAAAAAATAATGAATACTGTTTTTCTGAAAATAAATAAATTAATTTATTAAACAAACAAACAAACAAAAAAAACCCCACAGTACTATTTGTGCTCTCAATTGCTGATTTTATGACTCAAAATAGCAAAAACATCCAGCAAACTAAAGGAATGTTATTTTGTATTATTTTTCAATTTAGTCAGATAGGATAAAAACAAAAGATTATTAACTATTTAAAGTCTTATGAATTATGATAATTTAGTTATCTATGATCATTTCATTATTTCAAGTAACATTAGATGAAATCATGATTTCAATAACTATTAGATGATAGTCATGATGAAATGACTATGGTTCTCATCTTCAAGAGGAGTGAAACATATAGGTAATCACATTATTCAGTTCAGAACAATTGATTTTTTTTAAAAGTTGATTTGTTAAAACAAATCACTGTTGATGATGTTGGTTAATTTTAGGGCTTTTAAAATAAAATACTTCATATAAAGGTGTATTTGCCATAAACAATTATTGATGAAGCAATCCAAATTCCTTTTAACATCAACTATTTTAAGCCTCATTTTATAAGAGAGGAAAATGAGTCTTAAGATTTTAAATAAATTATTTTCGATGACCCAGCCAGTAATAACAAAGCCAGAGCACAAATTTATATTTGTCTGATTCCAGTACCAGTGCTCTTAATCACTGTTCTATACTTTCTTATTTCTAGTAAAATCCTACAGTTCATAAAATGTGAAATGTGGTGGAGATTATACTGTGATTGGTATACACCTAGATGTTAAGGGACCTGACAGTTTCTACTTTCTCTCTAGGAAGGCCTGCTTCTCTGCAACAAAAAGACTACAGGATCGACTGAAAAGAGGAGCACCACAGTGCCAGGTGGGTAAATCAAGTCTTCCAGTACTTTCTAGCTCAGCTAAGCAAAATGATGAATGGAGCCAGCTTAAAACAAAACAAAACAAAACAAAACAAAAAACAAACAAACAAACAAACAAATTATATATATATAAAAGAGCTAAAGATTAGCCTATCAACAACTATCATATGATCTCCCTGATATGAGGAAGTGGAGATGCAAAGTGGGGAGTTTGTGGGGTAGGAAAAGAATAAATGAAACAAGATGGGATCAGAAGGGAGACAAACCATCAGAGACTCAATCTCACAAAACAAACTGAGGGTTGCTGGGGGCAGGGGGTGGGAAGAGGGGGGTGGAGTTATGGACACTGGGGAGGGTATGTGCTATGGTGAGTGCTGTGAAGTGTGTAAACCTGGCAATTCACAGACCTGTACCCATGGAGCTAAAAATACATTATATGTTTATAAAAAAATTTTTTTTAAATTTTTAAAAAAGATTAGTTTATAAAGTAGAATCTATATTCCTACTTTCCAATTTTCCAAAATAGGAATATTATTGATTAGATTAGGTAAGAGCTTGAATAATAGTTTTATGGAAATTACATACATATGGAATTATAGATAGAGAAAGACAGAGAGAGACACTTTCAAATAGTAGTGGTAGTAAATAAAAATTTAGACTAAGAAAAAATTGATGAATGATAGACTTTCTCATATATAAACGCTAGTAGATTCAGTAGTTTTTGATAATGACATAGGTCTAAATAATTTCATCAAAGTCTATTTGAGATACAAGAAATATAAAGACACTAAGCAAGGTAGCATCAGAAACCCATTTTCTGTTGATGCTCCGTATCTCACACCATTTCTAGGGAAGATACTGGGATGTTTGATCTTCTCATTTATTTTCTTTTTTTTTTTTTCTTAACAACAGAGGCTCACGCCCAATCCACAAGGTCCAACTGAATATAACCAGCCTTCCTCACTCACCTCGTTTGTATTTCTGCCTCACAATTTTTTTATACCTATTTTCCCCTCAACTAAATGAGAAAACAAACATAACAAACAAGAACCCCAGAACTTCCAGCCATTGGAATGTGGATTGAAAACTGATACTTTTGAGTGAGTGTTTATGTGTGTGTGTGTGTGTGTGTGTGTGTGTGTGTGTTTATGTTTGGTATCTTAGTAGTAACTTGGTTTTATAAATACATGATAATGCTAGCTATGCTATGGATGAATAGTTTTCTTTCTTTCTTTCAATCTGAACTGGATTTCTTCATTGTATATTTTAGTAATAACTACATTTGTTTAAGTGGTGAGAGATGACATCCTTGTGCTTGTTGGGTCTGGAGAAGCAGTCAGGCAAAAAATACTCCATAAATAAAATATTTTAGGTAGGAAATTACATTTTTCATTTACTTAGCATCCTTTTGGATATTTGTCTTTGAGGGTGGAATAAGTATACCTTGGGTCTGGTGCAGAAGATTAGATGTACAAGGAATGAAAAGAGTGATTGTGTCTGCTTGTATGTGTACACAGGGAATAAAAAACATATTTTGTGGTACATAATGCATTTCTAACTTTTTTTTTATTATGCATAGAAAAAATATAAAAGTTAAAATAATAATCCCCATAAACTAATATTCTTCTGTACTTCTAATTTATAGAAAGAAAAAAGATTAATGTATTGGATAATCACTCAGATATAAATATCCCCATTCCTGATAAATCAAACCAATACATTAAATATCTTATAACATATAATTTTCAATAATATAACCTATAATTTTTCATCTCTCTTCAGTCATAGGATAAGATCTGAATAAAGTATGTGATTAGAACTTTCAAAATAACAAATGATTCATGATTTTAAGTTTCTTTTTAAATAAAAACTTATCCCCTCTAATTAACCAATTGGAAGGTGTTCAATAAATATAAAAATACTTTCCAGCAAATAATGTGAATATAAGGATTTTCATGGAAAATGACATTTATCAGATAACATAATTCAGCTATTGAGGAATATAATTAAAATATAAATTTTTTATCTACTGACTAATTAGAAAAATCACAAGAAAAATATTCTGAAATCTTAAGTCATTTTAGAGAAAAGATTCTGATAAATCATCCAGTAGATGTTACACTGAATTTTGTTTCAGAATCACTATGATACTTGGAAGAAATGTTACCAATAGTGTATCTTTTTCTTTCCCTACACTATAGAGAAAAGATGGAATGTATTCTGAGATCTTACATAATTATGATAGGCAGAATGATCCCTCTGAAAGACGTGTATGAGTTAATCCTTGGCATTTGTGAAAATGTAACATTACATAGAAAAAGAGACTTTGCAGATGTCATTAAGGTTACAGAACTTCTAATAGGAAGATTATACTGGATTATCCAGGTGGGCCAAATTTAGTTGCATGACCTTTTAGAGAACAATAGCAATAGAGAGACAACAGTGAAATGCACAGAAGGTAAAGTCAGAGCACTTTCTAGCAGAAGAATCAGCATGCCATCATGGGCCCTTAAGGGGCCTTTGTGGGAAGAGCAGAGAAAAGCCTCAAAGAGCTAGGTAAGAGTGGCCCTCAGCTGACAATTAGTAAAAAAAAAAAAAAAAAAAAAAAAAAAAAACAGGGGCCTCAACCTTACTAGTTTCTGGTAACAATCTGGGTGTTTCAGATTGTGTTCATCCCCAAAGCCTCCAGTAGGAAAAATGACCCTGCCTACATCTTGATTTTACCCTAGTGAGACCCATGAAGATTTCAGATTTACAGAACTATTAGATAATAAGTGAGCATTCTTTTAAGCCACTAAATTTGGTAATTTGTTATTACAAACAATACTAACACAGTTATATAAGACTAAAGGCAGAATAGAGAAACCAACCTTTTCTTATGCAGTTGGGAACTAAAAAGAGAATAATTTAGAAGGAACAAATGATAGGTGAAGTGTCTTAGATGTCTCTGTCACAACCCACTGGATGGAATGATATGGTGTATCTCAGAGCTATTGTTGGGACATAGATATGTTTAAGTTTCAAAGCAGTAGACCTAAACACTGTTGGTGTATATGCTAGGATCAGTTGAAACATTTTGTTCTAAAATTTCCTGGAATTTCTTCACAGTTTCCAGTTGGTAGGCCTAGAAAGTAAGGTGATAAAAACAATTGCACATTCACTGGGAACTTTGTGTGTGGTCAAGGAGGTAAAATCTAAGAATAAGCCTAGTTAATACTGAAAAGAAAACACTTTAAATATGTGAACCGTCTTTCAGAGTCTTTTTGAAAGTAAGCAAATGTTTTCTATGTTGATGTATTTGTCTATAAATTGTGAAAAATCTCTTAACCATGGAGTGATGTTTATGAGAGATAACTAAATATAAATATACGGTCATGAAATTTGGCCATAAGATGCAAATAAGGAGCAATTCAAATGATGAAATGTGTGATTAGTGAAATCATCCTTTATATGAGGGCAGTTATCAAAAGATTATAAGGCATTAATGAGGAATGCAATTGCTCAATCAAAAGAAAGAAATTAAGCATCTACAAAGCACTATGCAGAAATTTTGAGGACTTCAAGTTTTATTGGAATTCTGATAAAATTTAGACCTTACATTCATTTGATATATTTTCTTAGTATAATATTATGAATCCTAATTTTTTGTTCACTCACCTTTAGACTTATCACTACATTTTATATTCCCGGACTTTGTAAACCATCACTGATGTTACTCAATGTTTACAAAGACTGTATTCTCTAAACTCATCATGGTTTCCTTGTTTTTAATTGTTATTAACCATTACCAAAAGCTAGTATATTCTCACATGCAGTAATATAGATGGGCAGAGCCCTTCTCCTAAAGAACTCATTTCTGAGTACACAATTCTTCCTCAAGATAGAAAGAAGGTCATGGGTGATGTTATCATCTAGATGAAGGGATGATCTGAGTAGGGATAAAGTAAAAGGGATATTAGCATACAGTCTCAATGCAAGGGGAAGGGTCAGGTGTGTGATCTGATAACATAATGTATATAACTGATATCTGACTGCCAGGTTAAGAATAAAGGAGTTTGCCAATTCGGATGTTTTTTATTTCTTTTTGTTGTCTGATTGCTGAGGCTAGGAGCTCTATAAGTCAGACTTTCACTCTTTGCAGATGATATGATACTTTATGTGGAAAACCTAAAAGTCTCCACTCCAAAGCTACTAGAAGTCCTACAGGAATTCAGTAAAGGGTCAGGATATAAAATCAATACACAGAAGTCGGTTGCATTTATATACACCAACAACAAAACAGAAGAAAGAGAAATTAAGGAGTCAATCCATTTATAATTTCACCCCAAACCATAAGATACCTAGGCATAAATCTAACTAAAGAGACAAAGAATCTGTACCCAGAAAACTATAGAACACTCATGGAAGAAATTGAAGAAGACACAAAGAAATGAAAAAACATTCCATGCTTATGGATAGGAAGAACAAATATTGTGAAAATATCTATGCTACCTAGAGCAATCTACATGTTTAATGCAATCCCTATCAAAATATCATCCACGTTTTTCAAAGAAATGGAACAAATAATTCTAAAATGTATATGGAACCAGAAAAGACCCCAAATAACCATAGGAACACTGAAAAAGAAAGCCAAAGTTGGTGGCATCACAATTCCAGACTTCAAGCTCTATTACAAAGCTGTAATCATCAAAACACAAAAACAGACACATAGATCAGTGGAACAGAATAGAGAGCCAAGAAATGGACTCTCAACTCTATGGTCAACTAATCATTGACAAAGCAGAGGAAAGAATGTCCAGTGGAAAAAAGACAGTTTCTTTAACAAATGGTGTTGGGAAATAGTCACAGGCAGAAGAATGAAACTGGACCATTTTCTTACACAAGACACAAAAATTGACTCAAAATGGATGAAAGACCTCAATGTGAGTCAGGAATCCATCAAAATCCTTGAGGAGAACACAGGCAGCAGCCTCTTTGATCTCAGCTGCTACAACTTCTTCCTAAAAACATCACCAAAACCAAGGGAAGCAAGGGCAAAAATGAACTATTGGGTCTTCATTAAGATAAAAAGCTTTTGCACAGCAAAGGAAACAGTCAACAAAACCAAAAGACAACTGACTGAATTGGAGAAGATATTCACAAATGGCCTATCAGATAAAGGGCTAGTATCCAAAATCTATAAAGAGCTTAACAAACTCAACACCCAAAGAACAAATAATCCAATCAAGAAATGGGCAGGGGACATGAACAGATATTTCTGCAAAGAAGACATCTGTAAGGCCAACAGACACATGAAAAAGTGTTCAACATTACCTGGCATCAGGGAAATTTACATTTTTTTTAATTTTAATTTTTTATTTTTTATAAACATATATTTTTATCCCAGGGGTACAGGTCTGTGAATCGCCAGGTTTACACACTTCACAGCACTCACCAAAGCACATACCCTCCCCAATATCCATAACCCCACCCCCCTTCTCCCAACCCCCCTCCCCCCAGCAACCCTCAGTTTGTTTTGTGAGATTAAGAGTCACTTATGGTTTGTCTCCCTCCCAATCCCATCTTGTTTCATTGATTCTTCTCCTACCCACTTAAGCCCCCATGTTGCATCACCACTTCCTCATATCAGGGAGATCATAATGGAATACTATGCAGCCATCAAAAGAAATGAAATCTTGCCATTTGTGACAACATGGATGGAACTAGAGAGTATCATGCTTAGCAAAATAAGTCAAGCAGAGAGAGGCATCAGGGAAATTTACAAATCAAAACCACAATGCGATACTACCTCACATCAGTCAGAATAGCTAAAATTAAGTCAGGAAATGAGAGATGTTGGCGAGGATGTAGAAAGGGGAATCCTCCTACACTATTGGTGGGAATACAAGCTGGTGCAGACACTCTGGAAAACAGGATGGAGGTTCCTCAAAAAGTTGAAAATAGAGCTATCCTATGACCCAGCAATTGTACTACTGGGTATTTACTCTAAAGATACAAATGTAGTGATCTGAAGGGGCACATGCACCTGAATGTTTATACCAGAAGTGTCCATAATACCCAAACTATGGAAAGAGCCTAAATGTCCATCAACAGATGAATGGATAAAGAAGATGAATGGAATACCAGGAAGCCATCAAAACCCCCCAAATCTTGCCATTTGCAATGATGATAGAACTAGAGGGTATTATGCTAAGAAAAATAAGTCAGTCAGAGAAAGACAATTATCATATGATCTCACTGATACAAGGAATTTGAGAAACAAGACAGAGGGGAAAGGAGGGAAAAATTAAACAAGTGAAACCAGAGGGAGACAAACCATAAGAACCTCTTAATCTCCAGAAACAAACTGAGGGTTGCTGAAGGGGAGGGGTGTGGGAGGGATGTAGTGGTTGGGTTATGGACATTGGGGAGGGTATATGCTATAGTGAATGCTGTGAATTGTGTATGACTGATGATTCACAGACCTGTACCACTGAAACAAATAATACATTATATGTTAATAAAAAAAGAATTCTCAAAAAAAAAAAAAAAAAAGAGTAGAGGAGTTGACAACACACACACCCACACAGAATAAAGGATTTGAGTAAGGAGAAAGTGAAAAGTGGTGCACTTGCAAAAATCTAAGACTCTTCAACCCATTATTTTTTCTTGTCTTTTGGTTATTCATCACTCTATGAGATCTGGGGTGAAATTCAGCAATAGAAAAAAAAAACAAGAAAAATTGTAAGATGTTATAGCTGTAGTTATATTTATATTTTTATAGGTGTCTTGGAAAGAATATAAAGTCTTTAATGTGACAAATGAATTGCAAACTTAGTTAAATTTACTTAATGACATTGACAAAATGTCTAACAACAAAATAATAAGTTCTATATAATATAATGTTCTCAAATAATAGATATGTGGAAATGGTCTGTACATACAAGATCTAGCTATTGTTGCATACTTGTTGAGACCCAGAATAAAATAGTTAAAAAAATGAAAGAGTTATGATTAATCATTTTACAGAAGAGAGAACTAGCTGCAGTTCTTCCATAAAATTTATCTAATGGGTTTGTACCTCACTACAGTTGGAAGACTTTGATCATCATTTACTGATGATTACTATGGCCCTGAAGTAGTGCTTTATAAAAGATAGTTAATATAGAGGATGCCATTCCTCACTACTGGCAAGTGTTCTTAAAGAACCTTCATGGGTAAAGATGAATATCATACTGAATATTAGTCTCTTCTTTTTATCCAAGAAGGCAGCAGAGATAAATACCTTTCAGTCTATCCCTTTATTCAGGCATAGAACATAAGACTCACTCCCTATAGACTGTAGGCCTAAGGAGTCATCACCATAGGAGTTTTCTTATTGTGGTTCAATGAACATTAGGTACATGAGATTATTGTAAAAGGAATACCTTTTCGGTAATGGCATTACTAACATTTGTATTTTTTTCATAGTTTGTATCTGAAATATTGAAAAATACAAAGACATAAGAATTCATACATACACACACAAGTGTTAAAAGTAGATGACATGGATTTCAGTGCAAAATTTTCACACCATTCTTAATTTCTAAAAAAAGTAAAAGAGAAAGATCTCCTCAGAAGGAAGATGTCCTAGATGTTCAGTTTATTACTGTCAATACCTATACCTACTCCTCATTTTCTTTCCCCCTGAACTTAAAGAAACAACTTTATATCTTTTATCAAAAAAAAACTTATCTAGTCTTGACTCCATCACTATCCAACTTTAAAGAACCTCATATTGGGCACCTGGGTGGCTTGGTCATTGGGCATCTGCCTTCAGGTCATGATCCCAGGGTCCTGGATCAAACTCCACATTAGGCCCTCTGCTCAGTAGGAAGCCTGCATCTCCCTCTCCCTCTGCTGCTTCCCTGCTTGTGTTCCCTTCCTCGCTGTGTCTCTCTCTGT
Source organism: Mustela putorius furo (assembly GCF_011764305.1). Taxonomy (NCBI): domain Eukaryota; kingdom Metazoa; phylum Chordata; class Mammalia; order Carnivora; family Mustelidae; genus Mustela; species Mustela putorius. The sequence continues at coordinate 11,668,764 of NW_025421467.1, read as the reverse complement.
CAGATAAATAGATAAAATCTTAAAAAAAAAAAAACCTCCAGAAACCTTATATTAACTATCTGCCTTCAGTAGAGAGTTTTTATAGATATAAGGTTAATATACATTAAAATATTTTTGTATGTATTATCAATTGCTTTCTTTTTTTAAACTTCATTTTATTTTTCTAGTGTTTCGAGATTCATTTTATTAATTACCTTTGAAAGGGTTGTCCCATTGTAGAATCCCAAAAATAATCCACAAAGATTTCTTTTTAGGCCATATATTTATTGATATGGTAAATACTATTAATATTTTGAAATATGCTGATTAAATGAAATGTCAACTCATTATTTTCTAAGTTGTATTTATCTTATGGCAATGATTCAATTATTCACACTTCCGGTGAATTACTTTTTTATGCCTTATATTTTTTACTTATTAAATCAGTGCATTAGGTAATAGACTTTAGAATCATATATGTATGTATATATATGTACATATATAAACACACAAACAAGCATATCATACTTTAAAGTTATCAAAAATAATCTAATCTTGAATTCATTTCTATTAATCTCCAAACAATACTATAAGATTTGGGAAATAAAAATTAACCCCTTTGTGTCTCTCTCTTCTTCTCTATAAAAGATTAAATAAATTAATATATTCAACCCACTTATAATACAGTTTGGTGGAGCAGAAGAATATCATAAATTTTAATAACAAAATAATATTAAATACTTTACCATCATTAGCAGTAATTTATCTTTCTTCATTTGCTTGGCTCTTTGAAAAAAATTTATGTGTATATATATATATATCTCTATCTCCTGACTCCGTGCATATGCAGTTCCCCTAAAACAGTTTTTATTTTTAAAAATTTAGGCAAACTTATTACTATTTAATTTACTGGCATCTAGATTTTGAGTCTTCAAAGACTTTACCATCACAATTAAATGTGCCCTCTCTTTTCTATTATGTTAAAAATGTAATTTGTTTTCTAATAAATATTTACATTTCATTTTATCTAGACTGTACATTTATTAAAAAGTATGAAATATGAGTCCACTTCTTTCTTTAAATTATTACTCAATTGTCTCAGTACCTTTTATTTCTTCAGACAAAGGACAGTTGACAGGATTTTAAAATTTTCTTTATAAAAATTATACAGTTGTAAAAGTATTTTGTATCAGATGTTGGAAACCCCAGGTTAAATTAATGGCAAACTAAAGCATTGGAACTTAAATTTTGTTGTAAACAATAGAATAGACAATATTTTTTTAAAGATTTTACTTATTTACTTGACACAGAGAGAGAGATCACAAGTAAGCAGAGAGGAAGGCAGAGAGCTCGAAGTGGGGCTCCATCTCAGGACCCTGAGACCATGACCTGTCTGAGGTGAAGGCAGAAGCTTAACCCACTGAACTACCCAGGTGTCCCAACAATATCTGGAAGTTATAAGCTCTTTTATTTTTTATTTGAGTATAGTTGACACACAACGTTATATTAGTTTCAGGTGTACATATAAGTGATTCAGCATCTCTATACATTATGTTATGCTCACCACAAGTGTAGTTATCTGTTACCATACAACACTACTACCATGTCATTGACTATATTCCTTATTCTCTGACTTCCTTTCACTCATTTTGCCATCCTTCCACCTGTACTCCCTCCAGCAACTATCATTTTATTCTCTGTATTCATTCCTATAATTCTGCTTTTTGTTTGTTTCTTCATTTGTTTTATATATTCCATATATGAGTGAAAAACATACGGTATTTGTCTCTCTCAGTCTGACTTATTTCACTTAGTGTTACAGCCATGTTGTTGCAAATGGCAAGATCTCATCTGTTTTGTGACTGAATAATGACCCATTGTGTAAGTATAGCATATCTTTTTTATCCATTCATCTATCAATGGGCACTTAGGTTCCTCCTATTATCTTGACTAATATAAATATTGCTTCAATAAACATAGGGGCCCACATATCTTTCTGAATTTATGTTTTCATTTTCTTTGGGTAAATACCCTGTGGTGGAATCTCTATATTTCATCAGTGGTGAAATCTCTATAGAGATCAGTGGTGGGATCTCTATATTTCATTTTTTGAGGACACTTCATACTATTTCTCCATTTTCATCTTTCCATCTTAGATCATTTTTCAATTTTATCCATATTAATGTCCTTTGGAATATGTCACACACACCTTCACACTCTGTTCTGTTTTTGTGTTTGTTCCATTCTTGTTATTCTTCTCTAGGCTAATTAGGCTATTATTATTAACCTTTCTTCTAACTAGTCAATTTTATTTTGTACTGTGTCCAATATGCTCTTAAATTCACTGATTTTATAATTTCATGTATTTTACTTTTCATTCTAGAATGTCCATTAGATTCTTTTTTAAACATTCTTGATATTTTTGACTTCTCAATACTTTATACTTCTCACCTCATTATTAAAATACTCTATCTTTTTATCTATTTTGCCCAGCATAGAAACTTTGGATCTAATTTTTTAGCTTCCCACATAGCCTCAGAATTCAGCAAAAGTACTGCTGAAAAAAACTAGTTGTGCACTTGAGATCCTCAAACTCCTATTTTTGTTCACTCTAGTTTTGTGCAATACCTAACAGCTTTAAAGCTTTTGTTTTCCCCAGCAGCAAATTCCTGGCCAACCCCTTCTCCTCAGCCATGAGAAAAACTAGTGAAACAGAACAAAACAAAAACCAAATAAGGATGTTTGTCATTATTTCACCTATTAATTACTCTTTCATCTTTGAAATTTTAGTACATCTGCTACAAGTTGCTAATGACCTTAAATGTTACTTAATAATTTTTTCCATTTTACTAGTGGTCATTAGGGATGCTGATCTACTGCTACCTACAATATCCTATCTGCAAGAAGAAGTTACAGTCATTTTGATTGACTATTGTAATTATTATAAAGTTTTAGACTTTTTCTCTATTAGATTATAACTTCTTGCTTCTATATTTGTGAGAAATTTACTCACATAGTTAAAGCAATAACAAAATTTATATATCACAGATTTAAAGTAAAATAAGCAAGAGATTGAGGCTTCAACATTGGAATTTCACAAAGGCATTAATTACAATGGAAATATATTTTTGAAAATGCTACCCTTAACTCATGAGTGTTTTGATATGATACTATTTTGATATAATTTTATTTTAAAGGTAAAAATGTCACCATAAGAATCACATATGTATTAACCACTCTATGTAACACTTTTGTTTTGTTTGAAATTCATCATTGTCCAAGGAACAATCCTAATATCCCTAATACAAGAATATCTGTAGCTCCTAAAAGACCTCAGATATATATGATTATAACTGTATATACTATATGTAACTGGAGTGTTCATTCTTGCCATACATATCTTCTAATTTGACATAGGGTAATACATATTTACAATTGTACTTTAAGATTATTTTGCTTGCCTCGCCTCTATAAACTTATCCAATAAACAAGACATAGCAAGATTCATTCTCTTTCTCTGAGACTAAAATATCTTACTATATACTAAGTCCTTTCAAAATATTGGCTGAATAACTCAGAAGTATAGAAGGTAAATGGAATTAATTATGGCCAATTCATTCTACAAGTACTTTAAGGCCCATTTTTATATTTGGTAAGACTACCCAAAGGTATCAACTTCAAAATGTATTACTTTACTCCCTTGAAAAATCACTGAATGTTTTAATGTATACTCTCCGGTTTATTACTTTAGCAAAGTATACTACAAGAGAAAATAATTGAAAGTATTTGAATTTCAATTTATAGAACTCAGGAATTAGGGGGGTTTTGTTTTGTTTGATATAAAAATTGACACACTTTTAAGTATTTAAGTATTCTTTTTGATGTAAAGAGAAGTTTATATATAGCACTTTTGCTGCCTGCCAAAATGCCATGGAGGCATTTTACTTTAGTTGAGAAAAGAACTAGCTATATTTCTCATGAAACATTATTTTTACTAGAAAGAAAGCAAAAAGTATGCATATTCAAACTTAGGTATTATGCAATCATGTTTTTGCAAATGACTGGTTATTTTAAAGAAAACAAATCATGATGGTATTTGCTGACAATGGTAAAACTTGAGTTGAAAAAAATGTTAAAAACTGTCACAATGACTTTGGAAGCTTCTAGATACTTAAATTTTATACTTACAAAATTGGTAGTGGTATTAATAAAATGATTTTTGATGTTGTATTATAAAGTATAGCAATTTTTGAAAGATCTAACTTCCAGAATTAATATTTTCCAAATTACAAAATATGATGTTTACAAAATTATACAATTAAAAGACCAATTCAAAGTGTAAGATGGGGGTTCCTGAGTGACTCAGTGGGTTAAGGGTCTGCCTTTGGCTCAGGTCGTGACCCCAGGTTCCTGGAATTGAGCCCCATGTCAGGCTCCCTGCTCAGTGGGGGGTCTGCTTCTCCCTCTCCCTCTGTTCCTCTCCTCTTTCTCCTGTGCTCGCTCTCTCTCTCTCTCAGATAAATAAATAATTTTCTTTTAAAGTGTACAAGATAGACAATGGATTATAATATAATGAGATTATAAAATTGCCATTCATATGGTTTCAGATTCCATATAGCAACTGACTTTTACAAAAATAATCACTTATCAAATTTTGGTGTTATATCCAAGAAGGATATCACAACTATTTGAAAGAACTTTAAATGTGCCCACCTTTTCTAAGAACATATCTGTGAGAAGCCAAGTTTTCTTCAAACCAAAATAACATATTTCAACAGATTGAGCACAGAAACAAATTAGAGAATTCTGATATCTTCTATTAAGCCAGATATTAAAAAGATCTGAAAAACTACAAAATATTACCACTTTATCAATAATTTTTGTTTTGGAATATAGAGTTTTTTTTCTTAAAAATCTTATTTTCACTTGTATTAATAATTTCTTATTGCTATTTAAATAAATTAGCAAATATTTATTGTCAAATTTTTAGTCCTATATCTATGATAATCTTGATAGATATGAGGCACATAAACAAGTATTCTTCGAGGTCCACACTAATTAAATCTAACCACCCAAGTAAGCAAGTGAATTAGAGTTGAAAACTAACCACATTATTCTGAAAAGCCAGTTTATTGCTATTTGAAAACAAAACACCTAGCATTCAAATACCTCCCTTCAAAATTTTACTCTGCAACTCAGTTTACAGTTCAATGACAATAATACTTACTCTCAAATTTCTATAAAGCAGAACCAAGTTTGTTACACAATTACACTTGTCCATTAGGTAGGTGAGAGAAAGAAGACAGCCTCATAATCAGAGACATCATAAGATTTTCAACAATTTTACTTAGGTTGAGCAATTTGGTGTCTACTTGGAGATGAAGTCATATACCTGGCATTAAAAAAAAAAAATTAGTGATGTAAAATTCTAGTTGTGTAGCAGTATTTTTTTTAATTTTTAATTTTTTATAAACATATAATATATTTTCATCCCCAGGGTAAAGGTCTGTGAATCGCCAGGTTTACACACTTCACAGCACTCACAAAAGCACATACCCTCCCCAATGTCCATAACCCCACCCCCCTTCTCCTAACCCCCTCCCCCCAGCAACCCTCAATTTGTTTTGTGAGATTAAGAGTCACTTATGGATTGTCTCCCTCCCAATCCCATCTTGTTTCATTGATTCTTCTCTTCCCCCCTTAAGCCCCCATGTTGCACTTCCTCATATCAGGGAGATCATATGACAGTTGTCTTTCTCCACTTGACTTATTTCGCTAAGCATGATAAGCTCTAGTTCCATCCACGTTGTCGCAAATGGCAAGATTACATTTCTTTTGATGGCTGCATAGTATTCCATTGTGTTTATATACCACTTCTTCTTTATCCAGTCATCTGTTGATGGCCATCTAGGTTCTTTCCATAGTTTGGCTATTGTAGACATTGCTGCTATAAACATTCGGGTGCACGTGCCCCTTCGGATCACTATGTTTGTATCTTTAGGATAAATACCCAGTAATGCAATTGCTGGGTCATAGAGCAGTTCTATTTTCAACTTTTTGAGGAACCTCCAAGCTGTATTCCACAGTGGTTGCACCAGCCTGCATTCCCACCAACAGTGTAGGAAGGTTCCCCTTTCTCTGCATCCTTGCCACCATCTGTCATTTCCTGACTTGTTAATTTTAGCCATTCTGACTGGTGTGAGGTGATATCTCACTGTGGTTTTGATTTGTATTTCCCTGATGCCGAGTGATATGGAGCACTTTTTCACGTGTCTGTTGGCCATCCGGATGTCTTTTTTGCAGAAATGTCTGTTCATGTCCTATGCCCATTTCGTGATTGGATTATTTGTTCTTTGGGTGTTGAGTTTGCTAAGTTCTTTATAGATTTTGGACACTAGTCCTTTATCTGATATGTCGTTTGCAAATTCTTCTCCCATTCTGTCAGTTGTCTTTTGATTTTGTTAACTGTTTCCTTTGCTGTGCAAAAGCTTTTGATCTTCATGAAATACCAATAGTTCATTTTTGTCCTTGCTTCCCTTGCCTTTGGCATTGTTCCTAGGAAGATGTTGCTGCGGCTGAGGTCGAAGAGGTTGCTACCTGGTTCTCCTCAAGGATTTTGATGGATTCCTTTCGCACATTGAGGTCCTTCATCCATTTTGAGTCTATTTTTGTGTGTAGTGTAAGGAAATGGTCCAATTTCATTTTTCTGCATGTGGCTGTCCAATTTTCCCAGCACCATTTATTGAAAAGGCTGTCTTTTTTCCATTGGACATTCTTTCCTGCTTTGTCGAAGATTAGTTGACCATAGAGTTGAGGGTCTATTTCTGGGCTTTCTATTCTATTCCATTGATCTATGTGTCTGTTTTTGTGTCAGTACCATGCTGTCTTGATGATGACAGCTTTGTAATAGAGCTTGAAGTCTGGAATTGTGATGCCACCAACGTTGGCTTTCTTTTTCAATATCCCTTTGGCTATTCGAGGTCTTTTCTGGTTCCATATAAATTTTAGGATTATTTGTTCCATTTCTTTGAAAAAGATGGATGGTATTTTGATAGGAATTGCATTAAATGTGTAGATTTTTCCATTTTTCCATTTCTTTGTGTCTTCCTCAATTTCTTTCATGAGTACTTTATAGTTTTCTGAGTATAGATTCTGTGCCTCTTTGGTTAGGTTTATTCGTAGGTATCTTATGGTTTTGGGTTGTAGCAGTATTTTTTTAATTTGGATTAATACCTGTCTCAAGATAAAAGCATGCTCTTTTTTAAAAAAATATTTTATTTATTTATTTATTTTCGAGAGAGAGTAGGAGCAGGGATGAAGGGAAAGGGGCAATGGCAGGAAGTAGACTCCTCGCTGAGCAAAGAACCTGATATGGGTTCCATCCCAGGACCCTGGGATCTTGACCTGAGCTGAAGACAGATGTTTAACCAACTGAGCCACCCAGGCATCCCATCTAGGCCATTCTTGAAGGACAACATAGTTTAGCAACTTGTCACCTGAACAAGTAGATTAAGAGAACTTTATTTTATTTCAAACACAATTACAACAGTTTTAGTCAATAGTATTGGTAAGACTCTTTTCTCAAAAAGTTCATAGATTTTTAATCAAGTTCTCCCATTTTTCCTATGGTTCAAGAGCACCCTTAGACATTTGCATTAAAACATCAAAAACTAATGATGTACTGTGCAGTGACTAACATAACATAATAAAAAATTAATAATACACTTATTTTATTAGAAGGTTTATTGGATTTTTGTCAATAGAAGTCTTACTGTATGTAATTCCACATTATCATTTAAGATCTAGAATTACTTGGATTTTTTAAGCCTATTAAAAATATATATTCTAGATTCTATTATCATTTGTGCCTGCCTAAAAACTGGCAAGTCTTTCCCTGACTCCATCTTCTTCTTATATCCTCCAAAATCCATCTAATTATAGACAACATCTACTACCTATTTACCATTTTCAAACTCTTCCCTCAGAGGTATAGGCACTTATGTTTATTACAGCTGGGGTCCACATGCTGAACAATGTGGGTGCTGTTTGTGCCTGAAGAGTTGTGCTTCAAAATTTAGATGCTGATTCTCTCAGCTGTCAGGTGTCCCTATGAATTTCCCTGTCCCATGGTGAAGACTTTGTTGTGAGTAAGGTTTTCATTTGTTATTTAAAATGTAAAAATAATTTATAAGTGACATAACATACTCGGCTATAGTACTTATTTTGAGAACTTGGCAAAGTGATTATTTCTTTTTAAAATAAAAATAACTTCAGTTAGGAATCTTTGGAAGTAGATAATTATCCTTTGTAATAAATGAGGCATTTCATTTATGTGCAATATGGAATTTTACCATAATGATAATATAAAATATGTCACATGACAGGAATGGTAGGAACAATATGAAGAAACCTACGTGTAATCATATTTTTGGTTGAAGAAAATATATATTAATAAATTGTATATTGGAAAACCACTCAATTATTGATAGAGTACTGTACACTTTTATTTTTCTTTAATGAACCTGAAGTTGGAAGAAAATTATTACTGGATTTATCAGGTAAATATTCTGTGTATTAGCAAAAATAATATTGGCAATAATACCTGTAACTTTTCCTTGAAGAATTATCTTTCTCATTTTTACAAGTCTCTACTATTTTTTAATCTTAAATTTATTTAATTTGTTCCTAAATTTTAACAATAATTAGAGGACTATTTTAGTTTGTAATTTTTTTTAAAGATTTTTTAATTTACTCATTTGTAAGAGAGAGAGGGAGCATTAGACAGCAGGAGCTATGGGAGAAGCAGTAGGAGAAACAGAGAGAAGCAGACTTCCCGCTAAGCAGGGAGCCTGAGGCGGGGTTGGATCCAGGACCCTGATACGATCTGAGCCAAAGGCAGATGCTTAACCAACTGAGCCACCCAGGCACCTTAGAAGACTATCTTAAATCCTTAAACTTTTGGCAATAATTGGAAACTACTTAGATTTATTTGAGTCTTTTCTGTGGAACTAGTGAATCAAACATTTGAATCAAATATACATAGAATGGAAACATGAATTGAGAATTTAATGTTGTACTTTGAGGTATAATAATACATAATATTTAGTGAGCATGACTATGTCATATCTTGCATAATCATTCTGTGTGTGTGTGTGTGTGTGTGTGTGTGTGATCTCTAATTCTTCCAATTATTTCCAGAGGAATATGTTTTTATTGTGCCTGTAACACAGAGAAGTAAACTGAGTTAGAAAAAGGTTATCCAATGGAATAATAGTGACACAGTTAGTAAGTAGTGAAGCAAGGATTTAAACTGAGCTGGTCTGAGGGTAGAATACATTCTTTTATCTCCATAATTCATTTCTTGAAAGCTCAGAATGTGTCAGCCACTCTATTAAGTAGATTATGTATATTATATCATTTAATTCTCATTACCACAACATGAGGTACATATAATTATCCTTATTTTAGAGAAGAGATTACTGAGGCTTAGAGAGTTTCAGTAATTTTTGAAGTGGCTCACACCTATGTAGTGCACAGTTGCGATATAAAATGGTATCTGTTGGGGACGCCTGGGTGGCTCAGTTGGTTAAGCAGCTGCCTTCGGCTCAGGTCATGATCCCAGCATCCTGGGATCGAGTCCCACATCGGGCTCCTTGCTCCGCAGGGAGCCTGCTTCTCCCTCTGACTCTGCCTTCCACTCTGTCTGCCTGTGCTCGCTCTCGCTCGCTCTCTCTCTGACAAAAAAAAAAAAAAAAAAAAAAGGTATCTGTTGGATTGGTCTGCTGCTTAATGTTGTAAATGATGCTAATGAACCCTCTGGCATACTTTTCTGAAAAAAAAAAAAGAATAATAAGACATTCAGTGAAATTTAGCTCATGCTGGAACAGTTAATTTTCTACTATTAGGCAGAAGAAAATCAAGGTGTGTGTACTATTACTTCCTACTGTTTTTTCACTGTAACACCTATAAACTTGTGGATCTGAACACAATCCAAAGCCAAGCAGCATCTTTACTGTTCAGTGTGACACACTGGACTTTGACAGAACAGACATAGAGGAAACATGTACTTTGCCATGTTTTATTTTTGTCAGAAAGCTATCGACAAGTCCGGCTGCTAAATACTGTCACTAGCTTGAAATCTGTAGGCTTACAGAAAAGTGACACGTTGGAGATATTTACATATTCCAAGGCCAGACTCTCAGCTATCATTGGACTGTCAAATACATTGTTGATGGAAACTTGAAAAACATTTTCAGACTACTTATCCTTTTCAAAGCTGTCCATCTTATATGCTCTGGAATATCAGTTTGCTTGAGAATTCTATCCATATTCTATCTACGGAAGCTTTAGCATAGCGCAAGAAAATACTCAAGCATTTTTAGAAGTACGTGCATATTTAAATTATTTGCTTCATGATTTCCAATAATTAGGACAATTCTTTTTTTTAAATAAAGAATGGCTCCTGTTATTTCATTAATGTTTTATTTGCTTTTTAATTTTTTTGTTAATTTTAAAGTGGGAACAACTGAACATACAAATACAGAGGTAAGAAAGTCACACAATGAATGTGTTGTCTACTCTCACCTCCCTGTTGAGGTGATTCAACAGAGAGGCCACTAGACTGAAGTGGCTAGAATGCTTTCGTATTCTGTGCCAGCAAACCAAAACCTAGGCCGGTGTCAAGGCACCTGAATCTGAAAAAGTGAAATTGAAGACCAACCAATCACAAATAGCTAACAAGACTTTCTCATATAAAACAACTGCTCAAGTTTTAGGTAATCAGATGCTTTCCTTGCGTTGCTTCCATAAAAGTCTCTCTAGCTCCTGCTGAAGCATTCCTAACCACTTTCAATTTGATGTTACTCCATTTGAATCTGTTTGCCCAAATAAATTCTTAAAATTTTTAATTTGCCTCCGTTTTTTTTTTCAAGATTTATTATTTATTTGAAAGACAGAGATCACAAATAGGCAGAAAGGCAGGGAGAGAGAGACAGAGAGAAGCAGGCTCCCTGCTGAGCAGTAAGCCCAATGCAGGGCTCCATCCCAGGACCCTGAGACCATGACCTGAGCCGAAGGCAGAGGCTTAACCCACTGAGCCACCCAGGTACCCCTGCCTCAGTTTTTTAAATGCCCCAATCACCAGGTTCCCCTCTTCCTCCTATGTGTCTACTTTCATATATACATTACATACTTTCATATATATATTACTACTTTCATATATATCTATATGAATGTACATGCATATAAATATATGTGAATGATTCACATATATGAATATGTGTTCACATTATTATTGTCTTGCATACACAGTAGCATATTCTATACAATTTTCTGGAACTCACAACAATCTTTCCATACCAGTATAGTATGTGCAATATGTCTTTAATGAGAGTTACTATGATAGATAATGATTATTTAGATTTGTTATTGCTATCTTATAAGTGAGATAGTCTTGCATACCCTCTATGTTGTATATATTGTATATTAGTGCTAATATTTTAAAAATTAAAAACTTTTCTTTCTATGATATAAAAAAGCTTATATCAAGATATCAGAGAGTTCATAAATTTGACTGACAAAAAATGACATCTGTATTTCCACTAATACGAAATTTAGTATTTCCTTTGATCATGAAAGCAGACAGCAATAGCTAACAGTATTAGCTATAACTCTGACTTGGTCACTAATAGATATTGTAGATCGCTTCATATGAAATTATACATATTAAAGATATTTTAAACTATGGATAACTGTATTACACCAATATTACAGGAGTTATTAAATTAGATGTTAGATATTTATGTCATGTGTTAAAACATAATCTCTATATCACATTTTTGAAAGGTAATGTATTTGTATATATACAAATAAACAAATAAAAAGCATAATTGCTTTTTTATAATCTTATAACTTAATTTTATTTCTAGGAAAAATAAAATCTCAGTAGCTACCCAAATTACAAAAGAGGTCCATGTCAAAAACATCTCTCTATGTTTAGGAAACACTTACATGATTTAGTTTACATGATAATAGCTTCCTGTTTCTTAAAGTTAAGTTAGAATTGTATGACAAAATTTTGGGAGCCCGGTCCACGTTATTTACTCTCTCTTTTCTATGTAATTCTTTGCTGATTTATATATTCAAATTATACATTTTATCCAGATCCCTCAAATTGCATAAAGTTTAGTAATAAATTATTGTTCCTTTATAACTTCTTCTCTCACATTATGACTACTTTGTCATTTCCAATTTTGTGGTTTCATAACTTTTCTCCTTGCTTTTTAATGGTATATTCTTGCACCCCAAGAAAATAGCTCAATGTGCTAACAATTTTCTGATTGCTGTTTTATTCTTTTACGTTTTGACTTCAATTAATATTTTCTTCTATTTCTGTAGTTTTATATTTATTTTTAATTTTCTATAAGAGGAAAATATATTTATTCTAATTCTGTCTTGTTTACATTTTATTTATTCAAGTCTATGGATTTTCCTTTATACAGCTATTAGGTTCTGGTTACAATATTTCTCTTTTTATCCCCTACATATTCTATAATTTGAGTTTTGAGTTGGTACATTAATTTAATTTTAATTACTAGGAGCTATGTTTTTCAATTTCCAGGTAATTTTCCTCCTAGATTAATTTCACCTCTTACCTCATTACTACCAAAGGGTATTATCTGTAATTTTTAAATTTTTTTGTAATTTATTAAGATTCTCTTTAGTCTAATTATCAATGCTATTATTAATGTTTTATGCAAGCATGAGAATGATATATAAATTGCGTCAAATATCCATCACAGTTTACTTCCTTGAAAAATATATTATCATGGAGAATTTTTTCCATATTTTTTATACTTAATAGTTGCTCTGGTTTTTTTTCCGCCTGAATGTACCTTACAATGATGTATATTTTTTAAGGTTTTATATCAATTTTCCTGAAATATGGAAATTTTAAAACTCAAAATTTAGATGTGTTAACTTCTGATAAATTTGACTTTTTTATTTTTTCATTATTTGATGCTCTCAGGCATTTACATTTTTTGGTATATCTTTAATATCTCTTTTAAATTAGCTTTTGCTTTTCATACCAAATGTTTATTAAAGTTTTTAGCTACTTCTCAAATAAATATCCTTTCTATTGAATTTTTCCCATTAAAAAAGAAATTAATTTTATACTTATAATTAGAAACCACACTTGCAATGTGACTACACAAATTGAGGTAAAAATAAATATATATCTATTTTGTAAATTCATAAAACTTCATTTACCATATGTTTAAAGGAAAGCAGAAGTAACAACAATATAAGGATAATAATGAATGATTGTAAGCAAGGCAAAGAAATGATTGTACTTTTGCAGACTGGGGATAACAATGTTTATATATAATTCATATAAACAGCTGATGGATGACAAACCCATGCCCGGTTTTATCTTTTAATTATGAGTAGTTGAAATACTTTCTTTGCTCTCTTTTACTTTTTCCTTTAACACTGTCTTGCGAGTGCATTACTGTGTTTTCAACAGTCTCTCTTCTTCATGATGCCTCCAACTGTGCTTTCCTTCTTCTCAAACACAAACACCTCAAACACAAACACATGTCTCAAAATTTTATTTTTGTTTTACATCCTTATTTTATAAATGAGATTGTTTTCGGAAAGTGTTTTTAGCTGATGGAAATGACAATTTTCATTTCCCCTATGCCACATTTACTTATGATTTTTGGCTGCCATCAGTTTTTTTTCTCATCTTTTCTTTTATCTTATAAGAGATGTATATTGATTCTTAGCTAATTTCTGTTTTATGGCAAGAATATTAATGCTTCTAATCAAATTATTTCCTGAATACTCATGTCAAAACAGGAACAAAGAAGGTATCTTCCAAATTGAAATTTTTTTTCTTGTAGTCTACTATTTAATGTGAACTCTTCAAATTTTTTCTTTACAGTCAGTAAATACTATTCATAAAAACTACTCCCAATGAAAAATGTCTCATTTTTACTTCTCTCTGGTAAGAAGCTTCCTGCAAATATTTTTGTTTGTTTGTTTTATTCTATAACCCTGCCTTTCCAGCTTCTAAATAAATAAAACCAAATCTGACTCAAAAAAAATACCCAGCTAGATTGCATGAATATTTTCATGTTTCCAGAGAGAGATTATCAGATTTTATTTATTTGTTTGTTTTTTTGGATTATTAGATTTTATTTTCAGATTCTGCCACTAATTTTAAAGAACAATGTTTTGTTTGTCTTATTTTATGTATTTAGCCAAAAGTATCCCCTCTAAGTAACTTCCTGCCCACTTGAACACCCATACATGTATCTACACATGTATGGGTGTGTGAGAGAGACAGAGAGAGAGGAGTCTTTAGAATATCAATATCAATATCTCCTGGTCTTATTGATTATGGCTTTTCCTTTTTCTATTTACCTTGTAGCTTTGGGGTAGTTTTTAGAGAAAAAGGAAACCATCATTATTAAGCTGTTGAAGAAAACTAGAATGAAAGTTATATTTTAATCTTTTATTTTCTATAATCTACAAGTTTATTGGAAGTTATTTTACCAAGGAAATTTCTAAAAAAACACCAGAAAAAAAGTGACATAGGTAGTTCAAAAGAAATTCTGCAGCTCGGTGCTGCTGGTAATTAAGTTTTGTCATCTGGGCCACATTTTTATTTGACTTCACACATTTTCATTTGAACACCAACTGTTACAAAGCATATGGACTTCTATAGCAATCCCATATGTTACATAATGGCTGACTGCTATCTATTTGGGATTCAAACAATGAGATCTCATAATGATTGTAAAGTAGGAAAACTTTCCACTCTTTATCCAGTTTAATATATATTTTAGAGACACTAAAGTAGAGAATTATGTTGTTTTATTGGGTTAAGTTCTGTCCTCCCTATGCACATTTGAAGTTTGAGAAGAAAAAATTATAAAATATTATGAAGCACAGTACTCTAAAGAGAACTATTTTGTATTAAATGTAAATAATTGGAATGCAAATATTTTGCATTAAATGCAAGTAATTGAAAGGCCATACATTTTCATTTATGAATAAGAGCATCATTTTTTCAGAATGTCACTAAAAATGGCAGAGTAAGAGACTCCAGCCTCCATTCAGCCAAGAGATCAACAATTAGGCAGCTATATATGAACAAAAATAGTGTCGAGTGAGATCAGGAGTCCATTTCAGAAATTTCAGCAACACAGTGGAAAAACAACAACAAATAATCCCTAAGAATACCTGCACAAGGGACACCTGGGTAGCTCAGTGGGTTAAAGCCTCTGCCTTCGGCTCAGGTCATGATCCCAGGTCCTGGGATCCAGCCCGCACTGGGCTCTCTGCTCAGCAGGGAGCCTGCTTCCCCCTCTCTCTCTGCCTGCCTTTCTGCCTACTTATGATCTCTGTCTGTCAAATAAATAAATTAAAAAAAATCTTTAAAATTAAAAAAAAGAATAACTGCACAAAAGGAGAAGGGAGAACTGCCTCATTTTTGCCGGTAAATCATACCCCAGCTGGCACTACTCAATGCCAAGAGAAAACTCTCTGGCCCAAAAGAGTTCCCGCAACCAGGGAAGGGAGAGTGGGAGGAGCAACCAGTACTTTGGGGCACTTGGAAAGGACCTGCTTTAGTTTTACCCCACCCGGAAAGTGCAAATCTGAGGTTTATAGAGATGGTTTGGAACAAGGAAGAAGGGAAGATCTCTAATATCAACCACACAGCAAGAAAAACTTCAGTTCCCAATGGCCTCATCTCCAGGAGACCCCAGCAGGTTTTGTTGCCTAAGAAACCAGTGTCCAGCACAGCCACACTGTGGACTCTCTGCAAATTTGACCACAGAAGTTTCCCCCACAGGTTTTTGTGTTCACAGGCAGCAGCTACCTCAGTCTGTCCCCACTCCCTCTATCTCACGTCCTGTTCAAATCTAGGATCCACACTGGCAATCATTCTTGGCCTCTGTGGCTATACATCTGCACAATGTTGGCCCAACTCTTGCCACTACCCTTCACTGCCATGCATGTCAATGGCAAGACTCTACAGCCACGGTGTACATGACAATAGCTAAGATTCCCAGAGCTGTTCATGTGCCTAGCTCCAGCCCTGTCTCCTTTCATTGACCTACACTTCTGGTTTTATTTGCAGCTAGCCCCTGAGCTGTGTACCTGCATCCTGCTGGCCAAACTCCCATCTCCAGCCTCTCCTGAAGTTACATTGTCATCCTTTGTGGTGGTTCCAGGTGTGTGTGTGGGCATGGTTTCTCATTGGTACAGCCACTGAGGTCTATAACTTTGGCAACTGTGTGGACCTCAGCAAGCACTATAGTGGGTCTACAGGAGCTATGAGGGATACTGAGTCCTTAGCAGTACCTGTATGCTCAGTGGCTAGGCTAGGGAACAGGGCAGGTATTAGTGGTAGCTGGAGACAATGGTGTGCACAGATATAACTATGAGGGCTGGCTGCTGGTGTCTGTGTAGTGAGAAGGACACATATGTAGAGACAAGGGTCAGGACCAGCAGTGAGGATCAGAGCCAATTGTGACATACTAGAAGCTGCAGGGACCCTAGCTATCAGTATGTACTCCAATGGCTATAGGACATCCTGTAGCACATGTCAAGGGCCATGAACTTGTTGAAGTCATGGGCCTCAGCAGCCTGACCCAATGAGACATCATGTTTCCCTGAACCCAGAGTCACCACACATCTCTTCCCATTAGTGCCCTACATCTCTAGACTTGGAGTTACAGAAGGCTGACTGCTTCATGAAATTTGCAGATACCTACACAAGGCTATAGGGGTCATGAAGAATCAAGGAAACATAACACCATCAAAGAAACACTGCGGAACTCCAGTAGCTATTATATATAGATATATATCTTATCTAGATATATATCTTATCTATAAGATAAGATAGATAAGATATTAGATAAGACATATCTAGATAAGATGTATATCTAGACAAGATATATATCTAGATAAGATATACATCTAGATAATATATATCTAGATAAGATATAAGATGTGTATATCTTATCTAGATATATATATATATCTAGATACATACAGATAGATCTATAGATATAGATATATATATATCTAGATACATATAGATAGATCTGTATGTATCTAGATATATATATGTATCTATTCATATATATCTATACAGTGTTTCATTTAAGCCTCAGGATAGCTGTAATGCTAAAACCTATAGTAGATACACAAGATAAGGAGAAGGAAACCAGGTATACCACTGCAGAAAAATATCAATTCACAAAGGAAGACAATAAGAAAGGAATAAAATAACTATAAAATAGCCAGAAAATAATTAATAATATGCATTAATAAGTCCTTACCTAACAACAATTACTTTCAATGTAAATGAATAAAATCCTACAATCAAAAGGCATAGAATGGCTGAATGGATAACAAAATAAGACCCAACTATACCCTGCCTATAAAAGACTGACTTCAAGTTTAAATACATACATATGCTCAAAAAAATGAGAGATAGCTATACTTACATCAGACAAATAGATTCTAAGTCAAAAACTATAAAAAGAGACAAAAGCATCATTATATAATGGTAAAGGGTTAATACATCAAGAAGATGTAATAATTATAAATATTTGCCTCAGCATAGGAATAAAACATAAAAAGAAAATACTAATATAACTAAAACAGGAACTAATAGCTGGGGACCTTAATACCCCACTCTCAATACTGGATAGATCATCAAGACAAAGAATTAATAAGTAAACAGTATGTTTGAACAGTATTGGGAACAAATGCACCTAACAAATATGTACAGAACATTTCATCCAACAACAGCAGAACATATAACCTTCCTAAGTACACACAGATCACTATTTGGATAGATCACATGTCAAGAAACTAAACAAGTCTTAATAAACACATCATCAGGCAAATTACCCAAAATATATAAGGAACACATAGAACTTAGTGTCAGAAAAACAAATAGCCCAATAAAAAATGGGTAAATGACCTGAACCGAAATTTTTCCAAAGATGACCTACAAGTGGTCAACAGGTACATGAAAAACTGCTTATCATCACTAATCATCAAGGGAAATGGAAATCAAAACCACAATGAAATATCACCTCACACTGGTGAAGATTGCTTTAATCAAAAAGGTGAGATAAATGCCTTTGAGGATATGGAGAACGAGAATTCTGTGCACTGCTGGTGGAAATGAAAATTGCTTAGTCTCTATAGAAAACAATGTGAAAGTTCCTCAAAAATTTAAAAATATACCTACCTTATATTTTCACAATCCCTCTTCTGGGTATATATCCAAAAGAAGTGAAAACAGGATCTAAAAAAATGGTATGTGCACTCCTATGTTCATTGCAGCATTATTTACAGTAGCCAAGATATGGAAACAAACTAAGTGTTCATTAGTGGATGAAAGGCTAAAGATAAATATATATAATGTAATACTATTTGTCCATGAGAAATAAGGAAATCCAGCCATTTATAGCAACATAGATTTACCTTGATGGCATTACACTAAGTGAGATAAGTCAGAAAAAGATAAATATTGTATGATAACACCTATATATGTGGAACCAAAAAAAGCTGAATTTGTAGAAATAGAGTAGAATGGTCATTACAAGGGCCTGGAGGTGGGTAGTAGGTGGGTGAATTGGGGACATATAGGCCAAATATACAAATTTATAGTTAGGAGATGATTAAGTTCTGGAAATCTAATGTGAATAGTTAACAATACTATATTGTGTACTTAAAATTTGCTAAATGATGAGATCTTAAATATTCTTACCCCCCCCAAAAAATGATGAATATATGACATGATGAAGTGCTAGCTAATGCTATGGTGGTAATCATATTGCAATATATAGATATACCAAATCAACACAATGCACACCTTAATCTGCCTCAGTGTTACCTATCAATTATATCTGAATTAGAAAACTTAATTTTTTAATTAAAATAATAAAAATACAGAGTAAAATAATGATAGAAATAATTAGAATGAAAGATTACATTATATTTTTATTAAAATATATGAAAACAGTTCCTGGCTTTTATTAATTTACCTGCTTTCTCTCTATAGAAGTAATTATTTGTATCAACAGATCTCATTCACATTTGAAACACAACTTCTAAAAGTAAATGAGCCAAAGCTGCTTAGGAAACTTAAAACAGAAGAACCAGAGCAATTGATCATAGTATTTTAGGAAAGGAGATATATTGAATAGACTTCAGCAAACATCTTGGCATGTGCTATCCTTCAAGGTATCTCCCCAAACGCTAACAAACGGTCAACATAATGTTATTATTGTCCTTAAATAAAGGCTTTTGGACAAGGCAGCCATTTATGGATGCATTAGATTCTCTTCAGTCATGAGTGAGCAGTAGATCTATTTCAACAAAAGAAATCTGTAAATGTTAAAAGTGAAATTTAAGTTAATGCATTTAGAAAAACAAGATTATGTATTTTGTCTGTGTTTTAAAATACCTCAGGACATTATGACCATAGTAAAAATAAAAGCACAGTAGAGATTTAGAATATAAGAAATATTTCCAAAATGTTTAATAAATGTAACAAAAACTTCAACAGATGTCATTTTGAAAATTTAAAATATGTTTACTCTTTCTCAGTTTTTTTTTTTTAGATTTTATTTATTTATTTGACAGAGAGAGATCACAAGTAGGCAGTGAGGCAGGCTGAGAGAGAGGAGGAAGCAGGCTCCCCGCGGAGCAGAGAGCCTGATGTGGGGCTCAATCCCAGGACCCTGGGATCATGACCTGAGCCGAAGGCAGCGGCTTAACCCACTGAGCCACCCAGGTGCCCTACTCTTTCTCAGTTTTAAATTTTGTTTTAATTGTATTAATATGTTGAACACTCAACAAAGCACTGAGATGATGCCAGGTCTCCTTTTTCTTAAAGACCACACACTTTCTTAGAATAGTATCATTATTTTATTTTTAATAAATTTATAGTAAAAGCAACTTAAACATATTGAATAAAATATGACCATAGTCCACAATTTTAACATATACTCTTATCAGCAAACAACACTTTTTGGCAATCTATATTTTTATTTATCCATAGGAAATAAATAATGAACTCGCAAAAATTATAGTAAGTAATTGATTACAAAGTTAGCATGTGAACTGAGATGTGCTGTAAGTGTAAAATACATACCAAATGTTGAAGACTTAATGTGCAAAAAGAATATATAATATTTCAACAATTTTGACATTGATTACATATTGAAATGGTAATATTTTAGACATAATGGGTTAAATAAAATGTATTATTTAAGTTAAAAAAAAAAACCAATTATTTACTGTAAAATATGAACTCTACTATCTAATTATTTTTGTAATGAATTTTTTAAAGTATCAAATATGTAAAGTCTTAAGCAAATACTTGCATAAAACTAGAAATAATGATAGCCATTGTTTTCATGTATGTAGTAAATTTAGCACATTTAAAGCAAACAGAACTTCATTGTATCACACTAACCATAAAAAATAAAAGTACATTGTGATAGTTTGTACTTGAAAATATAGTATTCATCAATCATTACCTCATAATTATCCTAAGTATGTTAAAGGAGGTAAGCAAATTCTGATTCTTCCTTATTCTTTAAGTTTAAGCACCACAAATACTCTGTAACTACTATCATTTAAAATGTGATGTGCTAATTTGCTTAACAATACTCCTTTTGGTTCTGTGAATGGTGAAAAAAACCACTGGAGTGTATTAACCTTAGCAATGGACAAATTTATGTAAGTGTAGGAAATTTTAGACAATTTTGACAAAGTAATTAGATGTCTGATAAGTAATTCACTGCTCTTTCAAACTACTTTCCTGGTAACAAAGAAAATACTCAGAGATACACAAATCTGGCACCTTTTAAAAAACATAAGTAAATTAAAATAAATCACTTGTGTCTGTGACTGAACTTCAGTAAGTTTTGTAAGATCTTCTAAACTAGGACTTTTTAGACACAACCGTTAATACAAGAATTTCCAGTGTTAGATAAAAACAAAAGCAAATTCTGCACTGTTCTTCTAGTAGACTCTGGTTTCTTTAACTAATAGTAAAATGTGAATGAGTCAAATCATGATAATTTATGC
Organism: Mustela putorius furo; assembly: GCF_011764305.1. Lineage (NCBI taxonomy): Eukaryota > Metazoa > Chordata > Mammalia > Carnivora > Mustelidae > Mustela > Mustela putorius. The sequence continues at coordinate 11,647,653 of NW_025421467.1, read as the reverse complement.
CATTAAAATAGTAACTAAGACTCCTACAACAGTTCATAGTATAGTAACAGAATCGTGTATCTTATATTATCTATTTATTATAAAACTATGAAATAGATAATGATAGATAGATAGTAAATAGAGAGTATGAAATAGATAGTAATATGAATGCATATTGAATTTCAGTAACTTAATAAAGATCATTCATACCTGTATAAAGAACTTTGACTTTGAACTTAGAATCTCTGATAATGATTGTGAGTTCTTACCAGAGTACTCTTTTTCAGCCTATGCTTTTACTGGATACCTTATTCTCAATTTATAAAAGTCCAGTGAAATAGTTAACTGTTCTCTGTAAGTGAATGATTACTATCAGGTGATATTTTTATTTAACTTAAACTTTCTAGCTTTCTTTTGTTTTGTTTTGTTTTTTTTTCAAAGGTTTTATAGGTTTTATTTATCTGAGAGACAAGCATAGGTGCATGCGCACAAGTTGGGGAGGGGCAGAGGGAGAAGCAGACTCCCGCTGAGTAGGGAGACTGACGTAGGGCTCATCCAAGGACCCGGAGATCACAACTTGAGCCAAAGGCAGGCACACCCCCTAAATAAGCCACCCAGGTTCCACCCAGCTTTATTTTAACTTTTCCTCCATGATGGAAGAGAATTGTCTTGGATCCTTCACAAAAACACACAATCTAGAGATTTATCTCAGATGCTACAGAGATGCTCCTCAGAGGGGGAGACAAACCATAGGAGGCATTCTTAAAATATCTCTTATTTCTGGGGCACCTGGGTAGTTCATTAGTTAACGATCTGCCTTACGCTCAAGGTCATGATCTCACCGTCCTGGAATCAAGCCCTGTCTGGCTCCCTGCTCTGCGGAAGGCCGGCTTCTCCCTCTCCCACTCCCCCTGCTTGCGTGCCCTCTCTCACCGTGTCTCTCTCTGTCAAATAAATAAAATCTTTTTTAAAAAAAAATAGGTTTTACTTCTGAACAAAATATATCCGTACATAATTCCATTTATTCATTCACTCATTCATTCATTCATGAATTGATCATTGAACGTCTATGTTCTTGATGATAGAGATACAGGTATAAATAAAACAAAAAAGAAGCCTTAGTGTTCATGGATCTTACTCTTAATGGTTGAAGAAAGATGACAGAAAAAAAAATAAATATATAACATTTTAGTTGTGATAATTGTTGTGAAGTAAAATAAAGGAGAGAAGTAATCTGGAAAATGAAAGGAAAGCAAAGATTTGAGTAAAGCTAGGGAGTGTGCTCTATGGATGCCTATAGGGAAGCTTTCCATAAAAAAGAGACATTATCCACAAGGAGCACCTAACTAGGAGTAAATTTGATAGGTTCGAAAGGCAAAAAAAAGGCCAGTGTGGTTGAAACAGAGTGAGTTAAAAGGGGAAGTGGTTAGAAATAGTGCCAGTGAGCTAGCAGGGGTGCAGCTCAGTCAGGGTTTCTGAATTTTGTTTGGAGAGATGAGAAGCTATTAGATAATTTTAAGCAGAGGAATAAGATTCTTTGATTTACAATTTAAAAGAATTACATTGGCTGCTCTGTGGAGAACAGACTATATGAGGGAGGGCAAGATGGAAAATGAGAAACCAAGTGAAAGCCTCATTAAGCAATACAGATGAGAGATAATGGTGGCTTTAATGAATATAGCAGAGGTGGAAATGGTGAGGAGCAGTCATATTTGTAATAAATTTTGGATAGAGAGCCAAGAAGGTTTGCTGACAGAATATACAATTAGATAGACAAGTTTTTTGATAGCACAATTGGAAAAATGCAGTTAAAATTCATTAAGGTCATTCTTTCCTAGTAGCATCTGAGATAAATAAAAGGGAACTCATACTATTTCATTTTACTTTAATGTGTCTATAGCATATGTCTATAGTTTTGATTTTACAATACCTGCTCAGTAAAGAGACAAATGTAAAATAAAAATGTGTAAATGCCTAAAATGACCTAAAATATGAACAGGTCAAGTGGAACTACAGTAAATAAGACAAGTCTTCCAATGAGTTACGGAAGTGTTCTGGTTTTCAAAATGTTTCTCTGAAATTGAAAGCAGTGGCTTAAACAGTTAGCCTAAGGGGGACCAAATGGAAATACACATAGCAATGACATAATTGTATCACGACATAAACAACTTTGGGAAGTGATTCAAAATGGAGCATATCTCCCATAGACATATTACTTTTCTAAGTGAATTCTGAAAACTGATCTCATTACTTTATATTGAATATCCAGTAAACTGGATCTGTTTTGTTCTTTCCTTTTTGCCTGGAATTGTTAAAATGATATTATTTCCTTCTACATATTTTATCATAAATTAAGTTCACTTAACATTTCTATATACCATGCCAGTTATTGTGATTAACAGCCTACAAAGACAAGAGTTCAGTGTTCTCATTTGTACTGGGAAGTCCTCATAATCTTTTGGTCACATTTTTTTTTAAGATTTATTCATTTATTTTGGAAAGAGAAGAAGGAGGGGGCGGAGGGAGAAGGAGAGAGAGCAAATCTCAAACAGACTTCTCACTGAGCATGGAGCCCCATGTGGGGCCAATCCCACGACCCTGAAGTCAGGACGTGAGCTGAAATCAAGAGTTGGTTGTTTAACCAACTGAGCTACCCAGACTCCCCTCAGATATATCTTTATTAGATATTTTTCCTTACAGAGACATAGTATTCTATGTTTATTTCTAGTATGACAATATATGTATAGGTTGTCCATCATCTTGTATTTTTATTCCACTGTAATTTCTAATTTTATCTGTCTCTGTAAATAGACTATGAGCACCTTGAGATCAGGGAACTTTTCTTATTCAAAGTAACACATAACACAGTAACTTAATATTTACAAGTGAAATCAATAAGTGAATTAAAATATGACCTATGTCTTATAAAATTATGAAAATATTTTAAGTTAAAAAGAAGTGAACTTCGAAGTAAATGTCTTGCAAGATTGATATCTATGAAGATAAAATAGTCAATTTCATATAAATGGAATCTCCATGGCTTCTTTTGTATAGCACAATGAGATTCATCCATGCTGCTGCACACAGAGGAAGATATCCTTTTTATTGATAAGAACTATTCTACTTAATAGAAAGAAACTGAACACTCTAACCCTAATATTGAAGTCACTGTCAATTTTCAATGTGTCATAATTCCTAATCCTTAGGAATTATGACATAATTAGGAATTATGACATAATCCTTAGGAATTCACTCCATTCTTAAGGAATCCTTAGGAATGTCAAAATCCTTAAGAATTTGGGAAGATGAGAAACAAGTACATCATCTCCTAATATTTTTCTAAGAATTGGTTTTAATTTTCATGTTACTTTCATTGTTCTGTGCCTAGAGTAGAACATGGAACAAAGTAACATTAAATTAACTGAAAATTCTCTCTCTCACATTAATATAAACTTGATTATATAATCAAAGCTTGAAATATCAAGGCATCTTTTATTTCATTCTTAATTTTATCAGTTGAATTCTGCTTCTTTAGAAAATAATATTATTTTATTTATTCTTCTCATAGCATCACTGGAGCACAAGATATTTTACCACCTTTAGACTCTTTAGAATTTACAAACTTTATTTAGAGTAAGTTCTTTACTTTCTAATATTTGTGATTTCCTCAACTTTCATTTATGAAGGCTGTAACATGATGTAGGGGATATAATACAGACTTAAGAGCCAAGCTAATTTTGACAGATGATGGTTTTTTATTTCTAACTCCTGCCCAGATCTGTTGATTATCAGTTGCTCTCCTTTTATCAAGTATTTTATTAATGTTATTATATTTATTCTTTCCATCCTGCTGTGCTCAAGTTCTTCACATTGAGCACACAGATATTACAGTTTAAATAGGTAGTAAATTAAGAATACCTGAGAATGTTTACTGTATCTACAATGGTGATAATGTTAATATTGTGTAGGCTAAATACTAAATAAAATTTAAAGACCCATGACTGTATGGATTGTGATTAAGAACAAATACTATTTACCAAGAATTACAAGAAAAGTTTTCATTTTATACATTAGCTTCTAGTCATTGTATATAGTGTTTTAGTGTATGTTTCTGAAAAGGAAGCTGAGGATGTATCTCTACAGAATAGGGTAAGGACAAACATGATACAAAATTGTGCTTTACTCTTTTTCATGGTAAATTCTAGTAAATGCTGCAGTATGTATTTTAAGGACAATTTGATTTATTTGAATGATTATAAACAATGTACTCTTTTATACACCTTTGTGCCATTTGCATTGTAGAGACAACAAGTAGGTAGTTAAACATATTTGTTGTTTTAAGTTCAATAAATTGGACCATAGGGTTGTATTTTGTTTCGGGTCATTCAAAGCAATATTCCACTTATTAGGGTAAGATAAAAATTATAAACCAACATACATTAAAAATGAAATGATTTACTTTAGAACTAAAAATAATTTTTTGCCTTTTTCTACTTACATAAGCAATACATCCCAAAAAGAAACTGCATATTTTCTCTTTGAAACATAAAATGTTGGCAATAAGTATCATGGAGATTTTCAACTCAGTATCAAATAGGCTGGGATAGTGTATGTGGGGGGCAGAGAGGATCAATTGTACATAAGCCAAGAAAATAAGGCAAGAAGAGGAGAAAACATTTTTTAAAGCATTCATACACCTTACATAGTATACCAGTGTGCCATAATATATATTTTACATATTTTATGCTAGTGAAAAACAGCTTGTCCATCAACAGACAATATGGTGTTTAGAATAACTGAAAAGAAAATCACAAAAAAGTGTCACTAAGTTGGAAGCATATGAACCTCATTTTTAAAAATTCTGCTTTTTATGTTAAAAACATATGTCTGTTTTGTAGGATAACTAAATCAAGCTGCACAGGTGATATATAAAATAAACAATTTCTTCTTGGCATTCAAAGTGAACTATGTAATTACAGTTCTGTTATTTTCTTTCTTATCAACCAGACTTGCAACTGAAATGAAAAAATAAAATCAAAATGTAACACTAGAGTAATGTACATAGATAACTATGCATTTAGATATTCTTTTGTGATAATTATTTCCTTTTAATAGAACTGTGATTTCACAGCTTTCTTACAATACTCAAAAACCAAAGTAAGATTTCATTTTCAGTATGATGCTGAAATTTCAATATGATTATCATTTTCTTTCAAAGAAAGGCACTTACTATACTTAAAATCAGTGTATTGGTGCTGAAGGGGTCAGTGGAAGAACACAAACATATTCTACATTAGGAATTTCTCTGTTAGCTCAACCACTCTGGCTGAATTCTATAATGTGAGTTGTGTTATGTAGTTAAGAAGAGCTTGTGAGTTTAGTTTAAATGGCGTTTATTTATGGGGCAACTCTATTACAGTTATCAAAATCCATGGAACCTTAACTTAGCAAAACTCCAGATACACGTGTAATGGATATAGTGAAGTTTATGGATAGTAGGCATCTGCTTTTTAGGTCTGAATAGCACTTGAAGTTGCATAAGGAACTACTTCATTTCTACTCCAATCACATGATGCTGATAAAGATATACTAACAAAACTTTGGCCCCTCGATGAAGAGTTCACAAGTATAACTGAAAAAAGTGCCATTTTTTATTACTTTTCTTGACTTTCCCATTTTAGAATCTTTTGCTGTCAAATACAGGAGGTTCTTAATTAAACCATGTTAACTGCCATATGAAGAAAACCTGCATTTATTAGCAGAGAATAAGCTAAACAGAGAAAAGCAGTCATAGGGGACAGAGAAAAAGGAGATAGACAAACAATATGAGGGAGATGAGAGGCAGAGAAACAGAGAAAAAAAGAAAGGAAGAAAGAAAAAAAGAAAGGAAAAAGGAAGGAAAGAAAGAAACAGAAGGACTTTGTGTTGTACACAACTGTCCATAAAATCCCTAGAATTGCCCTGGTTGGCTCTCCTCTCTTCTCAATGTCAGCATTGAGGATGAAACACCAATTCCTCTGTTTTGATTAATATTGTGTCAGTGGGTTTCTGTCCTATGTATCATAAAAAGATAGACAAAAAAGGATTTTTAGAAAAACAGAATAAAAGAAAGTGTGACTATATTGCACTCTAACGTTTAGAGCTTCTGTCAGCATTCCTACAATCTACTAAGGAGTATAGTAATGTAATCAACATTTTGATAATAAAGTAAAAAGTGGGTTTTCAGTGTTCACATCATCCAGATTCAAGTACTTACAGACTACACCACGCCAGATGCTTAACCAACTGAGCCACACAGGCATCCCAAAATTTTATTTTAAATTTTCCTTACATGTGATAAACTCGCAATTAAAAGAATGCAGAATATTCCAGGGCAATGCTGAATTATAAAAACTAAGTTAAAAATAACATAACTTTCCTTCAGGAAAAACTTCCTAGAGTAGGTTCTCAATCTGAATTTAAACAAGATGAAGCAGCTCAGTGTTGGGAAACATATTCACGATAAAGGAAGAAAGAAACATGAATATGTATAGTTCAGCAAATGAAAGGCACACAAATATGAAACAGCTTACATAAAACGAGAAGTAATTCTAAATTCTTAAAGGAAGCATTGCATGGAGTGGGCATTCTAGAAAGAATATTATGTCATACCAAAGTAGCAAGTCAAAGAGGAGTTAATATTATGAGGTCCCTTCATGCATAGTATTAGAGAAGTCTGTGACCTATGTAAGAATGAGGAAGGAGTACCGTGGTGACAATTCAGTTACTCAACTGCCAAGGAAAATTTAATTCAGGCCACAGACTTGTAACTTATGTCTGCCTATGCAGACCTAATCCTTGAGAACCTGGACCTATCAATCCTAAAATCAAATGTAACAGCTATCTACTCTTACTGGAGCACTCTCTTTAATATGTCACCACCAATCACACACTTACTAAGCTTTCCCTTCAACTATACACTGTACTCACCCAAGAAGACCTTTAAGAGAACTTCTACTCTGCAAAAATGTCACTGAAGTTTCAGTCCCTCTCTCCTCAATCCAGAATAGTTTGCCACTCTTTATTGTTTACTGCCCCATACAACTGGACACTAAACAGTTAAGCATTAGCTGGAGCACATCTCAATCCATCTATGGACAGAGGACTAGGGTAAGTCTGGGAGATGATTCAGGAGAGCTGTGTGTAGTGAGCAGAGTAATTTGAAAGCTAAAGAGAATAACAGTGTAAGTTTGATACAACATGGGGAAATTTCAGGAAAGGGGTTGGATACTCAGAGAATGTGCATCACTCTTAGATTTTCACATGCGATCTGGCAGGAGCATACCAGGCAATGTCTGTTTTGTTCCCAAGGTCATGGAGCCAGGTTGATGATGTAGCTCCTGCTGATCAAGGTCTCTTGTGAAGCGACAAGTTACCCACCATTGTGAGAAACTTATACCACTAAATAATATATGTCAGACAAGGACATAAGTTTCAAGTTTGTCTTAAATAGACTCAATTTTCTGAAAATGACAATATTAAGTTAAAAATCAATAATAAAAATTTATTTTATTTATTTTTAAATATTTTATTTATCTATCTGCAAGATAGAGAGAAAGAGTACAAGCAAAGGGAGCAGCAGGCAAAGGGAGAGGGAGAAGCAGGTGCCTTGCTGAGTAGGGAACCCAATGTGAGACTCAATCCCAGGACCCTGGGATCATGACCTGAGCCACGCCAGATGCTTAACCAACTGAGCCACACAGGCATCCCAAAATTTTATTTTAAAAACAGTTTGGACATTAAAAGCAGTTTTAGATAACTGTAGGAAAACAGAATTGCATATGACTTAATAATAAACAATTAGAACATAGTGTAACAAATAGGATGTTACTAAAGCAGACTATTGGGAAACTGTGTAGTTTAATGAAACATATTAGACAGTAATAAGACTGAAAAAATAATAAGTTAAGCAAGTTATATGGCAGAAAAACATTGATGGAATAAGTTAAAGATAGACCCTAAAAAGCCAATAATCAAGATAAAGAAGTAATAAATTAGAAAATGAAGATATATCGGTAATGTAAATAAGGATGACTTACAGAAATCTGTTAAAATTGGTGAGTCTGGTAAATTTTTGTTTAAAAATGGAGGGCACAAACAGATAATACTGGGAATTAAACTAATTTTCACAATTTACAGATTAAAAATTAGAGGGTACCATAAAATCTAAACAGTGATAAGCTAAAAAATGAATAGATAACCTCTCAATGAATATAATATGCCAAAATTTAAAGAGGCAACAATGTGTACTGGGAAACAGTTTCCCATGAGTCTCTTATGTTTTAACAAATCTTTCAAGCAAAGTTAGTATCTTTTTTCTTTGTTCCAAACTGCCTTTTCAAGGATGTTTGTATAGCAAATAGCCTTAGAAAAATAAAGATAGTGTTTCCCACCAGAGTATAAGGCAAGTTTACCTACAGCATTTAACAGAAATAGTATCTGCCCCAGAGTAAAGGGCAGGAATGCTTACTGAGGAGTATAAAATTTTTGGTTCCAAATATAAAGTCAAATTTCCTCTTCTGTAGTGTAACACATTGCATGTATAAGTAGGCACCTGGGTTCACCTGTGGGCTCAGGATAAGGGGGAACTACACATATGAAATAAAAGCGATGGGAATTTAAAATAGAGGAATTTAGCTTTCATTGTTTGTAGATGGTACGACTGCCTATAGTGAAAATCTCAAAGGATGTATAGATAAATGATTAAAGCCAGATGTGTGAAACATAAGATCAATGTCAAAAAATTAGTTATATATTTATATACTAGCAAAAAATCATCCATAGGTAGAGTGACCATGTAATTTATTATCCAAACAGGAGCAATCTGAAGAGTGAAAATGAAAGCACTTATTAATTAATAATAAACAACCTAGATGGACCTCAGGAAATCAAGAGAGATAGAACTTCTATATAAAAGGTGAAACATAGAAGCAGGGAAAGCAGTTAGATTGGTATTAAAATATATAAATAGCTTGGACAAGGTGGCAGAAATGTTGTTGGTGAGAAGTAGTAAGATACTGAAAACACTCTGAAGATGGGGCAAGAGTGTTAGAAACAGACATTTCTCTTTTTATTAAAAAAAGAAGAAGAAGAAGAAGAAAATAAAGTAGAAAGATGCTCAAAGTGTGAAAAGTACCTGTAGCACACATAAAAGTGAAAGATTTTTATCCAAACATATAAAGAACCCTAAATAAATTTAAAGTGATAAAACACAACCAATAAAAGAGAAATAGCAGGTATTATGCAAAAGAAAACATGAAAAAAAAACTTTGAACTTTTAAGATCTACTCTCTTAGCAACTTTTAAATATATTATTAGATTATAATCACTATGTATAGAATAATACTCAGCAATGAAAAGAAACAAACTGCTAATACATTCAACAATATGCATAAATTTAAAAATCATCATATTGAGTAAAATAAACCAAGCAAGCAACAGTACCTGTACATAATTCTATACATATCGAATTCTAGAAAGTATAGACTAACCTGTAGTGATAAGTAATTCAGAGATTATCTGATGAAAGTGCAGGGATTGAAAAAAGGCACAGGAAACTTTTGGAAGATGGTGGAAATGTTTACTATACTGACTGTGGCAATATAAGTTTCACATGGTAATGTAAGTTTCACATGGTTTCATATGTCTTATATTTATCTCAAAACTGGTGAAATTAACAAAAAACAGGTGAAATCATGCAATTTAAACAAGTGTAGCTTATTATACTTCAATTAAATTTCAAAAAGTTATAATAAAATGAAACAAAAAAATAGATTTTTTTTAGAGAAAAAGTGCTGAGAAAATACATTCCCGGTAAACCTGAATTGAAACAAATATAATTGAAAGTTCTTCAGAAAAAAAAAAAAGATTCAAGATGAAAATCTGGTTTTACCAAAGGAAATGAACAGCAGCAGATGTGGTGAACACCCGAATAAATTTTTTAAAATTCCTTAAAAGATCTTGGTTGTTTAAAGTCAAAACTATACTAATGTATTGTCAAGTGTGTAACCATGTGGAAATAAAATGTACATAAGCTGGGAATCAAATAATAGATTCCACTGAATTCATTCAGAATTCTTCTGAAATGAGGCAAGTGAACTGGACCTTTGTATCTCAAATCAACTAGTCATTTCCCCAGGAATTGCTGGTGGTGGGAGGAGGGTGTATAGCTGCGAACAGTCAGCTTGAGGAGCAGTTGCCTGTATAGAGAAAAGGGGGAATTCAGGCAGTATGCCACAGCTCCACTATAATAATATTTTGTTTTTATTTACTGGATTGCAGGTTCAGGGTTATTTCTTATATAACTTTGTTTCATTGTTTCTTTGTATATATCAATATATGCATGCTTTTTTGTATATATTAACAATTTCCAAATTAAATAAAAACTGTTTTAGCAATTCAAAACTTCATACACATCAGAGAAAAATCAGTGTTCACAAAAAGACATGTACACTATCCCCCAGAGTGTGTACAGGGCATTATGTACATGATTTATCACCGAAGATATATATACTGAAAATTAGATACAAAGAATATGAAATAATAGGAGGATTTACACATTCAAGTAGTAGAAGGTATGCAATGCCACAATATATCTTACAAACACAATAATGTATCAGGATTTCTATTCATTACTCAATGTCATTTCTGTGTCACTTATAATTTCACAGGTAACTTTACAAAAATCCTCACCTCCCTGGCTCATAGCAACTTTGAAACTCCCTTTGTTTTGCAGGCCTCCTCAGAGGCTTAGAGGCAAGTGTAAATAATGTGTTTTACTGATTATTGTTTTGAAATCCTATGAAATTCAGAATAAGATTTTCTAAGAAAGATACTTGGTTTAATTAAGGAAAGGTACTGCATATGAAAGTACTGGGAATGAAATATTGGATGTCTGTGTATTCTTGATAAGCATTTTCTTCATCTGTCAAATGAAGGAGGGGGAATCATGCTTTATACTTTGGTAATGGATTTTCTCTCTAACAAACTCAAAGCTTGAACTAAAGGAAAATTGCCACATACCCCTATTTCCATGATATCCATATCTATTTTCCTGTTACTTTATTCTTAAATTACAGATTTGAAAGGTACTCACACTTATTATTTATGCTTTATGCTTGAGGTTATGCTGTGTGATTAAAGAACAAAATTAACCGAAAAACCATATATTTGGCATTCCCCTTTATAAAGCTACTATGAGGTTTCAGGAAAACGATTGAGTTTAAAAATGACAGTTTTAATATTTACATAGTAGCTGTTTGAAGATCATACATATACCAAATAAAAAGCTAATAAGTGATATTAGAGGGATATAGTATCAAATCACTAGATAAAAGTTTTATTTTATGTATTCTTTTAATTAATTTTAGTCAGCTAAGGCAGTAAGAACAAATTTTAAAAATAAATAGTTTATCATATGATTTCACTCACATGTGGAATTTAAGAAACAAAATGAATGAACATTGGGGGAAAAAAGGAGAGAGGCAAACCAGAAAAGTGACTCTTAACTATGGAGAACAAAATGAGGATGTTAGATGGGAAGTGGGTGGAGGGATGGATTAGATGGGTGATGGGTATTAAGGAAGGCACTACTGATGAACACTGGGTATTGTATGTAAGTGATAAATCACTAATTTCTACTCCTGAAACTAAAATTACGCAGTATGCCAACTAAGTGGAATTTAAATAAAAACTTGGGGAATAAAAGTATTTGGTTTATTTTATAAAGAAAATCTCTTTTTTAGAAAATTTTTTCAAGATCTTATTTGCAGAGAGAGAGCGAGTGAGAAAGGATAAGTGGGGGTGGGGAGTTGCAGAGGGAGAGGGAGAATTAGGCTCCCTGCTGAGCTGGGAGCCAGACTTGAGGTTAGATCCCAGGACCCTGGAATCATGACCTGAGCCAAAGGCAGATAGATGCTTAACCTACTGAGCCACCCAGCTACCCCAAAATAGTTGGCTTATTACATAAAAAGCTATTCTATTTTCTTTCAGTAGACAAGTGATTTTTTTTTAATTTCTTCTAGAAATGTGATCTTTATATACATATATGAAGACATATTCTTTCTTCCCATTTTATATTTGGCACTACAAGCAAATAACTCCCAAGACAGTGACTGGGACTCTGAAAGATATGGGAAATACATAGATAGAGAAGAGGAAGTAACGAAACCTGAGAAAGAAAGAAGTGAAGGCATGCTTCTATGGGGCATGAAGCAATTGTTTTATTTTTGTTAAAAATAATATCAAAGCAATATAGATCTTGTGATCTAGAGAAACACATTCCTACTACTACCTCCTCATCTCCAAGGCCATTCCCCTAAAGAAATAACCTGCAAATATTAATATTTCTAGCCTTTATTTCTTCTAATATTTAAACTCTAAAACTATGAAATATCACCAGATGATATCTATTCACTCCATAAAATTAAAAAAATGAGAGTTTAGTACATTTAAACTATCTTGACCTGTTCCTCTTTCCCTTTCACAAGCTTGATTATTATATTACTGCTTTAGTTCTTGTCTTGCAAGGAAAATCTTGCAATTTTCCTTTTTTATTTCTGTATGACTTTCAGCCACTTATCTCTGTTTCAGGTTTTTTTTTTGTTTTTTTTTTTTTTTACCTTACAGTGTAATATATACACATATATGTGTATTTATATATACTTTATATAGAACATATATATGCTTTTATATTCTTTAAAATTTATTGAGAATATGGGACAGATTACGCCTTCATCATAATTTTATAATAAATTAATTTTTTAAGCAAATACCTCCAGAAGTACATAGAAAGTCTCTTACTCCAAACTCAGTTTTGAGAATAACCATAATATGCTTGTGCAATGTCTCTGAATAGCTGATATGTGTATAAACAAATAAATGGATAGTTTATAATATAGTTTTGTGTAGTTAGACTTTTAATTTATTTATGTTTTCCTGATATAATCGAAATAACAGTAAACAATATAGTTGTGAATATATATGTATTTTGCAAATGTATTTTTGGGATAAACTTTTAGGGGCAGAAATGATTAATCAAGCCATATACGCATTTTTTTAGTTTTTAAAGACATTTTTAAATTGCCCTCTAAAATGTGTGCATCAACTTTTAACATCATATCTTATATTCTCAAGTCTTATATGCAATTTATTTACCTCTTAGCTATATGATAAGCAAAATATTTGTGTTTTTTAAATTTTCTGTGTTTTTTATGTGAGAGCAAATACTTTTTTTTCAATTTATTATTATTATTTTTTAATGTATTAGAGTGAGAGAGACAGCAGAAGCAGGGGAGCATCAGGCAGAGGGAGAGGGAAAAGCAGGCTCGCCTTGGAGCAGGGAGCCTGATGCAGGGCTCGATCCCATGACCCTGGGATCATGACCTGAGCCAAAGGCAGGTGCTTAACCAACTGAACCACCCAGGTGCCCTGCAAATATGTTTTCATGTACTGACTGGCATTCTTTTCCTGTGAATTCTTCCCTCATATCACCTGTCTGCATTTGAATCATTTATGTTTATGACTTACATTAATATTTATTTTTATATTTAAGAATTACCTTGTGCGTTACTCTTGGTGCAAATGATTTCCCAGTTTGTTCCACAGTATTTTTGCCATGCAGATTTTTAAAAATTTGTTTGGATCATTTCAGTCTTTCTTCCTAAATATGATTTGAAGCATTTTAGAAATACTTCATAAATTATTTTAATCATCTGCATTCTTTCATACTATTCCAGGGTTTTCATTTATTTATTTTATAATTTTAATTCCATCAAGAAAAATAAGAATAAACTGATTACCAGAGGTGAGGTGGGTGTGGGGATGGGGAGAAGTAGGTTAAGGGGATTCAGGAGTGCATTTGTGATGAGCACTGAGTAATGCATGCATAGAATTGTTGAATCTCTATATTGTACATGTGAAACTAATGTAACACTGTATGTTAACTATACTGAAATTAAAATAAAAACCTAAAAATTAATTCCATCAGAATTTTTAATATATTTTCTTATGTTTCTTTTTAGGATAATTTTCAAATCTATATTCTCTTACTTGACTGTGAAGTTCTTCTAAATGTCAGAATCTTCACAAAGATCTCCATAATATGACTGATGCTGTTTTACTTTATTTTTATGTACTCATCTTTTAGAGCTCTGAGTTCATTGGGACTGTATTTCCCATAGAAGAGTTTTTGTGAATTTTTGTTTGTTTGTTTCTTTGAAGCAAATCTCTTTGTCTATGCCCAGTATTTCTTTACTATGCTAACTGAACCTCCGTTTTCTATTGTTGGACTGCCCTTTCATTATACACTTTTTCACTATGAATCAAGCTGCCCTGTCATCTCTACCCTGAGTTTACTCATATTTGTCTAATGACTTTCTTTTTGCTTATGTTAACGAGTTTTCATTCCATTTAAGAACACTAATACAGAGTTCTCCTTACTTTCACCAACTGCTGTTAAAATACTCATATCAAATCTTAATCTTGAAGTTGGGTTGTCATTTTCCTATCTGGGAAAGCATCACCTAAATGCTTTAAGATACCTCTATTAAAGTGAGTTACTGATTGGAGGGGTAGCTTCCAATTTGTTTTGTTTTGTTTTGTCTTCTAGAAATGACCACTGGAGTCCACTAGATGAACAATTTAAGTTTAGTTGTGCTAATTGCCTTACATTTTCAGTTCACAAAATATAAGTTTGTGGGTCCAATAACTTTCTCATGGGGTTTGGAGATTGGGGCCATTTCAGCAGAAGTAGCTTTAATAATCTCACTCCACACCTCAGAACACTTTCCTCCTAAGCCTCATAGTCCTAGGTGGTAGCAAAGGGAGAAAAAGGAAAAATATCATTGAGCATGAAGCAGTGTAGACACATTCATCTGCTCTAGACTACAACCCACTTTTCACAAAAGTTTCTACCAAAGTTAGGGATTGGTGAATGCTTTTGTATAAAGGCAGGATAATCAGTGACTCTGGAGAGCCCTGCTCCCTTTTGTAAAAAGGACAGAGAAATAGTGTAGTTAGTGGGAGCACCAGAGGAACAAATAGAAAACTGTTAAGTCCTTGCCTCCATTCTGTTTTGTAATTTATAGGTTTTTCCTACGAATCAAATGAACAAGTAAGACTTAAATTATCTTGTATATACTCACAGAGAGGGTTATGTGCTGGGTAAATGAAATCCCAGAAACATTGTGCAAAATGCAAACCAAGACCTGAAAGAAAACAAAGAGAAAAGGCCTCAATTAATGTTCTCATATATGCAGACTAAGCCGTGCAAAAAACTAACAACAATAAATTTGTGAGGGAAATTTGTATATTTGTGTGGCTGCCTCAGAGCTGGAGTTAGTACTGTTTAGATTCATTTCTCATGTTAGAAGGAATTAATGGAGGAGACTAGATGATATTTGATTTTGAGTTTTCATGAACAGAAAATCCATTCATATCTATTTTTAGCATATTAATTTAAAATATTCAATCAAGACACTGGAAGGAAAAAGAAATGGTAATTCTCAGGGAAATAGTTTTAAGATACTGACCTGAAACTGAACCATGAATAGCTAATCTTTAAATCAGATATGCTGAATGCTTAACTATTTTCATCTCCTTTATGTGGTATAACATGTGCTTTGTATTATGTTACAGACCTCAAACTCAAATTTCAGAGAAAACATAAATATTACTACTTTTCTTTTTGAGAGAGCAGTTTATATCCAGCTAGAAGTTTGTTGTCCCAGATAACAATACTTGTCAAATGTTGAAAATATATACTCTCACATACTACTCCAGCTTTAAATGAGAATTGTTTTCATTGCTATATGGATGTACAACTACACTGCTCTACCCTAGAAAACTTTCTCTAGGCTTCTCTATTTTTGAGACAATGAAGTAAACATTTAATGTTTATTGAGCAGGATTTATGAAGCTGTCAGTGAACTGACACATGGCAATAAAACGTATTGTGGCTGGAGTCTAGATAATCTGCAGCTGAATGAATTACACTAATTCTGGGGCTTGCATATTCATGCTATGGAAATAGTTCTTGTAACAGATTTCTTCATTGTCTGCAGGTGCCACAGCGTGGTAAGAAGTAAAGTTAATTGCACTCTAGGACATGTGGGAATTCACACGTCCATAGAGTTGGCTTGTTTGCTGAAAGAGTATTCATGATTTGTGTAAGGAAGGCAGAACACCCATAATTAAATTATCACAATTGCAAACACTTAACTTTTGAAAAGACATTAGAAATAGAAATAGAAATTTCTTACTATCATGTTAATATCAGAATTTTATCTTCTTCTAGGTTCCAAATAACACACACACTTATGTTTCAAGTTTAATGTTACTTGATGGAATGACAATGTTGCCTGTGTCACTCTAGTTAAGCGACATGCATAGCTGCTATACCTCCTAGGAAAATGAGATTACCTTGTTCTTTAACTTAATCAGAAGAGGTGTTCATAGTAACTTATTCATACTAACAAATATATACTTAAATACATTTATACATTTTCAAAATGAAAATCAACCTTGAATGTACTTTGTGTGATACAGAATTCACAGGAACAAAGCAGTTCTTGATTTTATTTTAAATATAAGTTGCAGATATTTTCTGTCAGATAGAATGTCAGTCTCTGAGTGTTACTGGAGAAGACTCATAAACTAATGTTACGGAGATATTCTCTCTATATGATTCTTACAGGGAAAATATTTTAAACTCTAGTTATATAAACAAGACATACAAAAATATTTTGCCAAGTTTTTACCTCTCATAGATTAACTGGCTTACTACAGTATCAAGTAATATTGACTCTTGAAAATAAACTCAAAGCAAAATATATACCATATATTTACAGTGACATGTCACTAAAAATACATATCTAGAACTAATTTTAATTTAATTTTAATTTTTAATATTTCACTGAAGACTGTTTTTTCCAAAATTGCATTTCTTTATTCTAGGTACAGTGAAAAAAATGGACAGAAGTCCTACCCTTTTTGAGAGTTTGAACTCAAATTTATATGCATGACTTACACTTCTATAAGAGAATACTTATTATAATTCAAAGAGCAACTTAGATATTCATTGCTCATTTGGCTTTTATTTTTTTATATTTTATTTATTTATTTGGCAGAGAGGCAGGCAGAGAGAGAGGGGAAAGCAGGCTCCCTGCTGAGCAGAAAGCCCAATGCAGGGCTCCATCTCAGGACCCTGAGATCATGACCAGAGCCAAAGGCAGAAGCTTAACCCACCGAGCCACCCAGGCACCCCTCATTTGGCTCTTATAATACCTTATTTGTTTAAAGCCCCATGATTTCTAAAAGGGTCATAATGTCATTACACATCAATTTTACTTTGTAACTACAAAGCCATATATCTCCTTTGGACATTTTCTAATTTAATACAGGCACTTTAATTTTATCACATTATTTTCATAATTAACTTTTATTGAGTTCAGTTTCATCACGTTACTTAAGGTTGTTTAATTAAAATATTTGTTTGACTCATTGAAACAAATTAGAGATAGGCAATTAAAATGTTCATTTTATTCTGCCACAAATGTACCATAATTAGTGGGTCAGTTATGGGCTGATCAATCTGTTGTTAGGGCCAGTACTATAGAGAGATTTGTTATTTTTGCATTAGCTTCAACTAGATATGGGATATTTGTTTACTTTTTATATCTTTTCATTTGAAAATATGTATCTTAGCTCAACTAGATATGGGATATTTGTTTACTTTTTATATCTTTTCATTTGAAAATATGTATCTTAGCTCCAAGATGAAGCAATGCTTGGATTTATAATTTTATGCTCAATAATCCTATGCTGGTTTTACATTTTTTTTCAAGATTTTATTTATTTATTTGACAGACAGAGATCACAAGTAGGCAAAGAGGCAGGCAGAGAGAGGAAAGCAGGCTCCCCACTGAGCAGAGAGCCTGCAAGACTTAATCCCATGACCTGAGCCAAAGGCAGAGGCTTTTACATTTTTTAATCAATGCCTAAAAATTTACCTCAAACTGGATTATTTAAAAAATTAACAATTAACTATTTTCAATAATTTTATAAATTTTAGTTGTATCCAAATTACTTCACTTGCCATTTTCTACCTAGTTCCTTTCAAAAATTAATTCATCACATCAGAGTTTTAAATTGTGTGTGCAAATACATGAGTGCAAGTGTGTGTGATGGGTTTGATGTTAATTTCTTAATGAAGAATATTTTCCTATCACATGATAAAAGTATTGTGAATTCAGAAGATTCCCAATATTTTCATCTACTTTGCCAACTCAGATGGTGAGTTGTATATCACCATATTCCTTGGGAGAGTCAACATACTTTATATTTAAAATATTCGTCTTACTTGGCTTCTGGGACATACTCCTGAATTTACTTGTTTTGCAATGGTTGTTAATGTCATGCCTTGACAGGAAATCCAATAGCTTGGTGTGAAAATGATAACAGAAATACAGAAATGTGTAAGTGTGTGCTTCTGAGTAACTCCCTTTCTTGTTATGAATTACACCCTGTGCACCACTGTGACTTGCCCCTTGACAGTGCTATAAAATCCAGAGCTCCTGGTTCCTTGTTTCCTCCAACCTGAGAAGTTCCTTATTCTCTGTAGACTGTGCCCTGTTGTTTGCATACATATGTGCCATCATGAGGAATTGGGGCATCACCAATGAGATTCTGCAAGCACTGACTTATATTTTTGTTTTTTATTTCCTCTATACTCAGTGTCTCCTGGTTTGAGAGTAAACTGAAGTGAAAGCAACAGTAAAGTAAAATAAGTAAACAAACAAAACACTCTCAAGTCTGAGTCATCATTCTCCCTGTGAGTTATGTTGGGTTGGCTCTTTTTTCTTTTGCGTATTTTACAGCTTTTTCTCCGGTCACTCTGTTAGAACCCTTTTGTGTAATCTAACTCTCAATATTGGAGTTAGAAAAAGGCACCTAAATAATTCCCAAATGATTTTATCCAACCCAATAACTTTAAATATAATTTATACACTTGTTACTCCCACATTTTAAGTCTAACCCCAACCTTGACCTTGAAATCTAACGTAATATATCCAGTACCATCTTAACATTTCCACTTGTATATTTATTATGTGACTCAAACTGAATATATGTAAAACTCAACTTCTATTCCTTTTTCACTTCAGTGCTGTTTCTCCTTCCATGCTCAACTCAGTAAACAACAATACCATTGACCCAATTGTTCTGGGCAGTTTCCTTAGGGTCACTTGATACTTGTGTTTTTATTCTCACTCCCTGAACCTAAGACTTAGCAAACTGTTCCACTCAATTAACATACACATCTCAACTCTAACCAACACCATAATCACTCCTATACAAGCTACCATCATCTGCATTCTGGTCAACTCTAATATTTCTTAAGTGATCCCATTCTTTACACAACTGAACCCCAAAGTTAATGTTCCATACAGTAGCCAAGATGTCTCTTTAAAAAATATGAAAATCTGATTATATTTCCAAGTACAAAATAATCCAATCATTTTCATTATATTTCATATATTATCCAAATTGACTATTTTGACATATATAAGTTGCCCATATGTTGACTGCTGGTTAAGTTCTTCTTGGCTCACTGCCTTCTCATCACACTGAGCACTTTGCTGATCTTATAACTCATACCAAACACTGTTCCATCACAGGAATTTTGCTTTCATTACTTCATCTTCCTAGAACACACTTGCTCTATATAGCTAGATGTCTAACTCATCCTACTCAACAATTCTTTATTTCAAAGAAATTTCTTTAGTCAAACATTTCTTAATTATACCATCTCAGATAGCACATTCTTATCAGTATCTACCCCTGTGCTCTGCTTCATTTTTCTTCATGGTACAATTCTCTAACTAAAATTATAAATTAATCTTTCACTATCTGTTACTGCTGACACCAATGAAGACTGTGCACAGTAGATATCCAATAAAGTTATTTAATGCATACATATCCCATAAAACATGCATTATTATACTATTTTATAATTACAGAGTAAATTACAGCAATGGTCAGGATCCTGAGATCATGACCATGACCTGACCTGAAGGCAGACGCTTAACCAACTGAGCCACCCAGGCACCCCTAGAAAACATTTTACAACTGGATTAAAAATGGGCAACATACTTGAACAGATGCCTTGCCAAAGAACATATACAGATGAGAAGTAAACATTTGAAAAGATGTTCAAACTCCTTTGTAATTAGGGAAATGAAAATAAAAACAATAGGATACTATTGCACACCTATTAGAAGGGCAAAAATCCACAACACTGATGACACCAAAATCTGGTGAGAATGTGGAGTTACAGGAAGCTCATTTGTTGCTGATAGGAATGCAAAATTTTAAAGTCTATGGAAAACCATTTGGCAGTTTCTTATAAAACTAAACATACTTTCACCATATGATCCAACAATCATATTTATTGGTCTTTATTCAAATGAGTTGATGTTTATGTTTACATAAAAACATGCATGCAGATGTTTATAACATCTTGTTTCTTAATTTCCAAAAGTTAGAAGCAATAAAAATGTCTTTCAGTAGGTCAATGGATAAATAAGGTGTTGTACATATACACAGTGAAAAATTATTTGTTGCTAAAAAGAAATGAGCTATCAAGCTGTGAAAAGAAATAGGACATGAAGTGCATATTGCTGAGTGCAAGATGGCAATCTAAGGCTACATACTGTAGGATTCCAACTACATGGCATTCTGAGGGTGGCAAAACTACAGAGACAGGAAAAAGATCAATGTTTGCCAGGAGCTGGGGGAGGGAGATATAAATAGGCAGAGCACAGAGGTTTTTAGGGCAGTGAAACTATTCTGTGTGATACTATAAAAGTGGATACAGATACGTTTGTCAAAAAATCAAAGAATGTACAACAGAAAGAGTGAACCCTGAGTAAACTATGGACTTCAGGTGATAAGGATGTATTAATGTAAGTTCTTTCATCATAACAAATACACCACTCCATATTGGTATAGGTATATGATGACTCTCTCCACTTTCTACTCAATTTTGCTGTGAACCTGAAACTGCTCTAACAAAAATAAAGTCGACTTGAAAAAATAACCTGAGGGGCACTTGGGTGGGTCAGTCAGTTAAGCATCTGTCTTTGGCTTAGGTCATGACCCAGGATCCTGGGATGGAGCCCAACTTCTGGAGCTCTGCTTCTGGAACACTGAATTAGCAGAGAGCCTGCTTTTCCTTCTGTCTCTGCCCCTCCCCACTGTTTGTGCTCTCTCTCTCTCAAATAAATAAATAAAATCTTAAAAAATAATTTGAAATTGAAGAGAAGTATAGCAAAATTACTTAGTAATTGTAATGCTGTATAAATTATGCATTTTAAGCAAGCAAACAAATATTATTTACTTATATCTTTTCTGTCTGTCTTATAATAATTAAATTAAGAACTGGAACTGGGTTTTCCATATGTTGCAAGGTATTGGCTGAATATCTTCGGAGATCTAGCAGTCTCAGTACTAGAAGTTTTTAGACTTTTTGGAAAGAAGTAAATGTTGTGCAGAAGTGCATGGGAGCAAGAATATGAGAGAAATGGAAATTGAAAGAATATTATGAAATGTGATCCCTGTACTGGACCCTTAGTTAAGAAACAAGAGCTGCAAAGGGAATTTTAAAGAAATAACTATGCTTTATTCAGAAAATCTGTCAGGAATATATGACATATAAGGTACAAATAATGATGTCTTATGGTCTAGATGACAATGTGTGAGATATATATATATATATATATATTATATATATTATATATATATAATATATATATATTTGAGAGATTTTCTTCCAGATTTATTTTAAAATGTAGCATAGAGCAGTTGAAGGGGAAACTAAATGGAAATGATTGGTGTTTGGCACATCTAAGATTTTGCATCTGTGATAACTCTCAGAAAAACATCTTTTTCAGCTCTTTTCTCTGAGAGCACCAGAGAAGTATTAACCAAACACTGAAGAGTTTATGACAATGGAGAGAAAACTGTATACTTTCAATGAAATTTTGTACCAGGAATATACCCAGGGAAATACAGCAGAGGAAGATGGGACTAGACTTATTTATAAACCCAAGTAAGACTCCTGAGAGAATCTCAGAAATGCTGTTCATGGCCATTGAAGGAAGATGGAAGTCTTATATATACATGTGGAAGCAATGAACTAAAAATGTTTTATTTGAGTATATCCTACAACTTTTTTGTTATTTGATTATAGTCAAGTCTAAACAATCTTATATTTAATTCAAAGTTTTTTCATCCCCTAGTTCTGTTCAGTGAACTCAAAGCAGGAAATGAAGTATGGCCTGCTCTTTCCTCCACATATAGGTTTCTTTTCATTTTTTTTTATTTTATATATTTTTAAATATTTATATTTTATTTTCATTTATTTATTTTATATACATATATATGTATAATGTATACATATACATTGGTAATAACTGACTGGTTGCTAATACAGCCAATTCATTCTGTTCTGCTGGGGTACTTTCCTAGATTCAGCAAAGAAAGTCCTGAAACCTGGAAATGCTTCATTCGTGGGTAAACTGAGAGAATTAATCACCCTCTACTGCTAATCTCTAGAGTTGAGGCTCTGATGAGAGTGTTCCCCATAAAGACTTTCTCTTGGGCTATTTTGGCATGTGGTCAGCCTTCTTGCTTCTTTACTTGACCCAGGAAACACACTTTTCTTCTTGCAAAAAAATAAATAAATTTATTTATTAAATAAATTAATTAATGCTGCTTCCTTCATTTCTTTACCTGCTTTTACCCCCTGGTCCCTAAAATTTCTAATTCTATTTTATTACATAGAGAGGGGCATAAAGTTGTGAGCTACTAAACAGACAAGGAATCTGAGAATGGGAGAAGAGAACGCCAATCAGCCCTTTGTGAAAGCATCCACCATGTCTACCAGTGGCCATTTTGGAACCTCTGCCTTCAGCTGACTTTAGGAAAAGATTGATCCATTTCTTCTTCCAAGAAAAAGAGAAAAAATATATATAAAAACTTTACAAATTTGTCACCATTTCCAAAGTTAGTATCAAAACTTAAATTGTTGCAGTTGCTAATACTTCCATGGAAGTATGCTGCCATCATCAACACAGCTGCTAACAATAATATTGTCACCTCTAAAAATATTGTTTAAGAAGGTGCCTCCAGAGAAAGATAGGAAGAAAACTTACTTTCTAGATGTCCCACACACTGGTAAGAATAACTGAGCTAGAACTGTTAATGAATTGGTGGAGGCTAGATGTGGGTTGGTGAAAGAGTCTGAATTTCTTTGGTGGCTTCAAATATTGGTGGTGGTAGTATATACTCATTTGAAGTCTCTTCTCCAGCAACTTCCTAAACTTAAAAAAAGAATTTCTCAGAATCCTGAGGAAGCATAATTTTGATGCAGCCCTGGGGGACGGGAACATTAGCTACTATAAGAAAGGAAGGAAATTCTGATAAGATTCTCCCTTGCTGGGGTGCCTGGCTGGCTCAGTGGGTTAAAACCTCTGCCTTCGGCTCAGGTCATGATCCCAGGTTCCTGGGATCGAGCCCCACATCAAGCTCTCTGCTCAGCGGGAAGCCTGCTTCTCCTCTCTCTCTCTGCGGGCCTTTCTGCCTACTTGTGATCTCTGTCTGTCAAATAAATAAATAAAATCTTAAAAAAAAAAAAGATTCTCCCTTGCTATCTTTCCTTTTGTATTAAGATATCCTTCTCTAGGGACGCCTGGGTGGCTCAGTTGGTTAAGCAGCTGCCTTCAGCTCAGGTCATGATCCCAGTGTCCTGGGATGGAGTCCCACATCGGGCTCCTTGCTCAGCAGGGAGCTTGCTTCTCCCTCTGCCTCTGCCTGCCATTCTGTCTGCCTGTGCTCGCTCTCTCCCCCCTCTCTCTCTCTGATAAATAAATAAAATCTTTAAAAAAAAAAAATCCTTCTCTAAATGTCTAAGTGTAACATAATTTTGAAAAACACTGGAAATTTTAAAACTACCAAAATGATTGATTGTATGCATGTGTTTCCCATATAAAATTTGATGGTACAGGATATTTCTTATACTTGACTATTAAAACACAATATTGAAGAAAATGATGATAGAAATTTATAACAACTTCAAAAGAATGAAACATATAATCCCACTTCAAAAGTTCCATTACAATGTAAAGAAATAAGTACTTAAAAAAAAAAGATTTTATTTATTTGAAAGAGAGAGAGAATGAGCGATGGGGAGAGCAGATGGAGAGAAAGAGTGAGAGGCAGATTCCCTGCTGTGCAGAAGCCTGAAGCAGGGCTCATCCCAGGACCTGGAGAGACCTGAGCTGAAGGCCGACGCTTAACCAACTGAGACATCCAAGCATCCCAGGAAATAACTACTTTTTTTTTTTTTTTCAAATAAACAACATCTAACTTATCCAAAAATATGATGTGTTCTTAAGATATACTGAATTTATTTTTTTATGTTTTTAATAATTTTAGCCTTTAGCACTTTCTTCTTTCCACATTTATCCTTTATTATTACATATCAGAGACATAATGGTGAAAAAATTATGATGAGGAGGACAGAAGTAATAATTAACATGTATTAATTTCTTATTATGTGCTAAGTAGGAATCTACCTGCTTCACATTTTTAATTCCATTCTCACAAAACTCCCTAACCTCAGAACTCTGCTTAATCCTCATTTGGTAGGTAAAGAAACTTGCTTAAAATAAAGGATTTAAATAAAGTATTCTGACTACAAAGTACACACTTTCAAGCACTGACTTTCTTGAATTACTAAGAATAAAATCCAAAAAAGTTTCTAGAATACCTAGACTTAGGTACCTGTTTAATTATTAGGTCTGTTTGACCTGTGATTTTATATTTATGTGTGTGTGTGTGTTTGTGTATAATGATTATATATATACATATATAATCATTATATATGATTTTATATATATAATCATATATAATGATTATATATAACATTATAATTTTATATAATGATTTATATAATGATTATAACTTTTCAGAACCACTAAGAATTAGTGAAGTGATAGATAGGGAAGGTGTTTTATAAGCTAGTAATTAGTATACATATGTGTTTGAACCCATTTATTATATGATAATTTATGATTTGTTCTATTTTGTTTTATTTGGGTTATCAATTCTGGTTGCCTTGACTCCTAGAGAATTATAATAATAATTAAATCTTTTTAAAAAGTAGGTAATTCCAGGAATTTAGTGGAATAGTATTTTATGTTTTAGTATTTTATATTTTAAATAAAAATTATTTTTGGTTTCCTGATTGTTTGTCTGTTAGTTAAATTGATAACCCAGATTTACCTGTTTATTATACTCATTGCTATATTCTGATTAGTTTTAAATCAGAAAAAGAAAAAAAAGAATTCAGACATAATGAAAGGACATTACTTCTTATGTATTTTAATGATTGATTTAAAAAAGGGCACAGTTAAAAATAAGTTAACTCATCCCTATTTATTAAAGATTGAAAGAGAATTAGAGTAATGAGCTCTTTATTATTCATAAGTGCCTTTAGCTATGGTGACAAAAAATTGTATCAATTTAAAATGCAATTATATGTAAACACATTTTCTAATTTGTATTAGTAAGTAAACGGGATTTTGTAATTTATGCAGGTTGGATAGTCCAAAATTTAACTTCTGTTCTGTTTTCATCTCCCTACTACTCAATTTTGTCTGCATCGCATATAACAAAACTTAAAACTATATGGCAATATGCAAGAATTATATAATTGTAGAAATTATAACAATTGTTGTTATTAATTAAGAGAAAGGGAAGGTTATATATAAATATTTGTGAGTGATTCTGCCATAATAATTCTCCCTGTAACTACAAAAAAAAAAAAAAAAAAAAAAAAAAAAGACACCCCAGATACATGGAGAATGGCAAGAGGAAAGGTGACATTTCCTCAGTTGAACCACCAGATCAACCCTGGAATTAACTACTTTCATATTGTTTATTAAATAAGTAATATATTTTCACGCACTTTAAAACACTGTTTCGGTATTTGTTTTCTTCTAGGTGGAAGATTCTCTAACTCATGCTTTCCTTTTCACTTCCTTTATTAATTCTCCACACATAATTATAAATCCCCCCAGAATTCAAGGATAACTGACATATAATGAAGACTAATTGAGGAAAGGAATGATGTGTATGTATGTGTGTGTGTGTACAGGTACTTGCAAAACTATATGAATATTAAAGGAAGCAAATGTGACATACAAAAACATCCAGAGATAGAAAAAAAATTAGACTCAAGAAAAGAACAGATGGATGTAGTTAGTGTTGTTAGGGAGACGTGGGGCAAGGTTACCTTGACAGTACAAAGTATTATAAAGATTTCATACTTGATCCTAAGATCTACTGCGTAGTGGTTGTGATTGCAGAGTCTATGTCATTTTAAGTGATGCATTTGAGTTTTGTTTTGTTTTGTTTTTTTATACTATGTGAGACATAATTAGAGGGTGAGGCAAAAGTAAATGAGAGTAACACAGGTAGTAGACTTCTAGCTGTTCTGGAAAGAGACGAAGGAGTCTTGGGAGAAGAATTCTCAGTGACTATGAGGATGTGAATGTAACAGAGATGGGTATATCAATTTAACTAATGGTTTCCTGATATGAGGAGCTGGGTGTTATTTCCAAAAATAGAAAAAGTAGAGGAAAACACATAGTCCCTTCTTTCCTTCCTCCTTTCTTTCCTCCTTCCCTCCCTCCTTCCTTCTTTCCTTCCTCCCTCTCTCTCTTACTGCCTCTTATCTTATTTTTTCTTCATTAGGGGCTGGTCACAGAAGACTCTCTCTCTCACATGATTCATAACTGAGACATCTTTGTGTCAACCATAGGAGCCAAGGACAGGCTGTCCCAAGATGGCCATTTTGGTATGGGGATTATTTTAAGCTGGGAGCAGTAAAAGACACAGGTACTCAAGAGAAATTTTGCCCTTCTGGAACTTAACTACACAGAAAAAATCTATATTGGAGCATCTTTTCAGAATAAGTATTATTACCAAAGATAAATTTTACCTGAGCAATCCATCTATATGGCAAGGCAAACATTTGTTTACCAAACATCTTTTTCAACTTTCTATGAATTGCATTCTTTCACTTTGAAGTCCCAGACTCCTACTCCTTTCTCCTTAGTTCAGAACAACATATATATCTTGCTTTGCCTCGCTGTTTATGGAATTTCCATGTCTGTGTGGATTCCCTATACATACACTATTAAATTTGATTTTTTCCTATTAATCTGTTTCACGTAAATTGGATTCTTATCCAGGTAGAAGTATCTTTGAGGGGACAGGGATTCTTGCTCCCTGACACTTCCACAAGAAGATGTTAATTATCAGTTGTGTGTAAAGGTATGGGACTATAGAAATAGGTCTGGCATGAAGCTATCAGCATATTATAACACTTAAATCCATAGGAGTGGTTGCCAGTGAATGAAACAACATAACTCAAAAGGACAGAACCTTTAATATATTTTAGAAAAGTCCAAAATGAAGACTGTGTTGAGATGAAAGAGAGGGAAGAGAAACCTAGAAAGGTGTGATGTCACAGAAATCAGCTATTTCAAAGCATTGTGTTCATCTATTGATTGCTTCTGACATTAGGATATGGACAAAAACTGTCCACACAATATAGAAATGTAGTCATGATAACCAACCTGTAAGAACCAATTCAGTAGAGTATTATAGGTAGAATCCAGACTGGAATGGTTTGAGGAGAAACTGAAAAATCATCCATGTCATCCATGTGTGTAAAGTATAGAAAAATATATATAGCATCTTTTCTGTAAGAAAAATTTAAGATAACAGTGATATTCCTAGAATAATTAGAACACTCTAAGATTTGTTTAGGGAATTTATACTTTTCACTTTTTTTGAATATTTTATTTATTTATTCGACTGAGAGAGAAAGCACAAGTGGGGGAGCAGCAGAGGGAAAAGGGGAAGCGGGCTCCCTGCTGAGTAGAGAACCAGATGCAGGGCTGGATCCCACGGCCCCAGGGTCATGAGTGAAAGACAGATGGCCAATCAACTGAGCCACCCAGGCATCCCTGTTTTTCACTTTTATTAAAAGAGAAAAGGCTAGAGAACCTCCTGAGCTGCTGAGCTGACAGTATATTAGGAGAATATGTAGATACAAAAGAAAAGGAGGAACATTCCTCTTATATTTCCTTTGTAGGTTGGAATAGTGGGGTGGGATCCAGAGAACAGATGAGGGATTGACAGGAAGGGAAATATTTCCTCCATTTAAACAGTACATATAAATGAGTACATATGTAGACATGGCTTTTGCTTGTGTGCTTGTTTGTCTAAATTTGGAGACACATTGAGAGAACTCTGATTCTTCAGCGTTATGTAAGCAAGGTCAATCACTAAAAATAAAGAGTTGGAAGGGGTGCAGATATTTTTAAGAATAGAGAATAAAGTTTATAATTGCTATTATAGGAAAGGTGTAGTGAATGTGTTGAGCATGAAACTGACCTTTTTTTCTTATGATGAACTTGGAGAGATACTAATTTATTTTACTTTATGGTTTTCCCCAGTAGAGGTCAGCAGACAGGTACTGATGAACGATATAGAAAAGAAGTAGAAAGAGAAGGAGACAACACCATGCTAAGCATTTTGCCTAATCCATTTAATCCTTCCAACTTTATCAAGCAGGTGCACTTATTATTTCAGTTTTCATAACATATAAGGGAGAAAGAGGCATAGAGACATCAAATAAATTGACAAAACTTTCACAGTGAATAAGTGCTCAAGTCTGACTTGAACCCTGAACTGTCTAATGTAAGAGTCACTTTAACCACTAGGTATTACTGCATTCTATGAAAGTAAACATGTGCCTTGTGAATTTGGAGAAAAACAGTTTTCTTGACCTGAAATAGTGATTAGTTTAAGGAGTATGATGGATGATAGAGTTGAAAGTACAGAAAAGAAACGAATTTGTATAGGTTATTTAAGGTCAAGCTAATGAATTCTTAACTTAAACGTCATTTAGAATTGCTAAAGTCTTCAGGTTGAGATAGGGTAACATATACAAACAAGAGCGTCAGGAAATTTAGAAATAAAAGAGGGTAGAGAGACTAATATGATATGTCTGTTACTGCAGGAATTTGTCCATAACACTGTCCAAAAAGAAATAAACAAATGCTAAGCATAAGATGATATTCAAATGACCAAAGCATAAATGCAGGATTTTTTTTTTTTTTGCCTAACTTCAAAATTAATATTTTATTCATGTCAATTTACCTGACTGCTAAATTCATCCTCTTCACCATCTTTCCCCATGTTGATCTACCCAGTCTCCTATTAGCCAACATCAAGTGGAAAAATGAAGATCTTGGTCCCTCACATTTATTGAGCTCTGTGGCTTTTCTGGCAAGTGTGCTCACCCACACTATCCCCTTCATTCTCTGTGCTCCAGTGTGAGCTACAGTATTTTTTGTTACCCTCCCCCCTTGTCCCAGTTGATTGGTCCAGAGATCTGCATCGATCTAGCCTGGGGTAATGAATCATCCCCTAAGAATGTTGAGTTCCTTGACAACAACAACATTAAAACCCCAAGGAGAATAAACCTTACTTACACAGAAAAATTCCAAACAGGGACACAGAGATCCTGGGGACGTTTAGTCTTAATCCTAGTCCTTTCTGCATCTGCTACATTTCTGCCTCTCACCTTGTTTACCCATTTACCTGTTGAGCCCTCTGAGAATTTTGTCTGTCAATGTATGGCCCATTTGTCTGATGTTAGTCAGATTTCTGCCACTTGAAACAAAATTAATGTAAACACCTCATCAGTATTGGGCAGGGTGTAAAGAGTTAATTAAAAAGTATGTAATGTTGGTTTGGGGACAAATAATTCTAAAGTAATAAAGGTAATAATAAAGATAAAGTAATAAAGTAATAAAATGCATTTATTTACTCTGTAAAAATATATTCTTAATGTGATAGTTAAAATTTTGACTTTTAGCCTACTTGAAAACACCCCAGGTTGTAAAATACTAATGTTACAAAATAAGTGGAGCTCATCTCTAATGAGTGGATGTCAATAGATTAGCATATTAAGTATGGGATGACAGCATGATGGCAACAAACATCTGTAAAATTTATCTTTTCATCTACATTAATTTGCTAAATGACTGTCATGCAAATAGCCCCAAACCATAAATAAAAAAGGCATTGTGGAATCATTAGTAAATTAAACCTTGGTTACCTGATTAAAAATCAAAAAGGAAATTAAGTGTGTTGATGCATAACCTACAGTACTAAAATGTAATGAGGAGGTATAGGTTAGTGGAAATCAAAGTACTTTTGTGTCCAAAGAGGATTTCAAAGAATGACTTCATGCTGGTTTTAGTGGTTATTGTTTGCTATTTAAAAAGAGATTGATGTGTATCACTCTGTTGTAAAAAATGTTTCACATGCTGTGGCAGAGTAGTTACCTTTGAATTTCTGCCTATGGATATGAATCTGTTTATTGAGATTGTTGCACTGTATTGAGTTTATACAAGCCCCATCGTTACTGCAACTATATTGCTATGAAGCTGATGTCCAAAATCGAGAAAAAAAGACTAAAAAATAAAGAAAATTGGCTAGATAAAAGGATGTGGCTCTATTTCTATGCACCACACATGCTAGTCAATCTTTAAAGAAATAAACCACATATGGATTAAAAAGTTTGAGAATCTTGCTTCACTTTCAACCAGTGATTGTTGTTAAAGTGTAGTTGTGTTCATATATTCTGTTAAAAGGAAGCTCAATTAAGGCAAACATTTTATTATTTGGGATGGAATTTAGTGCTTAATTGACTTGTTCATTAAATTTACAACCTTTAAAATTATTTTGGATTTGTGAAGAAAGTGCAAAATATTAAATACAAAAATCCAGGATCCCTTATTATCCCATGTTGAGTCTTAGGATAAATAGAATGCATATGGTGTACGGCAATAACAATATTAATAACAAACATTAGTCCCAGTGTGGACACTGTCTTAAACTCACTGAAATTATTCTTCCATTCAATCTCCCAGAAATCATATGAAGGAAATATGAGTTTCTCATTTTACACAGAAGAAACCACTTTAAAAAAATATTGCTTATTCATGTAATTGACAGAGAGAGAGAGACAGCAAGAAAGAGAACAAAGCAGGGGGAGTGTGAGAGAGAGAGAAGCAGAGCAGGAAGCTCCATGCTGGGCTGGATCCAAGGACCCTGGGAACATGACCCAAGCTGAATGCAGGTGCTGGGGTCCATTAGCAGAGGAACGAGACTGAGACAAAGTGAAAGTTATGCAAAGCCTTATTCTATACCAAGCATTAGAAATCAGACTGACCGGCCAAGGGAATGAGACTGAGACAAAGTGAAAGTTATGTAGAGCTTCATTCTATGCCAAGCATTTGAAGTCAGACTGACTGGCCAGGGCCACCTCTGAAGAGAGCGAAGCCCTCCCAATCTCACAGGCTGGTTTTATAGGGCATAACCGCAGACCCAAGGTACGTGGCTTCTATTGTTAAGGTGTTTACTTCCAGAATCGATACCCAAAACCATACCAGGAACCACTGGGGCATATATACCCGGAATGAAATCCGTGCATGTAAACAACAATATGGCTACCTAGACAATATGGAGTTGCTCTGGCTAAGCAGGCCCTAATAGTTGAAAAGGTTTTAACATCAAATTGGCCCTAACATTCCCCCCTTTCCTTTGGAGATTAGTCAAATCTTTGACTCTTCAGCCAGTTCTTGAGGGTGAAAACAGGCTGTCCTGAGGTGTCGTTAACCTTGAGTGTTGTTCCATCTGCTGTTTTTCTGATTTTTTATTGGGCTGATTTAGGCCGATGAGGTGTCCCCTGGCTGCTGCTGACTAGGAACAGGGTTAAAAGTGACCAAGTTATGAAACCCTTTTGAGTCTTAGTTTTAGTACAGTTAGTGGGGTCCACCGGCAGTGGCTCCCATTTCTGGGGGGTGTCCTTGTTTTCACCTCGTTTGACGTGACATGCATGAATCCAGGCTCTGATGCCTTCTGCTTTTACTGCCATGGGGGTGGTCAGGATGACAGTGAAATGACAGTGAATGGTCCCTTTCAGCAAGGCTCCATGTTTTCCATTCGGTGGCAATGTATCCAAACCAAGTCTCCGGGTTGGTAAGGATGCGGTTTTATTTCCTTCTCTGTCTCAGTGTAGGCAGCTCGGATCCCTGAGTGGGCTCTTTTTAAGACAGACTGTAGTGCCTGCAGTGAATGGAGTACAGACTGATCAGTCATTTCCGTTAGGGCAACCTCTTGTTGTTAGGGGTTGTGAAGGGGGTTTCCCGAGCATTGCTTTAAATGGGGTAACCTTATTTAAGTAGGGTGTATATCGCACCCAAAGGAAGGCAAAGGGAAGAAGGTCCACCCCTCCATTGCCAGTCTCCAGAATTAACTTTCTCAAGGTCTCTTTAAGAATCTGGTTCATTTTTTACTTGTCTGGAGTTCTAGGGCTAGTAGGCTCAGTGTAGTTTTCAATTAGTGCCCACGGCCATGGCCAATGCCTGTGAGACTGAACTCACAAATGCAGGACTGTTGTTTGACCCAATTATGAGAGGCAACCCAAACCTAGGAATTACTTATTTATTTTTTTCTAGTAGCTTTTTGGCTATTATTCCTGCCATCTTATGTTTGGCAGAAAAAGTCTCTACCCAGCCTGAAAAGGTATCCACAAAAACTAACATATTTGTGTTCATATTTTCCTGGTTTCATCTCTGTAACATCCATTTTCCAATATATTCCTGGTTCTCTTTTCCCTCTTCCCATTCTAGTTTCTCCTGCATTGACCACCTGACATTGAGCACATCTACCAAACATATCCTGAGCCATACACCCCAATTTAGAAACCTGGAATTGTTTGCCCATAAGCTCCTTAAGCTTGCGTGTCTCCAAATGAGTGCCCTGATGTATTTGGCTTACTAATTTTTTTCCTAGTCTTCGAGGAAGAATTGACTTTCCTGTTCTAGTCTTAGTCCAATCCCCTTCATAGTCTAATTTAGTTCATTTCTATAAATATATTTGTATCCTTGACCAGGAGGCCCATGGCAGCAATTATGTGGAGGCAAGGGGGGAACCCAGCCACTACTGGATCTAGTTTTTTGCTAAGATAGGCTACTGGCCTTTGCCAAGGTCCCAGAGTCTGAGTTAAAACTCCTTTGACCATTCCTGCCTTTCATCCACATACAAGTGGAAGGGCTTGGTAGCATCTGGAATGGCCAATGCTGAGGCACTCCATAAGGCTGTTTGTAATTCCCAAAATGCTCTTTCTGTCTCGGATGTTCACTTTACCATAGTGAGTTCTCCCTTAGTCAGTTCGTAGAGAGGTCAGACACTCTCCACAAACTGCGGTATCCACAGCCTACAGTGGTCTACTGTCCCAAGAAACTCCCTCACTTGTCAGGGCGTGGTGGAGCTGGGGTACTGGGTGATCACCTGTTTTCTGGACTCAGACAGTGAACACACTCCTTCATGGAGATCAAAGCTAAAATAAGTCGAGTGGCTCTGACAAAGCTGTGCTTTCATTGCTAACACCTGATAATCTTTCTTCTGCAGAGTCTATAAGAGAGCTTTCATCTGCTGCAAGCATGACTCATAGTCCTCAGCGGCTATCTCTGCTATTCCCGCTAGCTCAGATTCTTCCTTCAAATCTTTAATTTTCTGAAGTTCCCTCCTTATATCTGGGGCTGACTGACTGGCAAAGGCAGTCAAACGAGCTGTTGTACAATTTGTCTGAAGTTTACCTCAAGTTGTTGAGTTTAGGTAAGCAAACATTTAAAGAGAACAAAAGCTAGAACTTAGTATCCACAAAGGTGTGTTACTGAAACATAATTTTTCTCTTTAGAATAACCCTTATTTCCAGAGATAGCCAAATCAGGACTAATTTATTTGAAAAAACAAGTCCAGATTTAACAAACGTTGCCTAATTATTTACATAAGCTCATCAAGAACAGTGAATGATCATATAGATCTTTTAGAATCTGCTTTGCTGGAAATTCTTATAAGTAATCTCTCTGTTGAACTTGTAATAGCCTCTCCAGGCCAGAAGTCAAGCCATATACTTGTCATCAGACATGCCTGCAATACCAGTCAATTTGGGCGAATTTCTCTTCCTGAGGTCTCTAAGTATCCTGAGGTCCCTGCACCTGCCAGGAAGTGATACATTCTTTACTCACCTGGTGGGGCTGCTGGGAACTCTGTAAGCAAGGTATCAGGCCAACAGTTTCAAGGGGCTTTATGGCTCCAGGTTTTATAAAGTCAAGTTTAGTTCCTTTAAGCTGTCTGGTCATATCTGAGTCTTTTTCAAATATGACATTCCAATCTAAGCCTTGGTAAAATAACCAGTGTTTCCAATGGTGTCTGTTATAAGGAGAATAGATTCTTATTGAACTTATGCAAATGACTTATTGCCATGGAAGAAAGAATACTTGTTGAGACCTTTGAGTTTCAGAGGGTTTAGATAGAGAGAAAAGTTGAATTCTTTGATTTGTCTATAAATAAATACTTTTATATTTCTGTAAGTCACAGACATCTTAAGAAAAGAGTTTCCTTAGTCTGGAAGAGTAAACATTAGAGAAACAGCAATGTTTAAAATGACAAATATTAAGAGACATAACATTACAATCTTTCAGTCCATCTAGTCCCATGTTACTAATTCTGGTTTAGTTCAAGTGCAGCTCTTACTTCTGGAAATTTTCAGTTCCAAGACCTGTATTTGTTCTGAAAGTCCTCTATATGAATCTCCTTTAAGGCAGAATTCATTTTACAAGATAATTAGAACAATTACAAATAACAAAAACTCAGAATAGATATGGCTTTACAATTTAACTGGTAAGAAAATCAGGTTACTTCTGTGACATATAACATTTCAAATAATCACAATATCAAGTGATGACCTCATCAAAAGGTTAAACTTTAGGAAATGCATAGAATCTCTGTAATAGTTATAGTATTTACCCAAATGTAACCCAACGTTTATCATTGGTTTAGCAGTACTTCCTGAGTAATTAGCATACCAAGGAAAAGCCTTATGAGCCAAAGAGATCTCATTTACAATTTAAATCTTGTTGGCAATTGTTAAAATCTAAGATTTAAAGCACATGCTTAAATAGGATTATACATGTTTAAGATCTGATAAAACAAAATATAGAAACTGGTTTTTCTGGGCAGACAAAGAGAAAACCATTTATATTCTTTTTTTTAACAGCAGATCAATTAATCTAAGAAAACTGTCTTTTTGAACAGAGAGAAAGCAGATTTTTTTATACCAATGTCCTTTTAGTTTACATAATAGTCAACATCTACTTGAGTGGATCACCAATATAGATTTGCCATTACACAGAGCTTTAGTTTTCCTTCCTTAAATACTATGCCTCATTTGAACAGAAGCATTATACAGAAAAGATCTATTAGGTTTTTTCCCCCTTTTTGTGAATAAACCCACCAAAACTGATCTAATATGGTCAAATATTCAACATATTTCATTGTTTCCTTTCAAACCTATAAACCAAGGCAAATAAAAGTCACTTTCCCCAAATCTTCTACAACTTACTACATACCCTCAAGGTTAGCTTTTACTATCTCCTTTTATGTTCTGGTGCAACCAGACATTTTTACTTTAAGACAAACTATTCACTCTTTTAGGCCCTCTTTTTTGTGTGTACAGTTTTTGTTGTTTTTTTTCTTTTTAACTTACTATCAGTCAACTGCCTTTCCTCTGTTTTTTTTTTTTTAAGACATTAAAACTTTTTTAAAAATTTTTTTAATATTTTATTTTTCGTAAACATATAATATATTTTTATCCCCAGGGGTACAGGTCTGTGAATCGCCAGGTTTACACACTTCACAGCACTCACCAAAGCACATACCCTCCCCAATGTCCATAACCCCACCTCCCTTTTCTCAACCCCCCTCCCCCCAGCAACCCTCAGTTTGTTTTGTGAGATTAAGAGTCAATTATGGTTTGTCTCCCTCCCAATCCCATCTTGTTTCATTTATTCTTCTCCTACCCACTTAACCCTTCATGTTGCATCACCACTTCCTCATATCAGGGAGATCATATGACAGTTATCTTTCTCCGCTTGACTTATTTCGCTAAGCATGATACCCTGTAGTTGTCGCAAATGGCAAGATTTCATTTCTTTTGATGGCTGCATAGTATTCCATTGTGTATATATACCACTTCTTCTTTATCCAGTAATCTGTTGATGGCCATCTAGGTTCTTTCCATAGTTTGGCTATTGTGGACATTGCTGCTATAAACATTCGGGTGCATGTGCCCCTTCGGATCACTATGTTTGTATCTTTAGGGTAAATACCCAGTAGTGCAATTGCTGGGTCATAGGGCAGTTCTATTTTCAACATTTTGAGGAACCTCCATGCTTTTTTCCAGAGTGGTGGCACCAGCTTGCATTCCCACCAACAGTGTAGGAGGGTTCCCCTTTCTCCGCATCCTCGCCAGCATCTGTCATTTCCTGACTTGTTGATTTTAGCCATTCTGACTGGTGTGAGGTGATATCTCATTATGGTTTTGATTTGTATTTCCCTGATGCCGAGTGGTATGGAGCACTTTTTCATGTGTTTGTTGGCCATCTGGATGTCTTCTTTGCAGAAAAGTCTGTTCATGTCCTCTGCCCATTTCTTGATTGGATTATTTGTTCTTTGGGTGTTGAGTTTGCTAAGTTCTTTATAGATTCTGGACACTAGTCCTTTATCTGATATGTCATTTGCAAATATCTTCTCCCATTCTGTCAGCTGTCTTTTGATTTTGTTAACTGTTACCTTTGCTGTGCAAAAGCTTTTGATCTTGATGAAATCCCAATAGTTCATTTTTGCCCTTGCTTCCCTTGCCTTTGGCGATGTTCCTAGGAAGATGTTGCTGTGGCTGAGGTCGAAGAGGCTGCTGCCTGTGTTCTCCTCAAGGATTTTGATGGATTCCTTTCGCACATTGAGGTCCTTCATCCATTTTGAGTCTATTTTTGTGTGTGGTGTAAGGAAATGGTCCTTTCATTTTTCTGTATGTGGCTGTCCAATTTTCCCAACACCATTTATTGAAGAGGCTATCTTTTTTTCATTGGACATTCTTTCCTGCTTTGTCGAAGATTAGTTGACCATAGAGTTGAGGGTCTCTTTCTGGGCTCTCTATTCTGTCCCATTGTTCTATGTGTCTGTTTTTGTGCCAGTACCATGCTGTCTTGATGATGACAGCTTTGTAATAGAGCTTGAAGTCCGGAATTGTGATGCCACCAACTTTGGCTTTCCTTTTCAATATCCCTTTGGCTATTCAAGGTCTTTTCTGGTTCCATATAAATTTTAGAATTATTTGTTCCATTTCTTTGAAAAAGATGGATGGTACTTTGATAGGAATTGCATTAAATGTGTAGATTTCTTTAGGTAGCATAGACATTTTCACAATATTTATTCTTCCAATCCAGGAGCATGGAACATTTTTCCATTTCTTTGTGTCTTCCTCAATTTCTTTCATGAGTACTTTATAGTTTTCTGAGTATAGATTCTTAGACTCGTTGGTTAGGTTTATTCCTAGGTATCTTACGGTTTGGGGTGCAATTGTAAATGGGATTGACTCCTTAATTTCTCTTTCTTCTGTCTTATTGTTGGTGTAGAGAAATGCAACTGATTTCTGTGCATTGATTTTATATCCTGACACTTTACTGAATTCCTGTACAAGTTCTAGCAGTTTTGGAGTGGAGTCTTTTGGGTTTTCCACATAGACAACATTAAAACTTTTAATAAAAACCTTACGGTGTTTTTTTTTTTTTTTTTTTTTTTTTTTGGCAGTCCATCCTGACCATACCTATTTTTTTTTTTTTTTGGAAGATTTCCCTTCACAAACCTTCTACAACTTTCTTTTGCATCCAGATTTTGTCCTAAGCCATTTCCTTTCAAACAAACATCTCATTACCTTTTTCTTTAACAAAATGTATTCCAATTCCTTATCTTTCTTATGTATCTCCTACTTTTTTACAGATAGTGTTATTTCCCTTACTTCCATCAGTGTTAGTTACAGTTAGCAGAATTTTCTATTCTTAGAAACACTTCAGTATCTAGTGATGCTAAAGTATTAACCAACTGTGAACAGTAACAATGGAATTGCAGTAAGAAGTCAAAAGCACAAACATACATCTAGTACTCAATGCTTTAGCCTTTTATCTCATTTGGTTAAGACCTAGATGTTCATGATTTAATTCCATTTGTCATCCAACCAAAACTTTAAACTTTCAGGTTACCAAAGACTTTGGAAGCTATTTTAACAATTAACCATTAAAACTTTGAGACAGACAATTAACCATCAATTTAGTTATTTCTTTGCTAACAGATTTTAACAAATAACATGAGCTTATTTGACCTTCAGTAAACTTTGATTGAAGTTTCACATTTACTGCTCTAATTTTAAAGACATGCCTATCTTAATTAAACCAACAAATTTAACTTAGTTTAAATATTGATTTACGTTTTACCTGGACCCACTCCACTTTTAATGTTTACTGAGACACAGGGGGGAAGTTAATTGGTGCAGTGGTGGGTGTTAAGTCCAGGGGCTGCTCTTCTTGCTCCTTGATGGTGAAGAGGGAAGGAGCCATGGTGCAGAAAGCACCAAGGCCGTTATGCAGGCCACCTCAAGTTGGTACAAAAACAAAAGGGAGAGACAGAAGAACAAAGTGCTGCCAGAAGGCAGAGAAAGGATCCCCAGTTTTAGAGAGTTTCCCTGGGTAAAAACTTGTCATCTGACTGGGTGGCTTTACCTTGAAAATCCTTGAAATGCTGGAGAAAAAGACTTAGGGGTGTCATAGGCCCCTTACTCCCTGCTTGCCCCATTTCTTCAATCATAACAAACAACACGACAGACAACAAAAAGACAAGACAAAGACAACCGCAGACCCAGCAGTCCTTCCTCAACCAGATATCAAGTCTAAGGGTGTGCAAGATATAATCCCAACTAAAAAAACACAACCTGCCGCTGGTGGGGATTTTCTCGGTCCCCTGACCACTTATGGAGACTCGAACCCCCAGCAGGTCCCCTGACTGCCTAGGGGTACTCGAACCCCCTGGCAATCTCCCAATGGAGGGATGGGGCATCCCTGCATCCACTCCAGCCCTGGGGAGCAATGCTGCATCCAGGTTCTCCCCAGTGGGCTATAACCTAGCACTCCACAACCAGAGAGACAAGATCCTGAAGAATAAAATCTCGAGATCATACCTCTGGAGGCTTTTCCCAGAAATTCTGATGCTGACTCAGTTCTCATCATTTGATCCCAGATGAGCCCCCAGAATATTGGGGTCCATTATTAAAGGAATGAGACTGAGACAAAGTGAAAGTTATGTAGAGCTTTATTCTATGCCAAGCATTTGAAGTCAGACTGACTGGCCAGGGCCGCCTCCGAAGAGAGCAACCCCCTCCCGATCTCACAGGCTGGTTTTATAGGGCATAACTGCAGACCCAAGGTACGTGGCTTCTATTGTTAAGGCGTTTACTCCCAGAATCGATACCCAAAACCATACCAGGAACTACTGGGGCATATATTCCCAGAATGAAATCCGTGGATGTAAACAACAATATGGCTACCTAGACAATATGGAGTTGCTCTGGCTAAGCAGGCCCTAATAGTTAAACAGGTTTTAACATCAAATTGGCCCTAACAGCAGACTCAGTGACTGAGCCACCCAGGTGCCCAAGAAACTGTATTTTGAGAGTGTAAGTTTGCTGAGATTACAAAGAAAACATGTTTAGACTTGCCTTAGATCCAACTCCAATGAGAACACTTTTAACCACTCTATAAAATTACTTTGAAGTAGACACCTATTTTACTAATTCCTTGTTTCTTTCCAACCCCAAATTCCCTATACTCAACACACTATGCCTTTCTAATTCACTGAAGCTGTCATTAATCTCACATATATATACTTTGATTCATGCTTTCTCTTTTCTGACAAACACTTGCCCTTACTATATTAAGGCTCATGCTCTTTCATTCTAAGATGCTCTACAGGTGATATTTTCTTCTGTGTTTTCAGAAAAGAAAACAAATCAGCTGAACTCAGTGATCTCTCCTGAGTAAGATGGTAATGACCCCCCACCCCCATTACACCCCTATTACATGTCACATTTCCTTACATTCATTTAATTATGTATCAGCCTGCTCATAGATGGCAAGATCCTGGATGCACAGAGGTAAGACCTTTTCATCTGGTGTCCCCAGTAAATGTATTCTACCCACACACTGCACATTCTCAATAATATTTTTGTGAATAAACAGATGAATGATCTTGATTATATCTACTATTATTTATGATCAGCAGATAATATCTTTGTTGCATTGCTAGAAATTATGACAAAAATCTTTTCCTGTATCTTAAAGAAGCTCATATGGACTTGTTATTGGCTTTCTCAAATATAAATAGATCATGTAATCTATTTTACTTAAGACTTTGGGAAGTTTTCTAATCCTTGATTTTTTATTTTATAGC
Source organism: Mustela putorius furo (assembly GCF_011764305.1). Taxonomy (NCBI): domain Eukaryota; kingdom Metazoa; phylum Chordata; class Mammalia; order Carnivora; family Mustelidae; genus Mustela; species Mustela putorius. The sequence goes on along the minus strand of NW_025421467.1, from coordinate 11,607,087 downwards.
TATCAATATTGTATCTTTCATAGAACTATATAATTCATTTTCATAGAAATCAATCCCCTATAATTATATTCTAAGTTGAGTCACATTTTGTTTGATGTCTGTCTTTCCTCAAATTCTACATATTCCATAAGAACTCAATGATTTGATGAAATTTTGTCTCTAGAAACTATCACAGATTATAGCACAGAAGTGAAATTTAGCACAAATGAATAAATTGTTGTCATAATTCTGAGTATGAAAAAAATCAATTATTTTGGCACAAAGTCTTACAAAAATATGTGTTGACTAGAATCTCTAAATGATACATGTGAGATTAAATGATGTCTAAGTTCTAAAAATACTTTTAAACAATGAAACTTTTTGGATTTAGGCAAAAATAAACTCACATTATAAGTGCTTCTATAATAAATTTTATATTTTATTACAATTCTAGTATAATTGGTGCAAGCATCTCCAATAGCAACTTCCTCAAAATACATATTAAATGACCTTGTCTTCTGAAGATTAACTGAATTATAAAACTAGGGGTATAATTATACTCTAGGATAATCCAGTGGTATGAAACCTAGCTGTACCTGGTAATGCTGATTATTGCCAGAAAACAAAGTATTTTCAAAATGTCCTGGAGTGCTTAAATGAAAACTGAACCACTTAAAAGACATTTCATTGGCCAAATGGGGAAAATATGAACACTGTTATAAGAATAAAAATTATAACTAACTGTCATAAAATAACTGTATTAAACCATGTCTTTAATTATATTTGCAAAAAGAAAATTTACTAGTAAATTATAGAACGAGGTATAAAAAGATACCAGTAACACAGAAAAAAAGGTAGATTTTACATGTGGTTGATTTTTAAATTAAATTCTGTTTAGAAGATATCAACATATATGTGTATTCTCTGAATATTCTCTTAAGTAAATATTGGATTATACAACATGTATTTATAGTATATTCTGTTGTTAGCAGGGAATGGGGAGTGAAAAGTGGAAACTATAAATATCTCCAATAGTTCTAAAAACATTAGAAATAGAATTAATAGTGGTTACACCTCAGATCATGTACAAAGGTACTCTAATAACATATTGCAAGGTAAGTGATTAGCTAAATGTCCTGAGACAAATGCTGAAGATATAGGTTCCATCTATCTATTTCTAACAACAACAACAATAACAAAACTTCTAGCTTTCACTGCTTATTATATAAGGTAATTCAAAAGGTATACGGAAGGCTCCTTTAAGGCTCCTTTAATGCATCTAGATGAGGTCAATACTTAGTAACAGCTGCACAATGGAAACTGATATTTGAGAACACATTATGCAGGTTTCAGAGTGTAGGGATAAGGAGTCCAAAGAGGACAATACAGCAGTAGAAAAAATGAGGGGGGATGGGCAAAATGGTGAAAGGAGTGGGAAATACAGGTTTCTAGTTATGAAATAAATAAATCATGAGAATAAAAAGTACAGCATCAGGAATATAGTCAATGATATTGCAAAGTGTCCTATGGTGACAGACAGTAGCTACCCTTGTGGGGGATCATAGCATAATATATAGAGATGGTGAATTACTATATCTGTACCTGAAACTAACGTAACATTGTGTGTCTACTATACTTAAATAAAAAAAAAAATCAGAAGGCAAAAAGATAGATGTAACTAAACTTTGTGTTATGTTTGGGACAAAAACAAGCTTAAGGAGAGATCAGAAAATTGTTGAAGAATTATTTGATAGGTTTCTTTATGGAGAGAAAGGCCAAATGTTGTGTTGTTTCAGTGTAGATGGGTTTTTAAGTTCAAATCATTTATTTCCAACTGCCATGGAAATAGACTGTTGCCTGAAAATTTAGGTTATCTAACTGTGAGACCCTTCTCTGTCTCTGTTAGATAAATCTACTCCATCAGCTCCTTCCTTACTCAGACTCCTTTTGTGGCAAATAAGGGACATAATATTTATATCTCAGGGTCTACCTCTGTTTTAAAAGAGTATTTTCCCATTAGTTTTTCTTTGAGTTTTGCTCTCTCTCTCTCAGATGTCCCTTTATTCTTCTCTCCACCTCAATATGCATTCACTTCTGCCCAAGCTCAGTCATTTATGGTATTCTTTACCAATTTGGGGATCTACAGGTCGAATTTACCTTGGTTTGTAGTTATCTTAGTTTGACTAGATGTAAACCAGGCAAGGAGATGAAAATAGACAGATAATATATAATTGGTTATTTAAAAACTGTTAATTTCTTTAGAACAGACAATATCTGGTATATTTAGCCACATTCAACTAGAAATAATAACATAACTTTTTAATCCTAGTTCTTTCTCACAGAATGACAGACATTGCTAAAATTTTTTGCATTTACCCATTATACAGTCATTTATTGCTCAGATATTTATTTGTGCTGTCAATGGAAATAAGGAATATTTTGGAAAACATTGTGCAGCCTGTAATATAAGGATGCAGTAAAAGCTTCACTGATGCTTAAGCATATATAAGGTTAGGCACTGTGCATTCTGTATGTCAAATTTTATACAGAACTAAGTTTCTAACAACATTCTTCATTTATTAGGGGCAATGTCTTATTTATTTACCTTTCTTTTTTAAATTAGGTTTGGGCACTTAAAAAGCAATTTAAAATTGTGATGGAAATATCTGTGTCTCAGTAACCAAACTGTCCCAAACAAATTGTTTATATAGTAAGTAATCCTATTGTATTCAATCATCTCTACATATTATGCTGTTGTCAAAAAATGATGACAAATATAAGCAATCAAACATGGTAAATTTGTTTTCATTAGAAAGCTTTTCAATAGTAATTCTGTTTTGCTTCCTAATCTTCTTATATGTAACCTCTAGGAACTGCCAGAAGATGAGAGGCAAACAGATTGCCTGACTGCTTCTTATTTCCTCCCCTGAGATTTTTCTGCTGCTTCCAGCAAGCTTAAAATAATCTCTACATAAACAAATCCATTCTTTTGTCTTTCTTAGTCTTATCTGTCAAGTCCATTTCAAGAGTGTGGGTATGAACGAAATAATGATATGGATTGAGAGATTCACTAAGTCTTATACAAGACTTGAATATTAATGTGTCAAATGCCTGGTTTTTGTGGCGGGAAATCATAGGAGAGGGTCATATTGATATTTCTTATGGTGATACTAGATGTTATATTAGTTTCAGTAAACGAAATAAATGAGATAAGATAGAACAGATTTAATGTGAAATATATCAAATTTAGTACTATAAAGTACCTGATAGCATTTTTAAATATTTATGGTGTTAAAAAGTTTAGCCATATATATTTTATTCCCACAAATTATCCTGGGACAAAGTTAAGCAAGAAGATCAGAAATATCTTTAATATATACAGATCAGAGCAGTGTATACAAGGCCCAGAGACCTGAGTTGGACAACGTCCAGAGCAGTAAGCTTCCAAAGTTTAACATGTACACATGCACATTTTCTAACAGTAAAGCATACACATGTATTCAGCTAACTTGGAGATAGATATATATATATAAATATCTATATATAGATATATATAGATATAAAACAGCCAAGCCCTTGAAACAAATCAAAGGTTCATCAGGAGTAAAATGAATAAATGTAATATGAAATATTCACACAGTGTATTACTATACTTCAATAAAATAAAATGAACTCCTACTAAATGCAACAAGGATTATTAATTACACAGAAATGTGCTGAATGAAAGAAGCCAGAAACAAAGGAATACATACCATGTGGTTTCACGGCATGAGTTTAAAAAAGAGACAAAACATCAATAACGATGTTATTGATTAGGAAGAATCAGAGGGAGATTGCTGTGGTGCTGTGGTTATTTTTAATCTCAATTTTAATTTTGAAAGTTAACCTATTTCTTCACTTAAAATGTCTGACTTTATTTTTCACTTACATTTTAAATATGTGGAAGAGGAGTTTCTAAATGCATTTTTAGTATTAATTATTTTAAATGTGTTATGTTCTCAGAGAGATGACATGAAAGTTCCCATCATAAACAGAGCTCGTAAGTTGGTTGGGGTGTTAAATCTTTTTTTTTTTAAACCACAAACTATTAATTCCATAATACAGAATTTGTTTTGAAATAAGAAATAACATTTTATGGAAATACAGGGGGAAAATCAGTTAATTCCAAAGAGGGATCAAGAAAATGTCCATGGAGTATAATTTAAACTTGTAAATGAAAGGTTAGTTAGAATTTTAATAAGTAGAAGAGCATTGGAAGGATTTGTTTAACAGAACATGTTAAACTTAACAAATCATGTTAAACTATAAAACCATAGGCTGCTTAAGCCAGGCAAAGTATGCTTAATTCTGTAACAAATACTGTTATCATATAATCAATCACATTTCATTCAACAGTGGTGACTCTGACATTTCTAAATGAAGAAATTTTTCTTTTCTGGCCAAAATATAACCAGTTCATGGATAACCTTTCCAATCTACAGCAGAATTTGGAGGAAAAGGAAAGTCAACCGAGCAGTAAAACTGAGAGAGCAGAGAAAAAAGTCATTTCTGGAATAATAGGGGGCAGGCGGTTCTGAAAATAATTAGAAAGATAGTGACCCTTCTCATATACTGCATAGGGTTTCAGTTTCTGTTAGCAAAAATTGTATTTTTACATATAAAAGTGTATTAGAAGAAACGATAGTGAAGTGTGAATAGTAAGAATTTGAACCCATAGAAACTGAGAAATCTGCAGTCATTATAGAATCTTTAATACATATAAAGTAACAATTTTGCTAAAGAGCAGGGTGCCATATAGACAGCATTAGGCATAAAGATAAGTGATAATGCAGCACCGTGACTGAGGGGACAGAGCCATTTTTCTTAAACATGTCTATAATGTATCTAATTGGAGACAATATAATATTGAAATTAGATTAGAATTCTTTTAAATGAAGTAATAAATTGCAGTTTATTCCACTGTTAGGTTAAAAAAGTCTCAACAAAATCTTGGTGCAGTAAATATCATTGATCTTGAAAAAAGGAAAAAGGTCCATATGTGACATGATGAAGTTGGAGGGAGACTTCAGTCATGGTAAAGACCCAAGACCAGGTCCCATCCATACAAACACCCTATCCTGAATGCTCACAAGCAATCAGGGGTAGCAGTGCCACCAAGATAGAGCCAAATACCTAAAGCTCAGGATTTAGTCAGGGGATGAGCAAATACTACAGTTTCCAAAAGCAGATTGATCCTATCTGTGGATCCTATGTAGTTTGGATAAAACACACTGGAGCTTAGTTATCACAGGACTGGACTGATACAGAGAATGATAAATCATTAGCCATCAAGCAGGGATAAAAAGACCCCACGCTTGAGGTGCTGCACAGAATAAAAGAAAAGGAGAAGATACATGAGCTTGAATAACTGCTGGCTCTAGAGCTAGCCCTTTGCAAAGACAAACTCCTATGGAGGGATATTCTAGGTTATTGAATGCCCAATAATAAAAGGATTAGGGCAAATCCATTTTTGTAGTAGGATTAGAATGTTTACATGGAGCGAGAGACCCAAGAATCAAGTATGGACAGTTGAGGCTTGGGCAAATCTGCATCTGAGAAATGAAATAAGACCTGAGGAAATTAGGAATAAGAAAGAATGTATTCTTTGTAAGAACTGACTACAGCAATTGCAGGCCTTGAGAGGTGTAGTATTTAAAATACAGAAATATAGAAAAGTATCAACAGTCAACAAAGACACATATTTCCTTTAGCAGAATAAAAGCTCAGTATTTATTCCAAGTCTATCTTTACCATGCATACATTTTAAGTATTCTAATATATGCATACTTTTTCTTTTACAAACAGTTGCATAGAACAGATAAAATAAGTCCCCTTGGAACATTTCCTCTACCACTGACAAGTGTCTTTTTACTTTCTTCATCTTCAGAGGAAATCACTGTCATATGCTTGGAGTACATCATGCCAGATAGTTCTATTCTTTTTTCTAAATAATACCAATTGTTTTCTAAACTGATTATACTAATTCACTCTGCCATTCGAGTGATATAGCAACTGTTTAACCTTTTGCATGCTACACTTGATATTTTCAAACTTGAAATATTTTTCCAAAGATAAAAAATGCAAATATAAACATGATCTCAATCAATTTATGTGTAGATTGTTTTGATATCTCTGATAAAAATCAAATAACTGTGTAAATTCTAGTCTATTTATGGCCTCTCTATTTTGTTCCATTCCTGTATTTGTTATTCCTTATTCCAGTATGATGTTCTGTTGACTGAAGATTTATGTTAAGTCTTGAATCAGGTAGTAGATTCATCCAACTTTGTTTCTTATTATTGTTTGTCTTTTACACTTCCTTTGCATTTCACATAAAATTTAGGCTTAGCATGTCAGTTTCTTAAAAAAGCCTCCTGAGATTTTGATTGGGAGTACACTGAACCTGTAAATCAGTTTCAGGAGAACTGACATCTTAACAATATTGAGCCTTCTGATCTGTGATCATGATATATCTTTCTATTTATTTATTTGGGTTTTACCCAATTTCTCTCAGCAATATCTTATAGCTTTCAGTGTAGAAGTTGTGAACATCTTTTGTTAAATTTATTCCTATTTTGGGGTTTGATGGTATTATAATGTAATAATTCTACTTTTCAATCATTTATTGACAGTGTGTTTAAATTTGCATTGTATTTTTTTTTATAATTTTTTATTTTTTATAAACATATATTTTTATCCCCAGGGGTACAGGTCTGTGAATCACCAGGTTTACACACTTCACAGCACTCACCAAAGCACATACCCTCCCCAGTGTCCATAATCCCACCCCCTTCTCCCAAAACCCCTCCCCCCAGCAACCCTCAGTTTGTTTTGTGAGATTAAGAGTCACTTATGGTTTGTCTCCCTCCCAATCCCATCTTCTTTCATTTATTCTTCTCGTACCCACTTAAGCCCCCATGTTGTATCACCACTTCCTCATATCAGGGAGATCATATGATAGTTGTCTTTCTCCGCTTGACTTATTTCGCTAAGCATGATACGCTCTAGTTCCATCCATGTTGTCGCAAATGGCAAGATTTCATTTCTTTTGATGGCTGCATGCAGAAAAATGAAATTGGACCATTTCCTTACACCACACACGAAAATAGACTCAAAATGGATGAAGGACCTCAATGTGCGAAAGGAATCCATCAAAATCCTTGAGGAGAACACAGGCAGCAACCTCTTCGACCTCAGCCGCAGCAACATCTTCCTAGGAACAATGCCAAAGGCAAGGGAAGCAAGGGCAAAAATGAACTATTGGGATTTCATCAAGATCAAAAGCTTTTGCACAGCAAAGGAAACAGTTAACAAAATCAAAAGACAACTGACAGAATGGGAGAAGATATTTGCAAACGACATATCAGATAAAGGACTAGTGTCCAGAATCTATAAAGAACTTAGCAAACTCAACACCCAAAGAACAAATAATCCAATCAAGAAATGGGCAGAGGACATGAATAGACATTTCTGCAAATAAATTTGCATTTTAAAATGTAGACCTCCATCTTGCAATCTTGCTAAATTCACATATTAGTTCAAATGTAGGCATATTTTGATTTATTGTGTTTCTCAGATAATTGTGTATTTAACAAATTGAAGGTTTGTGGCAAGGTTCCACCGAGCAAATCTACTGGCACCATTTTTCCAACAGCATTTGCTCACTTCATGTGTCTGTGTCACATTTGAGTAATTCTCACTATATGTTGAAATTTTTCATTATTATTATATTTGTTATAGTGATCTGTAATCAGTGATCTTTGCTGTTACAATTTTAATTATTTGGGGTTGCCACAAAGCTTGCTCATATAAGACAACAAACTTAATCCTCTGACTGCCTCACCAACTAACTTTTTCCCTGTCTTTCTCCTTCTCCTTGGGTTTCCCTGCTCCCTGAGATACAGCAATATTCTCATTAGGCCAATTAATAACTCTGCAGTGGCCTCTAGGTGTTCAAGTGAAGAATTTCACATCTTTCACATTAAGTCAAAAGAGAAATGATTAAGCTTAGTGAGGAAGGTATGTGAAAAGCCAAGACAGGCCAAAATCTAGGCCTCTTGACTCAAACAGCCAAGTTGTGAATGCAGGGAGAGTTCTGGAAGGAAATTAAAAGTGTATCCCAGTGAACACACAAATGATAACAAAACAAAACAGACTTACTGCTGATACGGAGAAAGTTTCAGTGCTCTGGATAGATTAAATCAGCCACAACATTTCTTTAATCCAAAGCACCATCCAGAGCTAAGCCCTAACTCTCCCCAATTCCATAAAGGCTGAGAAAGGTGAAGAAGCTGCAGAAGTCTGAAGATAGCAGAGGCTGGTTCATGAAGTTTAAAGAAAGGTACCATCTCCATAACATAAGAGTGTATGGTGAAGCGGCAAATGCTAATGTAGAAGCTATAGCAAATTATCCAGGAGATCTAAGATAATTAATAAAGGTGGCTACACTAAACAACAGATATTAAATGTAGGCAAAATAGCCTTCTATTGGAAGAAGATGCCAGAAGATGCCATCTCAGACTTTGATAGCTACAGAGAAGTCAATGCGTAGCTCCAAAGCTTCAAAGGACAGGTCGATTCTCTTGTTTGGGGCTAATGCAGCTGCTGATTTTAAATTGAAGCCAGTGCTCATTTACCATTGTGAAAATCCTAGGGCTCTTAAGAATGATGCTAAATGTATTCTGTCTGTGCTTTAAAAATGGAACAACAAAGCCTGAATGACAGCACATCTGTTACGACATGATCTACTGAACATTTTAATCCTACTGTTGAGACCGACTACTTAGAAAGGAAAAAAAAAAAAAAAAGATTTCTTTCAAAATATTACTGCTTACTAGACTGCAGCTCATCATCCAAGAGTTCTGATGGAGATGTACAGTGAAATTAATGTTGTTTTCATACCTACTAACACAACATCTATTTTGTAGCCCATGGATCAAGGAGTAGTTTTAACTTTAAAGTCTTATTATTTAAGAAATATACCTCATAATACCATAGCTGCCATAAATAGTGATTCCTCTGATAGATCTGAGCAAAGTAAATTGAAAAACTTTTAGTAAGAATTCACCATTCTAGATGTCCTTATACACATGTGTAATTTATGGGAATAGGTCACAGTATCAATATTAACAAGGGGTTGGAAGAAGTTGATTCCAAACCTCATGTATGACCTTGAGTGATTCAAGATTTCAGTGCAGGACATTACTGCAGATGTGTTAGAAACAGAGAGAGAACTAGAATTAGAAGTGGAGCCTGGATATATGATGGAATCATTGCAATTTCATAATAAAACTTTAATGGATGAGGAGTTGCTTTTACGGATGGGTAAGAAACCTGTTTTTGAGGTGAAATCTACTCTTGGTAAAGATGCTGTGAGGATTGTTGGAATAAGATTTAGGATGTGACATAAGCATAGTTGATAAAGCAGTGACAGAGTTTTCAGAGGAAGGACTCCAATTTTGAAAGTAGTTCTACTGTGGGTAAAATGTCATCAAACAGCATCACATGCTACAGAAAATTGTTCATGAAAGGAAGAGTCAATCCAGTTGCAAACATCCCTGTATATATTTTTTAAGATTTATTTATTTATTTGAGAGAGAGGGAGAGAGTGAGCATGGGAAGGGGTGTAGGAGGAGAGAGCGAGAAACATTAGCTGACTCCACTCCAGGGTGTGGAGCCTGCTGTGGGACTTGATCTCAAGACCCTGAGATCATGACCTGAGTTGAAATCAAGATTTGGATGTGTAACTGACTGTGCCACTCAGAGCCCCATTGTGTCTTCTTTTAAGAAACTGCCCTAGTCACCCCAACTTTTAGCAGTCACCACCCTGATCAATCAGCAGCTATTTATATCAAGGCAAAACTTTTTACCAGTAAAAAATTATGACTTGCTGAAGGGTCAGATGTTGGTTAGCATTTTTAGCAACAAACTAATTTCAAATTCAGGTATGCACATTGTGTTTTTAGACATAATACTATTTCATACTTAATAGATTACAGTGAAGAGTAAACATGATTTTTCATGCACTGGGAAACCAAAAATTTCATTTCACTTGCCTTATCGCCTTATCCACTTTGTTGCAGTGGTCTGAAACCAAACCTGTAATATTCCTGAGGTATGCTTTTAATGTTATAGGTTACTTAAGACATTTTGTATATACAATGATGTCATCTCTGAATTAAGGTAATTTTTAATCTTTATGCCTTCCATTTCCTTTTATTGAATTACTGCAGTTTTCCTGAAGCTCTAATTAAAATTTGAGTAGAAATGGCACCCTTGCCTTGCTATTACTAATCTTAGGGGAAGAGCTTTTGGCACTAAGTTTGATGTCAGCTGTAGAGCTTCAGTATATACCCTTTATCAAATTGAGAGTGTTTTATTATGAATGGATATTAAATTCTGCCAAATGTTTTTCCTACATGTATGAAAATGATTATATAGTTTTTCTCCTTTATTGTGTCAATTTAATAAATCATTATTTTTTTCTTCAAATGTTAACTCAACCTTGTATTTCTAACAAAAATATTGTATTCCTACCACATAGGGATTTGATTTGCTAGTAAGTTATTAAATATATTATGTGTATGGTCATAAGGAATATTCATTTGTACTTTTAAATTTTTATTTTTTAATAGTATTCTAAAGTATTCAGATTTGGCCATACAAAATGAATTAAGAAGTGCTCCTTCTTCCTACATTTTCTAGGAAGACTTGGTAAAACTGATGTTTATTTCTTAAATTATTGATAGAATGTATTAATAGTACTACCATAACCAACCATCTTTATTATTTTTGGAAGATTAGATTTGCTATATGATAACACTTACCTTCACCTAAGGAAGGTATTTAGCATTTATTGTGCTGTAGTGACAAATTCTTAGTTTTTATTTATTTTTTTAATCTGCAGGGATCTTTAGTCTGCCTTCTTTTTAGAAAGATATGTTTGCTTTATACAGAATTCTGTGCTCAGCCAGTGACTACAGATAATTTTGTATAATTTTGTACAAACACTTGAGTGTTTGTGCTTTTTCCAAATTCTGAGGTCTGGCTCTTCAAACCAGAAAAATTGCCTTTTATAGTGTAGTCGTACCCATATTACACAGAAGAAAGAAAAGCCTCAAGAATAAAAATCTATAAAAAATGAGAAACTCACCCATGTCATAACCTTCTTATGGACCCATTTTTTGAAGGGGTCCAGATTTTATAGTTATTATCTGCATTAAGCTATGTTTAGCAGGAGCTTAACTGGCTTTATGGATACTGCATTCTTTTATCTCTCTCCTTTACTATTCTTTCCTTTTTCCTTTTTTTTAAAATAAGGATATTTTTTAAAGTCAGTTTTCAGAATGCAATGATATAAATTTGTATTTTAGATTAATTACATCTTATCAGGGTCAGTCTACTTTTTGTCTTTTTACTTTCTGTTCATGTGTGTATGTGCACGTGTGTGTGTGTGTATGTGTAAAGGCAAATTTATGACAAGTGAATTTCCTCCTAGTTTTTATTACTTTTTAAAAATTTTACATTAACTCTATTGATCAGAATACTTTGTAAAGTATTGTTCTGTTGTAAAATAAGAGTTTTTTTCTCTTTTATTGAAATATGTCTTTTCCACATATATCTAAAGTGCTATCGTTTCCAATATTTTCTATGTGTACCTTTGTCTCTTTACATAACTAGGATCATACTATTTGGTAGCAGGTACAACACAGACTTTTTAAAAAATATACTAATTTTCTAATTAAATTTTGGTAGGTTGATTTTTTTTAAAGGTGTACTGTGTTTTAATGCTTCTCAAATTTAACATGTGTAAGATTTTCTAAGAGAGCTTATTAAAGCACAGAATTCTGGGCCTTGTCTCTAGATTCTGATACAGTGGATCTGGAATAGAGACCAAGACTTTACATTTACATAATGATCCCAGGTAACATTCATGCTGCCTGTTTGAGGATCACACTTTGAGTAGTTCAACTTGAGCTTACTTGGACACTCTTTTAACTAGAACATTTAAGAAGGTTATAGGTTTGCTATTGCCAATAAATTTGACTGCTATTGCCCATTTCTTAAAATGTTTTTATATGATTTTAGTGAAAACAAGGATCTGGAAATTTTAAAATATTTTATGCAGATTTTTGGAAGGTTTTAAGAATGGATTTGTTCAATTTATAAGCTTATCAACAATCAGTTTACTCCTATATCATCACTATGGCCATTATAATTATAATTTATTATTTTTTATTTTGACAGGTGATATGTATTGCCATGTTCTTCTTTATTTTGTATTCATTATTATTTTTCTTATGTAGTCCTTATTGTGCCTACAAGATATATTCCTATTGATTTATTTGTCAAATCCTAATACATTTAAAAAAGCAAGTTAAAAACAGGAATGTTTCAGTAAACTGGCTGAAGGAAGATAGAATACAGGAAACCTCAGTGGCTATATAATACCTGAGACATTGGTTTGTTCTGAACCAAAGCTTCTTTTCCTCTACAGTATGAAACCTTCATTTATGAAGTGGTTTATGACCAACAATAAGAAGCTAGGCTGGGTGAGGGATGGGGCATTGTGTGATTTCCACAATCAGAGGAAGACAGATCCTAATGCAATACAGGACACTGCCATAGTCAGAGAGGACTGTGCTGGCTAAGTTGTACAACTGAAGTTGAAGCAGAATAAATGTGCCAAGCAAACAATAAGACTTTACTTTCAGAAGAAAAAAATATAAAATAAAAAATGCCAAGTCTCCTTTAAGAAGACCATCACTAATAAAAATTTCATGAATCAGAACACTTGAGAATCAAGCACTTTGTTTATTTAAAGGATGTGCTGAAAACTGCCATAGTGCACATTGAAATGATATTGTATTTAAAATCTAGTTAATCAAACAAGGCAATAGTGAACTCTGATAGGGAGGTTTCATATTAGAGGTAATGTAAATAAAATCTGTTCTTTATGACAGATACACTTTATGTGTAGTTTCCCCTTATTCAAAGTAAAGAGATGTGTTGATTTTTTTTAGAAGTTTTATTTAAATTCAATTTAGTTATTATATGGTGTATTATTAGTTTCAGGGGTAGAATTTAGTGCTTCATCGGTTGCATATAACACCCAATACTCATCACTTCAAGTGCCCTCCTTAATGACCATCACTCAGTTACCCCATCACCCCTCCTATAACCCCCTCCAGTAAGGCTCCGTCTGGTCCCTACAGTTAAGAAGTTTACCTCTTATGGTTTACCTCCCTCTCTGTTTCATCTTACTTTATTTTTCTTTCTCTTCTTCTATGTCCATCTGTTTTTGTTTCTTAAATTCCACCTATGAGTGAAATCAAATGGCATTTGTCTTTCTCTGACTTATTTCACTTAGCATAATACCCTCTAGTCCTATCCATGTTGTTGTAAATGACAAGATTTCATTCTTTTTGAAGGTTGCATAACATTCCATTGTATATAAATACCACATCTTTTTTTTTTTTTAAGATTTATTTATTTGAGTGTGGTGTAAGGAAATGGTCCAATTTCATTTTTCTGCATGTGGCTGTCCAATTTTCCCAGCACCATTTATTGAAGAGGCTGTCTTTTTTCCATTGGACATTCTTTCCTGCTTTGTCGAAGATTAGTTGACCATAGAGTTGAGAGTCTATTTCTGGGCTCTCTATTCTGTTCCATTGATCTATGGGTCTGTTTTTGTGCCAGTACCATGCTGTCTTGATGATGACAGCTTTGTAATAGAGCTTGAAGTCCGGGATTGTGATGCCACCAACGTTGGCTTTCTTTTTCAATATCCCTTTAGCTATTCGAGGTCTTTTCTGGTTCCATATAAGTTTTAGAATTATTTGTTCCATTTCTTTGAAAAAGATGGATGGTACTTTGATAGGAATTGCATTAAATGTGTAGATTGCTTTAGGTAGCATAGACATTTTCACAATATTTATTCTTCCAATCCAGGAGCATGGAACATTTTCCCATTTCTTTGTGTCTTCCTCAATTTCTTTCATGAGTACTTTATAGTTTTCTGAGTATAGATTCTGAGTCTCTTTGGTTAGGTTTATTCCTAGGTATCTTATGGTTTTGGGTGCAATTGTAAATGGGATTGACTCCTTAATTTCCCTTTCTTCTGTCTTGCTGTTGGTGTAGAGAAATGCAACTGATTTCTGTGCATTGATTTTATATCCTGACACTTTACTGAATTCCTGTATAAGTTCTAGCAGTTTTGGAGTGGAGTCTTTTGGGTTTATTATGGACATTGGGGAGGGTATGTGTTTTGGTGAGTGCTGTGAAGTGTGTAAACCTGGTGATTCACAGACCTGTACCCCTGGGGATAAAAATATATGTTTATAAAAAATAAAAAATTATATTGAAAGAAAAAAAAACAATAAAAACAAACAAATAAATAAATAAATAAAAAGATTTATTTATTTGAAATAAAGAGAAAGAGAGAGAGAGATTAAAAAAGAGAGTGCAGGGAGAGAAGCAAAGGGGGAGGGAGAGAGAGAATCTCAAGCAGACTCTGCACTGAGCTCAGAGCCTGATGAGGTGCTCGATCTCACAACCCTGAGATTATGACCTGAGCTGAAATCAAGAGTCAGATACTTAACTGACTGAGCTGACCCAGATGACCCTATATACCACATCTTCCTTATCCATTCATCTGTCAATGAAAACCTGGGTTCTTTCCATAGTTTGACTATTGTGGACATTACTGCTTTAAACATTAGGATGCATGTGCCCCTTTGAATCACTATTTTTGTATCTTTTTAATAAATACCTGTTAGTGAAATTGCTGGCTTGTAGGATACTTCTATTTTTAACTTTTTCAGGAACCTCCATACTGTTTTCCAGAGTGTCTGCACCAATTTGCATTTCTACCAACAGTGCAAGAGGGTTCCCCTTTCTCCACATCCTTGCCAACATCTGTTGTTTCCTGAGTTGTTTATTTTGACATTCTGACTGGTATGAGTTGGTATTTCATTGTGGTTTTGATTTGTATTTCCCTGATGCTGAGTGATATTAAGCATTTTTCCATATGTCTGTTAACCATTTTATGTCTTCTTTGGAAATGTATCTCTTCATGTCTTCTGCTTATCTCTTGACCGGACTTTTTGTTTTTTGGGTGTTGAGTTTGATAAATTCTTTATTGATTTTGGATACTAGCCCCTAATCTAATATGTCATTTGCAAATATCTTCTCCCATTCTGCAGATTGCCTTTTAGTTTTGTTGATTGTTTCCTTTGCTGTACAAAGGCTTTTTATCCTGACAAAACAATCTACACATTCAGTGCAATTCCTGTCAAAATATCATCAGCATTTTTCACACAGCTGGAACAAACAATCCTAAAATTTGTATGGAACTAAAAAAAAAAAAAAAACCTTAATAGCCAGAGGAATATTGAAGAAGAAAACCAAAGCTGGAGGCTTTTTCTGGACTTCAAACTGTATTACAAAACTGTAATCATCAATGCAGTATGGTACTGGCACAAAAACAGACACATAGATCAATGGAACAGAATAGAGAACCCAGAAATGGACTATCAACCCTATGGTCAACTAATCTTTGACAAGGAAGGTAAGAATATCCAATGGAAAAAAGTCTCTTCAATGAATGGTATTGGAAAAATTGGACAGCCACATGCAGAAAAATGAAACTGGACCACTTGCATATACCCCACACAAAAATAAATTCAAAATAGATTAAATACCTAAATGTGAGGCAGGAATCCATCAAAATCATAGAGGAGAACATAGGTAGTAACCTCTTTGAACTCAGCTGCAGTAACTTCTTGCCAGCCATGTCTCCAGAGGCAAGGGAAACAAAAGAAAAAATGAACTACTGGGACTCATCAGGTGATGTGTTCATGTTTTTAATATTTTATGGCAGGGTTGATTATTCCACAACCATGGCCATAGTGGGATGGACACTAAGGCCAATATTGGCAACTGAAAAAATTGTTCAGAGTGAGATTCCAAAGTGCAGAGAGATAAAATCTGTTATAAAACATGTTCCTGAGGAAGATGCATTAGCAAGTACTTCGTTTGAGTAAAACAAAACTAAATGGGTACAGTAAGTCTGAATACAACTCAATATCTTCACAGGTTCCACGTACCCTTCAGTAGTCCAGGGTTCAAGGACAAGGCAACCAGTTTGACCAAAGGTCAAATTTGACATGCTATACATTGTTAAATATGGAACCCAATCCTTGAGGACAGGACAGCAGAAAAGTAGATACCGTATCTCCACAAAATATACCTGTATTTATAAATAGCTACTCAGTTTCACTAGGGCTTAGCACAATATTCAGGAAGTTTTCATACATAATTAGCATTGAGCTCATTACTATTGCTCACCAATATGATAAAACTATAGCAGGACCAAGACCTTTGATATTATGTGTTCCAGTTCTACCAGGCATACAATACAGCCCCCACAAGCTATCCAGGTACTTTTCATATTTACTAAACCATAATTCAAGGTCTTGATAACCTGACATGTCATGTTCTTCTCCTGATATTAGCCAAAAGGCTGAGAAGCTATAGCATGGCATGTTCTCATCTGTCACGCTGAAACACTTGCAGATTTAATATATTAGTCAATACCTAGTTTGCTCAATGATTGTCCACATCTGGTCACATGGAGAGCCAGAGTCTCAATGTATTCTTCACAGCTGTAATCAATAAACACCCAGATGTTTTGAAGTCCAGAGTGAAGTTCTACATCAAAGATTTCACAGTTTGCATCTGACAGTACTTACAGCTAGGTTATTAACCACTGTATTCAGCTATATTTTCTCAGACAAACTGCTCAACCCTGACAGCATACCTAAACAGAAAGTTTGTAGAAATACTTTGGGGTTTATATCAGTCAGGACTGAACTACTAAAATATAAGCCACTCTGAGTGTTTAAAACAGAAGGACTTTCATGCAATGGATACACAGTTGAAAAGAGAGACTAGGAAAGTGATCAGGAATAGATTATCTGGAGAGGAGATACAAAGGTATAAGTTTACATAGACCACTTTAAAGTTGAGAACTATTGTGGATCATATTCTTTCCAAGGTCACTTTCTAACATTAACTTAGGAAAATATAAGTTTTTTCTTCCTCTAAACCCATATAAACACTATTATCCCCCACACATACCTTCATCCAATCATAAAACCAAAGCTATGCATTAAGAATTGGAGTAACAATTGAAGACATAAAGACTCCATCTCATATTAGTTCTTCCTAGCTAAACTTCAAGGCCTGGAATTAAATTGACCATTTCTTTCCCTGCCCATATCTCCATGACCCCCATACAATGTAGATATCTCATGTATTTGTTTTTGAAAATATAGAGAATGGCATTAACCTTAGAGTATGCAATTTTTAGTTCACTTTCTGTTCTACCGATGGACTATGTCTTGTGTCCAGCACAGTGTAGAGGTCAGGCTGAAAACTGAATAAAAATCCATTAAATCAAAAATATTAATGAATGACTAAAATGTTCTAAATCCCTGGGAGAATTTCTGAAATATATAGAGAGATTTTTGAGGAGATTTCTTAGGAGGTTTCATGCCTCACAAAAGAAGAGAAGCTCAAGAATATCTCAAACTATGTTTATGAACTTGTAGATAGTGAAATTGTGGCAATAGTATCCCAATAAATTGAATGTTTGTCTAGCATTAAGATTATGAGTTTTACCCCCTTTGGGTATTTCTGAAAATGCAAACAAAAATGCAATTTGTCATGCAGAAAAGCAATCACTTGCCTTCTTTCTGGACCCAGTAAGAAGGAACTGTCCTAAAGGTATTTCTAGGATTCCCACAGGCCTGGTCTTTATTTAAATGCCTTGTGTATAGCCAAGCATCATTATTTTTCCTACAGTATTTCATAATATCTATTTGCCAATCAATCTATTTATGTATGAACAATACCTATCCAAATCTATATAATTTGAATTGACTCAACTTTCATTCCTCTCTTCCTAGCAGAAGAAGTTGTAAAACTTAAACACTATATTAACTTTTGGTTAGTTAGAATTCTAAGTAACACTTTGGTGTTAGAATTCTGGATATCATTTAGGTTCCCTCAATTAATTTTACTCACATAATATTTCATGAGCAGAAGAAAGGCAACAGTGATTCTCCATAAGCTACTAGCTGATACTAGCAGTAAGCATGGTTATAATTTGCTTCAACAGCATTAATTAGCCATTGTATATCTTCATGGCAAGAACATGTGCACTGTTACTTGAAATAAGAAACTGAAGCAAACATACTAAGATCTAGGGAAAAAAGCCATGCAGAAAGAAGGGAAAATACAAATGTTGTGAAATAAGGGCAGAATGAAGACTAAACTAGATGTGCTTCATGCATAGGGAAGAAGATGAAAGATGGAAACCAGATCCATTTCATTACAACCTTGCAGTCCATGGAAAATTATTAAGGAAAGTTATTACTTAATTTATAATGGAAGTCCATTGGTAAGCTCAAAGAAAGAAGTAATATGATCTGGTAACGTATTAGAAGAATGGCTGCTGATGAAACATGGTGTATAGGGGGCCAAGATAGGACCCAGGGGAGACATCAATCATGTAGACAAAAAAGGATGATAATTCATATTAAGATAGTAGTGATGGAAATATTAAGATTTTACTAATTCAGAATGCATCTTCATTTATACCGTTATATTTACTCATTTGAGGTATGACTTCTATTTGCATCTGAGTTTCTTCAAACTTTGCTGATGAGATTTTTCTTATAGTTTCACCATTTAATATACAAATGATTCAGAACCGTTTATTTTACATGTTTCTCTAATGGAAATCCAAACCTCCATTAACTGTGATCAACCTAGATTTATAAGCCATAGATTTTGCACACCTGTATGTTTTTCTTTTGGTATCAAATTCCTGAAGTAAAATAATTTTTTTTTTAAAGATTTTTTTATTTATTAATTTGACAGAGAGAAATCACAAGTAGATGGAGAGGCAGCCAGAGAGAGAGAGAGGGGGAAGCAGGCTCTTTGCCAAGCAGAGAGCCCGATGCGGGACTCGATCCCAGGACTCTGAGATCATGACCTGAGCCGAAGGCAGCGGCTTAACCCACTGAGCCACCCAGGCGCCCCCTGAAGTAAAATAATTTAATCTGGTTTTCAAAATATGAACTTTTCAGGTTTGAGTTCAAGATTAGAGCTGGAGTAAACAAAACAAAGAGTACTATAATTTACCCATTGCATTATAATGATATGTAAAATCTGTGAACAGTTTTTTCCTAAGAATACCACTATGTGAATGAATGCTGGAAATAAATATTATGACCTGATATTTGGCAATTGCATGCAGATATTTTCGGAGGACTGGAGATCATTAATTACATTGAAAATATACCTTATACGCCTTCTCTCTCTTAAAGTAGAAAAGAAAACACATTTTAAAATATTAAACAGGTTACAAGGTATTAGGATGACATATTGTAACAAGATATACTACTACTCATAAAAGCAAAAATACCAAAAGGAAATAGGAAGCTAATTATGAAGCACTGTTTTGTGCCATCTTCTGTACTGTGACATATTTGAAAAGCTTGAAAGATGAAGTTAAATGACGTAACATGGCAAAACAAGCAGTTAAATATCCTTTCTCTCTCTCTCTCTGGGAGTCGTCTGCCAGTCAAGTTATTGATTGCAAAGGAGAATAATACATATTGTTAGCAATCCTGACAGAGACATCCTGATACACCATTTAATAATGAATAACATGAGCTTGTCAAAATGGGAAAATGTTTTCTTGAGACTTGGTCGAATAGGTCTTACTGACTGTAATTTATGCAATGAATTTTCATACAGTGTGAAAATATAAAATACATGAATGATCTTTCTCTAGTGGTATGGTATAAAAGGTGTGTTTTAAATTAGGGCTGTAAAATCTCTAATAATCCAATTATCCTTATTATCAGAATACATGCAGGAATATAGTTATCATAGATTATTCAAATGTGTTATGCATCTTTTTTTATTGCTGTTTCAATGTCTTTTATTTTTTAGGTGTTCCTTCAATATCTGATGATTCTTTGTGATTATTTTTTTCATTCTTATAAACTAACATTGTTTTAAAAAACCTGAAAGAAAGCTCAGATGTGTGAAAAGAGTTTGTCAACTGATAGGCCTTTAAGTCTGCTGTATACAATGAGACCAGGCTGCTTTATATGGAGCAGCCATTCTCCTCTTCATCCACACCAACATCTGTATCTGTAGCCAATTTCCTGAAGAGGACTCAAAGTTTGGCTTAATGTGGTTAGTGAGTTTGAGGTGTGAAAAAGGGGTTCCATGAAATATGGCACCTTTTCCCACCTTCATCAGGATTTAGTAGGCCCAGGACAGTTTTGCTGATTCCCCTTTCCTAAGAAGTAAGTTTCTTTTCAATAGGAGTAAAGGAAGACATTCCCTTGATTAGGTAGTGACCAGGTTTATCAATTCTCCCCATACACTTTCAATCCACCTTGAACAACTGTCCTCTCACATATATTTTCAGAGTGGTGCATTGGCCCTAAATCACTGAACATTTTTAGGGAATTCTGTGGAAGGAAATCTACAAGATTCTTGGACTGTTCTCTACCCACTAACCACACATTTAGGCACTTATCAGGCAGGGAGATATACATATCATTTATTATCATTTATCATTTATTATCTACTTCTACTTTTCTCCTTGAAAACGTGGTGGACATTTCTCATCTGCAGTCATCTCTGCTTGCTTCACACATCTATCCTTGCAGATTTATTCATTTTTAATATACATTCATTTTTTATTAGAATTGTGTATGGAGTAGAGAAAACATATATATCCCATCAAAGTTTATTAAAAAACAATTATATTTTATAAAAAATCTTCTATATACCTTTTTCTTTTATAGTTTATGGAAAACATATCATACTAAATTATCAGTTAATTAACCACGTATCATTTTCACACCTATTAGTGTATAAAAATTCATCTAAAATATGTTTCTTCAGTTTTCTCCTAAGATTTAAAAATATTTCCTTAGTGTGAGGTTTTGAGCTTGAATATTCATAACTAGAATATCTTTATTGAGATGTTTATCTTATATCAACACAAACTGTCTAATGATCTCTAATATTCACTTGAATTATTTTTATTATTTCATTCTATCCATCAACTATGCCTATTTTGCCATTGTATTTTTTTTATTTAAATTCCAGTTAGTTAACATATAGTGTAATACTAATTTCAGGTGTACAATATAGTGATTCAACTCTTCCATACAATACCTGGTACTCATCACAAGTGTATTCCTTAATCCCCATCACCTATTTAACTTATCAAGTTTATAAGGATTTTGTCGTTGCATATATTATTTAAGAAAAATTGAAAGCATTTCACTTTTAGTTTATGTTTAAGTGTTTATGTTAATTTTCTTTTTTGTTGTTTTATTTTTATTTTTTTAATTTATTGTTTATTTATTTTCAGCATAACAGTATTCATTGTTTTTGTACCACACCCAGTGCTCCATGCAATCTGCGCCCTCTCTAATACCCACCAACTGGTTCTCCCAACCTCCCACCCCCCACCACTTAAAACCCCTCAGATCGTTTTTCAGAGTCCATAGTCTCTCATGGTTCACCTCCCCTTCCAATTTCCCCCAACTCCCTTCTCCTCTCTAACTCCCCATGTTCTCCATGCTATTTGTTATGCTCCACAAATAAGTGAAACCATATGATAATTGACTCTCTCTGCTTGGCTTATTTCACTCAGCATAATCTCTTCCAGTCCGGTCCATGTTGCTACAAAAGTTGGGTATTCATCCTTTCTCATGGAGACATAATACTCCATAGTGTATATGGACCACATCTTCCTTATCCATTCATCCGTTGAAGGGCATCTTGGTTCTTTCCACAGGTTGGCGACCGTGGCCATTGCTGCTATAAACATTGGGGTACAGATGGCCCTTCTTTTCACTACATCTGTATCTTTGGGGTAAATAGCCAGTAGTGCAATTGCAGGGTCATAGGGAAGTTCTATTTTTAATTTCTTGAGGAATCTCCACACTGTTCTCTAAAGTGGCTGCACCAACTTGCATTCCCACCAACAGTGTAAGAGGGTTCCCCTTTCTCCACATCCCCTCCAACACATATTGTTTCCTGTCTTGCTAATTCTGGCCAAAATTAGTATCTGATTTGGCCAATTAGTATCTGAATTTTTGGCCAAAATTAGCAAGACAGGAAACAAATTATGTTAATTTTCATAGTAGATATATTTATTTCTAATTTTGATATCTTGTGTTTTTTTATTTTTTTATTTTCTTAATATGTCCCTTTATTCTTACCTCTTCCTCTATTTTGTTGCTTTTCATGCTTTTAAGTGATATGGTGACTGAATATCCTTCTTTAAAAATCCTAGGTAAAGTGCTTTTATCAAGGACATGCCATATCAATATATTATAGTGATTAATCATATTTAAATATGATTTTGTTCCAATATTGATATTTTATTATCTCTGAAACATCACGTTGCTTATCTTTGCTGATCCTCATTTTTCTTTTCTGTAAAATGAATATAATAGGGGTGCCTGGGTGGCTCAGTTAGTTAAATGTCTGCCTTCGGCTCAGGTCATGATCCCAGCATCCTGGGATGGAGCCCCATGTCTGGTCCCTTGTTCAACAGGGAGTCTGCTTCTCCTTCTCCCCTGCTGGCGCTTATGTTCTCTCTCACACACTCTCTCTCTCAAATGAATAAGGAAAAGCTTAAAAATAGATGGCTTAGGAATGTCAAAGAATAATGAGACTACTACTCAGTATCTGAAATAAGGAGACAAAGCTTAATTTATTGCTTATTACATTAAGTGAGAGTAATGCCATTTAAGTATAGTGTCTCTGAATCTGACTAGAAGAGACGGATCATCTTATATAACTTTTCTTAGGACAAGTAAGATTTGGGGATTGGTGGACTATCAAAGGCATCAGTAGAATGACATAATCTGTAGAAACATGATTACTCAGGTAAGACTAATTCATTGCTAATTACTAATTGGTTGGCACTTGGAGGTTTATATCGTGGAGTAAATCTGTGATTGGCTAACTTTGATAAATGAGGCACTGTAATTGACTGGTCAGTATGTGAAAATAAACTCAGCAAAGTTTTTGCTTATTGAATAAACAGGCTTAAAACTGGTTTGGATTGCTACCTGTATCATAAGGCAATCAATCTTTTTCTAGATGTGTATGAACTTTCTTTTTTAGGTATTTCTGAACAAACTAAATCAAAGATGGTATATACAGGAATAAGTATATTGTATGGTTTAGTTAAGTACTGAATACATTGTAGTGATTATTATCATTAATATTATAGTTACTTTTCAATTAAAAAAAACCCAGAAAATTAACACAGCTTTCCCTGTTATGCCTCTATATTGTGAAATTAACCTCTTGGAAACTTCTACTACAATGAACTTTCTCTAAACTTCAAAATTTGTATTTGAATCAAAATTCTCCACCAATATAAAACTTAAAGAATTAATATTCTTGTACTTTCTGTCTATAGTGAATGCTCTTTATTTCTAACATCCATTCTACAGACATGTGTCTCTATTTATATAAATATATATTTCTTTTTTCTTCTTTTTAATTTTATTTATTTTTTTAAATTATTTTTTATTAACATATAATGTGTTATTAGCCCCAGCAGTACAGGTCTGTGAATTGCCAGGTTTACACACTTCATAGCACTCATCATAGCACATATCACCACCAATATCCATAACCCCACCACCCTCTCCCTCCCCCCGCCCCCCTCAGTTTGTTTTGTAAGATTAAGAGTCTCTTATGGTTTGTCTCCCTCCCGATCCCATCTTGTTTCATTTATTCTTTTCCTACCCTCCAAACCCCCCATGTTGCATCTTAACTTCCTCATATCAGGGAGATCCTATGATAATTGTCTTTCTCTGATTGACTTATTTAGCTAAGTATAATACGCTCTAGTTCCATCCACATCGTTGCAAATGGCAAGATTTCATTTCTTTTGATGGCTGTATAGTATTCCATTGTGTGTGTGTGTGTGTGTGTGTATCCCACATCTTCTTTATCCATTCATCTGTTGATGGACAGCTAGGTTCTTTCCATAGTTTGGCTATTGTGGACATTGCTTCTATAAACATTTGGGTGCACGTGCCCCTTCAGATCACTATGTTTATATCTTTAGGATAAATACCCAGTAGTGCAATTGCTGGGTCATAGCGTAGCTCTATTTTCAACTTTTTGAGGAACCTCCATGCTGTTTTCCAGACTGGTTGCACCAGCTTGTATTCCCACCACAAATATATATTTCTTATATAATATAAATATGTATGTATACCAATATAGTTATATATATATATATATATATAGTATATTTATACACACACACACACACACACACACACACACACACATATAAATACACAAGGGTGGGAGGAAGTGAAAGAGAGAATATAGTCCAAAAGGAAAATTTATTTTATTTTTCACAAAAATTTATTTATTTGAGAGAGAGAGATAGAGTGAGCATGCAGAAGGTGGGGCAGAGGAAGAGAGATAGAGAGAAAATCTTCTGCAGACTACCCACTGAGTGCAGAGCTCAATACAGGGCCCTATTCCAACACCTTGATCAGAAACCAAGAGTCAGTTGCTTAATGGACTGAACCACCCAGGCACCCCAAGAAAATACATTTTAATTAAAAATAATAATACAAGTAGAGTTGATGTTTGAATAACATGGGTTTGAACTGTGATGGTCCACTTATATGTAAATTTTTTCTGGTAATGTAAATGTACTTTCCCTTCTTTATGATATTCTTAATAACATTTTCTTTTCTCCAGCTTTTGTTGCAAGAATAGAGTATATAATACAGATAACATACAAAATATGTGTTAATCAATGGTTTATGTTATTGATAAGGCATCCAGTCACCAGTAGGTCTATTAGTAGTTAAGTTTTGAGGGAGCAAAGTTATGTGTAACTTTTCAATTGTGCAGTGGGTCAGCATCCTTAACCCCTGCCTTATTCAAGGGTCAACTGTAATTCATTCTTTGATATTGTGATGAGTGTCAAACTGGTCATTGAGAAATTCCATTTCAACTTAGACATCAAGTATGAGACTGAGTTAACTAAGGAAGGGGTGGGTGATTGGGAGAGAAGTAATTATTCCAGTATGGGGAATAATGTGTGCAAAAATTTTGATATGTAAAGATTGCATTCAAGTCTCTGAAAGCCAGCAGTATGAATATAATACATTGAGGGGGAAAATATGGAAAAAAATTGCTGGGATAATAGAGAGAACCTTGGAATTTACCATCCATACAAGCAATGGTATAACGCTAAAACTTACATTTTGAGAATTATCACTGAAACTTAGACCCTTTGAACATGAACAGCCTGTTAAGTGATGAACAGATAGTAAGGAAGGAAAAGAGGATTTGTGGCCAGTAAGGAGACTATGTTTATAGTCATGCCAAGAATAAGCACATACTTTTTCTTGTCGTTGGGCATGAGGGTAGTGAGCTCCACAGCATTCAATATCTATTCTGAAGGCAGATTTTATAGGATTTTAGTGATTAATTGGATTTGGTAAATTCTGAAATGCCACACTTCAGAGTAGAAATTTGGAAGAGCCTAACATACCTAGAAACTGTAGCTGCAAACAAGATATGATAGTAATTTCCATAAAGAGGTTTTTCTAAATGAGAATCAAGTAGATGTAATGAAAAATATTCACTAATTTTCCTCCCGTCTTTTAACAGTCAATCAAGAGGACAGTTTTAACCATTATTTTAAAAATATATTTTCGACCAATCTGGTTCTGGTGTAATTTCACCTGTAATATATTAATCTCTCTGTTTCTCTCTCCCTTATGAAAAAAATTTTGCCCTTGCATCAAAATAGAATCTCACAAAACAATAAATTAGCTTTCAGCCAGTCGTTGCCTCATCTCAAACTTGCTTATCAATTTAAAAAAATAAGAAGTAGAAATCAAACAGTGTTTGGGTCAACAATCCTACCGAGGTGACAAGGCAAAGTCATTTTATTTTTTAAAAATCTCAGCTTGTGGGGCACCTGGGTGGCTCATTGGGTTAAGCCTCTGCTTTCGGGTCAGGTCATGATCTCAGGGTACTGGGATTGAGCCCCGCATTGGGCTCTCTGCTCAGCAGGGAGGCTGCTTCCCCCTCTCTCTCTTCCTCCCTCTTTGCCTACTTGTGATCTCTGTCTGTCAAATAAATAAAAACTTTAAAAAAAAATCTCAGCTTGTGATTGGTAGAGTATAATTTCATACTAATTTATAGAATTAGAATTTCATCAGAAAAGCACTGAATTATCATTTATATTCTTTAGAATTATTGCATCTATAATTGATTTAAACTATTGAAGTTTTGACTTAGAACGACCCCAAATACATACATATGTACATACATACATACATACATACATATGTATTTAATAGAACAGACCTATAGGGTATCTACATATATCTTTAGCTTTCACTGACTCTTTCAATAATGAATGTAAAACTAACCTTTGTGAAGCCTATAGTTATTAGTCTGTTTGTTGTGTGTATCAAAAACAAAAACAAAAACAAAAACAAAAAATCTGTTGTATCAGCGTCCATTCCTGGAAATTAGACTGCTAACAGAGTCCATTTTAATCAGTATTTTCATCCCAGATTTTTATCATGGAAGTCATTCTTCTGTTTTCTTCAAATTCTTTAAAGTCACAAAATATTCCTGCCTATAGTTTATTCAAGCAATCATTCTTACAAATGAGGGCAATGTCTCTCTAGCTACAACATGATTTATATTGCCCCTAATGATACCAACGATTCCATCACTCCTAAGTGTGTGCTAATATGTATTGTCCATTTCTCCAAGTGTTTCCTTGAAGACAACTTAAGCCTTGGAAACTCGCATTATAGTATCTACTATCAGATTTTCATTTTTTTCTTTGTGCATAAAATTTGTCTGCCAATGTGAGTAAAAATGCTTCACTAAAACATAACATAAAAAAAGAGAAGCTACAAAGGAGTGAATGACACATATTACAGAATGTAGTCAAATCACAACAGCACAGTAGAAGATGACTGTTGATTGGTTTGTTTGCAATGTGGTTTACTAGTGCTCTTTGTTCCACAGTTGTACAGTACAATCTGCAGCTGTAGCCCTCCTGAATGGAGACCTTTCAAAGGCCTTCTGAGAATCAGAAATAAACACACAACAACCTCAGCAGCTTACTGTTTTTAAGTATACCAATACTGCTTCGTTTTTAAAACAAAGTATTTTAGAAACAAGCTAATTATAATGAACCAAAACAGTGGGAGAAACAATATAAAATAGAATATATTATAAATATATTGAGGAATAGAATGATTACTCAAAAAATGAGAATGCAATTAATGAATTTCAGTAAACTTTATCTTTTATTTTGTCCCACTAATGGATAAGAAAATACGAGTGTCTAAATGTAGATAAAACTGTGAGATGGGAAATATCTAACTGCAATGCCACATTTATGAAATTAGTTTTTTCTAAATTATTATTCTGTAATTACATGTCTTGGATGTTAAAACTCTTGAGTGATGTATCACAAAATCTTGAGAAGCAGGTCTCAAAAATGTTTCATGTTAGCTCACTGAGTCAATCTGTGTTAGCAAAACTAAGTATTTTATGATGACATAAATATATATGATGACAAAATATATGACATACACCATCCTTGTTCTGCCTGTTTCTTTCAAGTGAAGATTGCTCTCTACATTTTAATGTTTGGTCTCATAGAAACATAGTCAGAAGATAAATGGATAGGTAAATAGAAAGTGTTTGTAAGAATAAATCATAAAAGGAAAAGAAAAAATAATGCAATGGTGATAGTATTAAAATGATCTTCATCTACTTTTTGTGTTGAGATATACATCTATTTATCAATTTATATCCACTGTAGCTGAGGGATTGTAGGAGGAGCATGGGATTTGTATGGGCTACTATTTATTCTCTCCCTTTATCTTTCGAAGATGTTTATTACCATTACTATATATTGTAAGCAGTTTTTCCTTGAGTACCTGATAGCCACATGATTTTGCTCATAAAGTTTCTCTTTTCCCTTAGCCAATCAATTAATAACACTTGTGGTAGATGAAGCATATAGAAAGTTAAGAATATCTATTAATATAAAATTCCAACAGGACCAATTCCCTAAATAGTGCTGGTCAAATTCCTAAATCACCACTTTCTAAATTAATGTATAGTAAAATGCTGAAAGTCTCTACATGTATTCCATGTAAATTATAAACTTATTTATATGTTGAAGAAAACATGGATTTTTTTAAAGCAAGAAAATGAGGGGCACCTGGATGACTCAGTTGGTTAAGCATTTTACTTTGACTCAGGGGCTCAGGTCATGATCTGGGGTCCTGGTATCAAGCCCCACATAGGGCTCTGTGCTCAGCAGGGAGTCTGCATCTGCCTCTCTCTCTGCTCATGCTCTCTTTCTCTCAAATCAATAAATAAAATCTTAAAAAAAAAAAAAGGAAAATGAGAGGATAACAAAATGTTTTGTAGGATCATGTCTCACTGCAATTACATGGAGAATCAATATATTTTAAAATGTTCTTAATTAACTATTAATATATTTTTCTCTACAGTGAATTCTTCTATTAGAATTATAAAAAGGCCATTGCTTTTTTTTCCCCATGTTGTTGTTGAACATTCATAAGTCATCATATCAGGTCCTTGTGAAAAAAAGTTTACCTGACTTTACCACATAGGTTGTTACAAGACAGCCAAATTTCAAAGATAATAAAATAAAATAAAATAATTATAAAATAATAAAGTATATCCTTGATAAAGTCAAGAATATACATTGAAAAAACTTAACCCACACTGTTTAAAAATACTATGTTGCTATAATGTGTGAAACTGACTTAATCATTTGTTGTAGTCACACAAAAGACATAAAGAAGACAAGCCCTTGCTCTGGAGGCTACCAGTCTTAGGCAGATAAGTTTAGCGAGCAAAGTATTTGAAAAAGGAAATAGAGCACATGAAAGTTTTATTGACATTCTTGGTTTATCTTAACCATCTGTTGAAACAGCTATCTGAAATGTAACCCTGCTTTAGAGGAGTGATCAGTTATCTAGAGAACTTGATGTTAAAGGTATTGCAAGTTTGTGTTAAGTAAAAACACAAGCTTGGGCTACAATAAAAGCATTGGTTAGCCATTCTTTAAGAAGGCAAGATCTTTTGCTATTACATTATTTTCTGTAAGTTTGAATGACTGAAATATACAATTGATCACTGCTGCTATAGTGTTTCAGTTTCAATGGAGACATTTGTTCCACATTTGAAAACTGGATACAATTGCATAGGTTGCACCTAGAGAAAAGAATACTGAAAATTGCTAGCAAGACCAATACCCAGTAAGAAATGAAAAACAGAAAGAAAAAAAAAATCATGGAGACAGTGATACGTAGAGAAGAGAAGCTGGAATGGAAATGACCATAGTGAGTCTGTAGAAAAATGACCAAAGTGACCTGGGTTTGATGAAAGAATAATTTAGGGGGGAAGTAGGAAATAAACTTGGAATGCCTGACATGGAGTATTTTAGAACCAGGGCTGTGAGATTAGTGGCAACTCCTCAGGCCCCTCTCATTCTCAGGAGAATAAAAGGTAATAAATTTAAGGTAGTGATTCTTAGAGTCAGTGTCATATTAAAATAAATGGATCTTGAATGTCAGATTTCTTAGTTTAATATCTTCAGAGATACTTTTAGGTGAATTAGATTGAATTAGATGAATCGCTTTGTATCAGAATTTTAATTGATAGGGCAGGAAAATAGTCTGTGGCTAAAATAGAGTAACAGAGATTGTACTAAAATAAAAATATCAAACTGATTTTAATCCACCCAGAAACACAGAAGCATGCATGTACACACCAAAGGACTTACATATATGGAACGTTTTACTAAAAGAACTAACCTTTCTACAAATTGTGTAATGAAAATAGCTTTATATGATTTTCTTTAAGTATATATAATTGATATAGCTAGATATGAATTGAAGTGACTCTATGTGTCTCTATCAATATGTATCTATATCTATGGTTGAAATAGATTAGTATGTACACAGCCTGTTCTTGCAATGAGTCTATACTATATTAATAAGATTTTTATGCAACAGGCAATACTAATTATAAAGCTCAGTCATTTACTACCTTTGTGCATTTTCTCAATTATTTTATGTGGAGGTTGTACTAGATAATATTCAGTAAGGTTCATTCCAGTGTCAATACATTCATGTATATAAATCTACCTAATTATGTAACACCTTGCATTATTTCCCAGATGTTTTTTATTTGTGAATCTTGCCTTCTTGCTTGACTTTTAAGTTTTTAGTATTCATGAACTATATCTTCTGGTCACTCTTCTTTGCCCAGAATATAGATGTACATGAGTTCCACACTTTTCTCCATGACAGTCAATTACAGACACCAATATTCTATTAATTAATTCAAAAGTGCCAGCTGGTTCTCTCCTACCTGCTTGACACTATACCAGGTTGTAGAGCTCTACCAGTGAAAAAATTGACAAAGTTCCAACTCTCATGGAGCGCATTTTCTAGTAGCAGAAACACACAAGAAACAAAGAAATTAGCATACACCTTTTTATTTAAGCTTGATGTGGAGCTAATCTATAATTGTGCAAGCTATGTGCACATATGTGGATTTTAGGAAACAGTACAAGGCTCTGTTAAAAATTCATGGTAGTGGGGCACCTGGGTAGTTCGGTGGGTTAAAGGCTTTGCCTTTTGCTCAGGTCATGGTCCCAGAGTCCTGGGATCTGAGCCCCACATCTGCATCCCTGCTCAGTGGGGAGCCCCCATCCCCCCACACCTCCGACATTTGCCTGCCTCTCTGCCTAATTGTGATCTCTGGTCTAGCAAATAAATATATAAAATATTTTTTTAAAAATTCATAGTAGTAGTGTAAGAGGGAAATCTACATGATGAATGCAGGGTGAACAGGGAAGGATCTGAGACTATGACAACTAAAAGATAGGGAAGGCCAATTATACTTAGAATTGGAGAATGAGCATTAGTATTACAAAGAAACTGAGGAGCTACAGCTTATAGAGTTGGGGAGACATGTATGTGATGAGTTCAGAGAGAGTATGATGGAAGTGACTTGGTGCCCTTCATAGCTTTTATTTCTGCACCTTTTCCAAAAACTTGATTTCTCATTTGCAGATTCACACCACCCCATTCTCATCCATAAAATTTGGAAGGGTTTACTGCCCCATGACCTTTAAGAGTAGGCCATGAATGTCTTAAACTGACCATTAATGTTTCATTATCCTGTTCAAAATGATTGTTTCAGGAAGTGTATGACCTGGTTCTGGCCAATAAAACAAAGACTTATACAATATCATGGAAGAAAAAGAAAATGACTCCCTGTCCTTACATGGTGCTTGCTGTTCCTGGTAAATAATACAATTGTAGCAGGATATAGGGTCAAAATTAATTGACCCTATACATGTGGCTTTATTTGTGGGTTCTCTATCCTGTTCTGTTGGTATATGTATTTGTTTTTATGCCAGTACCTTATTGTTTTGATTACTATACCCCTGTAACATAATTTGAAATCAAGAAGGGTGTTGCCTCCTGTTTTGTTCTTCTTGCTCAAGATACTTTGACTATTTGGAGTCACTTGTGGTTCCACACAAATTTTACAATTGTTTTTCTAATTCTTTAAAAAAAACCACCATCAGTATTTTGAAAGGATTACATTGACTCTACATATCATTTTAGTAGTACAGATATTTTTATAATATTAATTCTCCTTATCTATGAACTCAGGATATTTTCCATTTATTTCTTTTTAATTATCAATGTTTTATAATAGTTTTCAGTGTACAGATTTTCACTTCTTTGATTAAAATTTATTCCTGTTTGTGTTATTTGTAAATGGGATTGTTTCCTTAATTCCTTTTTGGATAGCTTTTCTTAATTTTTAATTTTTTTAAATTTTTTATTACCTTTTTTATTTTTTATAAACATATAATATATTTTATCCCCAGGGGTGCAGGTCTGTGAATCACCAGGTTTACACACTTCACAGCACTCACCATAGCACATACACTCCCCAATGTCCATAACCCCACCCCCTTCTCCCAACCCCCCTCTACGCAGCAACCCTCAGTCTGTTTTGTGAGATTAAGAGTCACTTATGGTTTGTCTCCTCCCAATCCCATCTTGTTTCATTTGTTCTTCTCCTACCCCCTTAACCCCCCATGTTGCATCACCACTTCCTCCCTCATATCAGGGAGATCATACGATAGTTGTATTTCTCCGCTTGACTTATTTCGCTAAGCATGATACGCTCTAGCTCCATCCACGTCGTCGCAAATGGCAAGATTTCATTTCTTTTTATGGCTGCATAGTATTCCGTTGTGTATATATATCACATCTTCTTTATCCATTCATTTGTTGATGGACATCTAGGTTCTTTCCATAGTTTGGCTATTGTAGACATTGCTGCTATAAACGTTCAGGTGCACGTGCCCCTTCGGATCACTAATTTTATATCTTTAGGGTAAATACCCAGTAGTGTCATTGCTGAGACATAGGGTAGTTCTATTTTCAACTTTTTGAGGAACCTCCATGCTGTTTTCCAGAGAGGTTGCACCAACTTGCATTCCCACCAACAGTGTAGGAGGGTTCCTCGTTCTCTGCATCCTAGCCAGCATCTGTCATTTCCTAACTTGTTAGTTTTAGCCATTCTGACTGGTGTGAAGTGAAATCTCATTGTGGTTTTGATTTGTATTTCCCTGATGCCAAGTGATATGGAACACTTTTTCATGTGTCTGTTGGCCATCTGGATGTCTTCTTTGCAAAAAGGACTGTTCATGTCTTCTGCCCATTTCTTTTTTTTTTTAATTTATTTTTTATTTATTTTCAGCATAACAGTATTCATTATTTTTGCACCACCCCCAGTGCTCCATGCAATCCGTGCCCTCTATAATACCCACCACCTGGTAGCCCGACCTCCCACCCCCGCCCCTTCAAAATCCTCAGATTGTTTTTCAGAGTCCATAGCCTCTCATGGTTCACCTCCCCTTCCAATTTCCCCCAACTCCCTTCTCCTCTCTAACTCCCCATGTCCTCCATGCTATTTGTTATGCTCCACAAATTAGTGAAACCATATGATAATTGACTCTCTCTGCTTGACTGATTTCACTCAGCATAATCTCCTCCAGTCCCGTCCATGTTGCTACAAAAGTTGGGTATTCGTCCTTTCTGATGGAGGCATAATACTCGATAGTGTATATGGACCACATCTTCCTTATCCATTCATCCGTTGAAGGGCATCTTGGTTCTTTCCACAATTTGGCGACCATGGCCATTGCTGCTATAAACATTGGGGTACAGATGGCCCTTCTTTTCACTACATCTATATCTTTGGGGTAAATACCCAGTGGTGCAATTGCAGGGTCATAGGGAAGCTCTATTTTTAATTTCTTGAGGAATCTCCACACTGTTATCCAAAGAGGCTGTACCAACCTGCATTCCCACCAACAGTGTATGAGGGTTCCCCTTTCTCCACATCCCCTCCAACACATGTTGTTTCCTGTCTTGCTAATTTTGACCATTCTAACTGATGTAAGGTGATATCTCAATGTGGTTTTAATTTGAATCTCCCTGAGGCTAGTGATGATGAACATTTTTTGATGTGTCTGATAGCCATTTGTATGTCTTCATAGGAGAAGTGTCTGTTCATATCTTCTGCCCATTTTTTGATATGATTGTCTGTTCTGCCCATTACTTGATTGGATTATTTGTTCTTTGGGTGTTGAGTTTGCTAAGTTCTTTATAGATTTTGGACATTAGCCCTTTATCTGGTATGTCGTTTGCAAATATCTTCTCCCATTCTGTCAGTTGTCTTTTGGTTTTGTTAACTGTTTCCTTCGCTGTGAAAAAGCTTTTGATCTTGATAAAATCCCAATAGTTCATTTTTGCGCTTGCTTCCATGCCTTTGGCAATGTTCCTAAGAAGACTTTGCTGCAGCTGAGGTTGAAGAGGCTGCTGCCTGTGTTCTCCTCAAGCATTTTGATGGATTCCTTTCTCACACTGAGGTCCTTCATTCATTTTTAGTCTATTTTTGTGTGTGGTGTAAGGAAATGGTCCAATTTCATTTTTCTGCATGTGGCTGTCCAATTTTCACAACACCATTTATTGAAGAGGCTATATTTTGTCCATTGGACATTCTTTCCTGCTTTGTCAAAGATTAGTTGACCATAGAGATGAAGGTCTATTTCTGGGCTCTCTATTCTGTTCCATTGATCTATGTGTCTGTTTTTGTGCCAGTACCATGCTGTCTTGATGAAGACAGCTTTGTAATAGAGCTTGAAGTCAGGAATTGTGATGCCACCAACTTTGGCTTTCTTTTTCAATATTCCTTTGGCTATTTGAGGTCTATTCTGGTTCCATATAAATTTTAGGATTATTTGTTCCATTTCTTTGAAAAAAAATGGATGGTAGTTTCATAGGAATGGCATTAAATATGTAGATTGCTTTAGGTGGCATAAACATTTTCACAATATTTATTCTTCCAATCCAGGAGCATGGAACATTTTTCCATTTCTTTTTGTCTTCCTCAATTTCTTTCATGAGTACTTTATAGTTTTCTGAGTATAGATTCTCTGTCTCTTTGGTTAGGTTTATTCCTAGGTATCTTATAGCTTTGGGTGCAATTGTAAATGGGATTGACTCCTTAATTTCTCTTTCTTCTGTCTTGCTGTTGGTGTAGAGAAATACAACTGATTTCTGTGCATTGATTTTATATCCTGACACTTTACTGAATTCCTGTACAAGTTCTAGCAGTTTTGGAGTGAAGTCTTATGGGTTTTCTATATATAGTATCATATCATCTGCAAAGAGTGATGGTTTGACTTCTTCTTTGCTGATTTGGATGCCTTTAATTTCCTTTTGTTGTCTGATTGCTGAGGCTAGGACTTCTAGTACTATGTTGAATAGCAGTGGTGATAATGGACATCCCTGCCATGTTCCTGACTTTAGTGGAAAGGCTTTCAGTTTTTCTCCAATGAGAATGATATTTGCAGTGGGCATTTCATAGATAGCTTTGATGATATTGAGGTATGTGCCCTCTATCCCTACACTTTGAAGAGTTTTGATCAGGAAGGGATGCTATACTTTGTCAAATGCTTTTGCAGCATCTATTGAGAGTATCATATGGTTCTTGGTATTTCTTTTATTAATGTCTTGTATCACATTGATTGATTTGCGGATGTTGAACCAACCTTCAACAACCAACCAGCCCTGGAATAAATCCTACTTGGTCGTGGTGAATAATCCTTTTAATGTACTGTTGAATCCCATTGGCTAGTATTTTGGTGAGGATTTTCGCATCTGTGTTCATCAAGGATATTGCTCTGTAGTTCTCTTTTTTTGATGGGATCCTTGTCTGGTTTTGGGATCAAGGTGATGCTGGCCTCATAAAATGAGTTTGGAAGTTTTCCTTCCATTTCTATTTTTTGGAACAGTTTCAGGAGAATAGGATAGTTCTTCTTTAAGTGTTTGGTAGAATTTCCCCAGGAAGCCGTCTGGCCCTGGGCTTTTGTTTGTTTGGATATTTTTGATGACTGTTTCAATCTCCTTACTGATTATGTGTCTGTTCAGGTTTTCTATTTCTTCCTGGTTCAGTTGAGGTAGTTTATATGTCTCTAGGAATGCATCCATTTCTTCCAGATTGTCAAATTTGTTGGCGTAGAGTTGCTCATAGTATGTTCTTATAATTGTCTGTATCTCTTTGGTGTTAGTTGTGATCTCTCCTCTTTCATTCATGATTTTATTTATTTGGGTTCTTTCTCTTTTCTTTTTGATAAGTCTGGCCAGGGGCTTATCAATCTTATTAATTCTTTCAAAGAACCAGCTCCTAGTTTCATTAATTTGTTCTATTTTGTTATTGTTGTTTCTATTTCATTGATTTCTGCTCTGATCTTTATGATTTCTCTTCTCCTGCTGGGTTTAGGGTTTCTTTCTTGTTCTTTCTCCAGCTCCTTTAGGTGTAGGGTTACGTTGTTTACCTGAGACCTTCCTTGTTTCTTGAGAAAGGCTTGTACCGCTATATATTTTCCTCTCAGAACTGCCTTTGTTGTGTCCCACCGATTTTGAACCGTTGTATTTTCATTATCATTTGTTTCTATGAATTTTTTCAATTCTTCTTTAATTTCCTGGTTGACCCATTCATTCTTTAGAAAGATGCTGTTTAGTCTCCATGAATTTGGGTTCTTTCCAAATTTCTTCTTGTGATTGAGTTCTAGCTTCAGAGCATTGTGGTCTGAAAATATGCAGGGAATGATCCCAATCTTTTGATACTGGTTGAGAACTGATTTAGGACCCAGGATGTGATCTATTCTGGAGAATATTCCAAGTGCACTAGAGAAGAATGTGTATTCTTTTACTTAGGGTTGAAATGTTCTGAATATATCTCTGATGTCCATCTGGTCCAGTGTGTCATTCAAGGCCTTTATTTCCTTGTTGATCTTTTGCTTGGATTATCTGTCCATTTCAGTGAGGGGAGTGTTAAAGTCCCCTACTATTATTGTATTATTGTTGATGTTTTCTTTGATTTTGTTATTAATTGGTTTATATAGTTGGCTACTCCCACTTTGGGGGCATAGACATTTAAAATTGTTAAATTCCCTGTTGTACAGATCCTTTGAGTATGATATAGTGTCCTTCCTCATCTCTTATTATAGTCTTTGGCTTAAAATCTAATTTGATCTGGTATAAGGATTGCCACTCCTGCTTTCTTCCAATGTCCATTAGCATGGTAAATTGTTTTCCACCCCCTCACTTTAAATCTGGAGGTGTCTTCGGGTTTAAAATGAGTTTCTTATAGGCAACATATAGATGGGTTTTTTTTTTTTATCCATTCTGATACCCTGTGTCTTTTGATGGGGGCATTCTGCCCATTAATATTCAGGGTACCTATTGAGAGATATGAATTTAGTGCCATTGTATTGCCTGTAAGGTGACTGTTACTGTATATTATCTCTGTTCCTTTCTGATCTACCACTTTTAGGTTTTTTCTTTGCTTAGAGGACCCCTTTCAATATTTCCTGTAGAGCTGGTTTGGTGTTTGCAAATTCTTTCAGTTTTTGTTTGTCCTGGAAGCTTTTAATCTTTCCTTCTATTTTCAATGATAGTCTAGCTGGATATAGTATTCTTGGGTGCATTCTTTTTTCATTTAGTGCTCTGAATATATCATGCCAGCTCTTTCTGGCCTGCCAGGTCTCTGTGGATAAGTCTGCTGCCAATATAATATTTTTATCATTGTATGTGTAGACTCCTTTTCTCGGGCTGCTTTCAGGATTTTCTCTTTGTTACTAAGACTTGTAAATTTTACTATTAGGTGACGGGGTGTGGACCTATTCTTATTTATTTTGAGGGAAGTTCTCTGCACCTCCTGGATTTTGATGCTTGTTCCCTTTGCCATATTGGGGAAGTTCTCTCCAATAATTCTCTCAAATATACCTTCTACTCCCCTCTCTCTTTCTTCTTCTTCTGTAATCCCAATTATTCTAATGTTGTTTCGTCTTATGGTGTCACTTATCTCTCGAATTCTCTCCTCGTGGTCCAGTAGCTATTTGTCCCTCTTTTGCTCAGCTTCTTTATTCTCTGTCATTTGGTCTTCTATATCGCTAATTCTTTCTTCTGCCTTATTTATCCTAGCAGAGAGAGCCTTCATTTTTTATTGCATCTCATTAATAACTTTTTTTATTTCAACTTGGTTAGATTTAAAGTTTTTTTGTTTCTCCAGAAAGGGTTTTTATATCTCCCTAGAGGGTTTCTCTGATATCTTCCATGCCTTTTTCGAGCCCGGCTCGAACCTTGAGAATCGTCATTCTGAACTCTAGATCTGACATATTACCAATGTCTGTATTGATTAGGTCCCTAGCCTTCAGTACCGTCTCTTGTTCTTTTTTTTGTTGTTGTTGTGAATTTTTCCTCCTTGTCATTTTATCCAGATAAGAGTATATGAAGGAGCAAGTAAAATACTAAAAGGATGGCAAAGACCCCAGGAATATGCTTTAACCAAATCAGAAGAGATCCTAAATCATTGGGCGAGGGGGAGAAGGGGGATAAAAAGATGTTCAGAAAGAAAAAAAAAAGAAACAATTAAAAAAAGAAAACAAATAACGAAAACATATTTAAAAAAGAATATATATATGTATATATAGATAAACTAGTTAAATACGTTAAAAAGAAAAGGGTAAAAGTTAAAAAAAAATTAGTAGAGGTAGAGAAAAAAAATTAAATTAACTGCAAGACTAAGGAATCATGGGGAGAAAGCCATGAGTTCCATGCTTTGCTTTCTCTTCCTCTGGAATTCCGCTGTTCTCCTTGGTATTGAAACTGCACTCCCTGGTAGGTGAACTTGGTCCTGGCTGTATTTCTTGTTGATCTTCTGGAGAAGGGGACTGTTGTAGTGATTCTCAAGTGTCTTTGCCCCAGGCAGAATTGCACAACCCTTACCAGTGGCAAGGCTGAGTAATCCGCTCAGGTTTGCTTTCAGGAGCTTTTGTTCCCTAAGTGCTTTCCGTATAGTTTCCCAGTCTCTGGCCCAGATGAGCCAAGAGCTCAGGGCCCCACTCCTCAGTATGCCCTCAGAGAATAGCGCCCATTACCTCCTGTCTCCCTGGCCTCCAGCTGCGCTCCAAGCTCACCCAGGCTGCGACCTGTTCAAGGTAACCCCGAGCTGTGAGCTCACTCTTCTGTTCTGTCTCTGTAGCCGGCTTCCCCATTCTAATCCCTGAAAGCTCTGCGACACTTAGACACCCGCCCCCAGATCCTTTTGTGACCCTGCAGGACCAGGTCCACACTGACCCCGCGTGGGCTTCACCCCAGTTTAGTCTCTGGAGCGATGTCCCTCAGTGGAAGAGACTTTGAAAAGTCCCGATTTTGTGCTCCGTTGCTCCTCTGCTTGCCCGGAGCTGGCCCCTCCCCCTGCGGTCTAACATCCAGATGCTTTGGATTCACTTCTCCACCAGTCCTACCTTTCAGAAAGTGGTTGATTTTCTGTTTCCAGACTTGCTGTTTTTCTTCTCTTCGATCTCCCATTGGATTTGTAGGTGTTTGCAATCTTTAAATAAGCTATCTAGCTGATCTCGTGCTACCTAAAGTAGTCTCAGCCTGCTACTTCTCTGCCATCTTGACTCCAATCCTCCTTTTTGGATAGTTTTTAATGTAAAGAGATGCAACTGATTTTTGTATGTTAATTTTGTGTCCCGCAACTTTGCTGATTTTATTAGTTTTGATACCTTTTGAGTCTTTAGGGTTTTCTATATATGATCACGTCATCTGCAAACAGGCAATTTAACTTCTTGTTTTCCAATTTGGATGTTATTTTATTTCTCTTCATTCCTAACTACTCTTAAGTAGTTGGATAGAAGTGGTGAGATTGGGTTTCCTTGTGTTGTTCCTTTTCCTGATCTTTGACGAGAAGCTTACACCTTTTCATTTTGTTTATCTATGGACTTGTTATATATGCCTTTAATTATAAGGAAGTACATTATTTCTATACTTAATTTGTTGAGAGTTTTTATCATGGAAGGGTGTTGAATTTTGTCAAAAGAATTTTCTATACCGATTGAGATGATCATATGATTTTTATTTTTCATTCTGTTGATGCAATTTATTACATTTATTGATTTGCATATATTTAACCAGTCTTACATCTCAGGAAAATCCCACTAGATTATTCTGTGGGTCTTTGAAATGTGCTCTTGGATTTGGTTTGGTTTGTTCGTATTTTGTTGAGGATTTTTTGCATCAGGTTCATCATGGATATTGGCCTGGAGTGCTTATCAGATTTTGGCATCAGGTAATTCTGGTCTTATAAAATGAGTTTGGGTCTGATTCCTGTGGCACAGTCATGCATGAATCTTCCCAGGTCCTTTTGTGGGTGGTGCTAGTGACAAAACCAAAGCCAAAGAAGAATGTAGCTGAGTCCACAACAGGTGGGGCTACTTATGGGTCTACTTCCAGGATTATGGTCAGTGAATCTGCCACCCGGGCTTGGGCCTGCCTTGTCAAAATGGCTCATTTGTGTCTTAGGCTTCACTAGGGTTTCACAACTTCCCACCTTGATCCCAACACTCCTATACAATTGGATGGATGTCTGTCAAATTATTATTGTTATGAGGGGAACCTGGGAGGAATCTTCTATTATATCATCTTGCTGCCGCCACTTACACATAATAACTGACATTTACTAACATTTTTCATTGAATCTACTGAGTGTATGGTTGCTAGTCAGGATCCTGTTACCATAGTAATATCCCAATATATCAATCTTGGTAGATAACCATTTTATATATGATTCTAATATTTAATAGCAGTATTTAACACAAACATAAAACAGTGATTTCATCAAATGATCAGTAGAAAAATATGGCTTACCCTATTGAAAGCTATCTACTTGAAAGCTATCTATTTCACACATAATATTGTGTTGAAAAACTAAACATATTCATAGCTATAAACAAGAATAGCAATTAGCATTATTATTGTTTAAGACTGAGTCAAAAGCAGTAAACCAGTATATAAGAGAAAAAAATATATATATATAAGAAAAAAGAATTATATATGTATTAAACCAGTATATATATATATATATATATATATATATATATATGAAAAAAATGAATTTCAAAAGCTATGAAAAGAAGGAACTAACATAAATTGACTTAACTATTGGACAATCTTACAAGTACAGCTGTAAATATAATAAACAACATGATTCAATGAACTCAAATAATGCTTTGAAATAACGTCACATCCAAAGGTTTTCCTAACAATGTTTCAAAGTTAATTGGACCATTTCTGGTATAATTGGACAACTTATTCTTCATGTGCCACTTCAGAAACTTTTCTACCTTCTTATTCTAGGGCTAAAAATGCTGACCTGAATTGATTGCATCAGGCTTCTGTTCGCTTGGTTAATGGAATAAACTGACAGGAGAACCAAGTGTACTTATTTCCCAATTCTTTTATCTAGGGCTTCAAATTTAGCAGACTCCATTCCTCTTCCAAAGGCCGCAACTCCTGGCAAAGGGTCTATTTTCCCTATGGGAATTTTTCTCAGGTTCCAGTAACATCATTCCCTTTCCCTTGTCCCTATGGGTAATGAAGGAGTTCCTTAGTTCCTAGTCTGTGGAGGCCTCACTAGTCTTGGTTTATATCTTCAATCTAAACCACAAATATATGTATTAAGTAGTTCTTTATTTTCAATTTTCTTATAAAATTATTAACACATATATGTGTGCTACTTAATCTTGAGGTATTTTTTAATTTATATTTTTCACAAATTGAGTTATTTTACCTCTAGCTTAAGATTGTTAATGTGAAATTTTTATAATTGGTTTATTTTAAAACATCATTGTCTTAAGTTTATCTGGTTTCTTTTTTTTTTTTTTTTGGTAAAATTTATTTTTTCCTCCCCTCTTTCTTAGTTCATCCAAATTTCTGTGAAGCTGTTTCACATATACATTTTCTGATAAAAAGGTTTTGGTTTTGGGGCACCTGGGTGGCTCAGTGGGTTAAGCCTCTGCCTTCGGCTCAGGTCATGATTTCAGTGTCCTGGAATTGAGTCCCACCTTGGGCTTTCAGCTCAGCAGGGAGCCTGCATCCCTCTCTTTCTCTCTCTGCCTGCCTTTCTGCCTACTTGTGATCTCTGTCTCTCAAATAAATAAAAAAATCTTAAAAAAATATTTTGGGGGCATCTGGGTGGCTCAGTGGGTTAAAGCCACTGCCTTTGGCTCAGGTCATGATCCCAGCATCCTGGGATCGAGCCCCACATCAGGGTTTCTGCTCAGCAGGGAGCCTGCTTCCCCCTCTCTCTGCCTGCTTCTCTGCCTACTTGTGATCGCTGTCTGTCAAATAAATAAATAAAATCTTTAAAAAAAAATTTTGGTTATGTTGATGAGTTATATCCTGAAATTTTCCTTTATGTTAATATATGTTTATATACTGATTTATACATTTCTTCAATTTTAAGGCTTATTTTGTTATTTATTCTAAATTTTTGAGTTGATGTCTTTTCTAAATTATTTTATTTTCATATTTTTCATTAAACATTTAAGTCTGTACATTTTCACACAAACTTTGTAATACAGTTTGAGTTATTTCTAACCATTTCAACGTCTGTTTTGATTTCAGTTTTGCATTAAATACATATTTGGCTTTTGCCTGTTTGTTGCGTTAAATATCTGAATGGGAAGTGTTTTGTTCTTCGACCATCACTCTGTTGCTAATTCTAACACCAGTGAATCCTGGTCAGTGAACAAGTGTTGTAAAATGTTTCCTGTGTGGAACTTAATGGTTTGTCTTCAGCATTGCATATATGGTTTTTATTGGGATTTCTTATGTGTGTGTCAGTCCAAACTGCATTTGCCCTCTATGTCTTCATTTATTTTAAGTCTGCTTGACCTTTTTCTGAGGATAGTATTTTTTTAAAGATTTTATTTATTTATTTGATAGACAGAGATCACAAGTAGGCAGAGAGGCAGGCAGAGAGAGAAAGAGAGAGGAAGAGAAGCAAGCC
The DNA here is from genome assembly GCF_011764305.1 of Mustela putorius furo. Lineage (NCBI taxonomy): Eukaryota > Metazoa > Chordata > Mammalia > Carnivora > Mustelidae > Mustela > Mustela putorius. The sequence continues at coordinate 11,564,433 of NW_025421467.1, read as the reverse complement.
CCCTGCTGAGCAGAGAGCCAGATGTGAGGCGATCCCAAGGTCCTGGAATCATGACCTGAGCTGAAGGCAGAAGCTTTAACCTACTGAGCCCAGGCGCTCCTGAGGATAGTATTTAATATTATCTCCTTCTATGACTGTGCAGTTTTCAGACTTGTGTTTATATCACTAATTTAGAGGCCATCAAAGCTATATTACCTAGTAAATTAATGTTCTTATGTGACACATATTATGATAGATGTTCTATATCTTATTGATATATTTGTTTTGAATTTGTTTTATTAGATAACTTTTCCTTCATATATTAGTTTCTTTTTATCCTTTCTATTCAGTTTTGTTCATTGTCTTCTTAAACAGTATATAACTGAATTGTAAATCACTACAAAAAACTATTTTATTAAAACTAATAATTACCTAAGGTACACCATATCCATTCTTCTGGGGAACCCTCTTACATTGTTGGTGGGAATGAAAACTGGTTCAGCCATTGTGGAAAACAGTCTGGATGTTCCTTAAAAAGTTGAAAATAGGACTACCCTATGACCCAGCAATTGCACCACTAGGTATTTACCAAAGGATACAAAAATACTGATTCAAAGGGGCACATGCACCCTGATATTTATCGCAACATTATCAGTAATAACCAAATTATGGAAAGAGGCCAAATGTACAGTGAGTGATGAATGGAGAAAGAAGATGGGGTGGGTGAGTGTGTGTGTGTGTAATGACTATTGCTCAGCCTTAAAAAAGAATGAAATCTTGAAATCTTGCCATTTTCAATGACATGGTTGGAGCTAGACTGTATTGTGCTAATCAAAGTAAGTCAGAGAAAGACGAATACCATATGCTTTCACTAGTACCATGAAATTTAAGAAACAAAACATATGAACATAGGAGAAGAAAGAAAAAAAAAAGAGGAAGGCAAATCCTGAGAGACTTTTAGAGACAGAAAACAAATTGAGCTTGCTGGAGGGGAGGTGTGCAGGAGGTTGGGCTAAATGGGTGATGGAAATTAAGGAGGAACTTGTGATGAGCACTAGCTGTTATATGTAAGTGATGAATCACTAAATTCTCTTCATGAAATTAATATTACACTGTATGTTAACTAATTAGAATTCAAAACTAAAGAAAAAAGAAAAATATTCTTTTGTGTTGATGACAGTGTTCTTAATATGAACATATCTTTTTGTCTCTTATATTTATTCATGATGTGCTACTTGTACAGTCAAAAGGCAAGGAAAAGTATTTACTTTTTATATTCTCAGCTGTATTTCATCTCTAACCTGGTTTCTTAGGAGCATTTATTACTTCTTTTGAATTTGTGTTAAACACATAGAAACAGATCACTTTTTATCTTTACATATATCATTAGCTATATGAATATTAGAATGCCATGTAAATTAGCTAAATTAAGAAGCATCCCAGCATTTGAGTTTTGAGTAACTCATGTCATCTCTGAAAAGGTAATTTATTTCTGGAAAAAAATAGGGCAATATCTAAAATCACTTGCATGACAGTCTACCATTTTTGGTTCTCTAATTTTGTCACTTTCTGTTATCACCTAGAATAGTCTGAGTATTTTCAAAGTCTTCTGATTAGAAAACATCACAGGGGCACCTGGGTTGTTCAGTGGGCTAAGCCTCTGCCTTCGGCTCAGGTCGTGATCTCAGGGTCCTGGGATCAAGCCCCACATCAGGCTCTCTGCTCAGCGGGGAGCCTGCTTCTCCCCTCTCTCTGCCTGCCTCTCTGCCTACTTGTGATCTCTCTCTCTGTCAAATAAAATAAATAAAAAAAATAAAATAAAAATAAAATAAAAAAAAATAAACCAAAAAAAAAAAAAAAAGAAAGAAAGAAAGAAAACATCAGTCGGCGGAGACTGGGTGCTTAGTTGGTTAAGCATCTCCCTTCAGCTCAGGTCATGATCTCAAGGTCCTGGGATCAAACACCCCCAACCCCTCATGTAGGGCTCCCTGTTGGGGGGGTCTGCTTCTCTCTCTACTTCTGCCCGTCCTCCTGCTTGTGCTCTCTCTCTCAAATAAGTAAATAAAATCATTAAAAAAATTCAAACATCATGGTCTAACAGTGAATCTTTGTAGTCAAAAATCCTATTCTCACTATTCTAACATTTGATTTTGTTGTATTAGTGCTGAAATGTAAACATGGAACAAAATAAAATAAGATTCTTGAAAAAAGGTATTTAGAACTTGAGGCATATAGTTGTTAATAATAAGTTTGTACTTAGTTGTGCATATTATTTATTTGCTATTTACGATGCTTTTTTATTATTTCATTTTTTAATTCTTCTTCTCTTTTTTTTTAAAGATTGTATTTATTTATTTGAAAGAGAGAGAGAGAGCATGAGCACAAGCAGAAGGGTAGAGGGAAAGAGAGAAGCAGACTCCCTGCCAGCAGGGAGCCCCATACAGGGATCAATCCCAGGACCCTGAGATCATGGCCTGAGCCAAAGACAGACACTTAACCAACTGAGCCACCTAGGTGCCCCTAATTTTTATTTTCATTTGTTTGTTTAAACCATCAACTTTTAATTTATTATTTTTCTCTCTCAGTTTATGCATTGCATATGAGTTTTCTTATTTACTGAATGAAATTGTTTTTATTGCACTTTCAAAATCTTTTGATGATTGATTCTTCATATTAATAGAGTAAAACGGCCTAAATTAACCTTTGCAATTATTCCAAAATAGTACTACTAAACAAGAAATTATTTTAAAAATATCCAACTAAGAAAACTGAGAATTTAGTTTGTGACAGTAAAATTCTAAATAAAAACTCAATTTGATATTCTAACATAAGAGTTATGTTATGTGCTGTCCTCTGTAAATGACCTATGATGTTATTCTGTCATCATTCATTTTTTAAAATTTTTTATTTTATTTCTTTTCAGTATTCTAGAATTAATTGTTTATGTACCACACCCAATGCTCCATGCAATACATGCCCCCAATAATACCCACAACCAGGCTCACCCAACCCCCCATCCCCAACCCCTCCAAAACCCTCAGTTTGTTTCTCAGAGTCCACAGTCTCTCATGGTTTTTCTCCCCCTCCAATCTCTTTACCTTTGAATTTTTTTCCTAATAGTTATAATGAATTTGTATTGAGCTAAATATGTGACTCTATCCAAGCTCTCTTAGGAGGCATAGCTCTCATTTTAAGATTAGCTGGAGCTGTGTAATCTATGGCCAAGGCTTGATTTGTCATGGCACTGAAGTACAGGTAGCTCTTTTACTTTTGTTCAAATCTATTTTCTGCATGATTCATACTGGTCAATGAGAGGATTATAGAGCACCTTAACAGAAATAGAAGAATTTTTGAAAATCAATACTTTAGATGACCTGAAATGTCAACATAAAAGCAAAAGTTAAAGAGGAAACACCTCAGTATTAGAAAAACAAGTTCCTTAATTCAAAACCATATAGAAGTAGAAATTCCTATTACAAATATAGAAATGTATACAGACCAGAAGATAACTATCTACAAACAAATAATATCAGAAGAAATAACTATTATAGACACATTGAAAGAAGTTAAGAGTTTTTCTCAGCTTTCCATCTCTTTAGAATTTACCAATCTGGGGAACTGCTGCTCCAAGTGAATAGTACAGACAAGAAGAAAATGCTATGCTAGACAGGATGGTGACTTACATAATTTTCCAGGCAACTTGAGTCAAGGTATAGGAGTATGGAGCTTTGGTATGAATTTCACTTATTTGTCATTCCTCCTAAGTCATGACCTGTCTCACCTTCAGCAAGATTTAGAACATTCTACAGAAGGCCCGTTGTGGGCAAGGACCTACAGGGAATAATAGTTTTGCTTCTTGAAAAAAATCATTTGGCTTGATTTGGGAGAGTAAAAAGATCCTTCATAGATTTTAATAAAAGCATCAATAGGGGTGCCTGGGTGACTCAGTGGGTTAAAGCCTCTGCCTTTGGCTTGGGTCATGATCCCAGGGTCCTGGGATTGAGCCCCGCATCGGGCTCTCTGCTTAGCAGGGAGCCTGCTTCTTCCTCTCTCTTTCTCTGCCTACCTCTCTGCCTACTGGTGATCTCTGTCTGTCAAATAAATAAATAAAATATTTTTAAAAAGTATCAATAAAAAGTTTCAACATAATTTATGATAGATTATCACAAATTTTCTTTTTTTTGAAAGGAATCTCAGTAAAGAAAAGTAGATGTACTTTATACCTTCTCCATTCTGTGAATCTCTTGTGGTCTCAATCATAGACATAAGCCAACTATAAAATGTTTAGTTACATAATTCAGTGAACTCTTTGATGATTTAAAAGACTAATTTGGACCTTTCTCTTGTTCGTGTATTAATTCATGTAATGTTTGAACCAATATAATCAGTACCCAAGATACCTTCATTATAACATCACCTGCCTAGTCCCATCAAAAAAATAAAAATAATAAAACAACAAATTCTGTATTTTAGGGATCTTATTGACTTCTTGTCAGCTTAGAAGTAAAGAGTTGTGATAGCCTTACCTAAATTGTTAGGCAATGAAAAAGTCAACAACTATATATGTATAGTTGTGACATTATCTACGCGACCATTGGAAAATTATCTTAAAAGAACCCATCCTTACACATAATTAACATTCAATTAATTCTTGGTGAACAAATGAATGGATTAAAAAATGTAGCCTTGTGGGACGCCTGGGTGGCTCAGTTGGATAAGCAGCTGCCTTCGGCTCAGGTCATGATCCCGGCGTCCTGGGATGGAGTCCCACATCGGTCTCCTTGCTCCGCAGGGAGCCTGCTTCTCCCTCTGACTCTGCCTGCCACTCTGCCTGTGCTCGCTCTTGCTCTGTCTCTCTCTCTCTAACAAATAAATAAATAAAATCTTTAAAAAAAAATAAAAAATAAATTTTAAAAAGTAGCCTTGTATGTTTGCAAAATATTTTATGTAGGCTGTAATATATTTCTATAAGGAGGTGTCAGAACAAAGAACATGTCAGTCAATGCAGTAGAAAAGGAAAATATCTGTATAGTGTAGCCTAATATGATGACCATATGAATTATCATTTTATGTTACTTGACAAACTTTTTTTTTGAAATATATATACGTGTTCCTTCACAGTAGAAGACTACCTATGCCCATTCTTCCCCTGCCCAGCCGTGAGCCCAGAGAGAGAAAGAGGGCTGATGCCCAGAGGGCCAAGGCACCTCTCCCCCAAAAAGACCAAGCAGGAAGCTAGTGGGTGGGGACGGCGAGCCACGCAGGCCTTCTCTTACCATGAGGACTCCGCCGCCATCCTTAGCTCAGACGGTCTTCAGGAAGTTAGACTGCCGGCTGGCCTTCTCAAGGATGAAGGGCTGCAGAGGCAGCAATCCGAACTTGCACTTGATCCTGGAGAGCTGCTGCGTATTGATGCGGGGTTCAGAAACGGAAGCGCTTTCACGCTCCTTGTGCGGCGAAGAAACGATTTGCTGGAATTCTTAGGCAAAAGCCTAGTTCGTCCGGTCTACACGCAGCCCCGCAGCAGCAATGGCGCCCAGAGACCTCAGGGTTGGTCGCAGCCTGAGGAGACCTCTGTTTGCAGAAGGACCAGCTCGAGACGCAATGTGTGTACGTACACTTGACGAAAGAGAAGGAGCGGGGTTCTGCTTCCCAGGGACGCTACACGTCCACTTTTGCGAGAAAATGTCACTTTTTGTGAAGGGGCCGGTGGTGAGTGGGTATGGAGGCCCAATAAAACACTGCTCTACCCAGAAACTCGATGGTGGACTCCGTGTAAACAATCCGAGGACCCGGCAGAGCAGGGAGCGTAGCACTTCGGCAGCGACCCTGGTCTCCGCAGCCCGGATCGCCAGGCAGCTGGCTCTCACAGGCCTCCCCCTGCTTTCTGACAGGGAGCCTGAGGCGAGGCCCCTAGAACTTGGCGCCCAGTGGATTCTGGCTGTGGAAATGGCCCCGGGCTGTCTTCAGGACCGCCCAACGCAAGGCTTCATTCCAGAAGCCGGAGACAGCAGCAAAGTGATGCGTCGGGACTCCTCTGAGAATGGTGTCGGGACTCCTCTGAGAATGGTGTCCGGACTCCTCTGAGAATGGTGTCCGGACTCCTCCAGTCCAGCTTCACGATCACAGCCTCGTGCTCCTGCGCGAGGACTGGGGAGCCAGTGGGCTTTGCGCCCGTCTGTGAAGTAGAGAGTCTCATTCCTACGGGAGGCAGTGGAGTACGGTATGTCTGTCAACAGAGACCTCAGGGCTTCACCTCTTCCCTGTAGCTGCTCAGCACTCTGTCCCACCCACAGGCTCCGTAAGGACAGCCGCACAGGGAGCGGAGGGCACCTCTTGGTCACCTTCTTCCGAACTTACATTTTTCACTCATTTACGTGGAGACACAGTTCCGGCCTTCTAGGCCTTCTTGCCTGGCTCACCCCAAGCAGCTCCACGTCAAAATTGAGTGAGGTGACGTGCAAATTTTACTCATCAAGTTTTACTGCATTAATCATGTCTTAATTTAGTGTTTTCTCTTAGTCATAGAGGGGAGGACTTTTGGCTTTAATTATAAGGAGAGCGATTTTTACAGCTCTTACATACAAAAGACAGTTTATAACAATTTGTATGTTTGTAGTTTATAATGTTTTAAAACATCACATTTTAATAATTCTTTACTGTTTTGTCTTTAATCTTTTTTCAATGTTATTTTAGATATACAGATTTAATTTAGTTCTGGGCATAATAAAACTAACACATGTATGAACACAAAAAAGATTTTGGGTAACAATTTAAAAAGATATTCTTCAATATCAGTGTTTATCATGGTAGAAAATTTAAATTTCTTTTTGTTTCTATCTTAAGAAATAATATATAGCATAGTTTAGAAAACAATTTCTCATAGAAAATAATAGGTAAATTAACATTTGTCATTAAAACTGAACTACCAAATGCCTTAAATTAATTTACAGAAGTGGTATTATTTTATACATCTTTAATTTTATTTAACAGGATAATATGCATGGCTTCTCTTTCTTTTTCCACTGAGGTCCCCTAATAACCAAGTCTAGAAAACTGAGAAAGGATGCGGTACTATTTAAGTATTGTTTTATTTAGGGCGCCTGGGTGGCTCAGTGGGTTAAGCCACTGCCTTCGGCTCAGGTCATGATCTCAGGGTCCTGGGATCGAGTCCCACATCGGGCTCTCTGCTCAGCGGGGAGCCTGCTTCCTCCTCTCTCTCTCTGCCTGCCTCTCTGCCTACTTGTGATCTCTCCCTGTCAAATAAATAAATAAAATCATTAAAAAAAAAAAAAAAAAGAAGTTAGCTTCTCTTGTAAAAAAAAAAAAAAGTATTATTTTATTTAAATTTTATTTAATAAAATAATTGAGATAATTCAAAACCATGTCAACATATTATAATTTCTATTTAATTTATGTTTTTATTAATAGATATTTTCTCTTATGAAAAAATGTAAATATATATCTAATGGTTATTTTCCTCCTCTGCCATTAAATTGAGACTCATATTTTTAATAAAAGTTATGTTAAAGGTGTATTCATCTCTAAAAAAATAAAATGTTATCCAATATTGACAATGTTTAAATAAAATTATAAACATATAAAATTAAATTTATAAATAATAAATTTATAAATAATTTTAAGTGGTACATAATTATATAACATAAGATAGCACTTAATAATATGTCAATATGTCCAAGAGTAACATATTACTACACATATGTGTGAGTCATTTCAAATCCTGCTCTTTCCAAAATATTTTTGTGGCTTTTTTTAAATCATTTACCAAGACTTTATAATATAATGTACTATTTATGAGCATTTCTTTAGTTTTATTCATTATAGTTTTTAGTTTTAGTTTTATTCATTATTTAGTTTTATTTATTTTAGTTTATTTAGTTTATTTATTAGTTTATTTAGTTTTATTCATTATAGTCTGATTTTATAATATCAATGAATTTTTTCATCACATACTTATTTATGTATATGCGGTATTTCACTTAATAAACAAAACTAATTATTATTTAAATATTGAAGAACTACTTCAACTACTTAAATAATTTTACAGAAATAAGTAGTTTCAAAGTATTTTTCCTTGGCTATGTTTTTACTTTAGTAACCTCACTATCATTGTAATAGTAAATGCATACCTTGACATTACAAATCTATGTGATAAAACTTCTTTTATCACATAATTATGACAGAAATTTTTTGCTACTTTATGAGTATGTTAATAAAAAGTAAAAATGTATCTGAAGAGATAAGCATAAATAATTCATAATGCAGTCATGTCTGAATAAAATATAAATTCAGAATATTTTCAATGATAATGCTTTACTTTCAAAATTAGAATTAGAATATGGTATATTATTCAGCAAAGCTTCACTAATTTAGTGATATAGAAAATAACATAAAGATATTTGTCAGAATGGTTTTATTGGAAATCAGAGATAAACGGTACAGAAATTTTCATGGCATTCCATTTTTGCATTTAAACATCCCAGATATGTTATTACCTTACAAATACAGATGTTTCATCTAAATACTTCACCATATTTGATTACTAACCACTTAAAACTTAATTATGTTTAATTTCTATATTTCTTTTCCATTTTACCTATGAAAAGCAAATAAATACAGGAGTTCAAAGATAATATATGATTTGGGAAACATATCTCAAAGGAACCTACACTAAGACCACTTAATGTTCAACATTGCCTAAACATACTGCCAATGGCTAACAATGCAGTTTTTCAAATTCTGAATTCCTTAGTATTTGTGAAAGATATGTGTATGGAGGAGGGACCAAAAGTGATGAAAAGACAAAATTTGGTAAACATCCAGAGAATTCAAATTCCTAACATCAGCCTTTGTTGCTTTAATTTATTCCTAATACAAGGTTTGGGCCAAGTATAGGACTGTCAAATTCTCTCTTGCATGCTTAAGATTGGATTAACACTAACTTGCAATCCAATTGGTATCTGTTAAAATGATTCTACATATAAGCCCTATTAAGGTAGAGGAAGTCAGATTGATAGTTATGTAGGGCCAAGTTGATTCATGCTGGTTTGGGAAAGTTTTACCCTTATCTCTGGCGATACTGGATGTTGGCTTTGACTCTTTGCCAAGATAAGAGCTATAGGATTTATAATGTTAAGTTTAAAGTTAAAATTTTTCCAGACACATTCCAGGTTTGGGTTTACTGATGTTTTTCACCTGATGTAGCCTATTAGACATCCATATTAAGCAATATGACCAGATGGTGTAATCCCCCTTTCAAACTTCTGTTTTGAGCTCTTATGAGGCCAAGATTCCTTGTACAGATCTTGATGGTTTAATTGATATGGAAGCCTAGCTTATATGCCAGTAAGGATCCTGGGGAGATTGTACTTGAATATGTTTCGGACCCCTCACACTTTCCTATATTTTCTTATTGCTAGATCTTATTTTTACTTTTAAATAAAAAGTGTTGCATGACCATTCTGTGAGAAGTATGGTAAATCCCTTGAACTATCCAAACTTGAGGAATCTTTGTAGTATTTAATTCACTTTTTCAAGGCAAGGACTAGGATAAGGCAAGCTATGAGTCTAGAGCACTTACTTAAGAGGAACTTACTTGTATGAATCTTAAGGTTCCTCCTTTAATTCTGTGTTACGGGTTCTTCATTTGTCTCATTCTAGTCCAAGACAAGCTATCTCTTATTCCTAGTCCCAGATTTCTTTCCAGTTAAATACATAGGACAACTCAGACTTAGACCTCTATTACCAACTTGTCCTTATTGCTTTCCTGTATTTGTGTTACCTCAGACAAGGTATTCTTTATGAATTTTCAATTATAAAGTCATTAAAATCTATGTTTATTAATGTTCTCAATAGCTATTGTCATTAAAATAATTTGAAATACTCTTCTGAAGCCATGCTAAAATATTAGTTAGAATATAAAAGAATGGGTTAACTATTGCCATTATAACAATTTTAAGTATCCTTAAAAAGAAACAATGTTAAGTATTCTTTTGAAATAAATTATGCTAAAATTTTCATGAGGAAAAAATGGTTTGGAATCTCAATTATTTTAATTCTAGAAACCCTCCAGAAGTAGGGCATTGTGTTTATTGTTTCTCATCCAGAAGTTTGATACTATGGTGGCAATATCTTACATAGTGAAAGGACTAGGACAACTTTGGCAAACTACTAGGTGTAGCATTCCATGCATTAGAGAGTAGAGCCTGGAAGTACAAATAATTCTCTTTAAGGGAAAAGCATTTGCCTTTGGTCCCCAGAACTTGTTAAAACATAATGTTTAGCGGCACCTGAGTGGCTCAGTCGTTAAGCATCAGGCTCTCAGGTCATGATCCCAGGGTCCTGGAATTGAGCCCCAAGCCCCACATCAAGCCTGGCATTGAACCTCACATTGAGCCCCACATTGAGGTCCACATCAGACTCCCTGCTCAGTGGGAAGTCTGCTTCCACTTTTGCCCCATCCCTGCTCACGCTTTCTCTCTGGCTCTCTCTCTCAAATAAATAAATAAAATCTTAAAAAAAAAAAATCCACATAATACTTAGTTGATGATTATTATGTATTAAAGTAGAAAATATAAATTTAAGAGTTCATAAAAGATGTCACATATTCAGGGAATTTTGGGCAATTCCAAATGTGAAATATTCTTTGTAACCTTAGTTAATATCCTTCTTGAGTTTGTTTCCACAAGGATTCATAAACCTAAAAGATTCATTTCAATTGTGATGGCATTTTCCCACCATGAGCTGGTCCATTAAAATCACATTGAATGAGATTACAGGTAAAGTTCTCAGCTGTTGGTTAATTCTAAAGCCAAGATAAAATCATTTAATGCCAGATATCCTGCTATGATTTAAAGTAACCACATAAAACACTAGTCAGTGAAATGTGAAACTGTTAAGTGCTTTTCTTGGGGGCTTGGCTTGATATCTAGCACAGTAGTATATTTTAATATGGAAAAATATTTACAATAAAATTCTTGGAAAACACTTCCTTTTTTTAGTAATTCATCTATTCAACACTAAAGAATTTAATATTATAGTCAAATCTTTATTTTCCCTAGTAAGAAAGCAATTGGATAAAATAGTTACATCTTTATTTTCTAAGTACTAATTTCTTAGACCATCATTTATCAATAATAAAGTAGTTCACATTGATAGAAATTCATATAAATATATTATGGTGGGGACCAATATTCATGACATATAGAATGGTATTCTAATGCATATATTAAACCATTTCTCATCCATGAAGAACTGTATATCCTAAAATGACTCACAATAACAGATAAAGTGTCATTGTTAATTAATTCTATATTAATCAATTTTATAAAAATGCTGTTAACTTCAGTTTTCATCTTTATTATAATATTTATAGTGTGTTATTACAAAAAGAATAGAGTAGGTTTGGAACAAAAACATGGATTTTGGAAGTGGTAATTTATTTTTGAACTTCAATGCATATTTTCTTGGTAAACTATCAATAATTTTTCCTCCTTCAGCTTCAATTTCTTCATCTAAAAATGAGGCAAGGTTTCCCATTTTACAAGCCATAAGATTTTACAACAATCTAAGGTGAATCCCATAAAATAATTTACAAAAGGAAATAATTGTCTTAATAGACAAAGTTCATTGAATCCAGTTGTATATGACTGATGAGCTACATCAGTGTTTCAGTATATATAGACTTTCATCTTTCACCATGGTTTTAGAGGTCTAGTAAAAGGTTGCTAGCAGTCGTTTCATTAAAAAAAAAAGGAATAGAACAAACATTAAATCCATCAATAGACAAATGGGTAAAGTGTTATAAAATATTATATATTATATATATTATAAACATTTGTATGTGTATACTATTCAGCCATTTAAAAATATACATTCTTCCATTTTTGACAACATAGATGAACCTCGAAGACATCATGCTAAATGAAATAAGCCAGACAGAAAAGCAAATACTGCATGATCTCCCTTGGACGTGGGATAAAAAATCTCATAGAAACAGATCAGGATGGTGGTTGCCAGAAGTTGGGGATGGATGGTAGGGGATATGGGTGAAAGTTGTCAAAAAATACAAGTTTCTGTAAAATTAGTAAGTTTTGTGAATATAATGTACATTATGATGAGTATAGATAACAATACTATGTTGTATATTTAAAAATTGCTAAGATTATACCTTAGAAGAAAAAAATTGTAAATCTTGAAGTAATGAATGCTAACTAAACTTATTTTGCTAATCATTTTGCAATATACACATATATCAAGTCATTTTGTTGTATACTTTAAACTTTATGCAATGGTATCAGGCAATTTTATCTCAATAAAATAAGAAAAAATAAAATTCCAAATATTATGAAAGAAATAGAACACCTAGTTAAATAAAGGAGAGACTTTAATTCAATATTGCTGATGTGTTAATCTCCACATTTTGATCTGTAGAACCAAAGGAATTCCAATCAAAACCTTACCATACACTTTGGATATATTTACAAAGTGATTATGTGTATGGAAAGTCAAAGGACGTTGAATTTCGATAACTACTTTTCCATAGCCAAAACCATTTTCAAAAAGAAGAATAAATTTGAGTCTCAGACTACCCAATTTCAAATATTATCATAAAGCTATAGTCTTCAAGACAATATTTAGGAAGTACCAAGGTATTTTCCTTCATTCTTCACAGTGAGAAGCTAGTGGGAATCCTGGAGGTGAAGAACTTGTGAAAGGGCGGGGGCCCTCCTAACACTGAGCTTCCCAGAGATTTTAACTTTCAAAATACTCCATAATGAGCTGCCAGCAGTTCTTCAAGCATACTGTAAGTTTACCTACTGTATACTGGCTCCAACAGTGGCTTCTGCTATCAGTAAGTTATTCTCTGTATCTGCCTCTCTCTTCAGTTTTAGAAGCAGCAGCTTACCTTGTGACCTTGCTTCTCTGATGAATCTTTAAGGAGTTGTTTTGCAACTTGTTTGTTTTTATCTTATTGTGAGGCTGAGGATGTGACTTCCACACTATTTGTATGTTAGAACAGAAATTTACACTTGGATATTTTATAAACAAAGTAGTCTAGGAGACTTAAATTTTTTAAATGTTATTCTAAGGAAAATATTTTTCACTGTATCTGACAAAAGCTAATAATTAAATGAACCCTAACTGACTTGGTATTATATATATTTATATAATATTTATACCTAAGAAAGCTAACAGTGTGGAGAGTCCTGCTTTAGTTTGTTGACTATCTGGAAAATTGAATCTGTCTAATTTGCCAATTCATTTTAAAGTTGTTTAAACTATTTACTCTATACAAGTTCAAATGGACTATTGATCTTGCTTCAAATTTTCCTTATGTGTGTACATAATAATCCCCAATTATAGAATAATCTTCAAATACTCTATATCTTTGTCTCAATATTTCTTATTAAACTTTAAGGGATTTCATTTTAGTTTTTAATGTGTAAAGATAGTGTTAAAATGAAATTCCTAGGTGGGAATGCAGTAGACTGTTCAATTCTTGACTGTATCTCCAAGATAACTATGCTGTTGTCAACTCATTGTTCCTATATTTTTTCCTTTATGGTGAGCTCCATATATGGAAGCATAGATAAACACATCTGTAAGTTTCTTAAGGTGCAGACATATTCTTCCTAGTCTTGAGTTTATGGCATCATGATAATGAAAGTCAACTGTCCCTACTAATGTAGGAAAAACTTTTTTTTTTTTTTTTGCCTGACACAAATAGCCCAAAGTGACCAGACAACAGACATAGGTTTAGTTGAACCCTTACTGTATTTCCAAACAGAAAAACTCTTCATGAGAAAGTCAAAAGCAAGAAATCAAATCAAAAAGGAATTCTTTTTAAAGATTTTGTTTATTTATTTGACAGACAAAGATCACAAGTAGGCAGAGAGGCAGGCAGAGAGAGAGGAAGGGAAGCAGGCTCCCCGCTGAGCAGAGAGCCTTGATGCAGGGCTCGATCCCAGGACCCTGAGGTCATGACCTGAGCCAAAGGCAGAGGCTTTAACCCACTGAGCCACCCAGGCACCCCCCCAAAAGGAATTTTTTAACAGAGTTGAAAATGTGGGGTATAAATTCTACAGGGTGTCACAGAGAGCTGCTATTATAACTTCCATTCCTTGTTTCTAGGCCAGTAATGTTCAAACAGTCTATATTTAGGTCACAGCAATATACTGAGCTAGCCTAGCCATTAAATGGAACTAGCATTTTTTTCTTTCTTTGACATCTGGTCTTAGGCAACTACCTGTAAAGTGAGAGGGACAAACACCACTGCAACTAGTGATAAGTAACAAGTGGGTCTAGGACACCTATTTATGTACTACAATTTTTCTCCTTTTAATTGCCTATACTTTAACCAATGACACCATTTCTGTTATATAATAAACTGGTGTTGAATCACTCAAACTTTGTATCCGATATTTTGGAAAATATGCTTTTATGATAAGCATCCCAGCCTCTCTCTGTTACCTAATATCTCAAGGCTAATGCCAGACACTTGGAGTTTGTGATAGATCCACAAACTGTTTTTCAATTGAAGAATAATACTCTGTTGCACATAACATAGCATTGTTTAAGAATTCCAAAAGTCTATGTTGCAGCTTCCTACTAGGTTGGACAGAAATTCCACATGGTGTAAGGGCCTACTTAGCCAGAGCGAGCCATTTTGTTGTTTATGCAGTAAACTTAGATTGAACCTGCTCCTTCCCCCCCAAGAGGAAAGCGCTTAGAAACAGAACTGGTGAAATATGACTGACCAGCCCCTGATAACGGAGCCCACATACAAGGACGTGTCTGGCCAGGTGGAAACGTCCAATCAGTGAAAGTGCACGTATTACTTCCCTACCCGCCAAGGATGAGCCAGGCCAGCTGGAGATGTCCAATCAAGGGAAAGCACACATATTACCCACCAAGGAGTGTGAGCCCTGCCTTTTGGGCTCCAGACAAATTCTAGCCAAGGTCATAGGCTGAATTAGATGACTATCATGGGATAAAATGTAATTCAATTGGCCACCTGTGTGTGGCCAGGCTCAACCACATGGCCTTTACTCTATAAAAGTTAGTCTGTGAGACTGGGAGGGGTCGCCTCTTTGCAAGAGATGGCCCTGGCCAGTCAGTTTGATTCTCGATGCTTGGCACGTAATAAAGCTTTGCTTTACCTTCGCTTTGTATCGGTCTCGTCCTTTTATCCATGGACCCTTTCAATGGTAACTTTTTCCCTGTTTGTATCTGTAGAACCATATGAATCAAGTGACACTACTATTTAATACCATAGTTTGAAATAGATACAGGCTTCTCTTTGCTCCTGGCCCACTCAGAACTCCAAAATTGATTAAGATGTTATCAATATGGAGGATAGGAATGAATGTTCTGTACATTGTCCACATAGCCCTCTAAGTTTACCATGACAGAGAAAAGAAAAATTAATATAACTCTGAGACTAAGTGTATGTGTGCTGCTCTTTGTTCAAAGGGAACCTAAATGGCTTCTGATTCCCCTTCTTAATTGAGGTTGATAGGAACACATCAGTTGCCATTTGGCAAGTGCTCAAGTTTGTGGGATATGTTTTAATAAAGATACTAAATTCACTAGAGCTGGGACTATCACATAGCTGAGGTTAAAAATAAACTACTCTCTTCTGCTATGATCTACCTGCTTTTGCAGGGATGAAAGTATTGAATTAAGTGAGGATATGACAGAGATTACGATCCTTGCATCCTTTAAGTCTGAGAAATTTGCACTACACTATGCCATTCTAATTAGTGTTGCTGTTGGAACAGTGGGGATTTTGAGTGGGCATCAGATGTATCACAGGCTTCTATTGAGGCTTACTTACCATAATGTCTCCTGAAGAACCACAGTTTATTTCAAATTGCCACAAATCCCTGTAGGTTATATTCCCCTGGTATATATTCTGGCCTTGCTATCCCTCATGTCTATCATTCCTTTTACAATTAAGTGTTACTACTTAGTCTGATCTATTGAAATCCTCTCATTCTTACTGGTAATAGGGAGCCAAATTTCATAGCAGCATATCATACATCAGTCCTGGCCTACAGTAATGCAAAGGAAAGTTGGGGGATGAGTGATTGGCTGTAATTTTAAGAAATTTACTCACACAATTGTGGAGGGTTGGCAAGTTCAGAATCTTCAGTAGAGTCAGTGGATTAGAGATCCAGGGAGGAGTTTCAGTTCAAGTCCAAAGACAGTCTTCTGGCAAAATCTCCTCCTCCTCCAGGGAGGTCATTTTTTTCTGTGAAAGCCTTGGATTGGACAAAAGCCTCTCACGTTATGGAGGATAATCTGTGTTACTCAAAATCTATTGATTTAATGTTAATCTTGTCTAGAAATTACCTTCACAGAAATATCTAGAATAATGTTTAACCAAATATCTGGGTAAGCTAGTCACATTAACACATAAAATTAACAAAAGTAAGAATTCTGAAAACATATTTGTCTGGGTTCATAACCTAGTTACTCATTTTATGGCTATGAGTAACTTCACTTTCCTGTAATTCAAATGCCTCATCTGTAAAATGTGGATAAGAATAGAATCTATTAGGGGCACCAGGGTGGCTCAGTGGGTTAAGCCTCTGCCTTTGGCTCAGGTCATGATCTCAGGGTCCTGGGATCGAGCTCCCCATCAGGCTCTCTGCTCAGCGGGGAGCCTGCTTCCCTTCCTCTCTCTCTGCCTGCCTCTCTGCCTACTTGTGATCTCTGTCAAATAAATAAAATCTTAAAAAAAAAAAAGAATAGTATCTATTAAAAAAAAGAATAGTATCTATTATTAGAGGCCAGATATGAAAATTAAAGGAGTTAATACAAATAAAGGTCTTAATGCAGTGAATGATATATAGTAAATACTCCAAAATGGTAGCTCTGAGTGTTGTTGATAGTTTGGAAGAAGATAGCTTTTGTAGAACATTTTTGTACAATAAATGCAAAGTTTTGATATCGATATCTTAATAATTTCATGTGATTAGTTCACGGGCTTGGAACTTCTTTGTATGATTTGTAACTCATCCTTAAATATATAGAAACAGTGTGTCTAAGGAAACAAATGGAGCAAAAGGCTTTAGGAAAAATTAATTCTAGATTAGTTATATTTATATTAAAATATTTAATTTTGTTTCCATTTTAAATTTATAATCTTGTAGTTAACTTCATAATGATTTTTCAAACTACTAGAATATAATTGTGAATTAAAATTTTTAATTTTAATTTTTTAATTAACTAATATTTATTTATTTATTTTATTTATTTAATTAAATAATCCTTAACATTTTATTATAATGAATTTTAAAATTTCCTACTCAATTTTATTTGTGGAGGAGGGGTAGTGTTTAAATATTCCAATTCATATTTATTCTTCCTACTAATACATTTCTTTATACATTAATCTTTATTTTTCTATCTTATTTTCATTTGTTCTTATTTTATTATTTCTGCAGAATTGTTATATATTTAGCTCATTATCATTATTCTTCAGTACTTAATACAATTCTAGATACAACTCATGGTTTTTGCTGCATAAATTATCTACTTTTATTACCTTAACATTGTCTAGTATTTTAATTTTTTTTTTTAAGATTTTATTTAGTTATTTGACAGACAGAGATCACAAGTAGGCAGAGAGGCAGGCAGAGAGGAGGAAGCAGGCTCCCCGCAGAGCAGAGAGCCCGATGTGGGGCTTGATCCCAGGACCTGAGATCATGACCTGAGCCGAAGGCAGCGGCTTAACCCACTGAGCCACCCAGGCGCCCCTAGTATTTTAAATTTTTGTTAGATAAAAGTTATTTAAACTTCACTTTTTCTATGTAGTTTTAGAGACTGGAAGATTGTTTCTATTTTTATTGCTTTATGGTCATAGAATACAGCCTTTTTTTCCCCATAAACATTCTTCAGATTGCTGCAAATTTTTGATTAATTTCCAGAGTTTTGAAAAAGCTCATTCCAACAGTTTTTACCAGACGAGAAAATTTATGGAGGGCATCACACTGTCAAGTGCACTGATGCTACTCACCCTTTAATTTCTTTCTATTAACTTCTGAGGATCTTTTACATTCTGTATACAATTTTTGTGAGATACTTTTTTGGAAAAAAAATCGTTTCTTGACTTTTCATTTTTTAACCCTGTCTCTAGGAGAATAAAATTTTTATAATGTCAGTGCAATTTAGTTTACTAAGATTTTTTTCCTTCATAGTTTGTGGCTTTGGTATTAATTTGTGAAAAATCATGAGTATTTTTTCTTATACTTTATTCTAAAATGTTATTGTTTTACTTTACAAATTTACATGGATAATCCACTGAATTGATTTTTACATATATTAGGAAGATTAATTCAATTCATTTTTTAATATTTCCAGTTATTTACACCATTAACTGAAAAGATTATTCTTTCTCTATTAGAACACTTTCGCATTGTTGTCAAAATTGTTTGGCTTAATTTCTGTGGGTATATTTACATTTTTTCTAATTTATTACCTTCATTTATGTGTTTATCTCCTTTACCAATATAATTTACCTTTATTCCTGTAGAGGAAATCATTAATCAGATAGCTATTTTTAGGGACACCTGGATGGGTCAGTCAGTTTAGCATCTGTCTTCAGCTGGGATCATGGGGTCAGTGGGGAGTCCCTTCTCCCTCTGCCCCTCCCTTCCCACTCATGCTCTCTCTCTCACTCCAAAATAAGTAAATAAAATCTTTTTAAAAAGGTATTTTTAGCTATTTTATTCTATCCTTCCTATTTTGGCTTTTTATATGAATTTTATAGTCAGCTTGGAAATATGTACATAATCCTTACTGATTTTATAGGTTAAGTTGGAGAGAACTGACATTAGCACTAGGTGTAGTCTTTCAAGCCAAGAATAAGTAATGCATATACATTATTAAAGTCTTCTTTCATTTATTTCATTACATTTTCCATTTTAACTATGTGGTACCTATGGATGGTTTTATGAGAAACTGTACTAGATTTATTTTTAATTATTATTTTGGTTTCTACTTCTTAACATTTAGAACAATCATTTGTGTGTGTGTTCTAGTCTATTTTGTAAGTTTGCTAAACTCATTAATTTTAGGAGGATTTATTTTGTTTCTGTCTTTCCTTTTTAACTCCCTAGATTCCTTGATATTTCTTGATATTTTCTATATAGAAAATTATGTTTTTCCAAACAGGAACAATTTCTGTCTTATTTTCCAAAATGTATGATTTTTACTTTCTTTTCCTTGCCTTATGGCTCTGGCCTACACTTCTGGCACAACATTTAGTAGGAATGATGAGCAAGGACATCCTGCATTGTTTTTGACCCCAGGAGAACAGTGTACAGCCACTTAATATTAATTATGTTATCACTAAGAGTTTTGGTAGGTATTTGTTATTAGGTTGAAGAAGTTCTCTTCTATTCTTAGATTGTTGAGAGTGCTGACTGTTGAATTTTGTCAGACTTTTTCTGTATTAAAATATGGTGATGTTGTTTTTGTTTTTAGACTATGAATATGATTCTGTTATAGATAAATTTTCAAATATTGAACGTGCTAGCTTTCCTGAGATAAATCTCACTTGATCATAATGTATTATTATTTTATGTGTTTCTGGATTCAATTTCCTAATATTTTGTGGGGAATTTTTATATCTATATTCATTATACTTTCTCTTTTATTATTTGAATTTTTGTTTTGTTGTACTTTTGTTTGTTTCATTTTAATATTTTTCTTGTGCAGTTTTTCTATTGGAGTAATGCTAACCAAATAAAATGCTTTACTTTCCTTTCTATTTTATAAATGATGGTGTAATTGCATTGGTGCTATTTTTTCCTTAAAAGTTTGATAACTTTTGATATCACATTTTTATAATATGTAAACTATGTCATCAAAAAGATAAAATGTGGTGGGGGACAGAAAAAACGTAGTGCAGGAATGCATTCAAACTTATGCTGTCAACTTAAAATAGGCTGTTATAAACATAAGTTGTTAGATGGCCTCATGGTAACCACAAAACATAAACCTGTGGTAGATGCACAAAAAATGAAGAGAAGGATTCCAAGCATACCACTCAAGAAAATAATCAAACCTCAATGGAAGGGAGTAGGGGAAGAAGAAAAAAATGGTAGGAACCACAAAATTGCCAGAAAACAATTAACAAAAGGCAATAACTATATCCCCATCAGTAATTACATTAAATGTAAATGAAGTAAATTTTCAATCAAAAGACACATGTATGTGCTGCCTACAATATAAGGACATGCACAGACTCAAAGTGAAGTGACAGAAAAAGGTATTCATGCAATGGAAATCAAAAGAAAGCTGAGGTAGCTATACTTATAGCAGACAAAAGAAACTTTAAGACAACTGTAATAGGAGTCAAAGAAAAGCATTACATAATGATGAAAGGGTCAAAGATAAAACATTTGTAAAAATTCATGCATCCATATAGGAGCACCAAATATATAAAGCAAATACTAAAATGCCTA
The DNA here is from genome assembly GCF_011764305.1 of Mustela putorius furo. Taxonomy (NCBI): domain Eukaryota; kingdom Metazoa; phylum Chordata; class Mammalia; order Carnivora; family Mustelidae; genus Mustela; species Mustela putorius. Next base: position 11,543,956 of record NW_025421467.1, on the reverse strand, counting down.
AAGAGAAAATTAACAATACAATAATAGGAAGTACATTAATATTCTATTTCCCTTAACAGATAGATCAAGCAGACAGGAAATCAATACAGAAACATTGACTTTAAATGATGCATTAAACCTGGTGGGCTTAAAAGATACCTACAGAACATTGTGTCTGAAAGAAACAGGATACATAGTTTTTTCAAGTGTATATGGTACATTCTGCAGGATATAGATCATACATTAAGCCACAGAACAAATCTGAATATGTTTAAGAAGGCTGAAATCATATCAAGCATATTCTTTGACCACAAAGGTATGAAATTAAAAATCAATTATAGGAAGAAAACTAGAAAATCCACAAATATGTGTAGATTAAACACTATGCTAGTAACCAACTGATGGGTCAGAGAGGAAATCAAAAAAGAAATAGAAAAATACCTTGAGAAAAATTAAAATGGAAATTCAACATCCCCAAATTTATGGGGCTCGGCAAAAGCAGTTCTAAGAGGGAATTTTATAATGTTAAGTGCCTACATCCAGAAATAAGAGAAATCTCAAATAAACAACCTAACTGTATACCTCAAGGAACTAGAAAATAAAAATCCCAAAGTCAAAGAAAGGAAATAGCAAATATCAGAGCAGAAATAATGAAATAAAGACTAAAAAGATAATAGAAAAAGATACTGAAATTAGGAGCTGTTTCTCTGAAAAGATAAAATTGATCAACCATTAGCTAAACACACAAAGAAAAAGATAGAGTACCCAAATAAATAAAATTAGAAATGAAAGAGGAGGCATTACAAAGGATATCACAATAATGCAGAGGATCATAAGAGACTCCTATGAACAATTATACACCAACAAATTTGGATTGGAAGAATTAATTAATTTAAATGTCCATACCACCCAAAGCAATGTACAGATTAAATACAATTCTTTTCAAAATTTCAATGACAGTTTTCACAAAAATAGAACAATTCTAAAAGTCGTATGGAGTTACAAAAGACCCCAATTAGCCAAGGCAATCTTGAGATAGGTAGAGGCATCATGCTCCCTGATTTCAAACTATACTACAGAGCAATGATAATTAAAATAGTATGGTATTGGCATAAAAACAGATGCATAGACGAACAGAACAGAATAGAATCAGAAATAAACCCATGCATATATGGTCAATCAATTTATGACAAAGAAACTAAGAATATACAATGGGAGAAGACAGTCTTTTCACTAAATGTTATTGGGTAAATGGAGTACTATCTTATGCCATCCACAAAAATTAACTCAAAATGAAGAAAAACTGGAATGTAAGATCTAAAATCATAAAACTCCTTGAAGAAATCATAGTTGGTAAGCTCCTTGACATTGGTCTTGGCAATGTGTTTTTTCTGTTTGGTCTAATACCAGAAACAAAGGCAAAAAAAGCAAAAACAATTAAGTGGGACCGCATCAAACTAAAAGCTCTGCATAGCAAAGGAAACCACCAACAAAATGGAAAAGCAGCCTCTGAATAGGAGAAAATATTTTCAAATCATATATCTGATAAGAGGTTAACATTCAAAATACATAAAAATTCATGCAAATCAATTGCAAAAATCAAACACTTCAATTAAAAAATTGGCTGAGGCTTGGTCTGAATAGACATTTTCCCCAAGATATGCAAGTAGACAACGTGAAAAATGCTCAACATCATTAATCATCAGGGATGTCACTTTACACTTGTTAGAATGGCTATTATCAAAATGACAAGAAATAACAATGTTGGTGAGGAGATAGAGAATAAGGAATCCTTGTGCTCTCTTGGTGGGAATGTAAATCAGTGCAGCCACAATGGAAAACAGTATGGAGGTTCCTTAAAAGGTAAAAAATAGAACTACCATATTATCCATTGCACTTTTGGTTATTTATCTAAAGTATATATGTTTATAATATATTTATATTTATAAAATAATAAAACAAAAATAACTTATATATAATGTATAAAATATTATATAACATATTAAATAATAAACAAAATGTGTAAAATAAATATAATAAAATTTTATAATATTTTGTGATATATAAAATATATATGTACTTCCATGTTCTTTGCATTTTAACAGTAGCTAAGATATGGAAACAGCAAGGGTTCATGGATAGATAAATGGATAAAGAAAAAGTAATTATAGAATATATATATATATATATTCTATAATCTAAAAACAAAAGACAAGCTCATAAATAGAATAGTGTTAGTTGCCAGAGGCAGGGGTGGGGCATGGTGAGGCATATAGGAGAGTGGGTAAAATGGTGAAGGTGGTCAAAATGTACAAATTTCCAGTTATAAAAGAAAGAAATGTCATGGTTATGTAATGTACACCATGGTAACTAAGTTAATAATATGTCATATTGCACGTTTGAAAGCTAATAAGAGAATAGATCCTAAACTTCTCATCACAAGAAAAAAATTCGTTTTGTAACTATGTTGGTGACAGATGTTAACTGGACTTATTGTTGTGGTTATTTTGCAATGTATACAAATATTCAATCTTTATGATGTATACCTGAAACTAATATAATGTACAGCAAATAAAAAATACATATATGTCAGAATTTGCCATTGAAACCATCATTGGCCAGATACTTGTTTTTCAAAATATTTTTAACTCAACTAAACTTCTTCATAACATATATGTGTGTTAATTTTCTATCTTAGCTGTATCTATAAATGCATGATTTGGGGACAAATTAATTGATTTAAGCAAATTTGTTGAATTTCTGTGCACATAGTTGTTCATAATATGCTCTTATTATGTTTTATCTATAGAATTCAGTTACATTTTCTCTTTCATTCCTAGCATTGGAATTTGTATCTTCTTTCTTGTTAAATTTTTATCGAATTCTTTGATCTTTTTAAAGAACTTGATTTTAGTTTCTTTATGTTTTTCTACATTTTTCAATTTGAAATTTTATTATTTTCTTATCATTATTAAATGTTTCTCACTTACTTTAGTTTTCTAAAACCCCAGATAATAAAAGGGAAAATTTTTGTTGTTCTCTTTTTCTGTGCATATGTGTTACTTTAGTACCTTGAGAAATAGGTTGAACTGTTGAGAACAGGACTTGGATATGTTTGCGTTATCTGGCAAAATACTCAAAATCTAATACTCATCAGTGAGCTTTCCCATATTTCCTTAATTCATATATGTTTATATACATAGCTTAACCAGTATAATATTAAGAGCTGTGTTTTACATAATTTTGGTTAGTGTTTCTGAATCTTTGCTGAATAACTTTAAGAGATTTTGAAAATTAGCTTTAATTAGTGAAGATCAGAGTATAGGTGGAACTTAGGGATCATCATTACTTAATAAAGCTGTCCAGGTGATTCCAATATGCAGCACATTTCATAAAATCTAACATAGATCCTACACTCCCTCAATGAAATAAGTATATATGTGTATTTATGAAGCAACTAAGTTTTAATATGATGTGACTCTATAACTCAAAATAAATATATATCCCCAATTAATTTTCATTTCTGCTACTGGATTTGATATACCAGTCGTTCTCTGACTCTGGTGAGAACTCATCATTTACATATGAAAATAATGGTGTGATGGCCTCATAGAACTAACCTGGTAATATGAACTTCTGCCTGGGTTAAATACAGTTCTAAAAGGATTTATTTCCATGTTTCTACCTCTATTCTGAGGCTAATCTAGAATAATCTAAGACTAGAGAGAATGAAGAACAGTAATAACATTATTTGTAGGCAATGGTTGTGCTGATATAAAATATATTATGTAAGATCACTAGATGTTAAAAAGAATCAAGAAAATGAGGAAATTACTAAGTTTAAATAAAGGAAAAGCAAATATGAGAATTTTTTATGAACTCACTCGATTTATTTCTTCTTATGTGAGAGAAAGAAAAAGGAGAACAAATATTTGGTTGGGAAACTAAGAAAATGACCCAAGTCAAAGTAGAGATTTTCTCAAGTTAACATTTTACTCTCAGTTGCACTGTGCCTTTTGATTTTATTTTTTAAATTTCATTTATCTTATTTTATTTTATTTGAATTTGAATTTCTATGGTCTTTGAACATATTCTGTATCTAAGGTTCATTATATGAAACTCTCAGTTTCTTCCCTGGAGTCCCCCAGATGTGAAGTGGGGGACATCCCCCACTTGATATCCCAATGAACTTGCCCAATAAATGTAAGATATATTCAATAATATTATTAATAATCATAAATGTAAGATGTATTCAATGACTTTATGTAAAGATGAAGTCTCTGCTAAATATGGATAGAAAATTTAAAAATTTAAAAATAAAACTAAATGTAATGTTACTCCTAGAAATCCATCCATTCTACTTTCAAAATCAAGATTTATATGTGAGATAGTAAGTTCCAGTATGTCTGATAATAGACACTGAAGGGAACACTAAGTGAGCAAGGTGAATTGATGAAGACTACATGGACCCCATTCTATGATGAGGTACTTTTAGTTTTAAACTTCAAATAAAATGCCTATTTTTCTAATTAAGAAAGAGATATTAACATTTTCCTATGTGCTATCAACATTCTTTACATACACAAAACATAACATGATATTGTATTATTTGTCTCCACATCTAGACTAAAAGTTTTATGATGACATGAGTTATGAATTGAATTTTATTATCTTTAGTGACCGGTGAATAAGAATGAGTTTGATACTTTTTCTCAGATAAATTAATTCATTCCTTCAATGGATTTTCCTGCTTACATGATACATACACAGTATTTTGAGGATTCTGATATATACAATATTCAAACTATTATTTGATCAATAATTTTCTCCCACTTATTAAAAAATCCATTTATATCCTATGTCAGAAAAGATTGCACTAACTCCAGTGACATCAAGTATTGATTTGAACATTTTGCTCTGAAATTATACAGTTGAAAAGAGGCCATGTCCTTATGTCTGTGTGCTGGTGACCTCATTGATTTTTGTCTGACACCTGAAATCCATGTGTGCTATTCTGTTACATTCCCCCTGCCTATCTTAATTCCCAAGGATGTATGCCTTCTCCTTATGAAAGACTGTCTCAGCCAGATCCACTTAGTATAACAAGGTGAATTCAATATCACATTTACTAAGACTAGCAAGTATTCTTTTTGTAATTGTTGCCAATCTCTTTTAGGTAGTGGCCATAAATTCTGCTTTATATAGTGGAAATTATAAGTAGTAGAGTGTGTAGGATATAACTACAGTGCATTTTTCAGGGGAAGGCAGGAAATGAGCATGAGGTAGAGTTTGAGATTGAAGAGCTAAAAACCAACTGCAGCTAGAGGAGAGAACTTATGGTTTGCTGATGTGTATAAAGCTACAGATATTAGTAGATCCTGAAAAAAGAAACAATATAGTAGTGATATGGAACAGAAGAAACCCCAACACTTGATGGCTGGTGATATGTGCAGCTAAAGAAATGGGAAGGGCAAAAATAGCTCTTTGTTTCTTTTTTAATTCCTGTTGTTGGCTTTCTTTCCTTAGTCTATCCCTAAAGGCTGGATTGGTGTCTCTCAGGAGTCTGGGGATTTCACTTCTTTCTCAACATACCATCAGCAGGCGATTCCATATGCTCTTTTGTTTTTCTATCATCTGTGTACTCATACTTCTTTTTTTGGAATACTTTTGTATTTCCAGCCCAGATATATCAAGTGCTAGTCAATTTAACCTAATGCACTTAGATTTTTTAAATGGAACTCCAATTCAACACTAAAAGGTGTTCATTATTTATCCTTCCTCCAAAATTTTTTTAAGCATTTAGCAATAGTATTCATTAAGGATGAAGGAAGATTATTAACATATTGATATGGAAATTTTTCATTTTATATATGTGCATGTTTTTGTATACATGTCAAATTTTGAAGTTATTAGAAGTCAACCATGAAAATTGTCCCTTATGTAGGAAAAAATAAGGACCTAAAATATTAAAATAGGGGCGCCTGGGTGGCTCAGTGGGTTAAGATGCTGCCTTCGGCTCAGGTCATGATCTCAGGGTCCTGGGATCAAGCCCTGCATCGGGCTCTCTGCTCAGCAGGGAGCCTGCTTCCCTCGCTCTCTCTCTCTCTCTCTCTCTCTCTCTGCCTGCCTCTACTTGTGATCTCTCTCTGTCAAATAAATAAATAAAATCTTAAAAAAATATTAACATAATATTGCAGTGAAGATTAGAAATAATTAATTCATATAATCCTGTAAATATTTGATTATTTTTAACACTGTCAACAGAGTTGATTCAGATTTCAAAAAATAAAATTACTGATCCATATTATTTTTTCAGTTATTCTTATTTTCTTATTAACTATAAACTTCACTATGACTCCAGTCCTGGCTCAAATATTCTTGGCTGGCAGTATTCTGATATTTTACCTGACATTAAACCTTTTATTTAAAAAATAAAAATATCACACTTTAAAGCTTTTCCTGGTTACTCCCTTTTCAATTGCAGTTCAACACATATAAGGTCATTATCTTTGAGGATTCAGCTGTCACACTGTGATCTCCCTAAAAGGAGAGGAAAGAGTGTTTGTTATATTGACAGTTAATTAGCAGCTTTAGTACTAAAATGGTGGAGATATTTAAAAAGACAAGAAAAACAAGTATGGGGGAAAATTGCTTTCAAAGGAAATCACAGAAGAACCTTCTCTATAATTCAAGTGTTCCTATAGTCTTTTTTATATATATGAAGTGAAATCCTGGTTTTGTTTACAATGCCAACACTGCTCATGATGTAATATATATTTTAACCTCTGAAATCTGCAAAGTACATAGTCATTGTCCATCGTAGTCTAACTGATACATGATAAGACATGATTTAATGTTGCCTTTGTGTCTATGAAATTCAGCAGTGGTGTTTGTTTGTTTGTTTGTTTTGGTTTTTTTCCAAAACATTTCCAAGGTGTTTCGTAGAAAATTATAATGATATAGGGAAAAGGCATAGTTCATAAAATAATTATTCTGAATCTCTCAGTGACCATTTAAATAAGACTTAAGTCTATCAAAATTTCAAATCCTCTTTCTTTTAAGATATTATTTATTTGTTTGACAGAGATCACAAGAAGGCAGAGAGGCAGGCAGAGAGAGAGGGAAGCAGAGCTCTCCTTGCTGAGTAGAGAGCCTGATGTAGGGCTTGATCCCAGGACCCTGAGATCATGACCAGAGCCAAAGGCAGAAGCTTAACCCACTGAGCCACCCAGGCACCCTTCAAATCCTCTTTAGAATATTCTCAGTAAGCTCAAAGTCTGAGGTATCATATATGTCATCAAGGTTTATGAGTACTGAAAAATACAACACAAATTAGGAAAAATATCAATTGCATCCCATTAATTAAATTTCATACACAATTGGATGAAACTGCATCAAATTTCATTATTTTAATCAAATTTTAATTATCAAATTTCATTATTGAATTGAATATTTTATTGATATTTAGACAATTTTAATTTGTGGATTTTTAAACATATATATGAAATTATTTTAAATCTTTCATTATGAAAAACTAACCTAGTGTGTGGCTGCATACTACTAACCTGTGAAACAAATTCAATGTGATTGAAAAAGCAGACAAAAAACCAATACGATAGTTATTCATAGTTTTACTGTGGGTTATAAACTATAAAATGACCACTAATCTATATTTCCTCAGAATTTGGGTTCTTATCAACCTAGTATATGACTGGTTTTATGTGGAAATAGCTTTAATACAATTATTATGGGATTAACCTCTGTTATTGTTCTTATGTTCACTATCTTCTCACCATGTGTGAGAAATTTCCTTCTATACTATATTCATACCATCTTTCATGCTGGGTACAACTTTCATTTCAATTGGTTTATTTGCTTTTCTTTTACTCTGACAATTCGGCTGAAAATTACAGAGAAGTAACAGTAATCATATGCCATATGCTTACATGTGTCTATTCTTAAAGGCCTGTTCCAAAATTCTTCCATCACTTTGGTCACCACTCCTATTATATAGTACCCCTGTTACAGTCTGCAAATTTAAACCATGACCCCTTTCTGAAAGATCATTCTAATGTCTCTCATTGAAGAATATCCTCCCCTCATGGATTGCTCAGGATTGTTCACCCTCTTTCTTTTTCTTTTTTCTTTTTTTTTTTTTAAGATTTTATTTATTTATTTAACAGACAGAGATCACAAGTAGGCACAGAGGCAGGAAGAAGCAGGTTCTCTGCTGAGCAGAGAGCCTGATGCAGGGCTCGATTTCAGGACCCTAAGATCATGACCTGAGCCAAAGGCAGAGGCTTTAACCCACTGAACCACCCAGGCACCCCTGTTTACCCCCTCTCTTAACCTGAGCATTTAGAACAACAAATATGTGCTAAACAGAATATAGCAATTATTTAAGGAATTCCATCCTTGTAATGAGTTTCATCCCATACTGTTTTTTTGCTGGGCTCCATATTAGGGCTGCTTGTTTCTACTGTAGAGGTTTGGTGTTCCATGTTATTAAGGAGTATGAAGCGGTCCACTCACTCCCTGTTCATAAGTCCAGTTGTAAATATATTCATACTTCATTCTCTAGGCTCTGTGGCCAAGCTATTATGACATCCTATAAAACTGATGAAGCAATAGAGCTAGAAATATTTTACTAATTATTTATACTGTCTATGAATAACATAATTTAATAATGTAAGTTTATCTTAAGATGCCTTTAAAATGATACCTCTGAAAATTAATATCATTCTCTGTTATTGAGTGGATAATATGAGAAACTTCTTAATACAATAAAATCAAATCATCAAATATATCCTATGTCTGATATTTGTATTCTATTTTTATTTTTTCCTGATTTGATTTTATTAAATGTAAATTGTGTCTTTATTATTGTAATTTCTGTCATATGCCCTTTCACAATTTGGACATAAAGGCTTTTGTTTGTGAAGATTTTCTTGCATACTCCTGCTTACACATTTCATCAATACTGAAACTGAGAACTAAGAGAAATAGTTTAGCTACTGGCAATGAATATTTAGACATTTTACTTCTGAGACATTTTAAGAAATAATTATACTCTATACTTTAGATATGCATTCCTTGCAATAGCTGGAAAAAAGAAATATACAAAATTTTATTAGTGTTTTATTTCATAGTTATTCTTACTGAGAAGACAAATATTGTTTCTTTAAAAAAGAGATGGCCACATATTTTAACCTATTAAACTCTAAGCATTTTATTTTGACATTCTCTGCACAGATAAATATCCATACATTATTAAAGTTGGATGTGGTTCTTTAGCTGTATGTATTCATATACACTCACATTCATACACACATATATACACATACTTTGTGTGTGTGTGTGTGTGTGTGTGCATGTGTGTGTGTGTGTGTGTGTGTGTGTGTGTATGAGCCAGACAATGACAACCCAGGTTAATAATAGTCCAAGTCAGTGGCAGCCAGTATATAAAGGAAGATTAATTATTTCCTTCTAGGACTACAGATTTGTTCATCCTAAGGAAATAAAGCATATTTCCATGTTTTTATCTTTAAAATATTCACTATAATGAATTTATTTTATTACTCATACTTTCTTACTCTCATGAAAATTTATATTCACTATTCATGCAGAAATATAGATGACTTCTAATGAAACTTATAAGTAATTCTGGAATAGTACAATGACATTTTATTGCTAGTTGTATTCTGGTTGAAATCTTTTTTTTTTTTTAGTTTAGGGAAGATCATACCCAAAAAGAGAGGCAGCAAAGCCTCCCATGACAGATTGGATATCGCATGTTCTGCAGAATCTCTTTGTCTTGATACCTAGCTTTAGAAAAGCCAAATGTGTCTAAAATGTTAAAAGAGAAACCTCTAAGAGGGCACTTTAAAGAAACTTTGAGTATTTTGAAGGTCTAACACTTAAAATGTTTACCACAAAAATTTGTCAGACATCTTATAACTATTTCACTTTTCTCAACTCACAAAATTATAAGAAAGTATTGATGGAATATATATATATATATATATATATATATATATATATATATTAAAATGAAACTTAAACCATAATAGAATTGAAAAGAAAAGTAAATCCAAACACAAAGCTGACTTTTAAAATGAACACTTCCTAAACATGATAACATTTTCAGGTTCCAAACTTAGTTCCAATTTAAAATACACCTTAGTCTCAATCATTAATGAATATTCTTAACCCAGATACACAGTAAAGGAAGATACCCTACAACTTTGAAGGAAAATATCTTTGAAATTCCCCATATTTTTCAGGAAAATTGCATTCTAATTAATATATCTCTCAATTGTATTTTCTATCTTTCTTCTGGTTTATTCCAATCAGTATTTACACATATACAGTTATCTTTCATTTAAAATCAAAGCAAATCAGAAATAATTTTTAATAACATAATATAAAATTTTTAAGTCATATAGAAATATACAAAAAAGAAAAATGGAAAACTACATGAACAAGAGTACTTATTACTCAGTTCTATCAAATGCTATCATTTTCCATACTTAACAATAGTTATAATTAAATACATGACTTAGTTTATTTAATAGTCAAGACCTATAGACACGTCTCCCTGACTACTTTCCTATTCCTGTCCTTCCTCCATCAGACAATCAAAACCTGAAGTTTTAAGTCCACTCTAGATAGGATGGACATGTTTTTTTTATTGTTTTTTGTTTGTTTGTTTAAAGACTTTATTTATTTATTTGACAGAGATCACAAATAGGCAGAGAGGCAGGCAGAGAGAGAGAGAAAGAGGAGGAAGCAGACTCCTCACCGAGCAGAGAGCCCAATGTAGAGCTTGATCCTAGGGCCCTGGGATCATGACCTGAGCAGATGTAGCTTTAACCCACTGAGCCACCCAGGTGCCCAGAATGGACATGTTTTCAAATGTTTATTGACCACTGTAGGAACCTTTGTAGGTCATTATTTTTCACATTTTTTAGATTTCCTTTGGGCTTTTCTTCCTCACTTGATTTCTTTTGGGCTGTCTATATAATTGCAGGATACTAAGTTCTGTTGGTTATATGGATTGCAAATGAATGGAGTCTGTGTGATCCTTGTTGTTTTATTATTGTATCTATTTTTGAAATTTAATGTAATTATAATTTATTAGTGTTTTATTTTCATCTATTTCTTTATGTTGTTTAAGAAATTGTTTATTATAAAATATGACATTTTAAAATGTTACTTTTTCTATTAGGTTTTTGATCTTCCTAAAGATTTTTGTATGTGTATGTAAGAATATTTCATTTTTTTGCCATATAGAAAACCAATTTTTTCAGCATCACTTATTGAACATTTAATCTTATTTCCACTGGTTTGCAATGTCTTCTCTATAATACATCATCTTTTCATATATATGTGAGACTATTACCATGTTTGCTATTCTGTATCACAGGTATTTTTCACTGTATAAAGTTATACTGAATTATTTATTGTGATTTCAGAACATGAAGAAAATTCTATTTTTTTCCTTCAAAATACACTTATCTAGCTACATAGCAAGAGCAATGAGAATAAATGCAGTTAACTGCATGCAACAAAATGGATGGATCTCTCAAACAGTATTTTGTAAAAGAATCCCAATGCAGATGAATATATGCCTTGCAATTCCATTTCCATAAAATTCAAAACCAGGCAAACTAGTCTGTGATGTTAGAAGTCAGGATTGTGGTTACTTTTGGAAAAAGATATGACTGGAATAAAGCAAAGGGTAGGTAGGAGATTTCTAGCTTCTGATAGCTTTCTTGTGTGTCCATTACATTAATGCTCACTTTATTTTAAGATTTATTTATTTCTGAATTTATTTGAGAGAGAGAGGAAGTGTGCATCCATGTGAGTGGGGAGAGGGGCAGAAAAAGAGGAAGAGGGAAAGAAGCAGACTCCCCACTGAGCACAGTACACAATTAGGCGTCCCTCTCAGGACCCTGAGATCATGACCTGGACTGTCTGAGCCACCCAGGCACCCCACCAATGCTCACTTTGTAAGGATGTATTAAGCTATGCATTTTTATGTTTTTATGGGATAAATGAATAATCAGTTTACAGAAAAACATTCTTTGTTATTCTTGACAGTAACAGTCATTCTCAAGAATCTCTCCTATCTCTAATTTTTTTTTTAGCTTTCATTCTTGCCTAAACTCATTATGATCCGATTTCTTAAAGAACTATGACCATGCCCTTGATAAATTCACTAAGAATTTTGCTTTAGCAACACACAATGGAAAATAAGTATATATATAAACTATCAGTTACTCTCTCAGTAGCACAAGTTATGATTGAATGTCTCCCTTTAAAAAAATTCTCTCTTTTTGTGAGAGCTGCACCGATTGGGCCAATCATATAAATTAGGATTATTGTTTCAGTTGGTGAGTATGAAAGAAGTGGAGGAATGCTAACTGATTGAGGGGCATCATGCATTATTCTTTGGAAATAATTCTATTTATAAATATTCTAAATAGAAATGCAGTAAAACTAAACTTTTGATTACCCGACATATTGTTCATTATTTAGAAAAAGAAACAAAGAGAGAGAGGGGAGAGAGAGAGAGAGAGAAAAAGGAAGGAAGGAAAGAAGTGGGGAGAGAGAGTTTTTCTTTGTACAAATTTCTTTTGGTCTCATCAGTGCTCTCTCTGTACTGATTTTTTGGTATTCCTATTTAACAAAGGTAACTTTTGGCTGATTATTATTTTCTTTTTTTTCCTAAAGATCATTGGCTTTACTTCTTTCAGCTATTTCTTTTGAAGAGAGAGAAAGAAAAGGCAGCATGGTTTGGCATAGGCAGGGGTTTTCTTTTCATTACCTTGAAAATATAAACAGATGTCAAACTGTGAATAAACATAGATGTAGTAATAACACAGTCACAGAGTAGAGCTTTCTTAAGAAAAGTTTTCAATATTTTTAAACTGCAGAAGTAAACTCATTTACCTTTATGTGGCATCTATCCTTAAACACGGAGCCTCTTCTTTTTCTATCATTCTCATCATTTTTCCCCTCTTGTAAGTCTTGCTTTGATTTTGCAGCTGTAAAGCATGTCTTTTCTTTCCAACTATTATTATCTTCTTTATATGTATGGTCCCCTAAGAGGCAATTTAGGAAAGTGCCTAGACTTTCAGCCATCCAGTTCTCATCTTGATCTCTTACAACCCATGCTCAGCTAGTGTCTTCATTTAAGACTCCTTTTGTAAGGTAGCTACCGCCCTTATGAAATTAACTGGTCTGTGATTTTTATACATTCACAAGCTCTCAACTTCCTTCCTTATACCTACTCAAGATATGAGTACTAATTGTCAATACTGTATTATCTTCTTCATATCTTTATATTTTTCCAACATAAAATCCCATAAGTCTTCTTAATCTTCTTACTCCATTTCAAAAATATCAGGTATTGGTTCACCATAAAAGAATTTCCTTTCTGTTTTTAGTTATAATATCAGCAATTTTTCCAGTAATTTCTATATTTTAGTCACTCTGCACAATCTGTTTACCATTTTTTTTTTGTCATTTCATTTTCTCTTCCATTCTCTTAGCACTGGTCTCTATTTTTTCCCATGTCCTCAGTTATCATCCTATCAATTCCAGTTGCATGGGTCTCTCAACCCATCACATCTTCTGCTTTATTCAATTCACTATCTGTACCTTCACCCATGACATCTTCCTGTATGTTCTGTTGCTATCTGAAACTCAATGTGACTAGGTCAGACCTTTGAAATTTTCTGCTAAGCACCCTTTCACTCTTCCTAATTCCTATAGTCTCAGTTTTATCAGTGTGAAGCTTGGGCATTAACTCAAATACGTTCTTAATCTCTCCCTCAAGGTGTTATTAACTGTTTTGTCTGTATAATCTTTATAAAGATAATTCTTTCTTTATCCCTAAATTTATAGTCTTATAAGTGTTCTTATTTTTGTTTGGTACTGTGCTTTTGTTTCCTATGAGGTTTTCATTTCTCACCTATTACAATATTTTTTCATAATATGCTCACATATTGTATTATTGAAGGTAATATTGCTTTTTCACAAACAAGTGAATCCTGGTTTCATTTTATTATTTTGTAATAGTCTCCTTAAAAAATCAGAAGAAAAGATACATCTGCACTTCTTGAGTTCTGCATTTTTTCATATACATTCTTATGCTTATTGAAATTTTCTAATATACTTAAATATTTCATAGCTTTTTCATATAAATGTAATCCATAAAGTATTGGGCATTATTTTTCTCTTAGTGACATCTTGTTTAAGCAAAAATAACCTATGGGATTTATTTGTACTTGATAAGGACACATTCTAAAAATAAATTTATTGTATACTCCAAATGTTCTGAATATGAGAATAGTAAGACAGTTTCCAAACCTTATGATAATTGTAGATCTTGAAATAGACCTGTTTGAGATTTTGGGAAGGTGTTTTCTTTGGATAAAATAATAAATCAGCTGTTTTTGAAGTTTCCTTTCTTAATTCCATAGTTCTATTTCTACAAACTATCTTGATATTTGTTCTTACTGTTTCATCACTGCTAGAAGCATTTTATATAATCATAGTTAAAGAAAGAAACTATTGCAGTAATATAAACTTCAATAAAACTCTCAAACAGGATTTCCAGGCAGTGTCAGATTACTTTTCCAAATTTTGATAATAAGTTGAATTCAACCAAAGGAAAAGTTTGAATTTTATTTTTTCTGAATTGTGTTGAAATATCTTAATGGTATTTATATTAAGCAACCATTAATAGATAAAATGATTAAGCTTTGTAAAAAGAGATAGTATTTATGAGATTGCTGATAGATAAAATGGAAAATGTATGTAAATGTAATTTCTAGGTCTTGCTGTGTTAAAGTTTAATTCTGACTACCACAAGCACCCTAATAGGCTTTAATATTAAAAGGATGGTTTCAGAACACCTTATATATGATAGGGACATATCAGTATATTTCATCTTAATATTTATGTTTTATGAGGAAATAGGTCTGTGTTGATGTGTGTCCACACATAATTATTTATAGATAGTTGGCAATAATGTAGTATTGTTGGAATAGAATGTAGAAGGAATATAAAATTATTTTCTATGTAATAACCTGAGAAAAATATTTACTAAATTATTTCCTTGCCCAATGCACACCTAGAGTTAAACAAACTGTAATTTGCAAATATCAAGTAACCTCTTACGCCTGAATTGGTTATATTCTAACTGATACTAAATTTTGAACTATGTGATCTAAAATATTACCAAAATTAACACTTACCTTTTATAATTGAAAAAATAGTGCTCGATATTCTAAGTAAATGAATTCTCTTCCTTTTTTAAAATTTCACCAAAAGACTGAGTTACTGCTTTCAAACTTCCCCTTTATGAGAATTTGAACTTCATTTTTTAAGATTTATTTATTTATTTATTTAACAGACAGAGATCACAAGTGGGCAGAGAGAAAGAAGAAGAGAAAAGAAGAAAAGGTAAGTCAAATTTCAGAAATTTCATTAGGTAGCTAAGTATCCGGCATATAGAACATTTATTATAGAGTCACTATATAAAATAAAGGAGTGAGACCCTCTGCCTACTTCCAGTAAGTCATTCATATATACAAAAACACATCTTCTAGCTCCCTCAATAGAAGCTTTCAAATGAGCTCTGGATAAACATTATAACAGCTGTATTTTAAGTTGGCAGAAAATGAACTCAGTCATTTCAAACTGTTAACTTGCTTGCATAATGTAAACATAATTTTTGTGTAAAGCATTTTCATTTTATTATACAAACTGTCAAGTCAACATAGCTGTATGAATCTTGGTTATAGGACCAATTTTCTCTAAAGGACTTTATGTTTTATAATGCCCCAAACTCACGAATTATGTTCTTTATTCTCCTTCTTTTCAAACACAAACTGAACATGTTTTTCATCTTGGTTTATAAGATGAACTTTAAATATAGCAAAAACTAGACAGGACTTCACTATCATTTTGTGTCTTATTATTACAGCCTAGCAAACTTTCCCTTTTTTATGACGTTATGTACTAGTTGAGGAATTTGAAATGGTTTACAATTTTTTAAGCTTTACAAAGTATTATTTAAAAATTATGGACATTCTCACCCACATTGTAAGAGAGTTCCCTTTTCTCCACATTCTGTGGGTGGGAATGTACACTAGTGCAACCACTGTGGAAAACAGCATGGAGTTTCCTCAAAAAAGTTAAAAATAAATGCACTCTATCATCCAGAAAAAAAAAAAATATGGACATTCTCTTAAGAGGTATTAAGCAGGAGTTGAACTATAAAGCCTGTAGAAATACTATTTGCTTGGGAAAATTTATGTAGGGTATCAGTCATATTCACGGTTTTTATTTTTATGTGTGTGATTGTGTATAAATGTAAAGGTTTATTCTGCAACCAGTATGTATCTCTTAAGAGTAATGTGAATTTGGCTGTTCCTTATTTTACTCTTACTCATTCTTTGAATTAATCATAAATATCACATCATAAGGGATATCTTTTCTAACCTTACAACTAGGTCAGCCCCCTCAGCAACTTTTAGGCTGCCACAGAATTCCCTATTTATCCAGTTGTAACTCAGCTTCCTTGAACTTTTTCTAAAACATGAGATCCCTATCTCTCATATTCATCATCGTCTGGGATTAGGACATGATCTATAGAGACAGCCATGAATATTTAGAACAATATTATAATCAATTACACTTGACAATTTATGTCAAAATGTTAATTATTTTGTTATAGAAAATAAACCTGTGGATTCACTTATAAAATTAATAAATGCATATACAAGGATGTTTTTCATCACTGTTAAAAAAAAGCCTTAATACCTATCTCTGTTTAAAATAATGAGGCTAGCAATTAAGTTCTGATATAAAATTGTCTCTAAGATACATTATAAAACACATAAATACAATGTGTTAATCAATTTCTGTAGCATATTTCCTTGTATGAAAATAAATGATATAAAGTAGCACAAATAAATAAACTAGTATAACTAAACTATCATATTGATTTTTTTTTTTTTTTTAAAGATTTTATTTATTTATTTGACAGAGAGAAATCACAAGTAGATGGAGAGGCAGGCAGAGAGAGAGAGGGAAGCAGGCTCTCTGCTGAGCAGAGAGCCCGATGCGGGACTCGATCCCAGGACTCTGAGATCATGACCTGAGCCGAAGGCAGCGGCTCAACCCACTGAGCCACCCAGGCGCCCTCATATTGATTTTTTATAGAAATATGCCTAAGAAATTTTGTTTGCAGAGGGTATATTGTTGAAAATGGGGGGGGGGCACAAACTTTTAAGATATTTTACAGTATTCTGTTGTATTTGCATTTTCTTACTATATGCGAGTTTTATACCTTTTATTTATATGCCGACATGAGTTACATGAGTATTGAAAATATGAAGTAATCTCTTCTTGTCTTCCCTCTTCTCAGAATTAAATTCCAAAATACTGCCATAAAAATTGATTTTAATAATAACAATATAAAATAGACATTCACTATGTCATAGATCACTAATTTATGCTCAAATGTTTTATTTTAAAATATTTGATACAGTCTTTAAAATGGTCAAAATCAAAAAGAAAATATGTTGTCAAAGATTAAGAGAAATCTTGAAATACGAGCAAACAAAGTAAAATAGATTGAAAAAAGATGTCAATATATATTTTGGAACTAACATAAGTTTATTTTCCTTACAAATATTAATACACATATGTGTTTTAAAAGACAATATTAATTATAAAATAAGAGCTCTTTTTTCTAATTCCCTAAATCACAATTTAGTAGAAAAATTCATCTTTCTTTACATTCTTGACACATCCAAATACTGGCTAGACAAATTAGCTATTAAAATCATCACTTCTAAAAATCTTTAAAAAATTATACCTACATAGTTGGGGATAGAAACAACAAATAAACCAGAAGGATTCTTTTTTCTTTTTATTTTTAAAGATTTTATTTATTTATTTGTGAGAGAGAGAGAGTGAGAGCGAGCACAGGCAGAGTGGAAGGCAGAGTCAGAGGGAGAAGCAGGCTCCCTGCGGAGCAAGGAGCCAGATATGGGACTCGATCTCAGGACGCTGGGATCATGACCTGAGCCGAAGGCAGCTGCTTAACCAACTGAGCCACCCAGGCGTCCCAACCAGAAGGATTCTTTTAGTTAGTTAATATTCTGCTGTCTTTGCATACATGTACAAATACCTGTATTGGTTTTTCTTTAATTTTTAATTTTTTATAAACATATAATATATTTTACCTGTATTGTTTTTTGAAGTTCCATGACTTAGAATCTTATTCCCTAGAATTATATTTTCTCATTTATTAATAAGTAGAACAAAATATTTTAAACTTTTTATGTGTGTATTTAAACTAAGTAATCTTTTCTTTACTATTTATTGCTTGAAGAAAATATTATTAGAAACAAAATAATATTAGAAAATTATTTATTCATTGCAAATAACATATTTTTGCAGGTCCTAAAAACATACTTACTTTCAGAGTTATTAAGGTTAATCTTTCCTTGCTATAAATACCAAGTAACCAGTATTCTCAATCTCTTTAATAATGTTTAGAAAGCATTACATTTAACAAATTGTTCATCTCTAATTATGAGGAATTTGAATTTTTAAAAGAGAAAATTATACAAATAGGCCACAATGGCATACTTATTTATGCTATTTCTATTTGATTGTTTAAAATGAAATACTTTAAAATGCATTTTGAACTCAAACAACATCATTGATTTCAACCATGTAGTTTTCTAGGTGCTTTTGAATGAAAGGATGTGGATCAACAACATAGTGAGTATAAAATCTTTATGCAAATAATTTGTGAAGTCCAAAAATGTATAAAACAACTGAGGAAGGGTATAGAATGAGTATAGGTGTGGGTCTAAAATTAGGATTGAAGAAGGCCCACATTCAATGACTTTAGAAAATGTTTTCAAATAAAATACTTATCTACACCATATTTTATTAACTAAATTATCTCTTAATTCTTAACATTTTTATCTGTGGATGAATATGGCCTACTCACACCAATCAAAGTGCTGCCAATAATACTTTTTGCAGTAAGAAGTTAAGTCTTAACAAAGAGGCATCATAAAACATATAAACTCAAAATGGCAAAACTGAAGTTTTATAGTATTTATAAATAATAATTAGGGATCAGTATTTTAAGAACACTTTACAGATCAAGTCTTTTCTTTGACTTATTTTCTGTTGATATCAAATATTCTAAAGATTTCCAGACATTATTCACTCTTAATGGCTGTTGTGGTGGTAGTTGTGATTAGTGATTATGAAATACCATTTAATACTAACAATATAAATTTTATTTTAATTCACCCAGACCTATTCCAATAATAAGTATTTTCTAATACTTATACTCTTATTTTAGTGGGTAGGTGCCAAATAGCAAAAAAAAAAAAAAAAAAAAAAAAAATGAATAAACAAAAAAGTAAAATAATAAATTAAATAAATAAATAATCCCTTAGATGATTGACAGTTTTCACTAGTCATATACAATATGCAGAATCCCAGAGGGAAATACAATAAATCAATAGTGAAAGAGTGTAAAGCCTTAGCTCAATATGAAAACTTTATGTAAAGTTTATTGCTCAGTTAGTGAAAGGCTGAAATTATAACACCTCAAAACAACACATCAACACAAAAATCTTTTTGTTGTGTAGACAATTACAATGCTTTAGGCTTTAAATATACACATTTAACACATTTCAAATTAATATGACCTAAAAATGCAGAACCAAGAAAAGATTTTTGTGTCAATACTTTTAATGCTTTTAAATGAACTTTAAAAAGATGGTTTACTTTAACATTGACTAGAGGAAAAAGAGATAATTAAATTCCAAAGATAGTTTATCTTCTCCCTTAAAAAATGTTTATTTTATTCTTGAAAAACAAACAAACAAACAAACAAACAAACTGCATAAAACCAAATGAATACTTGGGGTTAAATCAGGTGTAAAATGATGATATATTTCTATATAATGTGATTTTAGGTGTTTGGAGTTCAGATCTACACTGTTTTTAAGATATACCACTTGTTTGTTTTTTTTTTTTAAGATTTTATTTATTTATTTGACAGACAGAGATCACAAGCAGGTAGAGAGGCAGGCAGAGAGAGAGAGAGAGGAGGAAGCAGGCTCCCTGTTGAGCAGAGAGCCCGATGTGGGATTTGATCCCAGGACCCTGAGATCATGACCTGAGCCGAAGGCAAAGGCTTAACCCTCTGAGCCACCCAGGCGCCCCAAGATATACCACTTGTATGAAAACTACCACTGGCAGGTCTACTTCCAAATTTTCCAAGGAACTGAAGTTATGTACATTTCAAATTAGGAGGAAATGAACGCCTCTATACTTTTCAAGTTTAAAAATCTTCACTAATTCCACAATTTAGTTAGGTCTCTGCATGCATTGGATCAAAAAGCACAGATGTCAAATGACTCCCAGTGTATTTTACAGGACTAAATATTATACATGCAGTTGTCACCCTTATATTCTTCTTGCCATTTTAGCTTCTTGCTCCTCAAAACTCAAACACAGAACGATTGCTTTTCAATAGAATGCTATGTATATACTGGTTTCATTTTATTTAATCTTGCTTGGAAACCTTATTAAAGTCTATGAAGCCTCTCAGCAATCGTTGAAGATCCTGTCAGCTATTATTGGTACAATAAGTCCATTATCAGGTTATACACACACACATGTAAACACACACACAATGTTAAAATAGCACTTACCTCTTTTTAATAATGAAAAAGTCACTGGTGACATTTTTAAATAAAGACAAATAGATATTTTCTTAAATATTTTTCTCTAGTGCTTCCTAATCCCTTATTGAGTCTTTAAATTAAAGTATTAAGTTACATGTGCAGGCTACACAATAGTTTTACAAAGAAGCTCAGTTTCCAATCCCTAGAACAACTCTTAGAATATTTTACCTTTCATGGCAAAGGAGATTTTGTAGATATACTTAAATTAGAGGTAGATTATTCGATTATCCAGTGGGCCCAATGCAATTATAAAAGTTCTTAAAAGAGAGAGGCAGGGGAGTCAGAGAAGGAAATGTGACAATGGAATCAGTGAGGGAATTGGAGATCACACTGCAAGATTTAGAGACTGAAGAAGGGACCACCAGTCTAAGAATTAAACAGCCTCTGAAAGATAACAAAAAGAAAATGACAGGAAGAAGTCAAATTCTCTCTCTTTGCAGATGACATGAAACTTTATATGTAAAACCCAAAAGACTCTATTCCCAAAATACTAGAACTCATACAGCAATTCAGTAATGTGGCAGGATACAAAATCAATGTACAGAAATCAGCTGTTTTCTTATACACTAACAATGAAAATATAGGAAGGAAAATGAGAGAATTAATTCCATTTACTATAGCACCAAGTACCATAAGATACCTGGGAATAAACCTAACCAAAAAGTTAAAGGATCTGTACTTGAGGAACTACAGAACACTCATGAAAGAAATTGAAGAAGACAAAAAAGGATGAAAGACCATTCCATGCTCATGGATGAGAAGAGCAAACATTGTTAAAATGTCTATACTGCCTAGAGCAATCTATACTTTCAACGTCATCCCGATCAAAATTCCACCGGCCATTTTCAAAGAGCTGGAACAAACAATCCTAAAATTTATATGGAACCATAGAGACCCCAAATTGCTAAGGAAATGCTGAAAAAGAAAAAAACTAGGGGCATCACATTGGCGGATTTCAAGCTTTACTACAAAGCTGTGATCACCAAAACGGCATGGTCCTGGCATGAAAACAGACACATAGATGAGTAGAACAAAGTAGAAAGCCCAGACATGGACCTTCAACACTATGGTCAAATAATCTTCAACAAAGCAGAAAAAAATATACAGTGGGAAAACGGCAGTATCTTCAATAAATGATTTTGGGAAAATTGAACAGCTATGTATAGAAGAACAAAACTTGAGCATTACACAAAGATAAACTTGAAATGGGTAAAAGACCTCAACATGAGGCAGGAATCTATCAAAATCCTAGAGGAGAACATAGGCAGTGACCTCTTTGACATTGGCCACAGCAACTTCTTTCAAGGCAAGTATGTCTCCAAAGGCAAAGGAAACAGAAGCAAAAATGAACTGTTGGGACTTTACCAAGATCCAAAGCTTCTGCACAGCAAAGGAAACAGTCAATGAGACAAAAAGGCAACTCACGGAATGGGAGAAGATATTCACAAATGACACAATGGACAAAGGGCTGATATCCAAGATCTATAAAGAACTCCTCAAACTCAACACTCAAAAAACAGATAATTATGTCCAAAAATGGGCAGAAAACATGAACAGACACTTCTCCAGATAAGACATACAAATGGCTAACAGACACATGAAAAAACGTTCATCATCATTAGCAATCAGGGAGATTCAAACCAAAACCACATTGAGATACCACATTACACCAGTTAGTATGGCCAAAATGAACAACAGTAAACAAACGTTGGAGAGGATGTGGAGAAAGGGTAACCCTCTTATACTGTTGGTGGGAATGTAAGTTGGTGCAGCCAATTTGGAGAACAGTGTGGAGATTCCTGAAGAAATTAAAAATAGAGCTACTCTATGACTCTGCAGTTATACTATGGATTTTTGCCCCAAAGATACAGTTGAGGGAAAAGAAGGGCCATCTGTACCCCAATGTTCATAGCAGCAATGGCCATAGTTTTCAAACTGTAGAAAGAACCAAGATGCCCTTCAACAGACAAATGCAATAAGGAGATATCGTCCATATATACAATGGAGTATTATGCCTCCATCAGAAGGGATGAATACCCAACTTTTATATCAACATATATGGGACTGGAAGAGATTAAATTGAGTGAAATAAGTCAACAGAGAGAGTCAAGTATCATATATCATATGGTTTCGCTTACTTGTAGAGCATAAAGAATACATGGAGGAAATTGGGAGATGGAGAGGAGAGGTAAGAAGAGGGAAATCAGAGAGGGAGACAAACCATGAGAAACTGTGGACAATGAGCAACAAACTGAGGGTTTGGGAGGGGAGGGTGTGTGGGATTGGGTGAACCTGGTGGTGGGTATTATGGAGGGTATGTAATGCATGGAACACTGGATGTGGTGTGTAAACAATGGATTTTGGAACACTGAAAAGAAACAAAATACAATGGAAAAAATAAATAAAATATTGCATTTTATATACTATCAAGTTAAAACATTAAACTAACTAAATAAATATATATATATGAAATAGAAGAAGAGAAGACTTAAGGAGGTGTGCCTGGGTGACTCAGTTGATTAAGTATCTGCCTTTTGCTCAGGTTGTGATCTTGGGGTTCTGGGATTGAGCTCCATGTTGGGCTCCCTGCTCAATGGGAAGTTTGCTTCTCCCTCTGCCTCCACAGTCCCATTCATGCTTTTTCTCTCTTTGTCTCTCAAATAAATAAAATCTTTTAATAAATAAATAAATAAGAGACTTAAAGAATCAAAATAAAGTAATGCTTATTCAGTTTGGTGATTTTATTTTCTGGATGTAAGCACACAGGTAGAGGTGAGGAGTGTGATTTATATCAGTGGGACTGGATTAGGCATATTTATTTTACACTAAGAATTAGGTTTAAGTGCATAGACTCCTGTTCATATACTTAGTGTAAATTCATAATAGCCGTAGAACTGAGAACCGGCTTCTGCCCCAAGATGTAGAAAGCTATTAAATAATGGGACACTTTCTCTTTTGCATCAGAAAAAGAGGTGAGCTAACTTCAAAATTAGTAGAACAAACAGTTGGCTCCAGATCTAAGAAAAGATGGTGCTTGAAGGAAAAGAGCAGATATTCACACTCACTGAGATAGATGCAACTAAAAGCTAATTAAAGTTTAGCTTGAATTGATGACAAATGATTAAAGGCCAAGGGAAGACTGGCAGAATAGCATGAAATCCCTGAAGGGGTGGTGAAAATATACAAGCTGTTTTTTTCTGAATCTTTAGAGAAATACCTCTGAGAATTGTCTTGTGCTACAGACCTGGGGGAAGAAAAAGGTAATCTTGCAAGAGGGGTAAGAAATTCAATGCTGATTTTCTCCTGCTATCTCTTCTGTGGAACAAAAGCCTTAATCTGTGTGGAGAGGAGATGGGCTGGGGCCATATATGTGCAATACTGTGAGCCTTAGGCCACTAGTGAAAAACTCACAGCAGCTGGAAGAAGAGAACTGGATGAAAGTTAGAGGGGCAGAAAAAGGGATGCCAAAGTATACTCAGATCTAACTGGTGAAACTATAGAGATGTAAAACAGGCAAGTAGTTGCTGGCAGTTGAAGGAGAAGAGGAGAGTGGCTGACTGCAAAGGAGTTTTATGTGGGAAATTTAGGGTGTTGGAATCATACTGGATGGTATTGGGTAGCTGGATATATGACTCTATGCATTTGTCAAAACCTGCAGAATGGTAACATCATAAAGAATGACTTGAATGGGTACTGTGGTGGGGTGTAGCACACACTACCCTAAAATATGTCACCTTAACATATTGAATATTTTAAGCAAAAAGAGTTTGAGAAAACAGCAGGAAGGTCCCTAGGACTTTTTTCCTCCATTTCACTCTGTTTCTTGAAACAGTTCATAAAACCGTCATGTAAGAGATACCCTCCTCATACTCAGGGAAAAGGAGCATGCTTATCTTTGAAGACAAAGGGACATCAAGATGAATCTTAACAAATAGACCTTTCTAAGTTTCCCACAGTTTACTATAATTGCCTCACACTCCTTAACCTATCATATTCCTCCACAATTGTCCATTTCTCATCAAAACTAGAATGAAAATACACAAGTCTGTTTCTTTAGTTCATTTCCTTACAAAGGCTCCCATGTCACATAAAATTCATGCTCAATATTTTTAATACTTTGCTTCCCTTAATCTGTTTTTGTCATTTCAACTTTCAGACTCAGTCAGAGACCCTGAAAAGGTAAAAGAAAACCTATTCCTCCCTTGCAGATGATTTTTTAAAATCATACAGAACATCAGGGATCCTAGTACTGAATACAAACTGTGAAAACTTAAACTTTATTATAAATGTAAAATATGAGATCACTGAATGAAAGGGGGAAAGGAACTTAATCTATATAACTTTGGTAAACATTGTTTTAACTGAATATCATATGGCTACAGACAGTGCATAAGCACTATGTATTTCTGAAACTACATGTATGCTAGGGTTGAACAAATAAATAAATTATTTGTAGATAATGGGGGCCCAAATTCTTGTGGCTAGAGAAAAAGTTACAAACACTCAAAAGAAAGAAAAGATTAAAATGAGACTTATTTTGAATTAGCATTTGGAAATGTCAGTATAAGCTTAATTTTAATGTAAGCATATAGATAGTTACAGAAGTTATTATACATATGTTTTGTTACAAAAACACATATTTCTCAGCTTTGTCCACTCAGAGGGCTAGAATCAGTGACACTACAGAAGCAATGAGAATACCTAACACTGTCCTTGGTCTCTAAATATCATTCTTCAATAAAAGAAACCAGATCTCCTTAGAGAGATTGTTAGTTCTACATCTAAGATAGGAAAAATGCAAAATAACTCTGGAGTTCTTATAGTACTAGAAAGCAAGGAAATACTTTAAAAAAAAAAAAAGGTGCATACCAAAAGACATAAGAGCTCCTAGAGACCTCTCAAGGTCTCAATGGACAAAACTGAAAAAAAATTACAGTAAAATAATAAATAGTGATAGTACTGGATTATAATCCAAAGGAACAAAGTTCATGAGTCTACAATGATATAAATTTATGACTGAATAAATAAATGGAGGAGAAAAGGGGGCCACATTTTTCTTACAGAATAATTTTGATTAATAAATGCTGATAGAGTTCAGGCCCTAGGTATAATCAATCCCTGGAGAATGGAATACACGGCACCTTGGCATATTGAATATTTTAAGCTGAAGGAAGTTGAAAAATGGCAGCTGTAGGAAGGACTCTCTCACCTTCTCTCCTGAACTGGGTCATAAAATGCTCACTTGAGAGGTGCCCTCCCTCCACTAGGAGGGAAGAAGCTTTCTTATCTTGAAAGATAGAGGGATATCAAATAGAATTTTCATAACCAGGCCTTGATAATTTTCTCCTGGTTTATCACACTTAGATCATACCCTTTGTCCTATCACATTTTCCCATAACTTCCGCTTTTCATCAAACCTAGTATTAAATATGCTTAATATTAACTGTTTCTTTGGGTCTTCATTTCCTTATGAAAGTTCTTGCCTTATGTAAAACTGATTGTGTGCTTTTCTGTTACTAATCTGTATTTTGTTACAGAACTTCTCTAACCAAGAACCAAGAAGGATAAAAAGAAAAGATTTTTCCCCTCCCTTACAAGTAGAAGAAGTGAGGGAACTAGAAAGTCATCATGAAAATATGATAGTTATAAATGATGCATATCATTTTTGTCATTTTGTCATGATTGACAAAAGTAGTAGACAAACTTAAACTAACTGTTGCATACTTTAATATAGCTTTCCCCCAAATTTCCTAGTTAAGTCCAATAGTCTAAAAAAATTATCATAAATTCTGTTTCATAAATTCTACCTCTTTATCAAGAAGGGAGAATTCAGTTACCTTTTCACTATGGGCTGTGCTTAGCAAATACCTTTTACTAATAATTAAAAGAAAAAGAAAAACTAGCTGTTTGAAGGAGACTGAGTAGACATGACAGCAAAGTACAATGTGGGGTCCAGAATTGGATCTTGGAACCAAAAAAGTATTTCAGGAAATGAATTATATGATTTTATTGGTATTGATTATTATAAGAAAATGAACATTAAGAGATGGGTTAAAATTATAACTTCTATATTATTTTTTAAAATAAATTTGAGATATAATTTGTATACCAAAAATTCCATGTATAATTCAAGTATTTTTAGTATATTTAAGGAATTGTGCAACAATCATAAAAATCTAATTTTAGAACACTTTTAGTGTTTTAGTGTTTAGAACATTTTTAGTCATCTCAAAAAGAAAACCTGTATCCACTAGCAGTCATTTCTCATTCCTTCACACCATCATTCCTTCCCAATTTCAGCAAACACTATCTACTGTCTCTAAGTGTGCCTATTGTAAACCTTTCACCCGTGTAAATGGAATCTTTCAATCTGTCTTTTGTGACTGGCTTCTTCCACTTAGCCTAATATTTTCAAGCTTTATTCATTGAAGCATGTATTGTACATCATTAATTTTTATTCTATCATATGCCTATTCTGTTGTGTAAATTGATAACAAAACCACATTTTTAAACAGTTGAAAATTTAGGTTGTTTCTACTTTTTAATTATTATGAATAATGCTACTATGGCATAAATATACAAGCTTTTGTGTGGACATATATTTACAGCTCTTTGGGGATTATACCTAGAGCTAGAATTGTTAAACTAAATGATAAATCTACATTTCACATTTTGAATTGCTGCCAAACTGGGACATTGTCTTATAAGAAAGGGGTTTCTACATTGATTTTTTTTTTAAGATTTTATTTATTTATTTGACAGAGAGAGATCACAAGTAGGCAGAGAGGCAGGCAGAGAGAGAGGCAGAGAGAGAGGAGGAAGCAGGCTCCCTGCTGAGCAGAGAGCCCAATGCGGGACTCGATCCCAGGACCCTGAGATCGTGACCTGAGCCGAAGGCAGCGGCTTAACCCATTGAGCCACCCAGGCACCCCTCTACATTGATTTTAAATGAAAAGGGAGTGGTAAGTCTCAGGGAAGGTCAATCAACTTTTTAAGGCTCAGGTGTTGCAAATATAAGGATTCAACATTTGGAGGAGCATGTATCAAGTTCTTTTTCCAAGAATGCCTGACTTAAGCATAAAATATCTTTGTATTTACTATTTATCTTGTACCTCTCAAATGTCTAATAATGGCCTCAACCTATCATATCCCTTTTCACTGTTAAACCATGCCAATTCACTACCTGTGAGATACTTTTTTAATGCAGAGCTTGAACTCACAACCCTGAGATCAAGACCTGAGCTGATATCAAGTCAAATGCTAAACTGACTAAGCCACCCAAGCACCCTTTAATCCTTATGAGTCTTTTAACAAGTGGACCACTACCTTGTGGCAGGGGCTGTCTGTGCTCTTCTCATTACCAAGGAAGGGTTCCTCATTACTAGCTGGAAGGCTGGCAAGAGATCCCATTTAAATATCGTCACTCTTTTTTGTACCACTCTTGAGAATTACTGTCACTGGTTTGTTTCCCAGGAAGCAGAAGCTGAGACAGGCTTTATCATGCTGGGTATTAATTAAGGATTGACACCCATGGAAAGATGAGGGTGAGAGCAGCACCAGGCAGAGGGAGAGGTCAAAGTGATACAGGCCGACAAATGTGACCAACCTCATGAGGACATCTGGAATGAATATGTCCTGTTGGCATTGTCCTACACTGAGATTGGCTGTGTTGATCCATCATTGGATATGGGCCACACAAATAAAGCATGGCCTTGAGTGAATTTATCTGTACAGCTAGGTCAAACCCAACCACAGGTGTCAGTTAGAGTGAAAAGTCCTTTTGTTAAGGAACCTGGAGTGGATCCTGGCAGAAGAACAAAGCAGCACTCAGAGACCTTAGAGAATCAGCGGTTTATTTAGCTCCAGTGGGCTCAGAGAAGAGTAATCTCCCAAGGTCTGAGCCCAGAGCATGAACAAAGGGGGTGGTTTATACACTTTTACTGAGGAGTCTGTGAGGTTCTTGTGCCAGTGGCAGGTGGGGCAAGAGGGAAAACCCAGAATGGCTCTGGGGCTGGGGCTGGGATTCCTCTGCTGGGTTGGTCAGCCACCTTAGAACACAGATTTCCATTATCACTTAAAAAAAATCTGGATGATGTACCTTACCTGCAACCATATATCTAACATGGGATAGAGTTAAAAATAGAACACTCATTTCCAATTCTCTGTTTAATATTCTGATTCAGGTAAAGAAATGGAAAAATGTTTGTCTAAAACTGAGAACTAATTAAAAGATGGGTTTTTATTTTTACTGTAAAATTTTTCTTAAACCAATACTGTCTCAGTAATACTTTTATAAATGTTTCTCAGTAATACCTTTATAAATGTTTCTCAGAAATATCTTTATAAATGTTTATGATAAAAAGGGCACTTTTCACTCAGTTTGCAATGTGCATATGTGTGCTTTTCTTTTCCAGCTGTTTTTTTACAGTCCTAATATTTAGCTATTTACATACAGAGTGCCTATTAAGGTGTCTACACAAATTGCCCATGCTAAATTATAAAGAAAGGCAGGCAGAAGAATACATTTGAAGGCAAACATTATTTTCCTCTCTGTCACAAGAATAAAATATGTTCATTTTGAATAATTTGGGAAATAAAATTCTTTTTTTTGTTTTGTTTTTTGAAGCAAAACGTCCACTTCTTAGACATAATTTCCTTCCTAGATGTAATTGGCTTTTTTGTTTGTTTACTTGTGTGATTTTTTAAAAAATTTTAAAATATTTCTTCTTGTGTGTCACACTATATTTTGAATTTGAATGACTTCACATTACGTTTTTCAGATTTAAAAAATATAACATTTTACTGAGCATGTGTCTATAGACAGGAAGGTATTTAGAGTTAGACACTAAGGAGTTATGAGATATAAGACCCTTATCAAAAATACAAAACACCGATTTGTAGAAAACAACATCAAAGCCTTATTTTCTTGTCATTTCTAATTTTTAAATCATGGAATACCAAAAATAAAAGGGAAATATATGGGATGTATGCAAATTTAGATAAAAACAGATGAGTGAAATATTTTTTACATGACTACATTTATCTTTGTAAACACCCTTAAACAAATGTAATTCATTCAACAATATTTTATTATTTGTTGTTTTATAGCTACTATAGTATCAATTTGATGCATGTAGTAAATTTTTCTTCAAGTTGAGTAATATTCCTGTGTATGTGTAGCAGATGTTTTCCTATACCAAATGATTCTAGTCTGTTCTCATCAAACACATAAAGTCATTTTGGAATTGCATGTATGCAAATGAGAATTACATGCATGTAAATTTGCATTTGAAATGACTAAATTCTCTTGCTATTTCCATCCTTTATTCTCAAGAGCAAACTATTTTTCATATCTTAAAAGAACATACTTGTTCTAAACTCAGTGTTTATAACATTAAGGCCAAAAGCAGATGTTTACATCTAAGTAATAGGACCAGAACATTTGTTGCTATGATGACCTACTTGACATTTAAATTTAAAACATTTTAGAATAAAAGGTATAGAGCTCCATAGGCCAAATTTTTATTTGGGACATTTTTCCAGAGCAAATGATGACAACTATTATATCTAAACCATAACTATTTTATAAATCCAATATACCTTTAACAGATGTTTCCTTACAATATTATGAAAGGCAAAAAATTCAGGGACTCAAGAAAATTGCTAAGAAATATGTCTAATGTTAGAAATTGGTTAAAGTTACATTCTTATTTTCAATTAGAGAAATTTCCAGTTAAATGCTTCAGGTTAAGAGAGTGGCTCCCATGAAATTATCTTGTCCTATAATGTCCTAAGATTTTTATTTCTTGTGATTTTTAAAAGTAAATAATGAAGATTCTCTTATTTTACAAAGCTGTAGTCATCAAGACAGTGTGGTACTGGCACAAAAACAGACATAGATCAATGGAACAGAATTAAAACAAATCAAACAAATAAACAAACAGAAATGGACCTGCAACTATATGGGCAACTAATTTTTGGCAAAGCAGGAAAGAATATCCAACGTGTTGGGGGGAGGGTGGTGGGAAACAATAGCAGTCTCTTCAAAAATGGTATTGGGGAAACTGGACAGCAACATGCAGATGAATAAAACTGGACCACATTCTTAACACCACACACACACAAAAATAAATCCAATGTGGATGAAACACTTAAATGTGAAATAGGAAACCATAAAAATCCTAGAGGAGAACACAGGCAGCAACCTCTTTGACTTCGGCCATAGCAACTTCTTACTAGATATGTCTCCAGAGACAAGGAAACAAAAACAAAAATGAACTAATGGGACTTCATCAAGATAAAAATCTTCTGCACAGTGAAAGAAATAGTCGACAAAGCTAAAAGGCAGCCTATGGAATGGAAGAAAATAGTTTAAAATGGCCTATTGGATAAAGGATTAGTAGTCAATATCTATAGAGAACTCATCAAACTCAACCTCGAAAAAAGCAAAGAATCCAGTTTAGAAATGGGTAGAAGACATGAATAGACATGTTTCCAAAGACATCCAGATGGCTAACAGACATGAAAAGATGCTCAACATCACTTATTATCAAGGAAATACAAATCAAAACCATGTTGAGACACCATCTCACACCTGTCAGAATGGCTAAAATTAACAACGCAAGAAAGAAGAGGTATTGACAAGGATGTGGTAAAAGGGAAAGCCTCTTACACTGTTGGTGGAATGCAAACTTGTGCAGCCACTATGGAAAACAGTATGGAGGTTCCTCAAAAAAGTTAAAAATAGCACTACTCTGCAATCCAGCAACTGCACTACTATGTATTTACCCAAAAGATACAAAAATACAGATTCAAAATGGTGCATGCACCCCAATGTGTATAGCAGCATTATCAACAATAGCCAAATTATGGAAAGAGTCCAAATGTCTATTGACTGATGAATGGATAAAAAAAGAGTTTCTATAAATGGAATATTACTGGTAGTGTGTGTGTATATAAATAGAATATTATTGGTTATTTATTGGTTATTTATATATATGTGTGTGTGTATATATGTATATATATAATGTTTTAATAGAGTATATACATTATTATATGAATATTAGCCATGAAAAATAATGCAGTCCTGCCATTTGCCATGACATAAATGGAGTTAGAGTGTATTTTGTTAAATGAAGTAAGTCAGAGAAAGATTACTACCTTATGGTTTCACTCATATGTAGAATTTACAAAACAGATGAACATATAGAAGGGGAAAAGAATAAAAAGGAAACAAACCATATAAGACTTAAAGATAGAGAACAAATTGAAGGTTGATGGATGGAGGTAGATGAGGGATGGGCTAGATGGGTGTTGGGTATTAAGGAGGGTACTTGTTATGATGAACACTGAATGTTGTACATAAGTGATGAGTCACTGACATCTACTCCTGAAACCAATATTGCCCTGTATGTTAACTAATTAGAATTTGAATAAAAATCTGAATAAAAATAATAATGAAGATTCTTACAAGGAGATAATCCTAAATTGTAGAATTTTTCAATTTTTGTCACTATGGTGATGAAATTCAGTATGATAGTGAAAACAGGCATACAGCTAGGAAAATACATTTAGTTATCTATAAAGTATTTTTTAGAGATTTATTTATTTACTTGTGTGAAAGATAATAGTACAAGCAGGGGGATGGGCAGAGGGCAAGAATCCTAAGCAGACTCCTTGCTGAATAGGGACCCCTGTGCAGGACTCCATCTTGAGATCACGACCTGAGATGAAATTAAGAGTTGGATTTTTAACCAACTGAGCCACCCAAGCACCCCAAGATAAAGTATTAATATACCAATTTCTAGGGTTAGACTTTTAAAATCAGCAAAAAGACCTCTGAGGCAGAGGTAGACTAAAAACCTAGAAGTCTTGGGAATTAATAGACCAAAAGCTGAACACAAACCCAGAAGAAGAGCTCTTAATTTAATACAAGTATTAAACTAAAGATGGTTTGTAAAAGTAAAACATGAAAGAGTTTGCAAATACATGTCCTGAGGTTATCACCATGACTTCTGAGTGTAAGTTAATGTTTATATTTCTCAAAGATGGATTTCCAATTATTCCAGTATCATTTTGCTGAAAAGGTGATCATTTAATCACTAAATTGCCTTTGCACCTTTATCAAACATCCATTGTCCATATAAGCGTGGGTCTATTTCTGGACTCTTGATTCTGTGTCATTGATGTATTCAACTTAATTTCAATATGAGGCTGATTGTATTACCTTAGCTTTATAGTAAGCCTTGAAGTCAGGTAGTATTAAGCCAATTTTCTTTTTCTTACTTGCTTCATCTCTTCTAGATATTTTTCATTTCCATGTGAATTTCTAACATTATAAGAACTAAAAATCCTACTTACAATCTCTTGAGGGAGCTTGAAGTAAAACCTTCCCCAGTCTACTCTTATAATGATTACAATCCTAGTTGACATCTTGACTACTAAAGTACCCAAGAGGTCCTAAAATTATTAACTACAAAAACCAAGATAGGGACCCCCTCCAGTTTCTGGTCTGGCAAATAAGAATCTTGAAAGTCACCATTTCATCCTAAGAAGTAAAAAGGTGAGCAGACTGAAAAATCAACAACTTGTCAATTTTAAAAATAAAACAGCCAGTTATTTTATCAGCAAATTGGGTTTATCCAGGAATAGCAAAAGGAATTGCAATTTGGGACAGGCAAGGGATAGCCAAACTACAGGCAAGTTTGAAGAACAAAGAACAGGATTGCTCTTTTATAGAGGAAAGAGGAGCATTGAGAGGGACTGTTACAAACAAAGCCCTTTGGGAGATGGAAAATGGGTGAAGGTGAGTGGGAGATACAGATTTCTAGTTATGGAATGAGTAAGTCATAAAATAAAGGACACAATAGAGTGAATACAGTCAATGATATTTTAATACCATTATATGGTGACAGATGGTAGCTACACTTGTAGTGAATATAGCTTAACATATAGAGAAGCAGAATCCTTATGTTGCACACCTGAAACTAATGTAATACACATTGTTCATCAACTATACTCAAATTAAAAAAAAAAAAAAAAGAAAAGTCCATTAGAGTAAACTGGCTTTTTAATGGCCAGGTTCAGTGGTTAAAACTCAACTAACCTGAGTTGTTAGTTTTGCATTAGCTGGGCTCTTGCTAGGTAAGGAGAAAATCTCTCTTCCTCCTGCTGAGATGGTAAAGTAAGCTTCCTCCTGTTGGGAATGTAAGGGACCTCTCTTCCTGTTGGGGTCTGCAACTGACAATGAGTGGCAGGACAGGAGAACTTCCCCTTCTGGCCTCTGATTCCATTTTAAATGAAGCTCCCTTTATCTAGTTTCATATCTTCCTGTGTCCCTCGATGTCAAGAAGGACCTTTTCTGTGTGTCATTTCCCACACTTTAAAGTGCACAAAAGAGAAAATAGAATGGTAAATACAGGAAAAGAACTTTAGTCTTTTATGCTCCAGTATGAAGACAATGAATTGCCCAAGCATAGGCACTATTGTTAAGACCTCCAATTAAAAGGAGCCAGGGGGTGTACATAAGACTCCATAATATGTATTAACATCTGTGGATCCATTGATCAGTATAAAGTCATTAGCATCATTCTGCCAAGAGTCAGGTATTGTATTATTATATATTGAAAAGTTACCATAAAAGTGTGGGTATGTCAGAAAGTTTACAAGTGGCTCAATTTATATAGGCTCCCTTGCCTTACAGTGTCAAGAAATCTCATATTTCCATCCCAGGATTATGTGAAATTGAAGCAAGGAATGGGGTTATGTAGGTTTAATATTCTAATCTTATGAAAAGGACTTGTGGAACAATTCAAGCCTACAGTGACATTTGGAATTTCAGAAAAATTACTTACAGGATAAACTAAGGGCTCATTGATGTCTTGGGCGGATCAAGATTTCTGATGGAAAATCCAACAATCAGAAAGGTTATCCACTTTCTCAAGGAACTGGGAAACACAGAAAAGGGCCTTGTTTTTCCATGAAAGAGAGAGAAGAAGGAACAGTAAAGAAAAGATAGGCTTGGTCCAAAGATCTTGGGAATGTTGTCTCATTAGATGGCATCTGCTTCAACTATGTGGAATCTTTATTTTCAGGTCACCAGAAGGTATTGTCAGGGTTTGGTGCTTTCTTTAGATGTGTCATATGAATCCACTCTCTGGAGTTCACAAAAGACTTTCCAGAGAGATTGAAGAGTCTTTCCGGGATTTCTTTTCTAGTAGATGAAATCCCTAGGTTGCAAGGTGTGACATTTAAAGCCTTAATTTCCAGGAGTGTGCTATGAAAAGATTTGTGTACTAAACATAGTTAGTCTTAATATAAATAATTAGGCCTTTACAACATTGAGGCATACCTTCTTTTATCAACTGGAGATTATAGAGGTGTGGGTAGGAACATTGGATATACTGTGATTGTCTCCAAGGGTGAGAGTTTAGGAGTTCCAAAAGGGATGTATTTTGAGTTCCAAAGGAGATTTACAAGGACCAAAGGCAGTGCCTTTGCCCAGGGTATTTGCAGGATTTCCAGAAATTTTGCCAATTGAGTCTTAATGAGCTGTTAGTGAATTCGACCAGCTCTTAGGATTGAGAATGATAAAGCACAATGAATGTGCTGTAAAACTGACCAAACAGCACAGACTTATCAAAGCACCTAACTTATTACTATAAAGTTTAAGAGGGGTTCCCCAATTAAGGATAATATTCTGACAAAAGAAGCAGTTTCCATAAGGAGCTATGCATACAAACCATAGCCGTATCCATTGGGCAGAAATCCTAAACCCCAAGTGACTGAGCAGTCTAGTGACAGAGCAGGCAAGCAGATTCCCTGGATTGTACTATAGGCAGGTGAGACAAATAAGGTGGGCACTTCTTTGTGACGTTATTGAACTTTCCAACAAATACTGGTTCATGTATGCTATCATTTTCTTAGTAGACCAATAGTTTAATGAACATACAATGTAAGTAGTGAGAAATTTAGAATTTCTGGAAGGGTCAGATATTTATTTGATCCAAACCAGACCTCTCTTTTTTATTGAATCAATTATAATACTTCCTGTATTGTTTTTACTTTGTTGAGATCAATTTTACCAAATTATCTCTGGTCAATTTGTCCAAATTATCATTTGGGGGAATATCCCTTTGGACTCTTGACAAAGGTTTAGCTATTGATTCCTTGAGAGTAGAATTTCTGGTGGAAATCCCAAAGAGGAGGTTTCTTTTGGCCTCCTGCAAGTGGAGTCTGGCCTGGTTAGGAAACTTAATAATAGCCAGAACAGCTGGCAAAAGTACAGCGTTTAATAAATTTGAACATAGGAGCCATTTTTATTTATCCCCATTGAAGTTTATTATGGTCTAATAAAACCTTAGTCATGAGATTCTTCAGATATATATGGGTGGACCATATGCTTGGGGATGATTGCCAGCATACATCTTGGAGGGTTTAGAGATAAAGAAAGTTTCCAAAGGAATTTTTATATGTTAAAGTAGACTTACAGGATCCTAGTTGAAAATAGGGGTTGATCAGTCTAGGACTGCCTTTTGCCCTGAGCAAAAGATTAAGGTGGAGGCTGTTGAGATCCTAGAGGAATGTCACTCTACCTGTTTCAAGGATTTGTCAGTGGGCTCTAGATAGTAAGGAAATTTAATAACTTTTCTTATGCCTCTGTTTCCCACATCAGTAAGACAATTATCTATTGATTTCAGTAGAAGAAAATAAACACATAGATTTTATTAAATTTGGGGGCCAACTTCTATAACTTTCCCTTCTATTTTAACATTTTAAACATAGACACAATAATGATAACTTATTTGAAAATCAAATATAACCAATGACCATATGTCAAAGAATGGGCTTTCCTAGAGAATGAAAATATGTCACTTTTAGGATCCATATACTTAGAAAATGTAACATTAGTGCTACCTTAGACATAATATCCTATTGCATCTTTACTAGCTTATATGAGACTTTCAAAATTGACAAATATGTCATTCAGAGCCTAAGCCCCTTGCTTTCATTCAGTTCTAATAAAATTTTAAAATTGACATGGAATTTTCAGTTCTAAAAATCTCTTATGTTTTGAAATGTATAATTCTAACTCAAAGAAATAAAAAAGTGAAAAGCTCCTGAGAAGATGCATACAGAGATAAAATGACATTTTAAATTTGGAATAAAAAATGAGTAACAAATATTCTTTAAACATTTAGAGTTCAACATGCCTTTAGAATTAGTGACACATTCTCAGTGAGACCAATAGTTTACATTTCTCTTGTATTCAATTCTCCATTTTGTAATCATCCTTTGTTCATTTTAGGCTTCTTTCTTTCTTTCTTTCTTTCTTTTCCTCTTGACAGAGAGAGAGGCAACACAAATAGGGGGCGTGGGAGAGGGAGAAGCAGATCTCCTGCTGAGCAGGTGGCTCCATGCAGGGCTTGATCCCAGAGCCCTGGGATCATGACCTGAGCAGAAGTTAGCCACCTAAGGACTGAGCCACCCAGGTGCCCCATGTTTCAGAATTCTGATGGCTTATGATCCAGATCAAGAAATTACAGGAAACAGACCCCATTCATACAGTCATGACATTCACAGTTGAGAATATTAAACAAAAAGCAAATGTTCCTTGTAGTTGACATATGAACAATTATGGAATATTTTTTTATTATGGAAAAATTTTGGTTAAAATGATAATGTACCACTTTAGCAATTGAAAATATGCACCTAAATTCCTATTAATCCTTCAATTAGAAGGGTTAGGAAAGTAGCTGAGCATTTTGAAAGTAATATTCTAAACTTATTTCCTAATGAAGAGCTTGAAAAATAGAATCTCTCTTAAAAAATTATAATAATCTAGCAAACGACACAGTTTAAACTTCAAAAACTTAAGGCTTTTCTTTGACTAACTGCCAACATTTACAAGAAGCTCTGTATTTTTTCTTATAACTTATTGTACTTTTGCAGTCTTACAAAGGAGAGTTCAACTACTTTCAAGCTTAATGAATTTAAAATGTTATTTGTTACTTCTTTGAAAATCCTACCTTATCCACAGTGTGAAAACTCCCAGCGTACATGGGATTTCAAAGATTTCTGGTGCAGGGAGAAATTTCTTAAGCTTTTCTGAAACAACCAAACAAACACTGAAATTCTGAAATAAACCCACAGCATCATGTGGCTCATTTATAATTCTCTTCTCGTAACAAGCAAGACAAAAATCTTCCTTCAAGTATTTCATTAAATTCAGTACTTATACTTTGCAGAATTTCCCAGTCACATAGGCTCATCTTCTCAGTTGGTTGAGGAGGATGGTATAGGAACCAGATGATCATGATCATCATTTTAAAAATAACCTTTTCATTTTACTTACTTACCATACAACTGTAGTGTACTTTGTTTCTTTTTTTATGCACTCATTTCAACAAATATTTACCAAAGTTCTACTCTTGATAAAATAAAAGCTGTAGGTTCTGTGGGGCACAAAATCAAACAACTGTTCTCAAATATCTGATAATCTGTTTAAGAATATATTATTATTTTTTAAATAAATATAATATAAATAAAATATAATCCTTTCCATTTGAAAGAGTAAAAATATTATGGCCTTTAGCAATGTCAGTGAATATTTCCAGTAGAAACAAGAGGAAAGACCTTAAACAACTGACATTTAGGATGGTTCATGAAAGATATGCTGAATTTCACCTTCTATCACAAACAATCTTTTCTTTAAGCAGGTTTTGCTAACCTCTCATGAGAATTCAAGGATTCAGGAGCACATATAATTCTTGATACCCAAAGCTAAACTTGCTTCCGGATATGAGCTGCCCAGTTGAGATGTCAATAGTGTTATCAGTAGTTGTTTAAAGACTATATCTCCAATTTATATTCAATCCACAAATATCCTTAATCTCAAATAGTTCCTTACAGAGTTTATTATTTGAGGCAGATAAAGAAAATAAAATAATGTAACAGTGTGAGATAGCACTGTAGTAGAACAGAAACATAAATTATGGAAATTTTGATATATCATTAAGTGGTAAATATAATGGGTGGTAAAGGAATGATATCTAATTATATAATTATCTGCAATCTCAATTTCATACTTACTCCATATTCTTTGTGTTATCATTGGCAAGTTATTTCCTTTCTCTGTGTTTTTTTCCTCAGCTATAATAGTAGCCTTATCAATGTTCTATCCATTAAACAAACATTTGTTAAATATTTAGTAATACTGTTTAAAGCATCAATGAATAAAAAAAATATGCACATGTGGAACTTACATTCTGGTGTAATGGGCAAAAAACAATAAATATTATAAATAAGTAGGATATATTGTGTGCTAGAAGTGTTAAGTGCTATGGAAATAAAACAATTGAAAGGGGTTCAGAAGTTCTCATGGGAGTTTTCCAATTTTGCTAGTATAATCCAAGTAGGCTTTATTGAGAAGGTAAGATTTCATTGAGTCCACAAAAATTATGACAAAGCGAGCAATACTAATATAGGGGAAAAGAATATCCAGGCAGAAGGAACATGTCTGGCATGTTTGAAATAGAGCAAGAAAAGAATATATTTGGGAAAGACAGAGTGAGGGGGCCCTAGGGAAAAAGGAAATCAAATAGGATATCAGACTTTTTGGTGCTTTGCTGGCCATTTTTAAGTATTTGGCTTCTCTTATGAGGTAGTCACTAAAGGTTTCTGAACAGAAAGTGACACTCTTTGACTTATATTTAATAGAATGACCGAGACTGTGGAGAAAGAAGAGACTAGGTAGCAGAGTAGATATGAAATACATTACATATGAGATAGTGGCTACATTGGCTTGGAAGCAACATAGCTGGTGATTGTTAATCAGATTTTTGATGTTAAACCAATGGGATTTTCTTTTTTTTTTTCCCCCCAATTTCTAGCTCACTTTTTTTTTTTTAATTAACATATGATATACATATATTATTTGCTTCAGGGGTACAGGTCTGTGAACCAACAGTCTTACACAATTCACAGCACTCACCATAACACCTACTTTCCCCAATGTCCATAACCCAGCCACCCTATCCCTCCCCACCCTGCCCCAACAAATCTCAGTTTGTTTCCTGAGATTAAGAATCTCTTATGGTGGGGCGCCTGGGTGGCTCCGTTGGCTAAGCAACTGCCTTCAGCTCAGGTCATGATCCTGGAGTCCCCATATCGAGTCCTACATTGGGCTCCCTGCTCGGTGGGGAGTCTGCTTCTCCCTCTGACCCCTCCCCTCTCATTCTCTCTCTCTCTCTCAAATATATAAATAAAATCTTAAAAAAAAAAAAGAATCTCTTATGGTTTGTCTCCATCCCTGGTCCCATCTTATTTCATTTTTTTCCCTCCTTTTCCACACAACCACCTGCCTTGCCTCTCAAATTCCTCATATCAAAGATATCATATGATAATTGTCTTTTTCTGATTGGCTTATTTCGCTTAGCATAATACCCTCTAGTTCCATCCACATTGTCGCAAATGGCTAGATTTCTTTTTTGATGGCTTCAAAGTATTCCACCAATGGGATTTCTAATGGGGTAACTATGGAGTGCAAGGGAATAAGAGGAGAAGAATGAATCCAGAAAGTGGTATCAGGGGTAATGGAAAGATGGATTTGACATTGAGATGATACCATTGATGGAGAAGTTTTGGTAGGGAAGTTCTGAAGTTTTCTTTGGCACATGTTCAGCTTAAAAGTCATGTGGAGATATTAAGCAGAAGATGTAAATTTGGATGTACGTGCCTGGAATTCAGAGAAGAGGCTATGATTCAGGTGAGAGATAAAAACTTGGAAGTTGTCAGTAAAGAGCTATTATTTAAAACTATGAGACAGTTAATTAAATTAAGAAGTGAAGGTAGAGGATAGAAGTTCAAGAATTGAGTCCTGAGGGATTCTAGTGATTGGCGAATTTGGAGTGAAAAAGAAAAAGAATCAGAGAGGTCTGAGAAAAAAATCAGTTCCATAAAAGTAAAACAAAAGAGCATGGAGTCTTAGAAGCCAGGTGATGAAACTCTACCCAATGAAGTAATTTATTTCCAAGTGGGAGTGATAAACCACAGTGAATGCTGCTGGCAGCTAAGATTTAACCTCTGGATTTAACAATATAAAGGTAACTGGTGACTGACTAGATTGGTTTCACTAGAGTTATGGTAGCAAAATATTGACTATAATCAGTTTAAAAGGAAGGGAAAGAGAATAATATTGAAGGCATTAAATTTGGAAAATTATTTCGAGGAAATTTACTGTGATACTCAACAAAGAAATGGGAAAATATGTGGAGAGTAAATGGGTCAAGGAAGATTTTTTTTAATGGAATTAGTCCAGAAAGGAGTTTTTTCAATAACTTTCTAAAATAGATATTATTTTCTTCATTTTAGAATTTAAAATGAGAACCAGAAAGATTGAGAAATATTCCAAAGCC
The DNA here is from genome assembly GCF_011764305.1 of Mustela putorius furo. Lineage (NCBI taxonomy): Eukaryota > Metazoa > Chordata > Mammalia > Carnivora > Mustelidae > Mustela > Mustela putorius. The sequence continues at coordinate 11,502,759 of NW_025421467.1, read as the reverse complement.
CATACTTGTATGTAGTTGCATGGAGACTAAAATGCAGATTGATTTTACACAAAGCCTATGAAATTGATTTTTATTTTACCAAATTTTCTCCTGTCCGTTGTAACTCATGATTCGTAAGATGGAGCATATTGAAGAGAAATAACAAAATACAAAAAACTACTATGTGGAATAACAACTCACAGCTGTTTTTCTCAGGTTAATTTAATCTATGAAAAATAACAATGCCTAACATTTGTATATTATTTACTCAAGAAATAGTTTAAAAGGCATTTTAGTCCAACAAGCACTCAATTAGTGAGTTATATTATTCCTGTGGTAAAGATTCGGAAATTGAGCACTAAGTTTAAAGAACTTTTCTAGATGTATATAGCAGAAAGAAATAAACCTTGTGATTTTACATTCTACGTTGCTCCATTATACCAAAATACTTTCCAAGTAAATTAGGACATGCAAAAAATGCCATAAGATATATGTAATAACATAAAGCTAATAATCAAAAAGAAAATTTAAGGAGTTTAGTATCTTAGAAATGTGTGATTACATATACAATAAATGGAAGCATATATGGTTGTAAGGAAAATGAGTAAGCGATATAAGTAATAAATTGTTTAGAATACTTCAAGTTAATTACTTCTGCTTCTTTCATAGATAGTTCTATAGGTTTACAAAATTATTTACAATTAGTCAAAGTCACAATTGGTGTGAGAAGGTAATGTATGCTATGCAAAACATGCAATTGTTGTAAAGGTTTAATTAATTTACAAAATGTATAAGAAAAATGTGTAGAAATCCTGGGAGCATTTAAATAAAGACTTATACTAATATCAAAAATGGAACTGACACTTATGTGAGCAGGGGACATTTCTTAAATTTTATTAATTTAAGCTATTAATTTCATCACAGATCAGAAATTGAAGTTAAACTCTAGTTTGTTTATTTTTTTGTTTGAAATAGTGCATGTCAAATTATATAATGTATAAGAAATGCTACACATGTGATTATATATATATATATATATGCCAAATACCATTATAAGGATGCAGAATCCATTTTGTTTACAAAAACACAGAGATCTAATGTTTTATTGGAAAAAAATCCTTATTATAGATTTTTTTTTTTTATTTATTTATTTATTTATTTATTTGACAGACAGAAATCACAAGTAGGCAGAGAGGCAGGAAGAGAGAGAGGAGGAAGCAGGCTCCCTGCTGACCAGAAAGCCCGATGTGGGGCTTGATCCCAGGACCCTAGGATCATGACCTGAGCCTAAAGCAGGGGGTTCAACCCACTGAGCCACCCAGGTGCCCTTACAGATTTATTTTTAAAAATGGAAACAAAATAAAAACAGTTTTCTTTACTTCCCTCCAGTATTTATTTTTCATATTCTTACTACTTCCAAGAAGTTTATGACTCTCTTGAAAATTCTATTTTTATTTATCTGTATAATGTTAAGTTTTACATAAAGAAAATCCACAATTTCCAACAAATGCGTTTAGATCATTAAACATTTTAAATTTCTTTTTTCAAAGCTTTATCTTGTTATGCAGGTGTAAACTGTTACTTCTAAAGTAACTGTTTCTTAAGAAAACAGAAAATGTTTGCTTTATATTTAGCTCCCAGTGTACCTTTAACATGAGTTAGAAATTCACCTAACTCAAATGGCCTAGGCAGAAAAAAAAAAAAAAGAAATTTATTGTTCCACATATTCTAAATCAAAACGAATAATTGGCATTACACAAATTTAGGAAAATTTGCTTTTCACCCTTTCTAAAATAATAATCACATAAAATATATAGCACAATAGTAAATGCTGTTATTTCTGTCAATACTGTATCAATAATAATAACCATACATATCTGTTAGTGTTAGATTAATCTCTGAAGTACAGAATGTTATCCCACAGGACCATATTTCCTCTCATGGTAAGTAACAACTGAAGAGATTTCTTCTTGAAGATCTTCTTGACAGTAAACTGAGAATAGGGGATTCTCAAGACATATTTCTTTCAGTTCCTAAAATAAGATTTTTGAGAGTACTGTTACGTGACTCAGAAAATAACTATAATGTTGATAAAGACAATGTCAAAAACAACTGTGAAAAGTCTTTAAAGTGGTTTATATAAAGGGAAAATAATGGTATTTCTAAGTGAATGTGTTATATAATATATTATTTTAAATATCATATGTGAAAATGTTAATATGTCAAATACTATAAATACATATTAAGTCCTATTTTCATCCCAAATGTATATATTCCACTGGTCTCTTTTTAAAGAATCTTTCATTTTAAACATGAAGTATTTTCTTATATTGTGGCATACTTAGCAATCCCGATATAAAGATATAAGGATGACAGTAATGAAAAATCCTCCAAGAGACACTCACACATCAGACATGAACATATGAGAATGATGAAAATTACTATATACTGCTTTTAAAAAATTGGACTAGTTATTTAAATAAAATTTCCCAAATAAGTGACAAATGTATTAATGCCACAAATATTCATGATTCTGTTGCCTTATGATAACTAATGAGAAAGACCATTAAAATATCTTGTTTGATTCAAGAGAATACTGACATGGGAAGTGATTGTTAATGTAGCCCCTACTCAATGATGAACATTTGGTATACGCTATGTGTGTTTTTGGAGTTTGTATCTATTGTATATCTACACTCATATGGTGAACTCATTCAGTCTTGTGACTTAAAATGGAATTAATATGCTAGTAAATTTTAAGTTTAGATCTTGAAATATTTCTCTACAAATTCTAGCTTTATATATCCAGTGGCCTACAGAATATTTCCATATATATATAGAGAGAGAGATATAGAGATATATATATATATATATAGAGAGAGAGAGATATTCCATATACATATATATAAATAATATATAATATATAATAATATAATATATATAAATATATAGAGAGATAATGTATATATATTATATATATATATTTATATATATATATTCCATGCCAAATTCAGTATATCTGAAATTGAACGTCTGATAATTCTCCAAAACCATCTCCACTTGCAGACATTTTCATTTTGGTTGGTGGAAGCACCATCTTCCCAGAGATTTGGTCCAAAAACCTTGGACTCATCTGCAAGTCAGTCTGTCATTCACTCTCCCCATACATCCCCCACCCTTCCATCTTTATATCTGTTTCCTTAAAATCAACCAAACAGAAAATCCTGCAAATATTACCTTCAAAGTATTTCCTAAATCTGACTACTTCTCATTCTTTTTTTTATTTATTTTTTTATTTTTAGCATAACAGTATTCATTATTTTTGCATCACACCCAGTGCTCCATGCAATCCGTGCCCTCTATAATAACCACCACCTGGTACCCTGACCTCCCACCCCCTGCCCCTTCAAAACCCTCAGATTGTTTTTCAGATTCCATAGTCTCTCATGGTTCACCTCCCCTTCCAATTTCCCCCAACTCCCTTCTCCTCTCTATCTCCCCATGTCCTCCATGCTATTTGTTATGCTCCACAAATAAGTGAAACCATATGATAATTGACCTCTGCTTGACTATTTCACTCAGCATAATCTCTTCCAGTCCCGTCCATGTTGCTACAAAAGTTGGGTATTTGTCCTTTCTGATGGAGGCAGACACTGTTGGTGGGAATGCAAGTTGGTGCAGCCTCTTTGGAGAACAGTGTGGAGATTCCTCAAGAAATTAAAAATAGAACTTCCCTATACCCTGCAATTGCACTCCTGGGTATTTACCCCAAAGATAGAGATGTAGTGAAAAGAAGGGCCATCTGTACCCCAATGTTTATAGCAGCAATGGCCATGGTCGCCAAACTGTGGAAAGAACCAAGATGCCCTTCAACGGACGAATGGATAAGGAAGATGTGGTCCATATATACTTCTCATTCTTTTCTTCCTTTTGTTTCTCATAGCATGCATTACCTGCAAATATCCTGTATTATTTAGTTCTTTGTTGGTAATATTTAATGTTCATATCTCCATGCTAAAAATACAAGTGTGAGAGGACAGCAATCTTTGTTAGATTTATTCACTGGTATATCCAAATGTCTGAAACAGAAGTCAGTGAATATCATCTATTGAATGGATCAATAGAGTTGTTATTTATATTATGTTGTCACTACTCAGCCAATGTTGAACACAGGGTTAGATAACAACAGTGATTTGAAGTATTTATGGAAACATGAGTGAATAAATACAATGAACTGTGTAACCATTCTAAACTGTACTCCACTTGAGTAAAATGTACTTAGCTATGGAAACCACATATTAAATATATTTTCTGGCATCACAGAATTTAGTATTCTTTTTTTATTCCATTAAAACTACCTGTATTCATATTCTCAATCAGATGGACTTTATCTCTTATGTTTTCTATTTAGTTTTCTCTTCCACTCCATTTCATTTGTTTAAGTAATATTATTATCAATATTAATCAAATATTATCAATTACAAAATAACAGACATTGTGTTGCCAAACCTCACATTTCCAAGCACAGTAACAATCAGCAACTTGTTCAGATTCTAGTCTCTTATGGAAACACATACTTTGACACAATGGAAAGAAAAATGTAATATTGCTATGTTCATCAAATTGAAGTTCTCTTGCTCTGAGAAGAACTAAACACTTACATATATCTCTTTTATTCATGTACAATAAAGTCCTAAAACAAAAACAAAAACAAAAGTCCACTCGGACCTCGTGCTGTTTCAAAATAATTTACAAGAAAAGTAATTATGTTCACATCGACATGAACAGTGTCATCATTAGTTAATTTAATTTTTCCTGAAACTTATTTATTTTAATTATAAAGAGCTTAATTTATATTTCCTTAATTGAGTATGAGTAGCATATACCATCAGTCAAAATGATTTAAGAGCTTTTATTTTAAAAAATAATGCTCACTTAAAAATATCCAGGATCCATCTATCATTCTCTCTCTCTCTCTCTCTCTTGCTCTCTCTCCATTTTCTTTCCCTGATATATTACTTCAAAATTTCCTGACAGAACAATAAAATATTCTTCTTTAGGCTATTTCTTTTCTAATTTTTCAGTCATAATTTAATACATGCTGGTAAAATTCCAGTAACTTTAGTGCCTTAATGTTCTTGAAATAATGGTGAAGTAGTACAACATTTGGAATTTATGAAAGCTTAAATGCTATTCTTGAAATCCAAGTTTTCAAACTGAAGAAGGAATCACAAAAATGATTTAAATTAATATCAGTCAGTATATAAGCATATAAAGTGTTTTTGATTTTTTGTTATTTTTCAATGAGTTACATTATAAATTAAAGTCCTATTAATAAATTGACAGCTTTTGTCTATGAGTAAAATATGTAGGTCTAATGACTGACAATATGCTTGTTAGAAACAGGCCACATCACTTTGCCTGCTAGACCAGATACCATGGCAACACCTGGTTAGTGAAAGTTGAAGAAATATTTTGTAGTTTTGCATTTGTTAGAGCTGCTGGACTGTAACAGATATGCATTAATTGGAAGTAGATGTGACAGCTTGCAGCAGTTACTAAGATAGGAAGCAAACCATCAGCACCTGTCAAGGCTAAGGACTGAAAAAAGATGAATCAAATGCTGTGATGTGTGACTTCAAACACAGTGTCACTTTTGTGTATTCATCATTTGTAAAAAGTGTGGGGAAATGTGGGATTTTGTTAATATATAAATATTTTCATCAGTGTCTTCAGATATGAAAAAGAATCATCGCCTGTCAAGTTAAAAAGGGGTAAATTATAAATTCAAAAGAACACATAAAACTTTGACAGTTCTAATCATGTACCATCACCGTGATTTCACAGTGCAAGATGCATGTATGCATGAAAAATATTCCAAAAAGGAATCGGCAGTTTAAGTGCAAAAACAACATTGCCCTTTTTTCTGACAGATTAAATGTGATCAGATTATTTTAGAAAACAAAGCCCTCCAAAATTAAAATCATATTTTCATACTCTTCAATGATAGCCAGAAAATTCATTTTATCAATATGGGACTTTTCAATATGCTGAAAAACATAAGATATTGTTTCCATTCTTTTATCAGGACATTTTTGTAAATGTATCTAACAATTCACTAATAATTAGATATAGCAGACTCATAGCTAGAAGGAAATACATAAATAACTTCTTTTGCATATATTCTTGTTGATAAAGTTTCTATTTGACTAAACCATACCATTACAAATTTCAGTATTTTGAAATTTTAAGAATATTTAGGAAGGTAGGAAAGGGAATGTAGGGACAGAGTTGAAACTCTAAATATATTCTTCAAACCTTTCCAAACAAATAAAATTTGATGTTATTATTAATGTGTAACTGTTAACTTTTAAGTAAGCCAAGAGCAACTACACACAAACCAAAGCAAAACAAAACATATATGGCATAATTTTATATTACTTGGGAATAATATCTTACAGAAAAGAATGGTTTTTTTTCAAAACAACTTAATCATTCCCCTTCACCTTCTCCTCTTCCTTCTTCCTCTTCTCCTTTAAAATTTGAGTAGAGTTGACACACAATATTACATTAGTTTCAGGCACATAACATAGTGATTTAGTAACTCTATACATTAACTATTATCAACTCATGTTAGTTATCATGTTAGTCATGTCAGTCACCATTCAACCATATTACAATGCCACTGACTATATTCTCTATGCTATGCCTTTTATTCTCATGACTTATTCACTCCATAACTACAGACCTGTATCTTCCAGTACCCTACATCCATTTTGCCTATCACCTCGTCATTCTCCCCTCAGGCAACCATCAGTTTGTTCTGGTATTTATAGATCTGATTCGATTTTTGTTTATTCATATCATATGTGGGGTTTTTGTTTTGTTTTGTTTTGTTTTGTTTTTTAGATTCCACATATGAGGGAAATCATATGGTATTTGCTTTCTCTGTCTGACTTACTTCACTTAGCATAAAAACTTAGTTTTAACATCCCTTAATAATGTGCCATTTTTGAGAAGACTGTGTATCTGATAAAGAGCAATATATCCATTAATTTTGAGCTTGATTAAATAACTATTTTGCACTCTGAGACATGGTTTGAGAGAAAAGGGGATTTCAGGTGCTGCAGAGGGGAAGAAGCCCTGGTGACAAAGAAAGGTGAGAGAGTGGAGAGCCCAGGGTTAGACATAAGGAGAACACTTCTCCAAAGACATTGGCTGGAAAAATCAGTGTGGCTGATTTTCATGAGTTTCTGCCACCACTGGGGCTCAATGATTGGAGTTTTAGAGATCTATGGGCTTGATTGGGATAGAGACATGGGAGTGCTGCCCTACTCCTAGAGAGAGACAGGCAAACAACCCCAGGGAAGACAGTGTAATATGAGGATCTCCTAGGGCACATAAAGTGAAACTGATCCCTCTTTTTGGAGGGCATCTGTGAGAGGCAGAATTGCCTCGCTGGGGGCAAAAGAATCAGTATGTGCCATTTCACTCTCTTGCCCCGTGGCACTGGCACAGAGACACCTGCTGAGGGTGGCCAGCTAACACACTGGTTGTTTAGCTACTTTGCTCCAAATCCTGCACCCTTGTGCTCTGGTATGACTGCCCTCCCAAAGACCAGCACAGGTTCCCACCACACCAAGTCCCTAAAGTTTGGAGTTTTAAAAGATAATAGGTTTGGCTCAGATAGAATCCAAAGTGTGCTGCATTGCTCCAGGCAGGCAAGCAAGCCAGACAATTCAATGTGAAAACAGTGATCTGAAAAAAAGCTAGGGCACATGAGGGGAAATTATTTGCAAGCATGATCTCCTCTTTCCAGGGACAACAGAGCTGGCTGGTGCCATTTCCCTCCCCACCTCTCAGCATAAACCAATTTCACTAAACAGCACAGTATCAACACTGGCTGCATAACATGCTTACACCAAGTCCTGCCCACCTGTGCTCTGCTGGTACTGCTTTTCTCAGGCAAGTGTACCTACGTACCAGCACGGCAGACCCCTTCCCCAGAAGACCAGCATAACCCCACCCACCCCATCCCCCTGCCATGTACCACATCCACTGACGATAGAGTTCTACAGATCTTCAGTTGTAGTAGAAATAACATCAGGTCTCATTAAACCAGCTGGCTGAACACATAGTTAAAACTCACCACACCCTCGCCAAAGTCTAAACACTGTCCATTGCCAGCAAGGAGAAACTCTAGAGATGACTGAGCTGAGGGATAGAGCAGCCATAACACCACAGCGGAGTCCAAGCATCACACAGCAGAAAGACTTCCTGAAGCACCAGATCCTGGACACTATATGACCTCTTCTTCATAAAGCCATTACTGCAGGTGCAGAAAACATAACAGGATTTTTAACACACAGAAGACACAGACAAAATGCCAAGACAAAAGAATTCATCACAAAAGAAAGAACAAGAAAAGTTCATGGCCAGAGCTCTAATTGAAAAAGATAAGTAATATGCTTGATACAAAATTTAAAGCAACAATCATAAGAATACTCACTGGACCTAAGAAAATCATGGAAGAAATCAGGGAGATGCTTGCCACAAAGATAAAAGAGCTCAAAAACTGGGGCGCCTGGGTGGCTCATTGGGTTAAGCCGCTGCCTTCAGCTCAGGTCATGATGCCAGGGTCCTGGGTTTAAGGCCCACATTGGGCTCTCTGCTCAGCAGGGAGCCTGCTTCCTCCTCCCTCTCTCTCTGCCTGCCTCTTTGCCTACCTGTGATCTCTGTCAAATAAATAAATAAAATCTTTAAAAAAAAAAAAGAGCTAAAAAACAATCAGGCAGAAATGAAAAATGCAATAGCTGAGATTCAAAACCTACTGGATGTAATGGCCACAAATATCCAAGAAGCAGAGGAACAATTAAGTGACATAGAAGATAGAAATATAGAAAATAATGAAGCTGAACAAAAAAGAGAAAGAATAGTGGATCATTAGAGTAGACTTAGGGAACTCAGTGACTCCATCAAACATAATAAATTTGTATCATCACAGTTTCAGAAAAGGAAGACAAAGAAAGGGTGCAGAAGGTTTATTTGAGGAAATAACATCTGAGAACTTCCCTAAGCCAGCTCCTAAATCCAGGAGGCCCAGAGAATTCATATTAAAATTTAAAAAATTAATGCCAACACTAAGACATATTATAATTAAATTTGCAAAATATAATGATTAAGAAAAAATCCTAAAGGCAGCAAGACAAAAGAAGCCACTAACTTACAAGGGAAGACCCATAAGGCTAAAAGCAGATCTCTCCATGGAAACTTGCTAAACTGGAAGAAAGTGGCATGATCTATTCAACATGATTAATGGAAAAAACCTTTAGCCAAGAATATTCTATCCAGCAAGGCTATTATTCAGGATGGAAAGAGAGATAAAGAGTTTTCCAGATAAGCAAGTACTAAAGGAATTCATGACCACTGAATCAACTCTGCAAGAAATATTAAAGGGACTGTCTTTTTTCCACTGGGTATTTTTTCCTGCTTTCTCAAAGGTTATTGGACAGCTATATACAGAAGAATGAAACTTGACCATTCTCTTACGCCATACACAAAGATAAAGTCAAAATGCACGAAAAACCTCAATATGAGACAGGAATCCAACAAAATCCTGGAGAATGACATAGGCAGTACCCTCTTTGACATCAGCCACAGAAACTTCTTTCAATATATGTCTCCAAAAGCAAGAGAAACAAAAGCAAAAATGAACTTTTGAGACTTCATCAAGATAAAAATCTTCTGCACAGCAAAGGAAACAGTCAACAAAACAAAGAAACAACTCACAAAATGGGAGAAGATATTCACAAATGACATTATAGACAAAGGAGCGGTAGTCAAAATCTCTAAAGAATTCTCAAACTCAAGACCCAAAAAGAAGATAATCAAGTAAAAAAATGGGCAGAAGACATGAACAGACACTTCTCTAATCGTTAACAGATACATGAAAAGATGTTTATCATCATTAGCCATCAGGAAATTTAAATCAAAAGTTGAGATACCACTTTACCCCAGTGAGAATGGTAAAAATTAACAAGGCAAGAAACAACAAATGTTGAAGAAGATGTGGAGAAAGTTGAACACTCTTACACTGTTGGTGGTAATGCAAGTTGGTGTAGCCACACTGGAAAATCCTCAAAAAATTAAAAATAGAGCTACCTTATGACCCCAAAATACAGATGTAGTGAAAAGAAGGGCCATATGCACCCCAGTGTACATAGTAGCAATATCTACAATAGCCAAACTGTGGAAAGAGCTGAAATGCTTTTCAACAGATAAATGGATAAAGATGTGGCCCATATATACAATGGAATATTGTATTATACTCAGCCCTCAGAAAGGATGAATACCCAACTTTTCATCAACATGGGTGGGACTGGAGGAGATTATGCTGAGTGAAATAAGTCAGGCAGAGAAAGTCAATTATCATATGGTTTCACCCTCTTGTGGAACATAAGGAATAGCATGGAGGACATTAGAAGAAGGAAGGGAAGAATGAAGGAGGGTTGAATTGGAGGGGGAGATGGACCATGAGAGACTGTGGACTCTGAGAAACAAACTGAGGGTTTTTGAGGGGAGGGGGGGTAGGGAATGGGTTAAACCAGTGAGGCACATATTCCATGAGTACTGGGTATTATACATAAACAATGGATCTTGGAACACTTCCTCAAAAATTCATGATGTACTGTATGGTGACTAACATAATAATAAAAAATATACTAAAGGGGGGTATCTGGGTGGCTCAGGGGGTTAAGCCTCTGCCTTCGGCTCAAGTCATGATCTCAGGGTCCTGGGATTGAGCCCAGCATCAGGCTCACTGCTCAGCAGGGAGCCTGCTTGCCCTTCTCTCTCTCCCTGCCTCTCTGCCTACTTGTAATCTCTGTCTGTCAAATATATATATATATGTATATATATTTGATGTATATATATATGTGTGTGTGTGTGTATGTGTATATATACATATATACACACATATATATGTATATATATATTTGATGTGTATAGATATGTGTGGGTGTATATGTGTATATGTGAACTCTCTGAATGGGAAGGAAAGACCAGAAGTGACAAAGAAAAGAACTGAAAAAAATGTCTAGAAACAATGATAAAACAAATAATAAAATGACATTAAATACAAATCTATCAATCATTCTGAAGTAAATGGACTAAATTCTCCAATCAAAAGACTTAAGGTGTCAGAATGGATTAAAAAAAACCAAGACCCATCTATATGCTGCCTAAAAGAGACTCATTTGAGACCTAAAGACACCTCCAGTTTGAAAGGAAGGGATGGAGAAACATTTATCAAGCAATGGATGTCAAAACAAAGCTAGAGTAGCCTTACTTGTATCAAACAAACTAGAGGTTTTTAAAAAGATTTTGTGTATTTATTTATTTATTAGAGAAAGAAAGAGAGAGACCACACAAACAGGAGAAGGAGTAGAGGGAGAGGGAAAGAAAGAATCTCAAGCAGACTTCAAGCTGTGTACAGAGCCCAAAGCAGGGCTCATTCTCATAATCTGAGCTGAAATCAAGAGTTGGATGCTTAACTGAGCCCCCCAAACACCCCCAGAGAAACTAGATTTTCTTTTTTTTTTTTTAAGATTTTATTTATTTATCAGAGAGAGAGAGGGAGCGAGCACAGGCAGACAGAATGGCAGGCAGAGGCAGAGGGAGAAGCAGGCTCCCTGCTGAGCAAGGAGCCCGATGTGGGACTCGATCCCAGGACGCTGGGATCATGACCTGAGCCGAAGGCAGCTGCTTAACCAACTGAGCCACCCAGGCGTCCCAGAAACTAGATTTTCAACTAAATACTGTAAGAAGAGAAATGAAGAGGGTATTATGTCACAATAAAAGAGTCCATCCAACAAAAAGCCTGGAGAAGAAAGGAAATAATAAATATTAAAGCATTATATAGAAACAGTATTAAACATTATACAGAAACAGCAATAACAACAACAAAATACCTATAGAGCAGGCCAACAAAACTGGGAATTTATTCTTTGAAGAAAATAATAAAACTGACAAACCCCTAGCCAGATTTATCAAAAAGAAAAGAGAAAGGATGCAAATAAATAGTCACACACACACACACACAAAAGAGGAGAAATAGAACCAATACCACAGAAATGAAAATAATTATAATAGAATATTATGAAAAAATGTATTCTGACAATTTGTATTACTAGGTGCAAATTCCAAAGCACATAAAACTACTGATTCAAAGGGGGCACACGCACCCCAATGCTTATAGCAGCATTATCAAGAATAACTACATTATGGAAATAATCTAAATATCCATTGACCAATGAATTGATAAAGAAGAAATAGCACACACACACACACTCCACACACAGGAGACACGGGAATATTACTCAGCCATAAAAAAGAATGAAATTTTGTCATTTGCAATGACATGGATGGAGCTAGAGTATATTATACTAAGCAAAATAAATCGGTGAGAGAAAGACAGATACCATGTGATTTCACTCATATGTGTAATTTAAGAAACAAAACAGATGAACTTAGTAGAGGAAAATAAGAGACAAATCCAGAAATAGACTCTTAACTATAGAGAATGAACTAGGGGTTACTGGAGGGGAGACAGGTGGAAGGATGGGTTAAATAGGCGATGAGGATTAAGGAGAGCACTTGTTGTGATGAGCACTGGGTATTGTACATAAGGTGAATCACTAAATTCTACACCTGAAACTAATATTACACTGTGCACTAACTAACTGGAATTTAAGTAAAAGCTTTGAAGAAAAATAAGTAAAATATAAATGAACAAATCATTCATATCTTTAATAAACCAGAATCCTACTTAACTCAAGGTAACTTGGAGACAATAATCATGCAGATCTTCCCATTACCATATATTCATAGCCTAAAAAAATATTTATGTATATTCAATCCCAAAAAGTCTAGCCATATGATAAAAAATATTCAACACTGCCTTTTAAATTACTGAAACTATTTCATAACACATCTTGTTATTAGACAAAGTGTTTACACTATTATGCTTTTTACAGACAGATTTCTTTTAAGTAACTGTAAAAAAAAAAGTAACTGTAATGGTATACTATGAAGAAAAAAACGATTGACCCACTTAAACATGATTTATCCCTGCATACTTTTTTTAAGGGCTGCATACTTTTTTTTCTGTGTACTTCAGATAAATTTTAATATATACTATTTTAGAAAAACATTTTAAACTGAAGTTTAACATATATAATGGCAAATAGCCCTCCCTCTCTACCTCAGTTTTGGAATACATTATGTGACAGGGACTGTGCCAGTGTTGATGAAAAAATTCCAAACAAATGCAGCCCATGTTTCCATACATAATTACTTTCTCCCAAAGTGGTTTCTTTGGAAATGTTGCTTAGCATGATGTGTCCTCAAATAAGTCTATAAGAAAACAAGGAAAGAAAAACTTTATTCCTTTAAGATTTTATTTTTATTATTTTTTAAAGATCTGTATGTCCTTAACAGAGAAAGAGACATCAAAAGAAGGAACACAAGCAAGGAAAGTGGTAGAGGGAGAAGCAGGCTTCCTGCTGAGTAGGGAGCCTGATGTGGGGCATGACCCCAGGACCCTGGGATCATGACCTGAGCCAAAGGCAGACATCTAATGACTGAGCCACCCTGGCACTCTGAAAAAGCTTTATTCTTTATTACAACAAAACTACACTCTAAAAGGGTAACGCTCTACCTTCTGTCAATTAGTCTGGCAAGCACTTAAGCTGTTGACCAAAAAGGGAAGTAAAAAACAGGAATATGAGGTAGGGAATGGGAAGGCAAGGTAATACATGATTTGCTAAAATAGTTAATGTGGACCCTAATGTGAGGCTTGAACTCATAACCCTGAGATTACAACCTGAGCTGAGATCAAGAAGCAGACACTTAACTGACTGAGCCATCCAAGCATCCCTAGTTATCATATTATTAAATATCACAAGTGGGGAGGCTAAGAGTACATATGTCTGAGAATATAAATCCTTTCGTTTTGAGTTTAAAAGAAAAATGTCTACTTTTCACTTGGGATCCAAAACTATTGTTTCATTTGAATTGTGGAAAGATTCATACCCTTTTCCGTTCCTTCACTTGTTGAAAAGTAAACCCTTCTCTATTGACTAAGTCCTAATTACACAGCTCAAAATCCTTCTCAAGGCATGGCATCTTGTGTAATATTTTATAAGAAATTTAATGGCTCCAGCTTTGTTCTTTTTCAAGATAGCTTTGGCTATTTGGAGTATTTTGTGTTTCTCCATGCATTTTAGAAATTCTTTTCCAATTTTTTGTGAAATGCCATTGGAATTGGATAGATAATTGCATTGCATTGACTCTATAGGTCACTTTTGGTTTGTATAGATACATTAAAGTAATTCTTCCAATCCATGAACATAAGCTGTCTTTGTCTGTTTGTGTCTGCTTCAGTTTCTTTCATCAGTGTCTCAGTTTGTGGTGTATAGATATTTCACTTCCTTAGTTAAATTTATTTCTAAGTATTTTTATGTTTTTGTTGCTACTATAAATGGGATTTCTTTCTTAATTTCTCTTTCAGGTAATTTTTTTCATTAGTGCATGCAAATGAGACTGACTACTGCATGTTGATTTTTTGTCCTGCCACTTTACTGAATGCATTTATTAGTTCTAACAGTTTTTGGTGTAATCTTTAAAGTTTTCTATATATAAGATCATATCATCTCCAAACAGAGATAATAGAACTTCTTCCTTTCATATTTGGATACTGCTTACTTCGTTTCCTTGCCTAATTACTCTGGCTAGGACTTCCAGCATTATGTTGATTACAACTGGTGAAAGTGGGCATCCTTGTCTTTTTCCTGATCTTAGAGGAAAAACTTTTATCTTTTCACCACTGAGTATGATATTAGGTATAGACTTATCATATATGGCCTTCATTATGTTAAGGTATGTTCTTTTTATACCAAGTTTTTATCAGGAAAAGATGTTGAATCTTATCAAAAGCTGTTTCTGTGTCTATAAGAAGAACATATGATTTTTATCTTTCATTTTGCTAATGTGTTGAATAATATTTATTGATCTGTGTGCTTTGAACTATCTTTGCATCCCAGACTAAATCCCATCTGATAATAATGTATGATTTTTTAAAATATGCTATTGAATTTGGGTTGCCAATATTTTGTTGAGGATTTTTGCCTCTGCTCATCAAAGATATTAGCTTGTAGATTTTCTTTTGTTGTAACAATTGTATTTGGCTTAGATATGAAGGTAATACTGGCCTATGAGTTTGCAAGTGTTCATTTCCTTTCAAAGGGGGAATAGTTTGAGAAGGATTGGTACTAACTCTTCTTTATTTAAATATCTGAAAGAATTCACCATTGAAGCCAGTTTTCCTGGGCTTTTTTTGTTACTGTGGGAGGTGGGGATTGATTACTGATCCAATTTCTTTAATAGTTCTAGATCAACTCAGATTTTCTATTTCTTCAGACTCAGTCTTGATAGTCTGTATGCTTCTAGGAATGTAATCATTTCTTTTAGGTTATCCAATTGGGGGATGCCTGGGTGGCTCAGTGGGTTAAAGCCTCTGCCTTCAGCTCAGGTCATGATCCCAGGGTCCTGGGATTGAGCCCCGCATCGGGCTCTCTGCTCAGCAGGGAGCCTGCTTCCTCCTCTCCCTCTGCCTGCTTCTCTGCCTACTTGTGATCTCTATCTGTCAAATAAATAAATAAAATCCTAAAAAAAAAAAAAAAGGTTATCCAATTGGTTGGTGCTAATTGTTCATAATAGTCTTTTATGATTCTTTGTGTTTCTTTTTTTCCTTCCAAAAATTTCTTTAAATTCTAACTAGTTAACTTATAGTATAATATTGGTTCAGAAGTAGAATTTAGTGATTCATCACATACATACAACATCCAGTGCTCATCTTAACAAATGCCCTCCTTAATACCATCACCCATTTAGCCCATCCCGGGGCCCACCTCCTTACCAGCAACCCTCAGTTTGGTCTCTATTGTTTAGAGTCTCTTGTGATTTGCTTCCCTCTTTCTCTTTTTTTACCTTCCCATATGCTCACCTGTTTTGTTTCCGAAATTCCACATATGAGTGGAATTATACGGTATCTCTCTTTCCCTGACTTATTTTACTTAGCATAATACACTCTAGCTCCATCCCCGTCATAGCTAATGTCAAGATTTCATTCTTTTGTTGGCTCAGTAATATTCTCTTCTTTATCTGTTCATCAGTCAATGGACATTTGGACTCTTTTCATAATTTGGCTATTGTTGATAATGCTGCTGTATCACTGGAGTGCATGAATCCCCTTGAATCAGTATTTTTGTTTCCTTTGAGCAAATCCCTGGTAGTTCAATTGCTGGATTGGAGGGCAGTTCTATTTTTAACATTTTGAAAACCCTCCATACTGTTTTTCACAGTAGCTGTGCACCAGTTTCCCTTCCCACCAATAGTGTAAAAGGATCCACTTTCTCCACATCCTGGCCAAAATGTGTTGCTTCCTATCTTGTTAATTTTAGGGATTGTAACTGGTTTAAAGTGGTATCTCTTTGTGGTTTTTTATCTCCCTGATGATAAGTGATGTGGAGTTTGTGGGGTTTTTTGTTTTTGTTTTTGTTTTGTTTTTCCCATATGGCTGTTAGCCATCTGGATGTCTTCTTTGGAAAAAAATGTCTATTCATGTCTTCTGCTCATTTCTTAACTGGATTATTTTTTTCCTTAGTTGTTGAGTTTGATGAGTTCATTATGAATTTTTGCTGCTAACCCTTTATCTGATATGTCACTTGCAAATACCTTCTCCCATTCTGTAGGCTACCTTTTAGCTTTGTCGACTGTTTCCTTCACTGTGTAGAAGCTTTTTATCTTGATGAAATCCCATTAGTTTATTTTTGCTTTTGTTTCCCTGCTTCTGGAGACACATCTAGTAAGAAGTTGCTGTGGCTGAAGCCAATGAGGTTGCTGCCTGTGTTCTCTTCTAGGATTTTGGTGGTTTCTTATTTCACATTTTAGTGTTTCATCCTTTCTGAATTTATTTTTTGTGTGTGTGTGGTGTAAGAAAGTGGTCCAGTTTCATTTTTCTGCATGTTGCTGTCCAGCTTTCCCAGTACCATTTATTGAAGAGGCTGGGTTTTTTGTTTTTGTTTTTGTTTGTTTGTTTGTTTGTTTGTTTTTTTCCATTGGATAGTCTTTCTGGCTTTGTCAAAGATTAGTTACCCATATAGTTGTGGGTTTATTTCTGGGCTCTCTATTCTTTTCCATCAATCTATATGTCAGTTTTGTGCCAATACCATACTGTCTTATGACTACAGCTTTGTAATATAACTTGATTCTTGTGTTTCTATGGCATCATTTGTAATGTCTTTCACTTCTGAACTGTGTTTTCTGTCTTTTTTCTCTGTTAATCTGGCTAAATATTTGTTAGTTTTATCTTTTTAAAAATCAACTCTTAGTTTATTTGAACTTTTCTACTGCCCCTTTTCACCATCGTCTATATTTCACCAACTTCTGCTCTGTTCTTTGTTATTCCTTTCTTTCTAACAACTTTGAGCTTAGTTCTATTTCTAGTTTCTTGAGGGATAAATTTAGGTTTCTGTTTTTGTTTTTTTCCCCCCAAAGTAGTACACTTTGATTCTTTTATTTTCATCGTTTTTATTCTGCTTTAGTTTTTTGCTTTGGGGTTACCAAGAGATAGATATCTATATCTACATGCATGTACATGTATATATTTAAATACCTGTATTTCTCTCTCCCTCTCTCTCTCTCTCTATATATATACACACGCGCGCGCACACACACACACACACACACACACACACAAGATGTCTCATTCTGCAGCATTCTGATAACCTAAGCTTCTCACCTTATTAGTTCTTCCACCAGTTTAAGAATTACTAATTTGATAAAACACGAGAACACTTCAGATTTCTTTTCTCTTCCACAAGGCTCACATCTGATTATTAGAGAAAACCTTGTTTCCCGGCAAACATGGAGAATACATATTTTTGTTTTATTGGCCATAATTCTAAAATATATCCAAATCTGACCACATATCTGTTTTTCTTGATACAGCCTGAGTCTAAACACCATCACTGTTCACTGTGCTATGCCAAACTCTTCCTAATATTTCTCCCTGTCTTTATTAGTATGTTTTATTCCATTTTCCATAATCTATACAGCAATCATAGTGATATTTCTCAAGCATGAATAAAGTACATAAATGCTTCTTTAAAATTCTTCAAAGGATGTATGATATACTTACAAGAAAACCTAAATATCTTATCTAAGTTTATATGATCTAATTCTTGCCTAATTTTTATATTTGCTCAGTTCATCTTGTCATTCCTGCAGAATTTTGATGCAAGATTTTTACAATTGTGAGAAAAGATGGTGACGTAGACTTGTCCACAGTTTTGTACATTTCATTGTGGTGGTTGTTTTCTGTTTTAGCCATTACTTAAGTTAAAGGGATAAAAAAAGTCACTCTTACTTTACCTGTTACTTAATTCTACATATGACTGTGGGAATTTTTTTAGAGACTTGAGGCAAACCCTGATCTATTTAAAAAGATTTTTCCTGCCTAATTCTTTTTTTTTTAATTTTTTATTTTTAAGTACTTAAAGTTGCACAAGTTTATTTGATAATTCAAGGGGGCTAATGAACTTTATTTCAATTAAAGATGTAGCAATTAAAAGCACAAGTGATTCATAATGGCACAAAGTTTTGGAATAGGTCAACCTCTCAAAAAATTAAAAATTTAAAGCATATTGCATTCTTTAGTTCTTTATTTTAGAGAGGGAAAGTGTGTGTGAGCAGGGAAAGGAAAAAGGAAGAGAGTCCTCAAACAGATTCCTCACTGAGAAAGAACCCCAACTTAGGGCTTGATCACAGGACCCAAGATCTTGACCTCAGATGAAATCAAGAATTGAACATTTAACCAACTGAGCCGCTCAAGTACCCCAAACGCATACCACGTCCTTGCTTTCTCTTATTAGCTCACATGCAATAAATATTTTTCAGAATTAAATGTAAGCATGACAATGTCTTAAAAAAAAATTTCAGTTGGGAATAAATGCTTTTGTTGAATGGATACCATTTTCCAATTCAATCTGAAAAGATTACTGAAATATGTTTAATGGTAATTAACCTAAATTATTGCCACAGAATTATGGAGTGCTAATTGTCACTTTTTCTAGAAGCCACAGATCTTAATTAAAGAATACAGAGAAAGACATATGTAAGCAAATGTCTTTAATGAGATTTAAAGGTTTTGCTAACTTCCAGTGATTAATTTTTTTTTGTAAATTTAACAATATCATATAAATGTGAATTCATAATTTCTGTCAGGTATTACATTTTTCAGGGAATACCTTCCAAACTCTTCAAGGAAATATTCTAACAGAATTTATACAAAATCAAGATTCTTTTATATTAACTTCACATTTTCTTATTTTATTAGGAAAAAAATGGCTCATACTTTTAGAAAATCTGGCATATGCAGAGTAACACACATTCAATTATTATGTATTAAATAGATTGCTCATTCTTATTACTCTGTGAACATTATTAGCTCCTTATATTGTTTTGTTACATCACTAAAGTGTGTTAAAGAAAATAGAAGTGTAGACAAGTTTAAGGACAAAAAAAATTAATCAAATAACCACTTTCAAAGTTTTGTAATCTAAATAGTTTCTTACACTAAAGTCATTACTCTGGAGTTTTTATACTTAGCAGTATTTTTTACATTAAACAGATAAGTGTATTTCTTAGCTATGACTGAATTGATGGATTAATTTGGTGTTGCCATTGTTTAAAATATGCAATTAATAAGAACTATATCAACTACTAAATAGTATAAAGAATGTCATCAACATTATAAAATTGGTATGAATTTCCTTTTTTCCATTTTCATATAAAAATGAGGAAAATGAAAATTAAGAAGAACAAGAGTAAATATTTAGTAGGTTTTAATAGTTTTCATTCTCTTTAGTCATTTCAATTTCCAGCATTCAGTAGTTTGCTTACCAAAATAAAAAAGGCAAAGTCAACTCATAATTCTTATAAAATCTTAGTGTAAATAGGCCTTGGTTATTGTCTTCTTGATATTCCATCTTATTGAGTTCTGCTGCTTTTACTATTTTACCTCAGTAAAGTTATTAGAATAGAAATAGTTGAAATGTTAGAAATAGCTGAAATGTCTTTGAGAGCAGAATAAATGATAAAGTGTTATATACATGGATAAAAATATCTCTCTCTAACAGTGATAATTAAGTCAAATAGAGCACTCTGATACAGAGTGACACATTGTACTTTGATATGTCCTGCAAAAGCAATATAGGATAAAAGAGTTCAATAGAATATCAATAAAAAAGAGTTATATGATATAAGTACATATTCCTACATTAATAATGCAAAAACCTAGGTAATGTAAAATCCAATCATATTTATGAAACAAGCAGTGAGATAAATTTGCAAAACAATGAACTACACTGAAATATGGGGAATAATAGAAGAGATGGGATGCAAGCACTGGCTACTTGAGGCCTAGCAAATGAAACATTATTTACCTCAGTTTGTGTAATCCTACACACAAAGTTGGCTTTAATCCAAAATTTAGGAAACATATGTAAATGCAAGACAAAAATAATATCAAGAGACAAATCATTTAACAGAACAAGATTGAATAAGACATAGATGTTGGAACCATTAGACAGGGAAATTAAGTACCTGTAAGTGATTTGTTAGAAATTATATTGAAAAAATAGACAATAGGGGCACCTGGGTGGCTCAGTGGGTTAAGCCACTGCCTTTGGCTCAGGTCATGATCTCAGGGTCCTGGGATCGAGTCCCGCATTGGTCTCTCTGCTCAGCAGGGAGCCTGCTTCCCTCTCTCTCTCTCTCTGCCTGCCTCTCTGTCTACTGTGATCTCTCTCTGTCAAATAAATAAATAAAATATTTTTAAAAAAATAAAAAATAGACAATATTCATGGACAGATTTCATGTCTGAGGGATTTCAATAGAAACATAAAGATTTTAAGAGTGAGTTATGCAGAAATAAGAACTCTAAAGTATGGTAAAACAGACTGAGAATACCTTTAGGGAGCTCATCAACAAACTAGACATAGCTGAGGAATCACGGAACTTAAAGATGAACTAATAGTAATTGCCCAAACTGAAACACAAAAGAGTAAGCAATAAAAACTAACAGTTTCCTTGAGCTGTGATACAACATCAAACTGTCTATACATGATTAAATTTCCATAATGTAAAGAAGAAGATAAGGATTCAAAGAGATACTTAAATCAATATAGCAGAGAATTGTTCAAAAAGAAAGACATCAAAACACAAATTCAGGCAACCAAGAAACCCAGAGAAAACAAATCAGAAAAATATCAAGCAAATAAATTTTAAAAAATTAAAACAACAGCATTATGATAAGTGAAAAGAGCTAGCAAATTCAGCTAAAAATGTTGCATATTGTATGATTCAATTTATAGGATCATGTAGAATACCGAAAACTAAAGCAGAGCCAGACAAACCAGTTATGTCACACGCTGCTAAAAATAAAACACATTTTCTTGGGGAAACCTGCACAGAAATGCACTCAGGTCAAGAAAAGCTACATCTATTTTGGAAAAGGGTGCTGATAGAAATATCTAATCTTCATGATCCTCAATATTATTTATGGTTAAAGGACAGCTTCTGGATGACTATGTAACAACGGGAGCTACCTGGTCTAGGAATTGGCCTTATTTGGACTAAATCAGATGCTGACACCAGTATCTTCTTCCATTAATTTGAATTAGACCTGTCAAGACAGTTTAACCTTAAACTTCTTGTAGAGATATTAATTTCCTGTTAGATATTATCTAAGTTAGATATTAATTAATGTTTTTCTTTACATAATGCCATTTGTTTTTTGCTGTATGCCTTATATCATATTCCTGTAGTGCATTTGTTTACACATTTTTGAGGGTGTAATCATGTCCACTATTCAATTTAGCTCTAAAACATTGAAAGAGACTTACCAGAAATTAAGATGTAATCAGCAATGTAAGTTATTACATCAAATTAATTCTGAAGCTTTTATATTTATTTCTTAATAAAATAAATATTCATTAAATGCCTACTGTGAAAGACATATAATGTTAATGACTTAGGGTAATAAACATTGACCTGCCCTAAAACAGCTTAACCTTGTGGATAATTTAGTATTTAATGAAGAGATTTCATTGCACTAAAAAAAATCAGCAATGTGATGTTCTACCTAAATTATTAGTGATTTGATATGCTTACTCTGAATACTTAACAATACTTTATTAATAAATACTTTAAATAATTTAAATATAAATTTTATTTTAAATTTAAATTTATCTTAAATTTAAATTTATTATTTGTTATTATTAAAATTTATTTCTAGCCAAAATATAAATAAATTAATACATGAATGAATGATTAGTCTTACACCAACTTTTATATAGGAGTATAGGAGTATGATTGGAAAGAAGCAAAAGAAATAAAAGAAAAGTAGGACTGAAGGAAGGAACATTTTCTGTAACAACTATAACCAGTTTAATTCTGAACTCTTTCTTGCACCATAGGGCTGATTTCTAAATACATCATCTCAGATTTACTGCTGAAATATCTGCATTCATAACAAAAATTTTAGTATAAATTGTATATTTTATACTACATTAAAGTGCATATGATAATAACAGCTCAGCATGTTTGTAGAAATAAAAATATTAATGGAAAATATGTTTCACAAATAAACATAAAAACTGCAGCAAAAATAAATACACATATGATGTAGAATTTATTAACATTTCGTTTTTCACATAAAATATCACACATTTGAGATCACTTTTGATTAATTAATAAGCTTAAGTGAAGCCTTTAATGTGACATCATCATCTATAAATACAATAAAAGATGTGACTTTTATTACTATACCATCACTTATACAATATCTTTGTAGCATCATGTTGATATAAGATATATTTTAGGGAAACATTTTCTTCTCAAGATTCATCTTCTGAATCAATGTTGGTGAAAATCTATGAGAAAATATCTTAATAAAAACTTAAGACAACACCTTACCATTTTTTGTTATTTTCCTTGCATTTCCCATTGCTTAAGTACATATTGTTTTTTCCTGAAAATAGACATAACCAAGGAATACAGGAAATAATAAAAAGGTATAGACTCATTCAGTCTAATAAGTAAAGGTGATTTTAAAAGATTTAACACTGCTGGTACAGATGCTATTACCTGATGCCTCTAGCTTAGGCTGAGGTAATAGCCCACTCAAAATGATATCTTCTTATTTGTTTATATAAAATAAAAACTCTATGGTATACACAAAAAGCTATAACCAAAAGCTAAGTCAGTATACCCAAATTCAATGCTATGTTTGTGAATGTAAAGTCATTCAAATAAAATGTTTACTTTATCAAATACTTGCTCTCAGTATGACCTGAAACGACTGAATATATACACATAATCACAGAGAACATAAACACACACACTACAAACCTGTTTGCCAACACAGAGATAATCCTTCATAGCTAATACTGAATGATGGGAATTATAGCAGAGAAAGATTATAAGCATATATTATATAGAGATTTTAAGTCATGGAATAAATTAAGCAATTTCAAATTTTAAATAAACACACATTTTTCAGTCAATATATTGTTTTTATTCAAGATATTTTTAGAAGTATTTCTATTTATTTGTCCTATGCTTTTTATTATTCAACATTCTCATGTGTTTTTTATTATACTGAAAACTCTACAAGATTCATAAAACAATGACATTATTCCAAAAAACAAAAGCAATCAATGTATAATTCAAGCATGAAGTTACTTATGAAATTATTTCCACTAAATTTTTTTGTTCTGCTAAAAATCATATCACTAGTTATCTTCACTGCAATATTTTTGCCTGATTAGTGGACAGTTTTGCTTATAAGGACCCAACACTTCTCACTGCCTGAGGCAAAAAGTAGTAATACTAATGGTAATTGGGATCTTGTAGATTTTATGTCAAGGTTGACATATATCTGGAAATTCAACACCATCTAATATACTTAAAAGTGAGAACACTTTGTTCTAGGGGTATGATACATTACAACTCCATTTTCCTTCCTAAATCATCTTTAGCTTCGGAAAATAGCAAGGCTGAATAGTTGTGAAATGTTTCTAAAACTGTCATTTTGATTGAAATGATTAATTCTGAAGAATTTTTTAAAATATTTTATTTATTTACTTGACAGATAGAGATCACAAGTAGGCAGAGAGGCAGGCAGAGAGAGAGGAGGAAGCAGGCTCCCTGCTGAGCAGAGAGCCTGATGTGGGGCTCAATCCCAGGACCCTGGGATCATGACCTGAGTCAAAGGCAGAAGCTTTAATCCACTGAGCCACCCAGGCACCCCAAGAATATTTCTTTTTAACTGGACAAATTTCTAATAGTAAGAAAATTAACCTTTTGCTGTGTTTTAAGAAAGAGTTGTCTGGCAGGAATAATTGCCCATTTCTCACCAAAGCAAAAATTAATTATTTCTTCTTATATGGTTGGAGTACTATGGATACAAAGTGAATTTAAACTGGATTTTTTATAACCAATGGGAAACCATTTAATTCTATTGATGCAGATGATAATGGATGTTGTGATCAGAAGAACTCTCTAATCACGTACTTTTTAGGTAAAATTGCTCTCGGGAAGCCAAGAGAATACTGAGGCTATCTCAGCTTGCTGCATAAGAGGCTGCATCATGGGAAATAAAGCGTGCATGCCATCAAAATGAAAGGGGGGCAAGGGTGAGAAATGAGAAGACAAAAAAAGAAATAATAATTGGTGCTATTATGGAGACTTTTCAGGTGGCTTTTGAAGAATGAAATTTAAAAAAATGGATGTGCATAGGATTCTTATTATGAAGTTGATAGCACAGGAAAAAATATGAGGGGCATGGATGTGTTCCATCATCACTCCAACTGTTAAAGTGTCTTAGAAAATTTCTTCTATCCCACTTAGCATAATCCCCTCTAGTTTCTTCCATGTCAATGCAAATGCTGGGTATTTATCCTTTCTGATGTCTAAATAATATTCCATTGTATCTATAAATCACATCTTCTTTATCCATTCATCTGTTGAAGGGATTCTTGCCATGGAGGACATTAGGAGAAGGAAGGGAAAAATGAAGGGAGGAATCAGAGGGGAGAAGAACCATGAGAGACTATGGACTCCAGGAAACAAACTGAGGGTTTCAGAGGGGAGGGGGATCAGGTGGCCCAGTGATAAGTATTAAGGAGGGCACATAGTACATGGAGCACTGGGTGTTACATGTAAACAATGAATCATGGAACACTGCATCAAAAAGTAATGATGTACTGTATAGTGACTAACATAATAAAAAATAAAATAAAATAAATTTTAAAAAAAGAAAATTTTTTCTATCTATCCCAGTTTGGAGATTTTCAAATGAAATTATGAGGATCATAATTAATAATGAAAAATGCTTGAAAAATACTTTTGATTTCAGCTCTAACATTCAAAGAGCTTGGAGGTTGTCGTCCCTATCTTATTAATAATGATATAAAGCTGAATAAATGGAAAAATCAATGTTTTCTCTTGGACTTTTTAGAAACCTGAAGTGACATGGCAAACCACCACCGCTAAATCTGGAGACATTGACAAATCAATCATAATAGAGATCAGCTAGACCAATAAACATGTTTTAATACTTAGATGCTAATTTTTATGAAGTTCTGGATTGATTCTAAATGTGGGCTACATTAAGATTAAGAACCTCATGGGGATCATAATATTAGGAAGGTCCCACACTTTCGCATATTTTACCTCCAGAAATCTAACCAGATTCTCATGGTGATGAGCCAAGAAAAATCCCCTCATGTTTCTATAAGGGAGGAATAAACATGGTGCAAAAGATTTTATCAGAGCCTTATTCTACCTAATGAAAAGACAGTTCTCCAAATCCAGCCTACTCTAGGCTTCTTACTACATTTGAGGAGAATAAAGAAGTTATGAAATACATGTGCAGTTCACAGCTCAGGGACAACAGGTCAACTAAAAGATTGAGAATTTATCATAATATAGGACATTTTCTCTCCCTTACATCTTACTAACATACCAACAGGGCTCCAGGGTAATAAGTGTGGTTAGTAGCTGAAAGATCTACAGGCCATACTGTATCTGAGAAGGAGTTCCTAAGGAAATCCAAAGATAACAAGAACAAATGAGTAATGAAAGCTGAGAAGGAAATTCAAAGGAAGATAAAAATATGGATGATATACAGATACAGATTTAAAGCTTTGACAGCATATTAAATCACAGCCAGATTAATATAAATTCACTACTTACCATAATTCCTTGAGCCAGGATATCATATATGACTTTCAGCAAAAATTTACAAGACTTGCTGAAAGGTAAAAAACAAAAAACAAAGAAGTCAGAAGCATAAAGTAATCTTTTAAGGGGAAAGCATGGTAGATTTTTTGATTATCTAATAGGGAATTTATAATGAAAAAAGTTAATATTACTCAAAACAGAAAACTGTACAAATAATAAGAAATTCTAGAAATCAGTAACACTATAAAATTATGATGGCTTTTATGGACTATTGTATTAGGAGTGATGTATATCTTAATAGGCTCATCAGTGAAGACTGGACATTGCTAAGGAAAGAAACACTGAGCTTGAATCTAGGTCAAAAGCAATTTTTTAAACTGAACAGCAAATTAAATAAAATAATAATAATAATAGGGGCATAGGGGCACCAGGGTGCCTCAGTCAGTTAAGTGTCAGATTCTTGATTTCAGCTCAGGTCATGATCTCAGGGTCATGAGATGGAGCTCTGTATTGGGCTCCAGGCTCAGTGCAGAGTCTGCTTCAGATACTCTCCCACTGCCCTTCCCCCCACCCATGTGTGAATGTTTCTCTCACACTCTCACTCTCTCAAATAAATAAATAAAACTTAAAAAAAATATAATAATTATAATGATAATAATAATAGATAAAACATAACATTTAAGAACTATAGGGAAACTTCTAAAGGTATAATATACATGTAATTGGGATACAGCAAGATAAAAGAAAGAAAATGGAGAAGAATAAATATTTGAAGTAACAGTGGCTAAATTTTATTCAAAATTAGTTACAGATACAAAGGCAAAAATCCAGGAATCTTAGAGAACACCAACCAAGATAATACCAAAAATTGTATCCTCAGTATATATTATATTCAAATTGCAGAAAACCAAAGACAAAAATAAAGTCTTGAACGAAGCTAGAGAGAGGGGGACATCTTACCTACAGAATAGGTACAAAAAATATAGAAGACTGTTCAGAAACCACACAAGCAAGAAGAGAGTGAAGTGGAATATTTAAATTGTTGGGGAAAAAACAACAGCAGTAACATAGAATTCTTCAAAAGTATGGTCTTTCAAAAGTGAAGGAGAGAAAAAAAAAAGTTTCTCAAACAAATAAAAAATGGAGGGAATTTCATACAGAACTGTCCTAAATTTTTTTTAAAACAAACAAACAAAAAACTCAGGAGAAGAAATAAGATAGGTCAAAAACTCCAATTCACATTAAAAAAAAAAAAAAGAAAGAAAGAGCATAGAGAAGGAAAAAATAAAGGTAAATAAAATCTTTTGCTTTTACCTCTTAAAAATAAAGGGATGGCAAAAGATGTATTTTGCTAACATTAATTAAAAGAAAGCTGGAATCCTAAATTAATTTCAGACAAAATATATTTCAGCACAAGTGAAAATCTCAGGAAGAAAAAGAGACTTCGCATAATGATAAAGGAGTCATTTTTCTAAGAATACATAGCTGTACCTGTATGTATGGTACTTGTATGTGTATAGGCTTATAATTATACCTGTATACCTTGTATGTACCTAATAAGAGAGGATCGAATACATGATACTGATATTGCTAGAAATTCTAGGAAAACTTCACAAATTCAACTCTCCTTTTAGTACATGATTGCTCAAGTGGACAGGAAATCACAAGGAGCTTGTTGGCCTCAACTGCCCTATAAATAATCTTGATGTAATTAAAATGTATAGACTATCCCATCTAGAAACAGCATAATGCACATTCTTCTTTTAAAGCCCACATGAAAAATTCACCAAATAGACTGCATTCTGAGGAATAACATGTATCTTAACAATATTTTAAAGATGTTGTCATACAAAAAAATATTAGACTAAAATGGAATTAAATTAGAAATCAATAACAGAAAGATAGTTGGAAAAATCCCCAATTATAATAACTAACATACTTAAATAATACATGGCCAAGGAAGTTTCTAATGATCTTTCATAAACATTGAAACTGAAAGAAAATGAAAATAGTACTTATCAAAATAAGTGAAGCACAGTAAAAGCAGAATATAGAGGGAAATTTATAGCATGTAAAGCATATATATTAGAAAAGAAAAAAGATTTAAAATAGTCCAAGCTTCTACCTTGGGAAACTAGAGAAAGAAAAACAATTTAAGCCCAAAGCAAACAGAAGGAAATAAGTAATAAAAATTAAAGTTGAAATCAATGAAATCTAAAACTTAATAAATTAAATATAATCATTTCTTTGAAAAACATATCAAATTAATTCTCTACAATCTCTTCCTCAAAACAGAAGCAGAGGGAACTCTTCCTAATACATTTTACAAAGCCAACATTACCCTAAAATCAAAAGCAGATAGAAATAAAAGAAATGAACAGTCATTCACAGAAAGACTTAGATAAATTATAAATCCATGTAACTAAGTTAAAGAAGCCAGCTACAAAAATCTCTATATAAATCTAGAGGAAGTACTGGCATAAGTTATGTAGATAATCATCCCAAACAAAGCAAAACAAAATAAACAAGATGTGGGGCATCTGGGTGGCTCAGTGGGTTAAGCCACTACTTCAGCTAAGGTCATGATCTCAGGATCCTGGGATCAAGTCCAGCTTCCGGCTTTCTGCTCAGCAGGGAGCCTGCTTCCTTCTCTCTCTCCCTCTCTCTGCCTGCCTCTCCATCTACTTGTGATCTCTCTCTGTCAAATAAATAAATGAAATCTTAAAAAAATAATAATTAAACAAGATGTACTGGCTCTGGGAGGAGTCAAAATGGCGGAGAAGTAGCAGTCTGAGACTACTTCAGCTAGCCGGAGATCAGCTAGATAGCTTATCTAAAGATTGCAAACACCTGAAAATCCATCAGCAGATTGAAGAGAAGAAGAACAGCAATTCTGGAAACAGAAAAACAACCACTTTCTGAAAGGTAGGACCAGCGGAGAAGTGAATCCAAAGCGACGGGAAGATAGACCCCGGGGGGAGGGGCAGTCTCCCGGCAAGCTGTGGAGCAACGGAGCACAAAATCAGGACTTTTAAAAGTCTGTTCCACTGAGGGACATTGCTCCAGAGGCTAAACCGGGGCGAAGCCCACGCGGGGTCAGCGTGGCCTCAGGTCCCACAGGGTCACAGAAGGATCGGGGGTGTCTGAGTGTCGCAGAGCTTGAGGGTATTGGAACGGGAAAGCCGGCTACAGAGACAGAGCCGACAGTAAGCTCGCAGCTCGGTGTTACCTTGAACCGGTCGCAGGTTCGGTGAGCTCGGAGCGTGGCCGGAGGTCAGGCAGACGGGAGTAACTGGGCGCGGTTCTCTGAGCACGCACTGAGGAGTGTGGCCCTGGGCTCGCAGACGGGAGTAACTGGGTGCGGTTCTCTGAGCGCGCACTGAGGAGTGCGGCCCTGGGCTCTCTGGCTCCTCCGGGCCGGAGACCAGGAGGCCGCCATTTGTATTCCCCGTCCTCCTGAACTCTACGGAAAGCGCTCAGGGAACAAAAGCTCCTGAAAGCAAACCCAAGCAGATTACTCACCCAGGCCCAGTGATAAGGGCAGTGCAATTCCGCCTGGGGCAAAGACACTTGAGAATCACTACAACAGGCCCCTCCCCCAGAAGATCAACAAGAAATCCAGCCAAGACCAAGTTCACATACCAGGGAGTGCGGTTTCAATACCAAGGAGAGCAGCAGAATTCCAGAGGAGGAGAAAGCAAAGCACGGAACTCATGGTTTTTCCCTGTGATTTTTTTTGTCTTGCAGTTAATTTAATTTTCTTCTTTTTCATTTTTTGTTTTTGTTTTTTTTCTCGCCTTCTGGTTAAATTCTTTTTTTTTAATTTTTACCTTTTTCTTTTTTAAAGTTTTTTAACTAGTTTATCTAATATATATATTTTTTCTTTTTTATATTTTTCTTATTTGTTTTCTTTTTTTTAAAATTCTTTTCTTTTCTTTTTTTTTTTTTTTTTTTTTTTTTTTCCTTTGTTCCTTTTTGAACCTCTTTTTATCCCCTTTCTCCCCCCTCACGATTTGGGATTTCTTCTAAATTGGTTAAAGCCAATAAATAAATAAATAAATAAATAAATAAATAGGTTATAAAGCATTATTAATTAATTCCTGGGGTTGTTGCCACCCTTTTAGTATTTTACTTGCTCCTTCATATAATCTTATCTGGACAAAATGAAAAGACGGAAAAATTCAACACAAAAAAAAAAACAAGAGGCAGTACCGAAGGCTAGGGACCTAATCAATACAGACATTGGTAATATGTCAGATCTAGAGTTCAGAATGACAATTCTCAAGGTTCGAGCCGGGCTCAATAAAGGCACGGAAGATATGAGAGAAACCCTCTCGAGAGATATAAAAGCCCTTTCTGGAGAAATAAAAGAACTAAAATCTAACCAACTTGAAATCAAAAAAGCTATTAATGAGGTGCAATCAAAAATGGAGGCTCTCACTGCTAGGATAAACGAGGCAGAAGAAAGAATTAGTGATATAGAAGACCAAATGACAGAGAATAAAAAAGCTGAGCAAAAGAGGGACAAACAGCTACTGGACCACGAGGGGAGAATTCGAGAGATAAGTGACACCATAAGACGAAACAACATTAGAATAATTGGGATTCCAGAAGAAGAAGAAAGAGAGAGGGGAGCAGAAGGTATACTGGAGAGAAATATTGGGGAGAATTTCCCCAATATGGCAAAGGGAACGAGCATCAAAATACAGGAGGTTCAGAGAACGCCCCTCAAAATCAATAAGAATAGGCCCATACCCCATCACCTAATAGTAAAATTTACAAGTCTCAGTGACAAAGAGAAAATCCTGAAAGCATCCCGGGAAAAGAAGTCTGTAACATACAATGGTAAAAATATTAGATTGGCAGCTGACTTATCCACAGAGACCTGGCAGGCCAGAAAGAGCTGGCATGATATTTTCAGAGCACTAAACGAGAAAAACATGCAGCCAAGAAAACTATATCCAGCTAGGCTATCATTGAAAATAGAAGGAGAGATTAAAAGCTTCCAGGACAAACAAAAACTGAAAGAATTTGCAAACACCAAACCAGCTCTACAGGAAATCTTGAAAGGGGTCCTCTAAGCAAAGAGAGAGCCTACAAGTGGTAGATCAGAAAGGAACAGAGACCATATACAGTAACAGTCACCTTACAGGCAATACAATGACCCTAAATTCATATCTCTCAATAGTTACCCTGAATGTTAATGGGCTAAATGCCCCTGTCAAAAGACACAGGGTATCAGAATGGATAAAAAAACAAAACCCATCTATATGTTGCCTCCAAGAAACTCATTTTAAGCCCGAAGACACCTCCAGATTTAAAGTGAGGGGGTGGAAAACAATTTACCATGCTAATAGACCTCAGAAGAAAGCAGGAGTGGCAATCCTTATATCAGATCAATTAGATTTTAAGCCAAAGACTATAATAAGAGATGAGGAAGGACACTATATCATACTCAAAGGGTCTGTCCAACAAGAAGATTTAACAATTTTAAATATCTATGCCCCCAACGTGGGAGCAGCCAACTATATAAACCAATTAATAACAAAATCAAAGAAACACATCAACAATAATACAATAATAATAGGGGACTTTAACACTCCTCTCACTGAAATGGACAGATCATCCAAGCAAAAGATCAGCAAGGAAATAAAGGCCTTAAACCACACACTGGACCAGATGGACATCACAGATATATTCAGAACATTTCATCCCAAAACAACAGAATACACATTCTTCTCTAGTGCACATGGAACATTCTCCAGAATAGATCACATCCTCGGTCCTAAATCAGGACTCAACCGGTATCAAAAGATTGGGATCATTCCCTGCATATTTTCAGACCACAATGCTCTAAAGCTAGAACTCAACCACAAAAGGAA
Organism: Mustela putorius furo; assembly: GCF_011764305.1. Lineage (NCBI taxonomy): Eukaryota > Metazoa > Chordata > Mammalia > Carnivora > Mustelidae > Mustela > Mustela putorius. The sequence goes on along the minus strand of NW_025421467.1, from coordinate 11,470,531 downwards.
GTTTGGAAAGAACCCAAATACATGGAGACTAAAAAAGCATCCTTCTAAAGAATGAATGGGTCAACCTGGAAATTAAAGAAGAATTGAAAAAAAACATGGAAACAAATGATAATGAAAATACAACGGTTCAAAATCTGTAGTACACAACAAAGGCAGTCCTGAGAGGAAAATATATAGCGGTACAAGCCTTTTTCAAGAAACAAGAAAGGTCTCAGGTACACAACCTAACCCTACACCTAAAGGAGCTGGAGAAAGAACAAGAAAGAAACCCTAAGCCCAGCAGGAGAAGAGAAATCATAAAGATCAGAACAGAAATCAATGAAATAGAAACCAAAAAAACAATAGAACAAATCAACGAAACTAGGAGCTGGTTCTTTGAAAGAATTAATAAAATTGATAAACCCCTGGCCCGACTTATCAAAAAGAAAAGAGAAAGGACCCAAATAAATAAAATCATGAATGAAATAGGAGAGATCACAACTAACACCAAAGAAATACAAACTATTATAAGAACATACTATGAGCAACTCTACGGCAATAAATTTGACAATCTGGAAGAAATGGATGCATTCCTAGAAACATATAAACTACCACAACTGAACCAGGAAGAAATAGAAAGCCTGAACAGACCCATTACCAGTAAGGAGATTGAAACAGTCATTAAAAATCTCCAAACAAACAAAAGCCCAGGGCCAGACGGCTTCCCGGGGGAATTCTACCAAACATTTAAAGAAGAACTAATTCCTATTCTCCTGAAACTGTTCCAAAAAATAGAAATGGAAGGAAAACTTCCAAACTCATTTTATGAGGCCAGCATCACCTTGATCCCCAAACCAGACAAGGATCCCATCAAAAAAGAGAGCTATAGGCCAATATCCTTGATGAACACAGATGTGAAAATACTCAACAAAATACTAGCCAATAGAATTCAACAGTACATTAAAAGGATTATTCACCACGACCAAGTAGGATTTATTCCAGGGCTGCAAAGTTGGTTCAACATCCGCAAATCAGTCAATGTGATACAACACATCAATAAAAGAAAGAACAAGAACCATATGATACTCTCAATAGATGCTGAAAAAGCATTTGACAATGTACAGCATCACTTCCTGATCAAAACTCTTCAAAGTGTAGGGATAGAGGGCACATACCTCAATATCATCAAATCCATCTATGAAAAACCCACTGCAAATATCGTTCTCAGTGGAGAAAAACTGAAAGCTTTTCTGCTAAGGTCAGGAACATGGCAGGGATGTCCATTATCACCTCTGCTATTCAACATAGTACTAGAGGTCCTAGCCTCAGCAATCAGACAACAAAAGGAAATTAAAGGCATCCAAATCGGCAAAGAAGAAGTCAAATTAGCACTCTTCGCAGATGATATGATACTATATGTGGAAAACCCAAAAGACTCCACTCCAAAACTGCTAGAACTCATACAGGAATTCAGTAAAGTGTCAGGATATAAAATCAATGCACATTAATCAGTTGCATTTCTCTACACCAACAGCAAGACAGAAGAAAGAGAAATTAAGGAGTCAATCCCATTTACAATTGCACCCAAAACCACAAGATACCTAGGAATAAACCTAACCAAAGAGGCACAGAATCTATACTCAGATAACTATAAAGTACTCATGAAAGAAATTGAGGAAGACACAAAGAAATGGAAAAATGTTCCATGCTCCTGGATTGGAAGAATAAATATTGTGAAAATGTCTATGCTACCTAAAGCAATCTACACATTTAATGCAATTCTTATCAAAGTACCATCCATCTTTTTCAAAGAAATGGAACAAATAATTCTAAAATTTATATGGAACCAGAAAAGACCTCGAATAGCCAAAGGGATATTGAAAAAGAAAGCCAACGTTGGTGGCATCACAATTCCGGACTTCAAGCTCTATTACAAAGCTGTCATCATCAAGACAGCATGGTACTGGCACAAAAACAGACACATAGATCAATGGAACAGAATAGAGAGCCCAGAAATAGACCCTCAACTCTACAGTCAACTAATCTTCGACAAAGCAGGAAAGAATGTCCAATGGAAAAAAGACAGCCTCTTCAATAAATGATGTTGAGAAAACTGGACAGCCACATGCAGAAAAATGAAATTGGACCATTTCCTTACCACACACAAAAATAGACTCAAAATGGATGAAGGACCTCAATGTGCGAAAGGAATCCATCAAAATCCTTGAGGAGAACACAGGCAGCAACCTCTTCGACCTCAGCCGCAGCAACATCTTCCTAGGAACAACGCCAAAGGCAAGGGAAGCAAGGGCAAAAATGAACTATTGGGATTTCATCAAGATCAAAAGCTTTTGCCCAGCAAAGGAAACAGTTAACAAAATCAAAAAACAACTGACAGACTGGGAGAAGATATTTGCAAATGACATATCAGATAAAGGACTAGTGTCCAGAATCTATAAAGAACTTAGCAATCTCAACACCCAAAGAACAAATAATCCAATCAAATGGTCAGAGGACATGAACAGACATTTCTGCAAAGAAGACATCCAGATGGCCAACAGACACATGAAAAAGTGCTCCATATCACTCGGCATCAGGGAAATACAAATCAAAACCACAATGAGATATCACCTCACACCAGTCAGAATGGCTAAAATCAACAAGTCAGGAAATGACAGATGCTGGCGAGGATGCGGAGAAAGGGGAACCCTCCTACACAGTTGGTGGGAATGCAAGCTGGTGCAGCCACTCTGGAAAGCAGCATGGAGGTTCCTCAAAATGTTGAAAATAGAACTACCCTATGACCCAGCAATTGCACTATTGGGTATTTACCCTAAAGATACAAACGTGGTGATCCAAAGGGGCACGTGCACCCGAATGTTTATAGCAGCACTGTCCACAATAGCCAAACTATGGAAAAAACCTAGATGTCCATCAACAGATGAATGGATCAAGAAGATGTAGTATATATACACAATGGAATACTATATAGCCATCAAAAAAATGAAATCTTGCCATTTGCGACAACATGGATGGAACTAGATTGTACCATGCTTAGCGAAATAAGTCAAGCAGAGAAAGACAACTATCATATGATCTCCCTGATATGAGGAAGTGGTGATGCAACATGGGGGCTTAAGTGGGTAGGAGAGGAATAAATGAAACAAAATGTGATTGGGAGGGAGACAAACCATAAGTGACTCTTAATCTCACAAAACAAACTGAGGGTTGCTGGGGGGAGGGGGTTTGGGAGCTGGGGGTGGGATTATGGACATTGGGGAGGGTATGTGCTTTGGTGAGTGCTGTGAAGTGTGTAAACCTGGTGATTCACAGACCTGTACCCCTGGGGATAAAAATATATGTTTATAAAAAATTAAAAATTAAAAAAAAAAAAAAAGGATGTACTGGCTCTTAGGAAATGGGAATGAAAGTTAAGATGCTGTTTTCTCATTCCTGAGTTAGTTCTTTGGGTTCAGGACATGAGAAGGCAGAGAGAGACAGAGACCATTCACCAACAAGTGAGTGAAAAAGAGCTGCACTAATATGAACAGAAAATAAATTGTTCGAAGCTGGACACAGAATAATTTCTCAAAGACTAAGATCAATGCACATAAGGTAAATGGATTTCATTCGATTTCTCTCAGTAAACCCAGTAGATTATAAATTGATGTCCTCTGGGATGGATTTATTCTACCCTAGACTTTGTGTATTGCATAACAGAAGCAACCTTGAAAATAAAATTAAGTGTTTAGAATGGTGACTTATCTATCATTCAGGTAAGGAAATGGACACAGAAACAATAATCTATAGCAATTATATATTGTTTTAAAATACTACATTTTAGGGCACCTGGGTGGCTCAGTTGGTTAAGCAACTGTCTTCGGCTCAGGTCATGATCCTGGAGTCCCAGGATCAAGTCCCACATCAGGCCCTGTGCTCATCAGGGAGCCAGCCTCTCCCTCTGCCCCTCGCCCCTTTCATGCTCTCTCTCTTTCTCAAACAAATTAAAAAAAAAGAACAAACTGCATTTTAATTAAAATATTTTCCAACTAATAATAAAAGATTTTTTAATGATTAGCATTTCATTTAAATCTGTTGGATTAAATACGAAAGGAAGTAAGGCCAAAAGTCACCGGGAAAGATTTCTGAGTGTGGGAGGTCAGAATGTGGAAGTAAGGAAAGATGCAATTTATACAACTATGTATATTTCCCATCTAACAAAAATAATCTTCTCTTTTTGTTTTATCTGGTGATACCTGATCTGAGTTTACAAATTTATGTAGACTTACTGTAGCTGACTTATATCAATATCACAAAAAGTGATAGGACATTTTCCTAAAGGTACATTGGAGTGGTCATCATTTCATCCATGTAGACAAATAAGGATCAAGTGTAAAGTCAGTGCTTTTCATTTGATTTTTGTATCTGCCAAATCCTACTGTGTCATCCAGGCAAATGGAGCTAAGGAGAAACATTAGTAAGGCTACTGAATGGCTGGTTCCATGACTAAATTATTCCTCCAAACTAGAAAGCTAGATCATGAAGAAAAGTGGGGTGGGGGGTGTGAAAAGGTGGTCAAAACAGCTAATGTATAGAAATAAGCAGAGATCATAACAAGTAGGAATGATGCTTAAAAGTAAATAACACTCCCAGTATGGATGCAATCACAGTATTTCCAGGAGAGCACCTCAGAGCCTCAGAATAATACCCATAGCTCTTTCCTACCAACATGGTGGCAATGCTGGGAGAAGCATCAGACCTGGTTCCTGTAAAGAAGGGATATTAAACTATTGATTTATAAACTCTATCCGAAGATTTCACTTACATAGTTTGGAATATGGAAGAGACAAAATACATCCTGATGACTAGACTTATGGGCCTCAATGTCTGCTTTGTTCACCCTTAAGGTCCAATATTTACCATTCTCTTTATCAGACATCCTGTGAAGTACTACCAATGAATCATATAGGACAGACAGTAATGAAAAGCAAAGCTTATGCATTATATAAACCAAAGATCAAAATTTTATATATATATATATATATATTTTTTAAGATTTTATTTATTTATTTGACAGAGAGATCGCAAGCAGGCAGAGAGGCAGGCAGGGAGAGAGGGGAAAGCAGGCCCCCGCCGAGCAGAGAGCCTGATGCAGGGCTCATTCCCAGGATCCTGGGATCACGACCCAAGCTGAAGGCAGAGGCTTTAACCCAACGAGCCACCCAGGCGCCCCTCAAAATTATATATTTTTAAGAATGTTCCCTAAATATGAGGAGAAGTAGATTGCAGCTGCTGTCCTTATATTTCACAATTTAGTATGCTCATTTAAATACATCAGTTGTGAATTTGGGTGAAATTTACTTAAGGGCAGTAAAAACGGAACTTGAGCAGCCTTGAGGTAGGTGTATTTGGGTATGAATTCTGGGTTAATGTTACCTACAACAGCCATTCAGAGGTATGCAAAAGGCAATTTTAAAATTCTGGTGCACACAGGCAGTCTAAGCACACAGCATTTTGGAATCCACATCATGTTCTCTGACTGCATGACTCTCAATGTTCAAAGGCAACACAGTATGTAGAGGCTTAATCAATAGTTTCAGATACGTTGTGAGGACTTTAGAACTGCTCATGAGGTATTGGATAAGGCTGTAATAATGTTCCTGGAGGTAAGAAACCATGTTAAGAAAACTACCATTTTTCAGAATATGAGAAGGATCTGTACTCTAGAAAATAAGGAAGATGGGTTATAGCTGAAAATCAACTTATTATTTTGATGGATAAAAAGGTCATAAACGAAAGGATTAATAATAACTCTGAATAATGAATCTAATGCAGGATTTATCAACCTTCATTTTGGATTAAATAATTATTTGTTGTGAGTGACTTTTTTATGCATTTTAAGATTTTAGTAATATTTCTAGCTTCAAACCCCTAGATGCCAATAGCAAGACTCTAATTGTAAAAATGTCTCCAGACATTGCTAAATGTTTCTAAAGGACAAAACTACCTCTGAGAATTTCTGCTCTAATGGATAGATAACCATACCCATCAAAAAAGATGGGAGGGTCCTATATATTCACAGATGAAGGATTACTCGAAATTCTAATCGTGAATATCATGATTTGAAGATCAGTGGCTAATGGATATTCAAGAAGTAATCTAAGAATAGGCATTTGTGGTAACACACTATGGTAAGTCTTGGTAGGAGGTCAACACTGGTTATCATGGTTTTAATTATTGCTCTTTAACAGCCCAGATACATGTTTTTTTTTTTTTTTAAAAAGCCTATCTTCCTTGTTCTACAGTTAGTTGATATTGGATACATAAAGATCAAAGCCATATTGCCTTATGGGAAATAAATAGGTGGAACTATATAATGACAGCTGGAAGCCAGTATCTTTAAAAACCTATGCCATGATATGTGCGCTATAGCTAACTTCACTAACCAAAAATAATCCAGACTTTATTGAACATTTACCTCTAGTCAAAATCTGCCATCAGGAATATGTGATATATTTGATATATGGTAAGTGAAACTTTTTAACTTTTCTGCCAGGGGTATACATTGTTGAAATAACATGTTCTGTTACTCCCTGATAAAAAAATAAGTGAAAAATAGAGTCATGTAGACATGATTTCCATGATAAGAAAATATGTAGGTAAATGCATTTGAACCCAATAATTGTTGAAATATTTGTGGAAAACCATTGTTTATAAAAGAGGTATGTACTGGGGCACCTGGGTGGCTCAGTCAGTTAAATATCTGCTTTCAGCCCATGTCATGGTCTCAGGGTCCTGGGATCAAGTCCCAGGTTGGGCTCCCTGCTCAGTTGGCAGTCTACTTCTCCCTCCTAACTCCTAACACCCCTAACTCCTGCTCATTCTCTCTCTTGCTCTTGCTCTTTCTCTCTCTCTCTCAAATAAATAAGATCTTAAAATATATAATTTGTTTCTCTGCAAATTATAATTTGTTTCTCTGTTTTTATTTAAATTCTACTTAGTTAACATATAATATAATACTTGTTTTAGGAGTAAAATTTAGTGATTCATCACTTACATGTAATACCCAGTGCACATCACAACAAGTGCCCTCCTTAATACCCTACATCTATCTAGCCCATTCCCCTACCCACCTCCCCTTCAGCAACCCTGTTTGTTCTTGATTGTTAAAAGCTTTAATGGTTTGTTTCCCTCTCTCTTCCCCCCCCAATAAATTCATCTGTTTTGTTTCTTAAGTTCCACACGTGAGTGAAATCAGATGGTATTTGTATTTCTTTGACTGATTTGGTCTAATACACTCTAGCTCCATTCATGTTCTTGCAAATGGCAAGATTCCATTCTTTTTGATGGCTGAATAATATTCTATTGTATATATATATACCACATCTTCTTTATCCATTCATCTGTCAATAGACAGCTGAGCTCTTTACATAATTTGGCTATTGTTGATAATGCTGCTATAAACAACTGTAATGAATGTATTAAAATATTCAAATTATTGATGATTTTTTAAAAAGAGTTAATGCTTAGTGAATTAATAGATCAAGACCAGTAAAGTGATACAATCATGATTAACACACTTTGTAGAGGGACTTCCTATTCCATGTTGGATTATTCATTCCTAATTTTTGTTGGAGTCTTTATAGGCTTGTTATTTTGTATAATATTTTGCAGAAAATGCTTTAAGAAAAATTATAAAGATATCTAAGAAATTTATGCAAAGTCCATATTGGCAAAGAAAAGTTGTACTGGGAAAAAAAAAATAAAAAGGTTAAGAAGCAGGTTTTATTCCATTCCCTCCTTTTGGAAGGATGCCCTTAAAGAAGATGCCTGATGTGATATATTAAGTTGCCTTATAAATATACTAATAAATATACAGACCTCCTAACAAAAAAGACAATGATATTTGTTAATAGCAACGCCCTTAATGCTTAAAGATTTCATATACTACTTTGGTCCCAGAGCACATCTGATGCTACAAGAAAAAAAAAATGGAAATAAGGCTACAGTCATTAACTTTTTGTCTTCTTCCTTATATCCTTGTGTTGAGCCCTGGGTATTATATGTAAGTGATGAATCACTAAATTCTTCTGAAACCAATATTACACTATATGTTGAATAACTAGTATTTAAATAAACAGTTGGGGGGAAAAAAAAAGGAAGCTCAAAGTAAACAGTTACTGAAAATGGTCCTTGGAGAAGAAAGCAAATTCTCTTGAGTTTGAAATATATATGAAAGAGACACTAGGCATTAAACCCTGGTGAAGTTGCTAAACTCTAGGAACAAAGAATACTCTAAGCTTCCAAAGGGGAAAAATTGGACTTTAAAAATGGAAGAAGATTCATAACTAACACTGAATCTATCAACAGTACTGAAATGTAAAAAACTGTGAAATATCGTTACAGTATTTTATAGTTATGAGAAGTATCTCACAGGTGACACATTTGCCATATATTTTTTAAAAGCAGATCACTATGTCTGGCCTACACACAAAGGAGAGGGGATTACAAAAGGGAACAAATACTAGGAATCAAGAATCACCAGAAGTCAGTTTGAAGGTGATTACCACAAGCATCTATGATAATTAAATTTACTACCTAGTTTCTGAATATTCTTTGTACATTGGATCCATAGGAAATAGGGAAAGAAGTCAGCTGTTAAACAAAAATCTGTAGAAATGATATAGACCTACACATAAATTGATAGAAAAAGATTCTGGTATACTTCATAGAAGGCCATTTTCATATTGATTAGAGTATCTAGTTTCATTCATGCATATTTACATCCAGTTAATAGTTAAAATATAATAATATATTATTAATAATATTGATATAATATAGTATTAGAAAATATTTAAATTTCCAGAAAATATTTAAATATCCACTCCATTTCTAAACATAGAGAGGAGAGGACATTTATAATAAGACTAACAAAACTTGAGTTTTTCTGAGATGAATTCCAAGTGTCTAGTCAAGGATTACTTTTGACACATGGCTCAATTTAATATATTTTTCTTTTTTTCTGATACATCAGGTTTCTGGAGGGTGTTTTTGTTCTTAGTTTTTTTTTGGGGGGGGTTGGCTTTTATTTTTTATTCATCCTATGATATTTCTTTTTTAAGGTTTTATTTTATTTATTTATTTGACAGAGCATGAACAGGGGGAGGAACAAGTGGAGAGGGAAAAGCAGATACCCGCTAAGCAGGGAGCCCAACAAGGGGTTCAATCCCAGGACCCTGGGATCATGACCCAAGCTGAAGGCAGATGCTTAACTGACTGATGCACCCAGGTGCTCTGCTCTATGATATTTCTGATTTAACTTCACATAGACCCCCTTTCATTTTTAAATTAATGACTTATCTTTATTAGTTTAAACAAAGCATGTAGCTTAAGAAAGATCTTATTTTAATATAAGTGTGTTTTCCTCCTCATACTCAACATATTCCTCTCTTGGCTTCAAACAAGTAAATTTTTTTCTGAATTTTTACTTTAATTCAACTTGTTTTTATTCACAGTTTAACCACATACAGATGAGTCATTAAGATATACTTTAATTTGCTTAACTTAGCATTTACTTAAAATTCATGTAATTAAGTACGTATCTGTAAATTTATTTTAAACTTAGAATTATGCTTTTTGAACTTATTCAGTCTGAGGCATGTTGACTTAGTTCATTCACTTTTATTGTTTTGTGATATTTTAATACAAATTTATTATATAGATTATGACCATTTAAAGGAATTTCAGTTAATAAATTGCTATTAGAAATGTTACTTGAACATTCTACTAGTACTACACATGTACAAAATGTAATATTTCTTGATTTAGGAGGTAACCAATTTTAACTTTACTAGATCATGTATTGGGTTTTTAGCAGACACTTAAGAAAATATTAATAGTGTATAATATGAGTTTAAAATTCTTTAGGCAGTAATAGTGTATACAAATCATGAGTAGAGATGTGTCTGAAATGTTGAATGGTTTTCAGAAAGGCTGGGATATAAACATTGGGAACAAGTCATGCAGAAGATACAAACATGAAATCATACCAGTCATTACAGGCCTTACTAAAAATTTTAGAATTTCTACTTCAGTCAGAGAGAAACTAGTGCTTTTATTGACCTAAAATTTTTAAGCATGCCATGACTGAATGTTAATTTTTTAATATCAATTAAACTCCTATATGAAGAAGTGAATGGAGGATACAGTGACTATATAGAAACCAATTAAATGATTAAATGATACATCAAACAAAGAATCGGTTTTTAAAAACTACATTTTGTCCAAAGAATTGGAAAGATGGACAGATAGATATTTTAATGAGGAAGCAATACAGTTGGGCATGAGGTGAGGGAGAACTAAAGGAAGTTCTTAATGGAAATTTTCAAGTTTTGCAGATCAAACTAAAAGTGAATACTGACACAATTTGTGAAATGGGAAACATTGAGAAGGGTTATTTGGGCAAGAGGCATTGTACAATGATTTGACATCTGTTTTGAACGTAGTATGTTGACATCCTCTGCTTCATCCAAATGGAAATTTTGAGTATGCACTTAGATATATAAATTTAAAATTCAGTAGAGCAGTGTAGACTAGAAATATAAACACATGTGAATTCTCATAAACACCAAAAAGAGGAACCAACTCTGTGATGATAAGAAAAGGTTACCAAGAAAAAAATAATTGAGCTGTTCTATTACTGGAGGATTGTCTTGAGGAAGAAGAGTTGGCAAGAGACATGAAAAGATCATCAAGAGAAGTAAAAGGAGAACCAAGAGCCTATGTTGACACTATAGACTAGGGAGAAGTGTGATTAAAGATGAGTTGTCTCACCAAATCACATACCCTCCCCAATGTCCATAATCCCACCCCCTTCTCCCAAACCCCCTCCCCCCGGCAACCCTCAGTTTGTTTTGTGAGATTAAGAGTCACTTATGGTTTGTCTCCCTCCCAATCCCATCTTGTTTTATTTATTCTTCTTCTACCCACTTAAGCCTCCATGTTGCATCACCACTTCCTCATATCAGGGAGATCATCCTGTACCCCTGGGGATAAAAATATATGTTTATAAAAAATAAAAAATTAAAAAAAAAAAAAAAAAATGAGTTGTCTGCTGTGCTAAGTGCTGCATTGCAGTAAGCAGATAAGAGAATGAAATTTACCTATTAGATTTGTGATGCAGACATGATTATCTTTTTTTAAGAGCATTACTCAAAAGATAGAAATAACCTTAATAAGAAACCTCTGGTTCCTCTGCATGAAGCTTTTGTTATATCCAGATGGAAACTGTGCTCTTTGGACATGAAAATCAAACACAATTCAGAATACTATGTTTATTTCACTTAACCACAAGATAGTGCTCCCAGAACAGAGGAACTACACACAACCAAAACAAAAAAAACCAATCACCTCTGGCCTTTAATTTGCTTCATTTTTTCTTCTAAGAAAAGCCCCCCAAAGAGGGACTGTAACTTAAACAGAACTAGAAAGTCTTCCAGATTGAAATTTTGCAAAAAGTTATCACACCAGACTCACCTTACAGAATTATCTATTTTACAAATTCTATTTCCAGTAGAATTCCCAAAGTACTGGTACAAGCTGATGATAAAGGTCTCTTTTAGAGGGTTAGACTGTGTGTTGGATGATGCATAAAGGAATCATCTCAATAAAATAGGTAAACAATTTGGAATATATTGTTTTGTTTAGCTATCCCTGGGGCATCATTTTAGTGGATGATTACAGGCAAATGAACATTATCTTATAATTTTTACATGAGCACCAGAAGCTTTCTTCCTAGCTCCAGATTGCTATTTATTTTCTCATGATATTTTACAAAATCCTATCAGTTTAGAGGGAAAGCTTTGGGGATCCTCAATGGTAGCTCAAAGTTCTTTTTGTTTTCTTACTTTTGGAATATCTGAAATGAAATATTAAAAAAATATCTGAAAGTGAATTATTAAAATAGTTAATTATGTGTTATATATTGGTAATAAGAGGAAAAAGGAGGTTGAGGAACTTTTCTGTCTCTCTAGATTTTCAAGTTTATTTTAAATTATTTTTTGTCACCATCCCACCCAAAGAGCAGGCTACACTTTTTTTTTTTAAGATTTTATTTATTTGAGAGAGAGAGATTGTGGGATAGATGGGGGAGGGAAAGAGAGAAATGGAGAGAGAAACCGAGCTAGACTATGCTAAGCTCGTAGCCCAAAGCAGGGTTTGATCCCAAGAACCTGAAATCATGACCTGAGTGGAACAGGAGTCAGAGGCTCAATCACACAGATGCCTGAGAAGACTACTTAGTTTTAAGCACAGAATTAACATGTCATTCACCCCTTTGAAATATCTTCAGCTTAATTATTACAAAGTCTTCTTCTTTGAAAGTATCCAAGACAAAGTTTCTGCCAAAATTAATATTTTTTCAAGGCTGAAGAAAGTCTTGAGGTTTATTTACTTATTAGTAAATAAAATATTTATTTGCTTATTTTAGAGAGCATGGTGGAGGAGGATAAGGAAGGGGGAGAGAGAGAATTTTAAGCAGACTCTCTGCTGAGTGCAGAGCCCTACTCAGGGCTCTAGCTCATGACCCTGAGATCACACCTGGGCCAAAATCAAGAGTTGGACTCCTAACTGACTGAACCTCCCACACACTCTAAGGTTTGGAATGCCTTAATCTTTGTATGATACATATTAGATGCAGTACTTCTTCAACTGTGTACAGAAGTTGATCTTATAGTTTAACTTACCATTTCTGTTCTTTTTCATGAAATCAAATCAAACTTTGTATTTTTGTGTTTTGTTTTTAATTTTTGCTAAATTCTCCCTTAATACCTATTTCTGTTTGGACCCTTATGCCACAAAATTAAGATAGACAATTTTTAAGAAGATTTTATTTATTTATTTATGAAAGAGAGCAAACTTGTGCAAGTGTGGGAGGAGTAGAAGCAGAAGGGAGAAGGAGGAGAAAGAATCTCAAGCATACTTCACACTAAGCACAGATACCATAGGGGACTCAATCACATGACCTGAGATTATGAGTTGAGCCAAAACCAAGAGTTGGATGTCCAACCGACTGGGTAACCCAGGCACCCTATGATATGAAATGTTTAATGTTTCCTTCTACTTTATCCCATATCCCTTTTCTATACTCATTCCTCAGCAAAAACTTACGTAACAGAGCATTACATAAAATTAATAATATAGTATTATCTCTGTTTCTATGAAACAGAGATTTTGTTTTGATTTGTGCCATAGTATATCTGACTATATCAGAAGCACTTCTCACACTTGCTCTTATACATTTAGATGTTTGTTGCCAGTTCCTGAATGCTTTGTGTCAATGTTCTTTATCTTTTCCAGATATCTACTCCTACTGTATTGTACTCCAATTTTCTTCTTCTCTTTAACAATTCCTTAATTCATTTTATTCCATAGTTTCCAACAAATAGTTTACTACTTTTATAATTTGCTAAGTGTTGTAATACTGTGGCAACTGGGTAGAGGGTGCATACAAAAGGATTGATTTCACAAACTTGTATCAATACTATGCACATTAAGACAAGTATTTATTTGTGACCCTCATATTTTCCTTCATTAATAAAATGAAAATAACAGTGTCTCTATAGAGTATTGTTCAGAATAAACAATGAATAAATAAATAAAACTGACTCATACTTGATATCTGATAAAGTATTATGGGATTTAAACTTGCCAGCTTCACATTTTAGATTACTTCAGGGCCATCATTATAGATATAGGGTAATATAATTCTAATTGAATTGGAGACCTAGAGATTTTGTTCATAGAGATTCAATTAATCAGATACCATAAAATCAAGTTCATTTATTTCTTTAAATTAATATTGAACATATGGATTTTATTCCCATAATCATGACTTAAATATACACATGATTATATGAGCAAATTGCCCAGTTAGTTCCATATTGCTATCAATATTTTGTCAATAACACTTAGTTCTGTGAAATATTTAAATGTATTCTGGGGTGCCTGTGTGGCTCAGTAAGTTAAGTGTCTTCCTTTGACTCAGGTCATGATCCCAGGGTCCTGGGATTGAGCCCTATATTGGGCATCCTGCTTAGCAGGAAGCCTGCTTTTCCCTTTCCCTCTGCCTACCACTTGCTCTACTTGTGCTCTCTCTCTCTCTCTCTTTTGTCAAATGAATAGATAAAACCTTAAAAAAATAAATAAATGCAGTGTAAGTGCAGCTGGCATGAAGGGTATGAGGAGTGCAGCTTCTTCTGCCTGTTGCTATTCTTCATGCATATTAGCATATCACATATATCACATTAAACTCTCAGTGTGAACAGGATCAGATCTTAATATTAATTTATATAAAACTGTATAGTGTTATGTTTAGTTGTAGAGGCTGCCCCAGTACCTAGAAATCTATTCAAGATGTGAAAAACTTAGAATACTAATTCTATGGTATGTAGAGTTCTATATGCGTTTCATATGAACTAAATTTAAGATTACATACCTGCTAGTTTTTAGTCCAAGTCATGCATCTATTTTCATAAATATCACTTAATTTTGAAAATGAGCCCAATAACCACAGACTGTGCTTTTCCAAGACCATATATATATGTATATACATATATATATGGTTTTATATTGTATAATATATATTATATATATTTTTTTCCCAAAATGAGAGATATCTCTCCTGAAAGAGCCAAGGGCCTATTATGCTTTTCTTCAAACAAACTTCCATCTTGACAAACAATCTCATAAGGGATAAAACTTTGTTTTAAAAATGCACAAAATATGTTTTTAATAAATGTACTCCATAAATTTACCATGCTTAACATAGTTATCGTAATCTCATTATTTGCACATAGTAATCAGGATTTAGTTGAATTTCAAGCTATTTAACAGACTGCACACCACCAGTTCTTAGTGGCAACACAGCTGGATTCATTTTTCAGGATGAAAGATCACCCACTATAAACTTGCACTGCTGGTAAGATTGAAAAATACTCAGATGTAAGCTTTAAATTGGCTACAAGGGTAGACATTTCTTTGCAACCCCTGTGTAGTATATTAAGCAAAACTGAAACATTTAATTTTAATTAGAATATTGAATTAGATTCTAAGTCAATTCTAGGACAGAGTTACAAAGGAAGCTGTCTAGTGGTTAAAAGTGTTAAAATGAATGTACTGCACCCCATATAGAACACTTATGGAATTTCAACTAGAAACCAATGATGGAAAGTGACTGATAAGAGACATTAGAAATTGCCCCATAGGCAGAAAAATATGGAGAATTATAATGCTTCAAGAAGAATATAAATAGGCATTTGGATGATAATTTTCCATATGAACCCAATTATAGAGAACTTTTAATGGTCATATTAAAACAGTTTTCCTTAACTGGCCTAAATAATATAACCTATATTATGGTTAATATCCTTGATTAACATGGGAAACTAATTATTGTATTGGACAGCTCCTGTAACCCTTCCCAAATCCGTTTATTCCCTCCTCCTATTCCTGCCAATCACTGCTGCCGCTTCAGCCAGTTTCAAAGCAACCCAACAGTTCTTTGCATTTGGACCAGAGCCATGTAACTCCTGCTTCTTGCTCTTGTGCTTCTTTAGATAGGGAAGTAGGTACCTGGGATATCCCACTCAGGACTAATATGTGAACAAGTTGGAATTTCAATCACCTTTGAGGTCTCCTCGACCAAATGATGAATGGAGACTAATGGATGTATCATCCTGAAATGTTCACTGGGTTATTCAGAAGAATTCACGGTGGGGGAGCACTGGTCTTAGAGCAGTTGACAATCATAAAGCATTGTTGAACTGGTTCGCCATCCTTTCTTGCTTACCTCCTCTGTCACTACTGCTTCCTTGAATTTTCAAGTAAACTATTTCTACCCAAACCAATGTCTTAGATTCAACTTTCAGAGATCCCAGCCTGAAATATATTTCAGAAACTAAGTAAATATTTAAAAGAACTTGTTAAATTCATGATGACCACAACCATTAGTGACACTTAAAGTTTATGGTTAAAACCTTTAAAAGCCTAGTCGATGAGTATGTTCTCTTTTAATATTCCAACTTCAACACTTATAAAATTTATCTGTAAATAATTGAGGGTTTTGCATTTTGGAAATAGTTACAGTTTATTGTAGTTATCAAATTAAGGAAGTTATGTTCTTAAAAAAGTCACTGCAAAATCAAAAGGTACTTATCAAAAGTAAATTTCTCCAGAATCAATGTGGCAACATGGGTATGCTAAAAAATGCTTCCTTTAATTGATAAAAATGAAAGTAGTGGGGATAGGCATGAACTCTCTGAGTTGCATTGTGCTACTTCTGGAATCATAGACTGTTTCTGCTTGAAACTGTTTCTGGTTGAATTAATGGTGGTTGCTGTGACTGTAATTGTGGTTTTGGTGGTGATTGCTGATCCTCCTGAAGAGTCATGTCAGATTTATAGTTTTTCTTGAGAAATAATAATGCTCAAGGCACTGCAACATACACTATTTTTTTTTTAGTCTAAATCTTTTCAACATTTTTTTCAGTGTTCCAAGACTCATTATTTATGCACCACACCCAGTGCTCCATGCAATACATGCCCTCCTTAATACCCACAGTATGCTTACCCAACCCCCCAAAACCCTCAGTTTGTTTCTCAGTGTTCAGTCTCTTATGGTTTGTTTCCCCCTCCGGTTTCCCCCTTCGGTTTCCCCCAACTCACTTCTCTTCTCCTTCTCCCAATGTCCTCCATGTTATTCCTTATGCTCCACAAGTAAGTGAAAACACATGATAATTGACTCTCTCTGCTTAACTTATTTCATCAGCATACTCTCTTCCAGCCCCATCCATGTTGATACAAAAGTTGGGTATTCATCCTTTTTGATGGAGGCCATAATACTCCATTGTATATATGGACCATATCTTCTTTATCCATTCGTCTGTTGAAGGGAATCTTGGCTCTTTCCACAGTTTAGCAACTGTGGCCATTGCTGCTACAGACATTGGGGTACAGATGGCCCTTCTTTTCACTACATCTGTATCTTTGCAGTAGTGCAATTGTAGGGTCATAGAGAAGATCTATTTGTAATTTCTTCAGGAATCTCCACACAGTTTTCCAAAGTGTTGCACCAACTTGCATTCCCACCAACAGTGAAAGAGGGCTCCCCTTTCTCCACATTCTCTCCAACACTTGTTTACTGTCTTTTTGATTTTAGCCATTCTAACTGGTGTAAGGGCATATCTGAATGTAGTTTTGTTTTTAATCTCCCTGACTGCTAATGATGATGAAAGTTTTTTCATGTGTCTATTAGCCATTTGTATGTCTTCATTGGAGAAGTGTCTGTTCTTGTCTTTTACCCATTTTTTTGATGTGATTATCTGTTTTTTGAGTGTTGAGTTTGAGTTCTTTATAGATCTTGGCTATCAGCCCTTTGTCTGTTGTGTCACTTGTGAATATCTTCTCCCATTCCATGGGTTGCCTTTTTGTTTTGTTGACTGTTTCCTTTACTGTGCAGAAGCTTTGGATCTTGATGAAGTTCCAAAAGTTCATTATTGCTTTTGTTTCCTTTGCCTTTGGAGACATGCCTTGAAAGAAGTTGCTTTGGCCAATGTTGAAGAGGTCACTGCCTATGTTCTTCTCTAGGTTTTGATAGATTCCTGCCTCATATTGAGGTCTTTTATCCATTTAAGTTTATCTTTGTGTATGGTGTAAGAGAATGGTTGAGTTTCATTCTTCTATACATAGCTACCCAATTTTCCCAGCACCATTTATTGAAGAGACTGCCTTTTTTCCACTGTATATATATATATATTTTCTGCTTTGTTAAAGATTATTTGACCATAGAGTTGAAGGTCCATATCTGGGCTCTCTACTCTGTTCCACTGGTCTATGTGTCTGTTTTTGTGCCAGGACCATGCTGTCTTGGTGATAACAGTTTTGTAGTAAAGCTTGAAATCAGGCAATGTGATGCCCCAAGTTTTGTTTTTCTTTTTGAACATTTCTTTAACAATTCAGGGTCTCTTCTGGTTCCATACAAATTTTAGGATTGTTTGTTCCAGCTCTTTGAAAAATGCCAGTGGAATCTTGATCGGGATGGCATTGAAAGTATAGATTGCTCTAGGCAATACCTATAGATTGTTTCTATAGATAGTCTCTATATATTTCTGTTCTATGTCATTCTCGGGTTCTTTCTTCTTTCTAGAACCCCTCTTAATATTTCTTGTAGTTCCAGCTGGTGGTCACATACTATGTTAAACCTTGCCAGTCTTGATCTCTCCATCCATTTTGAATGTCATTCTTGCTGGATAAAGTATTCTTGGCTGTTTGTTCTTCTTATTTAGTGCCCTGAATATTTCTTGTGAGCCCTTTTTGGCTTTCCAGGTTTCTGAGGACAGGTCTGACACGTTCTGATGGACCTTCCTTTGTACATAAGGAATCTCTTCTCCCTAGCTGCCCTCAGAAGCTCTTGTCTAAAATTATGATTCATTGGTCTCACAATCAAGTGTATTGAGATCTTTCTAGATTTGTTGATCTTGGGTGGTGTTCTTTCTGTCTCTAGGATAAGAACTCTTGTTCCATTCCCCAGACTGGGAAAATTTTCATCCAGAATTTGTTCAACTATATCTTCTAGTCTTCTGTCTTTTTCCACCCCCTCAGGGATTGCAATAATTCTGATATTGGAATGTTTCATGGCATGACTTATTTCCCTAATTCTGTTTTCATGGCTTCTAAGCTGTTTCTGCCATGGCTTCTCCTGATCCTTTTTGTCTATCAGGTTGTCCTCTAGATCACTAATTTTATCTTCTGCCTCAGTTACCCTAGCTGTTAGAGTATTTAGATTAGATCTCACTGACAGCATTTTTAACTTCTTCCCAAGTGGATTTTACTTCTGCCCTTAGAGATTCTATGTTGTCACTAATGGTTTTCTCTAAGCTAGCCATTCCCTGGATAATTGTTACCCTGAATTCCCTTTCTGACATACTGTTTATGTCCATATCCAATAGTTCTGTTGGAGAGAGCACACAGTCTCTGATTTTTTCCTCTGTTGGGTGTTCCTCCTCCTTGTTTATAGTATTTCTTGAGAAATAATAATGCTCAAGGCAGTGCAACATACACTATTTTCTTTCTTTCTTTTTTTTTAGTCTAAATCATTTTTTAAACTTTTTTTTTCAAAGTTCCAAGATTCATTGTTTATGTACCACACCCAGTGTTCCATGCATAACCACTATGCACCACTAGGCTCACCCAACCACCACTCATTTTGGTGATAGGTTGTTGAGGGGATGTATAGGTGAATATATCAACTGCCATCCAGAGAAGGTGCAGCCTAGAACGTTTCAGAGCAATCAGAAGTCACCACCAAAAAGAAAGAAAAAAAAAAAAAAAAAAGAAAGAAAGAGAGAGAGAAGAAAAGAGAAGACCCAGTCAGAATGAGTCCCAAAAGTAAAATATATATGGTATGCAAATAAGAATGGACAAGCAAAAAGACCGACAAAAGTAAATGACAAGAGAAAAAAAAAAAAAAGAATCCAGCCAAAATGAACTCCAAGGATAAGATTTATATAATACCAGAAGCAAAACAAATACACAGAAATACTGACAGAAGAAAAAGATATGAGGGTGGTTATAGGTCCTTGATGTGGGCGAGGAAGGTTATTTTGATTCTTCTTGGGTGTATCTTGATATCTTTGTTAAAGGACTCAACTTTTCAGAGATAAAGGGAGAATAAAACTGATTTATGTATAGGGTTAGAATTGACTAGGAAAAGAGGATTACCTTGAAGCTTATATCTATATGTATTTTTAAAAAATAGAAAAAAAAAAGAAAAACACAGGTATATGTATGAAAAAAGTTCAAATTAAAACATTATGGAATATGTTGCATTAAACCTCTAGTTGTAATGGTAAATAGGTTAAAAATTTAAGAAGAGCAAGAATAATGAGAATTAATTAAAAATATATCTATGAAATATACAGGTTTTAGGGCAATACTGGGAGCTTAGTATAGTTTTCCTCTGAAATTGGGGTTTTACAGTTTTATGGGGACCCCTTGGTGGTTGTCTCCTTGTTCTTTTGGCTTGCTTTCTGGGGGACGGGGTGCTGCATTGTTTTTCAGTCATTGTTGCTTGGGTTGAGTCCTTCACCCCTATCAAGGGGCTAGGCTCTGTGGAAATTGGTTTTTCAGGCTTTTGTTCTATGGAGGTTTTTGCTCTTTGCCGGCTTTTTGCGGCTGTTCAGAGGTTTAGTGGAAAGCAAACTGTGCCCAAACCTCTGTCTTAGAGAGAAGCCTCAGAATGCTCCCCTCTGGGTGGTCCAGAACACACAGATTCCCCCTCTACAAACTCTGCTGAGCCATGCAAATTCCCACAGGCATTGCCTGCCCCCAGCCAATGTCTCAGGGATTACCCCACCATCTCATGGCTCACCCAAAGTGCCTGTTTGTCTCTGCACCCCGTGCCACTAAAACTGTGAGTGATATTGGTCTAGGGAGCCTGCTTCTGATGGCTGCCTTTGCTAGGACTGCTGTCTGGGATCCAGACCTCAGGGTTGTGCAAGTACCCGGAAGCGAAGGGATCCTGACTGGAGATCACACTGAGTAACTTTGGGCACAGTCTGGGAGCATCTAAACCCTTGGCAGGTCCTAAAGACTGCTGGCTAGTGTCCATGCAGAGCTCTCTCAGGTGCAGGTGGGGAGTTTCTATCTCTACAATTAAAATCTACAAGGACTGCTATCTTATATTAAGATAATACAAAGGTAGATGAAAGTTAAGTAATGTAACTGTTCCATATTGGTAAAAATCAGCTGATTGAAATGCAAACCTATGTTTACTAACTCAAAAGCAAGAGGTCATTCCTCTGCTCTTGCATAAGCTGGGTGTTGGTATATTAATATTCCTTGATATACATGACTTTCCTGAGCAATTTATTCTATTGTAAACTAGCCCTAGTTCATAGTTATCTTTCACAATACTAGTGGAAAAATATCTTGGTCATATCAGGAAATTCTGGATCAACTAAATGTGTAGAAATTGATGATTTGTTGTTCTGTTTCACCTTGTACTTCTTTAATACTACTCAAATTTAACATAAATATAAAAGCAGTAATTGTACCCTATTTTCATGATAGGCATATAATTATGAGCTTTTGGTAGCAATTCCTGTAAATATTATAAATAATTGCAATTTCTGATGATGACAGTAATTTTGTGAAATCTCCTTTTTTAAATGTGGAAAGAGTTTGATCTCACTTTCAAGTCAATCTCATTAATTTTTTACTCTTATCAGATCTTTTCTTCCTAATCAACTGCCTTGGCATCTCTTCTAACTTCCTTTTCATGTGTACTAACTTTTCCTACCTGATTGGTGCTCCAGGAAACACTAGTCACATCAACAAAATGTGAATGATACCTCTATAATTAGACAACATGACACCTCATAAGTTTTATGGGTTTTTGGAACTTTTATGAAATAATCACTTAGTTGTTGATTCTTGACAAACCACATACTAGCTGATGCCACCAATTTTATAGGGAGGATGTTACAATAAGACTTTGAAGTTTTATTTCAGTCCCATCCAATTCAGTTTATATCTAACACCGTATTTATGAAGTTTCATATAATATGGGCAGTAAGTTCTTCCTATTTTGTATCATTTATAGATTTCATTGACGCTACAAAAGAGCAGAATAGCTGTAGTAGCAATGTGATTTATTCATTTTCTTTTTTCAGGAATAATCTTCTTTAAGATGTTTATAGTCACTACCCACTAGGCTCCCTCACGTACCTCATGGTACGTGAGGGATACTAGTGGTACGTTTTGAGATACTAGTATAGTATTGTGTTACTTTTTTTTATCTTGAAAACAACTTGAATTAGACACAGAATTTAGATTCCACGACATTGCCTTTAATGCTATTGAGAGTTGGCATCCAGGAATTAAACTGGACGATAGCAGCATAAGAAAAGTTTAATAAATGCATGTGTAGAAATTCTTGTTGAGGAAAAACAAAACAAAACAAAACAAAAAACATGTAGAATCAAAGGTAGAGCTTTACCAAGACAAAAATTCGGGGACGTTTCCAGTCATATAGGAAACTTGGGAGTACAGTGTTAGATTCAAATAATTTTTTTTTTTTAGTTTTCTTTTTTTAATTTTTCCCCCTTCCACTTGGAGGAGAAACAATTCCTCTCCTGGTTGTAATATTGTGGGAAATGAATGGGAGACACTCTTGACAGTACTCAATAAAAAGGAAAGAACGTATTCTGGAGGGATGGGATAGTCAGAGAGTTTTTTACATTTATCTGCTAACATGCTAATTTATATGATAAAATAGCATACTGATGCATAGGGACAGAACTAGAAAGAACAAAATACAGCCACAATATGATTTTTTTGTTTGTTTCATAGCTAAAACTTTTCTAACAATGTCAAAATGTATATGAGATATGGAGAGGAGACCCATTTATGAAACAATCTTCACGCCATCAGACTTTTCTTGAACCCCAACTCTCTCCAATGCAGCTGGTTTGCCCCTAAACAAGAATGAGGTTGGAACAAGAAGAACATCTCTACTAAATGGCAAAGGTCACTAGGCCAACTCAGTGGGCAAAAACCACATTAAAGTGAAAAAGTGTCACAATATCTACCAAGAATGGAGGCTGTTTTAAATATTTGGTGGATGAAGTGGTAGTTTGTGAAAGAGAAAACTCCTTGAGGAGAAAGTACATGTAGATGTAAAAACAAGATACTAAACTTGGCCAACCCCCTGAGGTTGATGGAAATTCGAACTAGTAATAATGTAGAACCAATTATTGAATTTCCCCACTTGCAAAACTTATATCCCAATTAACTGAATTATACCTTTACCTCTGTAAAACTCAATTTCCTTACCAAAGCCAATAAATAATAAGACTACCTATTTAACAGGTTTGGTGAGAAGAATACATAAGTTAATACATGTAACACCCTCACTACGGTATAATCCTTCTGTGTGTGTATGTGTGTGTGTTGCGTGTGTGATGGGCACTTGTGTTTATGTACATATGTGTGTTTAGAATCAGCATATGATATCCTTAAACTCACAAGATAGGTACTTGGGTTTATTAAATTTAAAAGAAAAATTTCAGCATTCTGTTTTAAAACTGGCACAATTGTAAAGACAGTGATAAAAAGTAACTCTATAAAATAACGTACAAAGACTAAATTTGCATTATTGACTAAGATAGAGTCCCATGAACACTTTTGCTTTGAACAAGAAAGCATTCTGGGAAATATGCAAATACAGAGGGAGTATGTATATGCATGGTCATAATGCTCAGTCAGAAGGCCTCAACTGGCTGAGAAACCTAGTCAGAGAACCAGGCTAACAGCAGGCTTATTGCACAAGAGCAGATATTTTGATCCAAACTTCTACAGCTTTGGCATGTAAAACATTTTAGATGCTAAGATGACAGAACTGCTCATAAAACCATCTGCTATTTACTGATCCATCTGTTGGTCAACAGAGAGCCATCATAACCCAAGAAATTGTTTGGTCTGAGAAACAGCACAATTTCCAGTTTTTTTTAAACTGAGAAATAGCTTTAATGATTTATAAAGCCTGTGTTTTATTATAAAAGACCACAAAATATTGGTCTGTACTCATTATCATCGTGATGAAGATTGAAGAAAACTTAACATCACATTTATGACTTCATATAAAAATCTATATGCATAAAGATATTAAATGAAAAGCTTATACACAAGTTCATTAGTTAAGCAGTCATGATATGTGAGAAAATAATATTTTTATTAAGCAATTTGTAAATAATCATGTGCTGCCTAAATAGCAGATGTAGTTAATATAAAAGCATTCTAATCTAAAGTATGTGGTTGATATAATTCAATAAAATAAACATCAGGTCTTCAACAGTTTTCACATATGTAAAAAAACTTACATGAAAAAACATAGCAACTTATCATTTATAAAACTACAAAATACTCAGTTATAAAATGAAGAGGTTCAATTTTATGTGTAAATTGGTGTTCAAAGTCTACAGATCCTTATAATGTTTTAGAATAGATTATTAGTTTATAGTAATACAAAGTTACATTATGCATATTACAAAATTGAACTTATGGTACAAAGCTCAAAAAATTATAAAAATTAAACACAGGCCCAAACACAGGTACACATGTAACCAAATGTTTATATACTGTACCTATCTTTCTCTTTTTCTGCAACTAACACTGTCTTGAAGTTTATTCCAAATAAAGACATAGTTTCCTCATTCTTTGAAAGTTGTCTAGTATCCCATCATGTACAACAGTTACAAAGATTTAATCAGTTGTTAAAATCATTTAGATTGTTTACAATTTTACTGTTGCAGAAGAAGCTTCAATGAGCACTCGTGCACAAAGTTTGCACGTCTATAAGCAAATTTTTAAGATAAATTTATTGAGATGTAATTGCTGGCATATTTCTATTTTAATAAGTATTACCAAACTGTCTTCCATAGAAGCTGTACAAATTTACACTCTTACTGCTAACATGTAAAATTACTCTACATCAACACCAACAAATTCAGTTGTCAATGTTTTTATTTTCATCAGTTGGATAGTTTGAAAATGACATTTATTGTAATGTTATATGCATTTATGAGTAAATTTACATGCATTTATACATTTATATGCATTGATGAATTTCTTCTACTCATGTCTCTCCTGATATTTTAAATTTCATTTTCTTGTTAACCTTTTACTTGATGATGAAAAAAAAATTATATGTTAAATTGTCCTTTGTATTATTACTCATATTTTTACTAAAAATTATTTTTTCCTTCGAGTTTTTTTTCTATTTAGTTTCATATAGACCATGATAAAATCTTGATGTAATAAAACTGTTAATTTTTATTGTTTCCAGGTGTTGTTTTGGTCACGCTTTCAAAGATATTGCACATTTAGATTTCTTTTTCTGTGTTCTCTTCTAGTATATTCCTGCACTGATTTTAAGAAATAGATCTTCAATCCATTTAAAAATGGTTTTAGGGTATGTTGACTGCAGAAATTCAATATTTTTTCCAATATGGCTACCTGGTTGTCTCAAAAGGTTTTTGAAAAATCCATCTTTCCTCACTGTTTTGAGTTTCATCCTTTATGTATCTTGGTCTAATTCTATATTTTGTGTGTGTGTGTGACTCAGCTTCATGCACTCTGATATATTTTTAAAAATATTTTAAATGTATAACATTTTTAAAATCTTGGAAAATTATCCCTTACCCATTACGTCTTTTTAATGAATTTTTCTGGTAGTTAATTCTTGTCTATGAACTTTAGAATCTAATTTTAGAAAATTATGCTTTGATTATTGTTTTGGAATATAAATAGTAAGTTAGAGAAATATTAAAATATTATTAATTAAAGTATTTTTATCCAAAAACACGGAGGCCTTTCAATTTGTTTGATTCTTTCTTAGCCACAAAAGTGCACCATATAGAAACCTGTGAAGTCTTCAGTCATTACAATTTTGCTTCTTTTATCATGGATTACCTTTTTAAAAGATTTATTTATTTATTTATTTATTTATTTAATTGAGAGAGAAAGAGAGAGTGTGTATGTGCACAATGGGAAGGGGAGAAGGAGAGGGAGAAACTTAAGCAGACTCTACTCTGAGAGGGGAAACCTGATGGAGATTGCTGAGCCCAAAATGGAACTGGATCTCACAACCCTGAGATCACAACCTGAGCTGAAACCAAGAGCCCACACTTAACCAAATGGACCACCCAGGCACCCTTCTCATGGGTTATTTTTAAATCATGATTTTATGTTTTCCTTTTTCCTTTGCAGATGCTTATTTTTTATAGGTATTTTCTCATAAGTTTTAAACTTTTGAGTGTAGAAATGAAAACAATTGATTTATTTATACATATTTTGTATTTAGGATTTAAGAGTTCTCTTGTTTCTGTATGTATATATAACTTCACTATATTTTTTTCTCATGGCTATTATTTTATTTCTTAATTTTTAGAATTAACTATGAAATATATTTAAGAAGTAAACTTACTGAAAAATTTTTTTTCTTCTGTTTATTTTATTTTCATTTCTTCTAACTATAAAAATCAGTCTTACATGAACTATTGGTCTTATATAAAATTTTTGTATGAGCTACTTACCCATTATTAGGAAATTATACTAGAATCAAAATTATCATTTAGCATGGATTCTAAGATTATGCATTTTATATAGTATATTTTTCTTCCACAAAAATTCCAGAGGTTTGTATAATTTATTCCATAAATGGAGATCATTTTCTAAATTAAACTTTTAATCACTATCCTTCAAAAATAAGTACTATCTTCTTTCCTTGTACCAATAACCTTTAATAATCAATTTAAAACAAAACTTTCATTGAATTTTGACATGACTTGAAAATATTTAACACATTTAACCTGTGCCTATTACAAATTAATGTTAATTTTGCCCTTGAATCTATCAATCCCATTTTATTCTGTGAGGACTTGAACCTTTTTCTCCACCATTTCTTCTGAGATTTCAATCAAGGTTTTTGAGATTTGTGTGTACATGAGACAGCTAAAGAATATTCAAATGTTTTATTTTAGAACACTGAAGACAGTATCACTTTTTAAAAGTCTTAATTGTAATTCATTTTTGCTGTTATTTTGCATCAGCTTTTACATTTGTGGAAATTTAGCTTCCTCATGAAGCTTGTTTCCTGTTGTTGTTGTTGTTGTTGTTGTTGTTTTAACTGCAGCAAATACTTCCTCTGTGTCCTTTTCTCACTACTCCTACTCATTTTCCCTCTGTCCCCCTTTCCTCCCTATAGCTTGTCTTCTTAGTTTCCATTTGTATTGCAAGTGGTCACAGGTGTAGGACTGACTATACACTTAGATAATATCAACAATGTTATATTGCTTTCTACCTCGTGATCTTTTAGGTCCTTTTCTTTTTCTATATATTTTTTCTCCTTGGAACTTGTTTGGCCTCAAATTCGAGACCACTTCACATCACTTCTTAAGCAACTTCAGAGCACATAAATAATGAACTTCATTATATTCAATTTTCTAGAATATGGACCATCCCAGCTATGTACAGATCTAAATAACATACTTCAAAGTGTAATTTTTAACAATACTTCTACTCCAGAACTGCCTTATGGATAACTAGAACTGATGCAGTTTCAGTGATAACAGTGAAGTCCCTTTATACCTAACAACCTCTGTGGCTAGAGGCTCTTTTGTTGACTTTGCCCTTAGCCCATACCTTTTTTAATACCAAAAAAAAAAAAAAAAAAAAAATCAATTCTAGTTCCAAGGTGAGATAAAGATGTTTTAATATATCAAAAATATCTGCTAATCAAGCTGCTACATTGAAATTATAACAAGTAATAGTGATTTCTAACTCTGTCTATAATAAAGCCGATCATGACAAGGCAATGCTTTTCTGCAAAAATAAGGAACAATTAGGCATGTTACAAAAATTGTATGTTAAATGTATATTAGATTTGTGAAGAAATAAGAACTAAAGTTTCTCAGAGGAGAACACCCTCTGAGAGAACTGACCTGCCCCATTCGCTTCCCTGATTTCATTTGCCAATTATGGATGCCAGCTGAAGTTGGAGTTGGCCTTAAATGGAAGAAATACACCGAAGGAAATAAAACCAACAAATAAACTTCAGCAGTTACTTGAGCCTGGCAGGAAATAAATTTGGAAATGAGAACCCCAAATCCATGGTTGTCTCATCTACAATTTTTGCCAGATTTTAAAGCTACATGGAGCCTGAGAATTGATTGCTGGCCCAGGAAACTCTGAAAAGCCTGCACACTTTCAGGCTTGTATTTAGTAGTCATCTCTGTTTTTTTTTCTTAAGTTCATAATATTTTCCATACTTTCTAAACTTTCTAAGTTATGTTAGTTACATTTTTAAGATAAAAAAAATTAAATAAAGAATGACAGAGCCATTTTAGTCTACTAACTTGCTTGCCTCTTTCATGGAGAATATTCCCTGCCCAATGTTAACATGCAGCACCAAGATTTTAACACTTTTTAATATATGTGCATATAAATCAGGTATTCTGTTTGCAATCTTTCTAATCTTCCTGTCTTTCTCCTTATGGTCTCTGACTATCCAGCCAAGATATTCACCAGTGACTTTAAAAGTTCTAAATTCCATCACTTTCTCTTTCCACATCATCTAAATGGCCAGGTTTACCATTTTCCGTTGCCACTGTATTTCAATGTCATCCCTAAGTAGAGTAGTTGTACAGTTGTCTATTCGGCCTGCACCTTTACGTCAAACTGGCTTATCTGTGAACCAAGCTTTAACTTTCCCTCCTCCATAAATAAGTTGGAAAATACTTCCCATATAACTTTATTTGTAACAAGAGTCAGTTAACATATTAATGGATGACATGAAGATGGGCTCCATACTCCAGGAGCTCACTTGTACCTTCTGGTTCTATTTATCTTGAAATTCCATAATTGCCACTTTTAACTTACAATAAAC
Source organism: Mustela putorius furo (assembly GCF_011764305.1). Taxonomy (NCBI): domain Eukaryota; kingdom Metazoa; phylum Chordata; class Mammalia; order Carnivora; family Mustelidae; genus Mustela; species Mustela putorius. The sequence goes on along the minus strand of NW_025421467.1, from coordinate 11,442,052 downwards.
TGCCACCAGACTGGGCTGATTTTATAACTTGATGAGTCTGACAGAGCTAGGTCATGATAAACAATTGTGTCCACTTGGTCAGTCACCTCATTTTCATTGAGACTCAATAGCAATTTTAGGGTTGTTTTTCAGAAAATATGTAATTCTCTTCCATAGATGCATAGTATTTCCCTGGAAATCTAAATGTCTGGATTGTGATATTCCCCTAGAGGTTGCTGTTGCTTTCACATGGCGATTTTTCACACTGTAGATACATCCAGTACCATAGAATTTATCCTGCCTTATAGCTCAAGTCCAGGGATGTTTGCACTGGAGCCTAAATCTACTATAGAACACTTTCCTATTCTGTTTCCCATACAATTCAGGCTGCCTTTTGTGTCAGGCAGTACCTAAATCAAAGTCATATTCCCAGGTGTGGGATACCACCTACACAATCCAGAGACACCTACTAGGTACTATATTTCTGCCATAATGGTGACAGCTGCAACATGTATTAATATATTCTATTCTTTCATTAGTTTGTCTTGCCATGCCCATAACCGTTCAAACCCTAAACATTTTACAGAAATGTCAAGCTCTTGAATCTTATTGTTTGTATCCCACCATCTGGAATATATGTGCATAACATGGCCTGAGATGTAATAACCTCTTCTTCCTCTTCTAGTCCAACTAACATGATACCATCAATGTAATGGATCAAAGTGATGTTCTTTGGGATATTCAAATGACCCATATCTCTTTAAGCTACTTATGAAAGAAAGAGAAAGTGTCAACAAAATACATGAGGAAGACTATAAATAGGTATTGTCCCTTCCATGTAATTTGTACTGATTCTGAGCACTAACAGAAAAAAGATCCAGGGTGCCTGGTGTCTTGGTCAATTAAATGTCTGCCTTTAGCCTAGGTGATGATCCCAGGGTTCTGGAATCGAGTTTCACATCAGGCTCCCTGCTCAGTGGGGATTCTGCTTCTCCCTCTCTCTCTGCCCTATCCTTTCTCATTCTTTATCTCAAATAAATAAATAAAATCTTTAATAAAAAAAAGGAAAAGAATTTTTCATCAAATCAATGGTGCAATATAATTTGCATGAGGCTTTATTAATTTGTTTTAGTAAAGGTATCATGATGGCTACTATCTGGGTTATTTTTGGTTGAGCTTGGGGTAACTTACTTACATTCACCAGAATCTTTTTGGTTTTTGCTGAGGTCAGGTTGGTGAATAAAAATGGTGTATGACAGTGGTTACCACCATGTATCCTTTATATCTTTAAAATTGGCCAAATAGGATGCCTGCATGGCTCAGTGGGTTAAGCCTCTGCCTTCAGTTAGGGTCATGATCTCAGGATCCTGGGGTCAAGCCCCACATTGGGTTCTCTGCTCAGCGGGGAACCTGCTTCCCCCCTCTCTCTGCCTGCCTCTCTACCTACTTATGATCTCTCTGTGTCAAATAAATATATAAAAACTTTTAAAAAAATGGCCAAATCCTAGTGATGATATATAGTTTTATTTACTCTTGGCTACTGAACGGTTGAAAAGTGTCACAAATTTTCACTTAGAAATGCCAAATATGACTCTTACTAAGAATTTGTATTTTGTTGTGGTAAGAACACTTAACTTGAGATATACCCTATTAAATCTGTAACTGTACAACTCATTTTTGAGTGTAGGTATAACATATAGCAGATTTCTAGAGCTTATCCTTCTTGCTAAAATGAAACTTCTATCCCGTTGATTAGTAACTCCTTATTTCCTCCTCCCCCCAGCTTCTGGCAACCACCCTTCTATTCTCCATTTTTATGAGACTGACTCTTAGATATCTCATATAAATGACATCATGCAGTATTTCTCTTTTTATAATTTATTTATTTTATTTAGCATAATGCCTTTAAGGTTTGACATGTATTATAATTACAGGAATTTCTTTTTTAAGGCTGAACACTAGTTGTATGTATATACCACATTTCTTTTATGGATTTATCTTTCAAGGGACACTTGGATTATTTGCACATTTTAGCTATTACAGATACTGCTGCAATGAACATGAGAGCTAATACATCTTTTTGAGATCCTCATTCAATTCTTTTGGATAAGTATTCAGAAGTGGGATGATGGATCATATAGTAATTCTATTTTTAATTTTTTGAGGGCCCCCCATACCCCCCATACTGTTTTGAATAACAGTTGCATCATTTTGCATTCTTACTGCCTATGTGGAAGGGTTCCTGTTTCTTCATCTTCTGTCAACTTTTGTTGTCTTTTGTCTTTTTTAATAGTAGTAATCCTGAAAGATGTGATAACTCATTGTGATATTAAATTGCATTTTTCTGATTCTCAGTGATGTTGAACATCTTTCACGTACCTGTTGGCCATCCATAAGTCTTCTTTTGAAAAAAAAGAATAAAACTGGAGCCTTATCGTCTACCATATGCAAAATAACTCAAAATGGTTTAAAAACTTAAGCTTCAGACCTGAAACTGTAAAACTTTAGAAGAACACATAAGGCAAAAATTTCATAATGTTGCTTTTGACAATAATTTCATGGGTATAACACAGAAAGCACAAGAAACAAAAAATAAAAAGTGCGACTGCATCAAACTAAAAGGAAAATAATTTAGATGATGATAATCAAGAGTGAATAGTCAACCTTTTCACAAGAAAAATTTGCAAAACATATATCTGATAGCATATATAACATATATCTAACATATATGGTATGGTATAATATATGTATAAATATATAACTATCCATAATGCAGCAGCAAATAAAGCTAATAATTTAAAGATGGGCTAATCATCCAAGTCAAATGACTCATTTTAAAGACCAAGGACTTAGTATGAAGTTTTTACCCAGTTACCAAGTGTATGTTTCCTTTAATTTTATATTTGAGGGAATATCCAATGGAATCACTGTGATGCCAGATCCTGGTAAGAACTTTTTTTCTCTTCCACTCCCAAATCTATTCTGAGATGTTAACTATAAAGACATTTTGAGTCTTTGGGCACAATGCTAATGTGGACTCGTTATCCAGAACTCCTTAAAATAATTGGATTACCCTGTTCCTTAGTGTTCTGTTACCTAAGCAAATGACTGTAGATGCTTTTGGAGAAGGACTGGGTGATCATTATCATGTAGACTTGTAGAATTAAAAACTTCTTCTTCTTGGAGACAAGGCTTTTTAATAAATCATTTTGTTTAAGGTTTTGAAACTGGTTCAGGTTTAACTGGGCAAGAGATTGTGACTTTTTTATTGAAGCACTACTCTCATTCTACTGCGCCTTCATCATGGATTTGTTTTGATGATACAAACTGAGTAGTTTCTTGTCGTCTTGTCGTCCACCAGATTTGCTTATAAGAATGCTAATTAGGACTCTCTATACATATGTAGCAACCCCCACCCTTTGCCATCTTCTCATCTGATCTCACACATGATTATCATAATTATATTTTTATATTTTCATTTACTCAGTCAGTTAGGTGTCACAATCTGACTTTCATAGTTTCAGTGTCCTTTTAGACCCATTGTTATCTGTGGGCCTAGTTTTGCGGTGATATCTCCTCCCTTTGGCCATGATCTATACAGGTGAGACACCACTGAAATCCTTAGTAATGCTAATGCCCTTCTCAGTGTATTTCTTAAGGCCTTCATAAATTGTGTACTTTTGGTAGTTTTGTGGGAAAAAAGTCGTCTTGTGGATTTTCCAACCTTACACAGACTACCACTGTATATTGACCACCATGAGCCTTTAATCCCTTCTTCCACTAACTGTTACAGTAATTCACCACCACAAAGTGTGGTAGTCACTAGTTTATGCACCTACGAGGTACCCTAGTAATGAGTTCATACCACATTGAAAGGCCCTTATTGTAATGTTAAATTCTGCAGCCCAGGAAATTACTCCAAAATCAATCAATTCTTGTTCATCTGTTTTTTTTTTTTAATCTAAGACCTTCGTTCATCAGTCAACCTCAAAATCAAATTGCACATGCACTGTTCTAGTTCTTTGGTATATGCTTTTGGCTTTAGATTTTGCAACATCTTCAGAATATATCCTCTTTACCAGATCTAACACAAACCTGAAACTATGTTGTGACAGATTCAGGGACAGGAAAAGTCATGCAAATGTCTTGAGGGGAAAAATTCAGTATTATTTCCAAGCAAGTGGTGATACTATTTCTTAATATGGAAGAGTGGGTCACTTATGTATGTTCAGAGCATTCACAATAATCTGGAGATTCAGTGTTTTTTGAGTCATTGTGTCCATCCTACATTTAGCAACTCATTTGTTTCTGGGCAGAACTTGACCAGTAACTTGGCATAGCTGACCTTCCTTAGTGGAATATTTAAACTTCTTTGAAACTTGGATATTCTGAAGATTATTCTGATTATTCTGAAATGGACATGCATTATATTTCTTTCTCAGCTGCTGTAGATGCAAGCTTATTTGCAAGTTACCAGTATGGCTCACCACCTCTTACACTTAGCTTTTAATTAGCAATTAATTATACTCAGCTTTTCATTATCATTTTCCAAAGCATCAGTCAAGATCAGTAATATCAAACTATTCCATTGCCCTCATGGTTACTATTTCTCTCATAAGTCTCAAAAGCCTAGACAATCACATCTGATAATGAATCCTTTTCACCAGTTTATCATTCCAGTTCACCAACAGTGAAAGTTTTTGTTACCACCTATGCCAAAGAATATTTATGTTTTATCGATATCCAATGATGAAGTCCTCATTGTCAACCAGGTGTCAGATAATCCAGAACAAGTATCCCATCCTTGTGCTTTCCTTCTCTGATCATTCCTGACCCAATGTCACAGGTTTATGTACCTGAAGAATAGAAACTAGGAAGAGTTTAGTGTACAGGATACTCTAATAGCATCTTTGGGACCAATACCTGTAGAAAGGAAGGGAAGAAAGCAAAGTTGTAAAGGGAAAGAAGTTGAGCCAAAATTAAAATCTAAGGCATACAAGAGTATGGGTTGACTCCATGGAAGTTTTGGACTTTCTGGAGTTTCTCCTATTTGTGTATTCCCACATTGACCATTGATCATTGATCATTGTTTGAACAGACCCTGTACTGAAAATGAACATGATCTTGAAATGGGTCTCTACAGCTAAAGCAATTCCTGAATAAGTGACAACAAAGGCAGTGCATTGATAGTAGCCCCAGAAATAATATCAATAAGACTTTAACAAAGAGGAATGTGTTGATCACCAGTATTATTATCCAAACTTATATCTAACAAAGGATTTCTACTCAGAATATACAAATAATTTCTAAAATCAAAACCAAAATTACATGGAGCATCTGGGTGGCTCAGTGTGTTAAAGTCTCTGCCTTCGGCTCGGGTCATGATCTCAGGGTCCTGGGATCAAGCCCTGCATTGGGCTCTCTGCCCTCAGCAGGGAGCCTGCTCCCCCCCCATCTCTCTGCCTGCCTCTCTGCCTACTTGTCCCTGCAAAAAATTGGGCGCCTCTCAGTGGGTTGGGCCCTGCCTTCGGCTCAGGTCATGATCTCAGGGTCCTCCCCCCGGGCTCTCTCTGCAGGGAGCCTCTGCTCTCTCTCTCTCTGCCTGCCTCTCCATCTACTTGTGATTTCTCTCTGTCAAATAAGTAAATAAAATCTTTTAAAAAAAAATTAAAAAAACAAAATTACAAATATTATTGAACTGATTTTTAAAAAATAGGAAAAAGATGACCAATCATTTCACAAATGAAGAAGATATACAGAGGACCAACAAACCCATGAAAGAGTAGATATTATTAATTATTAGGAAAATCCAAATTAAACCCACAACAACATAGATACTAACTGGTATGGCTAATATTGAAAGACACAAATACTAAGAACATCAATTATTGTCAAGGATGTTCACCAAAAGGAACTATCATACATTGCTCTTGGTTGTGTAAAAAGTTATAAGAAATTATAGAAAACTTTTAAAAAGTCATTTTAATAAAGTTAAGTATTCACCTACTGTATTATCCAGCAATTTCATTCCTAAAAAAAATGAAGTCCACACGAAAACCTATAATGAGTATTTATAATTGTTTTATTCATAATATTTAGAAAGTGAGGAAGAAAGTATACACAAAAATAGATGTGTGGATCGACAAATTGCAGTGTATTCATACAATAGATTATTATTCTGCAATAAAACAGAGTAGATTATCAATACATACAAAAACATGAAATTCAGTGGTATTTTGTTGATTGAATTAATCCAGATACAGAAACATATGGATTATAGGATTTCATTTATATGTAATTCAAGAATAGTTAAGTCTAATCTATGGTAATAGAAATCAGAAGAGAGGTTGCCTGTGGTGGTAGTGGTGTTTGGTATTATGGGAATAGGAATTAATTGGGAGGAGATAATTTTTTAGATAATTTTTTAGATATTTTTTAGATAATATAATAAGATAATTTTTTCAGGTGATGGAAATGTTGTATATATGGATCAGGGTCTGTGTGAGGGGATGGGTATTGGCTACAGAGTATATATATTTATCAAAACTATTTAGTTTTATAATTAATAAGTATACAATTTGCTGTATGAAAATTTTAGCATAATTTAAAATATTACCATACCGATCATTCTAGATATGCAACCACCTAGAGCAAAAAACTTGTATATATAAGTCAAGGGAACTTTTGTATTGCCATAGAATGAAAAGCAGACAAAGGAACATGTTTTAGGAGAAACAATCCTAACTAATGTGATCAAAACCCATAAAATGTCAGTGAAATAACATAATAAAAGTTTATTTCTCATTCATATAACATCAAAAACAAACAAAAAAAAAGTTGGTGTCTCCTCTGAGGATTTTCATTCTAAGCTCTGCTTTAAGAATCATGGCTCCTGGGGTGCCTGGGTGGCTCAGTTGTTAAGCGTCTGCCTTCAGCTCACGTCATGATCCCAGAGTCCTGGGATGGAGCCCCACATGAGGCTCCCAGCTTGGCAGAAAGCCTTCTTCTCCCTCTCCCATTCTCTCTGCTTGTGTTTCCTTGCCGTGTCCCTCTCTGTAAATAAGAAAAAAAAAATCATGGCTCCTTCCATCTTACAGTTCTGGCATGTGTTCTAGTCGTGAAATGGGTAAAAATCACTTCTGTAAATGTATATTGACTGGAATTAATTATATAATATCTAGATAATGTGGCTAGATATAGATACAGTTATAGATGATTCAGCAAAGGAAGCTGGGATATAACCTTTCTGTTTACATAGGGAAGAAAAAATGGAGAAGTTAGTATCTAGCTCTTCTTTACCAAAGGATATATTATTGCCTTTTTATAATATATTAGAGATTAATAAAACACATATGTAACCTCATGCAAACTGAGAGAGGTCTTTCTACAAATGTATAATTAGTAGCAAATATTTTGATTAATGTAATGGAAGAAAATAAACAAACTCAAAAACATTATTTATGAAAAATTGGCAGTAAAAATGGTATTTAATGTGAAATTGAGCAGTTAAAAGTGAAGAATGAATTTTAAAAAATAAGTAACTCAAATTTCCTGTCATTATGAGTCTGTGGGTGGTAATGATTTCATATTAGTATTTATATCCTAAATCAGAAACAGGTGGCCACTGCTGTTTTACTGCCAGTTTCTGATGGGCCTTTATTTTATATCCTGGACACCAAAGTTTCCACTGCTACTCTCTCATTACTCTCATTATTTCCTCTAAATCAGCTATGCTGCCCAAAGTGCTACCTCTCAGGACCAATCTGCAAAAGATTTAAAGAATCAAAAATAATGTCTCCTTTCTTTCTGTATTTAGATCCCTGGGACCACCCTGTATTTAACACAAGTATGTGTGTTTCTGTCCTGTCAAACTCAAAATTCATAGGTCCATGATGCCAGGATAATTGTTGCATATCTGTTTCTTCTTGTCTCTCACTCCCAGCACATGTATAACATGCATTTTTTTCCTGGAAGATTTCTTCAGTTTATGCAAATCAACCATGCAAATAGATATTAGCAAGTTGATAACCAGTGTTAATCTAGGACCAGCCAGGGCCATCTCTAGACTAATAAGGTCTCTGTCACAAGATATGGAATAGGATCAAAACATATGAGGGAAATTTGTAAAATAAAAACAGACTGTGTAAAAATAGAAAATATTATTTTAGTCATATGGCTTTAAGGTTTTCACCAGTTATACAATGGAAAATAAATGAGATCTTATAGTGTCTCTGCCATTCATTTATGATGTGTGTATACTTAGTAGAATTATATGTATGCATCCTAGTAATTATTACAACTACTGATAGAGATAACTACTTGGCCAGAAAGGATTCTGTATACAACTATTAAAATTAATATTCTGATGCCCAGAATTTGAAAGATCCTTAATATTTTTCCCATAACATACAAACAGATATATTCAGAACATTTCATCCTAAAGCAGCAGAATACATGTTCATTTCTGGTGCATATGGAACATTCTCTAGAATATATCACATATTAGGTCACAAATCAAGCCTCAATAAGTACAAAAATACTGAGATCATACCATGCATATTTTCAGACCACAATGCTATAAAACAAAGTCAACCACAGGAAAAAATTATGGAAATTAAAGAATAGGATATTAAAGAACATCCTACTAAAGAATGAATGGGTTAACCAGTAAATCAAAGAAGACAGTGAAACACACACACACACACACACACACACACACACGAAAATGAAAACACAGCAGCCCCAAACCTTTGGGATGCAGCAAAGCCAGTTCTAAGAGGAAAATATATTGCAATAGTCTTACCTCAATAAGGAAAAAAGTATCTCCAATATACAACCTAACCTTACACTTAAAGGAGCTAGAAAAGGAAAAGCAAATAAAGCCTACAGCCAAGAGAAGGGAAATAATAAAGATTAGAGTAGAAATAAATGCTATAGGAACAAAAAGGCAAACAAAAAAACAGTAGAATAGATCAATGAAACTCAGAGCTGGCCTTTGAAAAAATTAATAAAATTGTTAAAACTCTAGCCAGACTTATCAAAAAGAAAAGAGAAAGGACCCAAATAAATAAAATCATGAATGAAAAAGGAAAAATCACAACCAACACCACAAAAATATAAACAATTATAAAAGAACATTATGAAAAATTATATACCAATTAATGGAACAATCTGGAAGAAATGGATAAATAGAAACATCAAAACTGAAATAGGAAGAGATAGAAAATTTGAATAGACTCATAACTCACAAAAAAATTGAATCAATATTTAAAAATTTCCCAACAAACAAAATTCCAGGGACAGATGACTTCCCAGGGAAATTCTATCAGACAATTAAAAAGGAATTAATACCTATTCATCTCAGACTGTTAAGAAAAATAGAATTGAAAAAAATAAAACTTTTAAACCTATTCTATGAAGCCCAAAGGACCTTGGTTCCAAAACCAGACAAAGACCCCACTAAAAAGAAATACAGGCCAATATTTCTACATTATATCACTTAAATATGAGTAACACATTCACTGTCTTCTTGTTTGGCATTGTACCAGCTTGCCTATACTTATCTATAATACCTGATTTTCTTCCTACAACATTTTTTTTAATTGGCAATTTTTTTTATTAATTTTTTATTTTTTATAAACATATATTTTTATCCCCAGGGGCTCTTAATCTTCCTACAACATTTTATTGCTATTGTTTATGATCTAGGTCTAGTCACAGCTGAAATCCTACATTATAAATGGGACAATAAATTACCAGTGTCAACTTAACTGTTCACTTATTAATATACACATGTGTCTTGCCCATCCCAAACTTACTTCACTTGCTTATATTATACCATCTGGGAAATGATTTTAGCTTGGCTCTCTGCATGTGTTCTAAAATGGAAATACTAGTAGTCCTACAATATTTTTTTAAATTTTTAATCTAAAATATTAATGCTGGAAACAGTCAACAAATCAAAGATGCAACCCATGAAATGAGATAAGATACTCACAAATAACACTACAGACAAAGGGCTGATATCTAAGATCTATAAAGAACTCTTCAAACTCAACACTCAAACAACAGATAATCATGTCAAAAAATGGGCAGAAGACATGAACAGACACTTCTCCAATGAATACATACAATTGGCTAACAGATACATGAAAAGTGTTCATCATTAGCCATCAGGGAGATTCAAATCAAAATCACATTGAGATACCACTTTACACCAGTTAAAACAGCCAAAATCAACAAAACAGTAAACAACAAGTGTTGGAGAGAATGTGGAGAAAGGGGAACCCTCTTACATTGTTGGTGGGAATGCAAGTTGGCACAACGCTTTGGAAAACTGTGTGGAGATTCCTGAAGAAATTACAAATAGATCTTCCCTATGGCCCTGCAATTGCACTACTGGGTATTTACCCCAAAGATACAGATGTAGTGAAAAGAAGGGCCATCTGTACCCCAATATCTGTAGCAGCAATGGCTATAGTTGCTAAACTGTGGAAAGAGCCAAGATTCCCTTCAACAGACGAATGGATAAAGAAGATATGGCCCATATATACAATGGAGTATTATGCCTCCATCAGAAAGGATGAATACCCAACTTTTGTATCAACATGGATGGGACTGGAAGAGAGTATGCTGAGTGAAATAAGTCAAGCAGAGAGAGTCATTTATCATGTGTTTTCACTTACTTGTGGAGCATAGGAATAACATGGAGGATATTGGGAGGAGAGGAAAAGGGAGTTAGGGGAAAATGGAGGCGGAAAAAAACATGGGAGACTGTGAACACTGAGAAACAAATTGAGGGTTTTGGAAGGGAGGGAAGTGGGGGTTTAGTGAGCCTAGTGGTGGGAATTAAGGAGGGCACATATTGCATAGAGCACTGGGTGTGGTGCATAAACAATAAATCTTGGAACACTGAAAAAATAAAATAAAAAATTTAAGAAAATAAAATATTAATGCTATTTTCACTCTTTCTTTTTTTCACTTTTAATTTTTAATGCAGTAAATATCAATGAGTATAATCCACATAAACAAGTATAAAGGGGTTCTGATATAAATAGGTTTTTTTTTAATTTTTTTTATTCAAATTCAGAAATAGCCAGTAGAGTTAAGAGCTATAAATTATACTTGCCAAAGTTGGCAAACACAAACTAGGTATTACACCTCCTTTTTTTTTTTTTTTTTAAAGATTTTATTTATTTGTCAGAGTGAGTGAGAGCGAGCACAGGCAGACAGAGTGGAAGGCAGTCAGACGGAGAAGCAGGCTCCCTGCGGAGCAAGGAGCCCGATACAGGACTCGATCCCAGGACGCTGGGATCATGACCTGAGCTGAAGGCAGCTGCTTAACCAACTGAGCCACCCAGGCGTCCCTCCTTTTTTTTTTTTTATTTGCAAAAATGAGAATGATCAAGTTATTTACTCCCTTACAGGCTAAGGTAAGGGATGGAGCAAGTAAGAAATTCTCTCTATGAAGTGTGGTTCCCAGAAGTATAACATCTACATCAGATTCGCAAGAAAACAAAGAAGAATCAAGGAACCGGAATCCATATGATAGAAGGATAATATGTACTAGGAAATTATTGATGAAGCAAATGAAAATTTTGACCACAAACTTTAAATACAAAAACAAGAAACAAAAGACTTACTGAAATAATCATCTGTATGAAGCAGGAATACAAAGATGCAGGTCCTCAGGGAGTCGATAGGGCAGTAAGAAAAGATGAAATGGAAAAAGCTAAGGATAGAAGTTAAAAAGAATTACCATCATAACAGTGAAGGTAGGGTCACCTGGGTGGCTTAGCACATTAGGTGTCTGCCTTGGGCTGGGGTCATGGTCTCAGGGTCCTGGGATGGAGTCCCACATAGGCCTCCCTGCTCATCGGGAAGTCTGCTTGTTTCTCTGCTCCTCCCCCAACTCCCATTCTATCTCTCTCAAATAAATAAATAAATAAATAAATCATTAAAAAATATTACACTGAAGGTAAAACTGGAAGGAGAACAAGAGAAATCAGTCACTACTCATTAATAATAATAAAAAAGAGTCCATCAAGCAGTGATTAATTAAGGCCAAAAAGAACTATAAATGATCAGAGAAAATGACAAATATGGAATTTAAGTAATATATAAAACATTTATACTGAAATCCTCAAAGGGAAATAAGATAAAACATTTAAAATAAAATGTGGTGGTACATATTGAAAACATGTCCAGAGTCCAAAGGGAAATTTGTCCAAAATGGCTAACTTGGCTATAGCACAGTAAAGTCATTGAATTCTAAAGTACCTAAAGAATTATTTGGGGAGGCAAGCCAAAAATCAAGTCATTTATGAGGTGAAAATATAATGTGGCCTTAAATTCCACAGCAATAGTCATTACTAGGTGACACTGAAGCAACACCTACAAATTTCTACAAATTTACAAATCTGCATATTGCTAGAACATGGAGCATGATCTAAAGATTTTATTTGAAACTAACAGAAAATTAAATTTAAATATATTGGAACTAACAGAATTTATTGCTGTAATAAACCTTTCTCAATACTATATAGCCACAACATAATATATATGTTACATTCTCTGCATATATAGAAATAAAATAATTAAGGGAAGTTGAGAGGTAGGTGGTAAATGTTACCATTAGAGTAGATATGGTGAATTCTTCTCTTTATTTATAGTTTAAATTCAAAGAATAGTATTTAATCCTAAAAATGTATTTTAACAGAATAACTAAGTCAATAAAATTAAGTGGCTGCATGCAAAGAGGAATAGAAGAGATTTATTAATGCAATAATTGATCATAGCAGAGAATTTTTAGATATGTTTAAAATGAGATAATTAAGCTTATTATTAATTGCTCTTAGAAAAATAATCACTGGAACTAAAATGCACAACTTTCTGAGTAACAAATCAAACATGCGCAAGAGAAGACTGAACAAAGAAAACCCATTATAGTGAAATATTTTAAAGCTATAAAATTTGAAAGAATACAAAGTATTATTATATAGTATAAATGTAAAAGAATTCTTAATGCACTAAATACACATATTATAAGACAAAAACTTGTATTTTTTATTATTTATTTGACAGAGAAAGAGAGAGCACAGCAGGGGGAGAGGCAGGCAGAGGGAGAGGCGGCCCAATGCAAGGCTTGATCCCAAGCCGCTGGGACCATGACCTGAGCCAAAGTAGCGGTTAACCAACTGAGCCACCTTCATGCTCCAAAAACTTGTATTTGTTCCTAATGAAAGTCATGTATCTTTAAACAGTATACAAAAATACATCTAGAGTGAAGTGATATAGGATTGAAAGTATAGTGTTTCTCTATGACCTCAAGTTTAAAAGATTTCTTTAAAAGCTTACTTAAAAGTAATGAAAGTCAGGACCAAATTCTACTATATTAAAAGAAAATCATGTGGAAAAAAATCAGCTATTTTCAATGTCATATTTGGAAAAATTGTGACCTGTATAAAACAAAACAAAACAAAACAAAAAACTAACCTTAATAATTGGGAAAAAAAGACATCGCTTCTCGGCCTTTTGGCTAAGATCATGTGTAGTATCTGTTCTTATCAGTTTAATAATTGGGAAAAATACCCCAATAACATGTATAAGATATATGCACATTTCACACAAACAGCCTCACATAAACACACACACACACACACTCACTCACTCACAGATGAGTTTGCAAATGGCTTTATGGTAGATTGAAAAGTGGCTTCTTCCTAATCCACAGAATCCATGAGTGTAGTTACCTTAAATACAAAAGAGACTTTGTAACTGTGATTAACTTAGAATTTTTGAAGAAGATTCTTGCAAAAGGAAGGCAGAAAGCTCAGGGAAGAGATGAAATGTGATAGAGAAGTGGAGGTAACACAGATAGAGATTTGAAAATCTAAGCTTCTGGCTGTGAAGATGGAAGAAGTGATCAAAATCCAAGGGATGTAGGCTGCCTTTAGAATTTGGAAAAGTCAAGAAAACAGATACTTCCCTACATTTTCCAAGTAGGAACACAAAGCAGACTACACCTTAATTTTAGGATTTTGGTCCATCAGAATGGTAGGGTAGTAAATGTATACTGTTTTAAACCACTAAGCTTATTGTATTTGTTAGTAGGCATTGAAACTAAATATAACCAATATATTTAAAATTTTACTCTTCAAAAAATGCTGATTTAAAAAAATGAAACAAACTATAGAATAGGATAGTAAAATGTATAGCTTCTGACTAGTCATTATTAGGAAGATAAGCTGCAAGATAACAAGGAGATGCCATGGCATACTCAACAGAATGGCTATAACCCAAAAGCTTAAAAGACCAAGTGTTGGCAAAGATGTGGAGAAACTGAATATTTACATATTACTGGTGGGACCATAAAAACCATTTGACATTTAAAAAAATAATTTAAAAATATATCTACCATATAGCCAAGCATTTCCAAGACAAATAAAAACATATGTCCACACAAAATTTGCATTTAAATATTCATAGGAGACTTATTTGCAATAACCAATAAATAGAAAATAAATTTACTATCACTTAATGACTAGATTAACAAAATGTGATATAACCACTCAGAAACAAAAAGTAACAAAATACTAATATAGGCAAAATTATACAATCCCAATGAAGAGGGATTTGGCATGGTAACAAAATTATCCATGAATTTTCACTTTATTTCTGCAGTCATAAATGGAGAAATGTATCCTAGAGAAGGACACATTTACACTAGTTTAAAAAAAAAAGGAGAAAACATAACATGTACAAATTTGTTTGATGTGTCACTTTTTATAAGGACCAAAGCCTGAAGTAACCCAAATGCCCACCTATAGAGGAAATGTTGAATAAAATGTGGTACGCACCCAACAGAGTACTATACTGACATTGAAAGATGAGCTTGGTTGTTTTGCACTGCTGAAAAATTCCAACACATATTATATATATATATTTATGTATTATATTTCTATATATGTGTGTGTACATATACATATGTATGTATATATTAAATATATATTTTAAGAATTTATTTATTTTACAGAGATCACAAGTAGGCAGAGAGGCAGGCAGAGAGAGGAGGAAAAGGCTCCCCATGGAGCAGAGAGCCCAATGTGAGGCTTGATCCCAGGACTCTGGGATCATGACCTGAGCTGAAGGCAGAGGCTTTAACCCACTGAGCCACCCAGAAGCCCCAATAAATATATTATTATGCATTTAAATTATATTTATATTTAAATATAAATTATGTTTATGTTATATATTGATATAAATTATATTTATATATATTTAAACTATATTTAAGCATATATAAATATAATAAAATGTATATAAAATATATAATAAAAAGCAGACTTTTAAAACCATTATTCCTTTTTTTTGTTACAGCAAATACTAAGTAAATATTTATTGCACAGTATACAAATTCAACAATGCATATTTTGTATGCCATATGTATTAGAGATGCACACTCGTTGTGCATGTTTTATGTACGTTTTCTTGCACTGTCCTTCTTAAACTAACATTTTCTTTCCTTTAATTTATAGAACCCATGAAATCTTCCCTCTCTGTATCTGTCTTCCTTTAGTTTTTTTGTTGTTTTTTGTTTTTTGTTCTTTGGGTTTTTTATTTATGAGAAGTTACCTTTTTTTTTTTTTTTTAAATTTCCAGCATAACAGTATTCCTTGTTTTTTGCACCACACCCAGTACTCCATGCAATCTGTGCCCTCTCCAATACCCACCACCTGGTTTCCCCAACCTCCCACCCCCCCACTGCTTCACACCCTTCAGATTGTTTTTCAGAGTCCTTAGTCTCTCATGGTTCACCTCCCCTTCCAATTTCCCCCAACTCCCTTCTCCTCTCTAACTCCCCAGGTCCTCCATTCTATTTGTTATGCTCCACAAATAAGTGAAACCATATGATAATTGACTCTCTCTGCTTGACTTATTTCACTCAGCATAATCTCTTCCCGTCCTGTCCATGTTGCTACAAAAGTTGGGTATTCATCCTTTCTGATGGAGGCATAATACTCCACAGTGTATATGGACCACATCTTCCTTATCCATTTGTCCGTTGAAGGGCATCTTGGTTCTTTGGCGACTGTGGCCTTTGCTGCTATAAACATTGGGGTATAGATGGCCCTTCTTTTCACTACATCTGTATCTTTGGGGTAAATACCCAGTAGTGCAATTGCAGGGTCATAGGGAAGCTCTATTTTTAATTTCTTGAGCAATCTCCACACTGTTCTCCAAAGTGGCTGCACCAACTTGCATTCCCACCAATGTGTAAAAGGGTTCCCCTTTCTCCACATCCCCTCCAATACATGTTGTTTCCTGTCTTGCTAATTTTGGCCATTCTAACTGGTGTAAGGTGATATCTCAATGTGATTTTAATTTGAATCTCCCCGATGGCTAGTGATGATGAACATTTTTTCATGTGTCTGATAGCCATTTGTATGTCTTCATTGGGAAAGTGTCTGTTCATATCTTCTGCCCTTTTTTTTAATATGATTGTCTGTTTTGTGTGTGTTGAGTTTGAGGAGTTCTTTATAGATCCTGGATATCAACCTTTTGTCTGTACTGTCATTTGCAAATATCTTCTCCCATTCCGTGGTTTGCCTCTTTGTTTTCTTGACTGTTACCTTTGCTGTGCAGAAGCTTTTGATTTTGATGAAGTCCCAAAAGTTTATTTTCACTTTTGTTTCCTTTGCCTTTGGAGACATATCTTGAAAGAAGTTGCTATGGCTGATATCGAAGAGATTACTGCCTCTGTTCTCCTCTAGGATTCTGATGGATTCCTATCTCACGTTGAGGTCTTTTATCCATTTTGAGTTTATCTTTGTGTATGGCGTAAGAGAATGGTCGACTTTCATTCTTCTACATATAGCTGTCCAGTTTTCCCAGCACCATTTATTGAAGAGACGGTCTTTTTTCCACTGTACATTTTTTCCTGTTTTGTCGAAGATTATCTAACCATAGAGTTGAGGATCCATATCTGGGCTCTCTACTCTATTCCACTGGTCTATGTGTCTGTTTTTATGCCATGCTCTCTTGGTGATCACAGCTTTATAGTCAAGCTTGAAATCAGGTAACACGATGCCCCCAGTTTTATTTTTGTTTTTCAACATTTCCTTAGCATTTCAGGGTCTCTTCTGGTTCCATACAAATTTCTGGATTATTTGCTCCAGCTTTTTGAAAAATACCAGTGGAATTTTGATTGGAATGGCATTAAAAGTATAGATTTCTCTAGGCAGTATAGACATTTTAACAATAAAACCATTATTTCTAAACAAAAAGGGGAAACACATGTAAATGCATTTGTATATTATTATGAAACTAGAAAAAATGCTTACTTTGGGTGTTGGGGAATATTGTTTATGAACAGAATAAAAGCACAACTTTCAATGGATATATTTCAATATAGTTTGACTATTATATTTTACCAACTGCATTCATCCCTTCTAGATCATATTAGATAGATAGATAATAGATAATTAGATAGATAGATAGATATAGATTAGTTGTACTTAAAAATGCATGTTTAAAAAATCATTGAAATTAAAACAAACAATTAAATTAAAACAGATTTTAAACAAATTAAAACAAATATTAAACATTTATCTTATAAGTTAGAAACAATTAATTATGGAAAACAAAGAATGCTAGTTTTGAATGAAATTTTTACTACAGAATAGAACATATAGTTTAAAAATGTAAGTTGAAATAAGTTAGAGAATAAGAAAACCATCATTTTTCAGCACCTAATGAAATTTTTGTTCCACATATTGTCAAGTGATGATAAAACCATAAGTCTCAAAATAGGAGTTTTATTAACACCTAAATTGTGATCCCACAAAATACTTTTTGTTTTCAAAAAGAAAATATGCTTTTAGTGGAGAGATCAGGATGTTATCACCCCAACCCAGTGGTTAATATTAGTATTAATAATGGTAGGAAGACACATATTATATGTCTGCTGATATAATACAGTATAAATTATATCATACCACATAAGTTGTATTAAACTAAGATACTTTAATCTAGTTAATCCTGTGTATTCATTTTATAATTAACATGAAATATATGAGACAGAGAAACAAGATAAAATCTCAGAAAGTTGGGGATTTTTACTAAGTATCATAAAAAATAGACTGTAGGTAAATAGAATTGTTGAACAAAACTAACATTGTCTAGACTGAATACTAGTTAGGAAAAACTATTATAAATAACAATTTGGAGAAAAAGAAAAAATGTGAATATGGAATGTTAATCAATTGTCATTAATTATATTTGTCTTTTTTTCAAATATAATTTCTTCTTGTTTTCACAAACACATTATTTTGGAGCAAAATATCAAGATCTCCACTTTTCTATATTTCAACATAAACTAATGGATTAAAAAATGGGCACCAAATGATTTAGCATTCTTTTAATCATATATTTAAATTTGCAGCAACTCAACCTTGCTCCTACACTCATTCTAGTGTTATTTGTGCTTTGTCTTATTTTTAATCAACCAAATTTTCAGAACTTTATCAAATTTATTAGTCTTTTTAGGGAATCCATTAAAACTGTATTTTGTATTTGTTTTCTTTTTCATGAATGACACTTGTTTTTTATTTCCATTCTTTTACTTACTTCAAGTTTTCCTATTTTTTTCAACTTCTTAGTTTGAATATAACTTGGTTTTATGGTAAATCTTCCACACACTATCTTTCTTTTTTTAATTTGATAGTTGACTTAATTCATACTCCTCTCATTTGTGATATTTGCTGCCTGTGTTAAATCTGAGTTTCTTCAGAGAGGATCTGTGTTTACTTCTCCCAGTTGTCCAAGTTCACAAACAATCTAGCACTACTTTAAACCCTTAGTTTACAATTTGGGGACTATCTAAACAAGTGTGAATTTGGAAATAAAACCCAAATAAGAACCAATACCTACTTATGAAGTTCTTTTACATTTTTTTTTTTCTCACACACAGCACAAAATTCAGGCAGGCAATTTCTTGGCTAGGCTAGGAGTACATATTATTATAGGAACATATTTATTTCTATGTCATCCTGTACTAAGAATTTTGACCTTGAAGTTTCAACTTTGTATAGGGTTCTGTAAATAGATTCCACTTCTTCATTAAAGCAATTCACATTCTTATTTCCAAAAAGAAAATATTTAAAATCAATAGATTGTAGAAAGTAAAGTATGAAATTTCTTTAAATACAAAAGCATTTTGCAGTTTGTATTAAAGTATTCTAATTTTTATCTTTCTAGTTGGATAAAATCCATTTAAAAGAGGATTTTAATGGAATAGGTTAATGTATAAAAAATATACATTTCTCAGGTAAAGTTGTGGTCAAGTGTCATCATGATAAGTACAGTCATAGATTAAATAAAAACATATTCAGAATTTAATGACAAAAGTATACTTGAAATGTGGAAACTCATTTTTTGTGTGTTCTAAGGATAGAAGATTTCCTTGATGGAGAGGTTGGAAGTGGAAGAAAAAAAATGGTACTTGTCTTATCTGTGTTACTTGTCAGCAGTGCAAATTTAGCCAAACTACTTGTTTGAATTACAAGTTATTCACTGATTCAAAACAAAACAAAACAAAGCAAAACAAAACAAAAACAAAAACAAAACATAAGTGATAACCAATTCTAAATTGTGATTTTCTGATTGAGATTATATAATTTTATATTATCAGTTATTTTAAAAAGTATGTTCTTGCACATTTCATTAGGTTATTTTTTCTGCTTTTTGTTTACTCATTTTTTTTTAGATTCTATTTATGAAAGGAAACATATGGTATTTGCCTTCTAAGTCTGACTTATTTCATCTAAGATAATAATCATCTAGGTCTATACACACTGTCTTAAGTGGCACCATCTCATCATTAGGTTACTTTCATTAGTCTCATTGCTGTATGGAAGAATAAGACAATTCAAGAACTCTAATAAAGGAAGATGTATAGGAAATACAGATTAAAGATTAACAAAAGATACTTTTGATTTGTGAAATTATTCATGACACGATTCTCTTAAAGTACTTTAAAAAACCCGTTTGTTTGTTTATTCCGATTTTTAATTTAAATTCTGGTTGGTTAACATATAATGTGACATTGGTTTCAGGAGTAGAATTTACTGATTCATCACTTATGGATAACACCCAGTGCTCATCATAACAACTGCCACCTTAATATCCAGCACCCATCTAGCCCAATCCCCTGAATACCTCCCTTCTGGCAAACCTCAGTTAGTTCTCTATAGATAAGAGTCTCTTATGGTTTGCTTCCCTCTCCTTTTTTTACCCCTTCCCTGAGGCTTGTCTGTTCTGTTTCTTAAATTCCACAAATGGGGGAAATCATTTGGTATTTGTCTTTCTTTGATTTATTTGTTTCACTTAGCATAATACATTCTAGCTCCATCCACATTGTTGCAAATGGCAAGAGTTCATTCTTTTTGATGGCTGAGTGGTATTCCATTGTATATGCATACCATATCTTCTTTATCCATTCATTAATCAATGGATATTTGGGCCCTTTCCATAATTTGGCTATTGTTGATAATACCACTTTTAACATCAGTGTGTATGTGCCCCTTTAAATCACTATTTTTGTATCCTTTGAAAAAACTCGTAAGTTTATTTAAAATATAATTCCATTAAGAATCTGTCATATTGAAAATAACCATAATTTATAAAATAAGCCTAAAATATTAAAACTGATTAAAAGCAGAACATTTTAAAGTGTCATTCTCAAAAAACATAGTGTGGAGTAATCCCAGATTAGCATAATATAATTAATTTTACATCTCAGATCATGTTTTCTTATTTGATCTAGGAAATATTGCAGAATAGTGATGGTAGTAGGTATTGTTTTTTTACTCATGATATTAAAGAAAATACGTCTTAGATATTCCTTTAACTATGCTATGAATTCCTGGGTTTTAGTTGAACAGGTTTTAGCAAATAGAAGATAATTTCTTGAATTCCTGCTAAAAATAACTTTATCATTAATGTATTCTGAATAAAATATATATTTTGTCTATTTTTAGTCAATTGATTATATAATTTTTATAATTTGGCTCATATATGTGATGAATTATGCAGAGAAATTTGTAAATGTTAATAATCCTAGACATATAAACCTTCCTGATATTATAATCTCTTTTTAAATTGTGGTTTCTATTAGATTTCTATCACTGCTATAAAAACTTACCACAAACTCAGTGGCTTAAAACAAATAAATTTATATTCTTTCAGTTCTGGAGGTGAAGTTCAAAATGGGTCAGCTGAGCTAAGATCAAGTTGTGGTTTGCATTGTTTTGGAGGCTAAAGATGAAAATTCATTTGTGTGTGTGTGTGAATGTTGTGTGTGTTTTCAGCTTCTAGAGTTTTCCTTGCATTTCTTGGCTCCTAGCTCCTTCCATCTTCATAGCCAGCAGTGGACAGTTGAGTCTTGTACATCTCAAAATTTTTTATAAAGTCCCTGTGATTGAATTGGTGTTGCCAGATAGTCCAGGAAAACTTATTTATTCTAGTTTAGCTAATTAACAACTTTAATTTCTTCTGCAACTATTACTCTCTTTTGCCATGTAACATAACTTAGCCATAATATTCATAAGTTTTGGTGAATTAAATGTAGTTATCTTTTGAAGGCTGTTATTTCAACTACCACACAGTTCCCATTGTACCTTTTATCTATCTATCATCTATCTATATATCTATCATCTATATCTATCTTTCATTTATCTATCATCTATCACATGTATGTACATATACATATATATGAAAAATAGAAGAGACAGAAAGAATCAGAAAGATGGACAAAGATATTTGCTATAGAGAATTGTCTTTCACAATAATTGTGGGCCAGGTTAAGCAAGGCCAAAGCTGACAGGGCAGGCAATCTGTAAGGGAAAATGACATGCTGGGACCCCTTGAGAATGAACTTAGTGACAATTCTAAGCCTATTGAGAGTGTTTTTATAAATGGTCTATGGTTATGTAAGTTGTTATTATAAGGAAAAGCTGGATGAAAGGCAATAATGACTATGTATTATGTTTACAACCTTTCTATAGGCCAAAAATTATATAAAAATAAAATTTAAAAAATGGAGAATATTGATTAAAGAAAGGATAATACAGGTATGGAAAAGGATAAGCTGCATATACTATTGAGCTAGATACACCTATTATTCAGAATTTGTTAAACTAAATCTTTCTGGTTCTTCTCAAATGTTACACTTTATATGGCATTTCATAAATTAAAAAGGATATGGAGAATAAAAGACACATTACATTCACTGAAACACAATAAAACTGAATTCTGTGCCCTTAATAGACCTAATAGGTGAACAAAGGAAATAAAATAATATATTTGGAATGCTGATGGGTGATGAGGGATGGGAGATACAGGCTTCTAGGTGGAATGAGTAAGTCATGGGAGTAAGAGTCACAACATAGGGAATATAGTCAATGATATTGTAATAGCATTGTGCAGTGACAGATGGTAGCTACACTTGGGGGGAGCTTAACATAATGTATTGAGAAGTTGAATTGCTATATCACACACCTGAAACTAATGTAACATTATGTGCCAACTACACTCAAATAATAAATAAATAAAAATGGAAAAAATGAAGTGCTGAAAAATCTTTTAATATTGACTATTAATACAGTAATAGAAATCTATGGAAACAAAGTGATGCAAGGTCAGTGATAGTGTCTACCACACATACGGTGAAAGGTATAGCCTCAAAAATGATTAAAGATACCCAAAATAAATCAACAGTTAGTTACACATGAGTACATACACAAGATGGCTACAATTAAAAGTGTTGGTGAAGGGCGCCTGACTGACTCAGTTGGAAGAGCATGCAACTCTTGATTTCATGGTCATGAGTTTGAGCCCCATGTTTAGTGTAGAGATTACTTACATTTAAAAAAAAAAAGATACATTTGAAAAGAAGTGTTGGTGAAGATGTAGAGAAGCAGAACCTTTAACATTTCTGGTTGGGGTACATGGTTGTAAGCATCTTTTTGGAAAACAGTCTGACTTTATCAAATAATATGTACATATACACCATGTATGTTAATTATCTATTACTGCATAATAAGTCTCCCAGACTCTGTGGCCTAAAACAACAATATTCATTTATTTTCTTTTGTGTTTTTGTGGAGCAAGGGATTCAAGTGTGATTTGGCAGGATTTTAGAGACATACAGTGTCTGGATCATCTCAAGGTTTTCTTCACTCAGATGTTTTGTGCCTGGGCTTCAAGTGATAAGAACTAGAAACTGAAACATTTTTCTTTATCAACGTTGGTTTTTCTCTATAATCTCTTTAGCATGGTGACTGTAGAGTAAGCAGACCTCTTACCCATCAGTTCAGAGTCTTCACACATATGGTCCAAGAGAAAGAACAAGGTGGATATCATATTGCTTTTTATGATCTAACCAAAGAAGTCACACAGCATAATTTCAAATACATTCTAATGGTTGAAAAAATTTCAAAGGTCTACTCATACTCAAGGGAAGAGAATATAGCCTTTGCTTCTGGAAGGGGATTGTCAATGTTGTGTTTTGAAAATACAGTCTTCCACAACCTATAATCAAATAATTCACTCCTAAGTACATAATCATCAAAAATCCATGCCCATCTTACAAAAAAAAAAAAGACAGTATATTTATCATAACATTTAAGTAGGAGAGCCATCTTGAAATAATATAAAAAGCACAATATATAAATAATAATTCTAGCACACTTAGCTACATTAAAACTGTAACCTATGCCACTAAGGTAAATAATATTAGCTAAATAAATCACGTTAGAAAAGATACCTGGAAAACATTTAAGAACCTATTAATCAGAGTTGCAAAAATTATATCATTTATTCTTCCACACCCATTAATATAAAGGTTAGGTTATATCAAATCTTCAGAAAATATGTAGGAATGAGGTGTGGATTATCATTTTTTTGTGGTTTCTATTACATCTGCCAGAATTTACTGATATCATTGTTTAGTTAAATGAATTGAATTTTATTTCAGAAGTTTATTGTAATTTAAAGGATTAATTTTTGCTAAGGACTTCCCTATACTTTTGAGCCCCTGAAGTTATAAGTCAGTAATGGACATTTTGGACACATTCAGTCTCTAGAATCAATACTCAATACTACAGCCTGTGAATAATAGCCACTATTCATTGTTCATTACACATGCATTCTCTCTCTGTGTCTCTGATGTGGAGTGGTATTTGTTCTACTAATGCTACTATAAAATATGCATTTTTTCCCCCAAGAGAGTAAGTCCAGTTTTCATTTTTGAACTCTTGAGTTGATTTTGAGTTTATCACTGTTCTTGTCTGCTTCCAATCCCATTATAGTGTTCTGTAATAATGTTCTGTGTGCATATTGTTGTGTGATTTCTTTCAGCTGTTTATTCATGATTTTTCTCTTTTCATTTTTTTTCTTTTTTAATCTTTCAAGGACTTTCCCAATTCTCTGGACAATTAGTGTATATTATGCTGTTATCCAAACCTGTTGTTGACTTAACATTTATTAAAAAATATGCTTATTCATTTTATGAGGTTTGAGCTGACAGACGTGTGTTTAGTTGACCATGTTTTCTCAATCTCTGATTTAGAATTTATATGCTATAAAAATAACACATATATCCTCCATGTCATCAATGTTCTTATAGAATATGAATTTTAGACTATAAAATAACCAATTTTACTAAATAATACATATTTCAAACAATCAATCTTCAATTAGGTTTAATATTCTATTTGAAGAGTTTTATAAATAATGCTTCAAATAAATTATTCTATACAAAACTCTGTGAACATTTTAATTGTCCATCAGAATAAATGCTTATCAGCAGAAAGCTGAATCATTTATGTACTGAATCAAGTACATAAGCATCTGAAAGTATTTAAATATATGTTAGATAGGCCTTTATGTTCTTATTTCTGAAGTTATCTCAAATGTTACAATTTTGTAGAACATTTTAATTACTGCTATTAATCACTGCTATTTTATTCTTAACTCAGAAGATCTGATTAAATAAATACTTACAGGAATGTTTCCTTAACCATCTACTTACTTTATGTGTTACTTTCTCACTTACACTATCTAATGCCAAAAATATTGCAATACACACACACACATCACACACACATGCACGTGCGCGCACACACACACACACTTTGTGTTCTCAATGTTTGACATCAATTCTTCCATATTTAACTCAGTCCTATTTAAGAAAATAATAACTTCTTACTCTCTTTGGTTTAAAATGCCACATACAGAAGAATAAGGGGTTTCACATTTTTTATAAAGATTTTATTTATTTATTTGACAGACAGAGATCACAAGTAGGCAGGAAGAAGGGGGGGGGGGGAAGCAGGCTCCAATGTGGAGCTCAATCCCAGCCCAGGACTCTAGGATCATGACCTGAGCTAAAGGCAGAGGCTTAACCCACTGAGCCAACCAGGCACCCCAGAGGTTTCACATTTTTTACCTCACTCTCTGTCAAAATAGTTCTCAATTAATTAACTATTCTTTTGTGAAAACTACTAAAGCAAATTTTCAAGTACAGAAAAATAAACCCATATGCTATTTTGGGTGCCCCCTAATATGCTATCTCTTTCCATTCTTCCTCTTTCTATATTTACACCACCACTATTGAGTATCCAATGGCTTCATGTCTCCTTCATCATAAAAATCTGTATCAACAGTTTCAAAACTCTTTAAGGCTGTGCCAACCTGCATATCTAAGAGGAAATCTACCATGTATCACACTGAGACTCTACCACATACCACAGTTGATATACTAGGCACTGTATATATGAAGAAAAATAAGGTACAGTTCTTGTTCTTCAGAACTTCAAAGTTTCATAGAGGAAAAATAAAGCTTAAAAAATTCTAATACCTCTGGACAGGTATGTATAAAGAAATCACATATGGAGTGCCTGTGAGTGCAAAAAGACTAGTTATGTACAGAAAGCCTCATTGCTTCACAAAGGAACTACTAATTGAATAGATTTTAAATGAATGTACAATAATTAACCAGGAAAAGTGAAAGGAAAAAGATATTTCAACAAAATAAATAATTTTGTCCAAGAGGAAAGAACTGTGATTTAGATCTGTGGTGTGGTTAATATAAATGTGTATTTTGAGAGAAGACAGTATAATGAATATGAAAAGGTAAGTGAGAACTAATCTTTGTAAGGTCTTCTTTATTAAATCAAAAGGTCTGGGCTTGGGGTGCCTGGGTGACTCAGTGGGTTAAGCCACTGCCTTCAGCTCGGGTCATGATCCCAAAGTCCTGGGATTGAGTCCCATATCAGGCTTCCGCTGCTCTTCAGGGAGCCTGCTTCACCCTCTCTTTCTGCCTCTCTCCCTGCTTGTACTCTCTCTCTCTATATATATGTCAAATAAATAAATAAAATGTAAAAACAAACAAAAAGTCCCCCCTCAAAAATTTTGGGCAGGCAGTTGGAAAGTGAGAGAACCCTTAAATAGTAAAGGAACATATACTATACTTTGTTTTAGGAATATGTTGTTGAGCATATAGGCAGGAAGAATGAATGAAGCAGATATGATGCAACAACTGGGACTACAACTGTAGTCGTCAAAGGAAAAAAGATGATAATGGCTTAAACCAAGAGAACAGTAGGGAGTAAAAAGAGAAATCGTTTCTTCTATTTTTTTTAACTTTTTCATCTTAAATAACATTGTTGATTCATTAAGGTAATTAGATAGTCATTAGCGGTGAGGACAGAGATTTTACTGCTGTGGGTCTAGTGAGATCTTTCCAACACTGTGAATGGACAGCTGCTGACCATGCTTAAGACAAGCACATTTTGAGGAGACTATCACTTGAGTACCACACCTTCAAGGAAGAAAGGAAATAAAACAACAGAAAGTTTATGAATATTATGCATTCGTATATGAAATAAAAAGGAGTAGGAATAGACATCGGTTTGAAAGTCTTCTTGGTGATTCCCTCCTTTCTATTTTATCCAATATTTTGCATAACAGGGTAGAAGGAAACAAAGAGAATGCACAAGGAAGTTAAGAAAACTCTGTTTAACATCACATCAAATTTAACAAAACTCTGATGTTTGTTCAACAAACACATCAAATTCTAGATATTTTCAGTGAATGTTTTTGTAAAATTCTTATGCAACTAACCAAGAACTAATCCCTTCAAATTATGAGATTTGTTTTTCATTTATATTAACATATGAATTTTTCAACCAACCCTAAAAGCTTTTAACTTGGCTGGCGGTCAACAAGTCTATCACCATGTATTTTTAGACAGATTTTCTTCTTGTGTCAACTAAAGAAAAAAAAAAAATGAACTCACCTGGAACCAACTGATTACTGTCCATATATATGCATGAATGTATTGGAATGCTTATTTTGATAAGTCTTTTTAAAATACAGTTCAAATTATTTGGGTCCAAACCAGGACTAAGTGTTAAGGAAAGCTGTTAAGTTTTTAAGAGGGATTTTCCCTTTTGCAATTTGATAATTATAGATTTTTCTTTTAATGCCAAATACTTCCACATTGCTTTTTCTTGGCAGTGGAGATGTTAGCTATTTCTTAGGGGTACTGCTGTGCTCTTTTCCTGGAGCACTTTAAATAACAAAGACACAATAACAGGTTAAAACTAGGGTTAGCCTCACTATTTCTCTGAACATATAATGTTCAAGACCCAGATGTAGGAATGAACTTCTCAAGTGCCAGCTTCTCGAGTTAACTAATCTTTAGGATCCTGGCTTTAGGAATACAACTCATATCCTCTAACAACCTCTGGAATATGATCAATCTAAATAATAGCTCATATAAATTGGAAGAGATTAGATACCCATTCTATTTACAATCTACTCGCCATATGTGATGGTTTTGTTATAGTCCCTTGATTGTACCCTGGTGTAATGTGAACTGCCTAAGGATGGGATTTTTTTTTTTCCCATGGTAGAATGTAGAAACAAGTTCAAAACTAGGTGCTGTTTTACTACATCTAATTAAAGCACATAGTGTTTAGGCTGGCTTTAGAGAGAGACAGAACATACATTATAAATTCAATCATTATTGGTTTTCCAATTTTAATTGTATCAGAAAAATATAGAAGATAGAGAATATATGGTTAAAGAGAAGATACCAGAAATTTGGGTTAGAATCATTCAGAAAACAAAAATAAAACTATTAAGGACTTTAAATTATTTGGGTGATTAATATAAAAAATATAAGGCATTGTGCAAATTCATGGAAGAAAAATGGGAAAATTGACTACCAGCTTTCATTAATATGTAAAAGAATATATTGTAATTTGGAAGAAAAATGTCTATCAAGCTGAAAAAATTCTGGAGAGTACCATTGAGGATTTAAAAATAACTATCCCCAAATTTCTTCAGAAGAAAATAGTCACACATTTTTGATGGTTTATCTCATGATTTAAATAAAAATAAAGCCAATTAACAGATGATTAGTGAAGGTTTCTATCATTTCTCTGATTTAATATATTACAAGTGGCATAATGAAAAAATTTCTAGAAATTTAACATGATAGCATTGCTCAATTAAAGTCTTCTATTGGGGCACTACTAAACCACTTGTTTTTATAGGAAATAATAGCCAACCAAGTGTTGAGTGTTTATTGACCAAATTGCTACCAGAATGAGCAAATGGGGTCTACTCGATTTCTAACACTCACAGAGGGCGTTGAACAGAAGACCGAACCAGATGTATTTTCATATTGAAGAGGTTGCAACTATTTAATTTGGCTATAAATCTAAAAAACAGAAAAAGGAAATCCAGAAATATTCCTGCAATATCTATTTTGTTCATTCCTCAATAATTATAATAAATTCTATAAAATAAATAAAATTTGAAGATTTGTAAAAAATTTTGACCCTTGCATATAGTAACATTATTGACTTACTACATTTCCAGTCACTCAGTAATCCAACAAACATTTGTTGAAAGCTATTGAGTAAGACGTTATGCCCTCCAAGTTGGGGCCATATTCTGAAGATTATTTCCATTTCAAAAAATCTGTAAGTTATGTATTCAATTACAAACAAATCAATATGAGCAATATTTTGAATAAACTGTAAATTCATAGAATTGTGTTTTACAATAGAAATCCATAACTAAGAAGTTTTTCATTACTGTATGATAAACCACATATATCATTTAAAAAATGACGGATATTGTGGAAGTCTTCTTAGGGTAATTCCAGTAGTTTTTTAGCCTATCTCCACCTGAAAGAAGATAGTTTTAACCATTTTTATTTATCAATAGATGTATATGTGTGTGTGTGTGTGTGTATATATATATATATATATATATATATAATGGAAAGACTAATGCAAATAAAAATAAACTTCTCTCTCATCACCAAATCTAAGTTTAGTTGAATGATTTCTTCAGTAAATTGATGAAATCTCTAGAAGTTATATTTATTCTAGAAATTTCTTAAACACTCAAATTTTTGCATTTGTTTCTTTATTTTTATTAATGTAATGCGTATACACAATCAGAAAGAATCAAAGATTGGGGTGCCTGGATGGCTGAGTTGGTTAGGTGTTTGCCTTCAGCTCAGGTCATGATCCCAGGGTTCTGAGGGCTCAGCAGGGAGTCCGCTTCTCCCCTGCTCCTCCCCCTATGCTCACTCACTCACACTCTCTCTCTCAAATAAATAAAATCTTTAATTTTTTAAAAGAAAAAATTAGAAATTAAGAAAAGCTTATAATTAAAAAAAAAATAGAACGCTGCCCTAACACTTCCCAATCAAACTTTCATGTCCTACATGATAGGAGAGTTAACTCCTGATATTATTCTTGTTTCTGGAATTTTTCTTGTCTCATATTAATAGAATTAATTCCATTTCTCACCCTTAGGTCTGTATGCTATATCATTTTCCATCTTTGTACTTTTAATTATTCTGTATAGCTGTCTTTTATAAGTATTTCTTTAGGCAGTATTTAGTTTGCCTGTATTTTAGCATTTAATTATTTTAATTATAGTATTTAATCCATTTGCTTTCAATGTCATTCATATTTCTTGCCTATTTCTTACCTTTTTAATTAATTGCTAATTTTTCACTATGCATTTCTCCTATATTGACTTAATCAATATATCACTTTAATTTTTAATTTTTTGTGGTTTTCTAAAATTTTACTATATGAATCTTTAATTAACATGATCTACCCTAAAACAATTATCTGATATTTCCTTGTTTTTGCTGTGTTTTCCTTTTGTCCTCAGTGTTGTTTTAGTTTTAGGTTTCCTGTGTGATCATCTTTCCTGTTTTTATATTTTGACCTTTCTCTTTCACATTGTGAGGTCTCCTCAAGTATCTATGACTCTCAATTGCCTAAACATATTTAATGATGAGGCAATAGAAATATTCTGTAAACATTTGGTAAAAAGGTTTGGCCTTGTTGAATAGAAGGTTCTGCTTTTGATTGTGGTTAAGTGGTATTCAGTAAGGATTAAAAAATATTTGGGTTCATTTATTTGCTACAATTACTGGAGAGCACTGTGAATAAAAACAGCTAACTCCATTTCAGTGCTTATAATGTTCCATTACAAATAATTGCCTTAATATTTTAACTAATTTAATTCATACAACTGTCAAATAAGAGAAGTATCAATATTTTTGATCTTTTCTTTTCTTCTTATTATTAACATATAATATATTATTTGTTTCAGAGTTACAGGTCTGTAATTCATCAGCCTTACACAACACACAGTGCTCACCATAACACTTACCCACCCCAATGTCCATCACTGAACCACCCCTTTCCCTCACCCCCTTCCCTTCCAGAAACCCTCAGTTTGTTTCCTGAGACTGAGTCTTAATGGTTTGTCTCCCTCTCTGGTTTCATCTTGTTTCTTTTTTTTCCCTGTTGCATTTTTTTCCCTCTCTTACCCTATGATCCTCTGTCTTGTTTCTTGAATTCTGCATATTAGTGAGATCAAATGATAATTGTCTTTCTCTGATTGACTTATTTTGCTTAGCATAATACCCTCTATTTCCATCCACATTATTGCAAGATTTCTTTTTTTGATGGCTGCATAATATTCCATTGTATATATATCACATCTTCTTTATCCATTCATCTGTCAGTGGACATCTGGGCTCTTTTAACAGTTTGGCTATTGTAGACATTGCTGCTATAAACACTCTGTGTAGTGTAGATGTCCCTTCAGATCACTCCATTGTATCTTTGGGGTAAAAACCCAGTAATACAATTGCTGGGGCATAAGGTAACTCTATTTTCAAGTTTTTGAGGAACCTCAATACTGTTTTCCAAAGTTTCTGAACCAGCTTGCATTCCTACCAACAGTGTAAGAGGGTTCACCTTTCTTCACATCCTCGCCAACATCTGTTGTTTCCTGACTTGTTAATTTTAATCACTTTGACTGGTTTGAGGTGGTACCTCGTTGTGGTTTTGATTTGTATTTCCTTGCTGCCAAGTGATGTTGAGCACTTTTACATGTGTCTGTTGGCCATTTGGATGTCTTCTTTGCAGAAATGTCTGTTCATGTCTTCTGCCCATTTCTTGAATGGATTATTTATTCCTTGGGTGTTGAGTTTGATAAGTTCTTTATAGATTTTGGATGCTAGCCCTTTATCTGATATGTCATTTGCAAGTATCTTCTCCCATTCTGTCAGTTGTCTTTTGGTTTTTGTTGACTTTATTTTTGGTCCTTTCATTTCTTTTTTTTTTTTTTTTTAAAGATTTTAGTTATTTGACAGAGATCACAAATAGGCAGAGAGGCAGGCAGAGAGAGAGGGGGAAGCAGAGCGGAGAGCCCGATGCGGGCCTTGGTCCCAGGACCCTGGGATCATGACCTGAGCTGAAAGCAGGGCTTAACTCACTGAGCCACCCAGGTGCCCTGGTCTTTTCAATTAAGAACTTTTAGTCTAGTTTTGGTATGTAGTATGGCAGGTGCCAGACATTCTTAAATGTAAGAAAATCTTCCTTCCGTCTACCCAGTTTTTTAATTGGACTTCACATGCCTATTCCTTCTATGCAATTAAACATCTTTTTTTCTTTTTTTGACAAAATAGACAAACTTGGAAAGTTGAGAAAGCTGATTAAGGTTTTTAAAAATATGCAACCCAAAATTTAATATGCAGTGAATAAACACCAACAACAAACAATAACCTTGAACAATATGAATTTGAGATGTGTGGGTCCATTTATGTGCAGATCTTTTTTTTCTATAAATATTGTACAATACTATAAATGTATTTTCTCTTTTTATGATTTTAATAACATTTCTTTTCCCTAGCTTACTTTATTGTAAGAATACAGTATATAATATATATAACACACAAAATATTTGTTAATCAACTGTTTATATTATTTTAAGCCTCTGATGACCAGCATTTTGTATTTTTTAACATAGAAGTTCTGTACGTATTTTGTTAGATTTGCACCAAAGTATTCAACTTTTAAGAGATTGTGAATAGTATTATTTCTTTAATCTTGGTGCTCATGGGTTTGTTTCTACTATCTATAAATAGTATGTATATTTTTATCTCACAACTTGCCTAAATTACTTCTTAATTCCAGTTTTATTTTTATCATAGATACCTTGGAATGGACTATTGCAACAATAATGTCATCCTACAACTAGGGGTCATTTTATTTATTTATTTTTTACTTCTGATCTATATGACTTTTTATTTCTTGTTTGCATCATTGCACTAGCTGGAACTTTTAGTAGTATGTTTAGTAAGAGGGGTGAGAGTGAGCATCCTTGTCTCATTCCCAAACGTGGGGAGAAAGTGTTTAGTCTATCATCAATAAGTGAGATGTTGACTATAGATTGATCTTTATATAGATATAAATATAGAAAGTCCCTTTCTCTTCCTACTTACCTGATAGTTTTTATCATTAATTGGTATTAAATTTTGTCCAAAGTTATTTTTTAAAAATATTTTTAATTTTTATTTAAATTCAATTATTTAACATATAATGTATTATGAGTTTCAGAGGTAGATTCATCAATTGAATATAGTACCCAGTGCTCATTACATTAAGTGCCCTACTTAATGCCCATTACTCAGTTATCCCCTTCCCCCACCCACCTGCCCTGCAACAATCCTCAGTTTGTTTCCTATACTTAAGAATCTCTTATGGTTTGTCTCCCTCTCTGATTTCATCTTACTTCATTTTTCCCCCTTTCCCCCCCTATGATCCTGTTTTGTTTCTTAAATTCCACATATCAGTGAAATCATATGATACTTATCTTTCTCTGATTGACTTATTTCACTTAGCATAATACCCTCTACTAATGGTAAGATTTTATTTTTTATGATTACTTATTTATTTGACATAGAGAGAGAGGTCACAAGTAGGCAGGGAGGCAGACAGAGAGACGGGGGGAAGCAGACTCCCCGCTGAGCAGAGATCCTAATGCAGGCCTGGATCCCAGGACCCCAAGATCATGACTTGAGCTGAAGGCAGAGGCTTAGTCCACGGAGCCACCCAGGTGCTCCTAAGGTTTCATTTTTTATGGAAGAGTAATATTCCATTCTGTATATTCATACCACATCTTCTTTACCTATTCATCTGTTGATGGACATCTGAACTCTTTCCATAGTTTGGCTATCATAGACATTGCTGCTGTAAACTTTGGGGTCCAGATGCCCCTTAAGATCACTATGTTTGCATCCTTTGGGTGAATACTTCGTAGTGCAATTGCTGGGTCATAGGATAGCCCTATTTTTAACTTTTTTGAGGAACTTCTATATTGTTTTCCAGAATGACAGTACCAGTTTCCATTCCCACCAACAGTGTAAGAGGCTTCCTTTTTCTCTGCATCCTCTTCAACATCTCTCATTTCCTGACTTGTTAATTTTTTCAAATGCTTTTTTTCCACTACCAGTTGATATGATCAAATAATTTTTATTCTTTAGCATGTAATATTCTATTACATGGATTGATTTATTCCAGTAATAAATCCCACTTGTTCATGGTATATGCTTCTTTTTATACCTTGCTGGATTCTATCTACTAATATTTTGTTTTGTTTTGTTTTTTAATTGTGTGTGTGTGTGTGTGCGGCACCTAGGTGGCTCAGATGGTTAAGTGTATGCCTTCAGCTCAGGCCTTGATCCCAGGGTACTGGGATCAAGCCCCATGTTGGGCTCCTTGATTGGCAGAGAGCCTACTTCTCCCTCTCCTCCTTGCTTGTGCTCTCTCATGCTATCTCTGTCTTTCTCTCTCTCAAATAAATAAATAAAATCTTTAAAGAAAAGAAGAATTTCTTGTGACTTTATGTATGGAGGATATTTATCTGCAAGGGCTTTACTTGTTTATTTGTCCTGCCTTTGTCTGTTTTGGTATCAAGGTAATTCTAGCTTCTTCAAATGATTTAGGAAGCTTTCCCTCCTCTACTGAGAGAGACTGTGTAGAAAAAAATGTTGATTCTCTTTAAGTGTTTGATAATATTCTCAAATCAGCAGGGATGGGATCCCAGCATTCTACCTGTCATTTTCTCACATGCCCCCAGCTAGGTTGTTGGTAACTTTCTACAGTTTCACTCCACACTCAACTTACGATGTTGTGAGGTGGGAGGTACCTTTCTGTTGTGTTTTGGTGGAGTAGAGTGCTTATATCTAAAGGTTTTTTGTTGTTGTTTTGATAGGTTGCTCCTTTCATTTTGCTAGAAGAAGCAGGCTTTGGCGGTGGCAGGGGGTCTTCTTTTGTATCTCTTGGTGTTTCTTATTTGTCAGCCTCTTTAGCTCCAACTTTGAGAAACATGAGGCAAAAAGAAAACCCAGGGGACTTAACACTGTTCTGTTCCTTAGGTCCTCATATCCCTAACCAGTGTAACTTCTTTCCTTGTTTTTGAATCAATCTCATTCTCTCTCTCTCTCTGTATGTATGTATGTGTGTGTGTGTGTGTGTATACATAAAATGTTGGGTTTTTTTCCATACATGATGAGTGGATGGGGAATTATTCTATTCCATCTTTCTGTAATTGGAAATGTCACTCTTTCTAGAGTTTATAATGTGAAATTTTAAAACCAACAATAACAATCTGTTCTAACACATATGCTAGTTTAACTCTCAAACCTTTCATCTTAATTATGATAAATGCTTGAGTCAAATTTAAACATAGATCACAATATTCAAAATAGGGAGTGCGAAGCCAAAATATCAGTGAATTATGGTTAAGGGATTATATGGACAAATACTCCTGAAACTTCCATACAGTGAAAAACCTTATTCAAGAAATTAAAAAGAGTTGAGATTCAAGAAATAGAAGAATCGATTTAGGAGAGACATAGAAAAAAATATAAAAAGAAAATCAAGCCTAATAACTAGGCACCATTAAGTTATTAATTTAAGAGTAAAACAGAATGTTAGATAACTATGTATACTCCCAACCTAAAAAAAATGAAATCCCCATTAATATACTATAATAAACAATTTGAATGGTTTCATTACAAAACTGGAGACATCATAATAATTGCACATTAAAAATTATGATATCTTTACTCATGATCCTGCCTTTTCCCCATATTTAAAGTTCTATTTTTATCCAAAAGTACAGTTTTATGCCATACAATAACACCTTATTAATGTAGTTTTTAGATGTATGATTAAATTTTACATATATTCTAATATATGCATAATAGCATAAGCACTGATTATTGTAGAAATTATTTTTAAAACTGATTAAAATAAGCAAAATATAAGACACAAGTAAGTTAAAGTGAAATATTGAAATAATTTTAGACAAAAAAGTTTTGAATTAATAAAATACTATAAAATTACATCATTAAATTTTTAATGTAATAAATTATAAAATAATGCCTTCAAAATGTAAAATGCTAAGTGAAAGAAGAAATGGAAGATGTAATTTGATTAATGGCCAATAAAAATAGTAGTAATAAAAAATATACCTTTATCCCACATCTGCAACAGTCCTGTATTATTAGAATTTTTTAAAGGATGGAGCTGCCACGTTTGCTTCAAAAGAAAATGTCGCCCCAAACTGTGCCAAGTCATAGAATAAGGTAAATTTTAAAACTCATTTAATAATAAGAAAAAAATAATATAATTTATTTAAATCAGCATGATGAAAACTTACATATATTATTGTAAAAAATATTACAGAGAAATATGCACATAGTTCAATTTAATTTATGTTTGAAGGCAATAACACATCTGTTTTACTATTTTATAAACAAAGAAATTAAAAAATATAGGAAAAGTTTTCTTCTAGTGATAAGATTAGGCACGTAAATGTAGATATGTTCAATTGCTTAAGCTGGGTATTGGGTACATAGATATTGAATGCATTTGTGTTCTTTAATCCAAATACACACACACACACACACACACATATAATATGTACATTATACAGAGATGTATTATAAGAAGTAATTTCTGCGAAGTTTGATTTCAAGAATAGAAAGATGATTACTTTTAACATAAAATTTAGTATGTATTTTTGCACCTCGTGTGTGTGTGTGTGTGTGTGTGTGTGCGCGCGCATAGAAATACCTATATTGAACATGATGTTCAATATCTACTGAAACAAATTTGGAAAGCTATACAGCAAATTCTGCCAGTGATATACCAGAGGTTTTGGAATGAACACTGGGGATTCAATGATGTCAGAGTTTTATTTTTTTTAACTATTTACATACTATTTAAATTATATTTATAGTATTATAGTTCTTTCTAATTTAAAAAATGTTTTAAAGAAATTAAACGTAGAAAAGTTTAAAAAAAGGGGTGCCTGGGTGGCTCAGTGGGTTAAGCATCTGCTTTTGGGTCATGATCTCAGGGTCCTGGGATCGAGACCCACACCGGGCTCCCTGCTCGATGGGGAGTCTGCTTCTCCCTCTCTCTCTCTGCCTGCCTACTTGTGATCCCTCTCTATCAAATAAATAAAATCTTTAAAAAGAAAAAGTTAAAAAAAAGGAAGCTTACTACCAAGCAGAGAATTTTTTCATTTTTTTCCAGATCAAAGTAAAAGTCAATGATTTCTTAATTTTAAATGCAAACGTTTAGTATGTAATAATGTACTTTTCTAGTTTTTCTAGTTCTTAGGTAAAATTGAAATGATTTCTAAAGACCCTAATAAAGAGAAATTATTGTATTATTTATTTTTCCTTTGTCTTAGAGGAAACTAATGGGAACATTATAAACCACTGCCAGCCAATATATATATAATATAAAGACTGGCCATTTTCTGCTATATAGTTTCTTACAGTCATTCAGAATTCTAGCTATACTCTATGGTTCATCAGATATCTGTGATACTGATTTACCTCTTTACCAGAACATCTTTAAAATCTTTTGTGACAACTACCGCATACAGCAACTTTACAGTCCTTGTAAACTAAGTGTACCTTCTTACATGTGTTTGCCTTTTTTTTTTTCATTTAAGTCTACTCTATCCACTGTGTTCTTCATTTACATATTTAACAAGCATCTCATTCAGTCAAAATATCTGAATTACATAGAACCAAATGTATTTTCAATTCTGTTATTTAAGAAATGATATTATCTTGTTTTATTATTATGTGTTAAGATGTAGTACTTTTATTTCTTAATTGCTTGTTTTTTCCCATTATTGTTTCTATTACCAATAAAGGAATATTGATATACAAAGAAATATATTTTTAAAAAATAACATTTAATTATCATGTCAAATTTATTTTTCAAAGTTCACATTTAATAAGTGAGGGAAAATAATGTTACAGATTGTTTTACATTTTGAGATTAATAAATTAGAGAAAAATTATTTAAGAAGAAATAAGGATTTGGCCTGCAATCTGAAGAGGTTATAGCCATTGTTTTTATATCAGATTGTGCAGAGGGGAGCCAGAATCATTTGGTCTTAAAGTGTAGGGGAGAAATAAACCAACAATTCAAGTAATATAAAAGTTGTTTCATCTTATGTAAACATTTCTAATTTAGAAGATGAATAAAGCAGTTAAAACATATCTCGAAAATGTGTAGATTAGTCATAGTTCCCCTGGAGTTATTCTACTATATTTATTAAGCTAATTTTCAAAATTTTACTAAAAATTCCAAACATTTGCTGAAAACTGCATTGTATTCTAAAGACACAAAATATTTTGTTGCATTACTATTGAAAAACTATTTTGTTACCCATGAACAATCTGGAGCAGAGCTAACTGATTATATTATGTAGGCACAATGACCTAAAAAAAAGCAAACAGATACCAGATGGCAATAAAAGAGAAATTATCAATAACACAGCAAGAAAAAATTGTCCACATCAATTAAATCTATCAAACCAGTAGGAATTAAAATAAATAGGTTAATTTGCATGCATATTCTACTCTCAGAAACATAAAAAGGTTAGGAAAAATATCTATCAATAGACTTCTTGCAATACTCAAGATTGACAGTCCATTTTAATATTCTGTCTGGCAGAAAAGATTGTTCATAGATTAAAAGTGAGATCCCAATTAACATCTACTGTTTTTTCTATGTTATGACTGGCAGAAGGCTCCTTGGAAGAGAAGATTTTACTGTGGTCAAAGATAAAGATCCACATACTCAATACATTCTTGAGAATCTACTAAAAGTATGATTAA
Source organism: Mustela putorius furo (assembly GCF_011764305.1). Classification (NCBI taxonomy): domain Eukaryota; kingdom Metazoa; phylum Chordata; class Mammalia; order Carnivora; family Mustelidae; genus Mustela; species Mustela putorius. Next base: position 11,403,465 of record NW_025421467.1, on the reverse strand, counting down.
GACCATGGCACTGCTTCCCAGAAACCAAGTTTTCTCTCACTTAATGTCCACCTACTGCTATTTTCACAGTCTTCATCACAGTAGAAATAAATATTAAAAGATTCTAAATACTATATTTGAATTGCAATTTTCTGTGAGCAAAGTAAAAGCCATTTTTAAAAAGCTCATTTGGCAGCAGTTGATTAAATTAAATTAAATTTTGTTCCATCCATTATTTTAACCATGTAGACTCTGTTCTTTTTTTGTGGTGTTAACAGCATCTTATAGTGCCTATACTTTCAGATTGATTGCTCTTTAGTTACTAGTTATTTTCTGCTCACTTTCATAGGACTTTTTTCTTCATAGAATGGTGTTCTAAGTAGTTGATCAAAAGAAGTTGAGCTAGAAAAAATATGAATGACTTTGTGCCTGACTGGGTTGGCCTGGTCATCAACTAGACAGTTTACATTGATATTCCAAGAATTATTATTTGGGAAAGTAATTTCCTTTCTCCCAGCAGCTGGTTGCATGATATTCCAGCAAAGCCAAAGCAACCTTAAAAACAAAAGTCTGTAATGTTGACAACTAATATTGAACATGATGAGGTCATGAACTTAGCTCTGATCTAAAGTTTAGAAAATGCTAAAAGCTGTTTTCTACAGGGCATGGTAACCTGGCTCAACATTTAATAAATTCAATTGTTTCTAAGTTATTCTACTAGTAGTCGTTATGATGTGGTAGTTCCATTGAAATCCTATGTTATTGTGATATATGACATATTAGTGTAGTGTTGCCTCTACAAACAAAAGATTCATTCATATAATCTAAGCAAAATGCTTAAGGGCTATTACTAAGCAACAGGATGGTTTAAGTGTTTCTCTGCCTAAACTGTGAGATAAACCTTATGGACCAACTTTCCAGATGATTATGTTATGGACTTGTACATTGTTACCCTAACTCAGAAAATATCTATGTTTCCTGAACAAGAGATTTTACAAAGGATATATATAAATATAATCTCATTTGGTTTCTTCAACGTCTCTTAGAAATAGTTTGTTTTCATCTAGTTTTAAAAAAAATGAAGACTGAAGTTCATAAAATTTAAATAATTATCCAAGTGTGTTTAACTTGAATGTGAGAAATCTAAGATTAAGCCATTAGACTTAAGACTGAAACACAATTAATTGCCTTTCTTTTGAAACTTTATTTCCATTTTTAAGTTTTGACAGCAGAAAATAGGGCACATTTAGTTAAAACTATTATTTATATTGTTATTTGCTCAATTCAGAGACTTCTATGTGAATGTTTACAATAGCTTTATCTGTAATTACGAAAAACTAAAAACAACCCAAAGACTTATTAACTGGTTGAATGGTCAACAAATTATAGTATATCCATTCAGTGGAATACTACTCAGCAATAAAAAAAAAAGAACTAACTATTGATAGACTCAATAAGGTGGATGAATCTCAAATTCAAGCCAGACTCAAAAGCCAAATGTAAAATCTTCACAGTATATGCAGTATATGTTCTATTTTTATGACATTTTAGAAAACAGGCAAAATTATGGGAAAGAAAACAAATCAGTAGAGTTCAGAAGCTGGTATGGGAGAAAAAATTGGAGTATAAAAAGGCAGAAGGAAAAGTTGTTGCCATTATGGTAATATTCTAATTCTTAATTATTATGGATGGGCATGTGACTGTATATACTTGTGATGACTCATAGAACTGTGCAACTAAAAAAAGTGAAATTTTACTGTATCTAAATTATACCTTAATAAATCTGACTTTAAGGAGCATCTGGGTAGCATAGTCAGTTAGATGTCTGATTCTTGGTTTCAGCTTGGATTGTGATCTCAGGGTGATGAGATCAAGCCCCATACTGAGCTTCACATTTGAGTGCAGGGTCTGATTGGGTTTCTCTCTCCCTCTACCTCCTCCTTCAAATAAGTAAATAAATCTTTACAAAAATCTCACTTTAAAATATATCTATTTGTAAACTTTCTGAATATATGAAGAGATACACAGTTTTCATAATTTTTCTATCTCAGGTGGAGACACATGTAACAATTTGTTCTAGATAAATCAGTCTCAGGGTTACACATAGATATGATTAGCAGATTTTCATTTAATATTAACTGTGGATTTAAAATACATTTTACTTTAAAAGCAGATGAGAGATAGAAAATGAAAACCTGGCTGAGAGCAGTCAGAGGTGACAAATACAGTGGCAGTGAAAATAGAAAGCTCATATTTTTGTGTTTTCATAGTCCTTAATAAAGCCAACATCCCCAAGAAGTGATATTCACTGAAAACATAAATAAGAAAAATCTACCTATTGGCAATAGTCTTAAACTGAAAAAACAGTCCTCCCCTGACACCCAGTATCCAAAGATCCCTAACTATAGCTTAAAGATGTTTGTTGTTAAATTTCTATAACTCTTATAACTCAGAAAGTCATCAATATTAAAGAAAATATGGATAAGTTAAACAGGCAAGGAAGGACTTATTCAAGACTATTGCAATAAGGAAGAAAGATTAAACTCAATGCTTACAGGAGAGGTTTTAAGCACTGGGAAGAGCTAGTGTCAAAGTACTGGAGGACATCAGTGGGAAGGTTGAAAAATGTGAATAGCCATCTGCGTTTGCTAATTGGGACTTATTGAGGTTGGGCTCCCTCCCTCCCTCAAAGATAGGAAAATAGCAGTGCTCTCTTTCCTGGTGGTTACATTTCAAAGATATGGCTCTTGGGTCCTGGAGAAAGATATTTCTGGGTCATGAAACTTGCAGAAGTTTTGGAGGATATTTACATCTTGACAAGGCAGAGACAGAATTTACACCTGCAAGTTTTTTTGGTAAATAGTCTAAGGGAGATGAAGAGACTATAGCCAGGAAGAATCCTGTTTAAGGAGAATGTTGGTAGTCTTAGTCAGCATAAGCTAGGTTCCAAGACTTACAAAACTCTAGAAATCCCCAAACCACTTTGTATAAGCATATCATTATACTTGTTCCTAGAGAGTTCTTCACAAAAATACATGAAAAAATGATCCTTAATATCCTTCTAATAATTATTAGAAGCAGAAAATGAGTAAGAAGAGACCAGCTAGATGACAAAACAGTATGTAAAATATATACATTTGAAATGATGAGATATACCAAAAGGAATTGACACAATAAAAAAAGAGCAAGACTGTAATATTTTAAAATTAAATATTCAAAAGAACATTCTGATACTGAAAATATCCCTTCCATTATGTTCAGTGGTCACTTCTTACATCCCTCTTTTGCTGGACATCATTGTTATACCTCCACACTTATTCTCTGCTCTAGCATTTATTATCTTTCAGTAGAACTATAAACAAAAAATGGAATCAATACTTGTAGCAGGATTTGTTTGCAACCCCCTTGAAACAGGGCTTGGCATTTTGACCCACATCTAAAAAGTACCAAACAAAACGAAAAGAAACAAAGATTCAGACCCTAAAGAATAACCACCAAATGGATATTTTAAGAAAGTTTTCATGGATATATGAAGCAGCATATACAAAACACAATACCCAGTCAGTTCCCTTATCCTGCTCCTTCAAACAGCTCATTTTCCCTTCCTACACTGAGTCTTTGAAATAGTACCCTCTGTTGTCCTATTAATTAAACTATCAACTTCATTTTGCATATGTGACTTGGCAAAACAAAAGTCCAAATATTAGCCAAACTATCATCTGTCTTCCTTAGACACCATTCCTGTGGTCTGCATTCTCACCCTAGTTGACCAAGTTTGGCTTTTTCCTTTTATGTTCTATCTTATGTTGTTTTGTCTTGTTTTATATTTTTCTCTAGAGGTGATTTTGATGCCTATGTGTATATCTATATCTATATATTAAATAGAAGATAGATGATAGATATTCTTTCCATATTTCTGAGTAGTTTGATTGTTACTATTCTACTTTTAGACTATTTGAATCTTGAAGAAAAATATTATTAATAAATAGATATACATCGATTACAGGAATGAATAAATATTATAAGTGTATCCTTTTTAATAAGATTTTATTTATTTATTTGATAGAGAGAGTCACAGTGAGAGAGAGGGAACACAAGCAGGGAGAGTGAGAGAGGGAGAAGCAGGCTTCCTGCTGAGCAGAGAGCCCAATGTGGGGCTCCATCCCAGAACCCTGGGATCATGACCAGAGCTGAAGGCAGAAGCTTAACAACTGAGCCAACCAGGTGCCCCGTACATGTATTCTAAATAGAAAAAAAAAAAAAAAAAACACTGAGAATAATATTTTATATAGAGCCAGCATTAGAGAAACTTTTTTTGGATTGAAAACCTGGAGTAAGATTCAGGATAAAACTTTGGTTTAGAATATGGAGATATTTGGGTTTAGAAAACAGAGCAAATATATAATAAACAGATACTGAAATGATAATTGTGTGTAGGATTAATTGAAGAGAGACACTTTTTTCAAGTTCCAGAAGGAAAGGGGGAATAAATATGTAAATGAAAATTTGCGAGACACTTCAGAGACAGGTATTTTCTTTTGGAATTCTGAAATAAAGCTATACTATAATTATTATCAATAATAAAATAGGAGAATGGAATGGTCAGTTGTAAGTGGTATTCAAATGTTAATTTCGTGATGATCAGTTTTTTTTTTAATTTTACTTATTTATTCAAGAGAGACAGAGAGAGAGATAGAGAGAGGCAGAGGGAGATCCAGGCTCTCCACTGAGCAGGGAGCCCAATGCGGTCGGTACTCAGTCTCAGGACCCAGGATCATGACCTGAGCCAAAGGCAGACACTCAATCATCTGAGCCACCCAGGAGCCCTGTGATGATCAATTTTTTAATTCAAATACTTATATTATTGTTGTTACTGAATTACAAGGATTGAACATGAACCATTTTATGCTTTACATATAGAAGAATATTTATTAAAGGTGCACTAATAGTGTTCCGCTACCACAGCAAAATACTACACATAAAATCTGGTTTCTTGAAAGGTTTCAAGGGTACACATGGCTTTTCAGAATGAAAATTGGATCATTTTGTTTGTTTGCTCAAAATCTTACATGTAATAAAAGGCCATTAGTGTGTCAATAAAAATAACAGGCTTCCTGGCATAAATATAAAGGCATCTCCCACATAACTTCAGTAATCCATTACAGAAAAGCAGTAATTATGCCACAAGATGCTATCAGATGGTCTCTTTCCCATTCTTCTAAATGGGACATGTATTATGAATTCCACATTAGCCTAAAATCCCGAACTAAATTCCTAAAATGTAATTAAATACAATAAAGCACCTGTGTAGCAATTATTATGTAAAATACTTAAAACTTAGTTTCCTGATGACTGATTAAAATGTGTTGTTAAACTTTTGGCTCGTGTGCTTTAACACATACAGTTTGCACACAGTGTCACAAGCATCATCACACAGAGAAATACATAAATATATTAGAAAGCAAGTAAAATATTTAAATAAAAATCAGTGCAATTTATTGTTCCACACCAAGTTGGACAATAAAGCTGCAGTAAGTTGAAGGAAGAAGGGAGTGGAAGCAGTGATTGCCATGGGTGTGGAAGGTGGTGCCACATAGGAGCACAGAGTGAAGGATTAATTTCAAGCAAACTCCTAGACTCAGAGGAATTAGTAGATAATCTTTGTTGTTTTGATGCTGTTAAAAAGATGGCTATGAAAAATCTTCTTTTAAGGTGATGTGCCATTTAGGATGAAAAATTCAAAAGTGTTCTGTGTATAACTGTGCTTATGTTTGTAAATTCTTTACCTGATGAAAGATCTTGCATCCCGTTTAAACAAAACTCATCTCAACAGATCACTTTCATATTCATGATAATTATTTGTGTCAGCTTGACTCCATCATGGGGTGTCCAGGTATTCCGTTAAACATTATTTCTGGGTGTGTCTGTGAGGGTGTTTGCAGGTGTGATTAGCATTTTGAACTGTAGATGCGTAAGGCAGATTGCCCTCCAAAGTGAGTGGGTATCCTCCAATCTGTTGTAGGCCTGAATAAAACAAAAAGGCAGAGGAAGGGAGAATTTAATCTCTTTGCCTGGTTGATTTAGCTTTTCATGGATCTTCTCCTGCCCTGAAACTTGGACTTACACCTTAGGTTGTCAGGCCTGTGGACTTGTACTAGTATTAGACTACCAACTTTCCTGATCCTCTGGCTTGCAGATACCCTGATCCCATGAGCCAATCCTTCATAATACCATCTCTTTATACATACTGTATGTATATATACATCTACCCAACACACACATACATATAAAAATGCACTTATATGTGTATATGTATGTATATGTGTGTGTGTACATATATATACACATACATATGCATATACATATACATTTTCTGTTTCTCTGGACAACCCTCGAGCAGATTTTGGTACCAAGAATGGGTATCATTGAGCCTACATAGTCCGTTATTCTGTAGTGCCTGTCTTACCACGAGCCAAATTCAAGAAGCACATTCATTTGCTAGATGTGCTAGTGGTCTTTTGGAATATCAACATTCATTTTTAGGATGACTCTTGAGAATTGTTTTGGTCATCATTTTGTTTGTAATGTATTAAATTAAGCAAAATGCATACTTCTTAAAAATAAAAAAGATTTTATTTATTTATTTGAGAAAAAGAGAGAAAGCATGAGGAGGGAAGAGCAGAGGGAGAGAGAGAAGCAGACTCTTCTTGGAGCAGGGAGCTCAATGTGGGACTAAATCCCAAGATCCTAGGATCATGGCCTGACCCAAAGGCAGACACTTAACAAACTAAGCCATGCAGGTGTCCCCATACTTTTTCTTATAACAATAGCCAGAATCATCCAGTTTATTTTTTATTATTAGTTTTTAGAGATAAACATCTATAATGTGTGAGCATTAGAAACCAAGAATCTTTTTACCAAGAATCTTTTTACAGTGCAGACCACTGTTTAAGGACTCTTATTGATAATTGTTCTTGATTTAAATACACACATTTTTCTTATTCATCTTGTACCTTCAGGTATATCCCACACAAATCAAGACTGTAGTTAGGCCATTAATAATTTTGATATCAATAGAAAGGATTAATTATTAACAATTTATACATTCATGAGGTACATTTAATACTTTTATTATAAAAACTATTTTATAAAAATTAAATAAGAGCTATTATGTTTTGGAGATTAGTCATTTTAGTGACAGTTAAATATTACTTATCTTGAAGTGTAGATCATTATAGAACTTAATTACCTATGTAGAGAATACCCTAATTTTAGAATGCTTTCAAATTGCTTGCATTCATCATTTCCATATAAATTAATACTCCAAAATTATTGTATGTATTTATGTGGACTCTATTTTAAAAAATAAAGGGGATGCGTTCTAAATCAAGTAGAAATCTTAATTTCTAAAGAAGTTAATTCCAAAGATTTTAAAATAAAATTTCTTTTTTAAAAAAAAATTTTTAAAGATTCTATTTATTTTATTTGACAGAGATAGAGATCACAAGTAGGCAGAGAAGTAGAAGCAGGCTCCCTGCCAAGCAGAGAGCCCGATGCAGGGCTCAATCCCAGGACCCTGAGATCATGACCTGGACTGAAGGCAGAGTCTTAACCCACTGAGCCACCCAGGCGCCCCTAAAATAGAATTTCTTAATGAGGAGACTTACTGAAGTTTCATTTATTTTATCAGGTGGGTAGTGACTAGCTTGCAATATCTATGGGAAACTGGTAAATTTTATTATGAGCATTTTCAGAAGTATTATCCCTTTATGAATCACGCTGGTGTCAGCGAAAGATCCAAAATCTTTAGCATGGCAGACAGGTTGTTAGTGTTTTGATCTTTCCTAACTTCTCAGCCTCATGGATTTAAGTTTGAATCACTCCCAAATGTGCTATGTTCTCTCTACCACTATATTCTATGCTAGGCCTCCTTGACTTTCCTCTCATCCCCTAGGCTTCCTGGATGACTTCCACTCATAACTCAAGATTCCACTGGTATCTCTGAGAAGCTTTTCTTTATAAATAAATAAATTTCCGTCTAAATAAAGTTCCGTCTATACTGACAAACACTGTCCTTAATCAAATCACATAATGACTCATTTTCTTACCCCTCTACCTTCCCACCAAAGATCATGAGCTCATTGAAATTCAGAAAAAAAATTTTATTCATTTTCCTGTTTCAAAAGCTTGGTTTAGTGTTAAATATTTAGAATTCCATAAATATTTATTTAGAAAGATCCAAATTAATGAACAAAAAGAGTATAGCACAAAAATAGTAAATTTCAAACCGAAGATTCATTGAGTGATCTAGAAAAAATAATTGAGATAAGTTGTCTTTCTTAAGATTTTCAAAATTCCTGGAGAAATCCTTTATAGTATTTTAGGTTCACTGTCTTTAGGGGTATGTGTTTATTTTGTTATATTATAAAGTAATATCTTTAAGTTATTCTCTCCAAAGGTCAAAGTAGTAAACTCTATGTCATAGTTCTACCATCTAACGAGGCATATTTAAAAACCTAGGACCCGTTGACATTATTGAAGAATTGAAAACCCAGGTATGATAAAGAGTTGATCTTGTTTACAACTTTAAAAATTTATGGATATTTAATGTTTACAGCTTATTTTATCATTTACTTTAAAACAGTAAGCAGTAGAGAAATATTAAAATCTAATCTTAAGATTCATGTAGGTTCAATTAAAATTATTATGTTATCATTAACACAGTGGGTTATCTACTTTTCTTTGGATTATGTGATAAAGTTTTTGGTCTATAGTGTGCTATATTCTGAACCAAATGTATTCTTAATATATAAACCACTATCGCCAAAAAATTAATTTTATTTTTCACATAGGATTTATAAAATAAATTAGTAAATACAGCTTAGGGATTCTTTAAATTCCTTTTTTAGTCCTTGTGAACATCCCTAGATTTGGCTAGGAATTCAGTTGGCTTCAGAATTGTACAACAAACCTCAATTTCAAGTAATCTCCAGAGAAGTAATACTTCTGGGAATATGTGTATAGTGTTTTAAATGTTTTGGAGACTTGCTACAGTGTTTTTCTCTGCTTTCCTTCACTTCCTTTCCTCTTTATATCCCCTAAGAAAACTTCAGGCACTAGATTTAGCAATAAATTGTTATGAGTGTTATGTCAGAAAAGAAAAGGTGCTCTGAGATACAGAACAGAGGCATATTGCCTGTTCTGTGAGGTCAGGAATGTCCTCCTTGGGGAAGTTTTGAAGGAAGAGAATGAATAGTAATCATATGGGGCAGATTTTCCAGGCAAACATAATAGCCTCTTTAAGGGTTTGGGGAAAAATAAAGAAAAAAAAATCCATTTACCTATCTATATAGCTCTGTGTGTGTGTGTGTGTGACTGTCCTTATCATTAGCTGAGGTTACAATGGTCATTTACTCACAGATTAATCTAGATAATCTAAGCAGAATCTGCAAGGAAATGCCCTAAAACCAACTTTGTGGCCATTAGTTCACCCTACTCTAAAAAAGCTTATGTTGAAGAAGTTGGGAAATTTACATGGAAGATATTTTTGGAATGTTATAATATGTACTCTCCTCTCCCAGTGAAAAAAGGAGATGTTTGCCTTCCCCTCACCTCAAGTTTGATAAGCCATATTTCAAGGGACGACATATATAAGGATGAAGGAGGAGCACTTCATGGGCTCAGCTCTCTCCTGTTCATAATTTTCCATTTCTAAGTTAACCCTAGGGGCGCCTGGGTGGCTCAGTGGGTTAAGCCTCTGCCTTTGGCTCAGGTCGTGATCCCAGGGTCCTGGGATGGAGCCCCGCATCGGGCTCTCTGCTCGGCGGGAAGCCTGCTTCCTCCTCTCTCTCTCTGCCTGCCTCTCTGCCTACTGCCTACCTGTGATCTCTCTCTCTGTCAAATAAATAAATAAAGTCTTTAAAAACAAAAAAAAAAAAACAAAGTTAACCCTAAAAGTGAGTGAACTCACAGACCCTTCTTACCTCATTCTGACTTTCTGTAGTAACTTGCTCAGGAATTCAAGTAAGATTCCCCAGGAAAATGGGCTCAGAGGTGGAGATTTGAATACAGAAACTTTAGTCGGTATGCTCCTTAGAAAAACTATGTAGGACGAAGCAGAGCAGTGAAGCAGTTACAACAAATTCTCCGCCCAGCTACAGAGCCCCTTCATCAATCAATCACAGACCAGGAAAAGGGACCAGACTCCTATTTCTGTATTAGCCAGTCTTTCCAGGCAGACCACATCCAGACTGATTGTGAGACCTAACGAGAATCATGTCTTTCTGCTAAGGCAACACTTAGAAAACTCTCAGCTGTGTTGCTTGTAGGCAATATTTCCTACCACTCATGAAATAAGTTCCTTGTTTTGGAGGGGCATACAAGTGACTCTCTGCAGTGTCCACCATATACTATCTTGTGATATGTTTCTTATTCCATGGCAGTGGAGAACGATTCCATCCAGTTTATGGGACATGCCAGGTGTGGAAACTAGCTAGCTGGGATAGCTCAGCCAAGGTGAGACTCAGGCTATGCCTCTGGAATAATAATGTAGTTGCTAAACCTGTGTGGGTATATAACATTTGTGTCTAATTCAGTCAGTTCTTTATAGCAGTTATTACTCAAACAGAATTCAGAGATTCACAGAGCATTCAGTTAATTGGAGGAAATTCAATATGATGAAAGGTTAAGTACCAGTGGGACAGAGGGAGACGAATTTGGAGAGTAAAGCAAGCACAAGTTCATATCCTGCCTAAGAAGCCACATTTGAAAGTTTGGACTTTATCCTAAGATAAATCAGAAAACACATCAGAAGTAACAGGATCAGATTTGAATTTTAACATGCTTACAGAATAAAGAATGAAAAAAAAAAGTATTTAAAAGTCGGAAAATTACCTGACCAGGGACTTTGCAAATAACATGTTCAAAACAACAGAAATCATTATAAGTTACTGAGCCTAATTAGTCATTCAGGAAATGAAATTTTAAGCAAAACAAGATGCCAGATAGTTATTATGAAAAAGAAAAAAAAAAAAAAAAAAAGTTTGGCTAGAGATAAGGAAACCTAGGGCCTTTCATTACTGCTGGTATTTAGTATTACTGCTTTGAAAACCAGAAGCCTGTACGAAAGTGAAACATAGGACCTATGACCTAGCAATTCTACTCTTTGGAATATATTTAACAGAAATTCATTCATAGATCTATAAGGACAAAAATCACACGCAAAAAAGTTTATAGGAACCTTATTCATGTTAACTAAAACTGGAATTAAGCAAAATGTCTATCAAAAATAGTCACCAAAAATTCCTGGAATGTTCACTATGAAATACAATTTGCAGTGAAAAAGAATGAACTATTAAAACATGCAGCAGGATGAAAGAATCTCCAAACATAATATTGAACCAAAGAAACAATACATGGAGTTCATTTGGCATAAAAACAGCAAAAACATTTGTTAAGAGAAAAAAAGTTTTCAATGAAAAAGTTAGAAAAAATAAGAGCAGTTATTATCATAGGACAGATATTAACTGGGGGAAAAGTTTGTGTGAATTTTAAGCAAATGTACTTATAAAACATGATTACATATTTTTCAATGTATGCAAAATTTGATGTACATAGAAATATGTATTATGAAAAAATCAGAAAGGATGTCTATTGGTGAGAAATAAGACTAAAAATTGGTAATGAAGGGAGCACCTAATATAATAGTGTACCATGAATTAAGAATTAGTGCTGACTCTCCTGCACCTGACATACTATGTTAATGAAAAAATTTATATTATAGTTATTCATGTTACTGGGAAGATTTAGTAAGTATACTGTCTAGTCCGTGAAGATGAATCCTGGTATTTATTCTGCAGAATGAACATTAAGTATACTTAGCTAAGTCTGGAATAGGTACACCAATAAAAATATAAAAGCCAAATGTAGTCCATCTAAAATTAAGAGCTTCAGGGGGCTTGGGTGGCTCAGTGGGTTAAGCCTCTGCCTTCGGCTCAAGTCACGGTCTCAGGGTCCTAGGATCGAGTCCCGCATTGGGCTCTCTGCTCAGCAGGGCGCCTGCTTCCCCCTCTCTCTGCCTGCCTCTCTGCCTACTTGTGATTTCTCTCTCTGTGTGTCAAATAAATAAATAAAATCTTTAAAAAAATTAAGAGTTTCTCTGTATAGTTTGTGATTCTCTTTGAGGAATTATTACTTTGGTCAATCAAGACATACAACACTGTTGATTTATTCACTTGCATATTTAATCAATACAAATAATGTAAGACCAAGTACGTGAGAGGCAAAACATTGTTCTGGACCCTAAAAAATCAAGTGGAGGATATAGACAAGTGAATCATTTGCTATGATATGTTACACTATAATATGCTATTGTGTGACAGTGTTGGGGTTCCCTCGGAGGGGTGGAGGCGACCGGACCAGCCGGAGGCCCCTTCCCGGGGCTGAGCGGGATGGCGAGTGTCGCGAACCCGGACGCACCAACGGATGACACCAGGCTCGGGGGATCTGTCGAAGCAGGATCTCACTTTATTGTGCGGGGGCACACCTTATATAGAGCAGCAGAAGGGAAGTGAGGACAGAGGGGGAAGAGCCAATAAGATCGGGCGAGAGGAGGAAGTGCCATAGGTTTCAGGAACCGAAACTGTGAAATTGGCGCCTTGTTGGCCAGAAGAGACGGCAAGCCGGCGCCATCTTTATTCTGGGCCGCACCCTGTGGAGGCACCTCTAGTTATGTGCCTTATATTTCCCCCTTTTGTTTTTGTAGGCATGACTTCTGTTTTAGGTTGCCAGTGACAAGACAACAGGCTTACCCGTCATTGAGGGTCATACAGCATAGGTATGTCCTCTGTCTTAGGTTGCTCTGTGTCTCTCATTGGTCTTACCCGTCACTGAATATCATGCTGCTAAGGGGGGGCATCTCCTTTAAGGCCTGTCTTAGGTTGCCCCAACTGATATGGGGTCTTACCCGTCATTGGCCAATAAAGATTAATGATAGATTTCTTCATCATGGGTGGCCAGTCTCTGGTAATGTACTTGAACATTCATTAACTGAATGGCTTCCATCCTTTTTTGTATAAATTGAGTTAGCTTATTGATAAGGCAGGGGCCAAAGGAAACGACAAGGAGCAGAATAAAGAGGGGGTCCAGAAGAGGGAGGAAGTATGGGAGAAGGCCACCGAAGCCGGTCCCGAACGGACTGTTCCACATCTCGCAACGCCTCTTCTCCAGGTCTTCTTGTAGTTTTCTAATTTTATCTTGAACTATGCCCGATTTGTTGGCATAGAAGCAGCATTCCTCCTGCAAAAACAAGTAGATGCCTCCCTTTTTGGCAGTTATTACTGCAGAAAACATCGTCAATGCGTCCGAGATCGAGATAGGTTAGAGGAATTATCAGCAAGGGGTGGCGCCCAAAGACAGGAGGTATTAGGGGAGAGGGGGGAAATATATATGTTGGGTTGGGGCGGTAGAAGCTGACATGATGAGGGGAGTAGGGATAATGAGATATTGTTGACTAAAATGGCCTGGGCCAGAAGAGGCCCATTCTTAAGGCATAGCCGGCAGTTCTGGGCGAGAGAGGGGTTGGAGGAGTTTATGAGAGTGAAGACAGTGTTTAGAATACTTTCGGTTTCGGGGTCAAGCTGTAGCACTCCCCGGTTCTCAGGTAAGATTAGAGGGTAATAGACAGGAGGTTCTTGGCTCTTGATCATAATTTCAATCCTGCGCCATACAATTGCATTGCGGGTTTGATCTTGGGGCCCGCCCCCAGCAGATACTCCTATGGGCGCCACGGAGTTGAAGCAGACATCCTGCCCTGGGGTGCCATAACAAGGGGATGGCATCGAGTTGCTGCCGGCCCCTGTATCGCTGGGTGAGTTTGTCCCCCACTTTGTGTACCAGTATGTTTTGTTATCAAAAGAGCATTGTTGGGCGGTGTCTGTGTAGCAAACAGTGTGGAGTGAGGGATGGAATGTGGAGCATGGGCAAGGCCCAGGTTTTCCTTGTGATGTAGGGACGGTTCTGGGAGCATTCCAACAAACGTATGAATTTACGGCCCCAAGGCATTTATTTCCATCTAGAGATGTTAGTATAAGGGCAGCGAACTTACCTGAGCATGAGATTTTTGATCGGTTCCCTGTATTCCTCGGAGCAGGGCCTTGGCTTTACCTGGGTCGCCGAGTCCCGCAATAGTGACTTGTGCATGAGCCAGTAGGGTCAGGAGCATTGATAATATCATCTTTCGACTGTAGATCTGTGGGTCAGATAGGGAGAAAAGGTTCCTCAGAGAGTTGTGGGCTCTCTGGGCCTGGGTTATTTTTGTTTTGTGGGGCTGGGAGGTATTTGATGTCTCGTGCGGGCACCCAAATAGGCTTCTTTTCTTCCGGGGGGAATATGCATCCAAACCCTCTACCTGTAGTGAGGAGGGGGTCAGGTCCCCTCCAATACCCAGTCAGGGGGTCTTTCCATCTGACCGATATTGAGATATAAGGGGTTATGGCGGACCAGTGTCTTTGGAACGCTGTCAAATGATCGTATTTTGAAAAATTTAAAATATTAAGGGTGAACAGTGCCCTTTTGAGTTGATCATGTGGGGGAAGGGATTCCCCCTTTTGTTTTTGTATTTGGTCTTTGAGGGTACGGTTTTGTCTTTCCACAATGGCTTGTCCTCGAGGGTTATAAGGAATGCCGGTGGAGTGGGAGATGTTCCATTCTGAGAGGAAGGTTTTAAAGGTTGTGCTAGTAAAGCAAGGACCATTATCAGTTTTAATTTGTTTGGGGAGTCCTAGAGTGGCAAAACATTGTAAGAAATGGCTGACAGCATGTTTAGTCTTCTCGCCGGCATGGGCAGTTGCCCAGAAAGCATGTGAACATGTGTCAACGGACACGAAAACAAATTTAAGTTTACCAAAGGAGGGGTAATGGGTTACATCTGTTTGCCAGAGGTGATTGGGGTGTAGCCCCCTAGGATTGCACCCCGGCCCCTGGAGTGGGGGAACTTGTAGGAAAGGTTGGCAGGATTTGCAGGTTCGAATGATTTTTTTGAGATTTTTAATGGGTACCTGGGGGAAGCGTTGATGGAGTCCCCTCCAATTGGTGTGTGTAAGTTTATGGAAGTGAGCAGCCTCTTCTACAGAGTAACATTGGGGAGTAGATGCAAGTTGGTCGGCCAAGGAGTTACCTTGGGATAGGAAACCCGGAAGTCCTTGGTGTCCCCTGAGATGTTGAACGTATATTTGGCTGGTTCTTTGCTTTAGGAGGGTTTGGGTTTGGATCATAAGTGGGGTGATGGGGTTAGAATCTAGTTTGATGTGAGCATCGATTAGGTTGGGTAGGAGGTTTACCACATAGAGGCTGTCAGAAAATAAATTGAAGGGACCCTTAATGGTGGAAAGGGCTAGGACCACAGCATAAAGCTCTTTAAATTGTGCGGACCCCTGGACCAGGTGGATGAGAGATTTCTGAGGGGTAGAGGTTCTATCAGTATCAGAGTGAGGGGGGAAGATCACTACTGAAGCTCCTACTTTTCCTCCATCTGTAAAGGCTGTATGAAAGGATGGATCTGCTTGGGTGATGAATAGCATGGGGATCTTCCACTGCAGCTTACCGAAGGAATTCATCCATTTATAAGGCCCATAATGGCAATCTATATTTCCGGAGAATCCTTCTAAGGCTATGGCCACCCTAGCATTATTGCATTGGAGCCATGTGAAGTCCTGAGTTCGGTAGGGAATAACAATGCTACTTGGATCCTGTCCAAATAAACGGAGCGAATTGTTTCTCCCTTTCGTGATGCAGTCAGCGAGTTGGTCAGTCGCCGCGTATACTCGCGGGGTGCCCCCCACTGAAAGGTGGATCCATTGAATGGGTTCTCTTTGTTGGGCTAATAGCGCTGTCATTAGGGATTCCCCAGGGAAAACATATAGAATTAAGGGCACGGAGGGAGTGAATCGCTTTAAGGTAGATTTATCAATGGCCCGTTGGACCTCATCGAGTGTTTGAATATGTTCTGTGTTTAGAATGATATCAGATGAAAGATTTGAGCCCTTGAGTAGGTCAAATAGAGGGGTGAGTTTCTCAGTAGAAATAGAGATCCATGGCCTCATCCAATTTATTTCACCAAGTAGTTTTTGTAACTGAGGTAGGGCTCTGATCGGGGACACTGTATCCAAGGAGAGTAAGGATCCAAGGATTTTAAAAGGGGGAATCCTTTGGACTTTTTCAGGAGCCACCTTGAAATTGTGGTGGGTTAAAATAGAGAGGCACTCGGTAGTGAGGAGGTCAAGCTGAGAGCGGTCAGGCACTCCTAGGATAATATCATCCATATAGATGTAAAATAGAATGTCTGGGTTTCTGAAAAATGATGTAAAAATCTGGGCTAATATGTTCTGGCAGATTGATGGGCTATTAGCCATCCCCTGGGGGAGGACCGTCCATTCAAACCTCTGATCTGGCCCGGAGAAATTAAGAGTGGGCAGGGAAAAGGCGAACTTTTCCATATCATCAGGGTGGAGGGGAATGGAGAAGAAACAATCCTTTATATCAATGGTGGTAATAAAATGGTTGGATGGAATGGCTGGAATCCATGGAAGTCCCCTTTGGGGGGTTCCAAAGGGGACCATTTTATTGTTGACCTGTCGCAGGTCCTGTAGTAATCTCCATGTACCATTGGGTTTTTTGATGACGAAAATGGGTGAGTTCCAAGGGCTAAGGGACTGGCGTATATGTCCTAGGTCGAGCTGTTGCTGCACTAAGATATGGAGTTGTTGTAGTTTGTGGGAAGGGAGAGGCCACTGCTCCACCCAAATGGGAGGTCCCTCTTTCCAGGTAATCTTAGGGACCTGGGGCAGGGCAGTGGCCTTTAGGATTGGGGGGACTGATACCTTTGCCTAATGCTCTCAAGATAGGGGTCCTCTCGGTAATTGGGATGGGAGTCCCTTCCTTCCTGGAACTGCTGTTGGTATTCTTCCTCATCTAGTACATCATCAAAGAAGGCCTTATGGTCAGTAGTAATGAAGGCCTCCGTTGCCCCTAGAATATCTTGACCAAGTAGGTTAGCGGTGAGGCCAGGGGCCACTAGGGGGCGAATCTGTCCTCTGTTGCCATCTGGATCTACCCAACATAACGGGTTAGCAGTCTCATAAGAGCTGGACTGGCCTCCTACCCCCAGTAGGGGAGGGCCGGGGACAAGTTTCCAAGAAGGGGGGACTTCCTCTTGCCTGAGGACAGTGCGTTCAGCACCTGTATCAATGAGGCATTTAAAGGACTTGTCTCCGATGGTAAGACGCATTTTGGGGGGCGGAGGCCTGGGACCAAAGGAACTGTCCAATGAGCCTTGACAGGTGTTTTCCCCTTGTTTAACGGGGCTGGGGATTGCCCCGATTGGAGTTTAAAGGTTTGCCTTGGATATCAAACTTAGGTCTACAATCCTTGGCCCAATGGAACCCCTTCCTACATTTAGGACATGGTGTTCGGGGCATATCAACAGGTTGTGGGGAGCTTGGTTTGCGCCCTAAGGGGCAGTTTCTCTTAAAATGCCCCTCTTGCCCACAGCCAAAGCACAGGCGGGGAAGGTTGGCCTGGTGGGGCTGCAATGATGCCTGCTGCATTACACACACTAGCGTCTCAAGGCTGTCCTGTTGATGCTCTCTTAAGGCTGCCGCCATAGCTCACGCCTGATGCGATGTGGACCCAATGTCTTTTGTAGCAATAACCCAGCGGTCCATAGATCTTTCTTTTAGGCCAGCACAGGCCATCTTATAATCTCGGGTCATTCCTTCCCATACTGCCATTCTGACGAAATGGTCTCTGAGATCCCCAGGGGGCATCTTTTTCTTAACGGATTTCTCCACCCGATCAATGAAAGAGGGCAAATCTTCATTAGTTTTTTGGTGTAACCCTGCTATTGGTGACTCAGAAGGCCCCTCCTCAAGTTTGCTCCAAGCCGCGAGCCCAGCGGCTCGGATATGGTCCTGGTAAGGGGGGGGATGGCTGCCTGTTGGGTTCCGGAGGCATACTGGCCATCAGTCCCAGCAAGCATTCCCATAGTTATAGGGATGGCTGGATTGGCTCGGGCATTTCTTTCTGCAATCTGCTGACATTCCTCTTTATATAAGGCTGTCCACTTTATATATAGGGCCCCCGGAAGAACGGCCCTAGCTAGTGACCGCCAGTCAGCCGCCGTACATGGGGAATGGGCCAGACCTCGGAGGATGGTTTCTGTCCAGGGGGCGTTGGGCCCATCCTCCAACACTGCCTTTTTGAGCTCCTTAAGGTCCCCAGGCTCCCATGGGTACCATGGAGCTGGACGGTTGCCTCCTGGGTTAACATTAACAGGGAAGAGAGAACAACTGGAGGGCTCAGGGGAGGTATGCTCTGGAGGGGGGGGGCAATAAGGAGGCGGAGGAGTGGGCGCTGACGGTTGAATAAAGGGGTTAGTGGAAGGGGGGCGCGCAGGGGGGCCCTCAGCCAGAGATCTGGGTTGGAGGTCCGGGGGCCAAGGAGCCGCGTCAAAGGGGTCTAGCGAGGGGTAGAACCTCTTTGGTTTAACAGGGGGGTCGTTTTTAGAAGAGGACTGTCCCATAACTTATGGGGGTACACTCACCTGTTGACTGATTGGCCCGTCAGCGAGAAGAGCGAGGTTCCTCACACGGGGCACCAGTTGTTGGGGTTCCCTCAGAGGGGTGGAGGCGACCGGACCAGCCGGAGGCCCCTTCCCGGGGCTGAGCGGGATGGCGAGTGTCGCGAACCCGGACGCAACAACGGATGACACCAGGCTCGGGGGATCTGTCGAAGCAGGATCTCACTTTATTGTGCGGGGGCACACCTTATATAGAGCAGCAGAAGGGAAGTGAGGACAGAGGGGGAAGAGCCAATAAGATCGGGCGAGAGGAGGAAGTGCCATAGGTTTCAGGAACCGAAACTGTGAAATTGGCGCCTTGTTGGCCGGAAGAGACGGCAAGCCGGTGCCATCTTTATTCTGGGCCGCACCCTGTGGAGGCACCTCTAGTTATGTGCCTTATATGACAGGAGGCATGAATAGAATGTTTTATAAGGTAAGGTAAATGCATCAAACTAAAAGGGCATACTAGAGACGCATTACCCTGAAAATAAGAGAAAATAAACTAAAAGTTGACTGGTCGTAGTTCTGGCAATGATTTTGGAGCTCCACAATGTTAGATCCTGTGAATACGTTTTTTCATTTTTTTTCCCCCTTGCTTCTGGTTTATAGTCACAAAATGATTGTTGCTGCTTCTCCAAGAGACACATATGGTTCCATATTCCAAAAAGAAGAAAACAGTTTCTACACCTTTATCTTAATATTTCTGAGGGAACAAGCCCTGTAATTTCTGGTAACAGTTCATTGACCGGGATTACTACATGCTCATTCTAACAACAGAGTTGCTTGGTTAGTTAGCACTTCAATTTTCATCCTTTGTAGCAGAGGAAGACAGATAAAAAGTAACTGGGAATCGATGTGTATGAAAAGTTTTGAAGAAAACTTCAAAAAGCCAATAGAAGGTATTACTTGAGTTTCATTTTTAGTATCAAGCAGGGTGTCATCTAAGTGTATACAGGGATAGGAGAGAGAATAGCATTCCAGGAAGAGGGAGCCACTTTTAAGAAAAACCATGAGCCCTGGGTAAAACTGTAATTAATTCTATGTAGGTGAACAAAGAGGAGATGTTTGGAGTGGTATAACTTGAGGCTAGAATGGTAAGCTGGAATTACTCCATGAGATGCTTTCTAGAGTAAGTTAAGGAATTTGAATTTTGGACAAAAAATACAACAAAACATTAAAATGCCCTTAAGAAAATGTTATATAGTCTAATTTGCATTACAGAAAAATAATTCTTATAGAATATAGAGGATCAAATAAAGGGATGCCAGACAGTTGCTAGGTGAGAAATCATGAAAGAGATAGGAATAGTAAAAATACGATTGGAGTCAGTGAAATCTATTTAAGACGCATTAAAGACATTATATATATTGAAAATATAAATGACCAGAGAATAAGTAGTAGATAAGGAGATAATAAGAAATCTAGAATGTTTGTCATGATTGTGGGCTAATAAATGAATGAGACTCAATCCATTTACAATGTCAAAAAGACAAAAAGTTGAGCAGATATTGTGAGAAAGAAATTAAATTCCTTTTTGTATTTACTGAGTGTTCAGTGTCTCTGGACATCCAAAGTATGTACCAAGGTAGTAGTAATAGATTGGAATGCTGATTATAGATGAAGTTTACTACAAATTTTATGGAGAGAGGTAAGAATAAGATCTTGGGAGGAAAATCAGTATTCAAGGGCTATGTAAAGGTGATGGCCCCATGAATGAAATCAAGAATAGGTAGCCCTCTAAAACGTTTGAAGAATACTTTAAGGGTTTAGTGTCAGAAACTGGCAGCAGGTATGGTCAAGTGAAAGCAATGAAATAGAGAAGTCAGTAAGGTAAGTACAGAAAAAAGAATGAAGTTTTTAAGAATGAAGTTGTGAATATATTAATGAGTTCTGTTTTACTAGACTGTTGATAGAAAAGATAAGCTAATCAGTGAGGAAGAGAAGTATATGCAGATGGAACAAAGAGGATAGAATATGCTCTCAAAAACACTTTCGTAATCATATATATGATCTATGAGAGCCTATTCACCACATGATACTGACTTATTTGAAAGTATGCATTTTCAGTAAAAAAAGCATAACGCAAAGGTTTTTAGTACTTTCAGTTCTTTTGATTTCCCTCTCCTACCCTGTATTTTTCCCAATTTTTTACTCCTCAATGGGACTGCATCTGCAGCTTTAAAAAGGGCCTGTGTCTCACTTGAACTTACCAATTAGTTATTACTGATTTCAGTCAAGCATTAAGTAAATACTTATTAACCCATCCTAACCCTACTCCAAGCACACGTTATCTCAAAGCTGAATAAAATAATTATATTGAAATAATTGAAATTAAATTATAAGTCTTCAAACTGTTACTCATGGTAGAGTTGCTTTTTCAGTGTTTTAATCTAATAAGATCTCCATTGGTGGAATACACAAGGGAAGTATTTGAACATGAGCCTTCTTGGGCTTTGAAATTGACACTTTTTTTTTTTTTTCAGTCCTATCCAGTTATCTTCCAGAACCCAGACATTTTATCATCTTTCTAAATGCCAAATTCATTATATTTTCCATTCCTCCAAAGCACAGTAAAACACAGATATCAGCTAGGGAGAGACTGAATTGGTACAAGGTCTAAACCTAGAGAGTGGAAATGCCACAATTTATTTATTTTTATACTAATGTCCTTTCTTCAACTTAACACAGCACTCTGAATAAATCAGGAAAAAGAATATGAGAATATAAAGTAATTAATTGTGTAATCACACAATCACAAATATTTATTTTAGGATATAAGAAAGGACTTTACAAATGACCATGAATAGAGATTAAATGAAGAAGTATTCTTGAGTACATAATTACCTCCCATGAGTGCTATGAGAATTAATGAGTTAATCTTTAAAAAGCAATTTGAAATATTTTGATGAGAAATGCCATTAAATACTTTATAACCCCCAACTTGTTAATTAAATTTCCTGAGAAATATCATTTTATTACTGTCAAATGAAAGTACAGGGTGTCCCCTTCAATGTGACTTACTGTATAGAGTTATAGCTTTTAGCCCTGGAAATTGCAAAGACAGTAGAGTGTCTTGTCAAACTTACATCTAGAGGGTTAAAATCTGGGGGAAAAAAATAAATGAGCCTCTTTTTATCCAGAAAAAAAAATGCTTTAGTACATTTTAGAACATGGACCTTACCTGGAATGAGGCTTTTAAAATATAAAAGAACATCTAGATTTTTGATAAAGTGGTTAATCGTTTATAAAATGCCAATTCCTAGATGAAATCTAAATAAATAAACATATGACACTCAGCAGAAGAAGTTGATGTGAAAACATTTTAAATCTGTGCAGTCAGAGGCTGAAAGAGATGGCAAGACAGGAAGTAATTATTAAAACCTCTGCAAAAAAGATGTTTCCATATTAAAAAAAAATATATGCAGGGCAGATAACCAGTTTCTGTGGGATTTTTGACTTAACACACATTTATATGAATGACACATCTAATGCTCATTTCAATCTGTAATTCAATAAAACTTAAAAAAGAGAACTAAAATATGTATCATTAGTACTAAAATATGTATCATTAGTACTAATTCAGAACTCCAAGCAATAATAAAAACAGCATTAAATAGTTTGGTTTATCTCATTTTGTGAGTTTCTTCTTTACATGATCATGGTTAATTCTTTCACTTAAAAGTGCTTCAGATCCTCTATTTAAAAAAAAAAAAATTACCAAAGCCACATCACTAAATCAGGAGTCAACTGAAATTAACAATATTTTTATCATTTACAATGTTGCAAGGTTTTCAACTGATAGGGAGAGTAACACTAGATGTTCTTTTATATTTTAAAAGCCTCATTCCAGGTAAGGTCCATGTTCTAAAATGTACTAAAGCATTTTTTTTTTTCTGGATAAAAAGAGGCTTCTTTCTTTCTTTCTTTCTTTCTTTCTTTCTTTCTAAATATGTTCTTTTTTGAGAGAGAGGAAGAGAGTGCATGTGTGAATGGAGACAGGCAAAGGAAAAGGAAGAGAGAATCCACAAGCAGTCTCCCTGCTGAGCACAGAGCAGGACTGGATACTCCATATCATGACCCTGAGATCATGACCTGAGCCAAAACCAAGAGTTGGTAGATTAATGGACTGTGCCACCCTTGCACCCCAGAAAAGCTCAATTTTAAAAATTGATACATTTCCTTTTTTTAATGTTATTTGAAGTATATGCAGTCAGAAAAGTGAAATATTTCCTTAATGGCTCAATTAGGAGGGAAAAAGTCTTCAAAAGTGCTGAACTGGTTCAACACTAAAACCTTGGCTTTATAGTAAATTCTGTGTTAATGGATAACTTAATTATCTAATTTAAAAAAACCTTATTTACCAAGTAACAGTTTAAACATTTAACCATGTAATATGAAGCAAATATACTTTAATGTTCTTGCTATTTATAGTCATTGATAAATATTAATTTCTGATCTATTAATGGATTATTATAAACATATGTTTTTATATAGCTTTATGTTAACTCTAGAAAAATCTGAAGATTTCCATGTTGTTTCTTTTTTTAGTAAGACTGGAATCTTTTTATTACTAGAATTAGAATACTTTTATAACATTTTCTTATTTTAAGACAGTTTTAATGCATTTTTAAAGTAAATTTCAACAATGAACTATTATCTATAGTTATAGGTGCTCAGATATATTCTATGTGATGTTAAGGATTTTAAAACTTCAGAATCACACCAATATACAAGGGGCAAAATAAATCAGTAGTCGTAATTTTTCCCCCAGCTACATGATTTATTTTTCTCTTGTGAAGTGATCAGAAGTCTCTCCTCTGATGGTCTGAAAGTGTTGGGTCATGGCCTGACCCTGGGGCAAAGGAAGCAGAAAGATTTCTTAAGGCAAATACTCTCTGGAAGATTCTGGAAAAGTAAGCCTTGAGGTAGATTCAACTGACAATTATCCTTGTTAAAACAGATCACAGACAAAATATTTCTGTGCCTGGAAGGGAAATGTCCTCAAAAGAGATGAACTTTGAACTGGATTCCTAAGGGATTATAGAATTCAGTTAGGTAAAAAAGTCTGTGGAAGGCTAATGTAAATGGGAAAATAATATGAGATATTAAAATCTTATAGGAAGAGTAGTGTATAAAGAATTATAGGGGTGGCTAAAAGGTGGAATATATGGGAAACAAAATAGGTTAGAGAAATAACTTGATATCTTTGATCTATCAACAAATGAGTGGTATATTTTAATATTGCCTCCAGATTGTGGGGGCATTCAGTTCTAAGTTAGAGTATGGTATTTTCTATGGGTTAAAAATCACAAAAGTTTTTAATCACAGAACACATTAAAAAGAAAAAAAATCTAAACATGCACCTTTGTATGATATCTACTTCTGTGTAGTGAACTACCCCAAAATGTTACTTCTTAAAACATTAAGCAAATGTTTATTTGCTTTATTTATTTTTAAGCAAAAAAATCTAAACATGCTCCTTTGTATGATATCTATTTCTGTGTAGTGAACTACCCCAAAATGTTACTTCTTAAAACATTAAGCAAATTATATGTTCACAATTTTCTGGGCAGCCATTTAGGATAAATTCAGCTAAGTGCTCACTCATCTATTTATCTATGATCTATCTATTTTTACTACATGCTGAGTACTCTTCTAAGAGCTTTGCAATGATTACAATTCTTCCTGAGTACTCTTACATAGTTTTATTATTATTCCTATTTAGAGCAATGGAAACTGAAACAGACACATTAGAGACATGCCCAAAGTCACAAAAGAAATAATGGATATAACCTGTCTATAATTACATAAAAATGGTATTTCACCTTTCAATCATAATTGATGGCAGAGGAATTGTCAAATAGTCCACAGAGAAAAGTAAACTGGGGCTCAGAACAGAATCCTGAAGAATACCAACATAGAAGAGACAGGCAAAGGAAGGAAAGCATTTTAACAATGGTCATAAGCCTGGCAGTAAAGCTAAACCCTGAGGAGTTTTAATGAACAAATCCTTATACCCCAGGACACAGTAAATATGGCATGGAGCCATGGAACCTATATTTTCTCATACACAAATTGGGTAATTCTAGAGCATCCACTTCACAAATATGCACTTAGGTACATAAGAGATTATCTAAAAACTCTATACGAGGGGCTCCTGGGTGCCTGGGTGGCACAGTCAGGTTAGCCTCTGAGTCTTGGTTTCTGCAGAGGTCATGACTTCATGGTCGTGGGATAGAGCCCCACATGGGGCTCGCACTGAGCATGCAGTCTGCTCAAGATTCCCTCTCCCTCTTTATCTGTCCCTCCCTCTCGTGCTGGCGCTCTCTCTCTCTCATAAATAAATAGATCTTAACAAATTTTTTTTAAAAAATGAAAACTGTACATGAATAACCAGAAACTTGGTAAAATAATCTGTGAGAGTTCAGAAACCAAAAAGAAATATTTCAGGTAAGATGTGATTGCTACAATGGTAGAGAACACTTGAGCATTTCAAATTCTAATGAGAAGAAATCAGTAGAAAAAGAGAAATTGGAGACATAGGAAGGCAAGCAGGTATCTATAGAGTAAGAACCTAGAAAGATAAGAAAGGGTTAAAGCAGCAATTGAGAGTTTAGCTTTTAACAAGAGGCAAATTTCCCAAGTGTGCAGAGATGTGGGATGTTTCAGTATATAAAGTGTGAACAAATCAATTTACAACATATGAGAAATAATTGCCTAAGGATACAAGTGAAACTTATAGGAAGATTTCAAAGCCTAGTTAGAGGAGAATATATTTTCTTTGTACTGCTGTGAAAACTTGTATATTTTCCCCATCAGCTCCCAGCAACCATTGTATAGTACAGATAAATTTATCCAAGTTCAGTGTTTTGCCAGACATTTTATAATGAAAAGGAAGTGAAACTAATTGACTGCCTTTGGTTAGGGTGGAAACATCAAGTCTAGGTTGAATAAGGAAAGGAAGGAATAAAATAAGGAAAAATTGTCAGTGGGTAGCCGCCTCTTTGGAGATGTAGGGAGAGGCAAGATCCAATGATTTTTTTTTAGACCAAAGTATTTCAAGTACTCATGCCAGTTTGATGATCTTGAATATAATTTTCTTCCTCACTGTCACTTCTCTGAGACTAAAATCCTACAACTTCATCTCTTTAGCACAAAAATTCACTCAAATGAATACATTCAATGATTCAATTGTTGTGCAATCAAAGCTTTCTCTGAGAGGTTTGTCCTCTCAGCTGGCAATCTGAGGAGAACTGACAAAGATCCCTAGCATTGTTTTCACCTTGTTCCCTGGCACATTTTTCCTGATGTCTTTCTTTTACTCTTTGTCTGTCTTCTACAGGCTACACATCTGTACACAAATGTTGGTGGTCTATTTATTTAAGTGGAAACTTAAGAGATCTCAGCAGAATTTGAAGGGAAGGAATTACTCTCTCCTTTTAACTTCAAAGCCTGGTGCTGCCACTTACATCCATCTGGATACATGTGTACTGTATCTCTTAAAATTTGCTAAGTTCTCTTTTAACCGATACTATCATTCTCTACTTTCATTCACTTCTCAGTCAATTCCTTGCACAGTTTTGAAACCTTTTTTCTTTCTTTCTTTCTTTCTTTCTTTCTTTCTTTCTTTCTTTCTTTCTTTCTTTCTTTCTTTCTTTCTTTCTCTTTTTCTCTCATTTATTTAACAGAGAGAGAGTGAACACAAGCAGGAGAGAAACAGAGGGAAAAAGAGATGCAGGCTCCCCGCTGAGTAGGGAGCCCAGTATGGGGCTCCCTCCCAGGACTCTGAGGACCTGACCTAAGCCGAAGGTAGACACTTAACTGACTGAGCCACCCAACTGCCCCAGTTTTGCACCATTTCAAAATGGTACATTCTTGCTTGTGTCATTCAAATATGTCTTGCTATTACTTTATCCATCTGATTTAACTGTTATGCTTGATAAACTTTCATTGATTTTATTTATATAAATCACGATTGAAATTAATGTGTTTTTTAAGTTTGTTTAAGCAATCTCTATATGCAACATGGGCTCAAACTCATGACCCAAGATCAAGAGCTGCATATTCTACTGACTAAGCCAGCCAGGTGCTCCTGAAATTAATGTTTTTGATATAAAAAATGTATTTTCTCTTACTTATTTACTAACCAAGTATCTACATAACCTTAGAAGATATCATTTAATCTTTTATTATCATTTTTTATTAGATAATTCAGATATAGTACATCATTAAACTAAGTGTACCATGCTCATCTCACTGTTATCCATGGTTGCTACACAAGACAGAAGCCACCCGGGGCATGTGTCCCTTCATGTACTCATTGCCATATTACTTTTTTACTACTTTTCTTCCAACCCAACCTTCCCTTGCTGCTTCATTACTGCCTAATGCGCTAGATCAAACCCATATTATTTTGTAAACCAACACCTGGCATCTTCAGCCATCTTGTTGAAGACTTCACTTTACTACAACTTAATTGAAAATTGTCTCCATTCTGCGGACATACTTTTCATGTTTTTTTCTTTCAGGAGAAAGAAAATTGCTTTTTCACAGACTATGAATCTCAGGAGTAGGATGTAAAGTACATATCTTCTTCATTCTACCCTGTTGAATTAAGATTTTCATTCAGGGACTCTTATGGGGGAAAAAATCCCATTGGCCCGAGTCCTTTTATTTTCTGGCTATCTGGCTATCCCAACATCTGTTCTTTTCACTTGCATTTACATGTTGCTTTTCTTGTTCATTTGTACATTTCCTAAACATTGAGGCAGAACCTACAAAGTGATCAGAAATCAAAAATCCATTTCCTCCTAAACACACAGGTAGACATCATCTTTAAGCCTTCTTTGCAATTAGCAGGTGCCATGTGATTGGGTTCTGACCAGCAGAATTTAGGCAAAAGTAATATATGGCATTTCTGAAACCAAAATAAATCTCCAGTACTCTTCTCCGTACTTTCTTCCAATCTACAAACTAAATATGCAGATGGAAGAAGTATTTGGATTGGATGTTTGGATTGGTCAGTTTGATTTAGAAACTTTGGATATCATAAAAGGGAGAAAGTGACAATAAGCAAAAACAGATATAATAAATGATGACAGTCCATTGACTTCTTGCTACTGGTTAGTAAAAAAATAAAGAATTAAATTAAAATGAGCAATTCAACTAAAGACCATTGAATCTAACATAAATGGGAATTTTATCACACTTTTAAAAAAATTCATCTTACTGCAGTTTACAAATGTACCCAATTTCAGTGGATTTCAGTCAAAGAATAAACACCAGAGTCAGAGAAAGACTTCACTATACCTTCCAAAATTTTCTCTCCTTGCAAAGAAAAGCTCCTGATGAAGCCATCAAAAGTCTTTTTAAACACTTTCAAACACTTTTAAAACACTAAATACCAAAGTCCTGAAAAGGACTATTGTCCTTGCTTCAAGTGTTTAGTAGTGGGCTAGACCTGTTGCACATGCTGGCTGAGAATGAATTGAGCCAGGATGAGCAGAATGCTTAAGGGAACTCTAAATAGTAATGGGACATTTTTGTATTTTACATATATGAAAGGAAGGAAAGAAGAAAGGAAGAAGGGGGGAAGGAGGAAGACAGAGCCAGAGGGAGAGAGGGAGGGAGAAGAAGAAATTTTAAAAAAAGAGGGAAAGAAAAGAAGGAAGAGAAAGCTTCACATAATTTTTTGACAGGAGTGTATGATGGATATATTGCTCTGATGAAGATGTCATAAAGATAGGTAAAATGATGTCATGACCCATTTGAATCTTTTTTAATCAAACATACAAATTATCTACTTTATTACAGGCTAAATTTTTTTGGATCAAAACACATGATTTATTTTAAAATATTTTAATGGATTAGTTCAACTCACCACATAACTTTGGTGTTCTTATTCCATTATATTATGGTAAATATATTGTACGTGTATTTACATAATTTTTATGTCATTCTACTTTCTTAAAATATTTAAGGTATTTTCAATTCAAAATAATCGCATTTGCACAAATTCAGTAAACATCTGTAAATAGGGTGAACTCAATTCCTTTGAAATGTGTTTATCTATTCTCACGAATTTAAAATAATTGGATTACATATATTTGAACAAACTTTATTATCTTTATGATACAATAATATACATTCTTATAAAATCCTCCAAAAGGCAATTCACATCAAGTAATTACTTAGTACAATTTTACTAAATCATAGACCAATCTTCTGGAAAAAGTAGAGTATGTATAGGCTTCTAGAGATACCTAACTTTTTATAAATTAAACTGTCAACTAAGAAAAAAGAACAACAAAATTAATGCATTTAAAAGTTATCCTGGGGCGCCTGGGTGGCTCAGTGGGTTAAGCCACTGCCTTCGGCTCAGGTCATGATCTCAGGGTCCTGGGATCGAGTCCCGCATCGGGCTCTCTGCTCAGCAGGGAGCCTGCTTCCTCCTCTCTCTCTCTGCCTGCCTCTCTGCCTACTTGTAATCTCTCTCTGTCAAATAAATAAATAAAATCTTTAAAAAAAAAAAATAAATAAATAAAAGTTATCCTGGAGGGGCGCCTGGGTGGCTCAGCTGTAAAGCGCCTGCCTTTGGCTCAGGTCATGATCCCAGGGTCCTGGAATCCAGCCCCACATAGGGCTCCCTGCTCAGCGGGACGCCTGCTTCTTCCTCTCATAGTCCCCTTGCTTGTGTTCCCTCTCTTGCTATCTCTCTTTCTCTGTCAAATAAATAATTAAAATTTTAAAAATTATAAATCAATAAAATAACCTGTGTATTGGTTAGTTAGAGCTGTCTAACCTATCTCCCCAAATTCTGTGGCTTAAAAAGAATAAGCACTGTTAATGTTTGGGAAATTATATCTTGTCTGGGAGGTTTTGATAATGTGGACCATTTTCTCTTGACTTTGGCCAGAGTTACTCATATGTCAACTGCTAACTTATCAGTTGGCTTGGGGGATAGATGGCTTGTGATAACCTTATAGATGTGTCTGCTGATTGGATTGACTTGAATAACTTAACATATATCTCTTATTATCCAATAGGTTAGCCAGGCTTATTTGCAGGGCAGTAGATTTTTTAGAAGCTTTTAAGCTTCTCCTGGGATTGAGTCCTGCATCAGCCTCCCTGCTCAGCAGGAGGCCTGCTTCTTCCTCTCCTACTCCCCCTGCTTGTTTTTTCCTCCTCTCTTTGTCTCTCTCTAATAACTAAATAAAATCTTAAAAAAAATAAGTAGAAAAAGTTCTCTCTGGCAAACTGAAAGAATGTTTTTAGCAGAAATAATTCACCAAAGATAATAACCAAATCCCTGTAAAAGGATTTAAATTGACTTTAAAAACATGGGAACACAATCCATCACTTCAGCAATTTTCATCAAATTGTGTCAAGCAATATGCAGAGAATTGATAAGGAAATCAGTTAAAATAGAAAGCAAATAAGAGTACACATGCTTTTTAAATTCATTCTAAAACTAGCCCAAAATAATCATGTCCTGAGATCCCTCAGGTGCCTTTATTTATATAGGTATATAGGTAGTTTGAAAATGAGAGGTTTTGAGTGAGCCAGTGATAACTTGATTAACAGAAAACTATTTCAATCATGGGGTAGTTCACCTGCTTTGAGCTTTAATTCCAGTAAATTTCCCTCAACAAAATAAAAATAGGATACATTTTAAGATTTACATAAATTAATTTCCTTATCTATTCAAGTAGAGAAGTTCTTGATCCTAAGTCACATAGTGAATGAAATATAACACTATAGAATACCATATTAAGTAGAGGAGCTTATTTGTTTCGTGAATCAAATAATCTGTTACTTTCAGAATTGTTTGTACTATTGCTATTCTCTTAAGAGAGCCTATGCACAATTTAGCTGTGTTCATTCAAGGTGTTTATTCAGGGTTTATTTAAAAGTAAAATGTTATATGGTGGGGCTCCTGGGTGGCTCAGTCAGTTAAGTGGCTGGCTTTCGTGTCTGCTTCCTTGCTCAGTAGGAAATCTGCTTCTCCCTTTCCCTCTGCCTCTGCCCCACCGCCGGCTTTTTCTCTCTCTAATAATTAAATAAATTAAATTAAATCTTTACAAATAAATAAAAATAAAAGGTAATACTGAGCTCAAGATATGTTTTTGTGTGTAGTTTATCCAAGTAAGTATCTCATTATGCAGGGGAATAGCTTGAAAGTACTTCCACTGCCCAGCAGGAAAAAGTATTAAAATTCTGATAATATTAGCTTACACTTTGTAACGTCCAATTCTCTGGTCAGAAGATCAGCAACATTTTTAGCAATAGCTCCTCACAGTGACAACAGTCAATATAACTGAAATAAAAAGAGGTGCAACACTTGTTTATTTATTTATTTTTTTATATTAACATGAAACAGCTCTGTTTCCTAACAGTCATATGTGCTTAGTTGGTTCAGTCTTCTACTTCACAGCAAACAAGAAATTAGACCTATTCATACCTCAAACCAACACATAAAACTTCACTGAATTATGCAATTGTCCAGTGCATTTTTAGAAGGAGTCTTATTACAAGAATAAGAGACTGGAAACCCTGTCCAAAGTTAATTTTCTGGCAGTTTTGCCAAAATGACAGAGAATATATACAATGAGAGGGTCTGGGCTTAGTCTTGGTTCTGATACCTTAAAATGCCTTGGAATAGTAGGAAAATCACTTTATTGCCAACATTTGTCATAGCTAAAAATGTAGGCAAAAAAAAATATTATCTACCTTATCTCCCCCCACAGAGTTTTTGTCAAAGTTGTTAAGAAGATCTCTTTATAGCTGTGTGATCCTACCTTACTTCAGCCCTACTTCAAGGCACTAATAAAACTTATTTATTATCCAACCAGGTTTTATCCCTTTAATAATAGGTATCACTAGAAATTATATCTCATGGAAAATGTTTTGTTTTATTACAAATAATGTAAAAGGAGGAGAGCCCAAAGAAAAGCATTAATTAATAGAGATTCATGGTCTAAGTGTTTGATTTTTCAGTTTTTTTTAATTTACATTTTTCTTGTGAGCACATTACAAATTTTTCATGCAAGAAGAATTGAATGGGGAAAGAAAATCTTCAAACATCTCTAAGAAGGTTTAATAAAGAGACCTGAAATTTGTTCAATATATTAAAAATTTAAATTAAAAGAGACAGTCATATTAGATTTCATTAAGAGGATAAATGAACACAAAGCCTACACACATATTCAATTGGTACTTCATGTCAAATAGCAAAATAAAATGTACTGGGATCTATGCACTTGTCAACAAAACAATAAAATGCAGTTTGTTATAATCCCCAGTCAAAAAAGATTTTGCAAATCGAGTTTGCATGCTGAAATGCTATTGTAATGTCCTAAGGTTATATTCCAGCATTCAAAATAAATACTCACTATTCTCTCTGTAGGATAATATAAATATAAATAAATGCAAATATAAATTCCTTATTCTAACTCCACATGTTTACAATGAATCCAAAATGTCCCTCAAGGTTGTAAAAATGTTATGGCCTAAAACCAGAATTAGATTTGAACTTTGAAACTTTAATTTTTAAATATGCATGTTACCTAAGATTTTAAATTATACAAAGTTTTTTAAATTTAAAATTGTAAACTTTGTGAACTCATAAACATATGTAATTCAGTTCATTTTTTTTTCTCTTAACATATACATTTAAAGAACAAAAAAATTCACAAAACAATTATTTTCATATTGCTTCATTCTTTCTGTAGTGAATATACTACAGATCTCAAATCCTTTATTTACATTAAGAAATCCAAAAACCTTTGTTTCAAAGTTTTGGAGTACATTTATTTGATGGCAAGTATGTCCTGCACTGGCTTAGATTATTTATAGTCTTTTTAAAATCTCATCAGCTGTGAATATTCATCATTTTGTTGAAGAAATATTAAAGTGCTTGCTTATGGAGTACTGTTCGCTGGCAGTGTTACATAATCTATTCTATATCACCTTTCTTCACCTCTAAGATCTTTTGAATAGCAAAACACATCATGCCCAAGGTTTTTTTTTTAAAATAAGGGACCAAGGTAGTTCAGACTAATATTACAGTACTTGGCTAATATATAAGGAATAATTTAGGTAGAAGTAGGATATCTATGCAGGTGAGAACATTTCAAAATATTATTAAGGTAAGTAACCTAAGTAAAAATATTTTAGAGTCTGATGACTCACTCCATTACCTGGAATCCCTTTAATTTTCTTTCTGTTGTCCTTTCTTTTCCTTTGCTGCATTTATGTGTTCTTTCCACCTTTTGTGCCTGGTAATTTTTTATTGTGTTTTGGATATTGTTCATGAAATAACTATAAATATAATTTGAGACCTAGAATTGTATTATCTCTCTTGAGAGGTTTTTTGCTTACATCCAGCAAGCCTCAAGGGAATCTGGCACTCTTAGTCCCAAAGTGTTGCCCCTAATGGGATTCCAACTCAGAAGCAGGTTTGCAGGTATACCTCCTCATCTTAAAAGACCTCGAGTTCCAATATTTGCCTGTCTGTCAATGAGATGCTTTTAAGTGTGTGATTTAACTTCTTTACCTCATCCAGAATTAAAAATAGCTCTAGAGGAAAAATAACCCCACATTAGCCAACCTAACTCTCTGGATCACTATCTTCTCTGGTTCTTGGTTCTGTAATTCCCCACCACTTTTAAAAAGCCAATGCCTCCTTACATTTTTTTTTTTTCTAATTCTCATATTTTCATTTTTCTTATGTTAGTGGAAAGCCCTGTTCCCTGGCCTGGGTTCTTGAGAAAGAATTCAGAGCCAAATCTTAAGCAAGCAAGCATTTAATAGTGCTCAAAGCAAAAGTACACTTCCAAGGCAGAAGAGCCAGCAAGGCCAGAAGGCTGCCAGGGTCAGGGTTGTCTTAAGTGCTATATTTACATGGTTGGGTCATCTCTGACTGAGGTTCATTCATCTAAAGAACTCCTCCTAACAGTGGGGAGAGGGAGTTTTTGGCTCAATATGGTCCTTGTCAAAACTATTATGGTGGCTATCCTCCACAAGAAGAGCCAAAACCGAAATACAGATTTATTATAATGAAGCTATAGGTTACTTTAAGGCAATGGTTATAGGGAAGACCTCATGAGTGTTCCTTGGGGTTTTCCCTGGCTGTTCATGTTTTAGAGTTGGTTGGCAGTTTCCATCTTTTCAGCAGTTGGAAAGTCCCGTTTCCTGCTCCTATCTAGCCAACTGGTTACTCTATCACTTAAAGGGAAGGTTGTAAAATTATCTAGTCTTCCATTTTCATAATCAGATATCCTTGCATAATATCAACTAATTTTATAAGAGAAAAAGGACAGATGGTTAAAATAGATTCCATGGTCCAGTTTGCCAATTGCATACAAATAACATAATTTTTATTTTGCTTTTAAATGTAGTGTGAGCCATAAAGCCCATTGGAAAATTATATATGATATTTTGTATCATCTTCTGGTATCATTTTCCTTCTTAGATTTATTTGTTTGTTTATATATATATATATATATATATATAATCAAGCAAATTTCTGCCAACCAACCTTTATATATATATATATATATATATATATATATATATATAAATTTGCTTGATTTTATTTATCTGAAAATGTCTATTTTGCTTCCATTCTTAAAAAAGACATTTTTTCCAAATATGAAATTCTAGGTTGTTGGTTATTTTTTCTTAGTACTTGAATGTATTTCTACTTTCTGATAACTTCCATATTGATAGTGAGAATTTAAATATCAATCTAATTATAACTTATTTTTTTTAAGATTTTATTTATTTATTTGACAGAGAGAGATCACAAGTAGATGGAGAGGCAGGCAGAGACAGAGATAGAGGGAAGCAAGCTCCCTGCTGAGCAGAGAGCCCGATGCGGGACTTGGTCCCAGGACCCTGGGATCATGACCTGAGCCGAAGGCAGTGGCTTAACCCACTGAGCCACCCAGGCGCCCTGATCATAACTTATCTTTAAGAAGTCTATTATCTTTAGGGAATCTATTATTTTCTCTGATAAATCTATTTTTTGTTTTTGGAATTTGATGTTTTCGTATATGTGTGTAGGTGTGGATTTCTTTATATTACTGCTTCTGGATATTTACTGAGATTTTTAAACCTGAGAATTTTCAAAATACTCATATTCATCATAATCTCAATTGCTGCTTCCCTTTTTTCTTTATTATTTCCAAATGAAAATGTGGTTAGGTAGCTTTTGGGCCATTTCATTCTCTCCTCTAATCCCTTAACTTTGCAGATATATTTTGTCTTTTCTCCACTCTAGACCAAATTATCTGTACTTTGTTACAATGTATCTTTAGTCTACTAATTCTCTTTTCTGATATTTCTAATGTAAGCTTTATGTTGTTTATTTCATTTATGACTTTTTTTTATCATATATTTGTAAGGTTTGATAGGCGAGATAAACACAACACCAGGCAAAGTGGGCACAAGGCAAGATTTATTAAAGATATTCTCCAGCCAAGTTTCGGGGCTCAGGAGAGGGGGAGCCAGGAAAGTCGCGGGGAGGAGGTGGGCAGGTTCCTCAACTCTGGAAAGAGGAGTGGGGGAAATCACACTGGGAGAGAGTTGGCGGGGCCCTTTTATTGGGCCAAGGTAGGACATGGGCTTACATTCATATATGGTAGGGTATTTGGTGATCAGAGGGTATGGGGTGGGGGGTCCTGATACCTCTGTTTCCTGCATAGGTATCAGGTTACCTATGGTGACGTGAACTGGGCATACATCCTTTTGGTGGGAGAGTCAAGGGTTAAGGAAAGGGTAGGGTGGAGGAGGCTAGAAGACGGCAGGACCTGGTGGTCATTTCTATTGTTCCTCCTGCACTCCTGGAGCCCACCGACCCAACAATATTTATCTCTATAAAATTAGTTGCATTTTTGTATCTGCTTAATTCACTTTCAAGGTACCTTGCTGCTTAATAATATCATGATATATTACATGTACTTAATAATCTGAAACTGATAATCTAGTAACAACAGTCTTGGCAAGCGTAATTCTAAATTCATTGCTTTTTCCAGCTATAAATAGTGGCTTGTTTTCTCATGAGCTTCATATTTTATCATGAGCTCACATTACCTGCAATTCTAACACTGCACATTTTTTGAGCTCCACTTATAAACTGTAATACTTCAGAGACAATGTGGTTTGATTCAGCCAGCTACTAGAGGGGAATTAAAAATCTATGACCAACTTAACCTAGTCAGAGGACCTTATAAGAGTAAGCTTTTTTTTTAGAAATTATAAGGAGAGACTTATTTTTTCATCCTCACCCAGAGCCCAGTGTGAGACAGGGGTCACTCTCAGCAAACTAGGTGTGCGTGTGTGTGTGTGTGTGTGTGTGTGTTTTTGGCGGATTACATACCAAGGTAAGTTATGATTTGGGAACCTCAGAACCAAGTTCAGTCCTTGTTTTGGCCCTAGGCTTTGTCTTCTGCTTCCAGTGAAAACAATGGTCTGGGATAGTCACCAGAAGTTAGCAGATGCCCCCAAGGCAACTGCCAGATTCTTTGCAAGTTTCTTTCCATATAACCCTGGTTTTGTGCTGCTCTGGGGGCTCTGATTTCTTTGTGCTCTCTTTACAACACAGTTATACAGTCAAAACCAAGATTCTCTGTTGCGGCCAATGCAACAAATCGACCAGGAACGTGAGGGTAAGAGGATGAAGAAAAGAACTTAAACGACAAAGAAATGGGGGCAGGAGGAGCACTGAGGAGGATGTCCAACAGTGCTAAGTTTATTCAAAGCCTTAAGGCCATATATATAGTGATATTACATCTGTGTCTAGTTAAACAACCACGAGTTCCTCGTGACACCAAATGGCTGACACCAGTACAAATACAGCAAACCTGAAAGTAATTTATGGGCTGTACTAGGGCAGCAAGGATCAGCAACGAACTTTTGACCCCAACCAAATTGTTCTCAGTTGTTTAGCAAGCGTGTGGGAAGTCATTCAGGCCAGCGGACAACACATAGCACAGACCCTTTCTCAGTGCTACTCAACTTTTCCCGTCCTAAACCTTTTGTTAGGTTATTCGGACTTTAAAGGAGGCACAAGTCAGGGCCTGGTTTGGTCCCCATCTCAAGCCTTATTGTGGCCTCCCACAATTCTCATACTTTATCTAATGTGGTTGCAGAAGTCTTTCAGCACGCCATTTAAGATTTAATTTAGCTGAATAATATTGGATCCAGATTGCTTATGTTTGAATCCTACCTCTTCCATTTATCAGTTATAAGACCCTGAACAAACTCTTAAAAATTCTAAGGTTCTCAGTTTTTTCATCTGTATATTGGAGAAAAATAATAATAACTGCATCATGGCTTAACTGTGAAAAATGCATGATTTTAACTTATACACAATGTAAGTTAAAGTCATGCATTTTTTTATATTGTTGGACT
Organism: Mustela putorius furo; assembly: GCF_011764305.1. Lineage (NCBI taxonomy): Eukaryota > Metazoa > Chordata > Mammalia > Carnivora > Mustelidae > Mustela > Mustela putorius. Next base: position 11,366,456 of record NW_025421467.1, on the reverse strand, counting down.
ACTTGGTAATCAATAGTGCTGGAAATGGAAAGATTCAGATTTTGTTAATATAATAAAATGATCAGATTTCAGAACTAAAATTAGAAAATAAACTACTTGAATCCAACATGAGGTTTTCAGGAAGTAGAAACAATTCTCCTGAGATTAAGGAAAGAATGATTTCAAATTGGTCCATTATGTAGAGTTGCCTTGATTTCAGAGAACATATTCATTTTAATCAGCAGGTATGGTGGAGAGTTGTCATATTACTATAGGAAATAATTCTGCCCTCAAATACATTTAAAGACATCATACAAAAAAAAAAAAAAACTATGATTCTTAACTTCAAAGACTTGGGATGAAGCTTTCCAGGGTTAAATAATTATTAAGTTGCTTATGACTTTGCAAAGTTTGGAATCAGAGCTCTTGGCTTATTTCTCAAAATGATTAGTTTATGTATTTTATACATATGAAAAAGCCTCTCAACTTCTATAGCGTTTTCCTAAATACCACTTAAAAAAAAGAAGAAGCATTTTTGTGAATTTGATGCCAGGTTTAGAAAGCATGTTCTTTTCTGGAAAGTTGTCACATGATACATGTCATAATAGAGCATTATGATGATAGGGAACCAATTGATCTCTCCAGGTATCTTTTTGAGATTTCAAGTCAAAAACACAGTTCAGGTAATTTTTAGAGAATAATAATATAAAATGCAAATCTCGGAAGCATCAGTTTATAGAAATTAAAAGAGGAAAAATAGTTTATTATTTTCCATTTGGTTATGACGTATTTTGTCATTTAACAATAGCTACCTATCTTTACAAAATCTAAGTTTAAGAAACCTTGTCATCGAGAAGAAAAAAAAAATCATTTAACTTAGATTTACTTCAGGTCAGTCAATAAGATATCTTAATTACCAACTTTGACATCTTTTAGGTGTTCATTAAATATTTCAGAAGGAATCTGTCAATAAATTATCATCAGTGAATTGAAGAGTTAACTTTCTGAACCTTGCCATATTCATAAAATCTAGGACATCCTGAATTTTACTGTTAATTTCATTCTAAATACTTTATTATTCTTGCATTTTACAAATAAAATAGACATCTATTACCTTTATTTATTTCTTGGGTCTAGTTTTCCAACTAACCCTTTTCCTTCACTCATTTGACATCTTAAATGATTTATATGAGTTCCCAAATCACACAAATTTCACAAATAGTGATGTCCTAAGTTATACCATTTGTTGTATCTTTCTCTTTTTAGCATGGTGTTTATATAATTCTATAATGCTAACATCCATTCCATATATTACCTATTTTTTCTAATTTTAATATAATAATAATTACACATTCCTCTGTATATTTTTTTTCTTTTTAACAGTCCCTTTTAAATTCTTGGTCAAATGTTTTAAACTCTAAGGAAATATTGTATATTTATTTCATCAGCTTTTCAGAGGTGTCCATCTCAGCAACTTCATTAGATACACAACAGTTAGGCTTATCTTTCTTAAACTATGCAATTACCTATGCTTCTATTTTTTCTAAAGTAGCTTTCACAGTGAAAGTCATTTTTTTTTTTTTATGGCATTAGGCCTGCAAGTGGCAGCAGATGCACTCACATGTAATGAAGCACAAGGCCCCAATTTGGCACTGCTAGTCAAGAGTTTCCTCTTATAGGAGATGTCACTTTTTGCACTCAACAAGCTCTCCTGCTAAATTAATCTTTGGTTGGCATTTATGTCTACTTGAAACTAGCTTGCCACTTCCTCAGTATGGCACCATGACAACCTAACAGATGGGCCTAAGGACATGCATGCCAGATGATCTGAATGACGACCAGGTTTAAGTATTATGGGATAGACTCCCAACCTCAAATATTGCAATAACGATCCACATCAAATATGTGTGTATTAAAAAAATATTATATAGTACTTTTTTCAAGTATATGTGAAAATTAAAGATACATCACACCTTGTATTGACACCTACGTTTTCATATGTCCAGATACCAGTTAAATGAAACTGAGGCCAAACTTGATCCTAAGCACTCTTAGAATCACAGAGGGTGTTAAAGGTACCTTCCCTCTGATGAAACACTGAAATGACTAAGGTCAGGTATCTGATTTCTTACTCAGCTTCTTAAGTACCTTGTCTTGGTTACAGGACAGTTTTCTGTCCTCTTCATCTTCCAGATACTAATCTACCATACTCTAAATTATTTACTTATTCTTTATTACCTGTCTCTCTCATATTTTTCCCTCACAGTGTAATTTTACTTCTTGTTTTTACTCCAAACTCTAAAAACCTTGACTCCTTATTATCAATCTAGTTGTACTTGCTGTATTTATTACATTACTTATCATTGTCATTATCATTATTATTTTGTAGCATTAATTTCCCCTTTAAACTGTGATGCACCTTGCCACAGGATCCTGTGTGTGGCCAGCTTTCATTACCAGTACTTGTATGCCTTTACCTCATTTTTATCTTCCCTTTTTTTATTTTGTACTTGTTATTCTTGGGAAGAGACCTCAGGTTTATATATCTCTTGTGCTTAGTGACAATATTAACAAAAGTGGTTCCAAAATGTGGATGGATTATTATTTGAAAGTGATATGGTTGAATATGGCTGTATTCTTCCAAAAAAAAATCATTTATTTTCCTGAGGGTAGGAGGACTTAAGGGCTCTATAATTTGGCTAGGTTTGCCCAATACAGGTTAAAACAGAAAACTAAGTCAATTAGACAATTGGGAACCAAAAATGTTTTTATTAAATCATTGCTTTATGGGGTTCCTGGGTGGCTCAGTGGGTTAAAGCCTCTGCTTTCGGCTCAGGTCATGATCCCAGGGTCTTGAGTTTGAGCCTTGCATCTGGCTCTCTGCTCAGCAGGGAGCCTGCTTCCCCTTCTCTCTTTCTCTGCCTGCCTCTCTGCCTACTTGTGATCTCTGTCCGTCAAATAAATAAATAAAATCTTAAAAAAAAAAAATCATTGCTTTAGGATAGCCTGATATATGTTAGAAATGTTTTGGTGTCCTAAATCTTCCCAGCTATGAACTTGGATTTCCACTATACTTTCATAAAGTTTTATCATGTAGTTAGAAGGGAGTTTACATGAAAATTTAATCTAGCACTTTTAAGTAGTTAAGGCCACATATTATTTTAAGGTGTATTAGTAACTCTCAGAGAGCTTTAATGTTTCCAGGAGTCATTCAAGGCTTATAGTTCTTCTTTTTTCACACCTTTTGTAGATTCTTTCTAGCACATTTATAACTACAGCTTATACTTTATTTAAGGTTATTATTATTATTTTAAAATAAATATTATTACTTTTCTCCAAATATATTTAAGATAATTCTATAAGAAGCAATTAAATAATTCTATTAGTAACAACTTAAAGTATACTGAACATTTAGAAAGAGAGAATGTCTAATAGAATTAGCTCAATGCAGTCTACTTTCAATGTAGACTAGCTAAGCTGAACTCTTGACTCCAGCATCAGGACTATTTCTTTCTGTGAATTTGGGGGATCTTTAGTGCTCAATTTTTCCTTCTTGAATTAGGTCTTTTTACAATAGCTCATTGCCTGACATTTTGCCTAGTCAAGTTTTGTTATGCTGGGTGTTAGAACCACAGTTTTATTTGAAGATGATGCTTAACCAACATGAGAGTGCTGCCTATAGGAGACTGACTGCCCACTGGTCTAATTCAACCCAGTGACACTACCTTAGTGCTGAATTGGGCTGTTAGAGTCCAGGAGCTGGACCTCATCCCTGGAGTCTCAAGATTTCTGTTTTTATTATGTCAAGAGATTATTAACATCTCATGGAGTACTCACTCATTTACATTAACAAAACCCAAAGAGACTGATAAAAATTTAATAATGACTATGAATATATATACAGTTAAACACGATAATCAAGTGGACTGGATACCCATGTTACCAACTTGTTTATTTTCTCCTTGTGAGCATATCCACATAGGAAGTCTAATTCTAATCAGATTTCTCAGTGAACTCGGATGCAAAGGAATGGTTTTTGTACTCTGTGTTCTTTTAGGTAAAGGCCAGTCAGGTAGAGCTGCAAAAGGGAACCTGGAAGAGGCACAAAGAAAACAGTTTATTCTATTCACACATCCTAAAGAAGACTCAGAGCGGCTGAAAGGGCCCCATATACATATTTAGAGCACCTTCCAATCAAGTCAGGGCATAGAGCCATACTACTTTTTTTTTTTTTTTTTTTAACTTACTTACTTGTTTATTTTATTTTTACTTTTCTAACTCTCCTTTATCCGTGCCGGCATTGCTTCTGATGGTCTGTTTGTTTTAGATCTGTTAGTAATTTTACTTAAAGTATCATTAACTCTTAGGTTATGGACCTATCTGTGTCTCCTAACAATGCATATTTCATCTCCCAAAAGGAAAAGCACCCCCTTCTCCAAGTGTTTGGATTAGGAGACCTTTACTGATGAAAATAACTTAGCAGCCATGAAGAAAAGATATTTTTAATGTGTGTAGCTTGCACAACTGTGCCACGTAACTAAGGATGAGCTTTTACCCTAAACTTTTAGTTCAGTAGCTACCTCCTAGTTTCTGAAATTCTGAAATTGCCCTGAAGTGCAATGAATCACTAAAGCCTTTTAACTTCTCCAAGTCCTATCCTCTCTGGCTAGTTCACTGCAGGAGGCTAATAGCCTGGCCAAAACCCTGCAGATCAAAAACATCACCTTTTTGAAAATTGGGCCAAATATGCTCCTTGATTTGTCTACAAGTGTGAGTTTCAGATTAATCTCTTGAGACAGATGTGCCTCAGGCTTATTACCATATATTTTTTATAAATTTCATCCTTTATATCCTACTTTTACTATATCAGTTCCCCATCCACCTTCTTATATCCTAGTAAGGCAGGCACATTAGACACTTGTGGTTATGGTTTTTAAACAATTTCTAAAAACCAGTTACTGGTTTTTATTTATAGTATCTATGGGCTAACTGTGAACATGCATTTAATTAATCTCACCAACTTTGATCACTCTCTTATTTTCTTCAACCAAGCAATATCTTCTTTATCATATTGCTACTGCTGACGGGTTCTCTTGGACAATGAGAGGATTTGTACACATAATCTGATCTTGGGCTCATCTTTTTTAATGCATTAGAAGTCTAAAAATATCTTTGACACCAAGGACAATATCTATTTGCTTTCCAGCCATCATCTCTTTTCTACAGCCTAAGCATGCCATGCCTAGAAATTATCTCCTTCTTTGGAGAAATTTCTATTAGTGCATTCATTTCTTTGACCTTGACTATTGTCTAGATTTTCTTTACGGACTAAAACTGTGACAGCTCTTTTGAAACTCATATGTTTGGTTGGCATTTGTCCCCTTACTCACCTGTGTAACGGAACATTAGGAGCTCTAGATAAAAGATAAAAATGCTGTATACAGACACACGTTATCTGAGTAATTTCTCACCCAGTGGGGAAAAGGAGACAGAGTTTAGGATAATATTCCATACTGTATTTTCTACGGTAAGGATAATAGCACCTGTCTGCCACAATCTCATTTAGTAGCTGCTAAGGGAAAAATACTTTAAGAGACATATAAAAACTTTTGAAATTCTTAAAAGAAGAAAAACTTGAGGTAAATTCCAAGGAGATGTTTAACTTTGCAGATAATACAATGATGGTAGTATTTTTTTTTTAATCTTTGCCTTTGCTATATTCAGTTCTATATTTTTGTCAGTAGACTCTCTTGATTTTCTTACCTGCTCCTCAAAAAAGAAAATAAATAAACAAACAAAAACAATGAAGAAAACTATACTAGACTCACATATACAAATTATTCCAATAACAAACTCTAAGATTGCTCTGTTCATATATTTTTATTTAGAATTAGCTGGATGTTATTATTTTAATAGACAATTAAAATATTCAAGGTAAAGTTCATATGAAATTGACATTATTAATATTACAAATAGATAACCTCTTTTTTAAAAAGTCGGAATAGCGGGGCGCCTGGGTGGCTCACTGGGTTAAACCGCTGCCTTCGGCTCAGGTCATGATCTCAGGGTCCTGGGATCGAGTCCCGCGTCGGGCTCTCTGCTCGGCAGGGAGCCTGCTTCCTTCTCTTTCTCTCTGCCTGCCTCTCAGTGTACTTGTAATTTCTCTCTGTCAAATAAATAAATAAAATCTTTTAAAAAAAAAAAAAAAAAGTCTGAATAGCAAAATTATACTGAGTATTTTAATTTAGACAGCTTATGGACAGATTAGTGATTTCTATCAAGAAAACTAAGAAGTGAGATTTTATTATTAGTAACACTAGAAGGAATTCCTGACTTGAAATATACAGCACTATATTTGCAGCTTTATGTTATTTTACCTTCTATTTTAAGAATATGCCAATCTGAACTTTCTTATTAGATTGCATTCTTCTTGAATGTAGAGTCCACATCTAATCCAAATTAACATCACCTATGGTGCCTTGTGCTTAGAATGAGCTCAATAAATATCTGTTGTATAAATGTCTAAGAAGCAATAAGCAAGGATCATCTCTGGCTTGGGGTAAAACAAAAGAATAGCATAAACATGAAGCATACAGTTGCCATGCCAACAATTACCCATCTGAAACTGAACATGCTCAAGTTTTAACAATCACTCAGGTTTTTAGTAAATAATATTTAGAAACATTTCATTTAACGTTAGAAAAATCTAGCCAGGCAAATAGTTCTTAACTTTTCATAATTACATCATGGTCTAAACCTCAGCCAGTCATGTGGCCATGCCATGTCTTGCCATTGAACCCCAATAGTAAAGTATGTAAAGTGGGGATATAGGTTTATGATAACCATTTGGAGAGCATATCACAGTGAAAGAGCAGGCAGTGAAATAAAATATGGGTTTTAAAGCAAGTTTTAAGTGCTTCGGCTAAGGTCCCTGACAGGTTATCTCCTACATGGGATGGATCAGGGTAGGTAAATTCAAGAACCGTATTCAGGAAGACTTCTCATGTAGGTAAATTCAAGAACCATAGTTAGGAAGACTTTCTGAATTTGAAATTTGGTAGCTACAGAATCTTGGTAAAGTTCTTTACATTTTTGGAGTGAGTTGGCCAAGTATAGGTAGGACTAAGAATACAGAAAGCTTGGAACTTGGCAATATTTGAGGATTTCTAAGGCTTCTTAGCCTGGTATTCAGAGTTGCATGCTATGATCCAAGCTTACGCTGCCTTGATTGGCTGCATTGGGCAGGGATGGTGTGTCGTTGGCACTGACTCAGGAATGTTTTCTAATATTTTGTTTCTGTGAGTAGGGACATGAGAGAGGCTCTTGGATCCCAAAAAGCACAAGCTATACTTTCCCCGCCCTCCCCCCTCCGGAGCTGAGGGCAGCTATCTTTTCTTGGTGTCCCTTCAGAGAACATCATATAGTATTACTCCCAGAGCAAATGATTAATACATATCGGAGTTTCTTGAAAATATATTCTATATTTAACACTTGGTCAGTTATAAGTGAGATGAAATCCCATTCATGATTAACAGGAAGTTTTCCCAGAGGAACTGTCAAAAAACTGAGACCCAGAGAACAAAAGTTAGTGGCCTTAGACTTTTAAGGGGATTAGTCTTATTTATGGCCTGTTTTTTTGAAGAACTAAAATATGCCAGAAAGATAAGAAAATGCTAAGGAATAAATAGGAGAAGGCTAAAAAAGATAAAGAACTTATTTCCTTCATTAAAAAAATATATATGATAGACAATTAGGGAGACTGGGAATAAAGTAGTGTGAGAGTTTTCTGAAAGGGTGGTGACTTTTATATGTTTAGGCAAAGAACATATTCCTCTCGGGGGTGGGTCAGACAACCCATTTGAGACCCAGTGCTATGCGAGTAATTATCATTAAAAAATGAACTAGGAAAATCCTCTAACACATAGATAGGACCCAAGACACAGGCGGAAAAATAAAAGAAGGTACTGGTGGCTGCTGGAAGGGGTAATAGCAGGTAACCTCTGCTAGAAGTAAGCAAGAAAAGCAAACCAGGAGATAGGACATGATAGAAGAAGAATTGGGAGACCCTGGTGGATATTGAATAAAAAATCCGCCTCACGTTATGCCAGGGTGAACTGTGTGTGTCACAGATCACAGTCACCAAAGTAAATGACCCAAATGGGAAGTTTAACATTCCTAAAATAGAAAGCATGAGTCTTAAGCTCTGTTGGATTCTCTAAGTCAATGGCTTTGCCTCAGGGTCTCACATCTGCCAATCTTGGATCAAAAGATCAAGGGCAAAAAAAGTGGAAAGTGTATTAGAGAAGGGAATGTTTCACTGACCTTTTTGATATAGTTAACTAACAAAGAGAAGAACACAGAAGAGTGTTTTAAAAAAATGCTCTCATATATATCTGGACAAGTTGCAAGCAATTTAATTTTCCTTACTTCTACAGGAATCTGCTTAAGACTTTGAACATAACTTTTTTTTCTTCCTTTGCCTTCATGGCAAAATATGTTTCTCTTAGAGAAACCCTAACTTTGAAAAAATCAAAATTTGTTCACAAAATCCAGTAGGAAGAGATTGCAGAGTTTAAAAATATTTAAATTGGGGAAGTTACCTACAAACGAATGATTAACACTGCTTACCTGGAAAAAGAAAGTTTCATTGTTAAAATTATAAGTTTTTGGGGCGCCTGGGTGGCTCAGTGGTTTAAGCCTCTGCCTTCAGCTCAGGTCATGATCTCAGGGTCCTGGGATCGAGCCCCGCATCGGGCTCTCTGCTCAGCGGGGAGCCTGCTTCCCCTCCTTTCTCTTCCTGCCTCTCTGCCTACTTGTGATCTCTCTATTAAATAAATAAATAAATAAAAATCTAAAAAAAAAAATTATAAGTTTTCTCACTGTGAAACCATGAATTGTGCATGTGTTTGGTTCATGTGTTTCCTGCTTGGAATCTCCTGCATGTTCTCCTCAGCTGTTTGAGTGCAGTTATAAATTCTCACTTTCTTCTCTGGGGTAAGATGGGGCTATGTCTCACTCGATCAGTAAAAATTTACACAAACAAATAAGATTATTAGAAATAGCAGATTCATTGAACTGGAGAAAACAATGGGCTCTCACCACATTTTTATTAATTAAACATGCTTAATCACTCATTTATTTTCTTATTCAATCATAATTTTCCTCTTTGGTGGCAATTATTTTTACATTTCACACATAATTTCTTGATTTTTGAATTGGTTTGTTGATGCTGCTGCTGCCACTGTTGATATCATCATCTGTGTTCCAAGAATAATTTCCCCTTCTTTTCAGTAAGAAATTTCTTTTATTTTCACGTTAAAAGCAGAGTTTATTGATCTGTAGAGTTGGAAAGCAAACACAGATAAAGAGTGGAAAATGTTAAATCCATTCTATCTGCTATCTAACTGTTATCTCTCAGTCGTTAAGTATATACTTTAACACCTCTTTGAATCTTGCTGGGCGGCTCAAGGAGGAAAGGATAGGAGACTAAACAACTTCCTTCCGTATTTAGAAATAATAACCTCAATAAGTGATTTTTTAATTAAATTAAAAGATGAAAATAATGAAAAAAATTTTTAACCAAGAAAATTATTGTTTGTAAACTTTAGAATTTTTTTAACCTGGATATCTCAATTATAGTAACATAATTTTATATTTGAAAGTTGGATTTGTGTTTGTGTTTGTATGTAGGGGTATTTAATGTTGTGTAAGTAAATACATATATATATATATATATATATATATATTTTTTTTTTTTTTTTTTATCTCAGCGTGACAGTACTGTCACTGAAGAATGCTACATTATGTCCAGCAAAGATTTTGGAGAGCTCAGAAAAACAAATATGACAAACCTTCCCTGTCTATGTAAAGCACTTTGGGTATAGATTTAAAATGTCTAAGGTTAAGAATGTATGAATATAAAAGAAATATTATGAATTCTCACATAACTAAACATATTATGTCACACATATTGTGTCCTTCAAATATAACACACAAGAATTGTTAATATTCTTATCTTATCTTATCTTACTATGATTAAGAGTAATTCAGTTTACACTTATTTAGTACCCTAAGAGCTGGTCCAAGTTTCCTCATTAAATTACTAGGAAAAAAGATTCTAAGTTTATTATAGAAACATTTGGCCCAACTGAAAGGAGGGAAAGTTGTGTTTCTGTTGCAAGGAATGTAAGCAACAGGAGGAGGGTATGGAGAGATAATGCAAAATCACATAATGTTTTCAGGCTCCTACATATTTTATCATAGTTGCCATAATCTGTCAAATCACCCTTGATTATAATCTTTAAACTCGTTCCTAAAAACTTTCTTTTTTTCAACTTTGCTATTCTTGTGTAGGATCTTTCCTACATAAAACTAGAAATAAATTAGTGATTTTCATGTCATTGATTTATTATATAATATTCATATCTATATCTGGTTGTCCCCAAACTGCATAATGGAAAGATTTCTCATATGACATAGTTATTTTAGAGTTACCCTAACTCTAAGAAATAATCTCCAAAATGTGGTTCCTCAGAACCTGTGCCCAAGATGATATTTATGCCAAGTACATAGAATTAATTCCATATCTCTTCCTCTACCAGTACTTTGCTGTATATTGTCTTATGAAACTGAAATAAACATAGGAAACACACAAGAAACATTTTATGCAACTTAAAGAATAATAACAGTTGGGTCTCCTACTGTTTATACTCAGTTCATACACCTATGAAAGAGAAATGTACCATATCTCAGAAGACCCCGAGGTGTCGTCCCCAACCGGATAGCCTCTTTCTCCCTGAGATAGCAACTACTACCTTGAATTTCCTATGAATTATTTCCTTGCTTTCCTTTATAGTGTTTACCATCATTGTGTATATTCCTCCCCAAGTATATTGTTTATAATACCTCCTTCTGAAGTTCGTATAAATGAAATCTAAGCCACATATTTTTCTGATTTACATTTATTTTGTTTTGATATTGATCATTGTGGCCATTGTTTTTACTACTATAGACTACGCTCTCCTATAGATGCCCTAATTTATTCTTCCCTTCTACTGTTGATATTATCATTTCCAGTTTTTGCTATTTTACACAATAGTGATATAAGTTCTTTTGAACATGTCTTCTTACGTCCATGTGTTACTACAGCTTTTAGAGGAAGCAAATGTTTAACTTTACTAGGGAATGACAAACTATTTTGTCAGATACATGTATCAGTTTACACTTAGGCTAGAAAGGGAAGAGAATACACTAGTTTTCTTACCATCATTCCGAATTATCTGGTTTCTTCCTATCACTTTCTCGCAAAATGTTGTTATATTATGACTTTATTTTGCATTTCCCTTTTCAAAAACATATTGCTAGTTTGCCTATCTTTAAAAAAAATGTTTGTTTCATTGGTTCACTTTCTATTACGTCATTTTTTTATTCATGTCTTCTGTATTTCCATATATTGTAGACATTTATTATTTCTTGGTTATTTGTGTTTTTGTGGTTTTTAAATTTAATTTTATTTATTTATTTGAGAGGGACAAAGTGTATAAGTGGAGTGTAGGAACAGAGAGATAAAGTAGACTCTCCACTGGGCAGGGAGTCTAACAAGGGGCTCAAACCCAGGAGCCTGAGATCATGTACTGATCCAAAGTCAGACGCTTTACTGAGTGAGCCACCCAGGTGTCCCATATGTTGGTTACTCATATCACAACATCTTTTCATTGTTTGAACATGGATTTTGATTAACAGAATTTAATAATTCAGTATCATCAAAATCATCAATATTTTCCATTATCATTTACACTTTTTGATTTTATTTTTAAAAATCATTTCACATACCAATATTATAAAGAAATTGTCCTATCTTCTAGACTTTACTTTTTTAATATTAAGTTATATATTATCTATGAGATGTATTTGTTTTGAATAATGAGAGGTAGGGCTCTATATTTTATTTTTCCACATGGCTAGCCATTGTTCCATCACTTACTTAAAAGTTCATGTTTCCTGATTGATCTGCAACTCCATCTGTCATATAACAAGTGTTCATATGTAGGTGGTTTTCTTCTGGCTTCATATTTTATTTAATTGTTCTATTTGCATAATAAATGTCATTTCTTTTTATGCTATAGATTTCTAATACATCAGGATGTATGATAGGACTAGTCCTTCAATTTTGTCTTCATAAAGAATACTACAGAGTGATTCCATTTTCTCTCACTCTATCATGAACAAAGAATGACTGTGTATGACATTGCTATTCCATAAAATTGTTAGGGATTAGTAGGAAACTCCACAACATTGCCTTTTTCCACCTTTTTTTCTAATATTCCTAATTTTCATACAATTTTATTAGCTTCCTAAACAGTACAATGTTTAGTAGAATTGATAATAGTGGAGCACTTGTTTATTCTTGACCACAATGGTAATATTTCCAGTGTATTTTTTTTTTAATCAAGCACTCTGCTGTGGGGTTTTATAGACATCTTTTATCAGAGCAAAAATAAAGTTTCTATTTTCAAGATTTTCTATGAATCATTAAGATAACCATAGTTGTTATTTTTGTTTCCTAAGAAATATTTGTGTATTTTTTAGAACTATTAAGCTAGATATTTTTGAGTCATATCTATTTTACATTTTGAGTTAAATTTTATATTTTCCTATATATTGATGCCCAATTGTTCCACTACCATTTCCATTTACTGAGATTAACTTTTCTTCATTTAATTATCTTGGTACATTGTATACAATCAATTGTGTGCAGAGGTGTAATTTTGGATTCCCGCTGTCATCCATTGATATATGTGTCCACTCTTTTGACAACACCAGACTATCTTGATTATATAACCTTTATAATGTCTTTAAATCAAGTTGTTTGAGTACTTTATGTTACAATTTAATTACATTTTTTATAACAGTATATAATGCACAATACCAAATTTTATGAAGTGTGTGTGTGCGTCTATGTGTGTGTAAGGAGACATTAATAAGTCAGTTGAGACCATCAATGTGATCTAATGACTAAAAATTTGTGAGAATACTCTATTAGTGACACAAGAAAATAGTTGCTGGAAATTCCTTTTATCAATACATGTGTAGCAACCAGACCCTAGCCAACTCACTTTCATATCCTGATGGAAATCAGAGCTTTGGTGGAATGTTGGCATACCATTACAAACAAAGACAAAAGACGATGACTCTCAATTTTGTTATGTCAGAAAACAAAATCATTCTCAAATATGTTTGAAATGTGTTGGAAATAAAAACAGGAGTCAACTTAGAGAGGACACCCACTGGGGAAATAGTCACTAATTGAAAATTTTAAGTAAATAAATCTAGATATGTGTTACATATGCATAAACATATCTCTCCCCAGTCCCCACATACCTTTTTTTATAGAAAATAGAGATATCACTACTGTTGTCTCACAGAGGGCCACAGAGTGGAAAATTGAGAGGAGAGGCTACAGGCATATCATGCTGCAACCCATAAGTACCATTTTATGAATTATTAATGGAATGAATCTAAGTAATGAGAAAATTATTAAAATAACATAAACTAACATAAAACTGTAGTAAAAAATATTGATTTTCAAGGTCTATGTAAATAGACTGTATATGAATGAATCTCTGCTCAGTAAAAATTTTTCTCTTGGCCTGACATCATTTCTACCAATTACTAAAAGTTAATAGAATGAGAAGGCATAAATAAAGTGTACCAGGAAACTTATAAAATGTAAGGGAATATTGGAAGGATATTTATGTTGATAATTTAGAGTTTGAAACACTGTTATTACAAAGATCTTCACAATTTTGTATCCGTATTTTGTTCACAGAAATAGTTTTCTCAACGTCTTTTTATATGCCTCTTTTATACTCACTCTTTTCTGAAAAGTGCTTATTTGCTCCTTTACTCATTGTACTTTTGTCCTTTGTAAATCAATCCAGTGACCATCAGCGATGCTTCCTGTGGGAGTGTTCTGGAGTGTATAAAGTACACCAAGAGAGAAGAATCACAGGTGTTAATTACAGTGCAAAATCTCAAATTACTAATGGTCATAACCTACTGCAACATCTGGAGCTTATCTTTTAAAAATCATCCAAAAGGTTACTAGTTTTAGATTTTAGCATCAGTATAGAAAAAAGTTAAATCACAGATGGCATAATTCTTTTTATACATCACCAGAGAGCTTTAATATGTCATATTACAATGGAATGCTTTAGACATATGAACTTCTTAAGATATAAAATTTATCATATAGTTTATTAAACATATTCTCTGAGGCCATAACATGGAGGTCAAGCATTATTAACCTTGAAAAATAGAGACAATATAAAATGGTAAAGAAAATAAAGTTACAGTTCTTTTCAAGAATTGCAATAACCTTATCTTCCATTTTTTAAATAAATAGCAATGCTTCCTCTCTAATTATGTTTAGTTCTAATGAATTTGTATATACTATCATTTTATTTAATTTTATAGATTAGTAGATATATTTACTTTTAGCAAAGGTACCACCTCTCTAAGTCTTTTTATATCATATGTTTGTTAATTAAATGTATAGTCTTATAAATGTATAATGTGTGTGTATATATGAAAATAAAAAGAGAGACTAGGAATCTGTGATCTTGTTTGACTAATAAGACAGTAGATGAAGAAACATAGTAAATAAAATAAAATAGATAATATAAGGGAAATATAAGATATAAACAGAAATCAGTGAAACAGAAACATATATTCCTATATATAAAGTCAACAAAACCACAACTTACTTCTTTGAACGGACTGATAAAATTCCCTAAATATATTACTTTAGAATGAAAACAATGATAAAATATTTTTATAATTAAGAACATAAAAGACAGTTACCACACAATCTATGGACATTAAAAAGTTAATAAGATAAAATTATGAACTTGTTTTTGGCAACAAATTTGTCAATGAAGTTAAAATGGAAAATTTCTCCAAAGTATTTAAAAAAACTGACAGAAAGAAAATTGAAAATCCGTGTATTCTACCATTTAAGGCAACCGAATAGATTCTTAAAAATTTATCCATAAACAAAATCCCTGATGAAATCATTTACCAAGAGAATATTCCAAATATTTAAAAAGAAAGTACTACTGATATTGTAGCCATTAAAAGGATAATAAGAGAATAGTACAACCAATTCTATGCCCATAAATTTAATCGTAGATGAAATGAGCAAATGTTTTGAAAGACACAAATTATATATATATATATAATTTGTATTTATATATTATATTATTTATATATTTACATATATTACATATTATATATCATATAATTAAAATATATATTTAATATTTATATATAACTAGGCTTCTATCTGTTTTCTTTCCTTTTCTTTTTTTTTTTTTTTTTTAGAGAAGGAGAAAGACAGGGGTGGTTGGCAGAGAAAGAGGGAGAGAGAGAATCTTAGGCAAGTTTCATGCCCAGTGTGGAGCCTGATGCTGGGGTTCAATCTCACAACACTGAGATCATTACCTGAGCCAAAATAAGAGTCAGATGCTTAACTGACTGAGCCACCCAGGCACTTCTGGGCTTACACCTATTAAGAAAATAAAATTCACAGTTAAATTCCTTCCCCTCCAAAAATTCTAGGTCTAGATTTTTCACTGGTGAATTCTACAAAGCACTAAAATATAGATATGACACCAATTCTATACAAGATTAACCAGAAAATAGAAAGAAGAGTATACTTCTTAACTCAATTTTTGAGGCCAGACTTATCTTGATACCAAATTCAGACAAAGAATGTATAAGAAAATAAAACCAAAGACCCATGTTCATCACAAGTGCAGACCAACATTTCTCAAAAAGAGATTTAGTCCATCAAATCTAGCAGTATATAATAAAACTTCACATTTAAGTAGGACTTACAACAAAAAGAAAGGCTGATTTGATATTCTAAAATTAAAATTAAAAAATCATTCTTCAATAAAAGGAACCAAGGGTCTTTGAATAAATGTCTTATTCTAGGGCTGGGGTATGGACTATACAAGATGAGTTTGGTTTTCTTGCATAAAACCAGAAAATAAAACAAAATAAAGCACAATAACCAGATTATGCCAAATGGACACAAAGACCAACTGATAGAGATCCCAATGGCCAAATCTGGAACAATTTGATAAATAATATCAATAATGTGGTATTGTATTATACTACTTTACTATAAAATAAATATCCTGTGTTGATATTGATATAAAAATGATTAAATAAATAAAAGTCTGGAAAATACACAAATCATTTGTGCAGAAAAATTCCAAATAATTTATGCAAATATCCCTCCCTCAAAATGGTGTAACCTAACTTCCCATTCAATAATTGTGGACTGTGCTGGGGCACCTGGGTGGCTCAGTGGGTTAAGCCACTGCTTTTGGCTTGGGTCATGATCTCAGGGTCCTGGGATCGAGTCCCGCATGGGGCTCTCTGCTCAGTGGGGAGCCTGCTTCCTCCTCTCTCTCTCTCTGCCTGCCTCTCCACCTACTTGTGATCTCTCTCTCTCTGTCAAATAAAAAAAAAAAAAAAAAAAAATCTTAAAAAAAAAATAAAATAATTGTGGACTATGCATAGTAACTTCCCTTCAAAAACAACAGTATGGAAAGAGGTGAGGGAGATAATAATTTTACAATGGAGAAATCTAATAAACTTAATTCAACCTGAAAAATCAGGATAACATGTACCTTGATAGGATATGAGAATAGAACTTAGTCTTTTGGTCATTTCTCCATTTACTTATGAAGAAATATAAGACAAATCCCAGTTGAAGAACATACTAGAAAATGACTGATCAGTACTCTTCAACACTACCAAGGTCATCAAAAACAAGAAAAATCATAGCCAAATGAAGGCTAAGGAGCTGCAATAACTAAATGTAATATGGAGATAAGATCCTGTAACTGAAAAAGGATGTTAGATTAAAATTAAGGAAATTTGTAAAAAGATGGACTTTATTAAATAATAATGTATTTCTATTGATTCATTAGCTGTGGCAAATTTAACAAACTAATGTAAGAGGTTAATAAAGGAAAATGAGTGTGGTCATCTAGAAAGTCTTTAATCTTCACAATATTTCTGTATATCTCAAACTATGATTGTATCATTTGGTCTAGAAAAAAGATGACAATATTCAACACATATTCATGTTAAAAATTCTCAGCAAATTTGAAATAGAATAAACATTCTTATCCTGTTAAAGGGTATCTAAAAAATACTCTCACTCAACATGATAAAAGATTGAATGTTTTAACTCTAAGATCAGCTACAAAGCACAAAGTTCAATCTCAGCACTTCTATTCAACATATGGAAAGTTTTAACAGTGTTCTATGAAAATAAGTGAAAGAAAATAAATGAAGAAGTAAAAAAAAAAAAAAAGAAAGAAAAGAAAAGAAATGACAACAAATCGCAAATCGGAAAGGAAGGGAGGAATAAAGCTGTCCCTCCCTATTCACATTCACAGATGGTAAGACTTACCTAAAAAATCCTAAATAATCTACAAAGTTCTTGAAATTACTAAATGAGTTTAGGAAAGTCATAAAATACAACTTATAAACATATTTTTAAAACTTATTTCTGCATCTCACACTGAAAATGTAGAAACTACAATTTAAATAGATACTCATTATAATAGGTTAATAAATTGAGATGCTGAATTATAAACCTTACAAAAATTGTGCAGGAAATGTGCACCAACAATAAAGACTCAAAGACCCAAATAAATAGATAAATATATTAGGTACATCGATTGAAAGACTCAGCACACTGAATAAGTCAGTTGTCCTCGAATTGATCTATAAATTCAGTAGAATCACAGTAAAAATCACTTAATTTTTTTTTAAGTATCCAAATACTAATGCCAACATTTATATGGAATTCATGGAACCAATATTACTAAAACATTTTTGAAAAAGAAAAAATGTTGTTGAATGACTACCACTAACCCATATAAAAAAAATATTTTTTAAAAACCTGTAGTGCTACATGTTACAGTAATAGAGAAAGTGTGTTAGTGGCTTGAGTGTGGTCAGAAAGATTGATGGGAGAAAATAGAGTCCAAAAATTAATCCACAAAAATGTGGTCAGTTGGTTTTTGGCAAAAGTGCAAAAACATGACAATGGAGAAGGTGCAGTATTTTTAACGAGTATTGCTGATTCCATTTAAATAAAATTCTAGAAATTACAAACTAATCTAAAATTCCAAAAAATAAATCAATCATTGTCTTATAATTAGGGAAAAGGAAAGAAAGTTCACATCTTTGGGAGGATAATGTAAACATTTGATCTTTGGAGACATGGCTTCTTGGGGCATATGTACAGTTTTATTGAATGTCAATTATACTTCTATCTATAAAAATTTTTTAAAATAATAATGGCAAAAAAAACCTTCATGTTATTATTTTAGTTCATGGCATCCAGTAATCATCGATAATTGAAAGAGATATTTTAGCATATGAAAGATTTTTTCTTAAAAAAAAGTTATTGAACAAATAATCTGTCAGGCAGGGAATTAGTGCTTACACCACTTAATCCTTACTACTACACTTTAAGGGAATAACTTTATTTTAGAAATAGAGTCAGAAGTTCAAAAAATTTGTAATTGCAGGTAACTCTGCAAATTACGAAACAATATCAGAGGAAAGTTTACAAAAACTGCTGAACGAAAATTCTCTAGTAAAATGTGTATCTCCCTAAGAATGTACTTGGTATGTCTGGATATGACACCATCAGATGTGCAATTTGAAATATCACTCCAGAGACATTTTACTGGCTCAGTCGGTTAATCCTATGACTTTTGATATCAGCTCAGGTCATGATCTCAGGGTCCTGAGATGGAGTCCAGTGTTGGAAACTCTGCTCAGTGGAGAATCTTCCTGAGATTCTCTCCTTTGCTCCCTGCACCTATCCTGACTCATTCTCTGTCAAATAAATAAATAAATCTTTAAAAAAAAAAAGAGAGAGAGAGAGAGAGAGAAATATCACTTTGACTTTAATGTGGAAAACAGGTAGAAAGGATGTTTAGGACCAGATAGTTGTAAAAAAAAAACCAGACAGTAGGCTAAATTCAGTATTCTATCCAACAAACAATTACAGTCTGGACTAGGACAGTGGAAATGAAGATAAAAGGACATTGCCAAAATATATTTGTAAGAAACCTCACTCATGCATATCCTAGTGACCCTGAGAACTTGAGAAAGTATTTTTATTATTTAGAGAAAATAAAAATTTTAACAAGAAAATTAAATTAACTTTATCCAGTTGGGGGGGGGGAGCTCTTTGAATACACTAGTTATAGTCTCTAAATATCACTTAGCCTCAACTCTATCATTAGAATTAATTTAAGTTATATTAAGATCCTACATTATTCATACTACATGGCTAAGAAAATGTAATGAAAGCCATGTTATTGGATATATGATCCTAACAAATACCAAAACCAAACACATTTATTTCAGTTACCAACTTAGTATCAACACCATCTGCTTTCAGGATCTACAATTCCCCATACCGCTTTTTGGTATGATTCCTGGATAGAGTCTGCTAATGAGGAACTATTAGTATATATGTAAGGTGGAAGGAAAGGAGAGATCATTGTTCTCCAGAGGCGACTGCAGGCTTAGAGGATGTTCGAAGTGGCTCTGAGCAGGCTTCTGTGAAGCATTTGCTTTGGTGCTGTAGCTGCTGGGGGCTCTCAGGAACTCCCTCCGAATCACTGGTCTGCCAGTAATGGGGGAGGGGGAGCTCCCAGTAGATTTTTGATATTTATTTTTTATTTTTTTTAACTTTTTATTTTTTATACACATATATTTTTATCCCCAGGGGTACAGGTCTGTGAATCACCAGGTTTACACACTTCACAGCACTCACCAAAGCACATACCCTCCCCAATGTCCATAATCCCACCCCCTTCTCCCAAACCCCCTCCCCCCCAGCAACCCTCAGTTTGTTTTGTGAGATTAAGAGTCACTTATGGTTTGTCTCCCTCCCAATCCCATCTTGTTTCATTTACTCTTCTCCTACCCATTTAGATTTTTGATATTTAAAACAGCTGCTGTGGAAGACCTCTTGTGACCACCTGATTTGTTGCTTCAGGAAGAATCCTAATGATAGCTTCTGCCTTCCTTGATCTGTACTCCATCCAACCCATGTAATGGGTGAGTTAAATTTCTAATCCCCTATATGCAACCCTTATGCTTGAAATGCAAATAATGCTTTCTGCTCCTTCTGGTGGGATCCCAGTTCGAGATCTACTTCCAGACATTTGTAAGACTACTTCAGGTGCATTCTGAATTTCCCCACACCTCTATATACTTCTTTATTTATCTATATATTTATTAGACTCACAATTTTTAAACACAGAGATCTTTACCTTTGGACCTCGGTCCCTGGAAATGCTGGGCCTGTGCCTGGCACCAGTGAATGCTCATTTAGTCACTATTGAATGATTATTGAAAATGTTTATAGCATTAAGTGAATTTATTTTTAACCAGGGATCAACTATTATGCTTTATATTTTGAAAATAATAAAAAGGGCGTTACGACAGTATCCACATGGACTGGGGAAGTATAGAGATATGTTTTATATAAAATTTTATATTATCCTGCCCTCTGTATAGTAAAAAGAATCTCTGTAACCAATATTGGAGAATTAATGGTGTGCAGCCATAGTTTTATTATTTTTAACAAGTCTAAAGTTTGAGTAACCCATAATAGTTTTTGATAACTTAAAAAAGCAAGAAACTTATCTCATTCACTTAAAAGAGGCATGTGAAATGAATTTCATGAAGAAAAATTACCCAAGGGATAGTCTGAATTTTGCAGTATAAAAGACTTACCCATTCTCCTTTTATTAGCTTTGTAGACATAACTGCAAAATTAACAAACCATGAAATTCAACACCACACCAAACAGTAACAGATGCCTGACTTTGCAGTTGTTAGAGCAAAACTCCACGAATATATTTCAAGAATTGGAAGAGAGATCGTTTTGCCTCCTTTGAACATTCAGACATTTTCATGCTTTTTGCATACCCACTTAGAAAAGATTCTTATTAAATGTACACTCTAAATCATTGGTGAGATGCAGGAAACACTTCAAAACTCACTGAAGCATTGCCATCATGTGTCACACTTGCAAATATAAGTTGTAGACAACAGTGATAATCACATATATTTTATAGAATAAAAATTAAATGCTACATCTTTGTATGTGTTATTGCAGACCTAGTCACATCTCTTACAGATGAGATATTAAAATTACAAACTAAATTTTATCTCTAGTTAAAGTAATGTGGTAATTATTAGTGGATTTTTTTCCTTCATACATCCATAGGACTACCAATATTAATTTTGCTGAGAATTTGGTTACTGTACAGGCTTAAGTTATTTAAAAAATACTTAAACTTTGTGTAAAATTACTTTGAAATTATTAAGATGAAATTTAGTCAATTTATAAATCAATTACTGCCTTTTAAAAATAAAATCATATGCCCCTTAAGAAGTAATAATATAATAAAATAAATTAAAATAAAATCCTACTTTGATACTGATATTCAATTGTTAGGATTTTATCCTAAGGACAGAATCAGAGCTATACAAGAAGATTTATATACAAATATGGTAAGTCACATATTGATGATATTCCTAATAGTGAAAAATTGGAAATAAGCCAAATGGTTAAATACAATTACCCATACAAAGCACCATGTGTCCATATGTGTATTTTAGAAGAGTCTATTTAATCACACAGAGAAAATATTTACATTGTGTTTTTGTAACTTTATTAAATACTGAGTTTATTTCACAAGTAAATTTATATGTCCCCACCATTTCCATTTGTCTGACCACCACTACTACTATGTCCTATCATAACATTCCATACATACTTAAAACCAAAAAAAGAGTGGAAGAGTTCCATTTTTACAACTAAACAGGCATTTTGTACAACACACTCTTGGCAATAGAACCTGAACAACACTTATCAGACATGGTAGGAAAAGTTCTCACTCTGCATTTTAAAAAGAACAGCCAGATATCAACTGTTACAGATATGAAGACAAAATTTTAATAAACTGTTAAAACTATTTTCTTAAAGAGACTTCTTCCACTGCCAGAGATCTTGAAAAGGCTCTTGGTCAGTCATCTGGAAGCAATTCTTCAAATAATTGAAGGAATTGGCTTCCACTTTCGGAAGAAAACCACCTTTTTCTACACTAACTTGTATTTTTGCTTCAATGTCTTCTATAGAACTCTGTCCTTTCAGTGTTTTGGGAGTCTTTTCCTGTTTTTTGAAGGATTCATGACCTTTCGATCTTGGTGTTGATGGTTTTGAGTCTTTTCCATTCTAGTTTGATTTTCGTGCATTTTTGGCTGGAGGATCTCATATAGATATCTTTACTGAAGACTTTCCTTCAACTTCCTTATCATCAAAATCATCATCATCTTCTTCTTCATATCATCTTCATCAGCAGCAAGTTTTACTTTCTATCTGTGGAACCTCGCTACCACTTCCAGGGGCAGAAAGCTTTCCAGATAAACTAAGGAGTTTCACATCCTCTTCTGCTTCATCTACTGACTCCGTATCTTCTTCCACAGCTACTAAGTGCAGTCCACTAATATGCAGGGGCCCTGAACCACCTTTCAACCTAAGATCACAGGTGGAATTATTTCAAAGCCTCTAACGAAAGCTATTCAGACATGTTCAGACATTTTCAAAGTTGCTAGTGTGACTCTAATTGGACTCCCTTCCTAATTCATTGCCTCTGACTCAACAGCGTGCAATTCACCCTTTGCACCATCTGCCAGACTGACCCATCTTAAAGGTGTTCATTTTCATCATTATCCACCTTAAAGTGATCATCTCTGTCAGCCCTTAGTTCCCAACAGAAAAGATAGTTCTAGGGCCTCAGGGGGTTCATGTCCATCCATGTCCATCAAATCTTCCATGGGGTGGTGGCACACTTAGTGATATAGAAGTTGGACAGAGATAAATGACTGTTCTAGAGAACTGCAGTGCTGGATGGAATCACACTATGAAAATGTTTATTGTAATGAGTAATTAAATTACAATAACAATTTTTTTAAAGGTTATGAAATATTACCTCCCATTCAAGTGCACAGTGAGAATACACAAGTACACAAACGAAATCTGTGACTGATATATGTAAAGCAAAATATTAATAGTGTTTATATCTGAGAGGAGGACATAGGTAGGTCTTATCTCCCTCTCTGCACATTTCTATCTTTTAAAATGTTTTTTTTTTTTTTTTGAGATTTTATGTATTTATTTGAAAGAGAGAGAATGCAAGAGAGTGAGCATGAGGCAGGGAAGGGGCATAGGGAAAGGGAGAAGCAGACTCCCTTTTGAGCAGGGGGACAATACAAGGCTCAATTCCGGGAGCCTGGAATCATGACCTGAGCCAAAGGCAGATGCTTAACAGACTGAACCAACCCAGGTGCCCTATCTTTTAGAATTTTCTACTATAAACATTAGCAAAAATACAAGTAATTGCTGTTGCTTTAAAAACTGAATAACAGAACATAGTTTGACCTGTCAACAGCTTGTACAATAATCAAATTATTTACATAATATGAATTTAGTATTATATGAACTTTGTAAATGACATTATGAGACCAGCAGATCTGTAAAGTCTTGAATTAGAAATTAAGAGATTGCACAACTTTTCACATAATGATCAGGTACGAAGTTTCAGAATATTAAAATATACTCAATCAAATTCAATACTAATCATGGGAATATTAATTTTTTATAACATTATAAAGGTAAGAATTCAGTGGTTATTTAAAAAAAAAAGAAAAAAGAAAAAACAGGTATATCCCATGTTATGTACCATGGTGAAAAGCAGACATTTTTAGCTTAAAAATATTTTCAGGTATTCAAATTATTATCAAAGAGTTTCAAGTACAGAAGAACTCATAACAAGTATAAATACCCATGTATGAAAGGAAGGGCCTATTTTGTGACACCTCAGAGAAAAATACTTGAGCTGAGAAAAAAAATGAATAGAATAGATATAGGATAAAATAGCATTTTGAACACACAATATCTTTGGCTAAGATGCAAAATTAGAATGGTGAGCATTTAAAAAAATTGTAAAATCCCCACATTGGAATGAAGATGACATTCACAGAGTAATACAATATATTCCTGGAAAGGTAGCTGGGCCCTGTTCAAGCAGTGTCTTCTACCATCTGAAACAGGTTGTCTTTTGTTCTGGGAACAATGAGAAGCCATGGCCTAGTTTTTAATAGAGAAATTCCAGTATCATATTTTTTTGAAGTTTATTCTCTCTGCATTGTAGAGACTGGATTGTAGGAGGAAAGATGTTGCTAGCAAATGGATGTTTGAAGATTACCAATATATTGTGAATGATGGTGACCTGGACATGCTTGTGCCGATAGAGAGGGACCCTATTAAGCAGATTTGTGAGATTTGGGGCTGGTGGAGTAGAAGAAATCACGCGTGACTCACAAGTTTCAAGCTTGAGCAACTGGGTAAATGATGGTGCCATTTATTTAGACTGAACACTGGAAGTGGGGGATATTTAGAACAAGGTGATCGCTCAAGTTTGACTTGTTTAATTTGAGGTATCTTTGTGAAATGCTGATGGAGATTTTGAGTAGATGGTTTGATATTTATGGATGGAGCTCAGAAAAAAAAGTCTAGATATCAAATGTGTGAGTTTTACTGGAGATAGTTGGGCAAATTCCATTTTGTGGCCATGGGCATCTATCTCTCATCACTTGCTATTTAAGTAATGACTTTTAATTTCTTATCCTTGAGGAAAATATAGGATTAATAAATTATACATATTAATTAAAATACACAAATAATTGTGTAACAAGGAAAACAATAATAATAATATCAAAATTCTGGTTAAAAATGTGTGTGTGTGTGTGTGTGTGTGTGTGTAGTAGGATAGTAGAGTAGGATATTCCACTTAATCTTGCAAAGGAGATAGTCAATTTGTGATAGGATGTCACTAATAAATCCACTCCAAAAGTTAATGGAAGTATGTGATGCCTAGGATCTGCCATTTCTGTCTCAGGAATTATGATAAGAATGTATCAAAAAACTTACCAATTTGAAACAAGCTCCCAGCCTTACCTTGAGAGATTGTCTACTAAATGTAGATAAATCCCTCTTTGTCTACCTATTTATTAAAGTTAGCTCTGATAATTTGGTTGCAATGAATACTTGGAAAATCTCTCCTATGATAGAGGGCTAAAAGCAGTGCGAATAACATCTAACTAGCATTTACATGAAGACGAAACAAGTCGTCTGTTTAATAAAACACTACAAACAGAAACCCCATCTCTTGGAATCTTGAAGCATCCTTTACATTATGTATAAAACAAACAAGTCAGATTCTATGTCTTTATTGAGTTCTTTACTATTTCCGAGAAATCCTTATGAGTTCCACCTGTATTACCGGAGGCGCTAAACACATTAGAATATTTTTCTATGAATTGTAAGTTGGAAAAATTATTAATTTATTGGAAGTACACATTTTATTGCTCAAAAACTACATATACATGGCTCCACTATTTCCTAGCTTTAAATATAATCAATTTTACTACCTGTGTCATTGGCATGCTTTTTCTTGCCCTGATAGCTTTTATTTTGTCTCAATATTTCAAAGCTTTGTAACCTCACTGAAATATGCCTACCTATTGCTGATTTTCCGTGTAGTTTTTTTCCTGGAACTTTTTTTTTTTTTTTTTGGACAGATTTCTTTCTCTTATTATCACCTATAAGTAAAAGAAAAGAAAAGTAAATCTCTCCTTTGTTTTGGTTTTGATTCTATCAATTGATCATCTTTCTCTTCTTTACTTGAGTTACATGAGTTGTTATGGTATTGCCTTTGTCATAACCATCACTATACCTTAATTTTCTCATCTACCTGATTTTCCTCTCCATAGTCTACATGTTTGTTTCAGGCACTTTCTTCGTGTCATTGATCCACTATTAAATTTTCTTCTATTCTTCCTGGTTTTCTTTTCATTTTTCTTTATTTATTTCTAAATCCTGTAATAGTTTTGCTTCAGTTTAATTAATCCTCAACTTGGATCTTACTCATCTATGTCACATTTCATAGCCCTTAAATAATCTTATATTTGTTATCTTTGTAACCATTAATGTTACTAAGATAATATAAAATATGTACTGTTACTTGTTTCTGTCCATTAAAAATGTTATCTGTCTCATATAGTTTATAGTACTTTTTACTTTTTAATATTTTGTACTGTTTCTGTGCAATTGCTACTTTTTTCTGTTTGTTTTTTTTTAAGCAGAGACTTTCCACTTGTTTTTAATTTAATTCATTTTTTTTTCTCACCAAATATATCTTTGTTGTATTCTCTTTCCTTGTGTTTACTACCATAACAAGTTGTTATTTGTACAATTACTTCAAAGCACCAGTTTGAAAACTGGGCTAATAGTCTTTATTATGTGTTTTTTTCTTTCCTTTCTTTCTCTTTTCAAGATTTTGACAGAGCAAGCAAGCAAGCAAACATGAGCAGGGGTGGGGGAAGATTTACAATAGTTTTAAAAGAAAAGGGTAGCTGGGCAGAGGATAGGGAGACGCAGACTTTCCATTGGGCAAGGAGCCCAATGTGGGGCTTGATCTATATGCCTATTTTAGTCTTCTCTCAGCTGTCAGAATCCCCTGGAAAGGACACTGTGTTTTGGAATACACATTAATAGTGAATGGAACAAAAAGCTTTTACTTCTGCCGGAGACAACCAGTTCATTCCTCTAATCCACCTATCTCCTAGCTAAAAAGCTACTTTTCTCATTCTCTTTGCAGCTAGAATGACAGGAAATGGACAAAACCTAGGTACACTTTTTTTTTTGTTTTTTTTACTGTTACTTTTTTTCTTTACTTTATTGTAATTTCTATTATGCAAAAGCAGAAGCTTGTCCGAAGTCACTCAATTGGTGGAGACTATGGCTTATTTGAGGAAGTAAAAGTCCATTATGGATAGAAAGCAGAGAAAAAGACAGCATGGGTGAAATGGAAATGTTGAAGTTGAAGGAATACACAGTAGCCAGTCTACATAGTCTATGTATTAAATATATACAAGGGTTTCAGCAGCTAAATGTTATGATGCCATGATTAGATCAGTATTTTTAAAAGCTATATCTTGTTACAGTATGGATAATGGATTAAAAGTGTTGTTTGGTGAACAAAGCAGTCAAGCCCAGGATGATAATCACTTTTATTTGATTGGTATAATGAAAATTGATAGAAGCACATGGATTTATGATTGATTTAGTTGTCAAGATGATGGAACCTAGAGAAGCTTAATTAGGAGGTATAAATTTGAGAAATACTGACATTCATAAGTAATTAAGACTATAGGTATGGGCTCCTTCAGAAATCTAATATTGATTGAAGGAATCTAGGAACTTAGATCTGAGCCTTGCTAATTCCCACTATGCGAAGAGATGACAAAGAAAAATAGTGTGTGTGGGGGGGGGGGGTAGGTAAGACTGCAAAAATTTTGCTAGGAATCTGGACAATGTCAACTATTTCCTTTGAAATACATGTGTCCCTTAGGCAAGACCTTTGTTATGCAGTAGTTTTACAAGAAGGCATTAGTCTGAAGTGGTTAAGAACATGAGTTCCAGCATCAGATAACTAGGCTATTTTTAGATGTTGGCCCTACTAACTGCACCTTCTACAATTTATAAAGCTCTCTATGTCTCCATTCCTCTTAAGTAAAATAATTGTTTTTGTGACATAGAGTTTCGAGAGAGTTAAAATATAAACCTTACATATAGTAATGTTGACAAAAGACAGTAGTTACAATGTCTGCCATAACTGAATTCTAGAATTATGTTACCAATCTCACACTTTCTGTCAGGAAAGAGCTTAACTACACAGTTATGAAGACAAAGATTATATTTGTGAAATAAGTCTAATATTACAGAAAAAAACCTACATATTCAAAGATTATGCTAATCCATTTATTTTTATTATTTTTTAAGATTGTAATTTTAAATAACCTCTACACCCAACACAAGGCTTGAAACTGCAACCCTGAGATCAAGAGTCACATGTTCTACCAACTGAGCCAGCTAGGTGCCCCCATATCAATCCATTTAAAGGAAAGTAGAGGTCTATAGGAATTAGAAAAGTCTGCATGAAGTTTATTCATTCAAATAGCTTTAAAAGGAATGCTATGTTTGGAGTATTAAAAGGAACGAATATTCCTGAATAACAAAACAGCCCCAGGCTAAAAAGAAACCATTCAGATTCTCCATGATTCAGTGAGTTAGCAATTTGGATTGAGTTCAACTGGATGGTTCTTTGCCCGTATCACCTAGTCACTTGTGTGGCTGCAGACATATGGAAGTTGCAGTTGGGTTGTCTCAAATGTCCCCAGTCATATGTTAATGCTTGGGGCTTCCTGTCAGACGGTTGATATAGGAAAGTTTATCTGGGTTGATTTGTCTCCGCTTCACTCAGTTTCTCACCCTCTAATACACTAGACCAGGCATCTGCACAGCTAGTGCTTGGGGCAGCATTCTAAGAAAAAGAAAATAGAATCTGTAAGACTTTTAAAGACCTAGGTTTGGTATTCCCACAAATTTGCTTCCTCTGAATTTCATTGGTCAAAGAAATGGGTTCTATGTTTCTTGAAGGGAAAAAATAACAAAACTCATTGAAGAAATAAATACATCCATATACAGATGGGAGGAAAGTGTATCCAACAGATATTGCAGATGACAGATAAGGGGAACATACATGACAATAATACGAACCACCACATGTTGAAATGTTAAGCCAGGCTGGTCTGCTTAAAATGGAAATTTTTGTGTGAAGTCTGGAGCTATATAAAGTATTAACTCATGGAGTTTCTAGAAAAACACTACCTGATAGGATTATATTCTAAGCTACAATAGTGAGCCAAATATAAAATTTCAAATCATTAAACAAAGTAAAAAGGTGAAAAATATTTTCTTGACCCTATGTTAACATTCATATATTATTATGAATGGGTAATCAATGCCTTTAAAGTCTTAGAGACATTTTGCTTTCTTTTTCTGTACTGAGTATTTTAAATAGGGTATGATTTTAGGACATTTCAACTCAGGCAACACATCTTTCACAATGACATGGATGGAACTAGAGGGTATTATGCTGAGTGAAATAAGTCAGTCAGAGAAAGACAATTATCATCTGATCTCACTCATATGTAGAATTTAAGAGACAAAACAGAGGATTGTGGAGGAAGGGAGGGAAGAAAAAAGACAAAGTCAGAGAGGGAGACAAACCATAAGAGACTCTCAATCATAGGAAACAAACTGAGGGTTACTGCAGGGGGTGGTGGGTAGGGGGAAAAGTAATTGGGTAATAGACATTAAGGAGGGCACGTGATGTAATGAGCACTGGGTGTTATATACAACTGATGAATCACTGAACTCTACCTGTGAAACTAATAGTATGCTACATGTAAAGTAATTGAATTTAAGAAAAAGAAAGAAAGAAAGAAAGAAAGAAGAGAAAAGAATATGGCCTGATACTGTGGCAATGGAAAGACAGCAGAAAATGTCACACTGATTTGGGAAAGTATATTACTTATAGAACTCATATGGTATTGCTCCTTATACCATATGTTCCATCGTATTTAACTCAAGTTGTTCACAGGATTTCCATTAGGCATGTGGACACTTCTAATAATTAATCAACTGATTATGTAGATGTGGGGAAGGGAAATAATTTTCCCTTACTCTTCTGGCTGAGACCCAACCCTACAGTAAAAGACCATTAATAGAAGAAAAACAAACAGAAGTTTAATAACAGGTACACCTCCTATATACCTGAGCCATACCCAGAAAAACTGAGTTAGTCCCCAAAAGGGCCCAAGCCACCACTTTAAAAACTATCTCCAGCTAAAGGCAAAAGATCTTAAAGTCCCCAAAAGGGCCCAAGCCACCACTTTAAAAACTATCTCCAGCTAAAGGCAAAACTATCTCCTGCCAAAAAAAAAATTGGTGGGGCAAGGGTAGGGGCGAGGGGGCGGATTAGAGAGGGCAGGGAGCCAGTCATGGCAAGCTATTGGAAAAAGCACAGTTAACAAAGACAAGGCTGTTACCCAGATTTAGGCCATTACCTTCTTCATTAATGAGAGTTTCTATATATTTTCTTCCTGATACAGGGAGGGAGTCACCCTTACAGATGGGGATTTCCCTTCTAAATGTAAAAGTCTCTTACAAAAGGATAGCTTATATACAGTTTTCAGAACTTTTCCTATCTGCTGTTTCTTAAGTGTGCAGCCTTTAATAATCCATATGTCCAAGAGATGTATTTTGGGTGGTAAATTTTGCTTCCATTCACAGATAAACTTTTCTATAAATGCAGTTGCTAAATTGCTAAATTAGAACTTAGATGTTTAAATAACCTCTAATAACAGGTATATGGATTGGTATTTTGCTTAGTAATAAATATTATTAATTGAATCAGGCATATTCCTGGGAAGCCTCTCCACAAATTTCCTTTCTATACAACCCAAAATTTTATAATAGTTTACTAATGTTTAAAACATTATCAGCATTATCTTGTCAAATAAAAACTGCAAAAAATATAAGTGGCATATGGTGGCGATAGTATATATTAATATAACTGACTAAAAAAACCCTGAGGATCCCAATTTAGCAGTTTGGAAAATTCAAGTAAAAAACAGAAAATGAAGTGAACTAAGTGTTTCAGATACAATTAAAAGAATATATATACATATTCATAGTATGTATTATTATATTTTATAAATGTATATATGTTATATATAGTATATTGTATATATAGTATAATGTGTGTGTGTATATATACATACTTTGCATCAAAAGATATTAAATAATGAAAGTTCAACCTTATAAATTTAAAGATCTGATTGGTTTTAGTCAATGACATGAATTGGGCAGCAATGCTTCTTACAAATAGAATGGTACTCTAAGGAGGTATACAAAATGGAGGCTTTTATAGGCAGAAATTCACCTACCCCTGGAGAGAAGGACAGAGGCCTTATCATGTGATTACCTTACAAGTGCTGATCACAAATTCCAGACTAATTGGTTTAAAATTCCACTCCTTGGAGAAGCTGACACTACAATTCAGTTAGGTATTAAGTCTTGGTGGCCCTTATAGAACAACAGGTCTAAAATGTAGTCACTTAAAATGTAGTCAGATCTTTAAATTTAAGTGACTACATTTTAGACCTGTTGTTTCTTTTTAACAAGGATGAATTATCAACATAAGAGAATTTACTAAGAAAAATTGGATTTAAAATATTTTCATGTAGGTAAATTGAAATGTTAACAAGTTCCCTGATATAGCTACATTTAAATCTTACTGTAGTTAAGTTAGTAGGCATTAGAACTTTGAAATTAGAGTAATTCTTAGAATTTTGAAAAGCATATATATATGGTATACAGTCCAAGACAACCATATTGTTTGGCCACAGGGAACCTGTCCAACTGTAAGAATATTACGACAATGCTCTTTGGAATCTAATCCCAAATCCGCACCTACTTGGTTTGCTACACCTTAATATTCCTGCTAGCCCTCCAGCTAATTTTTCTTCACAGTGGGTCATAACTAATGTCTGCTCCTTGCTAATCTCTGACATTTTACTGCTGCTCATCTATCTTTTGCTGATGACAAAATGTGTGTCAATATAGCTCTATAACTTTGCTTCCTCTGCTTGGATGCACAGAACAACTATGTTCTTGCCACCTTACTGTCCTCTCTGCAATGCCTTAGAATTGGGAAAGTGTCATTTGCTCTAATGATTGTAGGACTTTTAATCAAATCTGCGTTGAGTTTTTCTTGTGACTATAGATCACTGGGAGAGTGATTCTTGTTTTCAGTAAGCAAGTAATTTTTTCTTCTCATTTTAAGATTCTGTTTATCGGGATACATTAGAGATTTCCCTTGGATATTTGAAGCACATTTATTAGTATTGTCCCACAGGTTCCTCTTAGTTCTTAAATGATGTCCCATGTTGAGTCACATGAGTTCGGACTAACACCAAGAGTGGTTGCTTTGCTGCCCCTCCGTGAAACTAAGCAATTGTGTTCTCATCCTTTTCGTGTTTTATTCCCCATGTTACTAGAAAATACACTTGTCACCATTCGTCACTAAGGTCCTAGGTTTTGTGGCAAACAAGCCTCCTGGGAGGTGAACGGGAAGAGAAGTAGCCAGTCAGATATATGAATCTTTGGCATAAGGATTATCTTGTGATGTTTTGTTTTGTTTTGTTTTGTCTTTTAAGATTTTCTTTCTTTCTTTGAGAGAGAGAGTGAGAGCGAGCCAAAGCTGGGAGGAGAGGAAAGCGCAGGTTCTCTACTGAGCAGATATCCTGACGCGGAGCTGGATTCCAGGACCCCAGGACCCTGGAATCACGACCTGAGCCAAAGGCAAAAGTTTAACTGACTGAGCCACCCATGTGCCCCTTGAGCTGGTTGTTTTTAAGAAATAGCAGACACAGGAGAATCTCTGAAAATCTAAAAGTTCCTCTTTTATAAGGGACATTTACATTCAAAAGGAAATCTCCATTTGTGAGGCTATCTCTGTCCTAGGAAAAGGAAGATGATTAAATCTCTGGAAACTCTTATCAATGGAGAAGGCACCAACATAAATCTGCATAACAACTATAATCTTATTCACTGTGCTTTTCCCAGTAACTTTTTATAAGCAGCCCCTACATCCCCAGTATCTTTCTTTTTGCCTTTAGCTGAAGATGGTATTTAGGATGGTGACTTGCGCCATTTCAGGTAGTTACTCAGTTTTTCTGGACATCTCCTATGTATACAGGAAGTATTTGTATTATTAAACTTCTGTTTATATTTCTTCTATAATATATATATATTTATATTTCTCCTATATATATAAATTATATATATATATATATATATATATATATATATATATACACACACATATGTGTGTGTGTGTGTTGTATATTTCTCCTATAATTACAGGGTTGTCTTAGCAAGGAAGCCAAAGTAAAAGGAAAATTATTTTTTTCTCCCCTGCAATGGCATTCCTGGATCATAGTTTCTGAATCCTGAAATAAACATGTTGATTAATGCTATGCTTTCCATTCTTCTAGTCCTCTCTACTTGCCGCTGTCTCTAATGAGACTCTGACATGTTTTTTACCTCATAAAAACTTTAGTCTATACAATAATCTATCCATTTAATAAAACTTTATTTCTTCCTTGAGAAAAATTTGACAAGGGACATTTTTTTTCCTGTTTTTTTGAGAATCTTCATTGACATGATTTTTGTTTGAGATTGTATGACTTTATAAAGGAGAGATTTATTAGACATTTTCTTTGGTAAATCGTTTTCTAGATTTGGAGATATAGTCAAATAAATTACTCTGACATAGTTACAGCTTAATGTATCTTCTCAAAATGATCAATTTGTCACAAATTTTTTAACAGAAGACTATATTCTAAAATGTCCTTTCTGGAATTGTATTTTAAGTATCAGTTTTACATGATATTTTCAAACTTTTATAAAACTCTTGGTGAAAATCTTAAGCTTCTCTGAGAGAGGAACTAATGATTTTCTAATTCAGTCTACATTGTATAAACAATGGGAAGTTACATATTTGAGAAAGATATTTATCATCTTCTGAAAACTGAAAGTGACCCCATTCAAAGTATAGGTTTATGATGTAACCTGACAAACATAATATTGATTAAAAATTTTAGATTAATCTTATGCATAAGGTAAACATATAACTTCTCATCCAAACTGTGATAATTTGAGAATAAAGTTATGTGCTATTGAAAGACTCGCGGATCCCCTTACCCAAGAATCCAACACTGCCACTGGATGCAATCAGCAAGAGGTTCTTTATTGTTACGCAGGCGCCTGCGGGTGGTCAGCGCTCGCCTGCGGGTGGTCAGCAGCTCCTGCTAGCTGAGCACACCCGGCTGGGGTGGTGCCGGGTTTTTATAGACAGGTACAAACAAGTTTTGGGTGGGGCGCAACTGATTGGTGGACAGTTTGAACTTTTGAAAAAGGCATACTTGGAGTTTGCGGGTTGGCTCCAGGGACCCACGCGCGCGAAGAGAGCGGCGGGAAGGGGGAAACAAAGAGGGGAAGTTAGACCTTATTACTCAGCAGAAAGACATCCTGTCTACGTGACTATGTGGCCCCCTGCCTACATGACCATGCCCCTGCTATTAGGAGAGGGTATCTTGTTCAAACAGGAGTCAAGTTTCATGCCCTAAAAGCCAAGCTGTTACAGAAAGGCAAAAGAGCAGTTACATTGAATTCAACCCTGGGGGAAGGGTCTTTTCACTGCAAGGGGAGGAGGGGTACTCTTACACAACAAAAGAGCAGTTAATTATTTAAAGACTGGGGGGGGGTCTTTCACTATTACTGATTGTGGTAGGAAAACAGACATAAAATTCAGGGTTTCTGAGCAAAATAAAACATATGATCACCATACTAATGTAATTTTGAAATGTTAGAATATTAATTGAATGGGTAAATTCATCACTTCCAGGCAAGGACTGCAAGAATAATTTTGTAACATTCCAGTTCAACCAAACTGTTGTTTATGAGATACAGGATTGATTTAATAATAACATCAGTTATGAGAATAAAGAGAAAGAAAGTAAAGTCTCCTATGCAATTCTGTATCAATTATAAGATATACCCTAATAATTGAAACTTAAAAATACTAAAAATGCACATCTTATAGTTAAGTAAAGAAAATATAAAGATATTATTATAATATGCCATATTAAGTAAGCAATAATTTAAGACTATGAAAATTGTAACAAACACTGAAAAGACAGTTAAAAATATATAATACTTTCATTACAAGAAAACAAGTTGAAGACCAATGTTTCCATGTTAAAATATATCTATTTCAAATCGTCATCACATTTAAAATCTGATACTTGACGATGTACTATGAAAAGTATAAGCCACATCCTTAATTCTCATTTTAGTAGGAATAGTAGTATGCTAGTGCAGTACACAATAAAAAAGGAAGTAATAAATTTTCAAAACAATTAGAAGATGGTGGCCAAAGTGTTTGTATTGAAAGGTACATTTTTTACTGCACAGAGAACAAATCATTCATACTTCTGGCATTTGGAAGACATCCTTACTGATACAAAGAAACTGCTTTGTTGCTTTGATTTCTTTGATTCCTCCCACTGAAAAAATAATAATGCTTACCAAAGAAGCACTTGAATATATAGAACATCTATTTGAAAATAGGCTCCATGAGCAAGTTTATAAATACTTTTTTTCTAACAGCCACATTTGATATAATGAAACTATCAATTATATACAAAGTTTAAAATATCAAAGATATCAAGACCATGAAAACGCTTCTTGGACTCAAACAATTGCAAGTCTTCAGATCTCAATAAACTTAGTTTCCTATGGTTGGTGCTGTGGATACTAATCACTTCCCCTCGTCTACGGCCATACCACCCTGAACGCCCCGATCTCGTCTAATCACTTCCCCTCTACCTCTATAGGTTGTGATATAATTGTGAAATAGTCAAAGAATATATATAAGGATGAAAATGTCATCTTTCCTAATTGTAACATTTGATTAGAAAATATCACCTGAAATGAAATCAGATTCCTGTTATGGATTGACTTGTGTGGGTTGAATGTATAAGTTGAAGTTCTTAACAACAGTACCTTGGAAATACTGCAGAAAGAATTAGTTAAGATGAGACCATATGAAAGTAGAGAGACTTCTGGTTTGTGTCACTGGTGTCCTCATATAAAGAATGCCATGTAAAGAAAAAGAGTCATACAGGAAAAATGATATAAAAAATATAAGAAGAATGTCATACCCAAGGCCACCAGAAGGTAGGAGAAAGGCATGGAACAGCATAGTTCTCAGAAGGAACCAGGCCTGCCAAAACCTTGATTTTGGAACTTTTAGCCTCTGGAACTGTAGGAACAATAAATTTTTGTTGTTTTAGCCACCTAAAATGTAGTTCTTCCTTATGGCAACCTTAGGAAACTAATGCAGTTTCTTACTATTCTGCACTCACTCACTACTCCCAACTAAATTTAGAAAGTGGATTCAGATTATTTGGATTTTTGTTATGATTTGTATAAGTTTGTTATATATTTTGGATATTAGCCTCCCTCCAAAACCCTGTATCAGAGATATGATTTACAAATACTTTTTCCTGTCTAGTAGACCACATTTTCATTTTATTGATGGTTTCCTTTGTTCTGCAGAAATTTTTAGTTTGATCTAGTCTCACCTGTTGATTTTTGCTTTTGTTACTTTTGCTTTTGGAATCAGACACAAAAAAATCATTGCTAAGACCAAATGTCAAAAGAGATTACTGCCTGTGTTTTCTTCTAGAAGTTTTGTGGTTTCAGGGCTTACTGTCAAGTCTTTAATCCATTTTGAGTTAGTGTTTACATGTGGTAAAAGATAGTATTGTGGTTTCATTCTTTTTCATGTAGCTGCCCAGTTTT
This sequence comes from Mustela putorius furo, assembly GCF_011764305.1. Classification (NCBI taxonomy): domain Eukaryota; kingdom Metazoa; phylum Chordata; class Mammalia; order Carnivora; family Mustelidae; genus Mustela; species Mustela putorius. The sequence continues at coordinate 11,329,954 of NW_025421467.1, read as the reverse complement.
CTCAACACCATTTATTGAAATATTGTCCTTTCCTCATCATGTATTTTTGGCTCCTTTGTCATAAGTAATTTATTGACCATATACATTTACATATACATAATTACATGTATATGTAATTAAGTTTCATATACATAACTACATATTAATAATTACATATACATAATACATATATATAATTAATTGGCCATATACATTTGAGTCTATTTCTGGGGTATCTATTCTGTTCCATTAATTTATGTGTCTTTTTAATGCCAATACCATACTGTTTTGAGTACTACAGCTTTGTAATATACTATGAAATCAGGAAGTGTGAAATCTAGATTTGTTCTTTCTCAAGATTGCTTTGGCCTCTTGGGATCATTTGTGGTTCCACACAAATTTCAGAATTGTTTTGTTCTTGTTCTGTGAAAAATGCCCTTTGAATTTTGATAGGGATTGCATTAATTCTGTAGATTGTTTTCAACAGCATGAACATTTTAGCAATATATTAATTCATTTAATTCATGAACATAGAATAATATTTAACATTTTCTATAAAATATGGTTATTGGCAATAAACTCCTTTAGCCTTTGGTTTTCTAGAAAACTAGTTATCCCTCATTCAATTCTGAATGATAATCTTGCGAGGTATTGTTGCTGATTTTTTTTTTTTCCTTTCAGAACTTGGAATATACCATTCTACTTCTTTCTGACCTGCAAAAGTTTTTGCTGAAACATCTGTCTGAAGGGGGTTTGCCTATATGTACACATTGTTTTTCTCTTGCTGCTTTTAAGATTCTCTCTTTATTTTCGCTTTTGACATTTTAATTATAATGTGTCTTGGTGTGGATCTCTTAAGGTTCATCTTAATTGAAACTCTCTAGGCTTCCTGATCTGGGTATCTATTTCCTTCCTCAGGTTAGGAAAGTTTTCAGTCATTATTCCGTCAAACTATTTTTCTGCGTCTTTTCTCTCCCTTCTCATTTTGGGATTCTTAGAAAATGAATGCTATTCCACTTGATGATGGTCTCTATGTGCCTTAAGCTATCTTCACTTTTTAAAGTTCTTTCTCTCTCCTTCTCTCTCTCTTTTCCTGCTCTATTTGGGTGAGTTCTACTGCTCTGTGTTCTGGACCACTAATCTTTATTTTTGTGCTCCATCTAGTCTTCTGTCGAACCTCTTTACCTTATTTTTCAGTTCAGTCATATTCTTCAGCTATGTGACCTCCACTTGGCATTTGCTTTTATTTTATATCTCTTTGTTGAAGTTCTCACTGTGCTCATCCATTTTCTTCCTGAGTTCAGTGAACATCTTTATGACCATTTCATTGAATTCTTTATTAGGTAAATTACTTATCTCAGTTTCATGAAGGTATTTTTTTTCTGAGGTTTTATCTGGCTCTTTTGTTTGGCATATATGCCCGTTTTTGTTTTGTTTGTTTGTTTGTTTTTCATTTTGCTTATCTCTGTTTATTTATTTTTTTTTTGTAGGAAATGAAAGAATTCATGACCTTCCAGTCATGAAGGAATGACCTCATGTAGGAAATGGAATTTATTACTCAAGATGTTGTCTCCCAAACCTTCATGATTGTCTAAGTAGCCTGATTTGTTTTCATTAGGCCCCAACTGTTGAAGGTGCACCAAGATCTGTCAGTATTCTAAAGAGAAAGATATCAATCAGCATCTCATTTAAAGCTGATTGGAAGCCAGAACTTCAGGGTAAAGCTTTTAAAGTATACAAAAACATTTTAAAGTGTACAAATGCATAGAGTCCTGAGGGTCAATAAACTCTGCTGGTCTCCTAACTAGGCAATCTGAAAGTCCCCCTGAGCAATGGATGCAAAAATTGCAGCTTCAGACGAGTATATAAGCTCTTTTGGGGTAGGTACTAGTGAGCTGCAGCACGGCCAAGGGAGAGCACAGTGATGGCATCCCTCAGCTTACATACCCCAAGAGAAACTCTGTAGTCTCTAGATATGTGATAAACATGAACTCTAGCCATTTAGCTAGTTTTCTAGTCTTTTTCAGAGGGAATTGCTCCTTGTGTAACTGTAGATGTGGTTCGTCCATGGGATTTGGTGAGTTCGGTGTCTTTCTATGCTGAAAATTTTTTTAAACAATCCTAATTTAGGTTTTTAAACAGGATGCCTGATCAGTTAGAATTTGATGATGTGGCAAATGTTAACAAATATAACATTTAAATTATAACTTGAATAAACAACATCTTTCCAATAACTGGATTATAGGTTTCAAGCCCTAATTTAGGTTCCGAAATAACATTTATTGCTTAAATAATAGCATTCAATGCTATCAGAAATAACTAGAATTATGTGCAATCTACTTATGATTAGCTGCAAAAATGAACCCTATTAAGCACATTTTTTTGTAGGAGTGCCTGTATATTTATTATTAAAGTATATTTATTTTAAGGAAGGTATCTTAAATGTAAAGTTTTTTTTAAAAAATTTCAGGTGATAATAGTGTAAATAGATAAGACTGACAATTTTTAAACAACCTTTCAAGGTAAAAATGTTATTATATTTTCTCATCACAAAATATGAACATCTACAAGTGCATTTTGAAAGAGTGGTTAGAGTGTTGTCATGGAAACATTCCTATGCTACCACTCTATGAGTCCGTGGCAAAATTTTCCAGACTCTGCTCTTAATAATCTCAATACTATCCAATAATGCCATTGATGTGGTACATGCCTCTTGTACCACAGATATTGAAATTGATATAAAATCCTTTATTTTCCATCTAAAAATGAAAAAATAAAATCTATCTAAATTAGCAATAAAACATTTTTGATTCCTATATTAGTAACAGCTTACTTAGAAACTAGAATATAGCAAAAATTTTAAAATTAGTATTTTCTATTATATACTTCTAAAAGGCTTTATATATATGAATATCTCTACATATGCATATTTATGTATTTTATATACATATAATATCTTTGCTTTTGTTTATTTATTTATATTAAAACTTTTGTAGCAAGATGGCTCAAGCTACTGCAAAATTTGCAATCATGTTTTTAGATGGTTGTAATTCATGGTGGAATTTGAATCTGGGTGATATACATTAATAACTATTAAAATTAACTTTCGTTATACTGGGCTCAACTTATTGATTATTTTCTAGACCATTTAACACTGAACTTGTTCTTTGGGAATGAAAATCATGTAAATAAGATTACAAGGACACTGACAAATTATGTGTAATTCTTAGCACATGGAGAATAATAATAACAATAATAATAAGAGCTCTTGTATATTTTGTATTTTCTTCATTACATACACTTTGTTTAGCACTTGAAAATCTATGTTTAACTATGACATTTTAAGTCTATTTTATGAACTAGAAAATCTATGCTCAGAAAGATTGTGTAATTTGTCTAATATTGCAAAATTTTTAAGTGTTTGAATCTGGAATCAAAATACAAATTTATTTCACATTAAAGCCAGTTCTTGTAGCACTGATATATACTGTTTATCAGAGCAATGGACTATAGTTATTATAGTGGAAGCTAGCTACAAACAAGATACAAACATTAATTTAGATTTTAAAAGATAAGTAAAAATTCATCCAGACAAAAGGAATCATAAAAAGTAGAATAAAAAATGTAATATGTTACAAATCTTGTCCCACTGTTTATTAGCATTATGATGTTTGCCAGTTACTTAATGAGTAATTATATCAAAACAAGGAAAATAGCATTATGGAGTTATAGGCTTATTTTGATAATTACATAAAATTAATGTATAGGGGCACCTGGGTGGCTCAATGGGTTAAGGCCTCTGCCTTCAGCTCAGGTCATGGTCCTGGGGTCCTGAGATTGAGCCCTGGATCGGGCTATCTGCTCAGCCAGAAGCCTGCTTCCTCCTCTCTCTCTGCCTTCCTCTCTGCCTACCTGTAATCTCCCTTTCTCTGTGTCAAATCAATAAATAAAATCTTAAAAAAAATTAATGTATATAAAGAATGTAGCCTAATGCCCATCAAAAAGATGTACTTTTAAAAAATAAGTATATAGGCGGCACCTGGGTGGCTCAGTGGATTGAGCCGCTGCCTTTGGCTCGGGTCATGGTCTCGGGGTCCTGGGATCGAGCCCCGCATCGGGCTCTTTGCTCAGCGGGGAGCCTGCTTCTCTCTCTCTCTCTCTCTCTCTCTCTCTCTGCCTGACTCTCTGCCTACTTGTGATCTCTCTGTCAAATAAATAAATAAATAAAATCTTAAAAAAAAAATAAGTATATAAAAGGTCCCATATTAGTAAACCACTTTTAAAATCCTGGAATTATTTTTTTTTTTAAGTACACCAAAAAGAATGATGGTATAAATTAAGTCTTACAGGAAGTCCAATTTTATTGAAGTAATCCATAAAAAATATTTCATGAAGCTATAAACAATGAACTAGTAACATGATTCATTGATCCTACCAATAGTATGGTTCCTTCTATGGGAAGCCATAATGAACAAACTCTTATGGTGTTATGGGTTAAATTGTGTCTCTCCCGAAAAGATAAGTTGAAGTCCTAAATAATGCAATGCCTTATAATATGAATTTGAAAATAGAGTTGTTGAAGATGTAATTAATTCAAATAAGATGAATAGTACAGGAGAGAGTGGTCACTTAATTCAATCACACATTAACTGAAGTAATAATTAAGAAAAATTTTAAATAAGTTACATCATAGTAAATAACATAAACACAGTAGAGAGAGATAAAGTCACATGTTAGCTGAAGGGTGAACAAAAAGACCAAGCTAGAGAGAGAAGTGGATAAAACAGCTGGATCACATTAAAAGCAGTATTGCTAGAATGAACATTGTCAGATTTTAATTACTGAGGTTCCAGAATTTCTTCAGATTTTAGAATGACCCTTTTATCTGGTACTCCGTGGGGCATAAACTTCTTGTTGAATTAGTCTGAGCTTGTTTTCATTATTGCTCCACATAAAACCTTTTGATAATTCTCCTCTTCCTGACATTTTAGCTGAATAATCTACATTTCTTATGGAACAATAAGTTCCCACAGCAAAAGTAATTCTTTCCCTGATAAAGAAAGAAGTATTTTAAAAAAATTGATTTGTCTTTGCTTTCTTAAATCTTTATATTTGTTCTTCCCTGACCACCTTTCCTTTTGTTTCTTCCTTAAATGTTTTACTTACTTATAAGACAGAGAACAAAGGACTGAAAAAAACCTCACTTGATCAAGTGAGCTCAGATAAATCCCATGCTTAAGAAACCACTGAGCCTGGGTGGCTCAGTGGGTTAAAGCCTCTGCTTCGGCTCGGGTCATGATCCCAGGGTCCTGGGATTGAGCCCCACATCGGGTTCTCTGCTCAGCAGGGAGCCTGCTTCCCCCTCTCTCTCTGCCTGCCTCTCTGCCTGCTTGTGATCTCTGTCTGTCAAATAAATAAATAAATAAATAAATAAATCTTTAAAAAAAAAGACTTGATATTAAGAAACCACTAATGTAGGTACAGTAGAGAGTCAACAGGAGACACACAAAGAATGAAGATGGACATGGGGAAGTATGAGAAGTAAGAGACTGGGAGAGTTTGAATGATAAGGATTGTGATAAAAGAAAATGGGATATTGTTTTAGGGAGAAATAATTGCTCTTATAAAAGTAATAAAAGTGTACCACAAACCAGAAGTTTATACTGTTAAAAATTTTAAATTAACCTCTCCAGATTCCTTTATGGATATATTTTATAATACATGGATATGGATAAGCAATATATATCATATTATTATATATATTGATATTATATGTATAATATATATGGAATTATATGTGTGGACTGTATATGTGATTATATATTATAGATACACACACACGTACATATATAAACATTTATCTGCCAATTGTAGTAGAGCAGAGTGTTATAAACATCTGTAGAATCAAAATGTATGAATTTGAATATTTTCTTCACAGCTTTCTAGCATTATGATTTGGGATATTATGTATATTCTTGTTGCTTCAGTTTTCACATCTATAGAAATGATAAATGATGTTATCTAAACAATCTGTACTAAAAATTTAAAACAATAAAACATACAGTGTTCCTTAGTAATCATTCAACAAATCTCACTTCAGTTTTAACTAAATATATCTGGACATGCTGCCATCTTTACACAGTAGGATAATAGAATTTAATGTAACATACTGTAAGCTAAAATTTTAAAATCCATCTAAAATCTGATCTCCTAAGGTTTTCTCTGATTAAGTCATTATGTTGCCCTCTATTTGATGTAATAATTCTTGACTGAAACTCTTAGACTTAACTGCTTAAGATGTAGAGTGACTTATGTTTTTAGGACTTCCTTAGTTCGTGTATGTTAATGAACTTCTGTTGAAGAGATGTAATAGTAAAATACAATAAAAGAAATCAAGTGGTTTTGGTTTTCCTTAGGGCTTAAAAGGGTACAAGGGAGCAAAAGCCCTATCCTAAAATTCATTAAAAAAAAAAAAACTAGAAAACCTTGAAAATCATAATTTTTTGAGCCCCTTAGAGTGCTAGAATCACAAGTTTATTAGACGAACTAAATTCCAAATGATGCCAAGCCTGTGTATAGAAAGAGACATGCAGACTCTTTCACTTTGGGAAGACCATGGAAGGAAGAAGTAGATACCATAAAAAGTATGTAAGAGTAAAATAAGTAAACATTTAGCAAATTTCTAAGGGCTGAGTAGACTGGTGTGATACTTCAGAATCTCTGGGAGTCTGAGAAAGAAGTCTGTCCCAATTGCCATCATTTACAAGAACTTTCCTCTTAGGCTTTATTTACGTCTGTGCCACTAAATAATCCTATTATTTCAAGTTGTAGCTTTTAGCTTCCTTCCCAAGGTTCACATTGCTGATCACTGAATCTCAGAATATTTTCTTTTCTAATCATGCTCCAGTTACTTTTTACATCATCCTGGGTTGTGCTCCAAGGAGATTTTAGGAATTGAGCCTTAAACTTGAAACATTATTAGCTTACAGCTAATAAACTCAAATGTTCATTTTTATCATTCACCAGGTAGTGAAATAAAAACACTGAAATTTTATGACAGTAGTTTGTAGGCCATAAGAAGAGAGCACAGTCTGATTGAAAGGGGACAGATTTGGGCATTAGACAGACTGGGTCTTACCCACATACTCACTGTGTGACCTTTAAAATATTACTTTAATTTTAGCTCTTTGTCTCTCATTTTCCCAATCTATAAAATGGGATTAATAAAATCTAACTTCCCTATGTTGAGAATTTGAGGTAATATATGAAAATTCATTCTATAAATAGTAGTCATTATAAATTCAAGTTTTATTTCTCAATACTCCATCCATTGTTAATAGTAACCTTTGGATTGTCAACAGTTTGTCTATATTAATGGGCTTGTGAGAGAGTTGGAGAGGACTATTTTTATAAAAATAAGATTATCTGTTAGTATTTTATATGTCAATTAACATTTCTAATATTGGTATAATTTTCTGTCAGTAACCTACATTATCATCATCATCAAATCTGTCCCCACTAACGAAATGGAAAATCCATAATGATCCATAAATCTACATGAAAGCCTAACTATGTAGAAGCTATTAATATTTTATTAGCAACATAGCTCCAGCTGTCCTTACAAAAATTTGATTTTAAGAAAAGTTTTTGAAAGATTTTTCTCCATTAAACAATTGAGGATATATCTATTTTCATTTTTTAAAATATGGCTTTTAACTTCAACTATGTCATTGGATTCAGAAAGGAACATTCAATCATGTTTAATGGAAATAGCTTATTAAATATTGTAGAGAGATGACTTTGATGATACTTTCATTAATTGAAGGTTGCCATAACAACTGAAGGTCTACGTTCACCACCTCATAGTTACAAAGGGAACTAGCTGTCCTATATCACCTTTATTATAATTCTTAATACTTGCACATGTGTGGCATGCCTAATTTATCTCAAAATGATATTGAGGTGAAAAGGACATGATAAAAATGCAAATACAGGGACTCATGTCCATTTTTATTAGCACAGAGTATCACAAGTTAACTAATGTTTTTCTGTCTCTGAATATCTTAGAATGTATTTACTGTTTTCAAACATGTAATTGTACCCAGGCAATACTCCACAAATTGGATCTTTATGAGATTTTCTAAATATGTTTCATATATATATATATATATATATATAACCAGACATCTTTTTGCCCTATGTAACACTCACACTAATTAAGCAGTGAATACATGCTTGTTGAAGGAATATCACATTAGAAAGTAAATAAGGGATTTAGTTGACGAAAAAATATAAAAATTAATGTCTTCTGGAAAACAACACAATGTAGGGCTGCCATATAGTAGTATGCATGTAGCTCAGTCACATCTTTTGAGGCAAGAAATATGGCAATCCATATAAATCTATATAGTTTCCATGAGATACAATATATTCTGAATCCAAATCCCCCATTTTTAACAAATCATTTAAGATTCATCTTCAGCCCTGCCTAGGGCTCTTTCCCCCATCCTTAGGACTGATCATTGTATTTGATTATACAAAAAACTAGCTAGTATTTTTATGGAATGAAAAAAATTTTCTGTTTTATTTTAGAATGGTCAAAGACCTTCCTTTTACTCAAATTATTTACTAGCTGTTATTAGTTACCAAGAATTCTCCCTTACTATAATATTCTATTAGTTGGATTTTATTAATATTTTTTAAATTATGGGTAGGAAGGCAGTTTTAGTTAGTCACATCTTTGCTCAAATATTATAACAGGACCTATATTCATTGAACCACGAGACCTACCTACCTAACTGGAATAGTTGAGCTCATGTTCCTCTGTCAATATGGTTTCAGACATGCTAAAAAACATTTCTCTACTTTTTCCTGCCTTAAGTCAGTCTTGCAGGTTACTTCTTGATTTACACTGTCCTCATCTCAGCATGATGGAAAATTTACCCAGGCAGACTTAGCCAAGAATGTGGGGCTCCTTTCCCCTCACAGCTCCTCGTCTACAAGGATGGTTCTTATGGGGGGACAGGTGGCCAGTATGTCTTATCATCCTCAGCCCCATGTTACAGAAGCATTATTTTAGGAAGTACAGCTGAGATGTATTAGGCTTTCTTCTTTCACTCAGCTTCTACTTATAAGGTAGAAGCCCTAATCTAGACATGGCAAGCTGAGGACACCAGGCTTTGTTTGCTCTCAGTCTTTGGAGGTTCCAATCCAGAAGGGGCAAGTTGAGATCAGGACTATCGTCACCACTCAGTGCCTTACTAGCAGAGCAGAATCATTATCCTGAGAGAAGCAAGCAAGAAAACAGAGTCCTTAGTCCTGGGATTAGATATATCTGGCAATTTTTATGGCAAATTCTTATTTCTTTCTACTTGTTGCTTTCATAATGTCATTCAGCTTAGAACCACATAATCTGGATTTCCAGAAATGATACCTCTTAGTTTTTTTCTAGAACTCTAGCAATCTTTTTTATTTCTTGCTCCTTCATCCTGTTGCCATTTTTATTCCTAATGAGAAAGAACATTGGTCCAGAACATCTATATATGTAGATAAATAATGTAACATTACTTTTTTTTAATGAAAAGAACAAAAATTTGTTTGAAATACTTTTCAAAGTGCATGGAACAGATTAAATAACATTTGTTTAATTTTCTAGAACGGGTGGCACAAAAATTGAGTACATTTATCCTACCTGGAAATCAAGGCTGTGTTTTGTGTTTTCTTTTTGTTTTGCATACTAATGTGTTTAATTTTTTAAATTCAAGTTTAGTATAATTTATTCTATTATTCTGCTCAGGCTTCCATAACAGAATACAACAGCAGAAATATTGTCTCATAGCTCTGCAGGCTGGGGAGTCCAAGATCAAGGTTTCCTCTGAGGCCTATCCTCTTGTTTTGTAGATGGCTGCCATCTTGCATTGTGCTCACATGGCCTTTTCTTTTTCAGAAGCAGAGAGAGAGATCTCTCTTGCTATAAAAACCACCTAAATGATTAGAGCTCACCTTTATGACTTTATCTAACCTTAATTATTTCTTAAAGGACCTATCTCCAAATAAGGTCACATTGAGGTTATGGTATCAACAGATGAATCTGAGGGGAGGGGAGACACAATTCAGCATTTATATTGGGCTTTTACTATGAATACGCACTGAAATATTCAGCCATTGCTGTAGTAGAAGTCTATTTTAATACTTTATTTTCATATCCTTGAAAATGTTTATTGGTGAGATTTCCTAGCTTCAGGCAGTTTAATATTTGACCTCACTTTCCTTTTAGGATGGTTGCCAAATGGTCTATAACCTCTGCTATGACTAATTTTATAGTTACTTTCATAGCAAAGTCATTATCTTCTAGCAGTTTCTGAATGATTTTCCAAGGATATTTCACATGTTCAGCCTGTAAACATTCCAAAGTGATATTTGTTTCCAATTTCATTGTAGCATTTTCAGATATGCCTGCATAAAATAGATTGGCTAAGAATGAATTTAAACACAACTTCAACTTTTGCTTTGGAGAGGAGAATAGATCACAAATGGCTGAAATCATATAATATATTTTCCAAATAGTGGGTGGTAGCCTAAGGATATTATGGAAATGATCTGAATTAAAATATTTAACTTGATGTTAACATAGTTTGAATGTGCAAAATGTTAAATGTTTTAATGATGATAATAAATGCAATATTAAAATGTTACCATTTTCCTCTAAACTCCTACAACTGATATTCACTGGAAATATCAACATGAAATTTTAGAAAATTGTTTCATTAAAAGAGTTTTATTACCACCACTAGGAAATAGAAATAAAAATAACTAATGAAAAGACAACATGGTAAGGAGATATAGGAGAACAAGCAGCTTCAAGAGCATTCTGGAGTAAATTAATTTATAAGTAACATAAAGATAATAAATCTGTATTTTGATCATTGTACTTGGCAATATTTTTTATTAAAGATTGAATACATTGCTTAAATATTAAATAGTTACAGCTGAGATGTTTAGCATCTATAAATTTGAGATTCTAATACTTAAGGTTTCTTTTTTCCTTAACCAAATTTGTGATGCTAATTAGGAAGCAAGTGAGTTGTCATGAGTTACAAATGTTTTCAAGGAGATAATTAATGTTACCTGTCCAGGATAAGTGACAGCTCCTTAGTTTTGTCATTTAATTGTATCAAAATACATTCAGATTGATAAAAGTAATCCATTTTAACTTTACTTTGCTGTTGCATCTTAAAACTGTGTCCTCCATGGCAATGAATCAAAGTACATACTTTAATGTTAGAAGCAAAAGCATCTTCCCATGACTTGATGTTTTAAAACATTTTTTAAACATTCCTATTTTTAGTGTTTTCAACTTGTTTTTTACACTGATTTTTCTTAGTATGGCTCATGCATGTGACAAGCATAACTATAACTTGTTCTGTATCAGAATATTCAAGGATACATAGATAGCCTGTTCTGATTAAACCAGATTTCAAGAAAACATTTCTCTTTACTCTAAATCACGTGTTTTTTTAAGTTCCCTTTGATTTCAAAAGTCGTAGTTTCTTATTCTGGCTTTCAGTGAAGGGGGGACATGAATTGGAACCTAATTACTATTTACTTTCTGTGGTTTACTTTCATGGTTAAGTATAAGAGTCTCATACAGTCTATATTGAGATTTATATCCTTATACCTGGGCCTTAATAGAAAAAAACAGCTGTTCCAGAATAAAAGCAAAATATATAGGAGATGGAACTATATCACATGGGAAGAAGAAATAAAGGAAATACCCTCATAATTCTTACAGATGAAGAAGTCAGCAAACTTCTAACAAAAGGAATGTATTTTTAAAAGAGAGATTATTCTAAATCAAAACCCCTGGTATTTTGTAGATACATATGGATTCAAAATGTGTATGAAAACAAAAGATTGAGAATGACCAACACGATACTGAAGAACTAATTTAGAGTACTAACACTACCTGCTTTTGATACTTATAAAGCCATAGTGCATCCATACAACTTGGAATTGGTGAAAAAAATAGACATACAGATCAATAGAATAAAATAAATAACCCCAAAGTTGAGTGGCACAAATTTAGTTACTTGATCTTTGGCAAAGGTGCGAAGACAATTCAACGGAGAAAGGAAACTCTTCCAACAAATGGTAATGGGGAAACTGGAGTCCAGGTTCAAGAATAAAAATGACATAGACAGGGTGCCTGGGTGGCTCAGTGGGTTAAGCCGCTGCCTTCGGCTCAGGTCATGATCTCAGGGTCCTGGGATTGAGTCCTGCATCGGGCTCTCTGCTCAGCAGGGAGCCTGCTTCCTCCTCTCTCTCTCTCTGCCTGCCTCTCTGCCTACTTGTGATCTGTCTCTGTCAAAGAAATAAATAAAATCTTTAAAAAAAATGACATAGACATGGAATGCAGCTTATATTTCCACAATAATTAACTTCAATGTGTTACAACTTTAGCTGGAGTAAATGACAAATTCTAATAATGACAAAGTATTTACTATTAAGTAGTTAACTTGATTTTTTGTTTATCTACAATTATATATACCTAGTTATGCTTAATCTATAGATTAAACAAAAAATCGGTGATTACATTTGTTAATTCTATTGTTTTTACTAAAGAATTGATTTGTCACTTATTTTTCAACATACATTTTTAAACCAAATTTACACATTTGCCTCTAAATATTTCTGACATCCCTTGAGTTTATTTACTAGACATTTTATTTAGTTTTAATAGTGTTTAATTTCCATTATATTTTTTTCCACCTATCACTGATTTTGTTATTTTCAAAATTTTACTCCTGTGTTTAACATTCTTTGCAATTTAATTAAAGTATTTTACAATATATTTTCTTTGGCTTTTTTTCAGGTCCATGATAATTATGGTAATTATTTCTAAACTTCAAAATATGGAAAGTGTTTATTCACCTAGGATATGACTGTTTTGGAAAAATTGTCAATGTAAATGTGATCAGGAATATAAAATCAATTTAACAAATATGGATTTATGAACAAGCATGTTAATATGCCATTTAAATTTCCTATACCTTTCATGACTTTTCTGTTAATACATAACAATAGAGGCATATTAAATGTTTTGATTATAGTCATGGACCTACTCACTCGCTCTTGCGATTTGGTTTAATTTTTCCCAGCTTTATTGAGATATAGTTGACATATATCATCACTGATCATTAGGGAAATGTAAAATTAAATGACAGTGAGATTTCATCTCACACCTATTAGAATGGTATCATCAAAAAGAGAAGAGATAACAGGTGTTAGCAAGGATGTAGAGAAAAGGGAACTCTTGTGCATATTGGTAGGAATGAAAATTGGAACCATCTCTACAGAAAGAAGGGTGAAGTTTCACCCCCCAAATTGAAAGTGTAACTACAATGTGACCCAGCAATTCCACTTTTGGTTATTTATCTGAAAGAAATAATATCACTATCTCAAAAAGATATCTCCATCTCTATGTTCACTGCAGCATTTTTTACAATAACCAAGACATAGAAAAAACCTAAATGACCATCAAAGGATGAATGGGTAAAGAAAATGATGATATGGGGAAACTAGGTTGGATCAGCTGTTAAATGTCTCACTCTCCATCTCAGCTGGCCTTGATCTCAGGGTTATGAGTTCAAGCCCTATTTGGGCTTCATGCTGGAAATACAAGAAAAAAAAAATGGTGTGTATTTGCTTGATGATTAGTGATGTTATGCATCTTCTTGTGTACCTTTAATTTATTTCCTCTCTTTGAAATAGTAACATATAGTATTCTATATTTACTGTTTTGGATGCAAAAATATTTGTAGCAGAAGTTTTAGTAAGATTGGGAAGGAAGGAAGGAACATAAGATTTAGTATGTAGAAAGACTTTTCAGTGTGTGGAATTACATACTATCAAGTTCTAAGCAAAAAGGGATACTCTCAGGTGATGAGGGTATCAACGTAGTAAGAAGAGATTTTTATGTTGTGATCATTTGTACATCAGGTATGGATGTGAGTCTTCTTTGTACAGAGACCTATGAACAGTCTTCTCCCAATTCCTACATACCCACACAAAGGTAGCAGGACCGGGACAGAATAACCATAACACTCTCATTTATGGGAGATGGGACAGTTCTGAAATCCTCCTACTGGGAAAATACCGCGAAGGTTGCAACCCTGTGGCAGAAAAGCGATCCTTAATTCCATTCAGCTTCCACTTCCTGCACTGTTTTGTTCATATTTCTCTGTGGTTCTTCTGGGAGAACTCCTTTTTCCATTAACTTTCTAAAACTCAGGATGACATAAGCACTGGTGAATATACACTTTGAATGGCCTGCATATTTTTAAGATTACTTCAGCCTCTACAAGATCTAAGGTTCAAAGTTCTAAATCTCACAACCACAACTACTAGCCCAATTTTTCCTGGAAGTAAAACTCACACAAAGAGTGTGGAATTTATGTCTCTTCTGATGCCTGGCATCTCCATTTACCAGGAGCCACCCTTATAGTTGTTTTCACACCTTTGTTCTTGAATATGCCTGCTGTGGTGGTGCTCCTCTTTTCTTGCTGGAGTTTTATTCTTTCTCAGTTTACAGAGGACTACCTTAAAGCTGTGGGATTCTGTGGGGGAATTTTAATCAGGACTTTGTCCTGAAATATTTTACTCAATTAAAAAGATCTAATAGATATCACACTTTTGGTCTGATATTAGTTCTGATTCAACTTTGTTTAAAATTTTACTGGTTGTTTGTCTCTCAAAGATTTTCTCAATAATTTGGAGGGAGGTTAGGGGTCTCACATCAATTGGCTTTTTCAGCTTTGAAAAGCTCACAATTTCTGTATTTTTCTATCCCATTTCATTTTTTTCTTTCAAACCTACCAATTCTTTCCTTGATTTACTATTATTTCCCTAACACCTTCCTGAGGATAGACAACAATAAAAATATCACTGGTATTCTGTTTTCTGAACTCTTTTCCTATAGTTAGAGTCAGAAGGCGAGATCTTTTGACTTTTAAATTCTCTCAAGTCACAGTTTTCTAAAATGTTTTGCCATTGTGTTATGTGGATTGCCTTTTTTTCCCATTTCCAAAATGTTTCTTGGCATCTATTTTCCTAATTATGACCCTTACATCTTTTTTTTTTTTTTAAGGTTTTATTTATTCATTTGACAGACAGAGATCACAGGTAGGCAGAGAGGCAGGCAGAGAGAGGAAGGGAAGCAGGCTCCCTGCTGAGCAGAGAGCCCCGAGGTAGGGCTCAATCCCAGGACTCTGGGATCATGACCTGAGCTGAAGGCAGAGGCTTTAGCCCACTGAGTCACCCAGGTGCCCCGACCCTTACTTCTTAAGAGTTATATTATTCAAAGGATCTGATACTTTTGTAAGAAAATATATATATTTAAAATTTACTTAATAACTACTGAATTTAAATTTAATATATTACATTAATGTATTGTAATAAATACATTACAAATTAATAATACATTAAATTTACATGTAAATTTAATACATGAGAGACATTAAATTTAATACATTACAGAGAGACCATTACTTATCAAAATTGTGGTAAGGTAAGGGAACGTCTTCTTTAAACATTGGATGCCATATCTTTATCTTTGTTTTTTATGGAGTGAACTAAGTTGAGAAAGTCTCTATGAAATTTGATCATTTATACCTATAAGAATACAAAAGATAATTTATTTTTTAAGGGAATGTATTTATTTATTTGAGAGAGAGAGCACAAGCAGGGAGGAGGGGCAGAGGGAGAAGCAGGCTCCCTGCTGAGCAGAGAGCTCAACATAGAACTTGATCCCAGAACCCTGGGACCATGATCTGAGCTGAAGGCAGATACTAAACCAACTGAGCCACCCAGGTGCTTACAAAAGATAATTTTAAAACTTCTAGAAAATGGTTAAGAAAGATTAGATATAGGAAGAATAGTGAAGAAATTCCTTGAACAATTTTAATCTCTGTAATTATGTCTGCAACAGAGCTTGGGTAGTGAAAGTGAGGAACTGTATGTGCTTTTATTTTATTTTTTTAAAGATTTTATTTATTTATTTGAGAGAGAGACAGTGAGAGAGAGCATGAGCAAGGAGAAAGTCAGAGGGAGAAGCAGACTCCCCGTGGAGCTGGGATCCCGGAACTCCGGGATCATGACCTGAGCCGAAGGCAGTCGTCCAACCAACTGAGCCACCCAGGCGTCCCTGTATGTGCTTTTAACACCAATGAATGAGCAATCACTGATAGAGCCTGAACTCAAGTAGAAAGCTCTAGCATCCAAAAGGTTCTACAGGCTGAGAGCCATAAGGATGGCTGGCAGAGAATCAGAGCATGGGTTCAAGTAAGCAGGAATTACATAAGGCCGTAAATCAATGAAGCTCATCTAGTGTATTTGTCATAAACAAGCAAATTAGGTACTATAACCAATGTAGGGAAAGGTAGCAAAGATAATTAAAAGCTAAGCTAATGATGAAACATTTAAAAATGCTCATTATCTAATTTAAAATTATCACTGAACTCATAGATATAGAGAACAGATGGGTGGTTTCCAGAGCTGGAGGTGGGGCTAGGTGGAATGAGTGAAGGGGATCAAAAGTACAAATTCCCAGTTATGAACTAATTACGCTCTGGGGTTGTAATATAACGTATGGTGACTATAGTTAATAGTACTATATCGTGTATTTGAAAGTTGCTAAATGAGTAGATCTTAAAAGTTTTCATCACCAGAAAAAAAAGGTAACTATGTGTATTGATAGATGGTAAGAAGAGTAATTGTAGTGATCACTTTGCAATATATACAAATATCAATTCTTTATGTTGTACCCCTGAAACTAATAAAATGTTATATGTCAATTATATCTCAATTCATTTAAAAAAAGGTATTGAAGTTTGAGATGCATCTCTGCTACAAATGGTTATTAAGTAGTCAAAAATAAAAAAAAATTAGTAAGATACAGAAATAATAAAACAAAGATATCATTAAAGAAGTCTCTAGGAAATACTACTTTTTATTTGTAGTATTCATCATTTTAAAGTATTTTTTCTATAATAAATATTTTAAATGTCTCCTAAATTGGGACATAAACCAACTGATCCATTAATTTGATTATTATAAATAAAAATGAAACACATAAAGTATTTTTTTATTATTAAAGTACAATCGACATAGAATATCCTATTAGTGTCAGGTATATATTATCCTGATTTGATATTTGTTACCATCTGTCATGATACAATATTATTACAATATTATTGACTGTATTTTCTATGCTGTACATTCTATATACATGGCTTACTTATTTTATAACTGGAAGTTAATACCTCTTAATCTCCTTTACCTATTTTACCTGACCCCGAGCCCTTTCCCCATCTGGAAAACAACAGTTTGGGTTTTTGTATCTATAAGTCTGTTTCTGTATTGTATTATGTGTTCATTTGTTTTGTTTTTAAAATTCCACATATCAGTGAAATCATACAGTATTTATCTTTCTCTTTCTGACTTATTTCACTTAGCATAATACTCCCTAGGTCCATCAATGTCATAAATGGCAAGATTTCATTATTTTATTTTATTTTTTTAAAGATTTTATTTATTCACCTGACAGAGAGAAATCACAAGTAGTCGCAGAGGCAGGCAGAGAGCGAGAGAGGGAAGCATCTCTCCGCTGAGCAGAGAGCCCGATGCGGGACTCGATCCCAAGACCCTGAGATCATGACCTGAGCCAAAGGCAGCAGCTCAACCCACTGAGCCACCCAGATGCCCCAAGATTTCATTATTTTAAAGATTATTTCTTTCTTCATTTATTTGAGATGGAGAGAGAATACCTCTCGCAGTTCATGCACACTCTCTCTCCATCTCAAGGTAGAGGGAGAGGCAGAGAATCCTAAGCAGTCTCCACACTGAGCCGGAAGCCTGATTCAGAGTTTGATTCCATGACCCTGAGATCATCACCTGAGCCAAATCAAGAGTCAGACACCTAGCCGACTGAGACTTCCAGGCATCCCAAGATTTTATTCTTTTTATAGTTGAGTAATATTCTATTATAAAAATAATACCACATCTTCTTTATCCATTCAACTATTGATGGACACTTAGGTTGCTTCCATATCTTGACTATTGTAAATAATGCAGCAACATAGTATATTTCTCTGGATTGGTATTTCCATTTTCTTGAGATAAATGCCCAGAAGTGGAGTTTCTGGTTGTATAGTACTTCTATTTTTATATTTCTGAGAAACTCCATACTATTTTCTATAGTAGTTTTCACCATTTATTTATTTCCACTGACAGTGTACAAGCATTTCCTTTTCCCTGTGTCCTCTCCAACACTTGTTACTTTTTTTTTTTGTCCTCTTTGGAAAACTGTCTATTCAAGTCCTATGTCCGTTTTGTAATCAGCTTGTTTTTCAAAAGAAAGTTGTGTAAATTGTTTATATATTTTGGGTAGTAACTCCTTATTGGACATATGGTTTGCAAATAGCTTCTCTCATTTAGTAGGCTACTTTTCCATTTTGTTGATGGTTTCCTTTTCTGTACAAATCTTTTTAGTTTGATGTAATCCCATTTGTTTATTTTAGCTTTTGTTGCCCTTGAAAACACAGAAAGCTTGAACATCATAAAACACAATGGTGAAAAAGGTGGATCCTAAATATATGCCAGGCACCACTAGATGTTTTATTCATATTACAGCATATAATCTTGAAGAATGTCTTATTATTCTATAACATTTTTCATAAATATACTCAACCATAAATTAATTAAGTGCTAACACCTCTGGGAAAATTACTGAGAGTTATGATATGAAATCAAGTCACAAATACCTATATTGTACAACTTAAAGTCTCTATTGTGGGCTTATAAAATATTTCCAGCTGGTAGATAATAGTTGTGTGCTATTATCAAACACTAATATATTAAAGAATGACACCTTTAGTACATGTTCCAGTGGCACAATAAGCTACTCTTATATAATAAACCCCTCCAGTTTTATTGTAAAGTTGGGAGCTGTTTCACTATTGTGAAACACATGAAGTAGAACATTTATTGCTATTATGCCAAATAAATGAAGTGAAACAACAAAGAGGCCTTTAAATGAACTGTATTTTATGGCTAAAGCACAGAGAAGACTAAATGAAAAACCAACTTGGAATTCATTCAGTCATTTTGCTTCTTCGTTTGTCTGTGTGAGAGCACAGTCCATTCTGAACAGGAGGAGAAGCCCTAAATTCTAGTACTGTCTTGTTATGGCAGAGTTATGAAAGAGCCTAAACCAAGAGTGAAGAAAATGTGCATAGTACATCATATCATATGATTTAAAATGTGATTTTAATATGGTTTATGATTTAAAATACAGAGATGAAAAGGAGTAAGAACTCTCCTTTTCCAACTTCATATGGATAGGATAAAGCCAAAGGTGTTTAAATTTCATTGGGGAAAATGCTGATATTTAAGTTTATAGCACAACCACAAGTAACATTTTTTTTTAGATTTTATTTATTTATTTATTATTTATTTGAGAGAGAGCGCGAGAGAAAGAGAGATGGGGGCAGAAACAGAGGGGGAGGGAAAAGGAAGAGGAAGGACTCTCAAGCAGACTCTGTGTTGAGCACAGAGCCCAATGACGCACGTGATCTCAGAACCCTGAGATCATGACCTAAGCCAAAACCAAGAGTCAGACATGTAACCAACTCAGCCACCTTGGCATCCCTCAAATAATGTTTTTATATACCCTATTTAAAACCCCAGTTTATGAAATTTTAGGTTCCAAACTTTAAAAAATGTATTTTTTTTTTTAAATCTTAATTTTGAGGGGGGGGAAGGTATGAATATGTGTTTTCGTATCTTGATAAATATCTTCTGTCCTATTTCCTTAATTCATGTCCCATATTTTTTACATCATTCCTATTAGCTTAAAAGGTGCATGTTCCCATAAAAATAAATTTGCTGATATGGGAATATTAATTTGTGCGGACCTGTGTCAATGTTGACACTAAAGACAGCAGTGTATACCGTCATAAGCAGTTGCAGAAAATCAATTGTTTACTGATTGTAAAATCAGTATGATGTTGGAATGGGTTACAATGATATGTTATTGATCTCTCCTTAAAATATGATAACAGCCATAAATCAGGTTTCTGGGACCATAGCATTATCTATGTATGAGGACAGCAGCAGTGCTCATTTTTATATCTTTGTTGATTTTTCTCTAATCCTTTTCTTTCATAATAGCAAAACGAGAGCAGAAATGTGCTGGCCATAAGGCAATAAAAAATGTGTGTTCCTCTCAGTGCTGCTGGAGTTTGTTCTGTTTAATCTCTCACTTTCCTGAGCCATCAGCCTTCATAAATGCGCAAGAATTTAAAAGATAAAGAAGAGGAAGAGGAAGAAGGAGGAGGAGGAGGGAGAGAGAACAGAGGCGGAGGAGGGGGAAGGGAAAAGAAGAGGTAGGGGAAGAAGTGAGAGAGCGAAGAGAAGGGAAAAAGGGAAAGAAAAGAATGTTCCTAATCTCATCGCTAAGGGTCTGTTTTCCTTTTCTCACTGCTACTAGCTTTGGGGAATAAGTGGTTTATTTTAAATATCTCCATTCTTCTTTCAATTCCTTTCCTCTTCCTTCTGTATACTTGTCCAGGAAACCCATCAGCCTGTCTCCCATGGAATTTATCATTACTTTGGCTTTGGGTGCACTTTATTTTCCTCGGTATTTGCTGTACTTTACAGTAGATTCTTCTGTCTCACTCAGTGTTTCATATTCTGATCTAAAGTTGATCAAAGTAGCTTTATTATTACCAGTGTTTATATAGTCCATATGAATAGTAAGCAGATTTCAATCTTTCCCTTTCATTCTCTCTCTCACTTTTCTTATTCCTCCTCCTCCTCCTTCTTCTTTCTTAAAATAAAAAGAGAACATATCCTAAGAAGAGTAGTATAGTGGGATACCTGTGTGGCTCAGTCAGTTAAGCCTTTGTCTCAGGTCATGATCCCAGGGTCCTGGGATCGAATCATGAATCAGGCTTCTTGGACAGCAGGAAACCTGCTTCTCCCTCTGTCTGTTCTGCCTGTTGCTTCCACTGCTTGTGCTTGCTGTCTTTGATAAAAAAAAAATGTAAATAAAATATTAAAAAAAAAAGTAGTATAGTACTGGTATTATTGCTGGAATTTTGGAGTGGTAACTTAGTAAAAATAGTATGAGAATAATGTGTTTATCTCATAAGAGCTAGAATTTAATCAGGTTTGTAGAGATGTACCTTATCTTCTAGATGACTACAAACATGTCAGTTGAATAATTAAAAAAAAAAAATAACTTGGCATTTTGCAAAAAAAAAAAACAAAAACAAAAAAACTACCCTAACATGGATTCTATGTTCTCATTACCTGCTTGTGTGTTCTATATGAGTCCAAATCTTTCAAAATGATATAATGAATAAAAACAAAATGGTGCAAAATGAAAGCAATGTCTCAATCAGGGAAAGGGGGTATTAGAACTTCTTGCATTATTCTTGCAACTGTTCCATAAATTTTGAAATACAATAATAACAAAATTTGCAAACACATAAGCATTTTTAAATATAGAAGGAAAAAGATTGAACAGGATGGAGAAGACCCAAAATGACTTTGGAGAAATAAATAGGGACCAGATCATCGAGGGTTTTGTGGCCCATGGTCTGGGCTTGGATTTTACTCCAGCTGCATGGGAAGCATTAACTTATTTCTGGTAAAATCTGATTTGATGGTTTCAGATCATTGAGCTGCAGTTTGGATGAGAATGAGATGGGGGTTTTGTTGGTTTTTATTATTTGTTTTGTTATTTTCATTTTTCTCTAATAACTGCTATCAGCTGTGTAATATGCATTTTTGTTTCCTAATGGAAAGCCAGTTTACTTATTAACATTCGTCTAGTTCACAGCTTTTCAATTGCTTTTAGTTTTTACAGCTGTCCGCTTAACAAAGCTTCTTCCTGCGTGCAGGACAATATGGGATTGTGACTCCAAGAGTGGAGTAGAGGACTGGAGAAGTCTCTCATATTCCATCCTTCCCCTCTTTGTTTGATTCTCTGCTCTGGTGTCTGAGAGAAAACATCAGAAATCAAAGGAAGTTCCTCCTTTGAGGCTTTTGGAGATACTTGTATTTGTTTTTTTTCTAAATGAGAGCAACAATATATCCATGAGAGTGAACAAGCTGACCCCTTCTTGCTACCTCTCATTATTCAACTTAGGTTTTAGCTCCTGGCTGAGAATTTGACTTTAGTTTGCATTGAAGTTGTCCTTTTTCAGCGAGCCCAATATTTTTGCTAATAGCTATATTTAAACATATTTATCATTTTTAACAGAAAAGTACTGCTTTAGAAAGTAGCATAGTTAAAATAGGGATTGGTTCACATAGATTTTTTTAAAAAGTTGACAAAAGCTTATTATATATAAAAACAGGAGTATGGCTAACATACCATATATATAGTTGTGGATATAACTGATAGAAGCAAATTTAAATAGCAAAAAAAATAACAAAATGATGCTGAATTTTTACCATGAACCAACATATATAGATCATTGATTATTTTTTCCCTAGAATCCTTCATTCAAAGAAAATGTCACAGGGAACTCAATATAATATAGATGGAATCTACTATGTTCTGGTGAAAGCACTGGTATTTGTCCTAAAGTCCCACCTATTCAGCCCTTCCCAATTCCTATCACCTGCAGACTCCGCAAATCACTTCAAAGCTCTCACAATAAACTTTAATACTTGCTTAAGTGATGGTGTTTTCCATAGATCTCATTTTTCTTGCTAAGAAAATATGTCTGAAGTCAGTGAAATTGTTTATTAAATGGTATATTATAATTAACATAATATAGTTATATAAACTATATAGTTTATATAGTTATATATATATATAGTTATATAGTTTTATATATATAGTTATATAGTTTTATAAAAACTAAGGTGCCATGGACATTATATTTAAGAAAACCATGATATAAAATGTATTTGTAAGAAGACTCAATTTTCTAAAAGAATGGATAGAAATATAAAATATATTGAAGTTGAGAAAAATGTTAGTGTTTTATCTCTGTGTTATGGGATTTTGGAGGGAGTTTTACTGTATTTTGAAAATGTGTATGTTTTCTCAATTATCTATACCACATAAGTTTAACACCAGGAAAATATTTTAAACTTAGATGACTCTTTAAAATCACTGTAAAACTTGTGTTTAAATTTTATTTAAATTGTCTTTAATCCAAACTTTATCCTAATAGGATTGTTTTTGGAATTACAAAATACTATAGTTAAAGAAAACAATATAGATAAAACTTCTCCATAAGTCCACATAAAATCAGTGTTCTTGAAAACACTGCTATGTCTTATATAATGTAACACTTCAGGAAATACCACATAGTATCCTTTAACTTTAGAGATTTATAATTACATTAGAATTGTAAAAGCTAACAAATTGGAGATTTTTAACTTTATATGACTGTTTTCTAAATTTATTTTCATTTAACACTCATTATAATTTTTAGTAGCACAAGATGTAGCAATATTACTATAAGCTGTTCGTTCACTTTATAGGTGAGGTAACTTAAATCAAAGGATGAGGTTCCCTGCCTGAGATTATATTATCAGAGATGAAATAAGAATGAGAACAGAGACTTTCATTTTTATCTTATTAGAGAAGGAGAGGAGGGCAGAGAGAGAGAATTTCAAGCAGGCTCCAACCCCAGCATTGAGCCCTGCACTGAGTTCAATCTCACAACCCTGAGATCATGACCTGAGCTGGAATCTAGAGTTGGCCACTTAACTTAGCCGCCCAGGGGCCCCACAGAACAGAAGCTTTTAAACTAGTGTTTATAGTCTGTATATAGTCCAATGCTTAGTGCTTGGCTCTAATAGTTCCAAAAATTTAAATCCTGTATATTTAATCGAAGGCACACCAAAAGGTTTATTGTACTTAGACAAATAGTTAAATCTTATTTTTTAAAAAAGTATTTATTGGGGCACCTGGGTGGCTCAGGTGGTTAAGCAGTTGCCTTCAGCTCGGGTCATGATTCCAGGGTCCTGGAATCGAGCCCCGCATCGGGCTCCCTGCTCAGCAGAGAGCCTGCTTTCTCTCTCCCCTTCTCCCTGCCGCTCTGCTTACTTGTGCTCTCTCTCTAGCTCTCTGTCAAATAAACAAATAAAATATTTTTTAAAAAGGTATTTATTATATTTGCTACAGCTTCAGGAATAATCACAAATTCATAGATTATCATTATATTTCAAATAATAATCCTACAGAAGTATCTTTTCTGCTAGATAAGTAAGAGATGGGAGGGGGTAAAAATAGAGCAAGAAAAAAAGATGAATATAAAGAATTCATTCAAAAACAATTATAAGGAAGTCTTACTATGTATCTGCATATGTGTTTAATTCAAATGTAACTTTTTGTTTACTTTATTCACAATATTTCTCTATTAATATTTTTAGCTCAAATTTTTAACTCAAATTCTGGAAGGACACGCAAGAGAATGAAATGGTCACTCTATTTTTTCTTTTCTTTTTGTTACATATGAATTTTTAATCACTGTTTGATTACATAGATACCATGATGTCCTAAGGAATTTTGTTACTGATGTCTATTACTTTATGGAATGAAAATCCCCACACGCTTATGAAGGATTCCATGTCTTATATTTCCCTGGAAAAAAAAAATTACCATTTATATTCAGTTTTGTTTAATGTAAATAATGCTATCTTAATGATGTCTTTTATTTTCAAAAGAAATAGTTTTGAAAAAAGAATTCACACAAGGAAGAAAATATTATTTGAAAAGAAAAATGTTAGGTCAACAATTTAGATAAAAAATGACTGTTAAGAATTAAATTGAATATAAACTGGCAAAGCCATGGTTAGAACAATCTTCAGTTTGTGTTATGGTTCAGTTATATTTTAGATAAAGTTACTATAACAAATAGACTCAAAATACGTATTGGCTTAAATATAATACATATTAATTTTTTACGGATATTGCCATTCAGTTTTGGTATTACTGATCAGTAGGTGGCTCTATTACACATGTTGACTCATACATGGATATAGATTTTCTCCATGCAGTTTTTTATTCCCCAGGGCCTTATTATCAGCATATTGCTATGGAGAAGAGACACAGCTGTCCCCTAAAAGTTTTACACTGGAAGAGCACATTATGACTTCTATTCATATTACAGTGATAAGAACTACTCACATGGGACAGGACTAGCCATGGGAAATGTAAGCTTGTTAATGTAGTCCTTGGCTGGACAGCCACTTTTTAGCTACAAACGTATACCATGAATGGAAGATTGCAAATTGATAGATAACAAGACACCTCTGCCATTACAAAATATATATATATACCAAGATATGCGTGATAATTGCAAACAACCCTTAACAAAAATTTACTGTTTACTAATTATAGTGTATTTAAATTCTAAAAAGCTTAATTGAAACTAAGAAGCATTTTTTTTTAAATTTCAGATTATCAGATACTAATAACATCTACCTAAAGTGCATATACATATGAATCCTAACATATCGGGATAAAGTAAAAGCTATTGATTATTCTTTTAAACAGTGCTTAAATGGACTTATATGTTCCCTCTCCAGCCTCATTTTTCTTTACCATGGACACTCACCCTTCCCTGAACCGGCCATTACTCTCTCACACATATACAGGATGATAGAATGCATTCATTTTCTTTACTTGATAAAGTCTAAATTTCCCTTAAGTAGACCACTCAACTATTACCTACTCTAAAACATTCAATGACATTAGATAGATTGAATGCATTTCTACACGGCTCCTACAGCACAAAGCATAATTAGCTAGCAGCAAAACCTCAGAGAAATTAACCTCTTAAAACACCTCATTCTAAGGAATACTCCTTAGTACTACTCACTGAGGCTGATTATGTTTTTCAAAAATGGCCACCGGAACATTGCGATCTTACATGATCTTACAGAATCCATCTCCCTTTGAATCTGTGCAGAATTCTGTGCCTCAAGAAATACACAGAGATGAAGTGGTATTACCTTCTCGTTTGGGTCATAAAGATGGTCGGCTACTCGCTCTCTCACTCTCTCTTGCTCTCTCCCTCTCCTTCCCTTACTCTTTTGATCTCTCTCAGGCCATCTGTCCCTGAGGAATAGCTACCATTCTGAGAGAAAGCACAAAGTACCCCTCTCAAATAGAACACATGGAAAGAGAAGCGAGACCTCCAGCCAACAGCAACAACACCTGGAACTGCCAGTCAGTTTGAAGCCGTGTGACTCCAGCTTTCAGGCTTTAAATCTTCAGTCTCTGCCCCCAGACCTTGTAGAACAAAGACTAGCAATTTTGCTGTTCTCTGTCTGAACTAATTCCCTCAAAAATCTGAACATAATAAAAGCAGGGGATTATGCCACTAAATTTTGGAATAATTTGCTAAATAGCCAGAAAGGCCGATATACCCATTTTAGACACAAAAAGCCAGGTAGGTTGACACACTTTAGATACTTATTAAATATCAAGAAGAGATTAGAGATATCATGGGGTCAATAAAGAGTGTAGTTGAGAATGACTAACACATAAGAGTGGACTTGAGCTAGAAACACATTACAATATCGATAATATAAGCATAAACATATCCAATTCAAAAACTTTGTGTCCTGGGATGCCTGGGTGGCTCAGTCCCTTAAGTGCCTGACTTCAGCCAGATCACGATCCCAGGGTCCTGGGATTGAGCCTCACATTAGGCTCTCTGTTCAGCCAGCTTAGCCTGCTTTTCCCTCTCCCTCTGCCTGCTGTTCCCACCGCTGTGTTCTCTCTCTCTCTCTCCTGTCAAATAAATAAATAAAATCTTAAAAAAAAAAATCTTTGTGTTCTAATAATAATTTATAATTATCTTCCCAGTAAGGAATTAGCAAAGATTCCCTAATGTACACCAAAGGAAAATGTCTTTTATTCTGATCACATTCAAATATTTTTGTTTTGTTATTTTTCTTATCTTCATTCTTTGATTTTTTTTTTTTTAAACCACATGTAAATTTATACTGGGTTATCCCTCCAATGTCTAAGACCCATGTTCTCAGTCTTTGTTACTAAACATCACAAAATTCACTAAAAATACAGTTT
The DNA here is from genome assembly GCF_011764305.1 of Mustela putorius furo. NCBI lineage: Eukaryota > Metazoa > Chordata > Mammalia > Carnivora > Mustelidae > Mustela > Mustela putorius. Next base: position 11,302,854 of record NW_025421467.1, on the reverse strand, counting down.
CAATCAATTAATTACAAACAGACTGACTGCCTCCAACACTTTCTGCGAAAGAGCTGGCCACTTACTACCAGTTAGCTTTGGAGCGGCTCTCCTTTGTATCTTTGTGACCTGGCAGATTTCCGATGATCTTAGTTCTAAGCCCCGGGTCAGAATACCGTGTCCTGCCTGTGCTGTGGCGATGGTCGGGATTAACTCTCATTCTGGTGAGCCATGACACGTACTTCCCTGTGTTAGAAGCTAATGACTGACTTTCCCAATTGGACAGCACAGAAATGCTGACCCTGTCTGTATGGCATTGTTACATACCTTACATACCCGCTCTGGCAGAGGCATCTTGAGAGCACTCTCGTTCACTCAGTCACCTCTGCAGTAGACACTAACAAACCCAATTTTTTTTTTTGCTGTTATCCACCTGGCTAGAATCTCAGCTCCGTAAGAACAGAAAACCTGTCCCATCTTCATTTCTACAATCCTAAAAACAATTTCTCATGTAGGGGTGATGCTCAATAAATGTTTTTGAGTGTATCTTTTACATAAAATCTTAACATTAGTATCTGGCAATAACACTGCTCTTTGCCATTTTACCAATTTTTCACTCTACAGTGGTTCTTTAACTTTTTTGGACATCTGGTTTTTAACTCCTCTTTCTCTCAAACTATAAGCCATGCTATGTGTTCTTTTTTAAATATAGGCTGTTCTCCATGTGGGCCCCTTCAACCAGGCCCCTATCTATACCCACCACCTCAATATGGGAAACTACAAGGACAGAGTAACCAAGATATATACCATTTTCACCCCTTACTAAGGGAGCTAAACCTGAGGAGAGAAACATGTCATTGAATATGTAATGAATTGTTAGCTCCAAAAATTCTCAGTCTCCAATTTTCATGGCCCTTTAGAGCTACGAGACAATCACTCGGTTTTCCCAATAAATCCAATCTCCCATTATTTCCAAGGCTACTTCAAACCTTCTTCACTTAATTCCTTGTGCACGTTACATTTCTACTCACTCTGGATGATTCCCTATTGACTAAAAAGACTCTATCACACAGTTCGTCATTCCTCTGTGCTCTTGTGGTCTTGGGGGGCCTTGTCACTATCCTTCATCCCTCTGTCCACACATCCTTTATTCATACCTAACAGATGTATGTATTTGCTCCAGATCGAACCTACCATCTATGCCAGCTCTTCAATACCAAAATCTGAGAAATTATTCCAAATGTCTTATTCTTCAACCTTACACTTTTTGTTGGCTCACCACTTCAACATTTAAACACAAAATTACAGGGGCCCCTGGGTGGCTCAGTGGGTTAAGCCGCTGCCTTCGGCTCAGGTCATGATTCCAGGGTCCTGGGATCGAGCCCCGCATCGGGCTCTCTGCTCAGCAGGGAGCCTGCTTCCCCCTTCTCTCTCTCTCTGCCTGCCTCTCTGCCTGCTTGTGATTTCTCTCTCTGTCAAATAAAAAAATAAAATCTTTAAAAAAAAAAAATAAACACAAAATTACAGATTCTTCCTGTCGAAGTACCACCTATCTCTGTCTCCTTTCAGAAATTATCTTCTTTGCCTCAGGTTTCTACTTCCACACTTCTAAGGGACTCCACAAATGCCGCTTCCACTCGGCGATGAGAGAAGAATTAGGCACAAACAAGTTAGTGGCAAGAGATTGGGAGCAGGGGACAACGGTCGAAAAGGACTGCTGCCCCGAGCAACTCCACAGTCTCACTTTTATTGGATAGAAAACAATAGCCAAGAAGGATGGATGAAGGTCACACGTTAGTTAGTCAAGAAGGAGGATCAAGTTTATAGTTAACCAAGCACATTCAAAGGAGCATCTAACTAACAAGGGGCGCTTCTGGGAAGAGAAAGGAGCAATAACAGATAAGGGAAGCAGGCGGTTTTCGTTCCACCCTGAGCTGACGGGGCGTTCCCGGGTGCTTGGCTTCCCTGAAGCAAGCGGCTTTCTGCCCTGGCCAGGCCGGGCATCCCCAGCTGCCCAGCTTCATGGTCTACATCGTCCTTCTCCCCAAAGACCTGTTGCCAGTATATGTATTTCTTAAGGCCATATTTAAGTGTGCTTGGTAACTACTAAAATCCTCCAGGGGTTACAGTTTAAGTAACAAATTGTTCCGAGGGGCAGCAGCACACAATACTTCTCTTCCTTTGCTTCATTCTCCATCCAACCACCTCTTCACTGAAAAAGTCACTTACTTATGGTAAATGTGATTAGCATTAATGTGTGTGTGTGTGTGTGTGTGTGCATAAAGTTTATATAAAATGTAATTCATATATATTTTTAAAGATTTATTTGTTGGAGAGAGAGAGAGTGTGTGCACATGTGTGAGCAGAGGGAGGGTCAGAGGGAGAAGGAGAGAGAGTATCCCAAAAAAACTCCCTGATGAAAGCAGAGCCCCACAGGGGGTTCCATCCCAGGATGCTGAGAGCATGACCTGAGCCTAAATCAGGAGTTGGAGGGTTAACCGACTTTGCCACCCAGGCATTCCAGTATTTTTATATTTTATCACCAGACCAGATTCTTGCTTTTGATAGTTTTAATTTTGCCTTGATGTTTTCACTTCCATTTATTCCATTTACAACACTGTTTTTCCTGTTTTTTTTTCTCCAAGCACTTCTTAATTTTCTTAATGTTTGTTTTTCTCTTACCACGTTTTCAGTGCTTGTGTGTTTCTTTGTGTAAAATACTGTTTTTCCTCTGTTCATGCTATATCATTTCTCTGGGTGATGTTGTCTGTCTCTTATTTTAATTATTATATCTGAATGCTGTTAAATTCTAAATATACTTAATATATAAGATTTATTTAATGGGTTCCAGATCTATATATCCTACTACCCAAGGGACATCTACACTTGGGTTTTCCATAGTTCTTACAACTCATCTCTGTTCTTATAAGTTCCAGTTATGACAAATACTAAAGTGACCTCATAATTTACATATCTCTTAAATTTTGTTCATGCCTGTGTACCTTAAATAGTTAAAGCAAATAAAAGACCTTCTTGTGCTTTTGATATTTCTAAACCCCGTCTTAACCACAGGAAATTTTGGCAAAATCGTGCAAAATTCATTCTCTACATATGTTGCCAGGAATCAGGGCATGCACTTCCCTTGCCGCTCTAAGAAGTTGCTGATCTTGGACCAACTTTCAATTAGTGAGAACCTTTAGTTCTTACTTCTCAATTCTCAGAAGAAACCACTAGCAATTCCTTCACTATACACCTGGGATCTCCAGCATAATTCTAATGGTGTTTTACAAAATGCAGAAAGTTTCTTAAAAGCATCTTTTTATTCAGTCCTACCATAGATTTCAGAGGAAATAATCTTGGTGAGGAAGAATCCAGAAAGGAGAAAATAGAGGGGGACTAAGTAAAATGTAATTTAACTTTTTTTTTTTTTTAAAGATTTTACTTATTTATTTGACAGAGAGAGCAAGGGAGCACAAACAGGGGGAGCAGCAGAAGGAGAAAGAGAAGCAGGATCTCCACTGATCAGGAGCCTGATGCAGGGCTCGATCTCAGACCTCTGGGATCATGACCCGAGCTGAAGGCAGATGCTTAACTGACTGAGCCACCCAGGCACCCCTAGTTTAACATTTTAATTGTCTTGTCATATTTACACAAACAATATTTTAATAAAAATATTTTAAGTTAACATGGAAAGTCTACAATAATCTTATTGTTTCTCTAAAAGGATCTTCTAATCACTGATGTGTGAGAAATATAAATATACTTTCTACTTCTCTCTCATGAAAGGTTGTGGGGAAGGACTATAAACCATCAAAGACAGACTCTAGACCTCACTAATCTCCCACTCCAGGGCACATGAGTGAACTGCTTCTGTAGATTTGCTTTTCTAAGTCCCATAAACCATTGTCCAAACCAATACAGAGAGATGTTTTGGAACTCAGGGGTTTTTTTGTTTTGTTTTGTTTTTTCCAGATTTTACGATAGTAACATGGTACATACACTAAATATTTTTGCTAAATAACTCTGGGGCACCTGGGTGGCTCAGTGGGTTAAGGCCTCTGCCTTCAGCTCAGGTCATGATCCCAGGGTCCTGTGATCGAGCCCCACATTGGGCTCTCTGCTCAGTGGGGATCCTGTTTCCCCCTCTCTCTGCCTGCCTCTCTGCCTACTTGTGATCTCTGTCTGTCAAATGAATAAATAAAAAATCTTAAAAAGAAAAATTAAAAAAAGATTTAAACAACTCTGACAATCTCTGAAACAACATTCCAAAATCATAAACATTCATATGACTTCAATCAAGGTAAGTGAAGACTTAAAGAGTCATATGTAAACGTAGGTCAGGTTTTCTAACTAATTAGACTTAACCAAACTCAAGCACAGGGCCTGTTAAATTTTTCGAGACTTTTAGATTTTGAGACTGCAGTGGAAAAAATGTGAATCTGTATACCTTGAGAGTCAGATTGCAATGAACAATAATGAAAACTGAAGATCAAGAACTTCAAAAGATAATTGGAAATATAAGTATATAATCCCTGGACTGCATAAAGTGTGTAAAATTGAACTAGAAATAATTACTTTGCTGGAATTTATTTTTAAGATCACAAGAAAATGGAACAAAGAAAAATGGAAGGGAAAAATGACTAGCTAGCGTACATTCATAAAATTTCAAACCTCTTAGTTCTTGAGTATTATCCTGGTTTAGATAAAGTAATCAGCTATTTAGTGTTTCACATGTCCAGTCCTAAAATGGAAAACTATTCCTGTTCTCTCTTAAAAAATGCTCGAATTTCAATGTGTAATAGATTGTGAAGTTCATGGACTAAGGATAATGTTTTTTGTGATGATTCTGAAATATTTAATTAAAATATATTTCAGTACTTATTTGAAAGGAATTAAGCTTTAATGAGGTAATAATAAAAATAATTAAGAAATTCTACTTCTCATGGAACATAATTGTTTTTATTAAAATATAGCATTAAAATGTTCTAAAATAAATATTTCTCTACATTTTTTAAAAAGTTTTAGAGTATTTTTTTAATTTTAGAATTTTATTTTTTCAGTGTTCCAAGATTCTTTGTTTGTGCACCACACCCAGTGCTCCATGTAATATGTGCCCTCCTTAGTACCGACCACCATGCCCTCCCAACCCTCATGCCTCCTCCCCTCCAAAACCCTCGGTTACTCAATTATCATATGGTTTCACTTCTCTACATTTCTAAATGTTTAGAAATGTTCAAAAGTTACAATGCCACCCAAGGCTTAAAAGACTAATGAACACGACTAGCTTAAGTAATGCTATCCATTTAGTTTTATATAGAAGAATTCGATTTAAAATGTCAAATTGATGTCTTTTTCACAGAGTATTAAAAAGATTTTAGTGGAGTTTTTTTTTTTCTTTTGTTTCCTCAATGAAACTATTTGACGTCTCACCAATTTGTACATTAATTGAATGATAATTCCGTTTCAATTCAAGATTTTTAATGCCTTCATAAATTTTGCCCTACATTCCACATGTTCTTTGTAGTTTGAAACATTAGAGGCGCACTTTTATACATCTTATTTTACCTCTAAAATAATCCTTAGGTCTGTTTTCATTTCTTCATTCAATCCTCCATTGCCATAGCACATGTCCAATGACTTACCTCCTGTCATTGGATTGCTGTGACCTTTACTGATTGAAGTATTCTATAATTCTTAGAGACTTTTGCCTATGGAAAGAAATAACAACCCAAATGTGTGTTTTACTTAACAATCAGGCACAGATAGCTTCACTGATAAAAATTCCATGAAACACTTAAGGAAAAATACATGTATTTAAGAAAAAAAACACATGTTTGTGTAGAATCATCTATGCAAACTCTCATGAATTAAAAAAAGGGGGATCACTTCCCAACTCATGTTATGAGGTAGTAACTCTCTGGCCAGACAAAATATCACAAGAAAGGAAAACTATAGAAAATAGCCTTCATAAACCTCAACAAAGAAATCAAAATTGGCAAGCCATATATAAATGGATCAGATATGATGACCAAGGGGGCTTTATTTAAGGAAAGCAAGTTTGGGTTAACTTTTAAAAAAATAAAGTAGTTCACTGTACTAAAAATTTAAAATAAATAAAAACCTATGCCTATATCAATAAATGAAAAAATCTTGATTAATTTAGTACTCGTTCATTATAAAATCTCAGCAAACTAGGAATAAAAGGGAGATTCTCAGCCTCATTAATGATAACCATACATAAAAATCTACCTTCATGCTGAATGTTGAAAAGGTGAATGCTTTCTCCTTAAGAGAGAAAATAAATGAGAAAAGCCCCCTCACACTTCTATGTGTTCTGATCTGTTACATACATTTATATGATTGTCTTAATATCAGTAAAACACTGCCTTGGTTGCTATACCTGTCTATGGTATGCTTTCAAGTCAAATATTATGAATCCTCAAATTTGTTATTTTGTTGAGAGAGAGAGAGGGGGAAAGAACACACATGCACAGACAGGGTTAGAGTCAAGAGGGAGAAACAGTCTCCCTGCTAAGAGCAAATTCCTATGCCAGGTTCCTTGCAGGGCTGTCTCTGAGTGGGGGCTGATCCTAAGAACCCGAGATCGTGACCTGAGTTGAAGTCAGATGCTTAACCACCTGAGCCACCCAGGTCCTAAGATTCTTTGTCTTTCTATCTACATAAATTCTAGAATAAGATGGCTAACTGCTTTAAAAAAAAAAAAAAAAGAATGAAGAAGAAGAAGAGAAGGAGAAGGAGAAGGAGAAGGAGAAGAAAAAGAAAAGAAAAGAGAAAAGAAAAGAAAAAAAGAAACCTATTGGATTTGTACTGATGTGTTAAATCTGTAGATGCATTTGGGGAAAACTGGCATCTTAACATTATTAAGTCTTCTGATTCATGAATGCAACATCTCTTTCCCCATGTTTTTCTGGCTTTTAAAAGATATAATTCAGAAATATACAGTGTTCAGTATATAAGTCTTGCACATATTTTTTTAAAAAATTTAAACTTAAATATTTCATGGGTATTGCTGATAGTATGTTTGTTTTACGTTTCATTTGCCAAATTTTTCATGCTACTATATAGAAATCGTGACCTTTGTGTAATACCCTGGCATTTTGCAGCCATGCTAAACTCACTTGTTATTCTAGAGGCATTTTTTTTTTAAGGTTAGTTAAGATTTTCTAAATGTAAAATTATATCCTCTGTGGAAAAAAAAACCAAACAGATTTTTACCTTGTTCCCAATCTAATTATTTTCATTTCTTTTGGTGTCTTATTGCATTGTCTATGCTGATCATATAGCACATAGCAATACTGCATTCTATCTGTATTTCCTTCTTTAATGCTTTATATAACATGCAAAATATTTTCTTATGTTTTTGGACTGCTGATCTCTAATCTGATTCCACCTGCTTCCTCATTGTTTACTATTTTTACTTCTTATTTTAATAACAATGCATACAATTAAGGAAGATTTGAATTCTCAGATTTTGTAATAGTACTTACCACAAACTTGCCAGGCACTCTCCTCATTCTGTTCTTTGCCTTCGCTGTTCCTTCTGCTTAGGACAAACTTACCACAAATAGCCATAGAGCACATTCCCTTGTTTCTTTCAGGTCTTTACTCCTGTTTCCTTATCAGTGAAATCTACCCTGACTATCTTATATAAACATAACAATCCCTTTCCAGAAGCTCACTTAGAGACCCCTGCCATGCCTTATTTTTCTAAATGCCACTTATTAACATTTAGTGTGTTATTATATTATTTTCTCTCCATATTAGAATTTGAGCCTCATAATAGGGACAAAGTGTATTTTGTTCTGTGGCATCCTCATCAACTATAACAGTGTCTGGGGCACCTGGGAGACTCAGTGGGTTAAGCCTCTGCCTTCCCCTCGGGTCATGATCTCAGGGTCCTGGGATCGAGCCCCACATTGGGTTCTCTGCTCAGCAGGGAGCCTGCTTCCTCCTCTCTCTCTCTCTTTGTCTGCCTCTCTGCCTACTTGTGATCTCTCTCTGTCAAATAAATTAAAAAAAAAATAATAGTGTCTGACAAATTATGGGTGCTCAATAAATACTTTGTGGAGAAATGATTGAAGGAATAATGAATAACTCCAATGGGATCTCAAAATGCTTTATGTGTGTTTGTTCAATATATTAACAAGTACTAGTTATTGTCAGTGCAAGGACAAGATAATTTGAGATTTATAGAAACATTTAAATATATATATATATATATATATATATATATATTTAGTGAACATTAAACATGTACAGAAAGTATATAAATAAAATGTGGCATAGAACACTTATTTTAAAAGTGGAATGAATAGCATGTGTTTCATGAATTAGTAGAGGAAAACATAACCAAAGAAATAGGTTGTTTCCTAGGTCCTTCGTGAAGCTCAAAGCTATTGCTTTCTATGGGCCAGATTTTGACATAGAAGAAATCATACTCCATATTTTCCAATATTACGTAAATATTTATCTTACCTTTTCTAGACCGGAAAGAAAAAGACTCAATTCTCTCAGTGAACAGCTGAATATGATACATCCCATTTTCATTTTTTACGATCCAGTTTAATTTAGAGACTGCAAAATGACCAGAATCTCTAAACCATTGAAGTGATTATCTACATGGTCGTCAGCAGTGGTGGGGTAAGGATAGAAGGATACAAATGATTTAAAGGAACCAGCATTGCTTCATGGGGATGGAGCCACTCAGTGGGAAACAATGCTGTATAGCCCTAGTCAGAGATGCATTTTGCATCTCCCCCAAGGTTTTTACAAGATCATACAGCTGCTGCATGCTGTGTGGTGAATTCTCTCCAAGCCCCAACATGAGATCTGGCTGTGTCATTGCCCTTTTATCCGTATTTTGGAAAAACTGACACTAACAATCTATATAATACTTTTCAAATAAAATGTTAATGAGAGTAGGAGCTTATCAGCAAGGACACATATTTTTCCCTGGGCATGGGAAGGAAGAGTGAGAAGAGCAGAGGCAAAATGCAAATATCCCTAAATAGATTCCTTATCTTCTGTTTCATAGGATCCAAGAAAATCTACTTCCAAATAAAACATGTAAACCTACAAGGAGAAAGACACTGTAAATGATGGACCAACAGGAAGGTCTATGCATATATGTTTGCCTAGGTAAATATTAAAATAGGACATGTTAAAAATTTAAAAATAGAAAAAGTTTTGTTTCATTTCTGTTTATATTTCAGAAAGAATGAGCCTTATTAAAGGAAAAAGAAGCAAAAAGAAAGCAAGCTGTGAAATTTCTTACCACTGTTATCATGCTCTTTCTGACACCACAATTATTTTGCCACTCTGAATATAAATAAATATTATAAATTATATAATTATAAAATATTATATAATCATACATAAATTTATATATGTTATGTCTATTAGTATGAATTTATATAAATGTATATTTATAATTTTATATTTATTATATATGTATATTTTGAGTAAAAAAAACATATAAATACATGTATATTCATGTGCACACATATTTACCAATATACAGTGGTTAAGAATATACAACAGAAGGTAAATTACTTTTTCTAAAAACTGAGGAATTATTTAGCAAGTTGGAAAGTTCATTTATCATTTTCAAATATAATTACAGCTTTTTCTGTGAGTCAATCCACATGCTATTGTTCAGTGTTGCCTATACTAACATTATTCAGCACTTTTTTGGGTAATAATACTTCCAGGACAAATATGTAAACAGAGTACTTTTTTATTACAGGTTTTCTAGAATTTAGAATTCTCTCAATTAACCAAATTTTGTCTCATTTTTGATACTTTTTTTCATTGAGAAGTTCTAGCAATTCCAGGTTGGAACTGAGTAAAAACCAACTAAAATTGAAAATAAAAGTTAAATGTCAGACTGACAAGTGTCTGGCTTTCAAGAAATAAGTATTTTCAGGGAATTCAGGAAACATTTTTCTGAAGAGCACCTGAATGAAATTATCTAGTATTAAAAGACATTAATACAATTTTATGTAAATGTATTTTATCTTTACAAATAAACTCAAGGCTTTGACATAATTATTATATTCTTATAACACCAATAGTATATTTTTATGATGAACAGTATTTGTGAACTAGTTTGTGGAAATTAGGAAGACTAGAAAAATAGAGATAAATCTCAATGAAGAAGTTAGTAAACGCAGAAGCAGAAATATAAAGGTCAAAATTAGCATTTCTGGCTAGATATATTAAGATCTTTTATTCTTTTACTCAGTTTGTTTAAATATTTTCATGTTAAAAAGTCAGAGTGATTCATATTAAAATTTTATAGTGGAGTTTGTCTTCTGCAAGCATGGGCTAACAAATCACCTAAACCGTAGAGAGTAACCAGAGTTGACAATGAAATTAGATTTTGTAAATCGACTATGACATGTTCATCTTTGATATTCTAGACTTAAATTTCAAGGAGCAGTCTCAAATGCCCAGTATGGTAGGCATATTAATGGCCTCTCAGAGATATCCACATCCAAATCCCTGGAATCTATAAATGTTACCTTACGTGACAAAGGACGAATACGGTATCAGATAGAATTAAGAGTGCTAATCAATCGCTTAACACAGGGAAATTGTCCCTGTGGATCCAATATAATTTAAGGGTCTTTATTGTGAAAAAGGGTGGCAGAAGTTTCAATGTTTGAATAATGCTATAGGAGAAAAACTCCATCAGATATTATTGACTTTGGTGCTAGAAAGGGATCAGGTACCAAAGATATGTGAGTAGCCTCTAAAACCTGGAAAATACAAGGAACTGATTCTTTCCTAGATTTTCCAGAGTGAAATGTAGCCCTCCTGACACCTTGAGTTTAGCTCAGTAAAAAAGACCCATTTCAGGTTTCTAACCTACATAAGTTAATGAGGATAATAGATTTGTGTTATTAAGTTTATGATAACTTGTTATAACGGAAGAAACTAATACATTTACCAAACACAGATGTTAAAGAAAAGAAAAAATGTTTGCTATGAGTTAAATTTATATTCTAATGTTATTTTTGTATAAATTAATATAATAAAGTATAGGGGCGCCTTAATCTATTTCCTGCAACAGGAAATAGATTTACAAGTCTGATACTAAATTATGGTTCTGGGACTCCTATCTATTATTCATCTGTATTGGATGCTTATTTCTTTTTAAATGCAATGTCCTAATTTTTTTCTTGGTTTCATGCTTTATTTTCTGAATGACTCCTTCAGTTGATTCACAAAGGAAGACTACATAGGATACGAAATTGTTAGTCTTTTTACATCTTAAAAATATTTTTATTCAACTCTTGCTATTCATTAATTGTTTAGCCTAATATGTCAGTTTATGAAATATATTTATATTACATTCCCTATATATTAAATATAATAAGTATCTTTATTTTGTTTTTTGTTTTCTGTTTATGTTCCTGTAGGTCTTTTGTGTTTTTCTCTTGTTTATTTTCCATGTGTTTGATTCCCTGCTCTGTTATCTTTGAACCCTTCTGCTACTTTTACTTCCAAATTGTGGTTATCATATTTTAAATCTTTAAAGGTGTTTCTTATCCTCAAAACCTTCATCACAGCATGACTTCATGTCTTATAGCAGCAATATATCTTATCTCTCTGAATATGTTCAGTACATTAAGTTTTGCTCTGCTCCGTGCGCCTGTCTTCTTCCTTCTGAATGTGTGGTTTTTCTCTTTATTTTAGTTTATTCTTCATCCCTAAGATCTGCTTACATATCTGGTGAAGTTTGACCCTCCTTGTTTAAGATGAGGCAACAAGAGGTGAAGGAGCTCTGACCGTGTCTGTGAAAGAGTGTGTGAAGGACACGTTCACGATTTTACATGTGATTCCGTCTTCTCATTTGGAGATTCCCTTGTTTCAGATGTGACGGAATTTTTCCTGGGGCAGTTCAGTTTTCAGCAAGATTTGGGGATGGGGACCATGAACTACCTGTGTCTGTTTACTTTCGTTAAGAATGTAAAATAGAGAAGAGGATGATGAAAGTTAATAGCGACATTTGTATTGTATCTTTAACTATAGCTTCAAATCCCATGTCCCATGCCTGTATGTTTGGTGTCCTGTGATGTCTGGAGCCCTTTGGTTCAATTTCCCATTTGAGAAAGACCTCTGTTTTCTTACAGGGCATGGAAATTTAGGTATCTGGTTACTTGGTACGTGCTAATCTGTTTTCTTTAAGTTTTGAATATCTCGGGGATTCTATACAGAAACTGCTTTTTATGTTAGTCTCTCCCTTTTCCTGCTTAGACTCTAAATTCTTTGGCTCCCAAAAGTCACTTCACATTCTTTTTCCTGGTTTTTATTTTTCAAGGAATTTTAAATATTTTATTCACTTTTTCCCTCTCTCCAGTTCTTTTTGTCTTTGCAGTGTAACACTTTTTATTCCTCTAATACCACTTTATAAAACTGGAGAAAGAAGAACATATAAAATAGGTTTTCCTGGAAGTCTTTCTTTCTGTTCTCCTTACAGAGAGAACCCAACCATTATTACAACTTTATATTGTAGATATGCTGCTAACTACAAAACAGTCACTTTATTTATAACATAAATGTTTGTAATATTTATATCATATATTGATGATGGTGAATGTGTATAGGCATAATATATAAATATATATTATTTATAAAATATTTATGACATAAATAACAGCCTTCAATGTCTATGGTATACCTGACATCTCATTGAATGGTTTATTGCCACTACAAATGCTACCAACTTTGACAAAAATTTAGTAATTCTCCAACTTACCCCTCCTGTTCATGTTTCTCCACATTAATGGACATTTTAGTTGTTTTGAATGAGTAGTATTACTATAAATATTTTTGTACATGTGTTTTGTGAGATATATATGTAATATCTTAGGAACTTACTTAGGTACAAGATCACTGATTTAAATGTGTTGTTTGGTTATTGCTGCTGTCTTTAGATTGTGTCTAGAATCATCTAAAGTTGTAACTGAACCAGAAATTGAAAATGACTCAATCCCATAACGGACAGTTAATGATGTTTGTCAGTTGGGAGTTACTTCAATAAGTCATTTACTCATTGCTTTTGCTTTTACATGTTGTTTGAGATTCTCGAAAATGGACAGTGGGGTCTATGAGGGAGTGTCAAAGGTGAGCATTCCAGGAGATCCAACAGGATGTTGCAAGAGTTCTGATGGCCAAGACTGGATATCTCAAAATACCACATCTGCCTTATTTAATTGTTTAATTGCCAGTTGCAAAGGGCAGACTGATTGAAAAAGCAGTAAAGATAACGTTGGAATACTAGGGTTGAGAGGCCATCTCTGGAGACCAGGTACCAAATATATTACATTTTATAAACATCCAAACAGTTTTCCAAAACAGATGCATCAATACAGGGGTGCTCTAGATTCTCCATACCTCATTACTACTTCAAACTTTTAGTACTTTTAACCGTAGTCATTTTGGTGAGTGTGTATAGGCATATTATTGAGATTTTAATTTACATTTTCCTAATGAGTATGTTGCTGAGGAATTCCAAGTCTGATCACTTGAATGTTCTCTGGTATAAAGTGTCTACTTAAATTTGTGCCTGTCTTTTATCACGTTAATTTACTTATTTTTCTTATTTGTAGGAAATTATTTAAATATTTGAAATACAGGGGTGCCTGGGTGGTTCAGTGGGTTAAAGCCTCTGCCTTTGGCTCAGGTCATGATCCCAAGATCCTGGGGTGGAGCCCCGCATCGGGCTCTCTGCTCAGCAGGGAGCCTGCTTCCTGCTCTCTCTCTGCCTGCCTCTGCCTACTTGTGATCTCTGTCTGTCAAATAAATATATTTTTAAAAAATTTTTGAAATACATATTCTATGTCAAATGTATTTGTCATTCATACACTCTTATATGTGGTTTGTCTTAGCATCCTGATAATGTCCATTTTTTAAAAAGACCTGAATTACAATAAAATCCAAAATATTTGTTCTTTTATATCTAGTGTTTTTATATTCTAAGAAGTTTTGTCTACTCCAAGGTCATACAAATATTTTAGAGTTTAATTCTAGAAGCCATTATATTTTATGTTTGTTTTATGAGGGTCTATAATCCACTTAAACTATGTTTTCTATTTAATTTGAGGTAGGAATAAATTTCATGCAAATATTTAACTGATCCAAATTTCAGGGGAACTTCTGTCATAAATCTGGTGACTATGTATGTTCTGGTCTATTTCTAAAGTTTCAATTATCTTTCCCTAGTCTATTTGTCTATATGGTTTGCACATGTTTTGTTATATTGTATTTTTTCCTAGGTACCTATGTTGTTGGTATTTTAACCTTTAAGGAAAGTATAGATGATAAAGTCTAAGTAATTTGCACAAAATTAATAGTTCACAAGTGATAGAAGAAGGCTTCATGTCCCTGCCTATTTGCCTAAATAATTTGTGTTATTGATACTTCATTATACAAATGTCTATGATAATAATATTACTTTCACATAGAAGTACGGTGCAAATCAAAGAGAATAACAAAAGTGAATCCTCTTTACTAGCTGGAAAGCACTAAAAAAAAAAACAAATAAATTATTAAGAGATATATGTATTTTATTTTATTTTATTTTAAAGATTTTATTTATTTATTTGACAGACAGAGATCACAAGTAGGCAGAGAGAGAGAGGAGGAAGCAGGCTCTCCACTGAGCAGAGAGTCCGATGCGGGGCTTGATCCCAGGACCCTGGGATCATGACCTGAGCTGAAGGCAGAGGCTTTAACCCACTGAGCCACCCAGGTGCCCTGAGATAGATGTATTTTTTATTGGCTCTGAAGACATCAGTTGTGAGTCTTGTCTATCTTAGTTATATGGCATTGCATAAGGTACTTACACTTCCTGTGACATGCCTTCAAACTATCTCAAATCCCTGGCATAAAATTAGACTACACATTTTCTAACATCCTTCATAGTTACTTATGACTGTGTGGTTAAATTTTGGCCAATGAAATATGGTCAGTGAGGCTCTTGGGTGGCTCAGTCAGTTGGGCAGCTGCCTTCAGCTCAGGTCATGATCCCATGGTCCTGGATCGAACCACCCTCCTCCTGGGTGGTGCTCACTCTTGCTATCTCTGTAGCTCTCTTTCAAATAAATAAATAAAGTCTTAAAAAACAACAACCATGACAAAAAAACATGGACAGCAGTGATGTACAAGCTCTTCCAGTGCTGCCCAGTAAATCTTCCCATGCATTTTCCTTCATCATCTACCTTGCCTAATGTCCTGATTAGAGATTAACACACACAACAAATTCAGAAACCAAAGCTGAAAGAGGCAGAGCTTTCATCAGCTTGATTCCAGAATGTCTATGTGAACCAGAAAACTTCCCCTCATATTGAATTCTTGCAAGCCTCTATCAGAAACAGCATGAGTAAACAATAAGTGTCTGTCAAATTAACTGTCTTGGATTTCAGAGTTTACCTATTTTATAGTATATACTGTATAGTATTCACATTTAATCTGCATGGTATTTTGCATTTGGTTTGGCACCCATATAAAATAATTTTGTAATATTTTTTAAAATGTAAAATTACCCTTTTGTGTAAATTTTTTTTTTTTCTTGTACTAGTTACAACATTTATAAACAATATATTATAGCAGTAGCCAACCCCCCCAAAACAAAATAAAACCTCACAGCACTGACACTATCTTTGTATCACAAAGAGAAAAACAAGCTCTTTTAATAAACAAGTAGGTGCTTGTAGTAAATTTTAGACAAAATGCATATTGAAAAATACTCCCTCATCTCTAAGTCTATTGCCTTTTATTATATGCTGTAAATCCTAAAATTAATTAGAACTGCACAAATGGTAAAAATAAAATCCCCAAACTACAAATATTGGTTTCAGTGCCAATCCAGGTATCCAGATACACTTATATGAAATTTTATATTGCACTTTCAAGCTGAGAATAGCTTCTCTAGGACACGTATAATAGAGTTTTATATCGGGGCTCTTTTCTGGAATAAAAATATATATTGTTTATGGAAGCATTCATGTGTAAAACGTAGTTCAGGAAATATTCTATAAACTTAATCAAGCATACATTTTCCATCTTAAAGTGACTGGCCTTTTTTTTTTTTTTTTTTACTTTGTGGAATAGTTAAATAGACAAGTATTCAAAAAAGATTAAGAAAAGTAGCATGTTAATATTTGATTTATTTGCATCATTTTTTTCTTCTTTCTCACCATTAGTATCAGTTATAAAAAATTAAAAAGTAGCATATAAGACATAGTTCTGTGGCTTTTACATCTCTCTCTTCAGAAGTACAATTTACAGTGGTGCCAACATCCAGCCTTTGCCTGGGGGTCTGTCAAAGATTCATCTGCTGAAGGACAAACTGTCTTTAATACATTGCTCTCTCATAATCTTTTAGATTTCTGTGATATTACATTATATTACAACTCCTACTTCAAAGATCTCAGAGTGTTTCACAGATGTCATGTATTTCAATCTCAAACTCCCTCCAAGGTCAAATCTACAAACAAACAAAAAAAAATTCTCCTTTTTTGTGGTGGTATTTCTCTAAACATGCAACAATCATAATGAAGTGTTCAGCATAAATAACTCTGCAATCGCAATTACATGGAAGAATATGCAAAAGTAAAAGTAATCATAAGATAACTGAATTTTTAGTTCTAACAAATCTTCCAATTTAAATTGTATCAGCATGATTAACATAACTGATGAGAAAAATTTACAAAACCTTCATTATTCAGTTATATGCATCCTTTAAAATTAATTCTTATAAAAATAATTTTGCTATTCTTTTTTTTTAAAACAAGGCAGTATGTTCTCCTGAAAAATATATTTGATTTGTTTTGAAATTAATCAGTTTTCTATCTTGATTCTGACACTAGCTATCTAACTTCAATATGGTGATCATCAACTAAATATTGAGAATTTTGTGCACTGTAAACTATTACTGAAATTAATCCAATCCAATGGATAAAATGTGAGATAGGAAAATATTTGTGTATACATGTATATATTTTTATTTAAAATTTCAGAAAATTAAGTACAATATATAATAACTTTTTTTAATAATAACTAACTTTTGAAGAGCATCTACTATGCATCAAAAAAATGAATAAACTTTATTCACTAGCAAAAACAAAAGGTAATATTTTGTAGGTCAGGATATTGAGAATCACGGGGGCTTAGTGACTTTCAGATTCATCTAATAAATGGATTAGCTTAAATGTGAATCAAAGAGCACTAACCTTTGAATTTTCTGTGATACTCCTAATGATATCTGTTATGCAGTGACTATCTCATATAGTTTAAGGGAGAAAGCCAGAAATATATATAAAATTGCCTTCAAAACTAATGGGCATATGTTCTGAAATGTCCACTATTCTCCACCACCAACAGTAGCCTTGGTCTTGGACAAATGTTCACACTATTGGGACACAGTAGACCAGGTCTATTTAACTTTAACAAAACACAGATGACAGCCAACAGAGCACACACAATAGAATAGCAGATTCTCCTGACTTTCAGGGCAGCTTTTGATTGTCTTCATTACTTGGTACTAAGACACACGTGATCAAAATGGACTCAGCCAAGTAGACAAGGAACTCCTCAGTTTAAGGAATTGTCTCTGGCATTCTTTTAGGTCTTACTTTGCGGGTCACACAGCCTTCTGGGAATGACATGTGTAGCCCCCGCTCTCTAGCTTAACCACATTGCATCATCTAATGGTTACTAACCAATTCTATATTATAAATTATCAATCTGAGCAAGCAGCTGGCTACATGGCAACCTCAGCAGGATTATCATTTATTCTGTATCTGATACATTCCAATATATTGCATGAGTAAGGAATACAAGAAAAATTATACAGAAAGTCAAATTCTCATGCATTCTTGAAGTTAAAGGGAAGACTACAGGACAGTTGTTTAACCATTCCTTTTCAGATCCTATCAGACTTATGCACTTGACTTATTGGAAATACATAAAGCCAATTCCTTTCTGCCAAGGGCTCCAATAGGTGCTGCTTCTAATTTTCTATTGAGGTGTTAGATTGTTTTCTCTTCATTCAAGGTCTATTCCCACATATGTCTAATATCTCTTTTCAGGTAAGAAAATGTTCTGAGGGTAAGGATCTCATGCAAAATAAAAAAATAATAATAAAGTTAGAGACAGAGGACCTATGTTCTAGTCATTCTATTCCTTAACTTTAGGATATCAAGGAAGTAGGTTGAACTCTCCGATTCTTAATGGGTACAATAAGTGGGATTGCCTAGATGATATCAAAACCTATATACAAATCAAATACTTAAAAAAAAAAAAAGCTATTTATTTATTTATTTATTATTTATTTGAGAGAGGGAGAACAAGCAGGAGTGGCAGAGGGAAATGGAGAAAGAATCTCAAGCAGACTCTGAACTAAGTGTAAAGCCCTAAGTGGGGCCTGATTGCATGACCCCGAGATCATGACCTGAGCCGAAAACAAAGAGTCAGGTGTTCAACCAACTGTGTCATCCAGGCACCCTACAAATCAAATATTCTGTATATCTCTGAGTCTACCAAAATAACTGACACAGAGTATAACATTATTCAGAGGGAGATTTGGGATGCATTCCATATAGTGGTGTATATTTTTTGCTGATAAGAGAAAGGGAAAATCTGGAAACAAGAGAGGCAGCTAGCTTATATTTTTACTTTCTGTTACTTTCATTCTGAGACTCTGTAATGATTGCGCACCACTGCCCATTGTCACTTGCAGCAGTCTCCTGTGGGAAGAGTTGTCCTTGCCTCTTTTGTTGTGCAGCTTGGCCACGTGAATTTTTCTGGAGGAAGAATCTGAGTGGAAGTGACATGACAGTTTTGAGAAGAACCTTTAACAGTCACTACATTTTTCAGTAGCTTCCTTGAACTTTTCCATCTGTTCCAAAGCCAGCATGTTTTAGTCATGTTGATCCCATTGAAGACACATAGCACAAAATCACAGCAAACTTGTAGCTTACACCTAATGAGAATATACATCTTTGTTTTGAAAGTCACTGAGACTAGAGTTGTTATCAATTCATGAATTCCAGATGGCTCAATAAGCAATATCAGAAACCAGATTTCTACATAGCAACAATCTAAATAATTTATATCTCAAAGGAGACTCATGTGTGTATCGCCTTTTGTGGAAATGTTTAAGCCTATGTAATTTAACCTCCTACAAAATATATGTTTGCATGTATCTGAACATACTAAACTAATCCAGCCTGTTGAAAGAACATAAGGTAAAATTAATATTTGATATTTTAATGCATCAGATGAAAGTAAGATGCACCAGCTGACTGTAATTAAATGTATACTACTTATCTATTTGGGCTTGGTGATCATCAAAATACCACATACTAAAGTGTTAAAATTGGATGGTTGAAATAAACTCATTTGACAATTTCTTTTACTTCATAAACTCCTTCATATAATCTCCCCAAATTGTCATTAGCATTGTGATGGTCAGTGATTCATGATAAGAATTGATCAGTAGTAGATTGTACTAAAAAATAAATGATACATTGAGTAATCAATTTCAGAATTCTTTCTATGACTTTAAACCTTACTCAGATGAAACATAGAAAGTAACTGAGGAAATATTAACAGTGATTTTGAAATCACTTAAAATTCATTTTTGGATATTTGTCCATATTGGTTAGAAAAATATATGACCAGAATACTATTCTCGATGAGCTCTATAGGTGTAGATTTAACCACTGTATTCTTTTGCCTTATATAAAGAGAATTAATATAAGAAACACTGAAATATTGCTAATTAGATTGGGCTCTGGCTTCAGCTCAGCGGAGGGCAAGGCAGCCAGGACAGCAGCTCCCACCCTGCACCATGCAGGCCATCGAGTGTGTAGTGGTGGGAGACAGAAATGTAGGTAAAACCTGCCTATTGATCAGTTACACAACCATGAATTTCCTAGGGAATATATCCCCACTGTGTTTGACGACTACTCTGCCAATGTTGTGGCAGATGGGAAACTGGTCAATCTGGGTTTGGGGGATACAGCTGGACAAGAAGAGTAACATATTTCATAGCCTGTCCCATTCGCAAATAGATGTATTCTTAATTTGCTTTTCTCTTGTGAGTCCTGCACCGTTTGAAAACACTGGAGCAAAGTGGTACCCTGAAGTAGGACACCAATATCCCAAAACCCTCATCATGTTAGTGGCGACTAAACTTGGTCTCAGGGAGAATGAAGCCTCAATCAAGAAACTGAAGGAGAAGAATCTGACTCCCATCACCTCGACGCAAGGTTTGGCCATGGTAAGAAAGTTGGTGCTTTAAAATGCCTGGATCGCTCCCTTATCACACAGGGAGGGCTCAACACAGTGATGAAGGTGTTAGAGGAGTTCTCTGCTCCACTCTCATCAAGAGGAGGAAAAGAGAATGTCTACTGTTTAACTGTCTGGGGCCCTCTCCTGCCCAGTGCCCCTTGGAACCTTTGTACACTTTGCTCAAAAATGGTGGAAACCTGCGCACTCAATTTCAAGTTTTTGTGACAGATTAGTTTTTTCATAAAACTACTTTGAACCAGTTAGTAATTTTTAGGTTTTATTTGTTTAAAGTGTAAAACCCAGTCTTACCCATTATATTAAAATTTAGCTCTAAAATGACAAGATTTCTTAAAGCCGTATTTTTCAAGAGCTCCTATTCTTGCTCACATTAAGCATTGCCTAAATACTTTGTGAATTAAGTTGCATTTTGCTGAGAACAGTAAGCCCCAAACCACTCAAGACCTTTGTCTTTAAGAAGAGTCTGCAGTGTCTCTTTGGAAATACAGACACTTCCGAAGAAGTTTCTGATATGGAAAGCAACACAGCCTCCTTCCTGAAATGTTGCTATCTAACGCACCTCTAGTTTATCAACCCCTATCTGCTCCCTAACACTGTACTGAATGTCATAATGGGATGAGTGTAATGGCTCAACTCTTTGGATCAATCTTTTTTTTAATTTTGTAGTGAGATTTAAACAAACAATTAAACAAACAAAGAACAGTGTATTCGCTTTTGCTGAGAGTTTGAACACACCTCTTACTCCTGTGTACCTCTGGCAAAGTGTCTGTTCTAACCGTGTGCAGCAGGTGTAGTGATCCGAGGTTGAAGAGACTATTTTGACAAAACCTGGAGATTATTTATACCATATTGTACATGCCATAATTAAAATGAGTGAAAGTGTCATGGGTGAAATTTTAAAAGGTTAATCACTAATGCAGTAAATGATGAAGAAAGGTCACTGTTACCACTAAGTAGTTTTAAACTTTACCTTTATTCTCAGACTTGCCTTCCTTCCTGAAATCAGGCATTTAATTCATCTTTGAACTGGTCATGCCCATAGTTGCTAACTTCGTGCTTTTCTTATAGAACCCCTTCTTACAGAGCAATATACCTACTTGTATTATAAAATCTTTCTGATAATGCATTAGACATTTTTTTGTAGGTTAGTTAAAGTGCATTCTTCTTTCTTTGTTACTTTATTCAATGCTAGTAAGTGCTTCCTTTAGTTTTCTAGGAAATATGTATAAAAATCACATGTGGCTGCTTTATAGTTTTTGAAATATTTTAGATATTCCTAAAGTATAAACTTTCTTAGCATCACTGTCTTGCCAGATTACCAACCATGTGCCTTGACTAATGCTGACCCTCCTCTTGGCTTAACCCCGATGGACACTCCCTTCCTATTGCTCTGCCTAACCATGTTCCTCTGATCTATGAGGTTCTGTAAGGCCCTGCTCAGGCTAACAAATTTTTGTACAACTTACTCACTGACAAGAAGACAACTTTCAACCAACAAAATTTTTTAAATTGACAGTTATAGAATTGAGGGGTGTCTTTACATTGATCTTTTGCTAATGCAATTAGCAGTATGTTTTGCATGTATGACTTAATAAACCCTTGATTCATAAAAAATTATTGCTTATTTTTAAAATCCTAAGTAAATCTTTATTCCTAGTAGTCTTTTAAATAGAAAAAATATATATTTAATGTCTCAAAAATTTGTCAATGTTTTAAAGTTTATAGGAATAATACAATCTTTTTTTTCTTTTTAAAGATTTTATTTATTTGACATACAGAGACACAGTGAGAGAGGGAACACAAGCAGGGGGAGTAGGAGTGGAAGAAGTAGGCTTCCTGCCTCGCAGGGAATCCAATGTGGGGCTCAACCCCAGGACCCTGGGATCATGACCTGAGCTGAAGGCAGACCCTTAATGACTGAGCCACCTAGCACCTGGGACAACACAATCTTTCCCCCATGTGCTGTTGCCATATCAAACTATATTCTTCAGATATATTTCTAGTTTTTTTTTTTATTTCTTGCATGAAAGAAATTCATGGAAAAGATAAATACTTACATTATTTATTATAGTAGTTAAAAATAATACCTTTTCCTTAAAGATGTCTCCTTAAAGAGTCCTAGAATCTGTGAATATGTTAGGTTATTTGGCAAAGTTTAATTAAGGCCGTAGGTGGAAGTAAAGTTGCTAACCAATTAATCTTAAAATAGAGGTTATCTTGAATTATCTACGTAGGCTCAATGTAATCACAAGAGTCCTTAAAAGTAGAAGAAGGAATGAGAAGAAAAGTCAGAAAGACGGCAGCATGAAAACTGGCCCAATGTATCTAACTTTGGTGATGGAAGGACAGGGCCATGAACCAAAGAAAATGGAATCATGAGAACAATAATAACAAAGACAAAGAAATGGATACTAGGGCCTCCCTCCAGAAAGTAGTACATCATGACAATGCCTTAGTCTTAGCCAGTTAGATCTATATCAGACTTCTGATGTATAGAACTATAAAATAATAAATTTGTGTTGCTTTAAGATACTGAATTTTTAGAACTTATGACAATTGACTATAGAAAGTTAGTACATCTATCCAATATATCTTATTATAGTTCTTTTTTTTAATTAAAAGATTTCATTTATTTATTTGACAGAGAGAGAGATCACAAGTAGGCAGAGAGTCAGGCAGAGACGGGGGCGGGGGAGCAGGCTCTCTGCTCAGCAGGGATGCTGAGGCAGATGCGGGGCTCGATCCTAGGACCCTGAGATCATGACCTGAGCCAAAGTCAGTGGCTTAATCCACTGAGCCACCCAGGCGCCCCCTCATTATAGTTCTTGAGCAGTCTGTAATCTTATTATATTCAAATTAGGTTAGGAATGAAAATAGGAAAAGAAGAAAATGGAGAAAAAAACAGAAATGAATTCATTCACTAATTCAACACATATCTGTTTGGTAGTATAGATATATGATAGCGTGTATCTATAAACAGTATGTCTATAGCGTATCTCTATATCTGCATATTTAGAATAAATGTATCAATAGCAATAATACAGAGAATCAGTTGTTGTGAGGAACAGCCAAGACAGATACAAGAAACTGGTTAGGAGGCTGTTTTTCCAAAGAAAGGAAAATACATAAAGACCCATGCTTCTTTATTAGTGCGTTTTTAAGTAGTGATGAGGGTAAATAATGTGTTTAGATATCTGCAACATATGTGTTGTGACATCAAAATACCTGTGATTTCTATTGGTGACAAAGCGGTTAGGTTTTAAAAATACTGCTGTAGCTTGTAACCATCACAATGAAGTGCTAAAATTTTGTTAGAGGTTAGTGAAAATAAAAATATTATTTTCTCCCATTGTGTTCAAGGATCTTTCAAGTTCTGTATATAGATATCTTTGGCTCAGTTCTAGTTCTAATGATCCAGGATTAACTTTCTTTAAATGCCTGCTAGAAGCAAATATAATTTTTTTTTTCCTCTGGAGGAATATAATATTATTCTTAGGTATCAAATCATGCAGGAAATTTTCCCTATTGAAAGTCTGAACAGAGGCGCCTGGGTGGCTCAGTGGGTTAAAGTCTCTGCCTTTGGCTCAGGTCATGATTCCAGGGTCCTGGGCTCTCTGCTCAGATGGGAACATGCTTTCTCCTTTCTTTCTCTCTCTGCCTGCCTCGCTGCCTACTTGTGATCTCTGTCTGTCAAATAAATAAATAAAATCTTAAAAAAAAAAAGTCTGAACAAACAAAAAGAGAGCTCTTCAGCCACCAGTTAGTAGAATACATATTCTTCTCAAGTGCACATGGGATACGCACCAAGATAAGCTATATTCTGAGCTATAAAATAAGCCTGAACAAATTTGAAAGAATATAGGTCATATCAAACATTTCTCAAGATATAATTTAATTAAACTATAAACCAGTATCAGAAAGATACTGGAAACTTTCTAAGTAATGGGAAATTAAATGATACACATCTAAATAGTTCATGCACTCAAGGCAGAAGATTCAAAAAAAATTAAAGTTATTTTAACCAAATGTAAAAAAATACAATATCAAGTTTGTGAAATGTAGCTAAAGCAGTGACTTAAGTGAATAAAAATAGTATTAGAAAACAGGACACATCTGAAAAAAGAGAAACAAAATGAAAAGCAAGTAGAAGGAAGAAAACAATAATAAAATAATATAAGAAATCAATGAAAATGAAAACACAGAAACAATATAGAAAGTCAATGGAAGCAGAATCTAATTTTTTAAAAATAACTAAATTGATCATTTCTAGCCAGACTAACCAAGAAAAACAGATAGAAAATAAAAATACCAAGATCAAGAATGAAAGAAGTATATTACTACTAATCTCAAAGTCATTCAAAAGATGATAGGAAATACAGTTATAAATCTTTGCTCATCAATTTGAGCATTTAGCTATAATGAACCAATTCCTTGAAAAGTGCAAACTATCAAAACTCACACAAAAAAAGTGAATAAACTGAGTAGTTCCATATCTATTAAAGACATTTTATTTTATCTATAATAATCTAAAAAAGATAACTTCAGTCTCAGATAAATGCACTGAAAAATAATGTTAAATATTTTAAAAATAAATAATACAAACTTTACATATTTTTCCTGAAAGCAGATTACTATCAAAAGCAGATAAAATCACTAGAAGAAAACTACAGAACAATAACTTTTGTAAATATAGATACAAAAATCCTTCACAAAGTACTAGCAGAATAACTTATTTTTAATAGATTGATATGAAAAACAAATATACATAAATATTTGCATATTTGCATACAATGAATGTGCATGTATGTATACATGAATATATATATATACATATATATATATGTATATGTCTGTATATATGATAGCTTTTTCTCTTGAGAAAGCCTCCAACAAGCAATGACAACATAATAGAAATGAACACATTGAACACATCTAGTTTTAAGATCTTGGTTTCTAAATGTTATTTTCCAGCAAAAAGAACCAGGATTCCTTGACAAGATGACTGAGTCTAGTTAGGAAAAGGAAAGGACAAGATGAACATGGAGCATCTTGTACTGTCATAAGGAAGTGTTTGAAAAGATAAATAAATAAAAAAGATTGGTGGCATATCTTCAAAAGGACACAGGAGGCAATCTGGAAAGAACTCCCCATTGCCAAAGTTGGAACAACTAGAGCAGCAAAATAAATGAAGTTCATTATAACTCAAAGAATCAAATAAATACATATATTCATGTGTTCAAAATGATAAGATACACTATTGAAAAATAAAGAAGGTGAAGAAAAGGGAAACTCTTCATTGCAGAAGAATTTCAAGTGGGGCACCTGGGTGGCTCAGTGGGTTAGGGCCTCTGCCTTTGGCTCAGGTCATGATCCCGGAGTCCTGGGATTGAGCCCCACATCGGGCTCTCAGCTCAGCAGGGAGCCTGCTTCCTCCTCTCTGTCTCTGCCTGCCTCTCTGCCTACTTGTGATCTCTGTCTGTCTAATAAATAAATAAAATCTTTAAAAAAAAAAAAAGAATTTCAAGTAAATATGGAAGTTATGTGGTCATAAAAAATCAGTATGCGTACTTTATAGTAATGAGTACTGCAAGTATGATCCACTGATGAATACTATATTAGCAAGCCTAAGAAGAGATTTCCATTGCCTCAAATAATCTTAAAATATATAGTAATTGGTGTAATTTTAACATGTATTTACAAATTTATTAATACTCTTCTTTCCGGAGATAAATTTTAAATATCTTTTCTTTGAATATTGGCTGGATTTGGTGAATTGCTCTAATAAGTAAAGTATAAAAGGGAAAAATTGTAACTTTAAAGAGGAAAAATGTGGAAGACACCATCTCTTTAGATTTTTTATTTCAGTATGGTTGACACACAATGTTAGATTAGTTTTAGGTGTTCAACTTGGTGATTCGACAAGTTTATACATTTCACTCTAAGTGTAGCTACCATCTGTCCAATTATCTTACCATGACTATATCACTGACTGTATTCCTTATGGTCCATTTTTTATTTTTATGACTTACTCATTCTATAACTGGATGCTTGTATATGTCTCTCCCTTTCACTCATTTGGCTCAACCCCTATCCCCCACCCCTCTGGCAACCATCAGTTTGTTCTCTGTATTTATAGTTCTGATTCTGCTTTTTGTTTATCATTTTTTAAGGATTCCATTTATGAATGGAATTATATAGTATTTGTCTTTCTCAGTTGACTTATTTAATTTAGCATAACACCTTCAGGTTCCATCCGTGTTGTCTCAAATGGTATGATCTCATCCTTTTTATGTCTGTGTTATACTGTGTTTGTGAGTGTGTGTGTGTGTGTACATATACACACACTAAAATATGACATTGCACATACTATATATAATATATAAATATATATTTATATATATAATTTCTTAATTTTGATAAATGAGGTGTTTATGTAAGATGTTAATATTTGGAGAAGCTGATTGAGGAGTGTATAGATCAGTCCTTACTATCTTTGCAATTCTTCTGCATATCTAAAATTATTTCAAAATGTTCAAACACAAGAACAATATCAAAAATAACTAGAAATGCAATAAAGCAAAACTATCTGACAAAAGAATATGAAAAACAACAGTCAATAAGAACAGATTTATAAGTAATCCAGATAATGTAATCATCATGTGCAGACTTTAGAGTAAGTATGGTTAAGATAACCAAGGAAATAAAGGACAATATAAAAATGTCACCAAAGGAGGGGCGCCTGGCTGGCTCAGTTGGTTAAGTGTCTGCTTTCAGCTCAGGTCATGATCCTAGTATCCTGGGATGGAGCCCCACATCTATCTCCCTGTTCGGCGGGGAGTCTGCTTCTCCCTCTGCCCCTCCTCCCATTCTCTCTCTCTCTCTCTCTCTCTCTCTCTCTGTCAAATAAAAAAATTAAAAAAAATTAAAAATCTTTTAAAAAAATATTTCACCAAAGGACTGGAAAGTATAAAAGAAGAACCAAATGTATATTTTGGAACTTGAAGCTACACTAACTGAAATTAAAATCATCAAAGACCACAATATCACTTTGTTGAAAAGACACTTCTCCGTTCCTATTTTATTTGAGTTTCCTGAGTATTTAAAAGTGTTGGCTAAATGTCTCTTTTAGTTCTTACTGCTTCTTGCTAATTTTTCTCTAAGCGTTCTTTGATCAGTCTCTAGTCTTTCTTCCTAAGATTTCCAGATTTGTGTTTTATGTCATCCTATACAATTTCTTATCAATTGTCTTTGAAAGTGACAAATACTTACTTATTAGCATTTTTCTTTACTTTCTAAAAAATTATTTGTTTTCTCGAAAAGAAATTAAGCTCTTTGTATCTGTTTCTTTGAAACCCTAAAGTGTTTAATGTTGTGATTTGCACATAGTAGACACTAAAAATATATTAACAAATACAACTTTTATGAGGATCCTTATTATAGTTTAGTGTCACATTATTACAGTTCCAGAACAAATGCAAATATTCTTAGTATTTATGGCAGTATCAGGCTTTCAAAATTAATCTTTAATAATCTTTTTCTTTATGATGACATCATTTAACTTGTTAATGTTTTAGAAATGACTTACTTGGAAAACTAAAATGTCAGTTGTAAAACTCCTCTATGCAAAGCAGAATTTCTTTATTTATGGTTCTTAATTTTGAAGCTAAATAGATTATTTTTCTCATGTTATTTCACTTCACCATTTTAATTATTAAATGTGCTCAAAGATGAAAATGACTATGAAATGAAATGCCTTTTTTTTCCACAAGCAGCATTTACTGATTATTTTGCTCTAACAGGTACTTTGGGAATGAAACACCATTATTCTGTGCTTACAGCCTATTTGTCTTCTGAATTACCAGACATAGTCACTAGGCATCCACTTACGCAGCAGAGTAACTAATATTCCTGATGAGGGCAATATATAAGACAATCTGTGTTTCTAGTACAGAATGTGTATAAGCAAAATGCAAAAACTAATCAAGCTAACTAGACTGTGCATTGATGAAATGAGTGAGGTGTATGAGTTCACTTTTTAACTGGGAAAGGAAGACACAAATGTAAAATAATAGAAGCATAATTATTCTCATAACTTCTGTTTAATGGCTTGTTGAATTTAAAAATATATACAAATTTCTGATTAGATGTTATACATTGATAATAACTTTAAAAATATTTCACAGGAGAAGAATTGAAAAATATGGCAGTTTAGAACATTTAGTGTCTCAAAGCCAAAAAAAAAAAAAAAAGTGGAGGAAGAGAGAATAAAGAATGAGGGAAGGGGAAATTCTGAAGATGGAGAGGTAGGATAGTATAGCTGAAGATGGAGAGCAAACTAGCAAAAAAAAAATATTTCATTTATTATTATTTTTATTTTTAGATACAGCAGTCAGTTGAGCTCTGATGAGCTTAATATAAATACATGTATTCTGTACAAGTCCAGTGTACCACCGCACTCTAATCAACCACATCACATTTCTTCACTGAAGGATGAACAGCATTTTCAGAGCTGTTTAAATTCTGGAAAAGAGGATGCAATGTTATAGATTGGTAATTCTTTATTCAGGATCATTAATTCAGAAGAAATCTTTTGGATATACCTTGAGATCTGTGTTTGAGATTAGGTTTTGATGTGGTTGAGGGTCAACTAGTATGTTTTGGAGAAATTGATCCAAAATGCAGGTGCTTTACTGTTATTTTCTCCATGTAAATTTCCCTGCATTAACTTCCATCAGATTGTTGATCTCTGTGTAGGCAGCTACTCATCAATAGTTCTTTAAACGATATGATTATAGGAAGTATATCAGTTTAAAACATGTCAATACAACTTTAATTTCCTCCACACTTTACTCCTCCATTCATGTTGTTACACAGTATTTAAGAATCCCAAAACCTTGTTTTATAATATGACCCAACTCAAAAGTACACAATGGATAAATGCATTCCCTACTCTTACATCAAGATTTTGCATGTTAGTCCTGATACTTCTTCATTACTTTATAATAGAGATCATGACAACAACAATTTTACTTTTATTTCCTGGTGGTCTTCAAAGTTTGAAGCATTACAAAAGCATATGAAACATTACTATTTCAACAGTCTATTTTCTCCCTTCACCCAGATATTCTAAGATTTGTACATCCAAACTATTTTTTATGTTAATGTAGTGAATATATTTCAGCCATTTTAATAATATTTATTTGGGACTGGTCTCTAAAGTAAATATATCCAGCCGAAACAGCCCAAATATTGTGTGTTTACCATCGTCCTCAAACTTGTTCTTTTTTCATGTTTTAATTTTGAAGAATCATTTCTCTTTGCACTTACTGGAACTTTAGCTTTTTTTATTTTTAAGCTTTTATTTATTTATTTGACAGGAAAGAAAGAGAATACAAACAAGGGGAGCTGCTGGGCAGAACGAGAGGGAGAAGCGGGCTGACCACTGAGCAGGGAGCCCTCCTCAGACACCAATCTCAGGACCCTGGGATCATGACCTGAGCCCAAGGCAGATGCATAGGCAACTGAGCCATTGATATGCCCCTAGCTTTTTTTTTTTTTTTTTTTTAATATTATTGATCTGTATGAGTGCTAAGGGGTGGAACAGAGACACAATGCCATATAGGAAAAGAGCCATACACTTGGAGTGAAACATGTTTGCCTTTTAACTGTGAAATTTAACCACATTAACTTATTTAATATACTTAAATTCTAAAAAAATCAACTTCCTTAGATAAGATATAATATAGTTTACATGTAAAAAATGTAATTATGACTTCCGTATAATCACTACTGTAATAAGCACATAAGGTTTACACATGAAGGCATTTTCAATTATAAAAGCCTAAAAGTACATAAAGTAATATTTTAATTGACTAGGTTGTGGGGAATACATTTATATGTCCACAGTTTGTGCGTTAAAATTAAAGTGGATAAAATTGGGCATTAAATGTTGAAATGATAAAATAGTTAAGACTCATATAAATTAGTTCATACTGAATTCACTGATAGACAATAAGCATATTAACCAAATTCCGTTGTTTTAACAGTACTAACCACCTTGCCAAGAGCTTTATTTTTAATTTGTAGTTAAAATAATGCAACTTTGCAGAATTTTATTTGAAATGTGAAGCAAGATACAATTAACAAGGGAAATGCAAATGCAAATTAATGGTTGTTTTCATAAGGGATTTAATCTTCTTGCTCATTTAACAGTAGGTGATTATTGTGGGTTTAAAATTTTACTGTGATAAAATATTCATCCTAGGTGTAAAATAAAGAATTCATACTGTTTAAACTAAAATATTATGATTTGTTTTTACATTGACACTCTTCCATATTATATTCTCTGACTTTTGTGTGAAAAAGTGAAAATTCATTTCAGGCTTAAAAAAATTCATGTGGCATTAAATAGAATTTTAATATGTTCTAATATATGTTCTAGGTAGATTTGATTTAAAAAGAAACAAATATTTAGAGGATTAAGGAAATACATTGAGTTGATACACAGACACTGCATCAAAATTAATTTCATATAGTTACTGAATATTAAATATACATATTTACTGAACATAATATACTGAATATTAAAAATACATAGAGAAAAAAGAGGAATAAATTGAGATATGTGTAAATATCCCAGGTTAACTTACATTAGATGTTGACTCTAATAATGTCTCTAAATAACTTTCTCTGGCTGTACCATTTGCTTTCAGTCTACAAAAATTAAAGACAATAACATGATTAATTTAGAGGAGATAGCGTAGTCTATCAAAATACATTAGAAGATAAAAGCACCTACAATTGTGAAGCAAACTTCTTTCTCAACAACAACAAACAAGTTAGTAACATCAATATTTTAAATGGTAGTTTTTAAATATTTGCTTTCGCTAAAAGAGTACAAAGATACACATATGATGTTGCTTCACTTGAATGATTCCAATAAATTAAATTAGTCTCTGACCTCTTTCTCATAACATTTCTAAGGTTATTAATAACTCTTGTTAATACGGTAAAAGTTTAGAAACTATTACGTATTGATAAATTCATCACTTAAACGTAATGGATGACATTTAAAATTATATGACATAATAAATTACCTGAATATTCTTTTTCACTGTAAACTAACTTTAAGCACACATTTTAAAGCATAAATATTTTATCACATTGCCATCAATGGAAGAGCCTCTTGGTGTTGAAACAACTATTCGATGGCTATGGAAGATAGGAATACCACAGCATTCCCCACGGAGTAGGACATCAACTTTTTTTTTTTTTAAAGAATCAAATTATTTTCAATTTCTTGTATTCATATACATAGAATAATGATGACTGCTAAGTCAGGAGAGCAAAATCAGTTTTCCTAATTCAGAGCACATTCTATAGATGCATACAACATCTCTATTTAGAAGGAGAAGGTACTTAAACAGTAAGACAAAAATATTCCTGTGTAACCTCCTGTTACAGTATCATAAGTAAAACCTTGATGAGAAAGTTTGGTAGAGTAAATGATAAGTGGATTGATAGGTAGATGCCATAGAGATTTATCTTCCATATTTTAGGTTACTTAAGGAGTATTTTCTATGTATAGAAATACTGGATAAATATATATGAATTATCTTAAATCTCTTCATAAAAATAATTTTAGAAGAGACGTTTGAAGATTATCTCATGAAGAACACAACTAAAAAATAAAAACACTCAGACAATCAGAGAGAAATAATGAAATCCAGGGTGACACAGTGTACATATTCCTAAAACAATAAAGAATTTCCATAGGGCATGAGATAAGAAAACAAGTCAGCTTAGGATACCATTTTTAAAGAACACAGAATTGGAATATAATAAGTAAGAACAACCCTCATACATTTCAAGGATGAACATCCTTCAGCATTGAGGTAGAGAGTCAATACTTGGAATATAAATTTATCTTCAAATGTCTTCTTGGAAGATCTGGTGGCCGGTCAGGTAGACAGAGTCGACAGGGAAGTCGGTCAGGAAGTCGACAAGATGGTAGACGACGAAGTGGGAATAGAAATCGATCAAGAAGCGGGGGCCACAAACGGAGTTTTGACTGAGTATTTGATAGTTAATCTACCAGTGTGAGCTTGCCTATTTCTGCCTAATCATGTACATTATTCACCAAAATTAGGTCATCATAGTTGAGGTATGTGTCTGCTCTTTGCAAAGAAGCTGGTCATATTTTTTTTAAAAGTATTTCACAAGAATGGTTGTAAACAAATCTATTTATCCGGTTATACCTTTGAATAAAAAAACTTTTATTGTCTCTTTTCAAAAAAAAAAAATGCTCTTCAGCATTGCATCTTGTCCTATTTCTTCTCATTTTGATGTAGTCCACTGTTGACGTTGTTGCTGATCACTGCCTAGAATGACAGACTTCACCCCTCATAGGATTTTACTCCTCTCCACAAGTGTCTGAGAGAGTACTGTGAAAGGTAGTTTTCTATTTTTTGTTCTTTTCCAAACTTTCTCAACCTTCTGTTTACTTTTCCAAATAATTTTATTTTTTATTCAAGATTCCATATGCATATTCATCATTTTTCCCCCTGACATTCCTTGTTTTCTCCCACAGAAGTATTACTAATCTATAAACAAAAAAATAATTATTATCCAAAACTTTATTTCCTCTCACCAGTGTAGGTAATGGCACCAAATTTATCTGTGTATACTGACTTGCTATGATTTCCTTCTAATTTTATTTTTGTTGTTGTTGTTGCTGTTCTTGTTGTTGTTTATAAAGATTTTATTTATTTCTTTGACAGAGAGAGATATAGCTGGAGAGGGAAAACAAGCAGGGGGAGTGAGAAAAGGAGAAGCAGGCTTCCTGCAGAGCAGGGACCCCAATGCCGGGCTCCATCCCTGGACCCTGGGATCATGTCCTGAACCAAAAGCAGATGCTTAAGGACTGAGCCACTTAGGTGTCCCTCTAATTTTAAAATAATAACAAAACATTATCTCACTTTAACTAGGAAAGTGAACTTGACTTATAATCACAAATTTAAATATGAGATCCTTATTTCTGATGAAAGCAATATTGAAAGATTCAAAAAATTTTCTAAGAAAACTAGTAAGTTTATATGCAGTTCCACATAAAGAGAACATGTTCTCTAAAAAGAAAAGAAATGTTTAAGTACAATCAGTAAGAACCACTAATTTCTCAGGAAAAATGAAGCATTTAATTTTTTTTCCTCTACACACTTATGAAAGAAGAAGAATTTGGAATCTGGATGTTGTCCATTAATAAAATAAAAATGTAGAACACTGATATACAATTTTGGATATTTAAATAAAATAAAATTATAAAATTTCTAAATATTTCATAAAGCATTATATTATATAATTTTGAAAGTATAATGTATAAAAAACATATATATCTGTATGAGAAACTAAAGTGGTTGAAATTTCTGAAAAGCAAATTAACATGGAAATACCATCTGGCTGAGTGATGATGTACTTCCTGTAATATGAATTCTAGAAAAATTAGAAAAGCTGACACTAAAATATGCATAATGAAATATTGTTTTGAATAATGACATTAGAAATGATAGTTAACACATTTTGACTGCTTTTTATATAGTGGGAACTGGGTAAGTGTTTTTATATGTAAGTATTAGAAATCAGAAGATTTTAGATATCACTTTAATACTGCATCCAGACAAGAAAAATACAAGGAAGCAGTTCTAATGGCAGTAACAGATATTATTTATTTCAGTTTCTAGCTTAAAAAACACCCCAAAATTAGTGGCATAAAACAACCATCATTTTATTGTGTGGGGCAGGAATTGTGATAGTGCACATTTGGGAAGACATCTCTACTTCATACCTGGGACCTCAGGTGGAGAGACCCGAAAGGCTGTGGATGACTTCTACAACATAGGGCAAGAGTTACCGTAATGCTTCATTCACATTTCTGTCATTTAGGCTGAGATGATCTACAGATCACAGTCAACTATAAATGGTGACGCACATGTGGCCTCTCCATGTGACTTGAGTTTCTTCACAGCATGGTGACTGAGGCTCCAAGAGTGGATATTCATGCAAGCAAGGCAAAGACTAAAGTTTCAGGTAAAAGGGATATAGAACGTACCCCTTCTTAGAAGGAGAATAAAAGATGTAGTCATATGTTGGGCACCTGGGTGGCTCAGTCGGTAAGGTATCTATCTTCGGCTCAGGTCATGATCCTGGGGTCCTGGGATAAAACCCCTTGTCAGGCTCCCTGCTCAGTGGGGAGCCTGATTCTCCTTCTCTTTCTGCCCCTATCCCCTGTTTGTGCTCTCTCTGTCTCTCTCACATAAATATGTTAAAAAGTAAAAAATAAAATATTGTTAAACATTTCAACATTTTATTTTTAAGCATTTTTTAATCAAACAAAAAATAATAACTTAATTAAAAGTCACTATTAGCTATTGGTCAAATATGAAACATAAGTTTCATAATATATATTGAAAATTTAAAAAATCCTAAGAGTGTAATATATTATTTTAAATATTAGAAAGATCTACATCAAAATTACTATCAACATGATACAGCCTAATATATACATTTTGACATAAGCTAAGGAAACTGACACTAAGAGAAGTTTAAGCTTTTTTATTTCCAAATGCCTTGGTAATAATATAGAAATTTTATGCTAAAACCATAAGTATTTTGAAAGACTTTCAGTCAGTGTTTTCCTCCCAAGTTGCTTTTTAAAATAATGTATAATAGAGGTGAGATAATATCCCTCAATAACAAAAGAAATTCTGGACACCTAAGCTACTCCAATATTATTTCTGCATCTGGATCATTGATTCCATTTCTGTTGGCTTCTTAGGTTGTTACTATTACTGACATTTTAATACCATCCTTTGTTGAGAGAAAATTTAGGTAATGAGAGTTTTGCATTTAATTAGCTCTCATGGATTTTATAGTCTGGATGACAAATCAATTCCCTTAATACAGAAAACTAAATGAAAAACAAACACTACCTCATTTAGTCTATTGATTTCCCCCATGTTTTTGCTGTCTCGCTTTTATTTATTTATTTTTTATATTTTTCTTGTCATGCTTGAATTGAAACCTAAGCTTCCAGGCACAGGTGCTACCGTTCAAGCTCTTCCTAAAAGTGAAATGAAGTCCGCTCTTCTTGCTGACCTTCCTGGCCTTAGCTTAGAATGAGATCACATATTCCCTCTCTCAGTCCCTTCCTGAAAAGCTGCTCCGTCCTTAATCATTAGATAAGGCATAAAGTACTGGGTGCTAAGGAATGCTTTTCTAGCACAGAGAGCTTGCTCACTGCTTATGTCTCAGCTCAGGGGACAAAAAAAGGCTTAAGAAGTCTTCTATTTGTTCTGAGGTCTTAGTTTATTCTGCCAAGAACTACAAACGGTTTTATACTCCTCTATAGTTTTTGATGGTGAGTCTACAAAGGAAATAATTGATATGGCTTCCTTCTTGATACAGTTCCTCCTACCAAAAAGAAATACACTTTAAAATAATGGACAAAATTAAAGTAAACACTCAAATACACTCACAGATTCTAGCCTCTGCTTTGTAGATGGGCTCTATCAGGATTCTATGGTGGGACAAGAGAAATAAATATTATTTTCTAAATTGATACTGAAACAAATGAGACGGCCATTGTCATTTTTCTTTTGTCATATTGTATTAGTCCACACTGAGGAATAGAGGCACAGCTATTCGAAAACATTCCCATGTTGTCAACCCACGTAATGATTGTAAAATGAAAACCTTTCCTGTAATCATGAACATTTACCGACATATGCTTTGGATTCTGTGATATGTATATGCATTTAATTTTACATTTATATTTGAAAGACCTTTTGGGTCAAGCATGTCTTCATTTATTGAGGTCTGAATTGACAGGCCACTCTTTCATATTCTGGATGCCATTTTCTAGAGGCAATGTATCCGAGTGTTAAGGATTTGGATGTTGTTGTGGCCATTTCTTTTGGAAAATTACAATTTGTGACAACATAGAATATTCTCTTAATCTTGACACATTTTAGTAGTCTTAAATTCTGTTGTTTCCCAAAAAGATATTGTTAATTATTCCTTAGTTATTAATACATTTAAAATGTGTAAGACAAAGGTGATTTTTAACATATATTGAACATTTTTTTATTATAAAATGTAATTATGTTGACAAATGATTTGAAAATGAGAGAAACTCATGAACGTTCAATGTTATCAAGGAACATGATGACTCTTAAAAATGTAATAATAAAATAAATAAAATACAGAAGTCACTTTGCCATTAACTTCTTTGGCATAATTTGTTAAGCTTTATAATTTTTCTTATAACCAAATAATAAAGGAGTCTTTCTTGAAATCTTTAATCATCCCATATTGAAGTTAATTACTTCAAACTAAGGATTAGCCGTGAGCTGGGTAAATGGTTTCAGAAGATAATAATATTATGAAACCACACAGTCAGGGCAAGAGATACTTAAGATATTAAAGAAATTAATATGGTCTGTTCTTAGTGAATTAATAGAGGTTCAAAGGATTTGAGTAATAAACACTTACATACTTGGAAACTTTACAAGATTTACAAGATGGTAAAAGGAGCTGTGGCGTACAAAATTAGACTTCTGGGTCAAAATGTTACTACATGATGTAGTCCTTTTGAAATTGATAATTAAACAACCATATTTTCCCAGATGACGCAGGTACATTTTCTATATGATGAAAGTTTATCTAGCTGTGAATTTTGACTGGAAATAATGAAAAAATAATATGCTTTAATTGTTTAGAATGGTGTTTTATTTTAAATGGCTTAATGATTTGCCTCTCTAAACTAAAAACAGAAAGTTCTGGGTGTACAGGCTGGCATGCTGTGGAAAAGTTGTAACTTTGTCTTACATAGTATGGAGAAACACAACAGCAACAAAAAAGGAGATGTTTGCCTTTTATGATAGTTGAAACCCACAAGTGGGAAGAAACTGACTATAGATACCAAAGTTTAGAGCTGGGTAATGTGAGAAGCTGAGCAGATGCCAGAGGTTTAAAAAATAAATTAAAAAGGCTGGAGAGATCATTTATTCTGAGAAAATTTAATAGTCGTTTGAGAGCCTTTAAAGCTCAGAATCAGCAGCAAAGGTGTAAAGCTCAGAATAAGTTACTTAATACCTTTATTCCAACTGTTAGCTGAGCATAAGCAAAAACAATGGCTAGAAAAGGAGAATGGGCTGACATTTATCACGGGTAATAGAAAAGATTTTTTAAAAACCCACAAAAATAAGCAATAAAAGAGATTAAACGGGAGTGAGAACTCTGGCTAATACAGTTCTTCAATTTCAAATTAGATTTGTGTTTCTTTTCATACTTAATTCTAACATCATTCATCAGTTGTTTAAAAACAGAATTAAACAAGTAAGGAGACATTACCTAAAGAAAGGTTGGTATTTTTATGTATTAAAAAGCACGATTAGGGGCACCTGGGTGGCTCAGTGGGTTAAGCCTCTGCCTTCGGCTCGGATCATGATCCCAGGGTCCTGGGATGGAGCCCCGCATCGGGCTTTCTGCTCTGCAGGTAGCCCGCTTCCTCCTCTCTCTCTGCCTGCCTCTTTGCCTACTTGTGATCTCTGTCAGATAAATAAAGAAAAATCTTAAAAAAAAAAAAAGCACGATTAAATAAGCAAACTCATATTTAATTAAGTTAGGTATCTCTCATTTCCACTTCTACCTGAGTTGGTATACATTCTTCTACTCGTCCCAATTATTTACCTCTGACAGTACTGTTCAACTACTGGCAAATTACAGAACCAAGCAGAGAAATTAAAAGAATTTGTCATTTGTGCCAGTAGCCAATGTTAGGTGTTTGGGAAACCTTCCTTATCCTACTTCCACATGCATAGCTGGTTCTGTGAATTTGATAATTCCTCAAGGAATTTATCACACAATAACATATAAATAAATATGTAAGTGTTTGTTACTTTCATATCAACAGATTATTTTTAAATATAGCAACCTCAAGAGCTAGAAAGGAAACCAGCACAAGGCAACAGTTTCATGAACTAGGTTCAAAAAATCCATAATCTCTTACATTATTACGGGCTTGTAACAACACACAGGTAAGGTTCTTAGGCTCTGCTGAATGCCATTACAAGTTTTTTGAGTAGGTATATCATATGTCCCCTATAGCTGATCAGTTTGTGGTTCCAGTAAGAGTTGCCTTAATTGTCCATCCCTAAACCTCCCAGCTATCTTAAGGCCTTTGGCCTCTCCTTTCCTCACACTGTGGCTTGTTAGAAATGAGGATGAGGATGAGGTAGAAAAACGGATCACAGTAATTGCATATGCCTCGAGCAGTTCGGTAGACCTTCTCACACACCTCGGTGCTGCTTGCTCTAATTTCCCCACAGATTTTCCTGTCTAGTAAAGAAATGGAATGTCCCACTCCTGAGTTTTTAGACCTGTAATTTAACAATGCTGTCCTCTGTAGACAACTGAAAAAGCAAACAATCCAAAAAACACCTTACCTTTGTAAAATCCACTAATTTTAGGTGGTTACCTCTGCAGATAACTCAAAAAATTAGCAATCCTTTGCTTCCTTCTTTCCTTCCTCTTTCTTTCTACCTTTCTTTCTCTCTCTCTCTCTCTTTCTTTCTTTCTTTCTCTCTTTTACTACCACACTCCTCTTTCTTAGGACATATAAGTTAGTAGAACTCCATTTTTTTCCCTACAACTTTGCATCTGACGAACATGGCATATTCCTCTTTTTATCGATGACTCGCCATTTAATAATTTAATGACAAGTGTCTGAGGTTCCGTGTGTGTGGAGTGGGCTGGTGAGAGTCTGAGAAATAGATGTGTAGAAGGAAAACAACTTTCCAAAGACCGTTTTCATATCTCCAGGGAATGTGGAATGGTTGAAAAATTCACCTCATCACCACCACCACCATCACGATGATTCTGATAAAGGTCCTTGGCTTAGACTCACGGATGAAAGGCAATGGCAGAAGCATGAGGAGGGAGTTTTGAACCATCAGGAGGCTTCATGCTCACCTTATGCAATACCTACAGCTGCATCTGGCCTGATTCCTGCATGACACACAAATCATCTTCTGTCCTGTGTCCTGCTGCCTTTCACTGAAATTTGACTTCTATTGCCCTTCTCCAGTCTGTCTGTTTGTATGTCAAACCAACTGTTCAATGAGAACATTTGACCAGATGCCCCTTGAAATGTTTCAAGTACCCTGACAGTTAAGAAGGCTTTGTCTGATCAGAACAGATGGAAACTCTGGGCAGGGCGAGATGGGATGTTACCTGATCCACATATTGGCACAGCTTTGAAGTCTAAACTTCAGCCAAAAAACCCTAAGAAACATTGTTACA
This sequence comes from Mustela putorius furo, assembly GCF_011764305.1. Classification (NCBI taxonomy): domain Eukaryota; kingdom Metazoa; phylum Chordata; class Mammalia; order Carnivora; family Mustelidae; genus Mustela; species Mustela putorius. Next base: position 11,263,176 of record NW_025421467.1, on the reverse strand, counting down.
AATATACCAGACGCTTCAAACCTTTTTAACCCCCCTTCAAAAAAAAAAAAAAAAATCAGTTAAGTCCTGGCTGAAGATCTAAAAAAGTTCTTGTATAGATGAAATCTATTTATAATTGCTGCACAGAGACTAATAAGTTGAAAAGCAACTGAAGCATCTGCTTACACTAGCTGGCCAGCTCTTTAGGGACAAGAAACAAGGTTCTATCCATTTTTATACATCCAAAATTTATCTATCCAAAAGTTTATGTCAAATATTTAAAGAGTATTGCATTAGGCACCTTCCTGGGAGCTATTCCCTTCCATCTGGATGTAACGGTCTCCCTTCTCAAAGAAAGACAATTAAGCAACCAGTTTAATATCTTTTCATAACTACGGAGCTGGAGGTACAGACAATGTTCTGTGGCAGCACAAGGAATGTTGGGTGGCAAAGTCAACGTTTCCTGGAGGAAAGCCACACTTGAGGTGAGCTGTGAAGGATGCCAGAACACAGACAAAGTTTACAGAAAGGAGAGATGAAGTGCCACCAGAGAAACATAACAACAGTGTGACAAACTGGTATGTTTGGGGAAGTAAAGGTAGAAGCCAGGTTGAGCTTGAGAGAGAACACAGAAGGAAGGATTGTGTTCTTCATTCTGAAACATATGGGACCGCAGAAGGATTTTATTACAGGGACTGGTATGATCATATTTGGATTTTATAAATATCCCTTTTGCAGCAGCAAAATTTATAGGAGTGGAACAGGACTGAAAGCAGAGGTACAAGTTATATTTTACTAAATATAGGATTCTTATATGGTTCAGATATTGCATCCAACACAGTTTTAAATTGGCTAAGTTTTTAAAATTTTCTTATCAAAGCCATATGATGAGTAGCTTTATTAAACTAAGCCTAGGATGGGTTTGGTACAGTTCCAGCTCTAACAGGGTATTGTCCAGTAATATATGGGACTCATATGCAATGAAGAGGCCTTGCATTTACACATGGTAAAATCACATGGTAAAATCAGAAAAACAGCCCTTCTCTCTTACCCCTACACTTGTGACTCAGTGTAAATCTACCTTTTTCAAGAGCAGCTAGCAGGGCACACACTAATAAGCACAAAAGGAATTCAAATCTGAGCAGGTAGCAACGACTTAGTGGTTGAATGAGATGGTAGTGGGAGATGGTGGTAGGAGAGGCACCTTCACCCTTTGGTGGGACAGTAAGTTGTATGAGAGTGTCCAGTGACTTAAACTGCATGTGGTTCGCCACTCGCCAGGCCTGGCTTCGAGGGAGTCACTAGGGAATGTGGAAAGTTATCCTAGAAGTACATGAAATACGTGCAGGAAATATAGACTGATGTTCCCTATCTGTACTACCAAGTATTTAAGCATATGGGGAGAACTACAGTATGGCATTCTTATATTTAATTGGGTAAGTAAGGTACATTAGACTATGAGTTTTCAACACTTGAATTTGGCAAACTCTTTAAGAGAAGCATATAGTTAACAATTTGATTGTTTTGTTTCACAAAAAATATTTGTTGAAGAAAGCACTCTGGTTCTATCTATTTGTGTCTTTTATGACAAAAATATCCTGGTTGTGCAAACATAGGATCTGAAATATTTATACACGTTAAAGAAACATCTTAAACTGAGACTATCTTCCATTCTGCAGCACTGGCTCTGAGCTTATCAGGTGAACTTCCAACAAAAAAAAAAAAAAAGGAAGAAGCATGCCAATGCCTTAAATCCACTTTCCTAAAAACAGGGGCTGTTCTTGAGAAAGGGATTGATTGAGGGAGGGCTCTCAGGAGAGGAGAGTAGAAGGCAGGGGAAAGATCACAGGAAAAAAGGGAAACAAAGACTTTGTCTTGGCAGGGGATTAACTTCGGTTTGGCCCTAGGGGAAACTCAAATCACAGGGAAGAATCTGTCCCATGTAATGCCGGGAAGCTAGATATTTTAATTCCTTTGGTGGAGAGGATGATGTTCTCCAGCTAGACAGGCAGAGCTATTCTCTGCCTGTTGAGAGCTATTCTCTAGAAGGATGGAGCCGTTAACAGTCTGAGCAGCAAGAAGCACCAGAACCCCCAGGACCCCCTTAGATAATCATCCCGCTGGGAGGATGGGGAGGAGGGCATAAAGAGATCCCTTAAACTGCAAGCAGATTTGTGCATTTATAAGTTAATTTTCTGTTCATTACATATGAATCTTCCAGAATTTTACTTATACTGTACATGTGCTGCTGCATTTAAAAATATATCAGATCTTCAAATGGTAGCTTAAAAATTACGAAAATACCTTCTTATTCCTAACTGGCTCATCGGTCTAAATTACTCCGTAATTTTTCTAATTTAATTGGAAAAAATACACAGCTACCCTTTAAACATTAAATGCCAATTTTCAAATTTTCATAGTACGATTTAAAATCCTTGAAAAATAGGGGTTACAGTGGAAGTGCCAAGACACCCTTAATTACAGCACTGGGAAAAGTAATGCTCTAATAGCTAAATAGTGGATTGTATTTCAAGTGAAGAAACAATAAAATTGTAAACCGTGAAGCACAAGTGGGAGGATGAGACATATGTCTCATGGATTCAGCCTCAACTAAAGTGACAATTTTGAGACCCAGTTGGATTCTTAATCAGATAACTTTATCAGGTGCAAAGAGCTGTCATTCTCACTGGTCATTAAAAAATAGCTTTTAAAATGGTGTTAAAAGTGGATCCCTGTTTCTTTCCTTCAGTCACAGGCACTAGGGTCTGCCAGCAGCATATACATGCTCACTTCTAAGAGCCTAACTCATCTCATTTAGGTCTTTTACATTTTTTTCTTGGAAATAATAAAATGCTAAACACTACAGAGTATCACCAGACAGCATCCACACCAAAAGAAATAACTAAAACATTTTCACATTAGCCGTGATTTTTCTTTGAGGACTAAGTCACAATTTCTTCCTGAAAGGGATAATCTTGAAATTTCTATGAGGGTGGAAAGGCTTCTGAACAAAAGGTGAGGAAACCTATTTGTCCAGCATGACCAAAACACTTAAGCTAAAACAACTATAGAAAACTATTTCAATCTAGTATATTCAGTGAAAAGTTTCCTCTAAAAATGAAATAAAATGCAAACATAAGAACAATAACAAAAAAATTACTCCTAAGTAGATTACCCTTCCCTTTGGAAATAACACTTTTAGGAGAACTATCATATTTATTATTCTTGTATTACATCCTGTGGGCTTGTGGGAAATATTGAATGATGAGTAAAGAGTGACATATGTGAGATTTAGTCTCTTAACTCCCCTGCTCTTGTTCAAGTTGAGCTTTTAATTCCCATTACATGCTTTCCTATTTCCAAAATAAGATTGAAAGGAGGAAGCTTAAGAAAGAATGAATGACAGAATGAAGGAATATATATTTGTGTAGGTAACATCCATGTATATACATCCATATGTACATAGATACCACATATTCACACACACACCATTTTATACAAAACTTATTACCAACCACAGAAATCTGTTAACAGTGTGTCCTCACTCTTCACAAACAATGAAATCCAAATTTATTTTCATAATCACGTTCTATTCCCCCAATATTTACTAGTTTTTTTTCAATGTAATAAAGTATGATAGGAAATAGTACATTAATTAAAGTTAGACAAAGAGTGTTTCATGTCTGAGGCTTCCAGGGGCGAGATGAATTGCTTACATCACATAGCTTGAAGTAGAAGAACTGGGTTTGCATTGCAGAGATCCTAACCTTTCTATCACACAGAACTATTACACACTCAAGGGCAGGAAAAGAACCTGAGACTTTTGGTAGGAGTTGAGATATGGTGCCTGGGTGTGGGGGGTTAGGGAACATCCCAAACCCTCCACTGCACTGATCAACTATGAGGAAGAAGGGGTGTAGCAAATAGAGGTGGGCAAAATAAGGCTCTGGAAAACAATGACAAAAGCGAATATAAATATGAAAGTGAATATAAACACAATAAAGATAAATATAACAAATTGCATTTATTAGAATTGTTTCACAATTTAATATACATGAAGGCCGATAAGGAGAATAAAAAATAAAGCCAAGCCTAATTGATATAGAGCATCTGTGTTTGGATTATTGGTCCTCAGTCACATCAATATGTGTATAGACTGACTATGCACATTCTTAGAAGCATGCTGATAAGAATTGCTATGGTCATTAAGAAGCTTGTAGTTCCTTTGACGCTTGAATTCATACTAAAAAAAATAATAATAATTCTTTCCAGGAAAAAGCAATTGGCTACTAAGAGACAGCCATACCTAGCTGCCAACTCCAAAGGACCAGTTCCTGTTTTTCTTGAAGAATGGGTTTCTGTTAATTCAACTGTTTCTGACTGCATATATGATTTTATATCCAAAATCTGTACAGATAAACATTTTCATTCTTAAAAAAGAATACCAGTGATTTTCTAATTTATGATGTGTGAAAAAATAAAATACATTTATGAAGATTACAGATTATCATAAAAATCTGCAATGCAAGGTCTTTCTTTTAGGTTTTTTTTTTTTAAAGATCAAAGGAGATTAAAGCTACAAAACAGGGAAAACAATGAGTTAGCAACCCACAGAATACTACCACAATTTGCATTATTCTTAAAACATTTAGAATTTAGTGAAGTAGAAAATGAGAAAAAAATAGTAAAGCAACCCACACAAAAACCAAATAACGTAGGAAATTAAACTATTCATAAATGTGGCAAAGCTTGATATAAGCCAAGTGGGAATTGACTTTTAAAGCTCAATCTTCTGAAAAATTAAATATGGCTTAAAAAATGGGTATCAATATGCACCATACACCAGTAGCTTTTCTTATTTACACTGTTGCATTTGTCAATAGTCCCTTCATATTCAATAAATATTAACATATAGGAAAGAACTCTAAACACCTTATTTTTCCTAAGTAATTGTATAGTAAACCTAAATGTGAATACTTACATGTGTAATTCTTTCAATAAAAGGACAAACTTTTTAAAATATTTTTTTAAAAGTTCACTCATAGGGATGCCTGGGTGGCTCAGCCGGTTAAAGCCTCTGCCTTTGGCTCAGGTCATGATCCCAGGGTCCTGCGATCGAGCCCCGCATCGGGCTCTCTGCTTTGCAGGGAGTCTGCCTCTTCTTCTCTCTCTCTCTCTGTCTGCTTCTCTGGCTACTTGTGATCTCTGTCTGTCAAATAAATAAATAAAATCTTAAAAAAAAAAATTCACTCATAGAAACAAGATGGGATCAGTAGGGAGACAAACCTAAGAGACCCTTAATCTCGCAAAATAGAGGGCTGCAGGGTGGGGAGGGTGGTGTTATGGACATTGGGGAGGGTGTGTGCTGTGGTTGGACTGTGAAGTGTGTGAACCTCGCGATTCACAGACTTGTACCCCTGCGGCTAATAATACATTGTATGTGTTTAAAAAAAAAAAAAAAATATATTAATAAAATGTTCACTCATAGAATCTGAGTGAAAAACTTTTTGAAAGAAAATAAGGGGATGAAGTTATGGTTCAGTTTTGTGATTCACGGATTATAAAAATTGCCTGTTAGGAAATATCCCACAGTATTATGCACAGGCACTTATTTGGAACTAATTACATTATGTTGTTATTAATTCTTTATGTTTGTTTTATATAGGAGTCTGCATTAATATGCGGAGGAACATTTGGTACAAGGAGATGGCCAATTTCTTAGACCAGATGAAGGAAGTACTTTCAGAAGAACCAAAATATATATAAAACATACAGAATTCTGAGAAGAGTAGATTGGTGAGTTTATAATTATAACAACGAAAATGCTATTTCTCTCTCCCTCTCCTTTTCTTTCCTCATTCTATTTATGGAAACTGAATAGCTTATTTAAGTAGTTATGTAGTACTACCAAAGTTACATAGTAGTTACATAGTCCTCTAAATACTTATACGTTAAATACTTACCTAAACATAAACATTTAATTTCAAAATGTAACTGGTTAATTTCAAATTTTTGCATGCTTCCAAAAGTTAATTATTTTGATGTTTAATACATTTTAAAGGAAAGTGCAAATCATAACCTATTTGAAAATATTATAGATATAATCTTATTTAGATCATTTGAAATTTAAGTCTATGTTAAATATCAAATGACAGCACAATAGAATTAATTTTAAAAAGAAAGAGTATTTCAATATTCCTTCCTTTGGCATTCTATTTTGCTCAGTTGAGGTCAAATTAAAAACATGAATACTAGCAAATCAGACTTTTATACTAAGCAATATAAATAGGTCAGTTCTTCTTTACAGTGTCTATATGGTGAATCTCTGGTTCTGCAATTTGTATTTTAATTATTTTTTTCTTTCTGAATATAATTTTTTTTCCACTTGACTTTATACTTAGTTATTGCATGATGACTGTAACTGAGAAAATAATCATATCAATATCTCTAGAAAATTCATTCATTTTCCCAAATTGAAACTCTGATTATAATTTAATCAGCCAATGACAATAATAAGTTTATTGAAAAGAATATATCATTTGCCATTGATTCTGAGACTATGCTTCTTATATGTTACAGTACTGTTAGAAATACTGGAATACTGAGCTAAAAGAATACTTCTTCAATTCAAGTAAAGTACCCAGAATACTAATCAGTATTATTATATGATCAGTATTACAGTTTTGAACTTAGAACATCATCCATTAACTCATTTTGTTTTTAAGGCTTCTTTCAGGTTATTAAGCAGTGACTGAATTCCAGAAAGTCACTAATATTTTAGTTAAAAATTATTGAAAAAAAAAGGAAGATTCCACTTAATTTTAGCAAAAATAAAATCTTTCCAAGGATAAACAATTATATCAACATAAAATATTAGAAAATTCTAATTCATAATTGAAGATAAAAAATAATACAATTAATTAAAATAGCTTAATGAATTTAAAAAAACATCCCTAACAATTTATTTTTAAATCAATTTGAGGATATCCATTGCCAGCAGGAAATGGTACTTCAACGACCACGTTCAGTAAAAGGTGCCACTAATTCTACAACCTTTTCAAGCTATAAGTCAGCCCCCAACTAGTGTTTCAGATTTGGACTGAATAATGCATGACTGCACATGTAGTACTGCTCCATTCAGTCTTAGTAGGAATATTTCTAATTAATTAGAAGAAATTTTTCCACTCCTAGCTGCCTTCATTTAGCCATATCAATTCCAGGTGAATTCTTAAGTTCAAGTTTGCTCAAGAATCGCACAGTGAAAAGGAAAAAGTATAATGCTAATTATCTCAGATCAACTTTTTTATATCTTATCATATATATAATGATATAATATGTAATATATAATACATGATTTATGATCTTACTATATGTAACTATATATATAATACATATTTATATATATAATATATATATCTATATGATCCAAAAATATACAACACAATCTTTCTTCTTGGTTTTCTGTTCTGTCTGTTCTGTCAAGAGAAAAAGCAGAAGGAATCATTTTCCCTTACACATGCACACAAAATATATTAGAGTAGGTAGATAAAATACTCTTTTCAGAATAATAGGGAAGTGTTAAGGTGACATTTAATATCTTTGCTCCAATAATCACCTAACAATACTTACACATAACTCAAGATTTTAGAAGTCAAAGGTTTTAAAAATTAGACAGAAGCCTCAAGCAGATGTGTGAATAGCCTTTATTAAAGTCTCAGAGTTTGAAAAATCTTTCAAAGGTTTTTAGTAAAAGTACTTACATGGTGTTTGAATTTCTTCTAAAAGATTCCCACCATGTGGTTGCACAGACAGTCTGAAAATCTGTGACAGAGAAGCCATCATCCCTGAGGCAGCCTAGTCCATCAAGACTACTATAAAGTTCATCTTTAGAAGCCAACATTTGTCTTCTTATAGTTTTCAGTAATTATACCTCATTGCACCATATAAACCAACATTTCACTTGAATATGTTATATAATTGTAAGCATTATAGGTCCACATGTTTCTTTACTTCTTTGCCTCACCATTATTTTATGAACTTCTTGAATTAGTTGATGCCTTAGTTGTAATTTGATAGTCTTTGTATTCCTAGCCCTTAATATGGACTTATGCATGTAGAGAATATGTAGAATAAATGATTGTTAAATGAATGAATTATATCTGAAATATAAGCTCATCTCAAGAACAAGACACATGATTTTGTCATAAAACTGATGGGCATTCTGAGAAATATAAGGAAGAAGTGAATTAAAGGATAGCTACCAAGAATCACGGTCAATATTTCCAAACATTTCCCAGGTACTTGAATCCAAAGCAAAGTCTGGGATCCATACTATTTGATTTGGACACAAGAAGCACTGATGATATCCAAGCAGGAAAGAATGTTTTTAACATGTGTTAGCATGTGTTTCAAGAAAAGTAATAATCAGAAATATGACATTTTAATATTATTTGTTTATATCACTGGAAAATTATAATCCTTTCAAAATCTAGTAATATTCAACACTATCTGTCTTTGGGAACACAGAATAAAATTTTAAATGTCAAAAATTTCTTAAAATACATTCAAAAATGTTTTTTTTAAAAAATGGTCTATAAAGAATACCAATGGAAAGATATCTTGTGTTCATGGATTGGAAGGATTAATAGTGTTAGAATATCTAAAGTGATCTACAGACTCAGTGCAATTCCTACCAAAATTCCAATGGCATTTTTCAAAGAAATAGAAAATAAAATCTTAAAATTTGAATGGAACCAAAAAAGACTTCAAATAGTCAATGCAATCATAATAAAGGAATTAAGTTCTTGATTTTAAAATATGTTACAAATCTCTGGTCATCAAAAAAATATGTACTGGCATAAAAACAGACACACAAGGCAAAGAAACAGAAATAAACCCACCCACCCATATACAGATGTTTGACAAGGGAATCAAGAGCATACAATGGAGATGGCAAAGTCTTTTCAATAAGGGTATCTGGTAAACTGGATATCCACATGCAGAAAAATGAAACGGAACCCCTATCTTATATCAATTCCAAATATGAACTTGAAATGGATTAAAAACTTAAATGTAAGCCATGACACAATAAACCTCTTAAAAAAGAACCTAAGGAGATAATGATCTTGGCAACGATTTCTGGATATGACACTAAAAGTACAGGCAACAAAAAGCAAAAGTAAATAACTGGGATTGCATCAAACTAAAAAGCTCTGCATAGCAAAAGAATCCATCAACAAATTGGGAAAAAAAAAAACACCTACGGATAAGGTGAAAATATTTGCAAACCCATGTATCTGATAAGGGGTTAATAGCTAAAATACATAAGGAACACATATAAAAATTAGGTTAAAAATAGGTAGAAGAGGTTCCTGAGTGGCTCAGTTGGTTGATTGACTGCCTTCAGCTCAGGTCATGATCCTGGAGTCCCGGAATCAAGTCCTGCATCTGGCTTCCTGCTCAGCAGGGAGTCTGTTCCTCTCTCTGACCTTCCCCCTCTCATGCTCACTGTCTCTCATTCTCTCTCTCTCTTAAATAAAAAAAAAAAAATAAAAAAATCTTAAAAAAAAGAAAAAATGGGCAAAGGACCTGAATAGACATTTTTCTAAAGGAAACACCTAAATGGCCAACAAGGTGCATGGAAAGATAATCAACATCACTAATTATCAGGGAAATGCAAATCAAAACCACAAATGAGATATCACCTTACATGTATTAGGATGATTGTTATCAAAAAGAAGTGTTGGTGAGGTTGTGGAGAAAAAGGAACCCTTGAACAAGGCCAATGGAAACACGAATTGGTATAGTCATCATGGAAAACAGCATGGAATTTTCTCAAGAAATTAAAAACAAAATTACCACATGATCCAGTAATCCCACTTCTGAGTATATACCTAAAGAAAACTCTATATCTAATGAAAACTCTGAGTGTATACCTAATGAAAACTCTAAATTGAAAAGCTACAGGCACCCATATGTTCCTTGCAGCATTATTTACAATAACCAAGATATGGAAACAACTTAAGTGTCCACCAATGGATGAATAGACACAGAAAATGCGCCTTTATTCAGCCATAAGAAAAAAAGAAAATCCTGTGACAATGTGGCTAAACCGGGTGTTATTCATTATACTAAATGAATAAGCCAGACATAAAAAGACAAATACCGGGGGTGCCTGGGTGGCTCAGAGGGTTAAGCCTCTGCCTTCAGCGCAAGTCATGATCTCAGGGTCCTGGGATCGAGCCCCACATCGGGCTCTCTGCTCAGTGAGAGCCTGCTTCTTCCTCTCTCTCTCTACCTGCCTCTCTGCCTACTTGTGATCTCTGTCTAACAAACATAAATAAATAAAAATCTTAAAAAAAAAAAAGACAAATACTGTACAATTCCTACTCATATGTGGAATCTTAAAAAAAATAGGATTAAAAGAAACAGAGTAGAATGGAAATTGCCATGGGCTGAAGGGTGGGGGAAATGGGAAGATGTTGGTTAAAGAGAAAAAACTTTCAATTATAGCATGAATATATTCTTGGGATCTAATGGATCTATTGTTAACGTGTGATTATAGTTAACAATACTGCATTGTATACTTGAAATTGGCTATGAGAATGGATCTTAATTGTTCCCACCACACTTGCCAAAAAATCATGGTAACTCTTTGAGGAGATGAATGGGTAAAATAAATTTAATTATAGTAATCATTTCACAATGTATACAAAAGCAAACACATTGTACACTTAAAATGTATACAACATTGTCAGTTATAACTCAATAAAGCTGGAAAAAAATATATGCAAAATATAAAAAAGACCCACAAAATAAAGTCACTACATGACATATAACTAAAATTAAAAAAATCTTTTTAGACACGATCCTTGAAAAATGGACCAGAATTCTTTATCACACATGCTTGCAAACACATTTTTAAATTTTTATTTAAAAAATATTTTACTGGGGCACTTGGGTGGCTTGGTGGGTTAAAGCCTCTGCCTTTGGCTCAGGTCATCCTTCCAGGGTCCTCCAATGGAGTCCCCTATGGGGCTCTCTGCTCAGCAGGGAACCTGCTTCCTCCCCTTTCTCTCTGCCTGTCTCTCTGCCTACTTGTGATCTCTCTCTGTCAAATAAATAAATAAAATCTTTAAAAAATTGTTTACTGTTTTAATTTTTAATTGAAATATAGTTAACATATAGTATTAGTATCACAGGTACACGATAGTGATTGATGATTCTATACATTACACTCGCTCACATTCGTTTTTCTTTTGATGCTGCCACAATTCTTTAAATACCTCCTGTCATACCCCTGGCAGAAAGGGACATGCCTCTGTGATAGCCAGTGCTCCAAACCAGTGGTTGTCAACTGCCATGACACCATGCACAGGTGTGCAGTGGAGGCTAAAAAGCAGAGGAGAGTGAGAACTGGCACAGCACTGCGTGTGTCCGTCCTGTTCTCCCTGCTCCATCTGCTATCTCAGCAGTGCGCAACAGCCTCTGAGAGTAAGCTGTGCGTTCCACACCACCTTGTAGGTATCAACATTCGCATGGCTGATTCAGACATACCTTCCCTTCACCGCCATGAAAATGGATTTAACAATTTGAGCAAAGGTGCTAATGTCTTTGTTACTTCTCAGTTCTCGTGCTCTCAGATACATTTGCCATTAAATAAAATTGTGTGGTCTTCTTACTCAGTGCTTGTTTTAAAAAGATTGAAGGAATTTTAATAAACTAAACTAAACTAAAATAAAATAAAATAAAAATAATCTGCTTCAAAACAAGAGTAAGGAAACATGTCCACCTTTCTCCAGGTGAATAAATAAACCAACCAACAAACTAATAACTTCTTGTAACAACAAGAAATGTTACGAACAGGGAAGAGTCCTGCAACACAACACATGTTGGGGGAAAAGGCCATCAGTAGACTTCTCCACATAGATGACATATCAGATCATCACACTGATGGGTAAATTAATATTTGAAATTAGGTGGGAGAAAAGGGGGAAAGCAGTTTTTTTCATAAGGGAAACGCAAACGTGCTGTGTTCACAATATGCGGTCTTTCTAAAATTGGCATTCAGAATAAGTAGGTTCTCTAACCTGCTTGCCTTTTCCCCCACCAAAGCATTTCAAAATGAGGATTATAAGGCACTATTCCTTTTCTTACAGTAAGCCTCTATTTGTAGAGAGACAGATTGGAGATTCACAGTTACAAAGAAAACACTTACTAGCAGTATATTAATGACATATCCCTTACTTAAATTTGGAGAAGCAAGACGAATGAAAAAATAAGCATATCTAGGCATATTTTGGTGAGATTTTGGGTAATTAAAATGAAGATTAGAGTCTAATAGATTCCAGAGAGGAAAATACAGAACCATGTGCATCAACAACATTGTGCAAAAGAGAGAGAAAGCACACATGCAAATGTCACTTACATTTATGGGGAAAAATATCTCCAAGCTTGAATTCTATACCATGCAAAATTAAAGGGCATTTTTAGATGTAAAATATCCCAGAAATTTTCAAAAATATGTTAGAAAATGTGCACTAGGGTCTTGCACAAAATATATCATGGATTTTCTGAAACCCTTATTAAATAAAATACTCCAGCAGTATAATACGGAATACACAAAAAGGTGTTTTGAAAATCCTAAAAACCAGGGCACCTGGGTGGCTCAGTGGGTTAGGCCTCTGCTTTCAGCTCAGGTCATGGTCTCAGGGTCCTGGGATCGAGCCCCACATTGGGTCCGCTGCCCAGCAGGGAGCCTGCTTTCCCCTTCTCTCTGCTTGCCTCTCTGCCTAATTGTGATCCCTCTCTCTGTCAAATAAATAAATATATTTATTAAAAAAAAAGAAAATCCTAAAAACCATGGTAGTAATATATATATAATATATATGGTATACATATATATTATATACTCGATATGTTATATAATAAATATATTTAATCAGTATATATGTCATATAGATGTTACTAATATGATAGAGAAAGATAAAGATAAAAATCCAGCCTAGGAAAAAATAGAGATTATTTAAAAACAAAAGAGAACTTTGAACAAATTCTAATTAATATACTCAGTGTCACATAAAAGCTTGCTTTAGGCCCCTGAGTTTTTCAATAATTAAATTTGTATAAATAGTATTGGAACATTCATTGTAAGGTAATAAACCACAGGTTTCCCCCACTATCCAAAAGTAGGATGTTTCTACAGAAACTTTCATAAGTAAATCATATAAAGCAAACAGGAAATTACCATTATTTATTTGGAAAATTTTTCAGCGCTGCCAGACATAAAAAAAATAACCTCTCTTAGGTTTTTTTGATACCCTAGGATACATCTTGCTAATGGATGAACAAAGCAAATCAAGATAAAGCACATACATAGTGACATATATAGTGATTTATATGGGTAATACATCAGCTGATCCTGGTAATATCATCAAGGTTATGAAATAAAGATAGTGGGAAAGAGAGTGGAATTGAACTTCCTTCCTCCCTCTGCTGTTGGATGACTGAACAGTGCTTTTTTTTTTTTTTAATTATGTTCAATTAGCCAGCATAGATTTGTTCTATCTCCCAGCTGGTACCTCTCCTTAGGGCAAAGTCTGATTGATAAACACAGGAGCAGATTTTGTGTAACTGCTGTGTTCACGTGACAGTAGGTCATCTTGGGATATGTTGTAAGATCTTCAAATGCTGGGAAAGATGAACCTTGTTCTGAGGACTTCATAGTCACAATAGAGCCACTTCTATAGAAAATTGTCTGTTTTTCTTTTACATAAAGGACATACAGATTTGGTCAGATGGTAAGTCTTGTATTAGCTCTCCTATGGGGAGGAGATTTACGATGGCCAAGAAGCACAGTTATAGCATAAATAGAACTTGAAGCAACTTTCCTGAGCCAGTCCTATTTCTCATCCTCACTTTCAGTTGTTTCTACTGATGTTGGAAAAAATCACTGGGATTATGACTACCAGAATTCTTTTTGATACTGAAAAATAATTTACCTCTTATTTTATTTAATAACATAGATTCTTACCATGAAAATGTAAATATACACTCTCTTGTCTAGACCGTATAACTCTGACCACATTTGGATGAATTTCTAATTAACTACTCCTATACCTATGGAAGTTAAAAAAAGAAAAAAAAAATAAATTCTTGATGAGAAATATTTTACCCATTCAAATTCTGAGGCTAAGGATTACATTTTTAATAATATCTTTGATCATTTTAATAAAAATATGCTATAGTGTAATTGATATTTTCAGTATATTAAGCTAATATAATTCCTTTACCTTCAGGATAAATATTTTAGAATGGAGCTTCAAAATATATGTCTAATCATTTGAGTAGTGAAGTACTATTTTTATCTACATCAGAGCATAGATGAATTTTAGTTTGCTATAAATGTTTAACATCCTGGTTATTTTATAATCACTTCACCTCCAGATCAATATGGTTTTTAAAACTTAACAATATCATTTGAAAATTAATTTAAAATAAGAACTACTTTTTCCAAGTAATTTGAAACTCTAAGACAATCAAACTTAATAATGACCTCTGAAGTAATCTCAAAAATGCCCTGACTTCTCATTTTCTGATGATTAAAAACTGTGGTGATACTATATTTCTTAAAACTACATACTAACTATTCATTTGATTTGATTTGAATGTGCTTTTTTGTGTTTTTTGTTGTTTTTTTTTTTTTTTTTTTTTTTTTTTTTTTTTTTTTTGTACAAAATGTAGTTTGTCAATCTGAATCCCAAACAACTAAAGTTTTTGGTATAGCAGAGGGGATATTTCACCAAGCAAGATTTTGTTTCAGTTACCGCCTTTGTTCCAAGCATAAAATAACACAGACGTGTTTGTGCAAACATTACACAAAATCAAACAAAATAAAACAAAATACAACACGTGTGCACAAATCCACACACACACATGAAACATTATCATTTTAAAATATCAAATTCTTTTATGTTACTTGTAGGTATTTAATTGCTAAGTTCCACTAAGTCTTTTGAAAATTGAAAAATGTAAGTTAAATCCACATCTAGCCAAGACGAAGCCCATAGTGAAAGATATAAACTTTCTAAACAGCTTTGCTTTTAAAAGGGGACACCTGGATGGCTCAGTCAGTTGAACGTCCCATTCTTGGTTTCAGCTCAGGTCATGATCTCAGGGTCCTGAGAGCAAGCCCCATGTCCAGCTCCCCTCTTAATGGGGAATCTGCTAGATGGCCTCTCCATCTGCCCCTTAACTAACATGTGCACACACATGTGCACACATTATCTCTCTCAAATAAATAAACAAATCTTTAAAGAAATAGGAGTAGCATACTTAGTAAACTTGGGCAAAAATTATTGTCATCTAATGTTAGTTTTCAGTCTATATACACTTCTATGCTTTTGCAAAGTAATAAAATGTCTCATGTTTATTAGGCTAGCACTCATGATGCCAAAAAAAGGTGATAATTTACAAAGAAAAAGCCATAAGATATAATTAGCAGAAGTGTTAAAAATAAATAACTTATATGTTTGAATGAAATTTCATCTTAAACTAGGCATCTATGTTCTAATCTACATAGTTTAAGTGTATCTTATTTTTTAAACTCTTTTTCATTGGTCCACATATAAATTAAATATTCCTTATGAATACTCACCAAATTACAAGAGATTCAAATATAAATTTGATATTTAAGTGATTTGTTTGCATAGAAAAGACATTTGAAAGTAAGACTAGTTAACTGCTAAGTTCATCTCTAGTAGAAGACAATTCAAATAGAGGGATTTTGAGCTTAGTGCATTTGGCCCAGAATTAATTCAGAATTTAAAAAAAGGAAGAACCTAAAATAAAAGTTCAAATTGTTGAAAAATAAAATTAAAATATTTAGTTAATCAAAAATTTAGAAATAGGATTTTCAGAATTAGATGTTCATTTCACAGAATTCAATTTTCTAAATTTCTCAGAATTACTTCAAAAGCTTAAAGTTATGTATTTAGGAACAGATGTTGTATTAAATTATATGCTCTTGTGCCTGTATGAAACAGGAATTATAAGATATATAATAGGATTTTCATTTTCCAGATAATTAAGTCTGCCATGGGCCACAAGACAAAGCATTTTAGATTGCTGAATTCATTCATATGGAGTTTCAAAAGATGAAAATGGAAGTATTTCATTTATAAGGAGGAAAATTCACTTATTTTGAGGATTATGATATTATCAGAAACATAGGTTTTATAATGCCACAACAGTTGTTTTGCAAAGTTTAGGAACCCCAGGAAACATTCCTTAGACTATAAATAAAGAACAATTCTAGGTTTAACCAATATCTGAAATCACCCTCAGATAAAATAGTAACTATATTTCTTCTATGCTCACTTTAAATTAGGAACATCTGAAGGAATTTAAATATTCTGTATTTCTTGGTGTCTTATTAACATTAAGTCATTCTGACTTTTTAGCAATGAAGTACTAAAGCAGACTCCTATTATATCTGAGAGCTGATTGGTTTTTTTGTTTTGTTGTTTTGCTTCATTTTGAGAACTGATTGTTAGTGTTCAGGAATCTTGTAAGCATGTGAGTAGTTTGGAATCAGCCGTGGTACGAGTATTTACACCACAGACTGGGCAAATGCAACAAATCAAGTTTTCTTTCTTTCTTTCTTTCTTTCTTTCTTTCTTTCTTTCTTTTTCTTTTTCCTGTTTTTTTTCCCTGGAGAAGAGTTGTTGAACTTTTACTAGCATAGTAGTGGTTTTATCATTCCCAATGCTCATACATGTGAGAAAATTTTTAAATAGTCCTAGCTAGAAATACCATGAGTGGTGGATTTCTTTGTGAATGAACCATTGGTTTCTCAGAAAATTCTACTCTTGCCTCTCTACTCCTGTCACTCTGTAGAAGGCCAATTTCCACATCCCAAAATATTATTCTTCACAGAGCCATCAAATACGTATTCCTGGATTTTCAATACATTATTATACAAATTTTAGTCTTATATTATAAATTATATAATTTCAGTATATAATTTTTCTGTTCCTTTAACTGATACTTCTGTTTATCTTAACCCCTTCCTGAAACTCTATTCAATGTTCTGTTTCTTTGCAGTCCACTCTGTACTCAATCAAATGGGTCAGCTTGCCAGTGTTATCCTTTTTGTTTTCTCTTTTCTTTGAAAGTTCTTCATGTTGCTTGAATTTTTGAAATTCCACTCATTCTTCAAAACCCACGTCTAGTGTTCTTCAATTTGAAGGAAGGAATATCAATATGATAGAAGTGTAATACTGCAAATCTAACTTCTTGCATAGTGGTTAACCAAGGTGTTATGGAATAAGCCATATATGATGCAGGAGGTACTTGTTAAGAATGCAAATTTTAAATATTAATATGAGGTTATGGTGAACATGAAAACACACTGCTCAGCTATTTTGTTGCAGGAAGCACAGATGATCTCAAAGGGCAGCAAAGAAATTGTGTACCAAAAGACCAGCAAGAATTAACTGTATTTAATGACAGAAGCTAGGGAAAGATCCTGGGATTAAATTATGTGGGTGTTAGTTTTAAAGTGGTGTTTTAAATTTAAGAGTGGATAAGGAAGGCATTGTTTTAAGGATACTTTTTTATGGCATGAGGTTAAATATTCTGTCAAGAATCCCAAGAAATGAGGCAAACTCACCACCAGGGTGATTCTTAGAAACCACCCAGGGTGAGAAAGTAATGGTGAATGCTGAGCAAAATAGAATGCCCAAGTTGCCCTGGAAGATGACATGGGAATGAATAAGGGGACATGCACATGCTATAATGGGCATATGATGTCATGCCAGAGGACCCAAGAGGGAATTACATTCCATGAGAGGGACCGTGGACATGACACAAAGGCCATTAGGAATGAGTTGGTGGAAGTTTTATTAAACCATAAAAAGTTCCATCATGTCTCTTCTCTGCAGTAGGCTGATGACTAAAGGACAAGCAGTCACAGTGCTGGGCTTTTTAGTATCTCAGGGGATGACAGAATCCTGAAGTAATAGAGACCATAAGCATCACTGAACCACCAGAAGCTAGGAGACCATAATTGCAATAATATGGCAAATTCAAAGGGGAAGAGAAGAGAGCTGGGTCTAGAGGAGTTTTCAGATACAGTTAACAGAGTCTGGTACCCTTAAAACAAATTAGATGAACAGAGAATAAGGATGCTACTTAAGATTCATAACCAGGAAATAAGAACAAAGGAGCAAAAGGCTGAGAGCAATCATCCCAATAAAATTTCATGAATCCCTTGTTCACGTCCTAGATTTGAAACAGTTTTTAGATTTGAAAAATGTTGATTGAAGAGAATGCCCAGGAAAAAAGGAGTCTTGCAACAGCAGAGTAACAATATAAAGTATTGTCCCCCCCACCGCAAAAGGGGTCTATGACTACTGGGTGACTCTATACTCAAAGGAAAGGCAAATACTCAGATGGGTATATAACAGACTATAGGACACAGCAACTGAGCTGACACCAAAAACTCAACTACTCTCATGGCCTACCTGGCAGAGTGGAGACTTACAGGCACCAAACAATACGTGCATTTTCTGTCAAAGTCCATCTCATTCGGCCCACTTGTTCCATGAACTTGCTCTATGATCATTTTCTCAGTCCCTGAGTATAAAACTGGAACGGATGTACTTGGCAATTTGAGTGGACACTACATTGTTCCATTACCTTTGGGTATAAGCTTGATAGTAGGAAAGGTCAAGTGAAAAACCTCTGAGACAAAATTAAAACTAAAATTACATTCTAGGAGGATGGATCAAATCAGCACCACCATTAAAGACTTAAAGCATTCGGGATCAATGGCTCCTATTATGTGGCTGTTTAACTTGCCATTCTGGTCCCTGCAGAAATAGAATGAACTTTGGAGAATCACTGTAGCCTATGGTAGGCTCAACCAAGTGGAAACATGGACTGCAACCACTGTGCCAGTTGTAGCATCATAGTTAGAAAGATTACTAAGGTACATGGTATATATAGGTGCAGGGCATACAGCCATTGATTTGGTCACTGCATTGTCTGCTATTCCATGTACCAAAGAGAATCATAAACGCCTTTCATTCATAAGGTGTGAAAAATAATAGCCATTTACTGATTTTCTTGAGGATTATATCACCTATTTTGCCTTCTATGATAATATAGTCTGGAAAAATCTGTACAAACTGGGTATCACATAAAGCATCACACTAATCCATTATATTTATTAATACCATGTTGATATGATATGTAATACATGAGGTACACTGGAGAATTTGGTGATATATTACCATCCAGAAGACACATGATAAGTCTACAAAGTTTAGGAAGCATTCCAATTCTGCCAGTTTTTAGGAGTACAATATTCAAGGGCATGCCAGATGGATATCTTTTTAATATAAAAACCAAATTAATAAGTGCTGCATTCTCTATTACAAATAAGAAAACACTTCAGAAATAGCATGATAATTACATGAAAGAGTGACCACACTCACAGAGATAAAGATTATGTATAGACCCAACCAAATTGGGAGCAACAGAGATGAATGCTGAGCCCCCAATACAAAATTATTCAACCTGTAACTGTCTAAATTGAGTTTCTTCCAACTTGGAAGGCCAAAAGTTTGTCTTCATAAGGATAAATATCTATTCGAAGTATAGGTTTTCATTCTGGTCTCCAGAGACTTACCAGGCAACCATTCGGGGTGCTTACAGATCACCTAATTCACAGGTGCAGGCGTAGCATCTAAGTAGGCTTCTGACTTCACAGTGAAGGATGTGTGGGAGTCAGCCACGACCCATGAGCTCTTCCCTCCAGAAGCAGCCAGCCACATAGAACCTTAGGATGACCTACTCAAGGCATAACTGAAGTGACAGTTTGAAGATAATACTCTGAAAGGAAAAAGTGTCCCTTTTCAAGATGTTGTGCATTCATTAAATCAGAGATCTTTATATGGTGTTTTGTCCTTAGTAGGAATAAGACACTGGCCCAAGAACAAAGGGCTGAATGCCTGAGTATCTTCTCTTACCATCCCTTCCTTTGAACCCATAGGAGAAATTTTGAGAAAATTCCAATCCTCATAACTCTGAACTCTGCAGGGTTGTAGTTTTGCCTCCAAAAAGGGAAAACTTCCTCCACGGAATATAGCAAGGAGCTTACATTAAACTAGAAGCTACGTCCACTACCAGGATACTTTGGATTTCTGAAATCCAGACCAGCAGATAGATTACAAAGTTTCCATCTTTGCAGGAGCAATTTATCTTGAACATCAAGAGGTAATAGAGCTGCTTTTATATAATGGGTACACAGAAGAATATGTGAGGAGCTCATGTGATTGATTTAAGTACCTCCTGGTTCTTAATTTTCCCATGTATCTGTAAGTAGACAAGTCCAGAGTCTCCAGCCTGATAGGGTACAATTTGCCTCAGGCTTCCCAGCAATGTTGGTTTGGATCACATTACCAGTGACAGCGAAAGTTTGGAGTAATTTTGAATGCATAGTCATGGAGGAAGAGGATGAGTACCAGTTGTACCCCAATGTCAACTACAGTATTAAGATCTACAATTCTTCCTATTAAACTCCCTCTTTTAAATTTCCACTGAGTAAGAGAGGCTCATGAGAAAATGCAGGAGCTATTCTTCAAACTCACATTGAACAGGAAATTCTGCCATGTATGCTGTAGATGATAGTGTCCATAGAGTTGTGCCAATCAGACCTACTACTTTGGAGAGTATAGTTGGCTAATAGCTCCAATTCCCATCCCTCTAATTTACAACTTCATTTATGCTGAGGACACACTTTCCCTTGGATGGTCCTAGTCAGTGACAGACCTTGGCAGAGGTCTGACCCTTTCCAAAAGGACTCCTCTGATGGACAATTTCAGCATATATAATTTTTATTAGAATTTTTATACTAATTTTAGAAAATCTTTATCAAGTTTCTTTCATTCACAAACTGTTACATAGAGAATAAACTTCTATCATAAGCTGCTACTGTTTGGTGCTCTATAAACACAAGAATTATTTTCAATTTTGTATTTACCTACCAAGAAATAGAAAAGTATATGAAAATGCAACATATTTATAGGTTTTATGCTACATTATCGAGTGTATTCTTGACATGAAAAGTGATACATTTTAATTAGGCATCAGTAAGAACAGAATTTTCAAATCACTATGTTGTATACCTGAAACTAATATATGTCAACTGTACTTTAACTAAAAATTTTTAAAATCCCTGAATTCCCCATTTATAATTTTATATATACCATGACTGGACAAACTTTCCATAGATTATCCTCTGACTCAATACATCTCAAATCCTGTTTCTTCTTCATGACTATTTATTGTTGGTGCCAAACAACATAAACTATGTTAGTATAAGAGAGTCTTAATTCTATGATTTTAGGTCACATTGTGCATGACTTGGCACACAGTGTACAGTCGAAATATTTCTGGAAGTTGTTTCTGCAAGAGGATGGTTAATGGCAAGTTTACCTGAACATGGAAGGTTATTCAAATACAGAAGTGTCACAAATCCCACTAAAAACAAAGAGTATCGCCAACTCGAATTCTCCTTGGCCAAATCTCAATAATCTTCCAGGCTGTTCAATATGTGAGCACAAAAAGAAGCCAAGAAGAAGTATGATTGAGGGGAAGTTTGAGTTCAAAGAGATACCAATTGCAACTAAATTGGACCTAAGTAAACAAGCAAATCTTACAAAAATAAGAAATTTAAAAAAAAAAAAAAACACCTTATATTCCTGTGAATACGTTATTGCTAAGACCATTACCTAGTGTCTTGGGGAGGGTCTGGGAAAATATGTGGTGTTGAAGTTTATAGCTCATTAATTTCATTTACCTTATTCTTTTGCTTCCAACAAATCATTTAATGTACTTCTACTTTTGTATTGTTTATCTTAGTTAATACAATTATCTCAAGTTCAAGGTAGACCCTCAAACCCATCTTTGATATCTACCTGTCATTTTTGTCTTTCACCCAGGCTGTCACAGAAGGATCCCAAATCTCCCACAAATATTTTATAAACTTTCTTCTTATCCATTCTTTTTGTACAGCTGTATTCTAGGTCTTTCTCTTGTTTGGGCTGTTACAAAATTGCTCCACCTTCACAATCTCTCATGTTAATGCTAGTGTCATCTGTCATAAAGGTAGAGGTGTGCACATCACTCCCTTACAGAGACTGGAAAGAGAATGAAGATCAAACTATTCTGCAAGGAGTACAAAAAGCATCTCGTGTCTCCACTTAGATCTCCAGCTGCTTTGCCAAATGTGGCAGAGTAGCGTCTTTCAAATACCTGGGTCCTTTGTTCACTTATCCATCCACATAAAGTATTCTTTGACTTTCCCTTCATTTGACAAATGCCCAGACGTCTATCAAGAGCTAGATATTAATGTCAACATCTGCTTTGTGATCACCAATCATTCCTCCTCTTCTTAGTAACAGAACTTAATCATTTTCCTAGGATGTGAATCCTCTGAATTCAGGTACTCCCTGGTTCACTTTTATGTTTGAAGTAGCAAGTGAAAACTGAATTAAATATGTATTAATTTGCCACTTTGAATGCCATTCAATTTGTCTATTGCTTGAATCATCTTGCCAATCAGATCCCAATTTTGTGTCTATGTCTGTTAAAATGTTCTGACCAAGCAAGTTTTTGCTTGTTTTGGACTTGTTGCCATTTCTGCCTTTCTATTTCATCACTAAAGAAACAAGCACACAAACAACTATAATAGGAATTAATAGAAGTTGGACACTCAAAAGGATGAATAAAGTGTACTAAATAACATTTGATATTACCTTATAGATCTACATGTAAGAAATTATTATTCCTCAACTTATTGTATAGTAAAAGTCTAAAATTAGTCTATCACCTTTGATATGAAAAAACAGGTCAAGTCTCATTATTAATTGGCACCTGTACTGCTCTATGTTGACCTGCCACCCAAAGTAACCATCCTGAGAGAATGACTCAGTGACACCAGAGAATTATTTCAGGCACTGGAACAAAAGATGTGGTCCATATACACTATGGAGTATTATGCCTCCATCAGAAAGGATGAATACCCAACTTTTGTAGCAACATGGACGGGGCTGGAAGAGAGTATGCTGATGAAATAAGTCAAGCAGAGAGAGTCAATTATCATATGGTTTCACTTATTTGTGGAGCATAACAAATAGCATGGAGGACAAGGGGTGTTAGAGAGGAGAAGGGAGTTGGGGGAAATTGGAAGGGGAGGTGAACCATGAGAGACTATGGACTCTGAAAAACAATCTGAGGGTTTTGCAGGGGCGGGGGGTGGGAGGTCGGGGTACCAGGCGGTGGGTATTGTAGAGGGCACGGATTGCGTGGAGCACTGGGTGTGGTGCAAAAATAATGAATACTGTTATGCTGAAAATAAAAAAATAAATTTTAAAAATTTAAAAAATACATAAACATTTTGGGAAATTTTCTGTAACCTCAGAAAAACTCTAAATCTGAGGATATGGACCGAAATATATAGCAAAGCACACATGTAATGTGGGAGGACTAAATAGAGAGCAAAACATAAAGCAGAGACACATTATATGTTCCTTAACTAAGAAAGTCAAGGAGACAACAAATATAAACAAATCCCATCATATTTTACATATCCTATATAAGGAAAGGTTATGTTATGCACATTTATTGCATATTTTTATACACTGAAACCTGAGATAAATCTCCAATGTAGAGATTTACCATCTACTTAAGAAACAATATGATTGTGATAACTCTTTAAGTGTCGACTTGACTGCATCAAACGCTTCCCAGACACTTGGTTGCACATTATTCTGGGTGTGTCTGTGTGTTTCCAGATATAATTAACACCTGAATCAGGAGGCTTAGTAAAACAGCTTGCCTAGCTTCACGGGGATGGGCCTCATCCAATCTATTAAAGACTTAAGTACAATAAATAGGCTGAAAAGTGAACTTCTCCTGCCTGACTGACTGACGCTGGAACATTTTTCTTTTATTGCCTTGGGTCTTAAGCCCTCTGATTTTTAGACTGGAGTTCATATCAACAGCTCTCCTGGTTCTCAGGCCTTCAGACAGACTGGAAACCACTATCAGCTCTCCTGGGTCTCTAGCCCACCAACTGCAGGTCTTGGGGCTTCTTAATCTCCATATTGCATGAGCCAATGATTTATAATAAACCTCTTTTGATATATCTAATATCTATATATCTATATCTATGTGTGTGTGTCCTATTGGTTCTCTTTCTCTAGAGAATTCTGACTAATACAATGATACTGCATGGTTCTAAATGCTAAATGTTCTGTAATTTTCCCTAAATTTTTCTTTTTGGCATATAGCTAGACAGATACCAAAAAAATACTAAAAAAGTATGTGAATCCCTTTGGTACACACAATAACAAGTTGGGAGAAATGTTGTATCTTTTTCTAAATTTGTTTTTAAATATTTATTTATTTGAGAGAGTGAGCATGGGGAGGGGCAGAAGAAGGAGAGAGAAAATCTTAAGCAGGCTTTACGCTCAGGCAGAGCCACATGAGGCGCTCAATCTCAACCACACTGAGATCGTGATCTGAGTGGAAATCAAGAGCTGGACACTTAACTGACTGTGTCACCCAGATAACCCTTATTCTTTACTTTTTAATTGCCCAAGCTCCTCTTCGCTTATACTCATTGTTTTACAAAGAAAACTTATTCTTTGTAAATAAGAATAAATTTTCTGCTTCTTTTCTTGCATATATTAATTTTTATTTAAAACCACACCTATTTCACAATTCTTTATTTCATATCTCTCACAGTGAATTACTGCAAGACTTATTGCTTGTGATTTTGTATAATGCTTAGCATTCGGAGTCATACAATGTCACATTTCTTAAGTAGATGGAAGTCTCTGTTGTGTATCTATCTACAACCATCTCTATCTCAATATACTGCAAATACAATAAATTAAAACAGTGTAACATTTTCCTCATTAAGGGATATTAAAAATAGTAAACCTCAATAATATTTTTTGTTATTTGCTCATTGTGTTTTTAATCAGAAAGCAAATAGAATATTATCCTTATTAGTTCCTCACCCAATGCCACATATTACATCTAATAACTATATATACATATTTGTACACACATACCCTTCATGACCACACATATTGTTGCATGTCATATTATAATAGTTACTTCACTTAAGTGTTACAAATATGGATCACTAGCTATGGAAAATAATGCTGATTGGCTAATACAATTGCTATAATAACCAGCAATTTTTGCCTTGCCATTTTTTCTACTATACAGGCTATAAAAGGCCAGATAATTGCTTTCCTAGCTTCTCTTATAGCTTTGGGTGCCAGTGTGATACACAATATGTAAAGAAAATTTATAATTCAATAATAAGGCAAACATTCCAAGAAGGTGGTCAAAATATTTTAACACTTCATAAAAGAAGACATACAAATGGCCAATAAACACATATATTTAGCCATCTGAGAAAGGCATATTAACACCGGGGGTGCCTGGGTGACTCAGGGAGTTAAGCCTCCACTTTCGGCTCAGGTCATGATCTCAGGATCCTAGGATTGAGCCCAGCACTGGGCTCTCTGCTCAGCAAGGAGACTGCTTCCCCCTCTCTCTCTGCTCGCCTCTCTGCCTACTTGCTATCTCTCTTACTGTCAAATAAATAAATAAAATCTTTAAAAAAAAAATAAATAAACACATTAACACCAGATCAAAATATCACTACACACCCACTAGAACTGAATCTACTGTGTATTGGTGAGATTGTGAGGCAGCTGGAATTTCAATTAGTGATGGGACTAAAATTTTACAACTACTTTGGTTGGCAGTTTCTTATAATGTTAAACATAGATTTAATCGTATGAACCAGCAATTTTATTCATAGGTATTTTCCCAAAAGAAATGAAAACACAGCCTCAATAGAAGACTTGACTGTGAATGTTTAAGACACTTTTATTATTAATAGTTCCAAACTGGAAACAATTGAAATCCTCATCAACAAATAAATGGATAAACAAATATTGGTAGGGTCATACAATTTAAATGAAAATGGAAAGGAAATACCTACTGACAAATACAATATGAATAAAGCCAAAAGCATTGTGTTGAGAAACAAACTGAGGGTTTTGGAGGGGAGAAGGGACAGGGGTTGGGTGAGCCTGGTCAATGTTATATAGATAAATAGGCTTACAGTGGATATAGTCAAAATGTAACTTAGTTTTGATGCAGTAATCAGAGATATCAGATTATAGCTTGGTCTTCATACTTGGAGCAGTGATTCTGATAGAAAGGGTCATGATGTGCATACTTGTAACATACAATGTGGATGTCTAGTGGAGTATCCAGGAAAAGCTTCCTTGAGATGGTGGTGGGTATTAAGGAGGGCACATATTGCATGGAGCACTGTGTGTGGTGCATAAACAACTAATCTTGGAACACAGAAAAAAATAAAAGAAAGAAAGAAAGAAAGAAAGAAAGAAAGAAAGAAAGAAAGAAAGAGAATCCAACCCCAAAATAGCGTCTACTGTATGATTCCATCTCTCTTTTTTTTTTTTAAGTTTTTTTTTTTCTTTTTAAGATTTTATTTATTTATTTATTTGACAGACAGAGATCACAAGTAGGCAGAGAGGCAGGTAGAAAGAGAGAGAGGAGGAAGCAGGCTATCCGCGGAGCGGACAGCCCGATGCGGGGCTCTATTCCAGGACCCTGGGATCATGACCTGAGCCGAAGGCAGAGGCTTTAACCCACTGAGCCACCCAGGCGCCCCTTTAAGTTTTTTTGTTGTTGTTTTGTTTTGTTTTTTATTTTAAAGATTCTATTTCTTTATTTGTCAGAGAGAGAGAGAGCACAAGCAGGGGGAGTGGCAGGCAGAGGGAGAAGCAGGTTCCCTGCTGAGAAAGGAACTGGACGTTGGACTCAGTCCCAGGACCCTGGCATTATGACCTAAGCTAAAGGCAGATGCTTAACCAACTGAACCACCCAGGATCCCCATGTATGATTCCATTTCTATAAAGTTCCAAAATCCACATAACTAAAGCATGGCAATAGGAAATAGAGTAGTGGTGACTAAGACCCTGAGGTGGAAGTGGGATTGACTGCAAAGGGTCAAAAGGAATTTGCTTGGGTGATGGAAATACTCTATATTTTCATTGCATTGCTGGTTATAAAATTGTATTCATTTACCAAAATGAATTAAACTATACATTTAAAATTGATGCATTTTGTTGCAAATAAATTATAGTTCAATGAAGTCAATTTAAAAGTTTAAAAATAATAAACAAAACACTGTTAGTCAGATTCTCTGTATTTTTCACTGAGTACGTCATAAACAAGTCATTAGGTACTAAGAATCCTCCTTTTAACCATAGTTCTAAACAAATATAGATTTTAATATCTCTAGTTAAATAGCTGTAGTCTTTATGGTTAAATGGTACCATGGAATGTGTGTGTGTGTGTGTGTGTGTGTGTGTGTTGATTTTCACTATTTCCACTCAGAATTCAGTCAAAGATTTTGAGGATGAATACAAATTAATTTGACTATAGATTCTCATATTTTAAATTGTGTCAAATAAGACCATTACAATCCAATATGAACTTCAAGGATATTCATTCCCCCAGAAACTTTTTAGTCTACTTCAGGAGGTGAATACCAATGCAGCAGTAATATGATAATAATTGTGATCGAGGAGGTATGCACACTTCTGGAGCTGGGAGAAGAGTAAAATGCTTTACACTGATGCAACTACAGTAATTGGTTTGTTCTGCTCTGAGCTCAATTTAAAATGGCAATTATTTTTTGAATATGTGATTTAAATCTTTCAAGATATATTACAGTAAAAAAGAAAAAAAAGCTTTAGAATTGAAATGTAGACTCACACAACTAGTTATGGCAGAGGAAATTAGTGTCCATGAGATAACATTTAAATTTTATGTTGTGACTTCAATCAAGAATGAATTTGAATTTTTAGGATGTATTATAAGAGCATATGAATATATAAGACTAACCATTTAAAAATGACTTTTAAACTTACAGTTAAACCCTAATTAAAGATATTAAATGAGGCCTCATTCAAGTTGACCAGCTGCACCGCCATCTGAGTATAAGAAAATCCATCTAAGGCTGTTCCACATCATCACTTTCATGTTTCCACAATTACGTGATATTATATTGCAGGTAAGTCTATCTAGGTTAAATGATCTCAGCTCACTAACTTTAAATTTTAGAACTGTTCAGGTCAAAGAATAATGGTTTATTCCTTTTCATCACAAATGTTCATCTGCAAATAAATGGTGTGGAAGTGAACATGGAGGAGTCCAGTATTTGTGATTTTACAAAACAATGAAGCCTCCTTCCAATAATTCACAATGCAGTGTAAAGCAGAAACATTATCATTATGATCAGAATTCAGAAGGCTAAGAATCTTAGGAGATAATGAATTACAGTGAAACTCGTGATAGTAAAATTACTATCACAAGAGTTACATCATTTCCATGCAAACCAGGATGACATTATTTAATTACTCAAAAACATATTGAGGAGTGTTCTTTCCTATGTATGAAAATAGGAGACTGGCCCAAGGAATTTCTTTACATTTATTACTGAAGAGATATCTATATTATTATTATTATTATTATTATTATTATTCCATATCATTATTTTTTCTTGTTGTGATGCACTAGAATTTTTAATGTTTCTCACTTTCATTTTATAGTGATGCACCCATTTTTCTATCTAGTTTACTAATAGGTGGACAAATTAATCTATGGCTTCCTTATTACTATCAATATTACTTCATATTTATTGTATGAAAGGGGCAATGAAAATTAAAATGCAAACTTAAAAAGTAACAAGTAAACTCTTATTGGTCCCCTTTCATACAATACAAATACAAACCCCTAGGATGATTTAACTAGCATAATTATTAATGCCACATTGCCAAATAGATGAGGGAATGGAAGTATAGCATGTTTACAGGAGACAGTGGCAAAGAAATTGGCGTGGTGTCATTAAAGGGGCTCTAGCAAGGGAACATCTTCAAAACAAATGGGTCTTTTTTTTCCAGTTAGAATTTAATTAGGAACAAAAACAGGGTAGTCTGGGTGGGGAGGGGCAATAATAATTCCATTTAATTAGTTTTTCTACACACTGTACTATGTATTTTATATTTATTCTATATCTCCCCCAAAATCTATTAGCTTGATTATTATTACCATCAGTTTGCAGATAAAAAAATTGAACAGGATGTTCAAATCATGTGCCAACTTGAGGATGGAAGTGTGAAGTGTGATATTTTACACATGTATACACATTTTCCAAAAAGCTTAACCAGTTTTTCAAACACATTTGATACTTTTAAAGATTTTTCACTTATTTATTTGAAGAAGAGAGAGTGAGAGAGCAGAGTAAGCAAGGGCAAGAGAATTGGGAAAAGGGCAGAAGGAAAGGGAGAAGCAGGCTCCCCACTGGGCAAGGAGCCAGATGTGGGGCCATTCCAGGACCTTGGGATCATGATCTGAGCTGAAGGCAGATGCTTAACTGACTGAGTCACCCAGGAGCCCCAACACATCTGGTTTTTATTTTTATATTTGGAACTTCTCTATGCCACATTCTATATAATGAAACACACACTATATCTGTCAGGTACAATCTTGCAGACCCTTTGACAGAATTAACTAAACCTTAAAAAAAATATACTCAGCAATTCTAGATGAACTTCAATTGTATTAGTTTCTTGGGGCTGCCATAACCAAATATCACAGACTGAGTGCTTTAAACAACAGAAACTTATTTTCTTACAGTCCTCAAGGCTAGAAGTCCAAGATCAAAGTTTCAGCAGGTTTGATTTCTTCTGAAGCCTCTCTCCCTGACTGGAAGGTGGCCACCTCACATGGTCATCTTCCCGTGCACGTGAACACCTGTGTCTATCTCTTCTTCTAAGGATACCAGCCATATTGGATTAGGACCCACAGGAATGACCTCATTAACCTTAATTATTTCTTTAAAGGACAAACTGGGGGTTTCAGAGGGGAGGGAGGGTTTGTGTTAGCCTGGTGATGGGTATTAAGGAGGGCAGGAATTGCATAGAGCACTGGGTGTTATATGCAAACAATGAATCATTGAACACAACATCAAAAACTAATGGTGTGGCGTGCCTGGGTAGCTCAGATAGTTAAGTGTCTGCCTTTGGCTCAGATCATGAGCCCCGGGTCCTAGAATCAAACCCCACCTCTGACTCCCTGCCCAGTGGGGAGCCTGCTTCTCCCTTTCCCTTGCCTGTCACTCCCCCTGCTTGTGCTCTCGCACACTCTCTCTCTCTCTGTCAAATAAATAAATAAAATCTTTAAAACAAACAAACAAAACTAATGATGTATGGTGACTAACAAAACATAATAAAATTAAAAAATAAAATGAAGGCCTTTTCTCCAATATTATTTAAATCCAAGTTATTCAGGTTTAGGACTTCAACATGTGAATTTATTGGGGGTGGGGAGCAAGGTTCAACATATACACCAGCTCACCAAATTCTTTCAAGTTTTCTTATCTGATTCTCTCTCTTTAATATAGCTCAAAATTGTTATTTTACTCAAACATAAAGGCAATGCAATTAGTATCAAAGCAGGAAAATATTTCCAATTAGAAGATCTCTTTTTAAAAATACAAATATTCAGAGAGAGAAAAAAATAATTAGTATATATTTTCACTAGATTATGAAATATATCAGATTTTTAAAATTTTATTTATTTATTTATTTATTCATTTAGAGAACAGGTATATCAGGGGCACCTGGGTGGCTCAGAAGTTAAGCTTCTGCCTTCAGCTCAGATCATGATCCCAGGGTCCTGACATTGAGTCCCATGTGTCAGGCTCCCTGCTCAGCTTCTCCTTCTGTCTGTCACTCCCCCTGCTTGTGTGTGCTCTCTTTCTCTCTCTCTTTCTCTCTCTGACAAATTAAAAAAAAAAAAAATCTTTAAGAGAAGAGCTATATCAGATCAGTCTGTTAGAGACAGAGCTTAATTACTCTGAAAATCATTTCAAAATATATTTGGAGACATTAAGAGAAGAAAGATATTGCCTTAACTTCTTGCTACGAAATGTCTGGGTCAAGCAGGAGAAAACATCACTGGGGTGCTTACTAGAAATGCAGTCTTGTGCTCTACCCCAATCTTAGCAAATCCAAATCTGCATTTTAGCTATTCCTTGAGGTGATGATTATGAATAGTAAAATTTGAAAAGCTTTGATCTAGAATGTACCAGGTTTTTCCAAATAGCAGCATATATAAGGAATCAAAAGAGGTATAAGTGGAAATAAGGTCAAGAACAAGAGAAAATGATGCAGAAGTTTGATCTTCCTTTTGTTGTATTTTTGCTCTTAGAACTACTATACAAGATGTATATGCATAGACAGTGTATCCAATAGTATTATTTAAAAATGTTCTGTAATTGTTCCATTTGTTGCTTTGGAATAAATGTACTCCAATAATCATGATTTCATAAGTGTTGTTATGGTAGCAACTTGAGATTAATTCCTTGAAATACTAGTACTGAAAATATTATGGAGAAGGAAAAGGCTGTGGTCAGTAACTTTGAGCAGGTCCGAAAATTATAAGCTTATATAATATGCATTAATTCAGTGTGTAGTAGCATATCAGAGACTTTGAACATTTCAGCAATAAGGCAACATGTCTAATTCTGCCCATGTGCCTAATTTTACCATGGACACTTTTTATCTCAACCTCTACCAAAAGGTGAGAGGATGAGTATACTTGATAAGTGTGTATAGACTCTGCTGTGCCCACTTCCAAATTTAAAGTCCAGCTCCATTACTTTTTGAATATAATTTTAGGCAATATTAAACACAACCAGGTCCCTTATAAGTAAACTTAGGTGTGATGATGTTCACCTATATCACAGTGTCTCAGGGCAACAGAAAGTTTAGTGTTAGCCTAAAAACAGATTAAGATACTTTCAAAGTCTCCTCTTTGAAGTCATCACTACTAGTGACCTGAAAACAAAAATAAAAATTTTCCTGGGTGCCTGGCTGGTTCATTCAGTACAGCATGCAATTTTTGATCTTGGGGTGGTAAATTTGAACCCCATATTGGGCTTAGAGTTTACTTTTTAAAAAGTTGCAAAAGGGGCACCTGGGTGGCTCAGTGGGTTAAAAGCATCTGCCTTCAGCTCAGGTCATGATCTCAGGTTCCTAGGATGGAGACCCGCATCAGGCTCTCTGCTCAGCAGGGAGCCTGCTTCCCCCTCTTTCTACCTTTGTCTACCTCTCTGCCTACTTGTGAT
Source organism: Mustela putorius furo (assembly GCF_011764305.1). Taxonomy (NCBI): domain Eukaryota; kingdom Metazoa; phylum Chordata; class Mammalia; order Carnivora; family Mustelidae; genus Mustela; species Mustela putorius. Next base: position 11,230,877 of record NW_025421467.1, on the reverse strand, counting down.
GTCTTTCAAATTAAAAAAAAGAGACAAAAACAAAAAAACAAAACTAAAAAGTCACAAAAGAAAGTAGTTACACACACACGCAAAACAGTCACACAAAAAAGTCCCAAGAAAAAGTCACACACACACAAAAATTTTCTTTAAGAAATACCAAAGACTATACAAAGATAATTTCTAATTAATAAGGTTTAAAAATGGAGATTTTCTCTCTGAATTCTACATGTTCCAGGCAAATAATTCATCTGACAGAAAATAGACCAACTTCATAAACATTTTATGTATGTTATTTGCTTTTTTTTTTTTGAAAGTGGAGTTACCTCTCTGTAACATTTTAAGTTACCTTTATTTATTTTGTATTAAAATGTTTTAATTAAATTTAGACTTATAGTAAATTGTGAATTTTGGGGGCATATGTTCATTATAAAATAAATATAGACTTCCTTTAGTTCAGAATTTTTATCATAAAAGATTGTTGACTTTGGTCAAATGTTTTTTCTGCATCCACTGAAAGGATTATATAATTTCTATCCTTCATTATATAAATTATACAATTCTATCCTACCCTTTTTAACAATTCTAATTAGCTTCAACAATTGATTACAGGAATTCTCGGGAATAAACCTACTAAGTTCAATAGTATGAAAACATATGTCCAACTAAACAGAATAAATTAATTAATTTTAGTAGATCTGAAATTTCTGAGAGGACCTTACCAATATCATGACTACCAAAATTGCTAAAGACTCTTTTTTTAAAACAATCTTAACTAGATTGAATATTGAAATATTAAAATGTTTTCAAAAATTGTTAATTTGTTAGACAAATAAAGGGATTTTTGGTTGTTATGTATTTATATATTTATTTGTTTACACTAATTAAACATTAAAAAATATTTGGAAGGCCTTGTGTTTTTTTAAATCTAAGTGTTCTTTTGCTTTTTGCCATTTTTTTCATTTGAGCCTATATGAGTATTTCTATTGATTGATATTACATTTACTTAAGCATATTGATCTGTTTTCATAGTTATAGCAAATGTTTTTCATCTAAATTAGTTTAGCCTTTTTATTTTAAGTTTGTTGTGGTTCTATGGTTTTTGTTTTGCAGAAACTTTATGGTTTTATAGAGACAAATTTGTCAATACCTTATTTTGAGATTGATTTTGCTTTTAAACAAAACATTTCTAAATTCATATATAGTATATATTCTAAGCTTAAATTTCCCAACCTGTATTTTGTCTGCACTTGTTTTTATGTATATGTTTTGGCCTAATTACCTGGTTATCTATTTCGTTCTGAAATTACTGACTTACTTGTTCAATAATTATTCTCTTATTACCATGTTAAAATTTTATATGAATTAAGATTTATTTCTGGAATACTAAGCCAATCTATGCTGTCTATTACTGGACTATGACAATATATCATACTATGGGTACTTTTCTGAGAAGCTGTTTCTTTACTTCCTGTTACATAACATTGATTAGCACAGTTAGAAAGTAAAGAGGAAATGTCTTTCTTACTCAAGTGTGTTTATCAATCTCTTTTTCAATATACAGAAGTCATTTCTCTTCAGTTCCATTCATGTGGAAACCAAATCAGAGCAAAATGACTCCTGAAAAACCATTCGGCAGTGGATCAGTTGACTTTCCTTTACCTTCACACCATCAATCCACAGCAGAAACGTAGTCACAGGTATTTTGTTTATTTCATTTTTGTTGTTCTATAACCCCACACTGAGCCAGATGAATATAGGGAAAGAGAGGTCAAGAGACATAGTTGAAGAAGAATGACTATATATATTATTTATATTATATATGTATGTACACAGTATATTTATATGCTGATATAAATATATAATTTATATTTTGAAATTCATACACTCATCTATTTGTATGTCATAAACAACTATATATACTAAGTTACACAATTGTAAAAGTTATATTACACTATATTTTACTCTCTTATACCCACAATATTATTGCCTCTAGAGAATCCTCTTTTTCTCCTTTCTCTCATTTTGACTCAAATACTGTATTATATAACTGTATTTAGGGAAGAAATTCATAAAAAAAATAATCAAATTTCACAGCAAAAGTAGGTGATTACTTCAAAGAGAAAACATAGGAAAAATGTACAGAAAAACATTTTTGCTCCTTCTGTTTCCATTAGATGTAATGAATGTTGTAACCTACAAATCCAGAAAGAGAAACCTGGGGCGAAAGACAAATGTTTTTCTCTCTTAGCAACAGCAGCTTTGTGGCAAAATGGATCATTTTAGAGCCACTACATAGAATTGTATATTTTCCCCAGAATTGTGAGATTTTTGGTATGTTCTTTTATATCTTAAGTCAATCTTTTGTTATCTTACCTTTCTGTAGTATTTTGGTCATATGATCACATTTTGTCTTTTGCTATTTCCCTGGTTATAAGAGTTTGGCATCTTTCAGATTCTTTAACCTCATAGATGGTGTTTTACGTATGGTCTCAGTTGTGCCATAGATAGAAGGGTCAACACCCATGAGCTTCATAATTTAATGTCTCTGTGTACTCTAGGGTGTATTTCTTTCCTCGAATATTGTTTCTTTGATTGTTTTAACAGAATCCATATCTCTTCCTAGGGCTCATCTATCACAAAACAATTTACAGTGCCTCACAAAACCCCACTACCTTGAAAAGAATGTATTTGTGTTTTTTTGGCTCAGAGTGAATGACTCAGGTAGTACTATATCCCTGAGGCCTTGTTCTTTAGGTTCTTTCTGTTTAAAGAAAATGCATTTAGGTCAGATACTGAAAAAGGAACTATGTTTAGATAGCTGTGAGAACTGGTGAAAAATTGCTTGACAAGCAAACTTAGCAAAAGTTTGCTGAACTTAAGGTTTGAAGAGCCTACAGTCTTAGAGTCTTTGCAATTGCAGGAAATTTTAAATTCGTGTTAACGATAATAACTGCAACCTTTAGTTAATAAAATAATAAGATATTGCTATGGTTTTTCTATCCATGTCAATGATCATTCTCCTCCTTGATTCTAAGGCAAAATGAAATATATTGTTTTTGTTCCTTAGACAATTTTCACTGGGCTTAGCATATAGTTATATACTTGACATACACTACTCAGTCCATAGTATGAGAATTCATTCATACACTGAACTTCAAGGAATACTTCTTTTATTTTTTACCAATATAATTTTGCCAGCCCACAGTCAGAATAATATAGTTATACAGTGCAGTGGTGTCTTTCAAGGAACTATAAATTGTTTTATGATAAGTTGAAGCTAAGTTGGAAATATATTGCCTAGTTTTCCCTTCCTTGACCATTTCTGGATTCAGCTTGGCCCTAAGAGAAATCTATGAGAGATTGGAAAGGGAGAAGGAAAGCTGTAGCCCGTTCCCCCGGTGATCAACACAGAGCTACAGGCATCTTGTTGCTAATCTCCTTGCTCACAGCGCAGATGCCTTGATTACGGGTCCTTCTCCTAGGCAAGACGACCTCCTTTAGTCTGGGTCCTAGCCGACACACGTGTGTGGGTTTGTGAAATGGACACATTTTTCTTGCAGATTGTGTCACCAGGGTTAAATGTGAGAGTGAAGTCCAGTCCATTCTCACAGGTCCCACTATGACTTTGTGGATTCCAGTTGGTTCTTCTGGGTTCCTGTCTGTTCCATGTTTTCTCTGTTTGGGTGGAGCGTTTATTCATGTTTCCCTGTTCTGCTGATCTACAACATCAGGCCAACAACCTTCTACAGACTTCTTCTCAGTGGCTCTCTGTAGTCCTTAATTAGTGTCTTTTCCCATATCTGTTAAGTGTTTCTTTCCAAGAGATTACTTTCTAACTATTCCAAAGATTGTGTAAGATTTAAATTCAATAATATACTCCTAATTCCATTTCACTCTCAGTGTTCTTTTTTTCTGAACTAACCATACTGACACATCTGGTTTCAAAAAAGGGGAACTGAGACAGAGGCAATCCGAGTTGTTTGCTAAACGTCTTTTCTCATGTTTCCAGGGCCCCAAATTAGATTATATTCCCCAGACTTCTCTGCAGCTTGGTGGGGACATGTTCGTCTAATCCTTTAAAAAATCCTGTATGATCTCCCTGGCCAACAAAAGAAGAAGAATTGAAACAAGATGGGATTGGGAGGGATTCCCCATAAGTGACTCTTAATCTCACAAAACAAACTGGGGTGGGGGGCATGGGGTTCGTCTGGGATCCATTGGGGAGGGTATGTGATTTGGTTGCTGTGAAGGCAAACCTGGGTTCACAGAAGTCACCCCTGGGGAAAAAATATATGCCTTCAAAAATAAAAAATTAAAAAAAAATAAAAATAAAAAAATAAAAATAAAAAAAAAAATCCTGTATTTTTCTCAAGGCACCTGGGTGGCTAAGTCAGTTAAACGTCTGCCTTCAGCTCCAGTTATGATCCCAAGACCCTGGGATGGAGCCCTGCGTTAGGCTCGCTGTTCAGCGAGGAGCCTGCTTCTCTCTCTCCCTCTGCCTCTCCACCGGTTTGTGCTCTCTCACTTGCTCACTTGCTCTCTCAAGTAAATAAATACAATCTTTTTTTTTTTTTAAATCTGTATTATTATTCTCTAATACTCTCTCTTTAACTCTTCTCCCTGCTGAATGCAAAGTGTCCCAGGAAGGCTTCTGAAGACCATAGAGAAGCCTGAATCAGTAGAAGAAAGGAGACCAGGTCCCTGAGTGATGACAAAAAGCAGAGTACTGGAGCGCCTGGGTGGCTCAGTGGGTTAAGCCTCTGCCTTCGGCTCGCGTGATGATGATCTCACGGTCCTGGAGTCGAGGCTCCACATGGGGCTCTCTGCTCCGCGGGGTCCCCCTCCCTCTCTGCCTGTCTCTCTGCCTACTTGTGATCTCTGTCTGTCAAATAAACAAATAAATCTTAAAAAAAAAAAAAAAAAGCAGAGTACTCCCACTCTTCAGGGCTGCTGCCCTATGACATAGTGTGAAATAAACCTTATCTGAGTAAAGCTTTGCGATTTCAGCATTGCTCATTTTTCATAAAAACTGTTAGCCCACCCTGACTAAAAGGTTTGGAATAAAAGAAGAACAGAGCTTACAGATAGACATTTTTAAGGTACTTCTGAAGTTAAAAAAGTAGATCAGTTTCCATAATGGAGCAGAAAGAAATAGAGAATCACACAACAGAAAGAATTTCCCAATTAGCTTGCTAAAACTGAGTGACAAGTGTTTGAATATATATCCCCTCAGTGACCTGGCGACATCTGACATGACTGGAAGTCTCAGGGAAGTCTTATTAGTGTATATACCATAGTTCACAATGCATATCACTCTTAGCACTTATTATTATTGTGCTTTTTATTAGTTTTCTCAGTATTATAATTTAAATTTTTATTAATCATAGCATTTGCAATTAAAACTGATAAATCAAAAAAATTAACCACATACTTTTTGATAACTGTATTTACCATATACCAACTTTATGCCATTATGGTACCTAGATTTTGTCCTTAAAATAACAAATAAGCTAACATCCATGTAAATTTAAATTCTAAACTTCCAAAATATTTTCTAATAGTAAATTATTTAGAATTCTTCAATCTTTTAAAATATTAAAAAAAATGTCTAGACTTTCTGAAGGTATGGCATTTTATAAATTTTAACTCTGTATTAAAAGAAAAAAGGTTTATTCAAAGCCACTGTGTTTCTGGAACGTTGAGTACCCTATGTTGTTCTTAAAATGTTTAAAGAATGCAAGTTGGTATAGCTACTTTGGAAAACGGTGTGGAGATTCCTTAAGATATTAAAAATAGAGTTTCCCTATGACCCTGCAATTGCAGTACTGGGTATTTACCCCAAAGATACAGATGTAGTGAAAAGAAGGGCCATCTGTACCCCGATGTTCATAAGCAGCAATGGCCACAGTTGCCAAACTGTGGAAAGAACCAAGATGCCCTTCAACGGATGAATGGATAAGGAAGATGTGGTCTGTATATACAATGGAGTATTATGCCTCCATCAGAAAGGATGAATACCAAACTTTTGTGTCAATATGGACAGGACTGGAAGAGATTATGCTGAGTGAAATAAGTCAAGCAGAGAGAGTCAATTATCATATGGTTTCACTTATTTGTGGAGCATAAGGAATAACACGGAGGACATGGGGAGATGGAGAAGAGAAGGGAGTTGGGGGAAATTGGAAGGGGAGGTGAACCATGAGAGACTATGGACTCTGAAAAACAATCCGAGGGTTTTGGAGGGGAGGGGGATGGGAGGTTGGGTGAGCCTGGTGGTGGGTATTATGGAGGCATATATTGCATGGAATACTGGGTGTGATACATAAACAATGAATTCTGGTACACTGAAAAGAAATTTAAAAAATAAATAATTTTTTAAAATGTTTAAGATGTCTCTTCTTGTTTTGGATTATCAAGTTAAATAAGATTCTAAAACACTGGCAGTGTCTTATAGTCAGTACTCAATTTACCAGTTGTTTACATTAAAACTGCCTTTAGTGAAATTCATGCAAATGAAAGTTTTCAAATCAGATGTGCAGTGGGTGCTTAGCCTGACACCAAAAATGCCTACTGGTTGCCTGATTTGCTCTAAGAGTAGAATATTGAATAAAAACACATGTTTTGAATTTGTCATCTCTAGAATCTGTACATGAACAGGTAATTTCTCAATTTTAATCAATGAAGAGGAAAGCAAACAAACAAAAGAACAAAAAGAAATATAAGCAAAAGAAAAAGACCTAGAAGAATAGATTTGTGGAAAATTAAGAACAAAAAACCTTTTGAACAAGATAATTTAATGTTAAGCATATCTGTATTCCTATCTTTTGTATCTTATTGTATTTTGTCTGTATCTTATCTTTTGAAAAACATAATAATTTTTAGTAAATGTGAAATTTTTATTTTATAATTTTTAATATTTTTAATATCTCACAAATGCTCCCCTTTAGATGATATAGCAGCTTTTTAAACTCTTAGAAAAAGTAAAGTAATACCATGAAAAGAACAATTTGAATATTATGTATTCTTTAAAGGAAATTTCAACATTCTGACCATTGAAGAATTATACAATTTGAATTTAAATACTTAGGCTTCTCCATAAAAGATTTCACATCTTTTGTATTCCAGAAAGGCTATTAGCTCATTTTGCCTCATTTGAACCTAAAAACAAGCCAGAGAAGTATGCCAAATGAATGGTTTATTATTTGTTTTCCCTCAAATTCAACAAACAAAATTACAAATATTTCATTTAAAAGAGTAGAGATGTACATACCGGAATAAAACTAAATAAAAAAACAGTTACACAAATGTTCTGAAGGAGAAAGAATAAAGAGTTAATAATGAAATATTGACCAAAATTTAAATCAAAAATTATTTTTTGTGTATATAAAGAGAGAGACAAAATTTAGCAAAATCTCCACCTTTGCATTAATTTTAAGTTTTTGACATTTTAAAAACTTACTCAGATTTTCATATCTATACTATCTTTTTTTGCAATTTTCCAAGCAATTTCCTTTTCATCATTTTCTTGACATTTGAGTTACTTTCACAAAAAAAGTTTTTGCCAAATAAAAGCTGTTTTTCCTGCCAAATGAAAAAAAAAATCTTTAAGACAATTTGAAAATCTGAACTGAAATAGAGTCTACCTTTTTCTACTCTTTACTATGTAACTCCAATACGAGTCTCTCTCAGATACTTTACTTTGCTCACACAACGACCTTAGAGGGAATCCCTACTCCTTATTGCGTTCATCTCAGTTAAGGGGGAAAAACATTATTATATCTTCAGTGTCTACCTGAAAAACAATGACTACAATGTTTATATATGTATTTCATCAAGATTACTGTGATATCTACAGCATTTGTTAGAGAAGAGTAAGAGACAAAGATGCAACAAGACAGGCAGAAATAGTGATTTAGACTTGGGGGGGTGTTGCTGTGAAATATGGGACATATGGACTGATATGAGGTATATTTAGAATGGACTATTTAGGGGTGCCTGGGTGGCTCAGTGGGTTAAAGCCCCTGCCTTTGGCTCAGATCATGATCCCAGGGTCCTGGGATCGAGCACCACATTGGGCTCTCTGCTCAGCAGGGAGCCTGCTTTCTCCTCTCTCTCTCTCCACCTCTCTGCCTACTTGTGATCTCTGTCTGTCAAATAAATAAATAAAACCTTTAAAAAAAAAAAGAATGGACTATTTATTGGGAAATCTAAGAGGTCAGTGACTGTGATGATCTGGATTTTCCACTTAACTAGACAAGGGGTGGAATCTGGAAATATTCTATTTGAATAGAAGGAAGACAACTTCAGTCTTGCTTCTTTAGTCATAAGTTGTTTTCAGGGATTCTAAGATGTAAGGCCAGGGAGGTTGCTGGGAGGTCTAGACCTGCACAGCCCAATCAGTGGCCACTAACGACGTGTGACTATTTAGACAAAATAAAAATTTTAATCTCACTAGCCACATTTCCCTTGATAGTTACATGTCACTAGTGGCTACTGTTTTGGTCAGTCAGATATAGAACAATTCCATGAATAGTGGACTATTCTGCGGAGCTGGACTGATCTAGATAAAAATTCACTTTGTGATTTGTCTGTAAAGAAGTGTAAATACAGACATTATGAAGATTAATAGGCTGAGTGGTTACTTGCAGAATTCCACCCTCTAATCAGAGGAAAATAATGCACAGAGCTAATTACAAAGGCCAGGAAATGTTGGCACCATAAATCTAAGGGAGAGAAAGCTTCAAAATACAGAAAACTGTGGACTAGTTTGAGCGATGTTAAAAAGCTAAGCCAGGTGAAAGAAATATTTTGATTCTGGATTTAGTTACAGAGGGTTTAATAACAGAGGCCTTTGAAACAATTACTGAGACTTCCCACTTTCAGGAGAGTGAAGGCTAGAAAGGAATGGTTTGCAGAGCTAATAATGCAAGCTAGGGGGATGGGCACAGTATTATGGGTAATTCCGTAAATGCTTGGTTGTGAAACAAGGAAGGCAGAATGTAGTCACTCCAAGACCATGAGAGGTCAAGAGGGAGATTGGTCCGTTTTTTGTTTTTGTTTTGGGGTTTTTTTTTTTTGTTTGTTTGTTTTTTGTTTTTAATTTTTAGAAAGAATAAAATGAATTTAACTTCAAAAAAAAATGACCTTATTGAGAAGAAAGATAACTATAGAAGAGTGACAAAGAATAATTTATACTGTAGAGTCCTGAGAAAAGAAAGAGAAATAAAGCAGAAAATGGAAAGATTAACCTGGGATAGAGTCATATGATTTACCAGAGTTCCTGTGATTTAAAAGCCTCCTGTGTCATCTTTGCATTCACTGGTTTTGTTTTGTTTTTCCTATGATGAAACAATCAGAACATCTGGTTTCTAAACACAAAAAATTGTACTTACAGGTGTTTCTGGCACCATGCTGGCCTATTATTTTATTTGTTTTTCCCATAACAAGTTCACCTAAATGAGTCAATGAAGTTTAATCCATTCAAGACTCCTCTGTGTTTTTCTCCCATGGCAGTTACTTACCAAATGTTTCCCTCAGACAGGGAAAGGAACACCGTTAAGGAGTTAAATTTAACAACTCCATGGTCAGGTTTACATTTTAGGTAATTTCTTCCTCAGGTAGAGGAAGTTTCTAAGCCAAGGGAAGACTGCGGTAGGGAGAATACAATAGTAGGTGACTGCAGGAAGTAAGAGAAATGACAAGAGCCAGTGCTATCAAGGATGGGAATGAGGAACAGCAAGACAACAAGCAGTAATGGACAGACACAGAACGACCTAGAGCAGAAAGCATTCCATTGGCTCCTGTGTCATTTCTTCAATAACTTAGTCTATGATTTAATATTAATTATAGGAGATTTTTGTTAAATAACTACTTTTGTTAAATAACTACAATTTCTGAGATTTTTGTTAAATAACTACTTCATGCCCACTACATTTTTTTTTAGCCTTCATTTTTTTCTTTAAAATTTAGCCCTATACCAGTTCTGTCTCAAGTTTGTATGCATTAATATATTAAAGAGATACATAGTATATATCTAAATATTGAATATAGATTACCTGTATATTTATAGCTATATTCATAAATATATATTAACTAAATTTGTGTCAACTTTATATTCTAAATTCTCATTTCATGAATGTTCAGTCTTTTTATTTTCTTTTAAGATTTTATTTATTTATTTGACAGAGATCACAATTAGGCAGAGAGGCAGGCAGAGAGAGAGGAAGGGAAGCAGGCTCCCCGCCGAGCAGAAAGCCCAATGTGGGGCTCAATCCCAGGACTCTGGGATCGTGACCTGAGCCAAAGGCAGAGGTTTAAGCCACTGAGCCACCCAGGCGCCCCTGTCCAGTCTTTTTTAATTAACTTTTTGCCTTTATATAGTTTCAATTTTTCAGATATATTTAAAAATTGATACATGCATAAGGTATATAAATTTTACCTAATAAGTAGAAAATATTTCAGGAACTTGGAGTTGCTGGTCTAGCAAAGTAGTGGTTATTACAGATAAACTTAGGTTGTTACGTTTTAAAGCATATTGAGATTTAAATTATAGATAGGAGTAGGAAATTAAGAATATTTTGAAATAATGAGATTTAATCATCTAAAATGTATAATAGATCTCATGTATTTTCAAGAATATTTTGAAATAATGAGATTTAATCATCTAAAATGTATACATAGATCTCATGTATTTTCCTGAAGTGGAAACTCATGTCTTCCTTGGATATTCATGTACCTCTAGGATTTGGCTAGGGCTTAAACTATTTCTCTTCTCTATATGTTCTCCTAATCATTAAGCTTAGTCTTGATTCTTGTCTAGCTTTAGGTTTACACATGCAATTGAATATCTCCATTTGACTGCCTCAAATTACTACTAATATCAGAAAATATCACAAATGGAATCGATCATTTTTACAACAAAATATCTTGTTTCTGTCCATTTCTTGTCTTGGCTAATGTCTTCAGAACATACCCAGTCACTGTGTCCAGAAACTTGGATACCTTTTCTTTTCTCTGCTCTTTTAGTCGGAGGTTCTGATTCACCTATTATTTCTTTTCTATGATAATCTTGTTCTGTTCCACTTTACTTGACAATATTCCCTTTAAGAACAATGACGACAACAACAAAAGAGAATTGTAAGCTCAGTTCAAAGCTTGTGTAATATGTATTTCCACTATTTTCGCACCCACAGTCTTCGTCATGCTCTGAAGACAATGTGCTCAGAAATGGAGTCTATCCTATACTCCTACTCAGTTTTTTGGTTCATTCTCATCTCCTCCATCACCATAATAAAATAGTTATGCTTTTGGAATTTTCATGGAGGAGTAATTTCCAGGTTAGTTCTAAACTAAAAATGCCTCTCAATATCATGAACTCTGTCAAATAATCTCCTGAGCTACAATTTCTGAGATTTTTGTTAAATAACTACTTCATGCCCACTACATTTTTTTTTAGCCTTCATTTTTTTCTTTAAAATTTAGCCCAGAAATTACAAAAATACATTTGTATCAGTCAAGAATAGAGCTACAAGCAGAACAACAACAACAACAAAACTCAACTAAATTATTGGAATCATAGACTATCATAACTCAAAAGAGCATGTAGGAAACTGGCCCAACATACTCCCAAAATCAAGGTTTCTCTATTTTGTTTCCATTTCCATTTGAATTTATTTCCTGTCATTTGATCATTCTCCAGCCATGATAAAGATATTCTACATGGCTCTGGAACAGTTTTTAGAATCCTGAGTTTACATTCTAAGAGCATTACAAAAAAGATTGCTTCTTACCATCCATGCTTAGAAATATGCTAGAAGATCTTTGGTTCACTGACTTAAGTTGTACAACTACATTGATAGGCTAATTAATAGGGCTATATGTATAAGTTTTTTTATATGAAGAAAGAATCAAAAAGGCAAACAGTTACCAGCAACTCTGGTAGTTACATTAAATATGTTCTAGAACGAAAGCCTGCTCAACGTGTTTTGTGGTCTTTGATTTTAAGTATTACGTTCAGTTGACACATTCAGAAAACGTGTTATTTGAGTCTTTCATTTATGTATTATAAACAGAAAGGAAAAATAATTCCTTTCTTCTATGTCTTGGTCCTCATTTAGTCCTCATAGCAGAGGAGAGAAAAGATCACCTTATTCTTCCTTATCCTTCCATAGTGACTGGAGACCATGTTGAACATGAATGGATATACACAGAAGGATGCTAGAGTCACCACGGCACAGAATTTAAGGATGTGAGATAAAAAGTCAAACAGGCCTGATTTTAAATGCTAGCTCCACCACAAACTGAGTGTAATTAGGAAATAATAATGAAAGTATTCAGAGGTTATTTTATGGCAGGATTTGTTCTAAATGCTTTGGATATATGAGACCTAAGGGTTAACTTGTCTAAGATGGATCTTCCATAGGTAGGTTGGTCTCCTACAAATTTCCATGGAAACTAACTACTGCAGAGCTCGTAGGGAGCCAGCGCTGGATGAGGTTGAAATGAGGGAGCACGATGCTGGCCTGGCATGTGATACAGATGCAAACAGAAGGCTTGGAATTTAGCCCACTGACACACCATGATGGTCTCCACACTGGTATTCCTCCAACCACAGATGCTGAGCTGGGACATCGGGACTGGAGCCAAGGTTCTGCCCTTCGGAGTGTTGTTCAATCTCAGCTCCTCCTCAGGCCAGAGAGGGGAGGTCAATTTCTTATCCTTGCAGTTTAAATATCCTCACAGCACAATGTGTAAGTCCTCCCAGAGACTGGCAACTGGTCCTGTTCTATTCTTGGGCTCCACCCCAGAATATAATGGGAGACAGGGGATCCACATTCTTGCCACTGATCCAGCTTCATTGTTTTTCCCAATAATTTTTGTTCCACTAGCCCTAATGTATGTGTTCTCTGATCATTTATTCGACCTCGTAGCTTGATATCATATTAATATTTGTTATGCCCATTTTTTTTAATGGAAAAACAAAAATTGATTTATTTTACTTTTAAATTCCACACCATAACATTTTACTGAAAATGAAGTGATTTTTAATCTATAAGTAAAGGACTCTTTAAATGATACTCAGGATATTTTACAAGTTTGGTTTCAGGACAGATTTGAATTCACAACAGGTCTTACACACAACAATTTCAATTGGTCAGACACTCCAGAACACAATGTGGAGGCATAAGAGGTGTGTGATGACTTCTTAATAGTCCAAGGGCATAAAGACCTTTTTCAAATATGGAAAGAAATTAGTCTTTCCACAATATTAACCCCTAAAAGCTGTTTTCCTTTAAAGACAATCATATTATTGTCAGTTTCATATACTTTTACTTTACAAAGAACTCCTAGAAGAAGAAATTTCTGGATGTTTTCCCAGATACATACAGCTACATTTTTCTGTTGTGCTTAAAACTGCAAAGTATGGCATGACCAGATCCAGATTCTTGTGATCAAAAGGCTTCATAATTGCCTCCTCCATATATACTCTCTGAGGTTGGTCAAATTCATAATCATTCCTGTAACAGGATCCATCTCTCCATGCATCGTCACCACAACTTTATTATTGTGTTCATGGCCATTTGGATTGTTGCATTTCCCAAACAGTTTTAAGTTTTATTCATTATTCAGAGATTTGCTGTCGAGTAGGTGGGTTGCGCAGAAGGAGACGAGGCAGGACACTCAGGCCGGGAGTCCACCAAGCTCATTGTGGCTCTTGTTATTTTCATAAAACATTTCTGCATGTTAAATCAACTCAGCATATAGCTTCCTTCTGGGACTTTACACAAACATTCACCTCTATCCAAAATATCCTTTCCCTTTGCTTAGTAAACACCTATTCCTTAGAACCCAAGTTAGATGTCATTTTCTCTTTATGCTTTACCCTCTTTCCATGACAGAAACAGATGGTGATAATCCCTATACATTGTAACAATTTTATGGCTTCTACATATTTCTAGAAAAGCATAATAAAAGTCATTTGAATTATTTGTCTAAAAGTTTTGACTCCCCCAGCAAGATATGTTTTTTGAGGATAGGCAGCATTCATCTTTTTATCTGTATCTCTTAGCAACATGCCTGGACTCGAGTAGATGTATGAGCAACTACATTAAATGCAGGACGCCTGGGTGGCTCAGTTGGTTAAGCAGCTGCCTTCGGCTCAGGTCATGATCCCAGCGTCCTGGGATCAAGTCCCATATCGGGCTCCTTGCTCTGCAGGGAGCCTGCTTCTCTGTCTCTGACTCTGCCTGCCACTCTGTCTGCCTGTGCTCGCTCTCGCTCGCGCTCTCTGACAAATAAATAAAAAATCTTTAAAAAAAAAAAAAAAACCCTCAGAATCTAATGTTATGGAAATAACCAAAATATTTAGATAATAAAGTTCAAAGCTACATTCTGAATGAAAATAATGCCACCATCTGGCTCATCTCAAAGGAAAAGAACCACAAAAGTAATCTCTCAGAGTACTGATTACAAAGTCAAAATATATTTAATAACTGTTTGAGGAAATAAAACTTAACCAGTAACATTCTCTTAAAATATCACTCATCATTTTGAAATTGAACAGGGAAACTTGAACAACTCTGGTTAAATTTCCATGACAGTTAATGGAACATCTGTGCATATGGTCTCATCTGGTCGCAATACCTGACCCACTGGTCAAAAAGAGAACCTGCTTTTCCTGTCACTTGTATCATTTATTTAGTGACACAGTTGTATTTTATGCTGTTTTGGGATTTTTTCGGAAATTGGTAGCTTAGTGACAATGATAGACTTAAAAATCTAATTTTTATCCAACAAAACATCTCCTGTTAATGTACATTACAATCATTTCTTAAGTTAGTGGCTAACTTATACTGTATACCATACATTTGATTTTTCATGAAGATTTATCTTTCTTCTATACCATACCACATTCTCTTACATCTTGATAACAATTTACAAAGATATTTAGACATTTCGTTTTCTTATTTTGGAATGTAGATATGGATGGGTTCAGGCAAACACATGGAAGTTGTCTTTTATCACACGGGGATAATTATATAAGTAGATATTCAGTGAAAATGCTTCCAGTGGGAAGAAAGCCCAGAGCAGTTGCAGAAACAATAAAAGGAAGGCAGCTGCCCAGTATTCCTGAGGGGCACTATAACCCAGGTAATACATTCACCAAGCATTTTAAGTGTTCATATTTTCAACAATGGAGAAGTTGTTCTTATACTGAAATTGAAATGGCACAAGAAAACAAGTAAGAGAAACCTTCAGAGGGAAAACTCATTTCTGCCTGATTAATTTTGCGATGAGCATACAAATTCTCAAATGAACTTTTAAACTAAATGTCACGTGGTAGACTTTAGTTAAACTGAAAAAGTGATCAGCCTTATTACTTAAATTATAGACATCTGTATTCGTCCAAAATATTATCTAAATTGAAATTTTTCTAAAGGAATCTAAAGAGAAAGCTAAACTATAGAAACTCAAAAATGTTCCATAGATTTTCTTAAAAACAAGAAATGTGGACAAGGAAACTAGTCTCCTTTTGTGTGTACTTTTCTTTATTAGAAAACAAACATGCCAATCCCACTAAACATTCGTTAAGCATGAGTTAACATAGAGGATCCGATTGAAATCCAACTCACACAAATCAAATATTTTATTCCATTTCAAAATTTATTAATAATTTCAAGTAAATAAGCTTTAAAGAGGCACAGGTGATACAGGAAGAGTTTCAGTATTTGCAGTGTGTTTTTCTACCCACATTGGATGTACCCTCCTGCCCACCTTAAAAGCCAAAGTCTCAAATTAGGGAAGTGTGTAATCTCCTAGATAATAGGATCAAGTTCAGTTATAAAGATGCCCGTTTTTTATTCAGGTAGATATATAGCGTGTGTGACATTTTTCGGGGAGCTATGCTGTATTCATCTACAGATTCCAGGATTGCTTATCATAAGCAATATTAGATCATAGACATCCAGCATTCAATATACTTGAGGGAGCACATATTTTATGGTCATAGAGACCTTTTTGCTGGCATATATCCTTGCTTTGTTTGCCAGAAGTCCAGTTTTTACTATGTTCATAAAGAAATTGCTCCAAGATAACTGCTCTCTTTCTATTTGAGTGAGCCCCCCAGCCTCAGGAATGGGAGCAAAATGGATTGCAAGTTGCTCCTCCTTAACCTCTTTCTTCCCAGCCTACATTTAACAAATGCAGTTTGAAGTAAGAGCAAACCATTAACTTTCTCTGGTCCCTCCCCTGAACTTTATTGCTTTAGCCAATACAATGTGGGTGGAAGAGCCAAAATATCATTGGATGAGCCCAGAGAAAGAGACTTATCAGTAGGAATTTCCAGGTACAAAAAAAGCAGCAGGGAATCACTAGAGAGTGATGTTAAACTACCAACTTTAAGGAACCAATATTGCAAATATGGTAAGGTACAAAGTATCTTTCCTTTCACTGTGAACGCCTCAAAGATTTAGCACAAAAGAGGAGCATAGTAAATATTTATTGAATTGGATTTTTTAAACAGAGACATCTGTAAATTTTGAAACAAGAAAAACTTCAGTTTAGATATTCAACTTAGCTTTTATGTATTCTAATTTAAACCTCTAAAAAGTTTTTAATCGCTTTCACATAGATAAGCTAAATTGACACATTTCAGAATGATCAAATTTTGTATTTTAGCTTTAATAAAAATGTATAAATTCTCCTTAGGTAGCAGATAAAAATAAATGAAGCTGGCAGAAAAAGAATGCTGTTTTCAAGCTTTCAGGTGTATATTACAAAAATTAATAGTGATAGTAAAATGTATACACTGTGATAAAAAATAAATACCCTTAACAGAAGTGTTTAGCTGATTCCTACTATCTTTTATTAAACAACATTCAAGTTTAGCCATAATCAGTCATACTTTATACTGTTGGTTTAATTTATTAAAAAAAGTTACTGTGGTCATATTTGTTGATAGTTTAAACAAATACATACAACTTTCCTAAAAATATGCATTGTGTCTTTCAGAATTTGGCTGTTGCTTTTTAGAAACAATAACAACACTCATCAACCCTAGTAGCTATTTTAAAAAGTGAATTTCTAAAAGTTCATTGTCTTCTAAAACTAACTATTGTAAGGTGAAACTATAAAAAATAAAATGAATATTATGAATTATGAGAATTAGATGTTTCAAATTAAATTTGAGGTAGTTTGATAGAAAATATTCCCACCACTTATGAGCTAAATAAGTAAACAAAAATAAATAAATATGTAAATATAAATAAAAATAAGTAAATAAAATAAGTAAATACATGCATAATGATGACTAATATAAATTTCTACTTTACTTTTGTCTATACTAAATTTATTTAAATATCTGTACCCTCTTTGTAACCAAACTTGTCACAATATTTGATAACTTAAGAATGAGCAAATCTTTTTGGAAATAATTTGCTATGCAAATTTGTGTAAGAAAATGTCTTAAATGATGAAATTTTCACCATTATTTCATATTTGTTCACCTTTCAATTTGAGGCTATTTCCAGGCAAACCCAGATGAGACTATAAGACAGTAGACTGTAGGCTGCTTCTATGATTTTTTTGGCGCCAATTTGAGAATTTGTATTTTTCTTCGAGCTAATATAATGTGAAAATGTATCTTTTTTTAAAGATTTTATTTATTTGAGGGGCACCTGAGTGGCTCAGCGAGTTAAAGCCTCTGCCTTCGGCTCAGGTTATGATCCCAGGGTCCTGGGATTGAGCCCCACATCGGGCTCTCTGCTCGGCAGGGAGCCTGCTTCCTCCTCTCACTCTGCCTGCCTCTCTGCCTACTTGTGATCTCTGTCTGTCAAATAAATAAAATCTTAAAAAAAAAAATATTTATTTGAGAGAGAGTGGGCAAGAAAGGGTCTTCTCTTTTTTAATTGAGGTATAATTAACACTGAACTCTTATAAACATTCAGAGTTGAATTTGTTTTCACCAATTTGGGAGTTATAGATTGTTATAGATTATAAACATTCAGAGTTGAATTTGTTTTCACCAATTTGGGAGTTATAGATTGTTATAGATTATATAGGTTTATCTGCAACAAGAAATTGTGACCTTTTTCATCTTAATGTTGATTATTTTATATTTTACTTGCATTTAGATCTTTGTAGATATGCTAATCTCAAATAATATATTTGTCTCTTTAATAATTGCTCTCTTTCATCTTAGTTGATAGGGACTAGGGGAGAAGAGTATTTATTCATATACACTAATTACTACTTACATTAAAATATAGTATAAAAAGTTATGACAGGAATTATCAGATCATTGTACAATTTGTCTCTAATTTTCTATACTGTGTTCAAAATAATTATAAAAATTACTCTAATGATGAACATGTTAACTTATCCTGTATATATGTATTGTACATTTATTTTAATGTGTTTAATATTAGAAGACCAAAGAAACCTTTAATTTGGAATTGACTCAGAGAAATTTTTTGTTCTATTCTTTTTTTTTTTAAAGATTTTATTTATTTATTTGACAGAGAGAGATCACAAGTAGACAGAGAGGTAGGCAGAGAGAGAGAGAGAGGGAAGCAGGCTCCCTGCTGAGCAGAGAGCCCGATGCGGGACTTGATCCCAGGGCCCTGAGATCATGACCTGAGCCGAAGGCAGCGGCTTAACCCACTGAGCCACCCAGGCGCCCCATGTTCTATTCTTTAATATCAGAATAATTTTGTGATAGAAGGGCCTGATGATCCATAAATCCAAGTGCACCCTAATTTACATTTGGAAAGTTCCAGCAGTCTTCTTTTGTTTTTTTATTTGCTTAGCTTTGAAACTATACTATTAAAAGTTCAGATAAGAGTAATCTAAAAGGGAAAAAATTACATTCATTTTTAATATGTATATATTGAAAAAGACAATATATTTTGGCATAGCCACAATATATGCTAAGTTGTTTATTAAGACTAGTTCTAATATATACTGAAGTATAAAAACAGGTCAAGAACAATGGCTCTTGTATTTTTGAGGAAGTGTTTTTCTAGAATTTCCAATTGTTTGATGTTTTAATAAATATACTTGAAAATGAGGTGATGAATTATATACATATTGATGGCCATAATGACCATTTAAAACATTTGTCAAACTATCCAAAGAAATCCTTCCTATTTACTTACCACTGTTTAGAAACCATTGCCATAAAGAATACCAGAGAGGCTGGCATGGAGGCATGTGCAGTAGATGACCACCTACATTATCTGTTTTTCAGATGTTCTTGTGAATTAAAAAGTAATAATAATTCCAGAAACTTAGTGACTAGAGATTTGTTTCTTGACCATAAGGTTTTTAACCAGATTAAAAAGAAATATATCTTAGTCAAATCACACTAAAAAAAAAATGTTTTTTTTCATTGTTAAGAGTATGATTAAGTTTCTGTGGAAGAAACTAGAAAGATAGAAAGTGAAGTTTGCTGGGTGGGTGGGGTCTAATAATTGCACTTAGGCTTTGGCTTTTGTACCAATGTTAACTTGTAAATTTGAAAATGCAGAATATTGTTTTATCATGAAGGAACTGGCCCTCAAACAGACTGTGAAAGATTATATAACTTGCTTATTATTCCTCCTCCCTTTTTTACCCTTGATTAGTATGATTCGCTGGGATTATAACAAAGTCCCACCTCATGGCTATGGGTGAGTCCGTATGATTTGCTTTAGCCAATACAATACGAGTGGAAGAGAGAAAACATTAGTAACAAACTGGGCATTTAATAAGCATCACCTGTTCCCATTTGCCCATATAATGGTCCGCCATCACTCTAAGAACACTCGTGCTGGGAAGTCTTGGATCCAAGGACAACAAAGACATGCTTTAGCGTACACCTGAACCTAGACCACCCCTGCTGCTTACCAGCTCCAGAGTAAGAAAATGTTAATTTTTTTCATCAGAAGCCAATCGACTTTGGGGTTGTTATTTAGCTGACCTCCAATCAGTTTCTCTTTTAAAGCAATTTGCTAGCCATGATAATATTCTCTAGCTATACTTGAACATGGATATATTTTAAAACTTCGTGAGGTGCTCACTTCGGCAACACATATACTAAAATTGGAACGATACAGAGAAGATTAGCATGGCCCCTGTGCAAGGATGACATGCAAATTCATGAAGCATTCCATATTAAAAAAACAAAAACAAAAACAAAAAACAAAACAAAAAAAACTTAGTAAGTTGATTTTTTTTTTCTCTGTAAGGGAGAGCAG
Organism: Mustela putorius furo; assembly: GCF_011764305.1. NCBI lineage: Eukaryota > Metazoa > Chordata > Mammalia > Carnivora > Mustelidae > Mustela > Mustela putorius. The sequence goes on along the minus strand of NW_025421467.1, from coordinate 11,210,652 downwards.
AGTGTTGGTCCATACGTAGCTCTGCTGTTCTTGCCTTCAGACACTCAGAATTCCCACATCTATGATTGCAGTATCCCAGTTACACCCTTTAAACTATTTTATAATTTATGCATACTTTTTCCCAACTTTGCACGTGGAAAACATTTTATTTAGTTGTTTGCTATAAACTCTAACCTGACGTTCAGGACTCTTCACAGAATGGTTCCAACCTATGATTCTGTGCTCATTTTTGTTCTTTCCAATACATGTAATGTAGGTCAGTCACTTAAGAATGCCCTGATGTGTCCAAATTTCAGGCAATTGTGCCTTTATTTATATAATTTTCTCTACCTGGGAAACATTCCATGTTCTAGTTTTTGTATTCCCCACGCTAGATTCTTGCCCCAGCACCAAGATGAAGATCTGAAAATGAACTAGTTGTAACAGTTTCTAACTGAAAAATAAAATAAAATATAAAATAAAATAAATTAAAAAATAAAACCAGCTCAGAAAATAGTATATATAAGTAAGAGTATAGAAATTATCTTCCTCTTGTTATCTTTCGTAAAGAAAATATCAAAGAAAATAAAAGGTGATTATAAGAAAGTTACGATAAGTATGAAAAGATACTCAGAAATCCTGGCTTATTAGAAAAAAAGGTGTAAAGGAAAAGATATCAAAGCAGATATCTTCAAAACTCTACCAATGGATCAGAAAATAGAGTAAAAGGGAAGGTCACTTCTGTGTGTAGTCTTGCCCAAAGCCAAGGAAGAAAACGATAACCCATCTTTGAGATTTTATTTTAAAGACCAAAATTCAAGCTATTATATTCTAGAACAAATGCTTTTTGAATTTTCTTTTAGAAAATTTATCATGGTACATTTTTTTACCTTTCTATGTATTAATGGTTATTATTTAGAACAAACCAAATTTAACATCTGTTAAAGACTGAGAATATAGAAAAATTAGTTCAACAAGACCTATTAAGAGTTATATGTTTTATAAATCTTGCAGATTTGTTCTGGTTATGACAATAATAACAGGCTAGTATAATTTTCCGTATAAAAAGAACTTGGGATTTGTTATAAAATATCCTTTATGAAAATATGTGAACATAAATACAAGAATGACTTTTTTCTGGGGTGGTGTAAGATATACTTGCCTCTGCAAAATTTAAATAATACTAATTATGCAATCATTGCTTATACTGGAAAAAAATTCCTGTAAGTTTCCCTTTCTTAACTCTTATATCTATCCATAGCGCTTGTTAAATTTATAAATTAAATATGTGCCAAGAAATTATAACCTCTTTTTCAAGTAAAATGCATTTTTTTTTAGTAAAATGCATTTTAATCTTATGTTAAATTGCAATGAAGTGAACAATTTTAAAAAATTCTGTTATTTTTATTTCTGGTAAACTAAAGAAACATAATATTCTGTACAAAAGAGCAAGGCAGTTGTATGCCTTGGCTAAAGTTGTTAGTGTGCTCCATGACAGGGGAACTCAAAGAAAGGAGAAGGTTGACCCTAAGAAAATTTGACAGGATTATATAGAGGAATAGATATCTTTCTGATATTTTATAGGCTAAAAGCTTAAAAATAGATATTTCTATTTAAAAATATTATCCATAAGAGAACCTCAGATATGTCAGAATTTGAGGGAAATAGTTTGGTATTTTACAATTTTCAAAAGCTGATGCATTTTAGAAAATGATCACATTTCTTAATTAAGTAACCTTAAAAAAATACATAATGACACAGGTAAAAATCAGTCTAAGCATGTTTTTATTAAGTATGTAAGATAAATTAAAATTGCCAATAATTTTGAGATCTTATAGGATAGCATCATTTGATCAATGTAATGATCCCATGAAAGGTACTATAATTATTTTCCAGAAGAAACTGAAGTTTAAGTCGTCATTTACCTAAAATTGCAAAGTGATGGACCTGGAACTTAAACCTACAATTTTTCAGGTTGAAATACTTAGCTATTATACTTTACGCTTATTTATTTACACTGTATCATTCACTTATTCATTCTATTAAGGTGAACTCAAAAAATAGTTATGGAACCACTTCTATGGTCTAGGCACAATTCTAGTTAACAGGACAGTAACAAGCAGAAAACAAACAAACAAACAAACAAACAAAAAAACAACAACCCTGCCTTCCCCCTTGAAACAGGTCAGAAAAACCTAAGGAGAAGGGGTATGAGAAGAGGGCTAACGGGGTTGAGATATTTGTAGTTTTAGAGAGTTGGCTAAAAAGGAGATAGCTAAATAAAGCCTAAATATGGTGTGGAAAGAGGTCTTGTTAATATTTTGAGGGAGAGAATTCTACGCAGGGGGTAAGGGTGTATAAAAAAATCTTTGAGGCAGAAGCATGCCTGCTGTGTTCAAGGAATCGGCAGAGTGTAGTATGGTTGGAACAAAGAAAATAAGAGAGGAGCAACAGGAGGTGTGTTCAGAGAGATAATGAAGGGCTGAACATGTTTATCCCTATAGTTTGCGGTGGTCCATCTAACATTTCTCCTCAGAACGATTTGTGGAATATTGAGAGCTTTATGCAGAAGATACCATGAACTGGCTTATGTTTACTAGGATCACTGTGACTGCAGTGTTGAGAATAAAATGAAGGAGAGCATATACAAACACAGTTTACTATTTCAATTTAAAATAGTATTAATTTTTAATGAAATGCACAGTAAAAATGAAAGTGGAATGTGGACTGTGTGTTAGGACAAAAATAGAGTAAAAGTTGTAGAGTCCAGAATCTGGGTAGACATTTTACCAAAGAAGACATAAAGATGATCACCAGGTACATGAAAAGATGTTCAACATCATGAATTATCAGGGAACTACAAATCAAAACCACAATGTGTTATCTATCACCTCATACCTGTTAGTATGGCTGTTATCAGAAAAACAACAAATAACAACCGTTGGCAGGGATGTGGAGAAAGAGAACCCTTGTGCCCTGTTGGTGGGAATGTAAATTGGCACAGCCATTATGGGAGAGAATATGGAGATACCTTAAAAAAATTATACATGGAAGTACCATATGATGCAGTATTTCCACTTCTGGGTATTTTTCTGAAGAAAACAAAAACAGTCATTTGAAAAGATATATACAGCTTCATGTTCATTGCAGCATTATTGACAATAACCAAGATTTCGAAGCAACCTAAGTGTCTTCTGATGGATCAGTGGATAAAGATATGGCGTGCACACACACACACACACACACACACACACACAGTGGAATACTATTCAGCCATAAAAAATGAAATATTGCCATTTGCAACACCATAGATAGATTTTGAAGGCATTATGCTAATGAAATAAATTAGACAAAGACAAATATTCTAAAAGCTCATTTATAAGTGGAATTTTAAAAAAACAGCAACAACAATAAAAACAAGCTCATAGATACAAAGAATGGTAGCTGCCAGAGGTGGTGGATGGGGGAGAATGGGCAAAATGGTGAAGGTGGTCAAAAGGTACAAACATCCAATTATAAAATAAATAGGTCATGGATGCATTGTATAGCATGGTGACTATAATTAGTAATACTGGATTGCATATTTGAAAGTGGTTAAAAAGTAAATTTTTCAAGACTTCATGACTAGGAAAAATTTTTGTAACTATGTATGATGATCAATGTTAACTAGATTTATTCTGGTGATCATTTTTCAATATATACAAATGTCAAATCATAAAAAAGAAGCGGTAGAGTCCAGGAAACTGTGATCCTTAGAAAAATATATCATATGCTTTATTAAAAATTAGAGACACTAAAGCAAAAGTTATTGATATCTCTTGCCAATTCTTATTAAAATGATTAAAAAAGTATAAGATCCATAAGAAATTAAGTTCAAGTAAAGCACTGAGGAAATTACTGAAATAATGAGGGGTCTAAAGGTCAGGTATTTGCATTAGGGTGGTGGACATGAAGAAAACTGAAAAGATTTTAGAAATACTTGGAGCATAAGGATTAATAGAATATAGTGATGGACTATATATGAAACATCAAAGTGGAGAGGCAAGTGTCAAGAATGTATTGTCCTCTAAGTTTCTGCTTGTGAAATAAAAATGAAATTCAAAAAAGAGAAAGCAGGTGACTTGCACTATCCATTCCTTATTACATGGACATGGGGGAAAGGAAAATTGATAGGAGGGGACAGAACAAATATGGTTCTAAACATTTACAGGTGTGTTGGTTTTAAAATGTGCAAAAATGGGGTATGAGGGTCGTTCAGTGGGTTAAGCGCCTGGCTCTTCATTTCAACTAAGGTGATGATCAATTAAGGTCATGATCTTATGGGTCATGACATTGGGCCTCATGTCTGCCTCCACACTCAGTAGGGAATCTGCTTGAAGATTCTCTCTACCTCTCTCCCCACCCACTTGCTCTCTCTCTCTCCCCCCCAAATAAATAAATAAATAAACAAATCTTTAATAAAATAAAATGTGCCAAAGAAATGCCATGTTGTCAAGTCTTCTTTCGTAAGAAAGGTATTGACCGAATATAGTAATTTATGGCTTGATTTGACTATGGGGGATAAAGCCACTGATGTGGATCAAATCACCTGAAGAGGAACTAGAGAACAGAACCTGATGCAAGGAGGTCTATTCCAGTATTTGCTGAAACAGTAGAGCTAAGCCTAGAGTGGAGACGTACAGAGAGAAGCAACTTGCAATGCATTTTTTTTAATTTATTTATTTGACAGACAGATCACAAGTAGGCAGAGAGGCAGAGACAGAAAGAGGGGGAAGCAAGCTCCCTGCTGAGCAGAGAGCCCGATGCGGGGCTCGATCCCAGAACCCCGGACCATGACCTGAGCTGAAGGCAGAGGCTTTAACCCACTGAGCCACCCAGGTGCCCCAACTTGTAATTTATTTTTTTATGGAAGCAGCGTGTCATTAGGAGGAGCGTAGGATATGCTTTGGGGAAGAATCACAATCACCTTCTCTAATTTTGAACACATACGCCTGGAGGCATGAGTAGACCACAGGCCAGACTGGCAGCACAACTGGCATTTATTTCTCCTGCAGAACATCAAAAGCATTCGAGAGCCACTGAATAGGGAAGAACCAGGATTATGCAATGACTGACAGAGTGGTCAGGGTTTTCCCTGATACACCACAGAGGAGGCTGGACTTAGAAACAGATACGGGGAGCTGGCAAGAAAGCCAGGTCAATCATAAAGCCAAATACAGAAGCTTTGCTCCCAGGGCAACCACCTCATTCACACAGCAAATAACAATCCAGAAATGAAGTTCCTCTGTTGGAACTGCCCAGAGCCATGGTTCCCTTGCTATTAGAGTCATTCTGCTAAACTGCTGTACAGGAAATGTAAATTTATATCCACAAGCCCTCCAGCTTAAGATCTGAAGAGGGGACTAAAATAACAACTAGGTAAACAGTGAGGAAATTTCAATAAGAACACACCATCACAAAGTACTGATATAGGCAAGATGGGGTATAAACACAAATTCAAGCGAAAATGAACAGAAATTGAAGAAGGGAAAAGAGAAGGAAGACTAAAATAAACCTGTGAGCTTTTGTGCAGTATAGTTACAGAAATTCCAGTAATTTTTCCTATCCCTATTTCCTATCCCTGTGTCCCTACCTACCCTTGTTATAAAACTTTGAGAGTCCTCTCCATCTGACTCTGCTCAGTCTTGGGTTTTGCTCTACACCAGGACCCCAGCAAATAACTAAGCATTTGAGAAGTGATTGTGCTTTGAGGCTTATCATCTCTTGGAGCACTGCTGCCCTATAAGAAGTATAGGCTAGCCTGCTGGGTAAAAGAGACAAGTGATCCCAGACATACATCCTAGAGCCAAGCAATTGCAAGGGTAAGGCCATCTAGGACCAGCCATGTGAACAGCACAAGCCTAGAGGAACTAAGCATGGCTTAGAGCAAAAGAAATGCCAGCACAACCATGAGCTTAATAACTCATTGTTGTTTTAAGCCGCTAAGTTATGAAGTGATTTATGTGACATAAAAACTAATTGATGCAGATATTTACCATCCAACAAAAATTCTCTAATAAATTTTCAAAAATAATATAATCTGACTTTGATTATGTGTCTATCTATGATCATGTGCCAGTTGATACAGATTTGAGCCAAATAAGATAAAATTAGGGAGTCAAGTCTTATCAAGAAGGACAGTCATTTTCTAAACCACTGACAGTAAACTATACTTTTTAAGCAAGATGAAAGTTAAAATAAATAACTCTTACAAACAAACTATCTGGCAATGAGAACATGAAAATAGTTATAGTAGTAAGGATCTGAAATCCTATATTATGTCAATGAAAAACAGAATGTGGGCTGTGATCAAGGAAAAAGAATAAGTAGTATGATTAATATTTTGACTCATGCAGTAGAGACTTGGGATATCTTTTTGTTTTAATATTATTAACTAAAAAATAGGATCAACTATGTATATATTAAGTGACATTACTAGTAGACTTAAAAACAGGATGAAAAGGTACACCTGGGTGGCCCAGTCAGGTAAGTATCTGCCTTTATCTCAGGTCATGATCCCAGAGTTCCTGGGATCTGTCCTGCCCCAGGCTTCCTGCTCAATGGGACGTCTGTTTCCCTCTCTCCCTCTGCTCCATCCCCTGTTCATGCTCTCTCTCTCTCTTGCTCAGTCTGTCTCTAATAAATAAATAAAATCTTAAACAAAATAAGATGAAAACTTAAAGCATGCAGAATATATGTAAACTATATTATTAAAACCAGGCATATAAATTATATGATAATAAATATAAGATAAAACACAACAGTTTTTACAAAATACATAAAAGGAATAAAATAAACAGTGTAAGATAAAGTCTCACAAATTAGTTTTTAAAATCCACATATTGGAGCACCTGGGTGGCTCAGTCAGTTAGGTGTCTGACTCTTGATCTCGTCTCAGGTCCTCATCTCGGGTTCATAAGATCGAGCCCCGAGTTGGGTTCTGTTTTGGGCCTGAGGTCTGCTTCAGATTCTCTCCCTCTCCCCTTCCACATTCCTCCCCCATCCCACTTATGCTCTGTCTCTCTCTCTCTCTCAAAAACAATAATAATAATAATAATAACAATAAGTAACTAATAGAAAATGAAAACCCAAATATTATTAGTTACAAGGGACCCACTTAAAACAAATTAAATGATAAAGATTAAATATAAAATAATAGAAAATATATACTGGACAAATGCAACTAAAAGTAACTGGATTACTGCAATACCTTTGCAGTAAAATGAAAACAAAACTCATTAAAAATTACAGTTGTTTGGTATTTATAGAGGGTATAATCTACAGATATAATGCAGATATAACACCATCAACCTCCACAAGCTGAACAAAGAACTGGCAGAATAAAGTCAAACACCTAAATAATAATCACCTTAGAAATGTAATAAGAAATTAGCATAAATAATTTGGTATTAGATTTCATCACACTTCTCCTTCCCTCTGGATAAATGAATTAATAAATAACTAAATAAGAAGTCACCAAGTCTGAATTATTCAAATAAAAAAACTAGTGCTCTATCAAATTCTGAATCCTGCAAAAGAGAATATGGCTGCCTTTTAAATATCCCTAGCAATTTACAGAAATAATATCCACTTCAGGCTGCTAAATAATAAAAGCATTTCAAGTAGCAGAAAGTACATAGTTATTTTTCATAATTAGAATGTATGAACATTAAAATGATTATTAAGCATATCAACAGGAAGAACTGAGTCACCTGAAAATATTTGAACTCTTTTAAATAATATTTCTTACCAAACCTCCCATAAGACTGTGATTGAACAATACTTACAAAAGATAAGGACATCAAAATTTCTGAATTGAATTCAAAGCTATATTCAAACAAAACTGCTTAGATTAAAATACTTTCATGATTAAATTTAAAAGACACATAAAGCTAGCAGTCAATTCAATAGTTAGACAACAAAGATGTCAAATAATATTTAGTAAGCATAAACACACAGACCTAAGAAGGACAAATGTCTCTTAGACTATAGACAGTGAGTGAAGAAAATGAGAAAGTGAAGAAGTCTCTTCCTTCTCACAAGTCTCCTTCATCATAACATTCCCAAGATCATCTTCTTTACCTGCTGGATTTCCTCAGAACATTTCATTAGAACAAAAATTTCAAAGACTAAGAAATGTTTAGAAAAGACTGTTTTAGAGCAATGCTACTTGTGGATTTTGATGTAGTTGTTTTGTTTTTAAATTTTATTTTATTTAAATTCAATTAACTAACACTAGTGCTTTATTAGTTTCAGAGGTAGGGTTCAGGGATCCTCAGTTGCATATAACACACAGTGATTATTGTAATTGTTTGAATAGATGTCAATCAAATTACAAAAATATCGTTATATCAGCTACAGACATGGTAACTATACTGCAATAGCTTAATAATATAAAATCTAAAAATAAAAAAATGTAAATCATGTATTAAAGTCCAATAAGAAACAAAAAAATCTTCATGGATATAAAAATAAATAATAAAATTCACCATGCATATTGATTAAAAAAAGAACTTTAGGATGAATAAGATACAGATAATTTTAAAATTAGGAATAAGACTAAGCTTTTATATCATCACTATTATTAAAAATATTTCTTGGGGCGCCTGGGTGGCTCAATGGGTTAAAGCCTCTGCCTTCGGCTCGGGTCATGATCTCAGGGTCCTGGGATCGAGTCCTGCATCGGGCTCTCTGCTCCGTGGAGAGCCTGCTTCCTCCTCTCTCTCTGCCTGCATCTCTGCCTACTTGTGATCTCCGTTTGTCAAATAAATAACAAAATCTTTAAAAAAAAAAAAACTCAACTCTTAAAAAAATATTTCTAGTAGTTCTTGTTAATACAAATGGAGGAAGAAACTGGTAATCAATATAAGTGTTAAGAAGGAAATAAAATTATCACTGTGTAGATTTTAACAGTATCTTTTGAGCAAACCCAAGAATATCAACTGTAAAATGAAGGAACCAGTGTAAGAGTTAAGTCCTACCAACAGCTGTACAATGGATTTAAAATAGCTCATACCTATAGCTCCCAACATAAAAATTATAAAGAGTTTAAAAACACTCATAGGAAAATTTAGGTCATATGCAATAGCACTACAATTGCTATGAATACATTTAAAAAGATATATTGGAGCCTATAGAGAAAACAACAACGTTTTACGAGGGCTAATAAAAGAATGCTTAAATAAATATCAGAAGTTTCAAAGTTCTGCTTGAGAAAATTACATATCCTACAGATACTTACAGATATTTATTGCCACACTTTTATATGCACAGTTTGCAAAATAATAATAACTGATTAGTGATGACTGAATAAACCTCAAAAGTTTCAAGGTTTGGCTTGGGAAATTACATTTTCTATAGTTTATAATAAAAAATAATAATAACTGATCATGAAGCTTCTGGTCACAAATACTCCTTTCTTTCATGGATTACCACTGTCAAAACTAAAACGGGGCTGATGTTTCATAAAACATTAAGTCCAAGGTCTCCACCTCAGAAACTCCGAAGTTGGATACAAAAAACTACTAGATAACAATAAAAATTCTTATTTGAGAATGTAATTTAAGTCAAGTCAATATGGGATTTAAAAATAAGAATGTTATTTTTTAATGTAAAAGGAATTCTTTTAGATTCAAAGAGATTACCACTTTTTAATTTTTTTTTTTTTTTTGAGTCTAGTTGACACAACGTTAGTTACCTTCGTTTCCGGCGTACATCTTAGTGATTCGATTTCTTTCTAGAGTGTTCTATGTTCACCATAGGTGTAGCTGCCATCTGTGACTACCATAGACCACCATTATAATAGCATTGACTATGTTCTCTGTACTGTGTCTTTTATAAACTGAAGCCTATATGAAGATATTACTATTAATCTAAACAGTATCATTGTCTTAATTAAGCTAAATAGTATCATTGTCTTTCAAGTGCAGAAATACATCTGATATAGGTGATAGTATTTCAATTCAATTACCTAGTATTAGGTAAGCTTTTGTTACCACCCTCTTCACTATTTCCTAGCAGCACCAGTTCAAAGCAACCTTTACAGCTCTTTCTTCATGAAGGTAGTCTAATGATGGACATGTTTACTCCAGCTCTGGGAACTTCCGCACGTTAAAGGGACTCTGTGATAGGTATGGAATATCCTAAACTTCACATGGATTTGAACACTATGTGTTTTCTGAGAATACACCTAGACTTATAGGCTTACTTCTTTTTGCCCTTTGAGAACGGTGTATCTTTATGCAGTTCTCAATGAACATTACACAGTTTAACAAATCTGATTACACAGAATGTTCTCCATACTGAAATGACTAAAGGAATCTCTCCACATTGATGATCATAAGCTCAAATGCCCAGCCCCACCAGGAAATAGTGTCATTGTGTGAAAGGTCCAGGCTGGAGTAATGTTGAACAGGATAGCACATTATTTCTCAAGGAGGGCAGCTGCCGCTGAGCTTTGGCTCATTATTGTCTCTGGTGGAGATAGCTCTTTGATTTTTCACATAAAATCTCCCTGTACTTAATTATTAGAAAATAGTTCAATTTTGTTCAAATGGCGTGCCAGTCGAATGCACATTTGGCATGAGAATTACTAGTGGTAATCTCAGTTTTACCCATGCAGAAATCAGTAAAAACTCAGGTATTTTTTGTAAGGAAACAAAGCGATAGAATTTAGGATATGGCTCCTAAAACTTTTAAGACACAAAACAAGCATGAAAATATATAACATGTAATAAAACAAGCAATAAATATGTCAACACAAAGAGGAAGAAGCAGAGCTTCCAGAAAAAGGTGCTAACATGAATATGAGAGTCATGTTCCCATCTCATCTTAATGGAATCAAACTGCAGGCACTGCTGTGATTACACACGTGCCAGGGTGGGAAGGAGAAAGGGAACAGCCCAGATTCATAACATCCTTTGGCAATGGCCTGCTTTCTAGGATGTCTTTAAACTATGGGAAGAAAGTTCACCAACTGTGGGTGTCTGTGCCTGAAGCAAACCTTGAAAAATAGCACTCTTACTCTATCCTTTTGCTGGAGAAAAATCAGAAATCTGTCCAGTTAGAAGACCCAGAGGGAAGGATGTCCTAAAGATAAAAGACATAGCACATTTGTTATAAGGAAATCCTAATAATATAAGGGATAAAATACACTTACTAAATACTGCTATCTAATTACTAATACTACTAAATACTATCCCAGGTGCTTTATCTACATTCACTTCCTTTATTCATAGCAGCAACCAAGACAGTAGAGTTATTACCCATGCTTTTTTGTAAAACAATAGATGCTGACAGAGGGTAATTAACTCACCAAAGGACAAACAGCTAGAAAAGATGTAGATTTCAGAAAGAAATGTAGCTACATCTAGCTCCTTGAATACAACAATACAATCAAAGCCCCTTCAATACAATCTAAGGAAAGGGGAAAACACTTCCTGGCCAAGTTACATTGTCTCCAAATAGTATGGAAGAAAAGAGGGGCATAATTAAATTCTACTCCATTATTGACTCTCTCACTGTCAATCTTCTTGTCCTTCTTGTTTGTGAAGATGAACATAAGTTTGTTATAAAGAGTCATCCAGGAATTTTAGATTAAATCCCTTTATCTCCCATAATCATCCATAATCATAGGAGTCTCTGGTTTTTAAATATATATATATCACATATGATAAGTTAATGATACATTAATATATATAAATTAATGATGATTCCTTTAAAGTTAAGTTACATTACTTTATTTCAAAATAATATATAAAATAGGTGCAGTCAGTTAAACATTCAACTCTTGGTTTTGCAGTCAGTTAAACATTCAACTCTTGGTTTTGGCTCAGGTCATGAGCCAAACTCTCATGGGTCAGGTGCCATGCTCAGCAGAAAGTCTGCTTGAGATTTTCTCTCCCTCTTCCTCTGTCCCTCCTTCTTCTCTAAAAAATCAATAAATAAATCTTCAAAAAATAATAAAATAATATATAAAATATATAGCACACTATAAAAAATTCAAATACCAAGAAATACATAAGAGAAAAATTCTTCATTCCTAACTATAGAATCTGTTCTTTTTCCAGAAGTAACCATGTTTAATAGATTTTTATGATCTCCTACAAATGATATATATAATGTATGTGCATGTAGAGATATGTCTATGTATGTAAATATATATGTGTACATATCTATATATGCATGTTATATGTTTATATGTGTATATATGCATATAAAAATTTAAATTCAGTGATTACTAAAGTAATTACCAAAGAAGACAAATTTTCCCTGAATTTTAAGCTTATTGTTATTTCATATATGAGCATTGCTTCAACTAAATTCTATTGCGACTTCAAATATATCTATTTAAAAATAAGATTAAAAGTGTATCCACAGGTGCTTAGCCAAAAAAAAAAAAAAAAAAAGGAAATCTCCTGTCTCAGTAGAAATAATATAATGAAAAGTTTCTGAACTATCCTTACTTTCTTATAAGTAAAGAAGAAAATATTTATATACATCGGTGCCAAAGAGTTTTCAATAAAAATAAAACAAAGAATTAAAGTACAGGCTAGTATTCAACATGTTCTACTATTTTTAATTCTTAATATAATTTCATCTACTTGGCATACTCATTTTGGTTTTGTTTCATCTTTCTGCAATTTTGTATCCTTCTTAAAAAAGATTTCTTGAAATAATAAGAGATGCTATGACACAGAGTATAGAAAAAGACTTTTCTAAGATACAGAATATTAACACATGTGAAGAAAAAAATGCTTCTATTGATATTAAAATATTAGTATGTAGGGCACTTGGCTAACTCAGTCGTTTAAGCAGCCATCTCTTGATTTCAGCTCAGGTCTCTATCTCTGGGTCCTAGAATCAAGCCTCGTGTAGGGCTCTGTGCTCAGCCGGGAGTCTGGTCGAGATACTTTCTCTCTGCCTCTCCAAGCTCATTCTCTTTCTCTTTCTTTCTCTAAAAGAAAGTAGAGATGGAAGGAAGGAAGAAAGGAAGGGGAGAAGGAGAAAGAGGAAAGAGGGAAGGAAGGGAGAAAGAGAGAGAGAGAGAGAAGGAAGGGGGGGGGGAGAGAGAGAGAGAGAGAGAGAAAGTTCTGTAAGTTCTGCTAGAGATTTGTTTTTAAAAATAAACTACTAATTTATTTATTTATTTATTTATTTATTTTGCTCATTCACACAACAAGAATGTTTGAGACTTTGGTGGTTTATTTACAAAGGAAAAAGAATCATTCTAAAGCTTTTTGTTTTCCAGTTTGAAGTCACTAAGTCTTCAGACTAAAACTTCTAAAAATTAAAAACAAAACAAAAAAGTCAGCCTGGTCGTTGGCCTAAAGGTAGACATTCTATAGCGGTTTACAGAGTGGTCATTAGAAATCTTTGTAACTGCTTTGGGTGTGAAAAGTTTGGAATCCAACACATTTTTGTGCTTGCAGCAATTTCAGTGGAAAAAAAAAAAATCTCATTTATGTTGCTCCAAGTAATAAGGCCTAGGTTTTTGGAACTGAAGCTGGTTCTCTTTCAAAAGTATCCATCATATAATGAGGGACTTGTCTTAATTCCTCCACTAGGAAATTTATGCTGGATTGCTAACCTCCACAATCAAGAGGAAAAGCAAAATGAACAAACAAGCAAACAAACAAACAAACACCAATAAAATATCTTTATAGCTTATCTCATAGTTGCCCCCACCTAAAAGAGATGAAGAGAAATCACCATGGAGGCTCATTCCCTTAGGGGAAAGACTCAGTGTTTTCACACGTGTTCTTCCTTCTACCTGGGATGTTCTTCCTCCCTCCTTTGTCTAGCTAATGTTTATCAGGCATTCGTTTGTTTAAACTTCATTTCCTCAGGGATGTCAGACTGTGTCAGTATTCCGTGCCATCTGTCCCAACCCTTCCCATCCCACCAATGCTGACGAGGCGAGGCTCCGCCAGACAGACCTATGTGTGTCTGCCTTTTTGCTATCATGCACCTCACTAGGCTCCCTACCAGCCACACTAGCCACCTGGTCCTTTCTAGAGCATGCCATGTATCCCCTTTCTCAGAAAACAGTACATTCTAGTTGCCACAAATCTGGCCCCTTCACCTCATTCAAGGCTTTAATCATGTCATTTACTCAGTTTGGTCTTCCCTGAGTATCCTTTTTAAAATTGAATTTCTCAGTTAGGCAGCAAACTCCTTTCCTGTTTTATTTTCTTCTGTAGAATCCACCATCTTATATACCATGCTATATAATTTGCCCTGCAAACTTCAAGAAACCAGGGTCTTTTGTCTGTTTCATTGGAACAATGCCCAGCTTTTAGGAGGTGCTCAATAAATATTTTTCGATAAACAAATGAATGCATGAAATATATTAGGGACTTTTAAACTGGGATCTGTTGACCCAACTTGGGCACATAGATTGACTTCATGGATTCAATGAACATTTTGAAATTGATTATAAAATATGCACAGGTCTGTATGTATTCTTTTTTTTTTAATCTTTTTTTAAAATGTATTTATTTTCAGCATAACAGTATCATTATTTTTTCACTACACCCAGTACTCCATGCAATCCGTGCCTTCTATAATACCCACCACCTGATACCCCAACTTCCCACCCCACCCCCGCCATTCTGAAAAACATGTGGTGAGCTATCATCATTCTGAGGTTTAAGATATTACAAAGATAATGTACCTTTCAATACTTCACACATATTAGGTGCTCAAATTAGTACTATAATAAATGATAAGTACCTATTTATACATCTGTGTCTCATATTAGAGTACAAAGTTCTCAAAGAATTGTACACTCCTGGTATCTAAGGTAATCTTTGAACTTGTATTATCTCATATTTGAAATTATCATTGAGCTCATATTATCAAGCATAAAGCAGCTATTCTTACTTAATAAATATTTGATGAACTGGACAATTATATTAACAAAGTCTGTAGAGAAAAAAGAGAACTAAATCAAGTTGGTAGATTGAGTGAGCACACATGCTCAACTCCTCTCCTGCCTGATAGCCCATTGAAACAAGTTAATAAGGATGCCTGGGTGGCTCAGTCCTTAAGCATCTGCCTTCAGCTCAGGTCATGATCCCAGGGTCCTGGGGTGGAGCCCCACATCAGGCTCCCTGCACAGCGGGAAGCCTGCTTCTTCCTCTCCTACTCCCCCTACTTGTATTCCCTCTCTCTCTGTCTCTTTCTATGTCAAATGAATTTTTTTTAATATTAAAAAAAGTTAATAAAACAAAATGTGTAAGACAATCACAAAAATTAGAATATAATATGAAATTGAAATTGAAAATGTAATTTTATTAAAATTGTGGAAGATGGAGAATGAATGGATAGAGTTACTGATGAACACGATTTCAAGAAATTGGAACCTCTAATGCCCAGAAAGGCTAAAATATACTTGAGATGCCTAGGACTTCAGAGGTAGTTGACAATAGGACAGGGAACTGAAATCTAAATATTATTTGAAAATCTATAGCTGAATAAGTCACTTTAAGAGCACTCATACACTGAGAGTGAAGAAACAGAAAATTATATTTCAAACAATTGGTAACCAAAAGATTGCAGGGGTAGACATTATTAGACAAAGGGACTTTCAGGAAAAAAAGGACACAGAAGACAAAGCAGATCATTACATAATGGTAAAAAGGTTATTTCATCATGACGATATAACAATTGTAAATACTAATGGACTCAATACCACAACACCTTTAAATATTTGTAAAGCAAAGTTAATACCTATAAACACTTACACCTAGAAAAAAGGAAGACATTCACAATAAAAACTTTGTAAGTTGAATATAGAGGAATTTACATGAACATAATAAAGGGTAGATATAGAGTCTTGTAACTGACATTGTACACAATAGTCAAAGATTGAATTCTTGTCCTCTAACACCAAGAGGAAGACAAGGGTGCCCACTCTACCCATTCCTATTCAACTTAGTGCTGGAGTCCTAGCCAGAACAATCACACAAGATAAAGAAATAAAAGGCAACTATCAGAAAAGAAGAAGTAAAATGGTTTCTCCTTGCAAATTACATGATCTTACATAGAAAAACCTTAAAACTCAACAACAACACCAAAGAAACCCCACAAACTATTGGAACTAATAATCAAAATTGTGGGATACAAAATTAGTATACAAAAGTCACTAACAATGTACTCTGTGAAAAAGAAATAAAGAATCTATCCCACTTATAATGGCACCAAAATAATTTAAAAGCTTAGGAATAAATTTAACAATGGTGGTGAAAGAATTGTGCACCGAAAACTATAAGGCATTGATTAAAGAATTTGAAAATTCACAAAGATCGAAAGAGATACTCAGTGTTCCTAATTCAGAAGAACTAATATTGTTAAAATGTCCATACCACCCAAAGTGATCAACAAATTCAACCCTATCAAAATTCCAATGGCATGTTTGTTTTTTGTGTTTTACAGAAATGGAAAAAACAAATGTGTTTGGATTTATGAAAGACCCTAAATAGTCAAAGCAATGTTGAGAAAGAAGAATAAAGCTGGAGGCATCACACTTCCTGATTTCAGCCTAAACTATGTTATAGTAATCAAATAGTGGGTTACTGGCATTGGAAAAAAAAAAAAAGGATGAATGAAACAGAATGAGAGTCCAGAAATAAACCCACTCATATATGGCCAATTAATATATAGAAAATAAGCCAAGAATAGTCAATGGCGAAAGATATTCTTATCAACAAGTGGTAATGGGAAAATTGGATGTTCACAGGCAAAAGAATAAAACTGAACCCCTACCTAACACCACTAACAAAAATAAAATCAAAATAGATTAAAAGCCTTGAATGCAGACCTGAAAGCAGACATTCATAGAAGAAAAGAAAAAGGTAAAAAATTTCTTGGCATTGCTCTTGGCAATGATTTTTTGACTATGACACCAGAACCATAAGGAACAAAAGCAAAAACAAACAAGTATGAACCCATCAAGCTAAGTAACTCCTGCACAGGAAAAGGGAACAATCAACAAAAAAAGAGGCAGATTATAGAAAGGGAAAAATATTTGCAAGTCATATACCTGACACGGTGTCCATTTCCAAAATATATCAGAAATTCATACGACTCAATAGCAAATGAATAATTTGATTAAACTATGGGCAGATAATTTGAATAGATAATTTTCCAAAAATATAGAAATGGCCAGCAGGCATGTGAAAAGATGCTCCAGCATCAGGGACATGCAAATCAAAACCACAAGGTAACACGTCACACCTGTTAGGATGGCTATTATCAGAAAGACAAGAGATGAAAAATAGAACCCTCCTATGTTCCAGAGATTGCCCTTCAGAGTATATATCTGAAGAAAGTGAAATCACTATCTTGAAAACTTATCGGTGCCCCCACGGTCATTACAGCACTATTGGCAATAATCAAGGCATGGAAACAACCTACATCAGAGTGTGTGTGTGTGTGTGTGCTCATTTAGTCATTAAAAAAAAAAAAAAAAAAAAGAGAGAAATCCTGACATTTACAACAATGTGGATTTGGAGGGCATTATGCAAAGTAAAATAAGTTAGACCAAAAAAAAGGACAAGTGCTGTATGATCTCCCTCCTTATATGTGAAATCTAAAAATATCAAACTTCTAGAAACAGAGCAAATGGCTTGTTGCCAGGGCCAGAAGTGGAGGACAAGAATGAAGGTGGTCAAATGGTACAGACTTCCGGTTACAAGATGGACAAGTTCTAGGCATGAGTAACATACAGCACAATGAATGTAGTTAACATTCTGTATTTTACACTTGAAGTTGTTAAGAGAGTAGACCTTAAAATCCCTCACCACACACACACACACGTAACTATGTGAGGTGATGGATGTGATGTGTTCACTAACCTCAGCGTGGTGATCGTTTCACAATATATCCATAACCATTCATCACTTCGTACAACCTTAAACTTACACAGTGTTATATGTCAGTTTTATTTCAATCGAGCTTGAAAAATTAATACAGCAAAAATAGCATTCTGGAGATATAACTTGGAAGAACTATATTCAAACAGGCCAGTGAGTTTATTTCAGGTAATTGGATTGCTACTTCAGGTAATCCAGTGAGAATGGTGGAGAGTCAGAGGAAGGCAGAACACAAGGGTCTTAGATTTTACAGAAGTTCTTACGGCTACGATTTAATTTATTAGTATGTACGTGTAACATACTAAGAGAATATATTAAGTATTTTAGGTAAAAATAGCTGATTTTTTTCTGCAATACTTGCAGTAGAAAATGGGGTATGGGAGACAGGAATTCTGTGATGTAAATATTCTATTCCTAGTTAAGAGAGATTTAAAAGACAGCAAGGATCAACCCATTTTGACACATGACAGATTTATGTGAGTTTTTCCCTTAAAAAAATCAATGAAAGGGGGTCAATAGCAATCCTTTTGTTTTGATGGTTGAAGAACCAGAAAACTACCTGTGGATACATCGAGGACAGAGCAGACAGAGGAGTCTTGATAATCTCTTCTGTTTAAGATGTACAAGCCAGTTAAGGGAAATAAACGTAAGCATTGGTACTAACCCTCCACAGAATCTTTAATACAGAAGTGTCTGTAAAAATACACACTCATTTCCTTGGAATAGATTCATGTAGATTCATAAATTGCTAATTAGCAGTTAACATTTAACAAATAGAGAAAGTACTGTATTTTCTCTCATTCCTAATAACTGTGTATATTCTAACTGTTTTCTTTCAGAAATTTAATTCCACAATTTCTGGACTTTTCTTTTTTGGAAAAAAAACTAAAAAAAGAAAAAGAAATCTCCTTTAATTAGTCCCAACTAATAAACTATTTCGCATGGTTATATTTTCTTTCTGGACCATCTGCCTATGAAATAGGAATGCAGTGCTAAGCTGAGTTCAAAATAATAGGACTATCTCCAAAATCTCACCTTCACCTTTCAATCTGAATGTCCAAAATTAAATACAGCTTCTTCCCACAGCACCTTCCCCTCCCTCACCACCAGGTCTGTCCAGACTGCTTTCCCTAGAGGTCTCCGAAAGCTAACTCCTTCATGTCCCGCCTCTAACTCCATTCTGTCACTTCCTTTGCTATGGTTCTCCCAACTTTAATTCTTAGGCATTGGTATTTTTAAAATTGCACCAGCTTAAAACCAGTCTTCTTTACACAGAGTTGTGCTCTTTGACAAGCCCTAAGGATTATTCTAAAGCAATCTCATTTTTTAAGCCATTGCCTTTGAATATTACAAATTTAGAAATATAGAAGACACTATAGCGTTCATTTAGTATGATTTTCTTTTTTCACCAATAAAGAAACTAGAGGTTGGGGCACCTGGGTGACTCCAGTCCTTAAGCGTCTGCCTTCAGCTCAGGTCATGATCCCTGGGTCCTGGAATGGAGCCCTGCGCCAGGCTCCCTGCTCTGCAGGAAGCCTGCTTCTCCCTCTCTCACTCCCCCTGCTTGTGTTCCCTCTCTTGCTTGTCTCTCTCTGTCAAATAAATAAATGAAATCTTAAAAAAAAAAAAAAAGAAAGAAAGAAATTAGAGGTTTTGATTACAGTTGCCCTTTTAAAGTTTTTATAATTGACAAATGGCAAAGCAAAAACAAAAGTCAGGATATCCTGATTATCAGTTAAAATCTTTCATTACATCTTAGTGAGAGATTTTTACTTATAGCACATGTCACATTTTGACTGTCAATTGCATATAAGTTTTGTTTCAAACAGAATCAAAAGTGTGTATACATGTATAAGCTTATCTGAATACACTGAAATGACAATTGCTCTTGTAAGGACACGTGCAGAGAATTGAATCTCAGCAGGCTAACAAATCCAGCTGGAGTAGGGCAACGATGAGAGAGGTTCACAAAAGAAACACGTTAAGGACACATTGAACCAGCATGGTTGATGAGGCATGATTATAGAGTGCTGAGACATAATCATAGCATAAGGAACAGGCTGGAGTACCAGAATCAGAAACGTGAGCAAGGGCTCTGCAAACATCTGTTTCATCGCAACTCAAAATTACTATTGCCACTTACCCAGCGTAAGAAAATCAGCTGGTCACATTTTATCACATTTAAATGACAATTCTGAAACATGACAAGGCAAAGAAAATGTGTAGGGATGTGTGTGTGTGTTCAAATGTACAGAAATACCCAGAAAACAAATTTTCAAAAATATTTGTTTTACATATATATATGTATATACATATATATGTATGTGTGTGTGTATATATATATATATATATACACACACATACTCACAGATATACATATGTGTGTATATATACACACATACATATATACAGATCTAAATGTGTATATAAATGTGTGTGTATATATAGATGTATTTAGGTATATGGCATTTTAAGATTCCCCAAAACATGAGATATCTTTTAACACTTTGTACTTTTAGGAAAAAAATTTAATTATCATAGTTTTCTCTTGGAGATTTATATGTATTTTAGTGTACAAACTACCCTTAAGGAGTCCTACAGAAAATAAAACCTGTCTTAAGCCTTCACTACCCATTCTTATTTGAAGGAAGATTTTTTTTTTTTTTTTTTTTTTTTTTAATTTACAGCAGGTATTTCATCTGTCACTAGGGACAGACACTTACCTCTTACTCTTCTGAGCTCAGTGTTCGCTTTGCCTATTCTGCTGTGGGAAGAGAAGCAGGAACTCTATATGTCAAGTGGTATTAACGATCCTGTGGAAAAGAAATCACAGGTTGGAGAGATTGTATGTAAAAATCCTGGAAAGAGGAATCTGAAAAATGGTGCTCACCTTCCTGCAAGGTGACAATGAACTCTTGCCCATTAGTAGCTGTTGTTTTGCAGAGGCAAGATGTCTTCTTTGGTCCACAGTGTCCACCACAGCCTGATTCATGCCATTATTTTATCTGCTTGCCCCTGTAAGTTTCAGAAAGTGTTATCCTTGCTGTGGGACTTCGAAGGAAAAGAGTCATCCTCTTCAGATGACAAGAAATTGTCAGTGATTTAGGTGGAGATTTGTCCTTAATTACTCTGCAGCTTAGTGAATTTCACTTTTGCTTAAACTACTTGCTGGTGATAGCAGTAGGTCAGAATGCAAATAGTCACATTATTCTTCACCTGCATGCCTACTCCCATCTTGTCCTATTTTAGATGAAAATAATAAAGGAAATATTGATAATTTGTAGTCTGAAATATACATGTAAATCAAAATACTTTCCCCTAAGTTCTAATAAGATGATTTAAAAATCATATCATCTCTCCTCGTTGGAAACCTAACTTTTTGTTAATTAATATTACAGGCAGTGTTATTCCGATCATCGCCTTGTCCATGAGGGAATCAGATTGCCATTTGCTTTTATTCTATTTAAACATCTATGAGGAACAAGAGTAGAATAATAAATATGCTAAACTTCTTGTTTGAATTGCTATTTAATACAATGCCTAGATTTTATTGTTTGAAGAGTATTCCTTTGGCAATAAAATAATTATTATTTAAAACGAAATAGAGAAAGTGTGGGAATAATACACTGTATTCAGTTTTTCTCTCCCCTGGTTTCTGAAAGCTGCCTTTCTTCTTCCTTCTGGGCATGAAAAGAGGATAAGCCACTCTGACTTTCTCCTTCTGCTCATTTTTTTTCTTCTGGCTATGTCTGTTCCTGAAGGGAATAGAAAGTGTCAAGAAGCTTAGAAAGCAGCTTATGTGTTATCTGGGCTGGTTTTTCCCATTCTCTGCCTGCTCAACAGGGAACCATGGAATAGCTGTCATCCTTCTCAGTACTGCTGGGGACTTTTTGGACAAAGAAGACAGTAATAGGGAGCATTCTTTAAAACTTTCTGTGTGTAGATGATTTTAGATCCACAGAAGAGTTGCAAAAATAGTACACAAAGTTTCTACATCCTTTTCAACCCACTTCCATTATGCTAACAATTTATAGAACCACAGGATATTTATCAAAATTAAGAAATTAACATCAATACAATGCCATTTCAAGGAAAATACATAATTTATGTGAATTTCATCTTTTTCTTTTTTTTTCTATCACTGTACTTTTTCTGTTCCAGGGCCAGTTTGGGTCTCACACTGCATTTGTTGGCATGTCCCCCTAGTCTTCTCCAATCTAGAAGAGTGCCCCAGTCTTTTCTTGTCTTTTGAATACTTGACACTTCTGAAAAGGACTGATGGTTTTGTAGAATGTCCTTCAGTCTGGGTTTGCCTAATGTTTTCTCTTGATTACACCGAGGTTATGCATTACTAGGAATGATATCTCAGAGAGCATGTGAATTTCTCAGTGCATCGTATCAGGGATGCAAGATGTCCATATGTCCTATTACTGGTGATGTTAACCTTGACCACTTAGCAAGAGTGGTGTTCGCTAGGATTCTGTACAGTTACTTTTCTGCTTTTTAATTACTAAATATTTCATAGATGAAACCTTGAGGCGATACAAATATCCTAGTTCTATTTAAACTTTTGTCCACTAATTTTGGCACCTATGGCTGGATTGGTGATTTTCCATTTACTGCTTTCCTTCCACTACTAATATTTGAAATTCTTTTGTGAGGGGATATTTGTCTATTCTCCTCAAACTATTGGTTTTTATTTATTATATCATATAAACTCATTAATTTGTACTTTATTTTGGGGGTTAGAATTCAATACCATTTTTATTTATTATCTTTGGTCATTGAAATCTCTTTCAGGATGGCTTATGTGACCTTTTAATCAAGGAAAAAGAGACTGGAGAAATGGGATTGGGGGAAGTTTCTATTTTTAAATGAGATAGAGTAGCTCTCCCTAAAAAGGGGATTTGGAGGTCAGGGATAGGTTGGGAAAAGGTGAGGGAACAAGGTTTGGAAAAAGCTGGGAACTCCGCATCCCTAGGAGAAGTAAGAGGCAGTGTGAGATCTCTAAGGTCCTGAGGCCAGTGTGCCTGCAGCAGAGCAAGACTTACCAAAGTAGCAAGATGGAAGACAGAGGGAAGAAGTAGACTGTTTCAATTTAATTCTGTGGAGACAAATAGCTTAGGTAAACAAGTGAATGGCAAAGTTTAAGAGAAAGGAGGGAAGGAAGGAAGGAAGGGAGGAGAGGGGAGGAGAGGAAAGAGAAGGGGAGATGAGGAGTAACAGAAAGAGAGAAAGAGAGAGAGAGAGGAGACAAAGAAAGAGATGGGGCAGGGAAAGTGGAAAAACGTTAAAAATAAAATAAAATGTAGATCAGGATTGAAAATCCCCCAAACTGACAAAACCATCTAAGCCATGTAAGCAAAGTTAAATCTAATTTATTCCATGAATCAAATTTCATGAACAAGCCAAACTTGGGTTATTTCTTCTAAGTGCTGTGAATAATCATTTAAAAAAGTACATCCCCTTCTTTAAGTGGTATAAGATCATCATTTTTATCAAATCTCCTAATTCCTAGAACCCCCATTTTAATAACCAATCATTGAAATGGTTAAATGATTTCCTCATTTCCACTTTATAAGCCATCCTGTAATGTTAAGGTTCAGCTTCAAATCAGTTTTGGATTGGAAGGCTCCCAGTCGATGAACTGTTCTTCCATGCACAACAGACTCTTACGAAGTACTATTTTACTGATCTGGCTTTAAAACTTCCTGTTTCTGGATTTTTGGTGGAGGAAAAGAGGGATGGAGGAAGGGAACAAGAGAAGCAGGGAGTGAGAGAAGAAGAGAGGAAGCCAAGAAGGAAGCCAAGAAAGAAGGAGCAAAGGTACTACTTAAAAGAGGTTTATTATATATTAATATGAAATAGCTTCAAGTAAAATCTCATAAACACAAACAGGAGTATATTTTAGTGACATAATATAATATAACATAACATAATATAATATATAATATTTAAAAGAAGCAAACTTCATTGTGAATTTATTTTGTACCAAACATGGCATGAAGCATTTTCTACACATGTTCTCATTGAATCTCCACAAAGTAAGTTGAGAATCTTCATGGCATTGTTTTAAAACATCCATAGGTTGGAAGCTGGTGACCGATGACTATATGTCTCTCCAATGTCACACTGGAGTATTGTCTAGCAGGACGAGCCAAGAGATCTGTAACTGTCTAGTGCTATACACATTTTATTTTATTTTACTTTACTCTATTTTTTATTTGCCAATTAGTATTGATTGAGGATTTAAATACTCTGTAAGGTAGCTATTGTAGCTATTGATTTGTATTAAATGATAGTATTGCAAGTATTTTATGTCAACACACATTAA
Source organism: Mustela putorius furo (assembly GCF_011764305.1). Classification (NCBI taxonomy): domain Eukaryota; kingdom Metazoa; phylum Chordata; class Mammalia; order Carnivora; family Mustelidae; genus Mustela; species Mustela putorius. The sequence goes on along the minus strand of NW_025421467.1, from coordinate 11,186,424 downwards.
CTTTGAGATGCAAATAGAGATTCAAGGATGGTAAAGTTTTCATCTTTAACCAGTTTCATATATGATTAGAAACCTTCTTCCAGCATCTATCTTTCTAAATAGAAAATAAATATTTTGAATAGAAATACTTTATTTTTTCTTGCAGTTTTGAAAGCAATCTTACCATTCTGCAGGTTTCTCATTAAGAAGTTTATACCTTTGGGACACCTGGGTGGCTCAGTTGGTTGAGCAGCTGCCTTCTGCTCAGGTCATGATCCCAGCGTCCTGGGATCGAGTCCCACATCGGGCTCCTTGTTCGGCAGGGAGCCTGCTTCTCCCTCTGCCTCTGCCTGCCATTCTGTCTGTCTGTGCTCTCTCTCTCTCTCTCTCTGACAAATCAATAAAATCTTTAAAAAAATGTTTATACCTTTGACATGTATTTATTCTATATCTCTATGAGAATTATGCTTTTAATTTTTTGAAAAGTATACTTTGACGATTTAAAATACCTGCATCTGATAAACCTCAGTGATAGGGGAAACTCTCTAATGGCTGAAGCAGTTAGATTAAAGATTCTGGCATAGTTCTTGATTTTGAGTACTCCTGTGGACCAAAATTTGGAAGGAGTAGGTTCTACAGAAAAAGAGTGAAAAGATCAAGAGGCACAGGGAGGAGAGAGACAAGGGGGGAAAAAGTCTTGACATCGTTCAAGTACTTGAGTGTACTCTTTCCTAAAAGCTAGGTCAGATTTCATTCTTGACTTCCATTAGACAGACTAGAAACATTTTTAAATGATTTAAAATCATTTTAAAAATCATTTTAAGATAATTTTAAAACTAGAATCATTTAAAACTTTCTCAGGCTAACTTAAGTGGTTATGTTACTTCGTTATTTGTTGGTAATGCAACTCCAAATACAAGAAATTGAAGTATTTCAACAATGACAGATATCAAAATCTATAGCTGGTTATCTGGTGCATCCAAGAAAAGATTCCTTTATAGTGGGTTGACAGACACCAGTCTTTTTGCTATCGCCTATTTTCTCTAAGGCCATATGCTAGGAAACCTCATGAACTGAAGATTTATATGATTGGTGGAAAATAGCAGGTTACCAGCTCATATATATCAATTATCTGCTCTAAGGACTTGGAAAATACTAGTAAACTAAGCTGATTAAAAAAGTAAATTTCGCTTCAACAAGAAGCTTATATTTTGATAAAGAGTTGTTGGTCTCAATGATCTTGTCCTTGTCCTATGGCCCATCTGAGTGCAATTAAGTACAAGCCACTTGTACTCCCCAGTACAAGCTAACTTTGTAAAAAGGAGACCCTTTTTCTGCCTTCAGATACATGTGATCAGATACAAGATCAGGAAAGACATTATAGGAAATGGGGGTGGGGTGGATTCTAAGTTTATAACCAATACGATCGCTGTGAATCCTCTCCAGGAGACAAATATCAACACATTTAAAGACAGAAAGATGGAGTCTCCACACCTGTTACTAAGAGCCAAATAATGGGGCCCAAATTAAACAGCAAGATTTCACAAGATTTCTGGATTGTGGTTACCAGCAAATGGATTCCTTCAGCAAACTTTTAAGGATTATAAAGTTAAAAATTAATTGATATAGATTATATCATTTTTGAATGATTGCTATTCTACAGGGGCAACCTGAATTTACGAAAAGGTTTAATTAAAATATGGACATGATTCATATCTTTGAGGATCTTATAATTAGGCTATGTAAAGCAGTGAGGAAATAAATAACAGAACAGAGTAGAGAGAAAAAAAAAATTCTGGAGGGATGAGCAAAATCATAGATACTGCAACTGCCAAAGGGCCTAGATTTACTCTAAGCCTGAATCTATACACTTGACATTCAGAGGAAAGCCAAATCGCACTTTAATGAGACTATTTTATCATCAGCTTCTGCTTTTCCTCATTTAAGTAGCTAACTGGTAAGAGCAGTATGTTCATAATCTACTTTCAAAGCAAACTTTGAAATAAAAACTCCTTAAAAATATGTCCTTATTCATGCATCATTACATTTATATAGCAGAATATTTTTAATCAGTGTCTAGGCTTTCTACTATGAATATATTTTCAAATAGTGACTTAGTGCCTTGTGGAAGGAAGAGACACAACATATTGAAGAATAAGAATAACAAAGGAATAGAATAGGATAAGGAGACCTAATCTCTGGACACTCACATTTAAAGCACAAAGAGAATTTAGAGATTGTTTCCCCCATTTTGAAGTTAAGAAAAGACCAGATAGGTTAATTCCATGTATAAAGACATGAAAAACAAAGATATTCCAATGAAAGTGGAAGCCAGAACCACAGAGGAGCAAGAGAGTTCTGTACAATCTTATAGCTAAAACACACACACACACACAGACACATACAGACACACACATACACAGGTTCACATACAACAGAGAAATACACACACAAAAGATCCCCACTTTCTGGTGTTCTTTGTTCTCATTGTTCTTTAGTGTACCAAAATACCAAATTTCATTGATTCAGTAAATACGCATTAAGAACATACTATACACCAGGCTCTCTTGTAAGTATTAGCAAATGCAGTGTCTGCTGAAGTATTTGTCTTCAAAAACAAACAAAACCTGCGTGACCATGCATTGGAACAAAGATTATGTTAATTCAGACTTTACTTATACAATGAGGCTATGACTCCTAATTTTCACTAATGTCTAATTCTAAAGGCATAAATATTCCTCGCAATAATACATTCAGAAAACTGCCGCATATGACATAAATTGATAGCATGCCACACTAAAACTTATTATAAGAAAGAGCAGATGAGGGACTCCTGGGCAGCTCGTGGGTTAAGCCTCTGTCTTCAGCTTGGGTCCTGATCTCAGGGTCCTGGGATCAAACCCCTCATTGAGCTCTCTGCTCAGTAGGCAGAGATCACAAGAAGGCAGAGAGAGCCCTCTCTCTCTGAGGGCTCTCTCTGCCTACTTGTGATCTTCCTCTCTGTCAAATAAATACATAAACTCTTGAAGGAAAAAAATAAAAGAAAGAGCAGATGAAGTGATGATTACCACAGGATGGGAATCAGAGAAAGCGAAAGGAGAATACTAGTCTCCTGCAGGATCAGGCCATTAATTCAACAAGAAGACATAGAGAATTCAAATATCATCCAGGCTAACACCAGCGGTCATCAATGTTTACTCTGAGAATGTACAGAGTAATGCGCGTGGAGTGATTACTGTAAGACAGCCACTTGCCACAACAGCAATTTTTCCAAGTTATAGGTTGGGGGTCTTTTTTATCTGGTTTAATTAGAGGGATACCAAAAGATGGCAGTAACAATAAGAAAAGTCCCAGAAAGCAAAGAAGAGTGTGAGAAGGTCAAGTTTTCTAGATAAAATCTGCATTATGGCCAGGTCCCAATGACATGGAAAATAATTTCTAGGACATAATGGACACCTCATAACCTTGTTGAATTAGTGAATGCATGAATCATGTCATCATTTGCCATTGTAAGTAACCCATTACACTCAATCATTTTTTTTAACATATGTTGCTTTGGTACATACAACATTCAAAGTATTTTGATCAGTTCTATTGATGACACGAAGTAAAATGGACACAACTCTGATCTCAGAGAGTACAGAATTCAACCAGAGAGCTTTTGATTTCTCAATAGGCATAATAAATGCAAATAACTAACAGGTATAAGATTCAAAGGAAGGAGAACTCCCTCGAGGTCAAAAGGAAATGTGAAAGCTATCATGTGATTATGAGCAAGAGAGTAAGTGACATGGAATAGGCAGATACACACTGGCATCTATGGGTTCTAGTATGGGGCTATGGTTGGGCAGAACATAAAGTATAGAAACAATGGGTAGAGTCATAATAAAAAGATTTTATAAGCTCTAGTGGAGTCAAATTCTGAAGCATCTTGTAAACGATTCTTAATTTTCAGTTTAATGGCATGAAAGATCTGAAGGACTATGAGCAATAGACTCAGATCCAAGTGGCTTTATAAGGTCATTTTGACAGTCATTAGTGGGTTAGGGAGAAACAAAAGAAACTGAATGCATATAAATCAATTTGATATCTACTAGAAAGGTCCAGATTAATAAAATTTTTAAAAAATTATTATTTTTCATGAGTTTCAATGTAGGAGAATGTAATTTCATATAAAATAATACCCTGGTTCGAAAACACTGGATATTTTATAGTAAACTCTAAAAGTCAAATACTGAGTGTTTTAGAAATGTCAGAAAAGGTAATAAAAATCAATGTAATATTAGTTATCCTACTTTACATTATAGCAAACTCGTAACCACTATCTACTAAAAGCTTTGAAAGTTCTTTAAGGAACATTATAATAGAGTTTTTAATGGAAAAAAGAAGGTCAGTTTCACAGCAAGAGAGGTCTCCATCAAATGATAGGAGAAATTCACAGTTCACTGCCTTTTCTGGAGTGCATCTTCTGCTTCTGTTTCTTGCTTGAGTTTGGGGCCAATAACAATGGCATGTGGAGATGGCAAAGGTTGAATTGCTGTGGAGGTGATGAACTAAATCATTATAGAGAAAAAAAAAATGATAGAAAAATCATGAGCCGACTTCTCCAGGGAAAGAAATCTTAAAATAAAAACTATTTGCAGCTGTCCTACAAAAACCCAGATTTCTGTTCTCCTAACGTTGTAATCAATTCTTGATTATCTACACTAATTGGGGAAGTAGGGCCACATTAATCTCAAACTCATTTATATGTGGTGACTGACTCAAGGACACTCGATAATATTCATAGCCTGTTGAGATTCTCCAAGGACCATGTTCTAATGATCTAATACGAGTATTCTAACACCAATTCTTAGGAGTCTTCTAGCGCCCTTGAGAAAACTGTGAAAAGGAGTGAACAAAACAGAAAAATGAGTATTCCATTTTACTTCATTAACTGTAGAAAAGAGGATGGGCATGACATCAACTAAAATAGAATTTTCACAAGGCTGTCCTGGGGTCCGCTACCTGGGCAATGTTGTGAATTCAGTTCCCTAACGGGAACAGCTGCTTTTCTAAACACTCACACAAAATAAAATCCAAATCAACCTACTGTATGATGAAGCCCTGTACTACTACATCAATTCCAAGTTTGACTCCAGAGACCAACAAATTTTGCCATTCTTCATATTCAGATAAGTTAGACTTTCAGGAATTAACCCCAAAACATCTCTTTCTCTCCATGTACGCACATTTATATGTTATTTACAAGTCAATTTGCTGAAATCCCTCTAGTGTTCATCGTTAACCAGTTTGTAACCAGACATTTCCTGAGCAACTGCCTTATCAGTTACAGGAATTTATTAGTCAAAGCAGACTCATAGAGATATTTCCAGCTTAGCGTGGCTTCTTATAGTTGGCCTATGTTTATAAACAGATCATTGGCAATATCTGATGCTAGAGATCTTCTGTAGCTACCTTGGACCTGAATCCATGTGATGTTTCAAGTGAGAAGTCAGTTACATGTTGACGTTTTCTTACTGTATCAATGAAATCCATATTGCCATGTCAGTTCTTGACAGGAATTTCTCAACAAAATGGATTTTTTTTTCAGTATTTCAATAAACATTGATATGCACCTCCCAAATAAATAACAAGTGAATTTGCAATTCTGATGAAAGCTATATACACTAATTTTTTTTAAAAAATGTAAGTCTTATAATTTGTGTGCAGTTTGAGGAAGTTCAGCAATCCCTTAAAACTCTCTCCAGTCAAACAGTGAAGTTTTTTGTTTCAAGCACAAGGCCTTTGATCCCAGTCAACACACCCACTGGTTAGTAATGCCTTGTGTTATTTGAGAGTGAGCTGTTCTATAAGTTTGTCTGTGTTCCAGTGTGGATGATCGGGAAGTAAAAATAATCATAGTCCTACTCATAATTATAAAAGCAACATCAATGCCAATAGCAGTAACTGAAGATTTTATTTAAACTTCTTATTTTAAAACAAGCCTCTTGTTTAAAATAACTAGGAGAAATGCATCATTTGTCTTTATAAGTGCTAATAAAATAGGAAACTGCAAGGTTTTTAACAATTATTTAATCCCAAATTAATCTCAGCCTAAATGTTCCCTTAAAATATGAAGTTCTTAACACTGAACCTGTGTTGGGGCTCCTGGGTGGCTCAATTGGTTAAGCATCTGCCTTTGGCTCAGGTCATGATCCCAGGGTCTTGAGTCTGGCATCCTGTTCCTTGCTCAGTGGGGAGCTGCTTCTCCTTCTCCCTCTGCTGCTCATGTTGCTTTCTCTCTCTCTCTCTCTCAAATAAGTAAATACAATCTTAACTTAAAAAAAAAAAAAAAAAAAAAACCTGAATCTGTGTTAATTAAAGCTGAACTTTGTCCAGGGTATACTTCTTTAAAAGCCTTGCACTATTTTTCTTCTGATTTTAGGTACTATAGGGGCCAAGGTGGCCCCAGAATATGACACTTGAGCAAATTATATAAAATAAAGGTTACTTAAAAGGCAGCCTGTGCACGAAAGACACTCAGACCTTCCTCTGTTCCCTAAAAGTAGAAAATAAAACTCCCATGTGAAAGGTATGCTCCTTGTACTGGGGTGTAAAGAGACAATCTTATCACTGGAGATGGGAAATTTAGAGCCAAGTAACCTTGTTACTTTTTACAAATTTACCACCCCAGCCCAAATTCTATTTAGAATCCTTACTAACTGGAGCTCCCAAAGTTACGTTTTCCTTGTGCTGTCAATTCCTCATAGATTTATTATTGCTTTAACCAAAAATATAAAAACCGCCTGCCTTGGGGGCATTTGCTTGGGTTTTAATTTCATTATTGGGCTTCGATGTGTATGTAACAAAATTGTTTTTTTTTTCCCCCTCTTGTTAATTTGTCTTATTTAAATTTAATTCTTGTCTAAGAATTTTAAATTTTAATTTAATTTTAATTCTTTCCAAACTGGAAGACCTTGAAGGTGCAGAAGAATTTTTCCTTCCCTTCAATACTTTATCAATTTTATATCAGTCATTTTTTTTAAAAGATTTTATTTATTTATTTGGCACATAGAGAGAGAAATCACAAGTAGGCAGAGAGGCAGGCAGAAAGAGAGGGGGAAGCAGGCCATCCACTGAGCAGAGAGCCTGATGCGGGACTCGATCCCAGGACCCTGAGATCATGCCCTGAGCCGAAGGCAGAGGCTTAAACTACTGAGCCACCACCCAGGCACCCTATATCAGTCATTCTAATGTGTGTTTGGCTTTGTGATACACAGGACAATTTTTAAGTTATTTTGAGAAGAGAACCAGACATTCCCTTTCTGGAAACCTAGAAGAATGGTAAATGTGAATATTTCACCATTAAGAAAAACTCATAGTATCTCTGGTGTTATAAGCACTGACTTGCCCAAGAGGTGGGCAGAGAGATGGAAAGCCAGAAGCCTCAAAGCACTTGGAAGATCGGGGAAGCATGGAAATTCCACTGTGAGAATGACAAAGGAATGCTTTGCAGGGTTGGTGGCATCCTTACTTGGATTGGGTGACATCAAAGGTAGTGGGACATGGAGCCCAGGGAGCTTGTCCTTCCACTTGGGGCCCTGCTGTGTCCTCTGTGTTCTTTCCCAACAAAACACACTTAATCAAAATATTTCCCTGGGGATTTTGGAATACTTTTCTTAACCATTGACTTCTTCCTGACCAACCCAGTTACACATCTATTTTAATGTGAATTAGAAAAATGTGGGCATTCTATTCATAACAATGATATCAAGTTCATTTTAAAATATGTCAAAGTAGAGTGCTTTTTGGGGTCATCCCAACACTCATATACACCTCACTCTAGTTCCTTGATCGTGACTTCCTTCATGGATCTTTGTAAAGCAAACTTCTCAAAAATGTACTTTTGGTTTTCTTTTCTGTTCCCCTTTCTCCCATATGTGGTGCCAAAGCAAAACATAAAAAAGAAAGAAAAGAAAGAAAGGAAGGAAGGAAGGAAGGAAGGAAGGAAGGAAGGAAGGAAGGAAGAAAGAAAGAAGAAAAAAAGAAGCAACAAAAAACATCGACTCTTATTTTCTCAAAAACTGTGTGAATTATTTCCCCCTTTGTGCTCCCCACTCCCTATTATAAGCATTCATCACCTCCCCATCAGACCAATGCACTAGACCTCCACTGGTGCCTGAAGGCACGCATCTCTCCCCACTCCAGGCTTCGAATCACTCCTTTGCACAAGAGCACTTATTAGGACAGAATAAATTCCGGAGGTTATTCTGCACCATGAAAAACGTGTACCTAATCTTCCTTTCTATATGTATTGTCAATCCTCTTGACATCCACCAAACTTCCTTCTCAGAATGTGTATTTTCAAACCTTTGCTTCTACGTAAATGCACAATCTCCTCCTTCTATCTTATTTATTTTTTCTTTCATGACCAATTTTTTCATGACCACTTCTCTTATTCCCTCACCTATGATTTTCTAGATCATAATATTTACCATTTCCTCGGGAGCCACAGGATTATAATTAATTTTCCATTTCTATTTTTGTTTGCATTAAATTTGCTTAGAATTCCTTGAAAAAGCTTTGCTTTTGGAAAAGGCTGCCCTTTTGTAAATGTTTAAATTTGTGCTATTAAATTTGCATTCACATTTCTCCACTCTTTCATGCTATTTTCATGCCTAACTTACCTTTTTCCATCCCACTCTTGGTCATCTTTTTCCATCTCAGAGTGAGTAAGAATCACTCACTTAAAATGTTTTCTCTTCCCTGATGTTTAAGGGAAGAAAGTTCCATTATAGTGGGGATGAATATGGTCACATTGTTTTGTGATCAGACAGAGTTGTGTTTGAATTTTGCATTCAATGCTATCTAGCTAATTGTACTTAAGTTACCACTGGTATTAAAATTGCCTCATTTATAGTAGTTACTACAGTGCTTGTCATTCAAGAATTTTTAATATATACAACATTTTATTTTATTTTATTATTTTATTTCTAACATCTTAATTTAATTTTATTTCTTTTCAGTGTCCCAAGATTCTGTTTATGCATCACACCCAGTGCTCCATGTAATACGTGCCTTCCTTAATACCTAGCACCAGGCTTACCCATCCCCCTACCTCCTCCCCTCCAAAACCCTCAGTTTGTTTCTCAGAGTCCACAGTCTCCATGTCCTATAGGCAGAGAGGACAACGCCCAAGATCAACAAGTCTAGAAAGACATCCAGACACTTTAATTGTGAAATTCATGAACCACAAATTCAGACAATTGGTCTTAAGGGCAGCTAGAAGGAAGGGATTCCTTATATACAGAGGAAGGACCATTCAGGATTTTTTAAGGTAAATGCATGAGTGTATGTTAGTTGTTTACCCAGTAAAAAACATTGAAATATGTCACTTCATTTCTTCCTCTTGTTTATATCTCAGCACAAGTAAAGAAATGGGTAAATTTAATTATAAACCCCATAGAGCAAAATTCTCACACTGGGTTTTAATTATAGCACTAAGAATATTCTTTTGTGATTCATACTAAACAATATCAATATCCCAAGTGTCCTGCGTATGAAAACAAGGTGATACAGTGAATGAAGCCTGAGTTCCAATTCTAGCTGTGTCACTCACATGTTGTACGACTCTGGGCAAATTAATTAAACTGAGTTTCAGATTACATATTTGTAAAAACTCTGTGTAATAACGCTTACCCCTCAAAGGATTGCTTGAGGATTAAATGAGTTTGATACCAATGAGTGTTGTTAAAAAACAAAATTTCAATGAGTACATTTTAAAGATCTAATTGCCATTATTAGAAAATTCATGAATTAAGCAGTACCCCATCTAGCAGGTAGAGGGGAGCTCTGGGGAGTTGTGCAAAATGGAAGGTTTTTAGAGAAAGAAGGTGGAGCAAGAAAGTTATTAGCAAAAGAAAAAGATTGTTCTAGTCAAGGCCTCTAGGAAAAGCAAGAGGTCTTATCATACAGATTACCTCATCTTCCTTCTGGGGGAGGGCTAAGGCCTAAGTGGCAGACTCTGGCACTGATCTAAAAATTCCTGACTGGCTGGTTAAGAGTATACTTCTGGGGGAAGCTGGAACAGCAATTAGATTATGTATTAAGCCTGAGTGTGGGAACTCAGTCTAAATGATGCTATTTTAGGCCTTCAGTTTTCTTTTTATCAATGTATAGATGATGATTCTCAGTGGAAATAGTCCTATGATTTAACTGTTTCATAAGTTGGATAAAATGCCATCCAGAATTGACATGAAATCTTACAGAATAATCAAGTCATTCCTTGTAGGAGGCTCTAGAAAACATGTCCCTCCATAATGAGCTCCTCTCTTCAGGATACAAAACAAACACACACACAAGAAAAGGCTTAGTGGAGTCAATATTTTACAATCTTGATGCCTACTTTTTGTTTTTTTAAGATCTTATTTATTTATTTGACAGACAGAGATCACAAGTAGGCAGAGAGGCAGGCAGAGAGAGAGGGGGAAGCAGGCTCCCTGCTGAGCAGAGAGCCTGATGTGGGGCTCGATCCCAGGACCTGAGTCTAAGGCAGAGGCTTAACCCACTGAGCCCTCCAGGCACCCCTTACATACCTACTTTTATCTTCATTTTATTTTCATCCATTCTACTCTTGTTCCTTATGAATTTGACTCTCTATATGCGCACATTTTTTTCTTATTCTCTTCTGCTCTTTTCATGGTTCACAACTCGGGCTACATGTTAAGATCATCTGAAGAGCCCTAGAGCAAATATACTTGGGATCAATTGAATCAGAATTTCACAACCGTTCTTCAACTCTAGCATGAATAAGAATCATCAGGAGGGTTTCATCAAATGCAGTTTTCAGGGACTTATCCCCAACGTTTCTGGTTTAATAGGCGTATCATAGAGCTCAAATATTTATATTTCTAAATAATTCTCATGTAATACTGATGCTGCTGGTCCAGGGAACATTTCTGAGAGCCAGTGCACTCATAAGTAAGACTCAGATGTCAGTTTTCGATAAAAAGTTCTCACATGATCCCGATGCATACCAAGAGTAGGGAACCCCTATGCTGTCCTTTCCTTGGCTTCAAAAGCTACTCACTATACCTTTCATTCTGTGCCACCATTTTCAACCTACAGGCTGTGTACCTGCTATCATTCATTGTCAAGGTAGTAGGGATAAGCACATCATCCATTCACTAATCATTTAACACTGAAAACTGAGATAAATTACTTTCATCAGGATTTCAGAGCCTACTGAGGAAGACTAACAGACACAAATTTCAGTATCATGTGATACTGAAAATATCAGTATTATGATATTAACATGTAATATCAGTATCATGTGATATTTTATCAGTATCTTGATTTTGATAAAATGTGTTTAGCCTGGGGGGCATAGGATTGGGGGAAAGGGCTCCTACTGACCTCGTATAGTACATAGTGTAAAAGTCAAATCTTCCATTTCAAGTACTAATTCAGTAAATAAGCCAAGTAGGGAAGAAAATTCTAAAATACATTTTTGGTTTTATTTTTTAGTATTTATTTTTCTTAGAAGGAGGGTGCAAATCATAATAGCTTCATGTCTTAAAGACTTATTATAAGAGATATTTATCACTAAGTGATCTAAACTGTGAGATACTTGGGTGGGCTGTGGGTGGAAAGAAGACAAATAAATTTGGTCGAGCGATACTGAAATTCAGTACAAGTTTTAAAGTCAATGTCAGCACAACTCCACATTCAATAACTCAGAATAATCCTTACTTAGCAGAAAGAGTAATAGGACAGAGGTGCAACAATTTTCATCTAAAAATTTATCACAGTTATTTATTGTTGAGCCCCTCCAATGCCCCCAGTGCACTTGGCATCTGGAGTTACTTATGCCTGGTCAGTAGTAGCCTAGCTAGGCTATAAATCAGGCTCTATTCCTTGACCTCTATTGATGCCATGGAAAAAATAATTAGCACCTGCACCACAGACGCAGATTCCAACTTTGCTGCCTGTTTATTCATCATTCCAAGTTAAAAAAAAAAAAAAAACTACTTCTGCTGCCTACTCTGACCACCTGCCACCCCGTTCTTTCCTCTTTTCTCTAAAGATAACCTTCAGAAGTAGTCTGAGGTGTGACAGACAACCTAACAGCTTTTTTGAAAGGCACAGTTCATGTGCCTGTTATTTGTGTGCTAAGTGCCAATTACATACTTCTTTGTACTGTGTCTACCTACGACATTGTTACTGCCATATTCCATATTCTTGCTATTAAAATTGCTGGTGTTGCCAACTCTCCATTTAAATATCTGAGGTGAGTATACAGTTCAAATACCCTTGTGACAAACATAAAAATGCTTAATTTGTTCCCGTGTCTCCAGCCCTGAAGTAAATAATATCTGCTTTGCTCCAGTCTGACACCTGTAGTGAACAATCAAGTCTCACCTGTTTTAGTTTCTGATTCCACTTCCTTGAAATATTTCACTTGTCTGTATTTACCAAGCTGTTTCTATTAATAATTCAAATTAACCTCAACTAAATTACATTATATGGAAATTATAATGTACACATTTTCATAATGCATGCAAGGTTTAAAAAAAGTATTTTAGCATATACATCCAATACAAATAGAATATTTACTGAACCAGAGACTCATAAAACTTTCAAGAATCTCGAATATAATCTAGTCTTAATGTATACATAGAGAAATCAAGAAATAAGTTTGTATAACACAGACCCTCAATGAAAGAACTAAAAGAACAAAAATTCCAGATTTTCCAACTTTGAAATCAGAACTATTTTCTTAAATGTAATTTTCAAAATGTGTCTTAATAAAATGACTGTTTGATAATGGTAAAGTTGATGTATAGAACTAAAATAAAATGCTTTATTATTGAATCAAATAACTTTTTTTTTTAATTTTAAAGTTGTACTTGTTCAAAATCATGGGTTCATACTTTAGCTGTTGTCTATGTTCATTTAGTCAAGATGCTCTTATAGGGCTATCGTAATTTATTCTTTCTGTTTTAATGATGCCATTTTCTACACTTTTAATTTGACAACAGTATTCACTTGTCTTTTCGAAGCATCACAGACAGCTGCAGAAGAGAGATCCAACTGCATATTGGCAGGAGCCCACAGACCTGTAAGGCTGTTTGGGGTACAATTGCAGTTTAATTTAGGTTGATGAGAAAACACGCCAGAGTTTGCTCGTCAGGAATTTGGCCACATCTTTTGCTGAATATTTATGTGCTCCTAAATTTCTACAATTCTTTAAAAATACAAATTTTTAAATCTATTTAACAGTCTGTATATCGAAGTACTTAAAGTCTTTTCACAGTTCTTATAAATGTTAGGTTCTAAAATTACTTAGTGTAAGCAGAAATTTCACAGATAAGAAAACAGATCCTGAGAGGTTAAGCAATATTTTCAAAATCACCCAGCTAGTTTATGGCAAAACTGAATTTCAGGATTCCGAGCTTATTCTAACGACCCCCAGACCATGGTTTGTCCATAGGCATTATTAAGCAAGCATCATGTTTGAAAATGCTACCTTCTTGGGTGCCTGGGTGGCTCAGTTGTTAAGTGTCTGCCTTTGGCTCGAGTCATGATCCTAGGGTCCTGGAATTGAGCCCCACATCAGGCTCTCTACTTAGCCTCTCCCACTCTCCTTGCTTGTGTTGGCTCTCTCACTGTCTCTCCCTCTGTCAAATAAATAAATGAAATCTTTAAGAAGAAAAGAAAATGGTATTTTGTTAATACAGTTATGCAAAAGTGATGACTTCTCCTTACCTTTAACTCCCTCACCTCATCTAATTACCACTGTGCCCTCATAATAACTGAATAGCCAGCCAATAATTTTCTGTTTTATTTTGTTTAGCTATAGATAGTTTTCTACATTTATCTGAGGATCGTAGAATTAGATTGTATCTGAGAGTCATCTTAGACTATCGTTCCTGTACTTTGTAACCCTACACGTCCTTCCAGTGCATGAATGATCTACTCTCTCCTTGAACGCTTTTAGTTTGTCTCACAAAGTTTCCCTTATTAGACAACTCTAAAACACTCAGTGGTTATTTTATTCAAGTTAGTATTTAATCTAGGTTTACCATGGGCAAAATGATGAGATATACATCACAACTGGTGACATCAGTAATTCATAGTCCAGAGGAGGAAAAAGAAATAATGCTTGTATACACATAAGCATAAGGCAGATGAAAACTGATAAATTTGATAAAATTATCTAAACAAAGTAACTAACATTTTTTGAGTCATGTCTCTCTGCCAGACACTGCCCATGGAAGAATGAAAAGAGCCCAAGGGATGCAGAGACCATCATCCTGTAAATAGCACTCATGAAGATGTCAGAGCTTGGAATATAGAAGGCTGAGTCAAAGCCATAGAGTGAGTTAGGGCTGGATCCAGAGTTAAAATCAAAGTCTGTTTCAGACCAGCACTTCCACACTATGACACTCTGGAATTTTTTTTTTTTTTTTAAGATTTTATTTATTTATCAGAAAGGGAGAGGGAGAGAGAGTGAGCACAGGCAGACAGAATGGCAGGCAGAGGCAGAGGGAGAAGCAGGCTCCCTACTGAGCAAGGAGCCCGATGTGGGACTCGATCCCAGGATGCTGGGATCATGACCTGAGCCGAAGGCAGCGGCTTAACCAACTGAGCCACCCAGGCATCCCGACACTCTGGAAATCTTAAAGGAAAAGGGAGATTAGTAGAGTTGGAGGTGGGATAAAACAAATCATAAGAGAATGATAGAATAAAATGGACAAAAGCTGATAGAAAAAAAAAAGCTTAGATCATGAACAATAAAAGTGTTTCAGTTTCAAGAAAGGTGACAGAGAGGGGAGAAGGTAGGATATGTGCACTACAATCAGATTACAGAGAACGTGGAAAGCCAGCCTAAGATGTTTGTTGGCCATTGAGGAGCAATTGCAATTTTTGAGCATAAAAAATGACCTAATGAGAGTGAACTCCAGGGACATTAATTTTGGAGAAGTTTGAGAAAATATTGGATGAAGCAGAGTTGGAAAGGCATAGAGGCTCGGTGATGTCAGAGACAATGAAAGTGTCGTGAAGGACCTCAATGTGCCAAAGGAATCCATCAAAATCCTTGAGGAGAACACAGGCAACAACCTCTTCGACTTCACCCATAGCAACATCTTCCTAGGAACAACGCAAAAGGCAAGGGAAGCAAGGGAAAAAATGAACTATTGGGATTTCATCAAGATCAAAAACTTTTGCACAACAAAGGAAACAGTTAACAAAATCAAAAGACAACTGACAGAATGGGAGAAGATATTTGCAAACAACATATCAGATAAAGGACTAGTGTCCAGAATCTATAAAGAACTTAGCAAACTCAACACCCAAAGAACAAATAATCCAATCAAGAAATGGGCAGAGGACATGAACAGACATTTCTGCAAAGAAGACATCCAGATGGCCAACAGACACATGAAAAAGTGCTCCATATCACTCGGCATCAGGGAAATACAAATCAAAACCACAATGCGATATCACCTCACACCAGTCAGAATGGCTAAAATCAACAAGTCAGGAAATAATAGATGCTGGCGAGGATGCGGAGAAAGGGGAACCCTCCTACACTGTTGGTGGGAATGCAAGCTGGTGCAGCCGCTCTGGAAAACAGCATGGAGGTTCCTCAAAATGTTGAAAATGGAACTGCCCTATGACCCAGCAATTGCACTATTGGGTATTTACCCTAAAGATACAAACGTAGTGATCCAAAGGGGCACGTGCACCCGAATCTTTATAGCAGCAATGTCCACAATAGCCAAACTATGGAAAGAACCTAGATGTCCATCAACAGATGAATGGATCAAGAAGATGTGGGATATATACACAATGGAATACTATGCAGCCATCAAAAGAAATGAAATCTTGCCATTTGCGACAACATGGATGGAACTAGAGCGTATCATGCTTAGCGAAATAAGTCAAGCAGAGAAAGACAACTATCATATGATCTCCCTGATATGAGGAAGTGGTGATGCAACATGGGGGCTTAAGTGGGTAGGAGAAGAATCAATGAAACAAGATGGGATTGGGAGGGAGACAAACCATAAGTGACTCTTAATCTCACAAAACAAACTGAGGGTTGCTGGGGGGAGGGGGTTTGGGAGAAGGGGGTGGGATTATGGACATTGGGGAGGGTATGTGCTTTGGTGAGTGCTGTGAAGTGTGTAAACCTGGTGATTCACAGACCTGTACCCCTGGGGATAAAAATATATGTTTACAAAAAATAAAAAAAAAATGTTAAAAAAAAAAAAGAATTAAGTTTCACTACAATAAAAAAAAAAAAAAAGTGTCGTTATTTTACCATGAGCCAGGATATTTTTCTGTACATTTTTTATATTCTTTTTTAAAGATTTTATTTATTTATTTGAGAGGGAGAGAGAAAGAGCAAGTGAGAGCCCAAGAGCAGGGGTAAGGAGAAGCAGACACCCTGCTGAGCAGGGAGCCGGATGTGGGGCTCCATCCCAGGACCCTGAGATCATGACTTGAGAAGAAGCAGACGCTTAACCAACTGAGCCACGCAGGCACTCCCATTTTCATCTTTATTCTATTCTGCCTTCTGTAGTGACAGAGAATACATGCTATGATTTTTTTTTACACCCTAAAATGAGATTACAAGAAAAGAAATGTGTATCTTAATGTACTAAAATCACAACATATAAAAATTGTCTAATGCTTTACTTGCTAAATACTCCATTCTGGAAACTTAGCTTATAAATGAATATGTGCTTCCAGCTCGCTTTAAAATATACAGGTGTTATTTACACCAATAGCATCTAGACAGCAATCATATATCAGAGTTATTAATGTTTTCAGGATTTATACAAATGTATTAGAAAAATTTCCTGAATACGTAATGCACAGTAGTACATGTTTGCATTTGATTAAGTGATTTATGAGAAAGATAAATAGAGTGTTTATGGTCTGACAATAGGAGTACAGAAAAAATATTTTTATGAGGTCCAGCATTATAGTTAAGTATATAGAAATTGATTATATCAATTATTAGATAACCTATAACATTAAAATAAACATAAACATTTATTCTCAACCTGTATTCTAACACTCTTTGACTTTAAGCAACAGAACAACAAAAACAAAACAAAACAAAAAAACAGTACTTATATTTTGACATCTTTTATACATCTATATTTATATTTCACATGAAAAGCAGATGCTTAGACAATCCTTTTGTTAAAAAATTGACCCATGTAAATATATTCAGGATTAATGTCAAAATCCCTACACTTGATCTTAGCCAAAAGACTGAGAAGCGATTGTCAAAATCTGTACAAATGCACATATAATATGAACTATTAATTTCAATTTATTCTAAGGATAGACTAACGGATAAATGCCAAAATACAACTACAAGAATGTCTACTATTTCTTTGTGTATATTAAAGAAAATCTGAGGATCCATTAAATAAATAACACCCTAACAATTTAAAAATTATTTTTGTAAATGTATATTTAATAGATAGAAACATATTTTAAATTATTTAGGTATAAAATTCAGGCTAAAATACAATGAATAGGGAATGATAAATTATATGTATATCTAATATATGTAATTTATTAAACTAGTTTTCCCTAGGTAGTACTTCCACAGGTTTTTTTTATGCTTTTATCTATTTAGCACAATTTCTGTATTAAGACAGATTGAAAAGGGTATCTTTTAATAGTTTTTATGTGAGCTGCAGTCTTTTTAGTCTCCATACTTTGAGGTAATTCATTTCACTGCAGTTTTCTTCAATTGTGTGTTTGACTATGGCTTCCATCCCAAATTTTCTGCTTCCACAGGAGCACACAGAATCCTCAGCTCAGATTTTTTTTTTTCCTCCAAGTGTACTAGCTTCTCACTGGTTATTTTTATTCATTCTTAAGCAATCTGTAAGAATCACTTTTACCTCCAAACTAATCATTCCATTATCTACATTGTTTACTTGTCTGTATACTGCCATGATATTGGTATTTTTAGTCTCTTTTCAGTCATCCACACATAATATTTTAATAGTATTTTTTTAACTCAATGTATATCTTTTTCATGGTATTTGTTTTTCTCTCATGATACTCTGCTTACTAACAGAGAGAAATGTGTACTGGACTTGTTCTGAGTCCTTTTCCAAATGAATCTTGATCAAGTCTCCTTCACGCAGCACACAGATTAAAAACCTGTTGAAATGTATGACTCATAGCTTAATTTCTAGTATCTAGTAAGAGTTCTTGGACCAAGATTATCCTAATGCAGTTATTAAGAGCATGGATTTTGAAACCAGAGCTTGAGTTCATTTACTATTTGAACTTGGACAAGTTATTTAAAACTTCGGTCACTCAATCTCCTAATTAAAAATGAAAATAATGCAACACTCTATTGGTTATGGCAAAAGTTAACTAAGCTACCATGCATGAGGTGCTTAGACTAATGCTTCTTACATAGAAAGTTTTACCAAAGTATCGGCTATGATTTTTATACCTTTCCCTACTACCATTACCATTCTTTCAATCTCTGAAATTAATCAGAGAAAAAAAAAGAAGAAAAATAATAGTCTCAACTGTGCAATATCACTTTGTTTGGACTTCTCTAACCTCTGTTCCACGTTATAGCATATAATTGTGGGTATCAAACCTCTGGAGAAGTGACTTACTCTCAGACCACTTTACCCAACACTCTTTTATCCACTGGGCTGTCTTATCCCAGGAGCGCTTTGTGACTTACCATTTCTAGGTGATTATTCAGAGACACAAATGGGAGTAGTGATAGTTGTGTGAGGACAAAGCACTGGGGGTTACTCAAAATGAGATTTACACACTATAGGAATACTATTCATTCCCACTTTTTATTATTTTGAGCCAAAGACTAGACCTGAGGAAGAAGTAGATCCACTTACTACTTTTAAGAAACATAAATGCTACTTTTTTACCCTTGTTGTATGATTGATATTTTTATGGTTATTTCTTGATTTTTGAAATCCAGACCATCATAGTTATCATTAGTAGAAATGTTTCCTGAATTTTATTAATAGGTTGAATTTAATATCCAGTTTTAGGTTGCATCCTGAGTTTTTAATTTTTTGTGTTTTTAAAGGGATTTTAATGGGAATTTGGAAGAAGCAGTAGCAAGTGTAGTTAGTTAGATTCAACTTTGACAAAGATTCCTTAAAAGGAATAGTCCATTACGTAAGGGTTTGAGATAGTTCTAGTTTTATTTTGTTCCTTTCCTAAAGAACAAGAATAATAGAAGGAAGTGCAAATGATTTATAGTGCTAAACATTTTTAAAGATTTTATTTATTTATTTGACACAGAGAGAGAGAGATCACAAGTAGGTAGAGAGGCAGGCAGAGAGAGAGGGGGAAGCAAGCTCCCCGCTGAGCAGAGCCCAATGTGGGGCTCGATCCCGGGACACTGAGATCATGACCTGAGCCAAAGGCAGAGGCTTTTTTTTTCAAAGGCAGAGGCTTAACTCACTGAGCCACCCAGGTGTCCCTATAGTTCTAAACATTTAACACTTTCTAGGAAGAGAGCAATTCTGATGCTTATTAATTTTCCTGCCGAGAGGCCATTAATATACCCAGTCTGAATATCACAATGAACTAGATAAAATTATAGATATATAGATGATATGGATAGATAGATGATAGATGATAGATAGATAGATAGATAGATAGATATCCCTTCAGATAAAGCTCAGTTGGTGAAATTTGTGACTAAATGAAGAAGGTCACTAGGCTGGGGGAAGAGAGGACTCTTGTGTTTCTAGTTTGAGCAGCTGAGTTCTATGTTACCATTTAATAAGATAAAAAAATCATAAGGAAGGCACAGAGGTTTGGGGATTAATAATAAGTCAATTTGGGGAAATAGGAAACTTGATAAGCCAGTTGGGCATCATATGGAAATAGGCAGTAAACTATTAGAAAGAAGGTCAGGAGTATGGCCATATTAATTTGCAATTTATTTAATGAGTATCTAATGTAACATACAGTGTGAAAGATATTGAACCAAGATCTGTGCTATGACAATGAATAAGATGAAATCCACTCTCCCTCTCCTGCTAGCAGCTTACAATTTAGCAACATGAGCCAAAACAAACTCCACAGTCTATCACTGATAAAAATCACAGCTTTGGTTCTGTTCATTGTTTTTGTTCTATTTTGTTACTCACTTTTGTCTATTAAACCAGCACCAAACATACAAGAGGTCATAAAAGGATGTGTGAGAGAAAGTGACCATGAAAGCTTCCTTGTTTGTTACAGAGATGAGCTCAAAGTTCTAAGTGTGTGTCTAAAGGTGTAAGAAACTCACCAGACAGAGGAGCCAAAAACTGAGGACTCCCTGTCTCATACCCCTGTAGACTGAATGACTTCATTAACATCCAAGAGCCTAAGGAAATTCTTTCTGTATCACAATTACACATTTGCATTCCATTTCTTAGCATGTCATCTTCTACTTGAGGTTTCAACAGAGAGACCTGGGTGATCCAGTCACAAATATGCCATAAGTGATTATATCCCAAGAGGGTATATGCTTCGTACAAAACAGAGAGAACAGAGAACTACAGTCTAGCCTGGATCCCTCACCTAATCTCACTGGGGAGAAACCACAGTAACTTACCTCAGGAATGTCTTAAAGATATGAAAGTCTATCTTACTCTGGAGGAATTACGTTCTAGGAAAAAGAGATAGCATGAATGAATGAATGAATGAATGAATAAAGGAAGGAAGCATGTAGAGTGAATCAGGAAACTGCATAATATGACTATTACCTGGTCTTGCCTTCCTTGGATTTTCGGAGGTAGATAATTTTAAAGTTATATCCTAAACATTATAATCCAAGAAGCAAAATTAATTACTTTGATAACTGAACTTCTTTTTGTTTTTTAAGATTTTATTTATTTATTTGACAGAGAGAGAAATCACAAGTTGGCAGAGAGGCAGCCAGAGAGAGAGAGGGGGGAAGCAGGCTCCCCGCTGAGCAGAGAGCCCAATGCGGGACTCGATCCCAGGACTCTGGGATCATGACCTGAGCCGAAGGCAGCGGCTTAACCCACTGAGCAACCCAGGTGCCCCCAATAACTGAACTGAATTGTTAAAAAACAATTTCAAGTGTTGAAAGAAAGACTAGACAAGAATAATAATTTATGGACTGTGATATATTCTAATTTAGAGCTCAGTTCCTGGTTCCGCACTGAGAAACTACTTCTACTACTCCTGACAATACTAGATATGATTTATTAAATGTCTTTTTTATACCTCCATCACATTAGCAATATTTTAGTATATGCAGGAGGAAGTTACCATTTTATATGACTTAGTGTTTTCCTTTAGCAATGATCATAATTTAGGCACTCAATCCTCAACATCTTTTCCTCCCAAATCTCCTGTACATCACTATAAGGAAAAACATGGAAAAGGATGTCCGTCTCTATTTCTGAGATGACATAATTGAAGTTCTGAGAGCCTAATTCACTTTCAAAGGTAACACAATAGCAGAATCAGAGTTTGAACCCATTCCCTTGCCCAGCGTTCATTCCAGTTTTCCAGAACTGTAGAGGGGGTCTGTGAGGCGGTATGTGAGCATATGTGAGAAGTCTTTGCTTTTAATATCTAAAATGTTTCCATCTTCTATATAAAGATGCCATGTGTGGTAGTTGAAAGGGTTGAAAGGGACTGTATAAAGATTAGTCAGCTAGCATGGTGCCCATCATCCCATTTTAGTCTTTCTGGTCCAGTTGACAATACATGACTGTGCACCCTTTCCAAAGTGCCATTTCATCCATTAAATGCACATAATTTCTGTAGTAATTCGGTTCAAAATAAACTTCTATATTAAGGAAGTTGACCTGCCAAACACAGCGTCTCAAACAAAGTAGAAGTTTCTTTTTGTTTGTTTGTTTGTTTTTATAACACTCTATGGTTAGGTATACGGTCCAAGACAGGTAGACAACTTGGTTTCTCTAGGATTTTTTCAGGAATGAAACTCAACTATACCTTGTTCTGTCATCTTTCAGTATGCTGTCTTTGCCTGTATGATCCAAGTTAGTTTCACTTCACCTTTGTGTTTCTACTCCAGGTAGTAAGTAGTAGGTGGGTAGGGGCCAGGTGAAGAAGTAAAGGGAGAGTATTTTCACATTAAGGCAGTTTATCCAGAAAAACAAAACCAATATGATACATATATACACACATAAATACTCACACATTCATATGTATAATTTATAATATATATATTTATTATATACCATATACATAGCTTAAATTGCAAGGAAATTGCTAATGCAGTTGTGGAGACTGGCTAAGCAAGTACAAAATCCACTGGGAGAAGAGTATCGTGGGCAGGATGGAACTCTGTGGGTATGGGCTGAAGCTGAAATTCTTCATTCTGTCATCTCTTCTCTTTGTCCTCCTACTCTTCCTTCTTCTTCCCTTCTCCTTCATCTCTTTCCTTCTTTCTCTCTCACATGTAGGAAGACTCAGCTCTGCTTCAAGGCTTTCCAGCTGATTAACTCAGATCCACACAAATAATTCAGAATAATCTCCCTTACATAAAGTCAATAGATTAGGGACTTGACTTATATCTGTGAAGTCTCTTCACAATAGCACTTAGTGATTGGTTAAGTAGTTGGGAATGATGACCTAAGCAATTTCATGTAACAAAAAGACCCATTATAACAAATTACCTGAAAAATTGTTCATATTAAATCCACTCACATTTCACTTGGAAAAATATAATTGTGTAGCTCCACATTGTTGCAAAGGAAACGGAATAGTAGTCGTTAACCAGGCAGTTGTAAACCCACCTAAAATCCCCTTAGTTTCACTGGCTGCAATGTCTCAAAACTGCATTTTAAACACTTTTTAAATACATATCACCTTGTCTAATAGAGATTAATCTCTTAATTTTTCTCTATTTGGCCCTTCAATTCCAATCATCCAAAATTTATCTTTTCTATGTAATTTGTTTCTTTCCAACACCTATTTCAGCCTTCATCTTATCTTCTTTCCCTTACCCCCCCTCACTGTCTTCTGGCTCAACAGTAATTAGAGAAAGAGTTTATGCATCAAGCTGGTCTGGTTCAATGTTTTAACTGCCTTTTATTTTTCTCAGTCAACATACAGTGAGTTTTCATCCGTCTCCTGTTCTACCTTGTAATAAGTATCCCCTTCCTAGGACTTAATTATTAGCTTCTCTTCCATGAGTACAAGGACTTTAGGTTAGAGGAAGAAGATAAGAGGGATCCTACTTACATTTCCAAGAATACACCCCACTTCCCATAAAAACTTACTAGAGGAGGCCTTCACTGGGAGAGGAGTAGAGTGCCTGCCTGAAGATGACATATCAATTGATGTTCCCCAGACATATTTTATTTCATATACTTCATGTTAGGATATATCTTTGAATATATACGGTAACCCTAGAGTAGCAGTCTAAGTGATTGGATAGGAAACTAATTCCCCACCCCTGGCATTTATTAGCAAGATAAATACGGAAAGCCTTTGTAACAGTTTACAAACCATCAGAGACAATCGTCATCAATTTTTTATGGTCCTTTTTCTAATGAAATTTGACATAACTTGTTCTCGTATCAGAGGACTCAGTTAAGGCTCCAGCAAAACTGAGGTTATATTTATTCTTATTGGCATGAGTCAATACTTAATCTGATCGGTAGCACAAGGATCAGACACTTCTATCAGAATATCCACTATCTGTGCCTTACTCCTGTTTTACACTTGTGCACCTATTTCTCTTATTCTTCTCTTTCTCCCTCCCTCCATCTTGCTTTCTACAATCTTCATTTTCTCCCTCCCCTGTGAATATTTATGCCTTCATGGTGAAACCTAAGGGAACTGCTGCTGGCTCTTAAAATCAAGCAGTTGTACACTTCCATTCAGTCAACTGTTAGCTGTACCTCACAATTCTCAACTAGAGATTTTAAATGTCATAAAACCATCTCAGACATTCTATTATTTTTTTTCCTTTTTTATTGAGGCAACTATTAAGCAACAGAGTGGCTATCTCTGTTTTATCTATACACTTCAGTGAGGCTGTTTTAACACCATGCGTGAGTTGGCTGCACCTCAGGATACCTGCTCTAGTGGTATTTTGCTGGGACATTATCAAATCTTGTCCACTGAGACTGAAGAATTCTCCAGAAACATTGACTGGAGAAAACTACACATGAACTAAGAACCCAGAGGATTGTGATACGGAAGGGCCATGAAGTTACTTGGAAACTTAATTATGAAAAAGCATGAGATGATTCTAGGGCAGAAGGTCAACTTGCCTCTGATTTTTACTCTTATTAATATGGAAAAAAAATCTTTTTACATGAAATAAAATTCCTTAGGCATCTCCATTAAGTTTCTTATTATATACTTATTAATTAAAAGTCTTTTGTAACCTTTAAATGATGAATTACCAGTAAATATCCCCCTAATATTCACATACCTGATCTGATATAATTTCTTATAGAGGAAGCAACATGGCATCATTTATTAAGAAGAGAAATTGAGTTCTTCACAAAGTACTGGGAATACATTCCTCTGGCATATTCTAAACACAGATCTTTGAAAACCCTCAATTAATAATGTGTTGAGATGTTTCTGTGCCTTACCCACTAATCATAGGATGAAAATATACATTCTTTCTGTTTTTTCATTTTTAACGTTTAATCTCAAAACATAAATTTTTCCCTACAGAGAACATCTAAAGACAAATTCCCTTAGTGGCATTTTACAATTAATTTTAATATCCGTGAACTAAGCACATAAATTCTTCTAGTCATAGCATATGCAAATGTATTTCTGCATATCTTTGAAGTAGCTGTTATTAAACGCAGATACCATCTCCGCTTGGGGCTGAGCATTAAAATAGCTTTTCTAAAATAACAAAAGATGCTGTATGTTATTTTCTAGATGGTTTATTTTATTCAATAAATCTCTTCAGACAGAAAGCACAAAAATGCTGTAACTCAAATTTCATAACTTATAACTCATGGAATGTGAGTCTTAGTATGAATAAAGGTTTTGAAATCATTTAAGTCCTTATTCTCAATCTAGAGAAGAAAGACATAATAAAGAGGAAAGCCTGGACAAATTCATTTCAAATAAAAATTCTACTCAGGAAATTTAAATTAGATACAAGATAAAATGAATTATCCCAAGTGATGAAGACCTTACAGTATTTTCTGTATCTGTGTCCAATTTTGGCAATATCCTCAGCTATTAATCCCTGTTCAACAAAACAGAACCAAAATATGATATATACATATATAATATATATTATAATATGTGCTTATATAATAAATAATATAAATATATCTATTTGTATATTTATAATATATAATGTGTATATCCTTATGTATCTTGTGTATATACATATATATTTTATATATACATATATATATAAAACAAGAAATTGGTTCACACTTATGGAGGCTGGCAAGTCCAATCTGCCAGGTGAGCTAGGTAGGTTGCAGACCCAGGAGGAGCTGTTCCAGCTGGACGGCCATTAGTAGGAGAGCCAGTGTTGTAGATGTCTGAATACAGTTGACTGGAGAATTCTCTCTTACTTCAGGGAGAGGAGGGTTTTTTGTTCAATTCAGACTTTCAACCAATTAGATAAGACCCACTCATGTTATGGAGAATAATTTGCTCTAATTAGCATTAGAATGCTAATTCCCTCCCAGAAACATCCTAGCAGAAACACCCAGAAGAATCTGACCAACTTTCTGGGCACCCCATAAACCAAACAAGTGAACATATAAAAAGACCTATCACCCACTCTCAATCATTTAAAATGAAAATTCTTATCTCCATATAGCAAGCTAAAGATTGATAAGGGTTTTTTTTTTTTTTAAGATTTTATTAATTTATTTGAGAGTAAGAGAAAGTGAGAGACAGAACTGGAGCAAAGGGGGCCGGGCAGAGCAAGAAAAAGACTTCCCACTGAGCAGGGAGCCCAATGCAGGACTTGATCCCAGAATCCTGAGTTCCTGACCTGAACTGAAGGCAGATGCTTAACTGACTGAGCCACCTAGGTACCCCTGATCAGGTTTTCACATCAAAATATCCATTGGAGGGGCGCCTGGGTGGCTCAGTGGGTTAAAGTTTCTGGCTTTAGCTCGGGTCATGATCCCAGGGTCCTGAGATGGAGCCCTGCATCAGGCTCTCTGCTCAGCAGGGAGCCTGTTTCCCCCCCACCTCCCCTTTCTCTGCCTGCCTCTCTGCCTACTTGTGATCTCTCTATCAAATAAATAAATAAAATCTTAAAAAAATATATCCATTGGGATAAAGAGAAATAGTTAAATATGTAGGCCTTATACGTTCTATAAGGTAAATTTTTTAAAAATCAAACTAAACTTGAAAGAAACAAATATTAACTTTATTCTACTTATTTACTTATTTGTTTACTTAAGTGGGCTTCATCCCCAATGAAGGGCTTGAACTCATGACCCTGAGATCAAGGGTTGTATGCTCTACTGACTGAGCCAGGTGCCCCCAAATATTAATCTTAAAGTGAAAATATCATATCATATTCAGTGCACAGAAGAGACTAAGAGTTTGGCAGTAAGATAGAACAATGTTTCAGATGACTAGTGACTGCCATTAAATGTTACTGGATAGTTTTCAAGAAGTTGTGAAATCAAAACCTGGGACAATGAATTAACCCCAAGGGAACACATGGTGGATTTGGTTAATTTTCTTCTAGGCAAAGAGCCTTAAGATGGTAAGTGTTTATCTTATCTTGAACAAAACATGTAGATTAGTGGAGGAAGAAAAACTATGAATTTGGAAAACTGGCTCATCACCCCAAATTTCCCAAAATTCTCGTACTTACTATTAAATAGATGCATTTAAGGCACACTCAAAGTTATTTAAGTAGTAATTGAATCCCTTGGTTTCTTAAAGATACAATGAATTTGTATATCAAAATAATGACATCAATAAGTAAATCTCTATACAGAATAGGGCAAAAGTGTGTTAGACAGGTTGGAATTAAAGTGAGGATACATTTTGATGATTCAATTTCAATTCAGAGTAATATTTGGTGGAGTTACAAAGACTTTTGACATATTTTTCCCCTGTTTAGTAATTTTCTAATGAATAGGATACAGTTGTAGTGGGAATGGCTGGTGTAGAGGCCGTTTCTAAAAGGGTGGGAAGTATAGTTAATGACCTGTGATTTAAAAAAATAATAATAATAACAACAAAGTTCAAAATTATAGCAGATCTTTTTTGTTATGGAACAAAACTAGGGAGATTTTATAGCTATAACTCTGTTCTTGTATTTTGGTTTTTGAAAGTAATATTTCTTCAATAGCTCATGACTGAGATTCTTTAGAAAAAAAAATTTAGGAAAAGGCTTCCATTTCTGGCTATAGGACTGACTGGAAATCTTAAAAAAAAACTCATCACTAAAAAGCAATTAAAATAATGGCTTAACAGGTTTTTTTGTTTTTTTTTTTTTAAGATTTTATTATTTATTTATTTATTTATTTATTTGACAGAGAGAGATCACGAGTAGGCAGAGAGGCAGGCAGAGAGAGAGAGGAGGAAGCAGGCTCCCCAGTGAGCAGAGAGCCCGATGCGGGACTCAATCCCAGGACCCTGAGATCATGACCTGAGCCGAAGACAGCGGCTTAACCCACTGAGCCACCCAGGCACCTGGCTTAACAGTTTTT
The DNA here is from genome assembly GCF_011764305.1 of Mustela putorius furo. Taxonomy (NCBI): domain Eukaryota; kingdom Metazoa; phylum Chordata; class Mammalia; order Carnivora; family Mustelidae; genus Mustela; species Mustela putorius. The sequence goes on along the minus strand of NW_025421467.1, from coordinate 11,158,759 downwards.
AAGATTTATTTGTTTGTTTTTGAGATAGAGTGAAAGAGAGCATGTGTGCACACACAGGCATGCTTGGGGTGGGGCAGAGGGAGAGGAGAGTCTCAAGCAAACTGCCAGCATCCAGCTGAGTGTGCACAGCCCAAGGTAGGGCTCAGCCCCATGACCCATGAGATCACAACATGAACCAAACCAGTAGTCTGTCGCTTAACTGATTGTGCCACCCAGGTGCCCCATGGCTAAATATTTTTAAACATATTTTTAATTTAAAGACTGTAAGGCAAGAAATTCCCTCAGGAGCCAGACCCAGTTTTTCTTAAACAGTTTTACTGTGTTATAACTGACATTCAATAAACTGTAAGTATTTAAAGTACATGATCTGGTAACTTAAAAAAATGTATACATCACAAAAAACTCACCACGTTTAAGAAAATGGATTTATCTATCTGCTCAAAAGTTTCCCTGTGACCCTTTGGTAGCCCCTTTCTTACATCTTTCCCCACATCCCAGGCAACCACTGATATGCCATCTGCCACTATAGATTAGTTCTCATTCCCTAGAATTTGAATATGTACCAAAACATACAATATGATCACATTATTCAGTATTGACTAGAAGTGAAATTTGATGCATAAATTTTAATGGGTTAATTGAGGCGACAAAGGACAGAGACAAGATCTTATACAAGGTGAAAAGTCAGAATGAAGACTTCTACATAAAACTGAGGCTGCCTAAATGCAAATCCTCTGTGGAAGAGTGAAGAAGAAAAACAATATCATCCCAAAGCGAGACAGTATAGTAACTTGCTTCTACAACTATTGTCTCTTAGGTGAAAAGGAAATAATTAGAACTGATATTGTTTCCATAACCTAAAATTTATGGTTCAAAATAATCCAAGCTGAGAATTCAGTCTGAAATGATTGTCCAATGGTAGTGACTCCAAATACTTGAGAGAAAGATAAGCAAATTTTCTCAGAAGGAACATAGGTTACAGTTCATGACATCTGAGAAACGAACAACATCAAGACTAGATAAGATCAAGCAAGGGTTTTATTTGAGAAAACACCTGTGAACTATAAAAGGCTTAGAGAAGAAGTGATTAAAAGTTTTCAAGTTGTCATACAATCCTGGCACCTGTGAAAAGTGAGAGTGAGAAGGGAAGATTGTGTAGAAGGACCACAGCACAATCAAATAGTCGCTTCCTTTCTGATTGGTGTCCTCAGTGAATAGGACCATGTTGGGCGCTAACACTGGTCTCCGTTGCCGGCGGTCTGATGGGAGCAAGCAGTGGCTTCTCAGGGGCATATGGATGATCACATAGATCAAGAGAAAAGAATAGGGAACTCAGAGATAAATTCAGACATATATGGAAACTAGATATATAAAAAGGAAGTATTTATGATCAGTAGCAAAGAAGGGTATTAAAAGGAACACTAACTCAAAAAGGCACCCCATGTTTACTGCAGCATTATTTACAATAGTCAAGATACAGAAGCAGCCTGAGTGTCCACTGACACATGAGAAGATGCAGTATACATATTATGAATATTACTCAACCTTAAAAATGAATGAGATCTTGCCATTTGGGACAACATGGATGGAATTAGAAGGTAATATAAATGAAATAAGTGAGATGGAGAAGGGCAAATACCATCTGATTTCACTTATAAAAAGCAAAACAAATATATATATATAAAAAAAAAAGCAGAATCGTATCTGTAAATACAGAGAACAAACTGTTGGTTACCAGTGGGAAGATGGGGGGGACAGGCAAAATGGGTGAAGAGGAGGGGGAGATACAGGCTACCAGCTATCGAATGAATAAGTCATGGGAATAAAAGGCTATAAAATATATAAGGAATATATTCAGTGGTATTGTAATAAGGTTGCATGGTAATAGGCAGTAGCTACACTTGGGATGAAAAATAGCATAATCTATAGAGTTGTTGAATCACTATGTTTTACACCTGAAATTAATGTAATTTTGTGTGTTAACTATATGCAAATAAAACTTTTTTAAAAAGTACTATAATACTTTTCTAATTAAGGTGTTTTCCTGATTAAAAAGAGCAAAAAGGAAAATTATAAATTATTTTACAAGTACTTATAATTCAAAATAAATTTTGAGCTGAAATGTGAAATGCAAATGTTTAAAATGCTTCAAATATTATAGGAAATATATTCATGATTCCAAGAAAAGAAAAGATATTTGTTTTACATTATTTTATAAATAAGATGGGCAAAATGTCACGGAAAAACTAATAAATCAAATTATAATAAAATTATAAAATTCTGTCATCTTAAAACACTGTAAAGTAAGTGAAAAGGCAAGTCCCCAACCAAGAGGCAATATTTCAGCAGATATAACAGAAAAGTATTAGCGTGGAGAATACATACAATTATTTGTAAAACGGCAACATGAAAAGAATCAGTCTGGTAGAAAACAAAAGAAACCATATGAAAAGACATTTTACTCAAAAGAAAACACAGATGAACAATAAATATAAAGAATGATGCTCAACATCAGGAAATGCATATTGAAACTGCAAAGAAAAAATATTTTATAGTTAACAGATTTGCAAAATGTAAAATGTGTCACTGGGATTGCAGAGTAGGAAGAAATAATATACTGATAGTACAAGTGTATACTGTTGCAAACACTTAAGGAAATAATTTATCATTAGCTCTTAAAATTGACTATGTGTATATCTGGACAGGCAGCCATGGAGGTGCAGCACAATGGCTAGGAGAAGATTCCAGTTTGCAGGACATGTTTTTCAGGACTTGGTAAAAATTTAGAGAGAATAACAAATGTAGGCATAATAGCAATCTGTCACAGGTGCAGAAAAGGAGCAGCAACCTCCCTCCAGACCATCTGGGGAACAGTAACAAGACCCAAGGAAGGATTTTAAGATATAGATTTTTAAAAATTAATACAGTTGTCTGTGGAAGAATCATTTTTTACTCAGCATGCTCACAGTAGCAAAAGAAATCCTGTTAATGATGAATGTTCAAAATTATTATTTGTGCCTAATTAGAAAAAGAATTTTTTTTAAAGATTTTATTTATTTATTTGACAGAGAGAGAGAGAGATCACAAGTAGGCAGAGAGAGAAGCAGAGAGAGAGGAAGGGAAGCATGCTCCCTGCCCAGCAGAGAGCCCGATGTGGAGCTCGATCCCAGGACCCTGGGATCATGACCTGAGCCGAAGGCAGAGGCTTTAAAGCCGAAGGCAGAGGCTTTAACCCACTGAGCCACCCAGGTGTCCCTAGAAAAAGAATAATTTTTAAAAACTTGATCAACTTCAGAAAATATTGCATTTCAGAAGTAAAGTGAAATATCTCCAACTTATTCCTAAATGATTGAATTATTGAGAGAAAAATATATATATACAGAGAGAGAGAATGAGTGCAGGTGCTCAAATAGTCTCAAGATAATATCCCACCAACACAAGTCCAGTGTGCACATCCTGTATAATCCCACCACATGGGTACAGGCAGAGCCTGTGAATATAAGATATTGCTCTCATAATTAGGCTATTTATTGATTAATTTTGACTTAATCAAAAGACAGATTATCTGGTTGTGCCTGATCTAATCAACTGAGCCCGTGAAGTCATTAAGATTGGAGGGAACCATGTTGCAAGGAGCTAGGTGACAGCCATCAAGAGTGGAGGCATCTAACTAGCCTATGCCTTCAGAGAGATGAATTCTGCCAACAGCCATGTGAACTTGAAAAAGAGTCCTACCTTGGGGCACCTGGGTGGCTCAGTAGGTTAAGTGACTGCTTTCAACTCAGGTCATGTCCTGGGATTGAGCCCTGCATCAGGCTCCCTGCCCTGCTTCCCCCTCTCCCTCTGCTGCTCCCCTTGCTTGTCCTCTCTCCCCCAAACTCTCTCTCAAATAAATAAATAGGTAAATAAAGTCTTCAAATAAAAAGAAAAGGAATCCAACCTTCAGAAAAGAAGGTTGTCCAAACTTAATTTCAGCCTTGTGAGACACTGAGCAGAGGACTCAACAAACCCATGCCTAGACAGAAGACCCACAGAAACTGTGAAATAGCAAATTTGTGTAAGCCATCCGTATTGTGATCATTTGTTATGCAGCAAAAGGAATTCAATGCAATGTTAAACCTGAATAAGAAAGATGATGGTACTGATGATCTGTGTAATGTAGGAGGCTATCATTTGCACACACATATGGTTTATTCTGTTTCAGGTAGTGCTCGTATTAATTGCAACATGTTCATGCAATTGACAAAGTCATTTAGAAAGTTTTCTGAGATTGTTGTGTTTCCATCACCTTTTCATTTATATGCAGTTTCTAAGTCCCATAAATCTTACCCACATAGACAGATCCTGAAGAAAATGAAAGAACGTGCTAAATTCTTAAACCAAAAAAATAAAGATCATAGCTTTTCAATAAAAGTAAGACTATTGAAATGGACAGTGTCTTTCTAACACTCTATATCTTAAGATTTTAAAATATTTCATGAAATTTAGATCTTGTGGCTCAATATTTTAGTAAATAAAAAATATGCTTCTTAATACTTCCTCCCCCACAGATTTTTTCATCTTTCTCTCTCACAAATACTAATGACTTACTCCGATATGGAGGAGTGTGAACACTTCAAAGGATCTGTGGTACATTGTGTGTCATGCACAGCATGGCATGTGGTACAAGAAATCCAGCTACTTAAAAGACCTGGTTTGTCTTTCATGTTAGCGGAAAACAATCTTAATATACCCCATGGTAACGCCACTGAGATTTTTATGATTATTGGTAAAGGCATCACACTCTCCATTACCATCATTTCTTTACATATACTGTGTCTAATTCCTACCTCCTTTTTGTGGTGGTCCTTTGGTTACAATACAGAACAAACCAGCTTATCACTATCTTCCTCAACCATCATCTTTACAAGTAATCTCACACAGTAGTTGAGAAAGATCACTATTGAACTGTTAATACAATCATCACAGAAAAGGAATAGCGTTATATTTGGCTAAAAGAATCTTTTTTTTTTCCTTTTTAAATTTACTTTTTAATTTTTTTAATAAACATATAATGTATTTTTATCCCCAGCGGTACAGGTCTGTGAATCACCGGGTTTACACATTTCACAGCACTCATCATAACACACACCCTCCCCAATGTCCATATCCCCACCACCCTCTCCCGTGCCCCCTCCCCCTAGCAACCCTCAGTCTGTTTTTTGAGATTGAGTCTTTTATGGTTTGTCTCCCTCCCAACCCCATCTACTTTCACTTTTTCTTTTCCTACCCCCCAAGCCCCCCACATTGCATCTCCACTTCCACATAGCAGGGAGATCATATGACAGTTGTCTTTCTCCAATTGACTTATTTCGCTAAGCATAATACCCTCTAGTTCCATCCATGATATCGCAAATGGCAGATGCTGGCGAGGATGCGGAGAACGGGGAACCCTCCTACACTGTTGGTGGGAATGCAAGCTGGTGCAGCCACTTTGGAAAACAGTGTGGAGGTTCCTCAAAAAACTGGCTAAAAGAATCTTTCCAGAATTCCCTTGTCCTATTAAGATGACAGGATTATTGCATGTTCATTTTTAATAAATATCAAAGTAAATATCTGTCAGAAACTGAGGACACAAAGTATTTCCAATTACTCTTGAGAAAGTTTGTACAAAAACTCTCAAGAAAGTTTGAACTGCCTCCTGTACTGTCAGTCAGAAATGTGTCACTCTCATAAATTTATAATAAATATGTTCATTATTATGTTAAAAATAATTTTCCACTTGATGACCAATACATTTTGATATTAAAATATTTTAATTATTTTTTTCCTTTTTCACTATTAATAAGGATGTTAGCTTTTTTTTTCATGTAATTATTGGTCATTTATTGTTTCTTCTTCCCTGAGTAAATTCATGTTTTCACTTAATTTAAAATATTTGCTTTTAATTACCTTGAGCTTCACACAGGATTCTCCAATTCCTCAAACAACCTCCTTTTGGTTTCTCTAATTCTTATAAAGGAAAATTTTTGGCTTTCTCAGTAGCATCCACATTAATATATTTGAAATAATAAAATGCTTTTTAAAAACTTTTGTATTATTAAATTAATAAGTATTTAGTATGGCAATTACCAATAGACAAAATCCCATAATTTATTCTTTTAAAAATACTTATTAATTGAAAGTTATTGTTCAAAAGACAAAATGTATAATCAACCTTAATAGAAAGAATTACTATACAATTTTAGCAATGTTAGAATTCAATATTACAAGATTTTTCCCATATCTTATTTTTGAGTTTTAATATTTGCTAATATATGAAAATGTTGCTATATTTTATCATTAAGAAATTCACCATCTTCATATAGTTTCTATTATAATCTTTTTTTATGTTTCTTTCCTCTCCAGTTCAGACATGCTTATAGTAAAAAAATAAAGATTGAGACAAAATTGAAATATTTGTAAACAAACTATTTGACTTTATTTATTGAGATTAGTAGATCTATATATTTCTAATCTATGAGATGACAAATCAAAATAGTTGCATGTTTCAATGAAAATGTTTATTAAAGGGCAACTGGGTGGCTCAGTAGGTTAAAGCCTCTGCCTTTGGCTCAGGTCACGATCCCAGGGTCAGTAAAGCTTTATCTGCTCTTTGGAAGAGCAGTCTATTTTCCCTACAATAAACTCATATGAGCTGTATATTGTACCAGGTAGAAATCTGTAACATAACTTAATTTTTACCCACAAGCACAACTACCAGAATATTATTAGTACCCTGAGAAGAGTTAGAAAGATTTATAATTGATCTATTTTTGTTCCATGCTATTTTTTTACTAAATATGAATTATTCTGTTCCACACATTCAAGTATACCAAAAAAATAAGTTTAAGAAGTTTCAATAAGGAACAGAAGGAAATTTATCCTCAGCTTATAGTATACACTGATTTTCAACTTGAAGGCTATCTTTACTACCAGAAGGACTGTAAAGTGTACTTTAGAGAAGAGTTTATAGTCTATAGAGTTCATAAGTGTGAGGAAAATACCTTAATCTAGAATTCAGGGATTTTCTACCTTCATGGATTTCTTTTGCTTATGCTTATCACTCCACTTGGCCTTGAAAGAAAATTATCAGCGGCCAACTGAGTGTTTTCCTGTCCCGCTATTTAAATATTCTACTTTGTATTATTCTACTCTGCCTCAGCTTCTGCTTGAAACCTGTAAATAAATACAATTAATCACATTTCACAGAACATAGTCCCCATTTTAACTCAATGACATGTATATTCTTGGTTTAAATCAATTGCCAACATATGCTGTCTCTTACTATTACTATTTACTCCGTAAGGTGTAGAAATTCATATACTAAAATAGAGAAAGAAAATATTTCATTTTCTTAGACACACTCCAAGTGTGTCAAATAAATGAACTGTGAAAAGTGAAGTTGCTTTCTGATTCAGAAAAAGTTGAAAATTTTAAAGCATACATGTTTTTTAAAACAATAGCTAATCAAATATGTTTAAACTAAATTACATACTAAATGCTTATGCAAAATCATGTTTACTCAACCATATTCAAAAATTATTTATCAATTAAATGCTTAATTATAGTAACTGCTATTTTTATCCCATTCAGAAAATATTAATTAATTGCCACTGGGCTTAAAACAATAAACAGATCAAATCTAAACAGAGCTGTCTAAACAGAGCTGTGCCAGTGTGGGCTAGCTTAGCTGGTGAGAACTGAGGGTTCCAGGGTCAGTGGAATCATATTGATTACTGCAAATTAGCCATGATAGAAGTATGGACACCACAGAGAATAAATGTATGGATTCAGGTACATTGGGTAGATGCACATGGAAGTGGGAGATGATAAACTTTCTGTTGAGATTGCTTCTTTGTTGTTTTTTTTTTTTTTCAGAGAAGGAGGAAATAAGGTCATGAATTGGGAATGAAGATTAAAAATAATTACAGATCATTTGAGAAGATTGGAAAAGGTAAAAACTAATTGTATGAGAGTGGGAGAAAAGTATCACTGCCAAACAACATTCAGGATTTTTTTTTCCATTACAGATGGCCCAATCAAAGTAGGATGATTCAAAGAGAATTAACTTTCAGTGAGATTATTTACAAAGGTGTAGGTATTAGTGCACTAGGTCATGACTAGTATCTGTCATGCATTCACCTCTAATCTGAAAGAGACAAAAAAAGTTATTAAAATCAGAATGATTTTCATAGTACACTGCCTTGAAAGTATCTACAACACACTCTTCTTTTCCATGCAGTTGCCTGCTGGGCCAAATACAAAGTTAAAAGGGGCAGTGGGCTCTGTTGATACATTATGTGATCTCCTAAAGCAGGGTTTAGAATGTGTGGATCTAGGAACAATGGGAAGATATATTTTAAAGCCCCACTGAGGTTAGTAATCATAATTTTAAAGTTAGGAAAATCAGTATTTTCCTTTTTATTTTTTCTAGTCATGTTTATATTCAAGCACAGAGTAGCAAAAAAGTTGGATTTCAGTGGAACCACAGGAACTCAAATCTGTAATGAATGAAGACAATAATTCCATTGAAGTAGAAGACTGAAAAAAAAAGAAGAGGCTTAGCAGGTGGCGGGTCTATAAGAGGACTTTAAAATTTTGTTGCTGAGAATCTTAAATTAATATTTCTATGTGAAAGTGGTCAACCTGAAAAGACTACAAACTGATTCTAGCTTATTCTAGACTGAATCTAGTCAAACTGAATCTAGTGTGATTCTAGCTATATGACATTCTAGAAAAGGCAAAACTGCGGAGACAGTAAAAAAGATCAGTGGTTGCCACAGGAGGAGAGAAGGAAAAATGAATAAGCAGACCACAGAGAACTTTTAAGGGCATGAAAATACCCTATATAACATTACAATGATGGATATATATCATCATACTTTTACCCAAACCTATAGAATATACAACATCAAGAATGAACCTAAGATAAATTATGGGCTTTGGTTGATTATCATGCATCAATTAGTGTCTGTACCATTTGAGTGAGTGGTATTAATAAGGGGGGAAACGGTGCATGTGACGATGCTAGGAATATACTGAGAAATGTTTATGCCTTCATCTCAATGTTGTTGCAAATCTAAAACTGCTCTTCAAAAATAAGTCTTAACAACACACAAACAAAAATCTGGGTGTTTTAAGAGTGAAGCACGTGAGTATGATTTAGATTTAAAAGCAGGGAGAAGAAGTAGTTTAGTTAGTTGAATAATACTCTGGGGTTTACAACATGCTTTAAATATTAAACCATTGAATTTAATTACCTGAACATTCCTAAAAGCTACATAGCTCATTCTTCACTCAATCACATAACATACTTATTGAGTGACTGACGTGTGCCTTTGTGTGCTCTCATGGAAGTTACAGTGAAGGATAGTCTCTGCCTTCTTACAGAATTTTGAGAAATTAACTGGTATATTGAGAGATGAAATGACAACTAAAAGGTTTTTCTAGGATTAAAAAGAATCTGTCTCCACTCATGAGGTGCTTTTATACATTATCATTTCACCTTGTCCTATGTATTTTTGAGCCTGTTGATCTCTGGATGGAGAACTGAGATGTACAGATTGTCACATTACAGACAGGCATTTTCAATTTACCAAACACTTTCCAATATTATCCTCAAGGCCATGATGTGAGATTATTTGAAAATTGGCAGAGAAAATTGCCTTAGGGATTCTAATAAAAGCTGAGGAATTAGAATTTGTTGTGATTATGATGTATTGAGAATGGTTTGATAGTACAAAAAGATACAGTCATGCTCAAAGGAATTTTAACATTTAGCTTTATGTCTGTAAATTTTGGGTTCAACACCAGAGTTTATACACAATTTTGTAAAAATGTCTGTATGTTATTTTTAAATATACTTACACTGTGGTTTGGAGGAACAAAAGGTAACCCAAGAGATTCCCTGAGTCTACTTCATTATTTTAAGGATTTAAAAGAAGCAAAACCGAAATGTTTCCAGTTTGTATTAAAGAGTAGAAAAAGAATTTCTTCAAGATTACTCCTATATAGTGAAACTTATTCAAAATATGGATATATTCTTCATTCTCAATTTTTTCCTCTGTATAGAAAGTACCAAAAAGAAACTAAGACAGTAATAAGTTAATGCCAACATAACAAACTGAAAATTTAAAATCCAGTATTTAGATGAATCTTTTTTGTTGTTGTTTTTAAGATTTTATTCATTTACCCAACAGACAGAGATCACAAGTAGGCAGAGAGGCAGGCAGAGAGAGAGAGAGGGAGAAGCAGGCTTCCTGTTGAGCAGAGAGCCTGATGTGGGGCTCGATCCCAGGACCTTGGGATCATGACCTGAGCTGAAGGCAGAGGCTTTAACCCACTGAGTCACCCAGGAACCCCTTAGTTGGATCTTTTAAACATAATCATAAAAATACTTTGGGAAAAATAATTGATTTTTTTTGTTTTTGTGACTTTTCTGCCACTTAAAGGACTGAGGTTAATACTTAATATTTCTCTTTGTTATTTAGGTTATGTAATTTTTATTGTTCTATCTTCTAGTTTATCCTTTTTTTTCTTCTGTCTCCTCCATTCTACCATTGAGCCCACTCACTGAGGTTTTATTCAGTTGGTGTTTTTTTAGCTGTAAAATTTGGTTGTCCTTTATGTGTTCTATTTCTTTGCTGAGATTTTCTATTTCTTCACTGAGACCTTTATTTTTTCTTAAATATACATATATATATATATATATATATATATATATATATATATATTTTTTGAGAGAGAGAGAAAAAGAGAGCAAGCAAGAGAGAGAGAGAGAGACCACAAGCTGGGGGGAGAGGCAGAGGGATCCTGACACAGGGCTTGATCCCAGGACCCTAAGATCATGACCTGAGCAAACAGGAGACACTAAACCAACTGAGCCATCCAGGTGCCCAGAGATTTTTATTTGAGACATTTGTTTCCAGAATGGTCATAATTGCTGTGAAAACATTTTCATCATGGTTGTTATTTATTTTTTTTCTTTTAAGGTAATTCAAACATCTGCCATCTCAGTGTTGTCATCTACTGATTGTCTTTTCCCATTCAGCTTGAGGTCTTCCTGTTTCTTGATACAAGAGATGTATTTCAGTTAAAACATGCACATTTTCATATTACGTTATCAGACTCTGGGTCTTATTTAAATCTTTTATTTTCATTGGATTTCTCTTGGCACCATGCCCACAGGGGAAGGGGGACTATCATCTCAAAAACCTTCAAGAAGACCAATACCGTTTGTCCTCCACTGTATTTCTCATACTGGCACATGGAAGCCATTCAGCAAATGTGTTGTGTGTTTGAGTGAAAAGTGAGCTATCCAGCTATTAGGAGTGTTCAGATGAGTAAACTGAAATGTCAAGTGAAGGTAAAAGTCCAGTTTGTCCAATCAGCCTTCAGTGATACTCCGCAGTCAGGGACAAGGCAGAACTTGTAACTTTAGCATAGTACGAAGGTTCCAGCTCTTCACGTGGTCTCCACTGACATTCTGGTGAAGGTCTTCTTATTACAACTGGACAGTGGTGAAAGTCCTAAATCGATATGCCTCCTCTGATACCACCTCCATGAGGAAAGAGAAGAACCATTTTGAAACCACTATGTGAGAGTGGAGATCCATATACCTCATATAGTCTCTACCAATGTGAATAAGGTGGTCTTATTATCAGCTGGCAGGGATGAAAGGCACAGATTCCCCTTTGGCCTTCTCTGACACTACCTCGTGGTTATGTTGGGAGACCCCATTATAACATTGCAAGGATAGAAATCCAAACTCTCTACTCATCCTTTGCTGGCACTGTAAAACCACAGTTTTTTCCTGTGGTGTTTACCTGAAGTACAGAGGTTAACTGTCTAAAAGGTTTCTGTTTTGTAAGGTTGAACCTTTCCTGGTCCTTTGGCGAAAGAGCACAAGCTTTTATTTGGACTTTTTGTGTCAAGGTCTATTACAGTTTCTGGTATGCTAGATCTTTAAATCCAAGTCCAAGATATTTGAAGGAAAAAGAAACCTGGGAAACTCACATTTTGTCATTTCCTGGCTCTCAAGTTCCCAAGCTAATCTATCTTCTGCTCCCCATTTTTCAAAGTACTCTCTCTCTTTTTTTTTTAATTAAATATGTAATGTTCAGGATTTTGTTTCATTAGTGGTTGGAATAGGGGAAAAAACATCTTTCTTAATTTTTAAAAATATTTTTGATGTATGTTATTAATACAATAAATATATTTTAATTTGCTTGTTTTGTTCTACATTGTCAATTCTTATTCTGCCTCTGTTTGTATGCAGAATGACAGGAAATTATCAGTTGCTGTGAAATTATTAAATCCTGACCAAAAAAAAAAGAAATGCTTGCTTGGTCCACCCCAAGGAAATTACTTAAGGATAATGTATTTGAATATCAAAACACTGGCCTATGCCTATCATGAATAGATTTTTAACAAATACAAAACAGACAATCACGTCAAAAAATGGGCAGAAGACATGAACAGACACTTCTCAAAAGAAGACATACAAATGGCTAACAGACACATGAAAACATGTTCATCATCATCATTAGCAGTTAGGGAAATTCAAATCAAAACCTATTGAGATACCACCTACACTAGTCAGAATGGCCAAAATTAGCAAGACAGCAAACAGCATGTATTGGAGAGGATGTGGAGAAAGCGGAACCCTCTTACACTGTTGGTAGGAATGCAAGTTGATGTTGCCACTTTGGAAAATAGTGTGGAGATTCCTTAAGAAATTAAAAATAGAGCTTACCTATGACCCTGCAATTGCACTACTGGGCATTTACCCCGAAGATACAGATGTAGTGAAAAGAAGGGCCATATGTACTCCAGTGTTTATAGCAGCAATGGCCACAGTTGCCAAACTGTGGAAAGAACCAAGATGCCCTTCAATTGATGAATGGATAAAGAAGATATGGTCCATATATACAATGGAGTGTTATGCCTCCATCAGAAAGGATGAATACCAAACCTTTGTGTCAACATGGACAGGACTGGAAGAGATTACACTGAGTGAAATAAGAGATAGTCAATTATCATACAGTTTCACTTATTTGTGGAGCATAAGGAATAACATGGAGGACATTGGGAGATGGAGAGGAGAAGTGAGTTGGGGAAAATTGGAGGGGGAGACAAACCATAAAAGACTGTGGACTCTAAGAAATAAATTGAAGGTTTTGAAGGGGAGGGCAAGTAGGGGATTGAGTGAGCCTGGTGGTGGGTATTATGGAGGGCATGTATTGCATGGAGCACTGGGAGTGGTGTATAAACAATGAATTCTGGAACACTGAAAAGAAATAAAATAAAACAAAATGAAAAAAGATTTTCAGGCAACTATAGGAGAAATAAGTTAAAAACATTAAGCATATGATGATCTATTATTAGGAAAAACAAAAGTTAATAGGTTATATAATAAAGTCCTTGCTTTTGACAGAGTTGTAAGAACCTATAAAAGCAAAGAAAAAATAAAATAAGCTCATTGCTATGATATAAAGCAAAAATGATTTCATATTTCTTTTTTTTTTTTTTTTTTTTATTTTTTATAAACATATATTTTTATCCCCAGGGGTACAGGTCTGTGAATCACCAGGTTTACACACTTCACAGCACTCACCAAATCACATACCCTCCCCAATGTCCATAATCCCACCCCCTTCTCCCAAACCCCCTCCCCCCAGCAACCCTCAGTTTGTTTTGTGAGATTAAGAGTCACTTATGGTTTGTCTCCCTCCCAATCCCATCTTGTTTCATTTATTCTCCTACCCACTTAAGCCTCCATGTTGCATCACCACTTCCTCATATCAGGGAGATCATATTTCGAATAAAATGATAATTAAATTCTTCAGAGAAGCCCTCAATGAAATACCCCAAAATGTTTTCAAGGAGAACCTCATTAGGAGTATATAAATTTGGGGATAATGTATTCAAAGCCAGCCAGCCTAGATAATAGATTCTGAATCCTAATGTAAATGATCATGTCATTTGCAAAAACAAAAACAAAGCTGTTTGCCTACACTCCCAAATGGAAAGGTGCGGTTCTATGGAGCCATTTTAAAATGTTTGTCAACTTTAATAGTCTGATGACTTGGTAAGCATCTGGGTTACATTCTCTCACTTACATATCTTTCATATTAGAAATTACATTTTAGTAAAGTTGCTCTGAAGGTCAGATTACAAAACAGACTTGACGTATATTCAGGATAAAACTTTGTCTCTTAGTAACCTGAAAGTGTCAAGGCAAAAATAGTCAAGGAAACAGGCTAAAGCTGTTTTGTTTTGTTCTAAATACAAAACATAAGCATGCATTCAAGAACTTATAATCAAGAGAAAGTGGTTTTAGCTCTAGTTCTGTCATGAAACCATCACTCAGCCATTCTATAAGCCCATCTTCATTTGTGAAATAATTTTTACTGTGTGTCTGGTGAATCGCATCAGTTGTGTCCTGAGAATCTCTATGATCCAGTGGGTGGAACAAATAAATTCGTTTACTTCGTTCCTTCAACACATAAAGATTATTTGCCCCTTACATGACAGACACTGCAGAATCCAAAATGAGGGAAGCACAATCTGGGCTCTCAGGGTGATCTTGTTACCAGAAGCAATAACATCAAGAAATCAGGAAGACTCCTCAAGGGAGTCTAGCACCTCAGGCTAGGGGTAATTAAATAGAGGAGATGAACTTTTGAATGAGAGTAGATTTGGGAGCAAGGTGAAGGATCATTCTCCTCCTAAATGTTGAGCAACCCCTGGGGCTAATAATACATCATATGTTTATTGAAAAAATTTAAAAATTAAAAAAAACATAATAAATGTTGAGCAAAATGCATATGGACATTTTCTTTTGCTCTGTTTTGTTTTGAAAGAGTAATTCCATAGCTTTCACCTAAATTGCAAAAGGTAGATGACTCCCAACAGTTCAAGGACTACTGCCCTAGAGCAAGAGTAGAATTTAACCCAAGTTAGAAGAGGGAAGGTGAGGTGTCCTAGGCAGAACAATGAGAACAAGAAATACAGCTCAAAGGAAGCCCTGTGCACTTATCTTAAAGATAAGATTTTATCTTATCATCACAGGACCCTGGGATCATGACCTGAGCCGAAGGCAGAGGCTTTAACCCACTGAGCCACCCAGGTGTCCCCATTAAAAGGTTTTAAAGTAAAAGGAAAGCATATTCAGTTAGGTTAGGGAGATCATCCCACAACTGCATGGAGGATGAATCCAGGAACTAAAGGAGAAATTGGTAAATAGAAGCCTGATACTATATTCACTACTTAGGCAGTGTAGTAGGAATGTATAAGAAGAGATGGACTTCAGAAAAATTTAGATTAAAAATGACCAAAAGTTGATATAACCAAATAAACGAAATTCATTGACATCTATAAAAATCCATATCAAAGTGAACTTCCACTTCTAGCAATATGAAAAAATAGAGATACACTGTTTTAGGATGGTTTCCCTAGAAAATACAGCCAGATACAAAGTGAAGCTTTTGTTAGGAGGTGGGATCCTAGGCAAGAAAGACGATACTAGGAAGAAAGAGGTTAGAAGGAAAACAAATGCAAAGTGTTTCGTTGCTCCCCGACCCTAGTTATCTCAGACCCATGGCTGGCTGCTCAGTCGCAGGGGATAAGTGGAGGAGAACACTGCACCTGAACACCGCGGTTGTGGGGCGAAGGAAAAGGGCTTATCCTCTTTTTCCCAGCTTCTGCATCTCATTGTGCAAAGCTTCCCCATGGAGCATTAACTCTCCTGCACTTCCCAGAACTGTTTCCCGGATCCTTCCTTCAGTCAGCTGTTGGGTACATCAGATCCATGTCCGAGTAAGGCACTTCACGGAACCGGAAGGGATGGGCGAAGTTTGTTTCAAGTCCTACGAGGGCAGCCAGTAGAGGCCCCCCAAAGAGCTCCTCAGGCCTCTATTACAGCAGGCAGGAAGGGCCTCTGAGACAGCCCCGAGCATGGGAGATGTGGCAAATTGGCTCTCAGATGGCGAAACCAGTGTGGGCAACAGAGGCGGCTAAATCAAGTACCAGAGTCATGTCTTGTTCCCCAACATGAATACAAAAAAGGGGGAGAAAGTCCAATCCTTCAGTGGGGTGGTCAGCTACAGTCTCCTAAAAGAGCTATGAATAGACGTCAAACTGCCCCTACTTGTCATCTGTGTTTTGGTGTTTTCTGTTTGTTTATTTGTTTTTACCACTCCGACTTTAAATATCAGTGCCCCTTAAAGGATTTCGACAAAAATGGTCCCAAATTCTGTTTCCCTCTCACCTTCGCTTGAGCTCCTCTCTTCTCTTCTCTTTCCTCTCCCTTTGCTTTTCTGCTCCTCCTTCTCCCCTTCTTCCTTCCTTCCTTCATATCCCTAATGGAAAATTGAGGAAGTCAAATTAAGCATCACTATTACACTGAATATTAGTCAACTAACTGAAAATATATAGACATAATCTTTACTCTTTCAAAAATTTATAATATTTATTTAGACATTTTTCTTTCCTGTTGACTTGATTTTTATTTTAATTTTTGGAATTCAGTGAATCAGAAATATTCCATGTAATGTCTCTCCATTTTGACTTGGTATTTTCACTCTCAAAGTTTAATTACTTGAAGACAATTTTTTTAAAACTTTAATCTCGAACAGTGAAGAAAGATAAATACCTACTTATATAGAGGGGAGGAGTTGGAAATGCATGACAGTATAGATGTGTACTTCTCTGTGTGTGTCTCTGTACATGTGCGTGGGGAGGGGTTGCATTTGTTTGTTTTTCCCAAAGTGGAGGAAAGTGAAATCATAGTAGTATAAGTGGAGGTGAACTAGAGGGAATTTGGAAACTGAATAATTTGAACTTCATAAGGAAGAAGAAGAAAAAAATCTCTTATCACAAAAGGTATTTTGAATTGATGGGAATCAGAGAAACACAAACTAGAGAGCGTGGAACTTGGAAAAATCACAAGTACAAAAAGATCAGCACTCTGTCTCTATTATCAATAGAATGTATAGCTTCACAAAAGACATCCAAATACGTTCAAAACAAGAGGTTGCTTTTTGTGTATTTGTTTATGATAAGTTATCATCTGTCTCAGAGACATGTAGAGTTTAAGTACTTAATATATTACAGTTACTTATTTTACTTTGTTTTAACTGTTTGCCTATTCATATGTTCTATGCTTTCTAAAGTTGTTTAACTGAAGTTCGATTTTTATAATTAAGTGTCACCATCAACTCCCGAACACTCTGTCTTTTATAGTAAGAAAATAAATATATCTGCCTGCCCTCAGACTAGGGTTTTGGGCAGGGATTCAATTTGCACCATTGTGAACATTCTCTAAGAGATGAAAAAGTAAGGTGACATCTCAGTTTGCCAACCGGTCCATAAACCATATATAGACGTATGCCTATTGTTCTGTCATAATTATTAATAGTGCATCTGCTTACTTTCAAAAGCATGTTAGTTTGGATGATAAATAAAAGAACTCAAAAATGAGGGCAAGAAGATTGTCATCAGGGAGCTAAAGTACAAAATTAACAGAATGGATCAAATCAGAAATGGATAGGTACATCTTAAAGTTAGAAAAAAATTAATTAGAAAGTAATAGAATGTCTAAAGAAATTCAATTTCAATCAGGAAAGAATTACTAACTAATAGAAGCCTAGAAAAATCATTGTCACAGCTTCTGTTTGTGCAAGCGTGACCCAGGTGCCACAGTGCCTTGGATCAGGACATTTTTATAGGGTTTTAAGCACACAGAGGTCCTCATGGTATTGTGAAGATGGATGTATATGAAAATCACAACCCAATGATAATCATTTGGAGGCTAAAACTTCCTTCTCTTGCTCTAATTTTGTGTTTAGCGATCAGCCATCTAGTTATCTTTTGATTTTTTTTTTGTGTAGAGATATGTACATTCCTTTTTTAATTCAACTTTTATTTAATACTTACTGTGTGTCAAGAATTGTGATGGACACTGGGACGCCAAGATAGATGCTGTTCTCATACAGCTCACAGCCACACTGGGAGAGAGAATGAGATGAGAAAGGAAGAGGAAGAATGAGGGAAGAGAGAGAGAAGGAAGAAAGGAGGGAGAGAGGGAGATAATTAGTCTTTGGGGTACTGTGGGAGCACCTAACTATGGGAGCTGGGAATAGGGAATAAGGACTGTCGCGGGAGACTTCCTGAAGGAGGGGACATTTAAGTGAAGTTAAAAATAAAACGAATGGAGACAGGATGGTCAGACGGAATAAGAGAATGTATACTACAGGCAGAGGAGGACAAAAGAAGCAGTTAAGGGGTTTGAAATTTGCATTGCTACTTATAGTAGCAAGGATCTTTGTTGTTTTTTGTTTTGTTTTGTTTTTACTGTTTTAGATTTATTCCCTGACTGATCTATGTAGTCCAGGAAGGCTAACAACCATATTTTTCAAAAAAAAACACAAATGAGTTGCATTCCTATGGAGGCTCGACTAAAGGGAGTACCATCCTGATTAGAGTTTTATTTAAAAAAAGGATTTTGAATTTTATTCGCAAAAAGGGAAAAGGCTAAGTATGCATAAAATGGTTTTATTTTGGAAATATATCCATTTTTTAAGATTTTATTTATTTATTTGACAGACGGAGATCACAAGTAGGCAGAGAGGCAGGCAGAGAGAGAGGAGGAAGCAGGCTCCCTGCTGAGCAGAGAGCCAGATGCGGGGCTCGATCCCAGAACTCCGGGATCATGACCCGAGCCGAAGGCAGAGGCTTTAGCCCATTGAGCCACCCAAGCAACCCAAATATATCCATTTTTTAGAAGATTTTATTTACTTATTTGAGAGAGAGAGCGCACGAGTAGAGAGGTCGAGGGAGGAGAGGAAGCAGACACGCCACTGAGCATGGAGCTTGAGGCTGGATGCCTGGACCCTGGGATCATGACCTGAGCTGAAGTAATACGCTTAACTGACTGAGCCACCCAGTTGCCCCTATCCATTTCTCTTACATATAGGTCAATGTTCCTTGGCAGCCATTCCAACATCACGGACCTAGGAAGTGAGAGACACAAATAACATGCAAGAAAGGAGTATGAAATGAAGGCAAAATCACTGACTGGTAGGAAGGATAAGTGTCAGGAAAATCCTGAGTCTGTGTGAAAGAGAGGATAAAAGCAAAACAAAGAGTGCCTGAATATGCACATCCTTCCTGGCCTATCTGGGGTGAACTTCTAGAGATGGACTTGGTGCCAGAAAGGAGAAGCAAGACATCTTTATTCCTGGTTCCCAATTTTTAATATCTGGGGACAGAAGAGTACAGAGTCGCTTTGAATCAGTATAGGGCAGTCACCTCAGGGCAAAGAGACAAGATGCCTTGATTCGACAGAGAGAAGAGCTGAAGCCCTCTCACTCCTACCCTCTGATCACTCCTATAGCTCCTTTGATTCCCAGGAGGTATGGAAGGGATTCAGATTTTGCAGAATCTCTATGAGGTTGTAAGAAGATAGCTAATAGAAAGAATAGCATTCCGTCTGGTAGGGGGAAAGGGTTTCTGAAACCAGACTCGGGATGAGCATCAAACAGCAGTAAAACATCAAAAAATTTCTATAGCATTCACCACAGACAAGGTGGTACTGAGTGATAACAAAAGGACCAGTGAACTTTACCAAACCAGGAGAACAACAACAAATTTCCCAGCTATGGTAATCCTGCAGAATAGACAAGCTGCCTTACCCAGAGATCAGAGAAGAGAAAAAGGGCAGAGGGCAGATGACAGTCTCTGCCACAGCACCATCATATCCTCTTTCTCAGTAACTCACTGCCACCCTGGGGAAGAGGACATGAAAGAGAAGAGATGAAAAACTAAACATTTACCCAAAAGAAATCAAGGGATTCTAAAAGGCTCTTTAAACCAGAAAGGTTCAAGAGTACATTGACAAGTACAGGTCAGACAAATGGACTCCAGAAGTTGGGGCGTTTTATGCCCCTTCCATTCCATGAAGTGTGGAAGGAATCTAGAAGTTCCTCCAGGTGTGGTGGTGGTACAGGGTTGAGTGTGGATTGTGGACAGTGGCAAATTACAGAGCCGGAAAGACGATTATGGGTATCTCCACCGGGATTTGTTGTTAGCTTTTGCTACATTTAAAAAATATGTAAGAACCAAAACCAACACTATATTATTTTTACAGTTCTGTAGGTGAGGATTACTTATGCATCTGTAGTCATCTGACAGCTCTACTAGGGCTGAAGGCTTCAAGATGTTCTCTTTTACGTGCCTGAAAATGGGTACTGGCCATCGATTAATTCTCTCCTACACTTCCCTTTTTGTAGTGGGTTAACCTGGACTTCCTCACAGCATAGTGATCTCACAATCGAAAGAAAGAAACAAAATGAAATCTTAATTTTATGCAATTCAGGTAATCAGAGATTCCAAAAGAAATGTAGATTCTATTGCAATGGTGAAATTTTCTTCTAATGATTACATTGTTCTCATCTTGTTCCCCGCTTGTTGGCTCTGAATAATATAATTATTTTTCTGCAATGAATTAACTGCAAGGTTTCTGGTGCTTGAAACTTTTTTTTACTTTTTTTTTCCTATTTCGGCCCTCTCCCCCACCCACCTCCTCTCTGGCAGCCACCAGTTTCTTCTCTGCTTCAGAGTCTAGTTTTTTTGTTTGTTTGTATCTTTTTTCCTTTGTTCATTTGCTTTGTTTCTTAAATTTCACATATGAGTAAAATCATATATTGTCTTTCTCTGACCGATTATTTCACTAACATGCCTTCTAGATCCATCCACATTGTTAGAAATGACAAGATTTCATTCTTTTATCATGATTAATTTTCTTTATACTTTATATACTTGGGCACAGAATTTATATACCTGGCACTAAAACATCAAGTCAAAGGATGAGTAGCCTTTAGAGAATCCATAAACCCCCTGCAACTCTGGTATGGAAGTTTCCTCATGTTTGCCTATTGGCCGAGGTGCTTTTCAGAGTATGTTTAACCACAATGTCAGAGGTATTTGCTACCCACAAAGTTAAGATCACTGCATAAGTGAAGCAAGACTCGAGAGCTGATAATGCAAAGTAAAGTTGAAAGGGGTTATTGGTTAATGTTTAGTTCATACCCCACGCCCGGCCCCGTTCTCATTTCCCTTTCCCATATTGTCTTATTTCTACAATTAGTTGTGAACTGCTCAAGATCTCCAGCCTGTTTCCTGGCATACCTCTATCAAGCTATTCTGGCAAGGTTGAGGATCAGTAACAGATCACATGTACAGATGTATTTGTGACAAAACAACAACAAAAACCTGTTCTTTATATGTAGAATGCCATTTTTTTGTTTATTTATTTATTTATTTATTTATTTTTACTCATTTGAGACAGAGACAGAGAGAGCACAAGCAGGGTGAGAGACAGAGGGAGAAGGAGCAGCACACTCCCCGCTGAGCTGGGAGCCTGACATGGGGCTCCATCCCAGGACCTGGAGATCATGACCTGAGCTGAAGGCAGACACTTAAACATCTGAGCCACCCAGGAGCCTCAAGAATGCCATTTTTTTAAAAATGACATTTTGGGAATTTGACTAATTAGCAATGGATTTTGGTTTCATTCATTCTGATAGTTTCAAGGAGTTTATATTATCTAATACCATATTCCTTCAGAGTTTCAAAACATTTGACTTCCTAAATTTATATATTTGTCTGTGATGGAATCATTAGTATGAAAAATACTTCT
Organism: Mustela putorius furo; assembly: GCF_011764305.1. NCBI lineage: Eukaryota > Metazoa > Chordata > Mammalia > Carnivora > Mustelidae > Mustela > Mustela putorius. Next base: position 11,137,038 of record NW_025421467.1, on the reverse strand, counting down.
CAAAACTACATGTGGTCAACTATTATTCTTGATGAATTAAAAAATAAATTAATGATTGAAATTTTAAATAAATAAAGTTAAATAAAGAATAACAGGGACACAGAACGTGTTTCTAACTGATCACTTCTACATATATATAAAAATATACATTCTTCCAACACTTTAATAGTTATTTTCTTCACCTTATGGCTAACTCTATAGTAAATTTTTCAATTTACAGAAAACAACTTTTCATACTTGATGATGATTTGAAAGTCACATTGTGTCCTTATGGTCACAAGATTGAATCCATAGCAAAGAAGAAGAATTTTAAAAATTCATGAATGGTTTCTCCTTTCTCAAAGTTAATTACTTAAGCAGAAGGTTTAATCTTTATTACAGATTTTCAGTAATTGAAAGCTGTTTGTATTTCACACCAGAGAGGTCAGGTTTATGTTCACAGTACCACCTCAGATTAAGGAGTAGACTTCAACTAAAGAAAGAATTAACCTAGAAAATAGAAATCTATTCGAAAGCACAGCTTGTGATTTTTTTTTTCCTTTCAGGTAAGCCTTAGCTCTTCAAAAAAAAAAAAAAAAAAAAAAAAAAAAAGGAGAAGAAGAAGAAAAGAAAAAGAAAGAAAAAAATAAGAAAATAAGGCTACAAAGTACATATACTCTTCCAACCCACCACTCTGCATTACACACACACACATATACATGCATGCACACACACACACACACGCACAGGCACCCACATGTGCACACACAAGCACACACACATCTGCATGCACACACACACACACACACACGCTCTTACACTCTACTAATTTCCCCAGGGCTTCTCTGATATAAAAGCAATTTTCTTCCCTTTCCCTCATGAAGTTTGTATTTTCAAACTGCTGTGAAACCATGCATTTAGTATAGCTCTTCATTTCTTTTTCAATTACCTAAAAGAAATATCTATCTTTTAAGTGCATTTAGGAATGTATCATCATAGTTCTATAATTGGATAGCCTTTCTTATACTGACTCTACTTCTTACACTTACGGTTGTAATTGATAAGCCAATAGATTTACATTGAAATTAGATGCCCAAACACTGGCAGTTCCATACCTATGGTGATTTTACTTATCTTTACCTGGTTGTTATTTGTTTTTGCTTAGATACCATCAGCAACTTTAAGATAGTATTTACAAATAAATAATGGTGATAATATTTTATCAATAAGTCCTCTTTTTAATCACATTAAGTACACTAACATTTAATAGGATTAATATTTACTAAAGAATGTACATTTGTTGTGCAAGAAAATACTCTATTTTTTAAGCTTTGTGTAGGAAAATGTTTTAGTTAATCACATTAGAAGTTTATGTATAGCAACATTGTATTTATTTTATTTCACTTAGTTATTTTTTTAGCTACATATCCTGCACATTGTGCTCCTAGACGATAATTCCAAAGTAAATCTTAGTGGTTTAAAAGCAAAGTATAATTTCACTCATATTATTAGAAATTAGATACTGGTTGCACATAATGCCTTACCTAATAATGCCTTACAAACTGGTATTTAATTTATTATTTATTTTTAATCAAGTACCTAAAATCTGTCATTTAAAGTATACACTTTGTTTTTATGTGAGAAAATTGGCAACTCTTACTGAGATAATGATAACTAATACACTGTGTGTTAACTATATTCACTGTGTCAAGCACTTTATATCTATATCATGATTTAATTATTACAAACTATAAGTAAAGTTTTATTTATTATTATAAAGATGAAGAAAAATAGATATGAGATGATTAATTAAATTCAGACCACAGCAAAGCCAAGATTAGACCCAGATTTCTAACTATTGCAAAGTCTGTTCTTAACCACTAGGCCTATAGAAAAATCAATTCTGTCCTTCCTACAGCACATATTTGAATGCTTCACTATACACTAAGACTTCAAACAAAATAGCTAAATAGATGCAGGCCAGAAAACCCTGGTGAAATATGCTAAAACATATGTCAAAATATCATAGGATTTGTTTGCGGGACATCAATTTTTGAATGATCTCAACTTTGGTGGTTATAAAAATGTGGTTCAAGATCACCCATATACAAATCACCTGATGTGTTTTTGTTTTTGTTTTTGTTTTTGTTTTTAATTCAGACCCCTGGAACACATTATACAATTGACCCAAAATTGTGAAGAAATATGTCAGAAATACACAACTTAATAAATTTCCTAGGTAATTTTCAGGTGGGCAAATGTTTAGGAAAACTGCTTTAAAAAAAAAATGTTTGCATTCTTTAAAATTCCAAAAAGGCTCTAGATATGTTAATCTGAGTAAAAAATACAAAATGTCCCTTGTGGATTTCTGCTTATCCCAAGATGTTATTTAACCATATTCTACATTTCTTTCTTCATTACACGCTTCTAAATTAAAGAAGCAAATAAATCTTTTTTAACTTGTTTTTTCAACTTCTATTTTATTTGCTCAAAAATAAAGTTGAAATCTAATTATTTCAGTTTTTATTATTACTTTCCTTGCTTTGTATCCCTGATCTGTTACCTCCAGTTGTTTGAGATGAATATGAAGTCTTGAGCAGTAAAAGAATGTTACATCCACTCATATTGAAGGATGCAAAAATATAGCTCCAGAGAGATTCTAAGCATTGAGCTCTCTGTTATTAATGGAAGTGAAAGAGATAAGTTTGGAGCTATCAAAATTTGGGATTTGGAGTCACCTTCAGAGTCATCTTAACTATCATTTAAATTATCTGAGCTAGTAGATGCTGTCTTTTATCATTTAAATAGTCAATGCCATTAAACTTTATACATAATTTCTTTTTTGTTATGACTTTTATTATATTTTGTTAGTCACCATACATACATCATTAGTTTTTGATATAGTGTCCCATGATTCATTGTTTGTGTATAACACCCAATGCAATCCATGCTCTCCTTAATACTCATCACCGGGCTAACCTATCCCCCAACCCTCATCCCCTCTAAAACCACCAGTTTGTTTCCCAGAATCCATTGTCTGTCATGGTTCGTCTCCCAGTCTGATTCCCCCCCTTCATTTTTCCCTTCCTTCTCCTAATTTCCTCCATGTTATTCCTTATGCACAATTTCTAATTCATAATCAGATGGGTGGGAATTGAAATTAAAATACTTCTTCCTTTTTTCTATTATTTTTTATTTAGAGTTTTATTTTTTTCCCTTCAACTCTGTCTAATATTCTTGGTGCAAAATTATCTTTTGTGCATATAAATTTGACTATTCATTCCACTTATCTAACATAGCAAAGGAATCTGATATAATCTGAAGGGTCAAAGTACCTCTCTGGTGGAAGTATAAAGGACATGAACAAGGAAGATGAATTCTCTATGCAGACAAAAAGAATTTGAAAGAAACTAAAGAGCGAGCTTGTGCAGGGCAATCTAAAATATGTTCAAGCAACAAGTAGCTCAGCTTGCCATGGGTGGGGAGAAAGAATGGGGTGGCTCAAAGATGGAATTATGATGCTACTGAGAGATAAAGACAGGGTTACACAGAAGCAGTGGATGAATCTGTATGTCATTTTTAAGTGCTTTCTCATGTGGAGTCAAAGGAAAAGCCTTAATGTGGGAGCTGGAATGTTCAGATTAACATTTAGAAAAACCACTCTGGTTCAGTGTTGTATTAGTCCATTCAGGTTGGACTATATGTTCTAGCCTGAACCACACATATGCTGTAACCGGACACATTGAGTGAGTGGTTTATGACTAATGGAAATTTATTTCCCACAGCTCTAGAGGATGGCAAGTCCAAGATCAAGGTACTGGCATATTGAGTATTTGGTGAGTGCCTCCTTCCCAGCTCATAATGGCTGTCTTCTCTCTATAAGGTATAACCTCACATGGTGAAAAGAACAAGCAAATTCTTTGAAACAGTGCTATCTGCATTCATGAGAGCTCCACCCACATGACCTAATCATCTCCCAAACACCTCCCCTCCAGATACCATCACTTGGGGGATTTGTTTTAAACATATAAATATGGGGGATATATAGACTTCTATATCATATACATATATATGTGTGCATATATATGTATATATTTTTATATATTTAAACATATAAATTTGGGAGATATAGACTAAATGTATATAGCTAATGACTGTGGGAAACTTTGGACTAGAATTAGACTTGATATTCTCCTCTTTTCCAAGATGTATTATTTCTTCAATTCTTTGTATAATGTATGGAATAAAAATCTCAAAATTCCTGAGATAGAAATCACTCATACTATTTTTTCTAGTAATATTTTTATTATGATATAATTTAGATGCCATATGATACACAAATTTTGACAGTTTCCTTGAGGTATACCTGACATACAGGTTTGCAGGGTACAATTTGTCAAATTTTGACATATGTGAACATTTGCAAAACATTAGCTCAAACAAAATGGGGAACATATCTATCATCTTTGGAACAATGTAGTGTAGTAGTTGAAACAGCAGTTGTCCTGGTCCTGTTCCAGGGGAAACAGTTTAAGTATGATGTTAGCTATAGTTTTTCAGACCTTTACCAGGTTGAATACATTTCCTTCCATTTACTTTTTGAGGAGAGTTTTTATCAGGAATGAATGTTAGGATAAATTTTTAATTTCACTTATTTTCTCCATGTGTTTATTTTCATTGATTTCCACTCTGACATGTATTATGTTCTTTCTTGCACTTCATGTTTTTGTTTCGTTTTCCCTTTCTTGTTTCCTGAGGTGGAAACCATAGTCATTGATTTGAGATATATTTCTTTCTAAAAAGGAATTTTGTAGTATAAGTTCCCTTTTATGTTCTGCTATAACTGTACCCCACAAATATTGACATATTGTGTTTCCTTTTCATTCGTTGCTAAATATTTGAAATTTAGCTTTTGATTTCTTCTTGGGGTCATAAATTACTTAGAAGAATGGTGTTTTCCCAAAATATTATAATATTTGGCCAAAAATGTTATTCTTGATTTTTAATTCAGTTCCATGTGGGCAGAGAATTCATTTTGTTTTATTCAAACACATTTCAATTTAGTAATACTGGTTTTATGGCCCAGGATATGATCTATCTCAGTAAATATTCTATGTTTTAAGTATTACAACATTAGAGTAGTTCAATTACATTTCTTTTCTCCAAGATTTGGCATTATTCATGTCATGCTTTTTACTTCTACATATGTTGTGTACTTTGAAATGTACTCTTATTATTTTTTGCTTTGATCAATTCATTTAAAGATGCTAAATAATAGTAACTCTTTATATTTACTCATGTAGTCACCATTTTTTAGTGTTCTTAATTATCTTTTGTAGAACTAGGCTTCTTTTTACTATTATTTTCTTCTTTCAAAGGACTCTAAAATTTCTTATAATGAATGTCTCCCTTTGTCTGCATAAGGCTTTATTTTTTTTGAAAGATGTTTCACTGGATAAAAATTCTAAATTGACGGGGTTTTTTTTATTACTTTAAAGAAGTTGCTATACTGTTTTCTATCTAGCATCGCTTCTGAAGAAGTCCTTATTATTTTGTTATCCTTTTCCTTTTACTGTTTTAAAGATTTTCTATCACTGTCTTGAAGTAATTTGGTTATAATGTATGTTGGTGTAGTTCTTTTCATATTTTTTGTTCTTATAGTTCTTTGATTTGTTTGAATAATAGTTTTGCTCAATTTTGATAATTTTCAACCTTTATTTCTTCAAATAACTTTGTTCCTCTTTCTTCAGGGACAATACTCATGTATCTAACCAACAGGTTAGAGTTGTTTCTCAGATCACTGCTTATCAGTTTTTTTTTTTTTTAAGTAAACTTTCCTCTTTGTATTTTATTTTGGAAACTTTATATTGCTATATTCAAGTATACTAAACTTTCCTCTTGAAATGTCTAATTCAACATGGTTCCACCCAGGATATTTTATTTTTCATCTCAGATATTGCCATTTTTATCTCTAGAATATCTTAAGATCTTCAACCTTTCATCTAGTTTCTTTAACATATGGTATATAGTCATAAAAAGGTTTTAAATGCCCTCTGTAATATTTTCATCATGTGAATCACTTGGGCATCTAGTTCTATGAGTCATTTTTCTTTTCATTTGGGTTGCATTTGGCTGCTTTCTTTACATACCAACTAATTTTTTTATTGGATGCTGGACTTTGTGAATTTTTCCTTTTTAGACATTGGCTATTTTTTATATTCCTATAAATGTTCTTGATATTTGTTCTGGGATAGTTAAGTTATTTGAAAATCATTTAACCTATTGAATGAGAATGCCTTACTTTTCATCTTCACTGACTATGAATTACTTCTCATTGCTACCAAATTTTAGATAAAGAAGTATACAGAATTCTGTATTGTATTTTTGTATCCGTTTTTTTTTGTTTGTTAGGCTTTTGCATTTCAACCATGTTTTCACACTATCAGTAGGTTTTTTGTTTGTTTGATTTGTTTTTTTTGGTGCTTTATAATCCACTGTATGAATACATGACACCTCATCTAATCATTCCTCTATTAATGGATTTAAGTTTTTTCTAATTTTGGACTATTCTGAATAAAGCTGCTACAAACATGCTTGTCCAAATATTTATTTGAACAGACGTTTTATGGTTTTATCCTTTATACCAGTGTGTGGAGTCACTGCTTCATTGGGTAGAAGTGTAACTACTTAAGAAACTGTCAGATACTTTACTGGAGTAATAATATTCTCTCACTTTATTTTCATTCCTACTTTCAACCTCCCCCCCCTTTTTTTTTCTGTGAATCACTTATACAAAGTGTATCTTTGGGATTTGCTCTTTTATGTTATGATGATGGCTATTAAATGGAAGAGTTGCCCATATTGGTATCTCCATTCCCATCTCCTGAAAGTTTCCGATTTCTAATAGACACATGCAGTTACAAGCCACAGTTGTATCACAAGAACCTACCAAATCACTAAGTGATAAAAGCAAATCACCACTCCGATGGAATCTGATTTCATTTGTATGAAATCTAATTCATTGTGTATCTTCTAGAATCAAAATAAGGAGGATGTTTTTGACTATCCACTAATTTCTTTGTGATGATATTAAGAAACAACTTTTTTCCATGTAGTAATACACTTTCTTATCAATGTCCCATCATAACCAATCATTGGTACCTTCACCCATATAAATATAGCTTACAAAATCATCTCTACTTAGTAAATTCTATTTTCTTGTTTCCAAATTTTCAATATTAAATAAAGCAAAAAGTCAGAAAGCATTTCCCATTATATATGAATTATGAACATGCCAATAGTTAATTATTAATGAATATATGATTTAAAACAATTAAAAAGCAAAATATTTTGTGGCATGTCAATGAGACAATAATTGCTTTTACACATATAATATTGTTGATACATGACAACCATAATATTTAATATTAGAATTTTCTCAATAACACATCTGCTTTATTTTCTGATAAAGTTGTCATTAATTTAGGCAGCTGATTTTCTTAATGGCTGAGTAACAGTAGAATGTGAATATCATTATACATTTTTAATATTTTAGTATAAGCAATATTAGTTTAAATAATAATTTTTAAATTATTTGTTAAATAATTTAAGATTTCTTGACAGGTCAGATGAATTAAATCTAATGATTCCTCCCTGATTTGATCAGTTAATTAAGTGAAAACAATTGAGAAATCTTATATATGTAAGCATGACAAAAGCCATTGAAAGGTTAAGAACTTGGAATTTGTGAATAAAACTACCTTCTGACAGAGAAACTAGACTGGGACTATAACTAAAAAGAGGCAAAAATTGTTTTTCCCTGAAGGAGATAGTTTAAGAGGGAGGAGTCTTGGTCCATCTGAAGCATGAAAAAGGAAATTCTCCATTAAATTAAAATCCAAATGCTGCCAGCCTTTTCCTAGGAGATTTCTCCCAGCACAAGAGATCTTTCCTTCTCAGGCAGGTACATGGAGTGGGATCCCTAATGATATTTCAGGAAAAAGATAACTTGAACCTCCAAGCTGCTTAGAGTCATACAACTCACTCAGAGTGAGTTTTGGAGTTAACTCACTCAGAGTGAGTTTTGGAGTTAAGCTCCAAGCTGCTTAGAGTCATAAAACTCACTCAGACCTATGGTCTGAGTTTCATATTACTAGCGAGTCTTATACTACTTCTGAAAATAATAATTGATTTCTTATTTTTTTCCCAATTCTCACCTTTCTTAAAGAGTAGAGAATACTTACAAACCAATATATGTTTATAGTTGCCTATGGTAAGACTTAAATTTTTTCAATCAGATTAAAACATAAGTATATGGTGATTTTTTTTGGATAATGCTAATTGGCACAACCTGAATCCACATCTAGAAAAGACACGGCTGCCAGAGGTAAGATACTGCAGTTGAGAACCAGGTACAGAACCTCAGACTAGGCAGTGCTTAATGCCAGGGATTCTCTGCAACTGAGATTGGGAAAGGCAGTGAAAGAGATCCAGGTTAGCTTTCTTAGGTACAATAAAAGAAGGCAAGTTGACCATCAAATCAGGCAAACCAGAAGCAGATGCAAAACCTAAAATAAAAATAATATATAATTATACACTAAAACCAGTTAAGACTCAGTAAATCAACATGGAAGAAAAAATCCCTTCCTTTTTATGGAGTCGCCCTATGCGATAAAGTAGCTACTAGCTACCTGCCACTATTCATACATAAACTTAAAATAATTAATTAGAATTACATGTTCTGTTTATCAGTTGGTCATTTCCTTTCTCAAAAACCACATGTGGGTAGTGGCTATTATATCGGATAGAGCAAGTCTAGTGCATTTCCTTCATCACAGAGTGTTCTATTGGACAGTGCTGCTCTAAATAATGGCCTCAAACATTTGTAAACAGCAAAGCAACTTGCAATTTGCATGGATAAATCATCTGGCTTAAATGTACAGCTTCCCAAAAGACAATTCTAAAGAGGCCAACAACTCAATACAGATGAAAAAAAAAAAGTTATGGACCTTTTTAAGCTTGTGACTAGACGAACTGTGATGAAAACATCAAGGTCTTGTGGAAATACACATATGTCCTCTCTGACATCTCTTTCTAAAGCTTCAACACATGGTGTATTTTGGCAAGTTAGTCATAGCTTCATTCATTCTCTCACTCTTTCAGAAATCATTGAGTGTACTAAACTATGGTAGGAGGTAGAAATACAAAATAAAATAAAATAAAGGAGATACACAGTGTTCCTATAAGAATTTCATAGCACAAAAGTGAAGGATGCATGCAAGAAAATCATTCCAGTATATTTTCATTAATGTTATAATGGGAACAGTTTCAGCTTATTTTTTTTATTTTTTTGAAGACTTTATTTATTTATTTGACACAGAGAGAGAGACAGTGAGAGGCAACACAAGAAGGGGGAGTGGGAGAGAGAGAAGCAGGCTTCCCCTAGAGCAGGGAGCCCAATGCAGGGCTCGATCCCAGGACCCTGAGATCATAACCTGAGTCAAAGGCAGATGCTCAACAACTGAGCAACCCAGGCGACCCTCAGCTGATTTTTAAAAGGCAATTCTTTCAGCAATCTGAGGGTGATTTAAGGGAAGATGAAGGTTGGAGAAAATGTTTGCGTACCAAGTCTGAAGTAAGGCAGTAGAAGAGGTAACAGAAGGAAATAAATTCATAAATATGAAGTAGGACAGTTGACCATAAAGTCCTTAACTATAGGTACTAACTGAAGTTATTATTTTACTCATTATTTTTTTAACTAGTATATTATGTAACTAAATGATCACTTGTTGAATGAAGAAAATGAGAGGAAAAGATGATACAATTTAATGATATCTTAGTGTAGATGTGATGGAGAATGAGATGTGAAAGAATTTTCATTCATCTGTTCCATAATATGTTCTCTTACCCTATTGTAAGACATACTGCCCCATGCTGTTGCCCAAGCCAGAAACTCTGGAGTCACTTTCTTGTCTTCCTATGTGTCTTCTCCATAGGAAATTGTATCTCATGACTCTACCTCTTTCATTTCTCTCAAAGGTGTTCGAATTTCTTCATCCCCATATCTATTGATTTAGTTTATTCTTTTTGTTTTGTTTTTCTTTACAGGGAATTAAACAAAAAACACCTTTTTTTGTTTGTTTGTTTTTAGACTCTAATCTAGGTCTTCTCAAACTGATTCTCATCCTGCCATTGAGGTAACTTTTGTTTTTAAAGATTTCTTTTATTTATTTTTGAGAGAGAGAGAGACACAGAGAGCATGAATGGGGGAGGGGCAGAGGAAGAGGGAGAAGCAGAGTCTGGGCTGACCACAGAACCCCATGTGGGGTTTGATCTTAGGACCCCGAGACTACCTGAGCTGAAGTTGGACACTTAACCCACTGAGACACTCAGGTGTCCTTGAGGTGACTTTTTAAATCTAAAATATGAATATAAGCAAATCACTGCCTCTTTTATTTTAATGAGTATTCATTCCCTAACAGGTAAGTAGAAACTCCTAAGAATGGAATTACTTTAGAACATAGAATGTTTCCTTTCTCCTCCCCATGTATATTCACGACCTCAAATGTAAACTTTGAAACATATTTAAGCTGTCATAATTTTCATAATAAAGTGTGTTCTTATTCTCTCTTCTGTCTTTAGACTTATCCCTTACTGTCAACACTCTCCACCTCAAACCCTGTACTTTGCCGGGTTGTTTATGTTGGTCCTACTAGGCCATTTTCTGTACCACATTTAGAGGTGGTTTTCCTTATTCACTTTTCCTGCACCCCCCCCCATCTAGATTATGTACCTTCTCCATGAAGTCATATAATCGTATAAAAGCCTAAAAGAGTACTTTTCACAAAGGATTTTGATCTCTTTATTGTAATATGTTTGCTTTACCTTCTTCAGCATCTAGAAGAGTGCTTAGCAGTAATTTTTAGCAGGAAATGGAATACAGAGAGAGGAGATTTGGGGAAAATTTATAAATTCTCAGTAGTTACATAGATCAGAGAAGCAATCAGAGAAGCAATCTAGGCTCAAAATAAACGTGAAGGTGCTGAAATCTAGTGAGTAGTTTAAGGAATGGGGTTATAGAAAATGTCCATGGAGAAAGGCAATGTCTTTACATGATTTCGTGATTTCCTCTTCGGTTCAAAGTTGTTGTTCTTTTATGACTTTATTTATTTGAGAGAGAGAGAGAGAGGGAGAGAGAGAGAGAGAGAGAAAGAACATGAACAGAGGGGAGAGGCAAAGGAAGAGAGAGAAGCAGGGAGCCTGATACGGGGCTCCATCCCAGGACCCTGGGATCATGACCTGAGCTGAAGATAGATGCTTAACCAACTGAACCACCCAGGCACCCCTCAAAGTTTAGTATTGTAAGCTGAATTTAAAAATTCATTTATACTGGTAACCCATGTTCTCTTCCATCTTTACACTTGCCTCTGTTACTAGTTTTGTAATATTAATGAAATTTTTCATATTGTATTTTCTTGGTACTATTTATTATAATTTCTTTGATTTTGAACTTGATTCTCCAAACACTTGGGTATCAGCAGATCACCAGGACATCCTTCTCGGCTATTCTGCATTCACTTTTTGCTGACGGAGTTTTAACTATTATTTAGTGACCTGCTAATTTCCTGAGACACCACTGCTCACTTTTTTAGTAAATATTTATAGAAAAATCTAATGATAAAAATAAGTCACACGAAGGAGAATGGGACAGTGCCTCCTAGCTACCGATTGAATCATCAAGAATGATTTTTTCCCTATTAGTAGATCTAAGATTATTTGTCTTTTTTTGCTGGAAAGCTCAGCAAAGTAAGTCTTTGCACAAGTAGGTCCATACATTTCCAACATTGATTTTGGGGTGATAGGCTCAGGAATGCCTTAAGGATTTTCTGGGTGCTCTTCTTAGAATCTCAATTGTAAAGTTGCCTATGAAAATTGAATTTGATCACATAACTCCTTTAATTAAAAATTTTTAGTGCTACTGACTGTACTAAAAATACAGAATTTTTTACACTGATTCAGTCTATGGTTAAATGCTGATCTTACTCTCAAGTCATTTTGTCTTGCTCGCTGTGTTTTGGCTACACCAGTCTTCACTCTCCCCTGTGTTTTCACACATACTATTCTTTGAGTGGTTCTTCTCTAGAACTTTCATCCTTCTTGTCTCTCTTCTGGTACAATTCCAATTTTTACAATTCAACCTAAATTTTCATTTATTCAGTCACCCTTTACTCTTAAGTGTAAGCTTTGTCCTCTGTAATACCCTTTACTCACTATATTGGGTAGTTGACTTAATATGTAACCATATCTTGATTTGTGTAATTATTTGTGTAATGTTTGCCTATCCATTATACTGTAAACTGTATCACAGGAAAACCCAGTATGCTAGCTAATCATACAGTCCTTAGCTAATACCATAATATCTGGCTCACAAGAAGTGTTTAGGGAACATTTGTGGAACTAACATTCTTCAAAATATTTTCTTTAGAAGGAAGTTAATCATAAATCATAATTTATGGACTCTCAACTAGTCTTAACAAAAATGTTACTGACATGTCCAACAAATAAGGTTTACTTCCATAAAGATCAAATAATGAAACCATAAGCATATGACAATGTAGGGGCAAATCTGTAAACATATCATTATACATTTGAAACAGTCATAAAAGAATCATGCATGATATTCTATGTCGATTGTCATTGCAATCACAAGAATATTTTTCCTTAAATTCTATTTTCATTCTTCCCCTACTGAAATTTAACTAATTTTAAAACTAACTTGCTTATATTTTTCAAGATATAAAATATAAATTAAAATTGGGTTCAAAAGAAAAATTCACATATCACAAATAAAGGGCACCTACTATATTATATAAAAGACTGTGCTGGTGTGTAAACCTGGCGATTCACAGACGTGTACCCCTGGGGATAAAAATATATGTTTATAAAAAATAAAAAATTAAAATTAAAAAAAAGCTTAAAAAAATAAAAAAGACTGTGCTGAAGTCTGGAAGACTTCAAAAAGAGATCTTAGATGCATTTTCTACTTATGAGTTAGACCATGAAAATTGAGCAGAAAATTCTGATAGGGAGAGACGGGGATGAGAACCTTTCTGGTATAGCAAGTGTATGAAATAAGAAAATTCTTTGCAAAATTATTTATCAGTTATATGTTATGTTTGAAATATAGAGTATATGAGTGCAGTCATGAAAATGAGGGCTAAAAAGACAGTTTGGAACTAGCAGGTGTGGAGTTCAAAGTGTGTCTAAATGACATGTCAAAAGCTATTATTTATATTGCAGGTAACAGGGAAAAAATAAAAACACAACAACAACAACTAAAGACTGTTTTTGTTTTTTGGTTTTGCAGGAAACAAATGATTTATCAGGCTCCATTTTGTAAACAACTAGATTGGGGGTGTGAGGAGTAGATAAAAAACAAAGTATTGGAAACAGGAAAAGATAGAAAGTGCTCCCATTGGGATAGAAAAAGATAATGAGAGTCTGGCTCTGTATAGGTATATAAAAAGAATCCAAAATAGGTGAGGTGTGTACTTGTTTGCATATATATATATATATATATATATTGCATATATAATATATATATATTTATATATATATATAAACACACACATACACACACACACACACACACACACAAACACACACACATATATCTATTTAACTTGGAGGTCAACACAGTCTTGTGTTGACCTCCAACATAGTTGGAGATCTAGACAAGTGCTGAGGGGCAGTGGACCTGGTGATTTCAGCAGTAAGTTCAAAAGACGTAGGTGAAATGAGTAATGACAAATAGGTTGGAATCAGCTCCTTTAAAGTCAGGAAAAAACAAAGAAGCACCTATTAGTTCAACATTGCATTAGGGGTCATAGACAGCTTTATAAGACAAGAAGGAACTTAAAAACAAAAGTTTGATAGAAGATATAAGACATTCATTATTTGATTATGATGTGACTATTTACATAGAAAATCCAAATTAATCTAGAGACAAATGTGTAGAAATAAAAGGAGAGCTTAGCAAGCCACCTTGATATCCTCATCTACCTTTATATACAAGGAACAAACCGTATAAAAACAGTATTTTAAGAAAGACACCATTTATAATAGCTACAAAAATTATAAATTACCTAGAAACAAATGAAACAAATATATGTAAGAACTATATGCAAAATAAATTGCAAAGGACATTAAAGAAGGCAAGTAAGTGTTCATGAATAAGAAGGTAGTATCAAATAAATATATAAATTATTTCCAAATTGACTCAAAGATTTGACTTCATTCTGATTAAAATTTCAGCAGCTATGTTTTACTGTATGTGTATCATTTAAATGATTGATTATGAAATTTATGTGATATAACAAGATACTTCTGAAGACAGAGAATAAAATTAAACACAAAACCAGAAACAGATGCATACATGTATGATAGGTCCCAGATGTAGCACAGCAGATCACTGAGAGAAGGAGATACCATTCAACAAATTAAGTGAGGCAGAAAAGATGTTTATACAGATGGGGGCAAAGGGAATGTACATATTTGAATTACACTAAAATTATAAAATAAAACTTTAAAATTTTTAGAAAAACATATAGATGAATATCATTCTGCTATCAATAAAGGAGGCATTTCTTAGAATATCAAAAGTGTGAACAATAAAGTAATAGAATGATACATTTGGCAACATTAACATTAGCAACTTATACTCATCAAATAGACTTTTTAAAACATGAAAACACATGAGTGACATAGGAGAGGTGATGTTTGCAGCAAATAAAACCAAGTAACAGATTAGATAATATCAATAGTATTTAGGTGCCTAGAAATCATTAAGAAAAAAAGTCAATAGAAACCTAGGTGAAGGTCCTAAGTAGACATTTGAAAGAATATGAAACACATGTAGCTAGTACACATGGAAGATAATCAATAACACTAGTCAACAGGAAAAGACAACTCAAGACCACAATGGCTTTTGACACATTTGATTAAAAAAAAATTAGAAAAAAAAATACGAGAAAGATCAAAAATTATAGAGGAAAGGTTCTCCTATGTATTGATGATTTAGGGGCTGACCAGTGCAGGTTTGGCAGTGTCAGAGAGTAGAACATTGACATATCCCAAGGCTCAGAGTATGTATATCTAATAAGTATCTTAACATGTGGATCCCAGAAAACATATATAAAGATATATATGTACTAGCACAATATATAACTTTAAAAAAATCGTTGTAGGGGCGCCTGGGTGGCTCAGTGGGTTAAGCCGCTGCCTTCGGCTCAGGTCATGATCTCAGGGTCTTGGGATCGAGTCCCGCATCGGGCTCTCTGCTCAGCGGGGAGCCTGCTTCCCTCTCTCTCTCTCTGCCTGCCTCTCCCATCTACTTGTGATTTCTCTCTGTCAAATAAATAAATAAAATCTTTAAAAAAAAAATCGTTGTAAACACTGACTAGAGAACAAATAAAGAAGTAATGGTGGAGTTAGTCAGTAAATATTATACAGCAGTGAAAAATGGTGAACAAGAACTATCAGGAAAAAACTTTAATAAATCTTAGTAACATAATTTTAAATTAAAAGTAAGTTCCAGAAAACATAGAATATCATACTTTTTCTCTCTATATATCCCTCTGTATTTCTGGAAATTTTCATTTCCACTGTTTATTGTCTAGAGTTTGTTAAGTTGAAGAAAGGAGAGATATAAGGAAACTACTGAAATTACTGAAAAGCTTGGGATGATGAGGATGTAGGGAAAATGGGAGTAACAGAAGTCTCCATGGAAACAATGTGGGGGGAAAAAGAGAGTTTTTGCTCAGAGATAGTAATTTCAGAGTTTGATACTTAGGAGTGAGGGTTTATTCCTAGTGTCACTGAAGGCAAGGATGCAGCTAGATACGTGGGTTACAAAAATTATTTTGGAGTAAAGGAACTCAGGATTGTTATTGGGTCCCTCTTGTAGATATTGTAGATGAAGTTTATTCTTGTTGATGTCTTGCTGCTTTCAAAAAGAAGGGGAGGGAGGTATATTTTCTATCAATCTTATATCACAGTCTGTTTAAGAGCTTGTATGAGAACTCAAGGATGTGCTATGGCTATGTCCACTAACCTAAGACAAGTCTCCAATAGAACCCTCCCTGGGTTGCTTGGAAAGATTATAAAGTTGTGAAACATAATAGTCTTGTTTCTCTGGCAATGTATTCACTATCTCTTTTATAAACCCACTCCCATTATCCAATAATTAAAGTTCAAAGGTAGGAGAAGCTTTGTCCCAGACCCTCATCTCTTCTTACTCAGTGATCTTTACTGAGACTCTCTTGTTTACATTCATTATTTTAGTTAATATCTTTTTGATGCTGACTTTACTCTTTATGCATTTACTCTAGGCTCTAATTCACACACGTATAATTGAAATTTCTTACAAGAAATTTCCATTTGGATCTTTAAGAGATATCTCTGCTTGTGTCAAAATTTACATGTATTCTCTTCCTCATAAATCTAGAAATTTCTTACACTTTCTTCTATTTGAGTTGATGACAGTTAGTTGGGAAAAACCATACATTTGACGTAGATTTGCATACCATAGTTGATATTACTAGTTCTCACAAAACCAATTTTGCTCTCCTTCCAGACTGCAACTCCCTACAGCACTTGGGAACCCCTTAATATAGGTAAGAACTCTGTGAATAGATCCTACTAAGCCTTTCTGAGTGTGTTGTAGGAGAAGGCTTCGTGAGGGTGCTAAAAGACTGAAGAATCTGGATTGTGAATTATTACAGAGAAGGTAATAGCCCTAGAGAGACATGGAAAAACAAAAACAGAAACAAAACCCACAACAGAGTTTTCATGAATGAGGGATAAACTTTCATTTAATAAGCCATTGAGGGGCGCCTGGGTGGCTCAGTGGGTTAAAGCCTCTGCCTTTGGCTCAGGTCATGATCCCAGGGTACTGGGATTGAGCCCTACATCGGGCTTTCTGCTCAGCAGGGAGCCTGCTTCCCTTCCTCTCTCTCTGCCTGCCTCTCTGCCTACTTGTGAACTCTGTCTGTCAAATAAATAAATAAAATCTTCAATAAACAAATAAGCCGTTGAGACATCACTGTTGCTTGTTACTATGGCCAACTATAGTGGCAAACAGCATTGCAATCATTCTGAGTTTCATAGCTGTAAGACTTTTAAATTAATTTAAGTTCTCTTGTCAATAGTTTGCTTGTCCATAAAATGGGTGATAGTATTAATCCTAACCTCATAGTGTTGCTCAATGTACTAGAGGAGGTAATTCAAACACAGCTCCCTTTATAAGTTACAACACAGCAAGGATTAACAACCTTTATATTATTGAATTCACCAGGAAATTATGTGAATTTTTGCCTGCTGAATATTTTTTGAATCTGTCTCTTTCTTTTTTGAATCTGTCTCTTTCATTTTTACTGTTACCAATTGGGTTTAATCTAAACTAACCAGACTAGTTATTGATAGGGCTTCTTCACTAATCTTCCCATATCCACTCTGGTACCTATTTAAACTGTGCTCCAAATTGCAGCCTGAATGGTTTTTACAAAATGAAGATCTTATCCAACAATCTTGTTTCTGCTTAAGAGATTTAAATAGTTTGCCATTGGTCTTTGGATAAAGATCAAATCATTAAGGTCACTTGCACTACCTTGCTAAGGTCTAGCTCCTAGCTATATTTTAAATGTATCCCAGTTACATATTCCCATACCTTCTTTGCTCTCCAACAGTGCCATCTGTTAGTACTTGTCATGGTCCCTCCTGTCACAGGACATGTACATGTACTTTATCACAGGCTTGTGATTTTTTTTTTCTCTTTGCTGAGTGCCTACTGCTCATCATTCACTGTCTCAGTGCAAACATCACTTACTCAGAGAAGCTTACCCTGATCCTCAAGTCTAAAATAAGGTTCTTTTATAAAAAACTGATAAAACACTGTATCTTTATTTTCTACCATTTGTGTGAGAAAAAACTCCAATGCATTTTTGGGTAGACTTTATACAGGGGCTAGATAATGGGAATTTGACTCAGTTTCATCCTGTTTCAACAAGGATGTTGTCAGTTTTATAAAGTCACCTGTGGGTTCACTGTTTACTTCTATGTTGCAAGAAAAGTAGGGAGCTTTTTAAAAAGGGCGGGGGGAGCAGTGGTGAAATTTTTTCTTATACCTATGTGAGGACAAAGGGAAAAAAATCAACACAAATGGGAATAGCATAGGTTCAAGAAAATTTTGGGTAAAGTTTTGGTGTCATATTTTGCATGTACTGGCAAATTGCCACCCTGAGTAATAGAATGGCAGTGATGTACTAATAGTACAGTTAATATCTTTATGTTCTCCACACCTGTGACATCAAGTAAAATGTCACTGCTCACCTGGAAGACTCCTACCCTGTGCCAGGGTTTGAAGTCAGTAGAAGTTATATATTCGTGGGAAGAAGATACAAATCAATAATATGTCTCATCATGCCAATATATGCTTATATGTGAATCTTTTATAAATATAAACCAATTTTTCATATATTTATCTCTTTAATTGTGCTGTCTGAGGGCTACTGAGGAAAGTCCCATCATTCATCAGAATCTAACAAAAGGAACACTTCTTTGAAATCATTTTATAATTTCTACTTATGTATTTAGCACATTTGATTAAGAACACCCTCCTCTAAACTATGACATCAAGTAAAATGTCTCCTTCTGGATCAGCATTGCACACAGAGTATATAACACAAACCTTGGTTTATAATGTTTAAAATGTTGTTCTTTTTCACATAAACAAATAAGCACACATTTAATCGATTAATGTTGGCAAGGCACAGACTAACAAGCCAATGCTAACCGAGGTGTCCAATTTTTTAAAGAATGAGAAAGAGTATTGGGGCGCCTGGGTGGCTCAGTGGATTAAAGCCTCTGCCTTTGACTCAGGTCATGATCCCAGTGTCCTGGGATCGAGCCCCACATCAGGCTCTCTGCTCAGCAGGGAGCCTGCTTCCTCCTCTCTCTGCCTGCCTCTCTGCCTACTTGTGATCTCTGTCTGTCAGATAAATAAATAAAATCTTAAAAAGAAATAAAATGAGAAAGAGTATCTTGGGAATCAAAGTAATGGTTAATATAAGTGAAAGGTATTCTGCAGAGTGAAGAGATTGGGAACTACTTCTTTTGTTGTGTTTCAAACAAATAATGTCACAAAGGAAAACCCAGGTTTCCATGTGACATAGGAATGTAAGGAAAACAGTAAGATATCAGAGTATCTGAGAAAGAGAGGGAGTGAGGAAGGTGGTGGTAGAGGGCACAAGAGTGGTAAGTGAGCAAAATAGGGGGTTAAAAGAACAAGGTCAGTTTTAGTGGGCTGGGTGAGAGACTATAAAACACCAGGGATCTGTTTCCAATGCTTGTTTATACATTTTTCCTCAGGGGTCGAACCCTTGACTTTTAGCTGACACATGGTTCCCTGAATTCGAGTCTACATTCCCTAACCTACCTTACAACTAACTGTGGGCATATGACTAAGTTGACCAATGTAACATGCGGCTTGTGTGTTATATGTTACCTTAAAAGAAAGAAACAAGACTTTTTTGTTTCCTTTTGTTCCTCCCTCCTTTTAGAAATGTGGATACAGGGGCTGGAGGTATAGCACCTATCCCAAACCATGTAAAAACCTTAGATTAGAAGCTGGGATATAGGTCAATGTCTTAAAAAAAAAAAAAACATTAAAAATATTATAGAAGGAGCATATGTGCTGTGTGTCTTTTATTTCTGCTCTTACCATATGCAATTTGATAAAGGTGAGTTAGATATATGATCTATGATAGATTTTTCAGTGCATTAATGATGTTGGATTAGGAATTGACTTTAAGGTAAACTATACTGGTAATTGAGAGTGTTATATTTTTGGAAGTATAATATTATAGAAATCTCCAGTTGAAATATAGGAAAACAGCAATTCTCCTTTGAAAGAGGCAGGGATATATTTGGTTATAAACATTTTTTTTTAAGTTATCCTCATAATAAATGTGAAAGCAAGTACTGTGTAAGGCAATATATTAAAGAGGAATTCTTAAAATCTTACAGTTCAGCATGGTTCACTAACAAAGTGTTCCTTATCTGCATTACAACACATGTTTCTTGAGCTTTATATAATAGAAATTGGAATGTTTTGAATTAGACCTAAGCCCTTAGAGTAAAAATTACACTAGCTTGCAAATTTAGCATTATTTGACAGATACTAAAATAGAAGTATTCCCCATTTCAGAAATATTCTTGGACTCCATTTCATGAAATTCATTTTTTTTTGTGAAATTCATTTTCATGGTGAATGTATCCCCTTTAAATACAGAGTTAGAAAGATTATTTAGTAAAAAGAAAACATTGGCAATATTATGTTCTTTACAATTTGAAAAGCAAGGTCTATTCTGTCTCTGCTGTATTCAAACCAAAGCATTTCTAGTTTTGATTTGCTCCCTATATTGTATTTCTGCATAATATTTTCTTTAAAATGAAGTCTTGTTTCAGTGAAGAGTGAAGGATTGAATGGATGCATCAAATTTGTTCCTTACTCAACCATTAAATTTACAGTAGACAGATTTTTTTAATGCATAAAACTCCAAGAATAAAAACAGAGAGGTGAAAATTTCACAAAATTTTGGAAGGAGATAGGCTTATGAACAAATGGTAGTTAACTAAGCAGATTCGAGAAAATAGAATTCAAAGTGGGCAGTGTGAAGAGCTGTCAACCAATCAGATTGTGTAACAGAATTCTTTTTTTTTAAATATTTTATTGATTTATTTGAGAGAGAGGAGAGAGAGAGAATGAGAGAGAGAGAGAGAGCATGAGAGGGGGGAGGATCAAGCAAACTCCCCACTGAGCAGGGAGCCCGACTCCATCCTAGGATTCCAGGATCATGACATGAGCTGAAGGCAGTTGCTTAATCAACTGAACCACCCACGTGCCGTGTATCACAGAATTCTTTAAGGCACAGGAACCAGCTGTACTTAACCAAATTAATAACTAGTAATAGAGAAGGGAGAATACAATAAGGAGGGCCTCCTAAATGTATTTTGAAAATGGTGGATCCCCGTATCCCTCCCCTCCCTCTTCTTCACCTCTGGAACCTGTTCTCCACCAATTCAGCAAAATGATAGTGTTATTCTCAAAGAGAAAAAAAAAAAAAAAAAACGCAGTACTCCAGGCTAGAGGATGCCAGGTCCAGTTGAAAGCCCAATTACTAAATTTGAAACAGGTGGTGAAGTGACCTTAGTTGTTCTGAATTCAGAGAGTGGAGAATGCCAGTTCTCTTAAACAATGCTTACCATGGTGCATAAACAATGCATCTTGAGACACTGAAAAAATAAAATTATATTAAAAAACAAAACAACAACAAAACAAAGCAAACAACAAAAACAATGCTTACCAGAACATTGACAGCCAGGGCCTTAATCTCTAGGAAAGAAACTAACATGAGAATCTAACAGGCCCAAGAAGAAAGACCCAAAGATATGGACATTTTGAAGGATTCATCAACAAATAGCCCAAGTAGATTAGTCTATAGAAAAGCTCAAATTAGATAAATATTCTTCCTTACACCTCCGTGCATATAAAACTTCCAACTCAGATTTTAGTCATTTTTTGTTAATCATTAACAGGTTTCTAAGAATTAAAGTTAAACATTTGAAGAAAATCTCTAAAACAGAAGATAGGAATCCAAATAAGCAAGTAGGACAAATGCAACTGGGTAGAAACAGAATTATTCTCAGGAAGAAGGGAATGTCATAGGATTGCTATTAATGTTTTCTGTGATATAAGAGAAGATTTTATGGCCATAACATAAGAACTTATAAAAATCAAAATAATTTCATGCTAAGAGAAGTTGTCAGAGTGAACATAGGAAGCAGAGAAAGCAAATCCTCAAAGTGATGGTTCAAAAAGTTTTCTCCAATCTGAAGGACAACAGTGACTAAATTGAAAAAATTATCAAGAGCCCAACAAATGGCTAAAAGTAGATATATGCCTATTACTTGGGTATTGTATGATGCTGGAAATACAAACCTAAAAGAGAGCTTAAAAAGTACAAAACATCAGGATCTGAATGATTTGGGGGTTTTCCACAGTAGCCTAGAAGTAAGAAAGCAATGAAAAGATATCTTGAAATTTATCTAAGAAAATTATTTTTAATTTAGAAATTTATACCCAGCAAAACCAACAATTATTCATGAGCATAGAATAAAAGCATTCAGACATATACAGCCTTTTTCAGAAATATCTCAAGAAAAAAAAAAGAAATATCTGAAAAAAGTGGACCTGTCCTGGAATTCTCAAGAAGCCACCAAAACTAGAGAAAAACCTTAGAAAAGAAAGGACATATATTAGAAGCAACAGAAGATTCAGTACACTTGAGATTAAGGAGATCCTGAGGCGGCAAATGAAGGTAGGAATCTCACAATAATAATTATGCTGCAGACACAGATGGCCAATCATCAGTCCACATTGGAACAGCGTGATTCAAATTACAGATACAGTCAGTATTGTCGTGATCAAAATCCTCACTGCCCCTGTACCACCGTTTAAAACCTGAAAAGATAATTCTCAGGTGAGCCTAGTCCATATTGTCATTCATACTTTGCCTTCCTAAATCAGACACAGAGGAAGTTCTTATATATTCTGTGACCTGTTTCCTGAAACAACCAGGCACTCTCTTCTATGACAGTACTCTGCTTAAATTTACCTTTCAGAGTTGGAGGTGAGCAGCAGTAAGCCTATAGCCTATGTCCGGGGAACAATTTTTGGTGCACCCAACAACCAGATGCTGTGATACTGTGTTGCTGCTGTACAATTGTATACAATTTGTTGTATGCATATTTCATAATAAACAAATATTAAAAAGTATCATTGTGCTAAAATATTTTCAAATCATTAGTGTTTAATATATACGCCCATTCAATAATAACAAGAAACTTGTATAAAAATGTAACTGAGTTTCAAAATTTAGAAACATTTTAATTAATAAAATATCCTTATCCAAGTTACTATATTTGTTAGATAAAATATACCCACTTGATATTCTCATAGTGGTTAGGGTTGTTCATCTGTAAATATGTGAATAGCTCCTTGGTATCCCCTAGTTGTTAGGGTTATTCAGCTGTAATATATATATATATATATATATATATATATATATATATTACAAATACAGATTTGTGTGTGTATATAATATACTAATATAAATCATTGGTATTTTCATCTGGTTCGGGTCATTTAGTTATGGCATATGTAAATATATCCCCCCTCGTCTTTCCTAGTTGCTAGAGTTATTTGTGGTATATGTACCTCCACTGATTACCTGAAGTGGTCACATTATGTTCTTGATTGTAACACATGTTCTCATCCTTCCTTTCTTATAGTTTAAGTGTTTTGCTAGAGAATAATGCTTACTTCAATATACTACCTTCCCAGAAAGTGGACACATTTTTTTCACTGGTTGAAATTATTTTGAAAGTAATCAAGATTTTATTAAGATTAAGAACAGTATCTCAAAAAAAAAATAGTATCTCAATTATGCCTAAGCACCTAATAAGTAGGGAAATATCTGTTTTGGCTTTAACGTAGAAACCGTTTAGGAAATGAATAAAAATTAAAATTACACAGTGTTTATATATCCTAAATTACCATTAGAGTAAAAATACAGCAGTTTTTTTTACACTTTTCAAAATGGTTAAATTTAATATTTGAGTAAAATAATTGCCACATTTTACAATCGAAATAATTTCCTGACTACTTAAAAAAATTAAAGTTGTCATTTCTGGCCTATTACTAAGTTTTTTTAATATAATGAAGAATTGAACTTAAAAAATGCTTTAAAATATGATTAGAGTCTGATTGATAAAAAGCTTAATATCATACAAAATCTGAACATTTTTATGAGATATATTGAAGCTATTTACCATGTATAAAAACAACGCTGAGATTTTTAGTAGTGGCTGTGTAACTCTCTAAAATTAAATCTGGGGACAAATTATCATTGAAATGTGAATTTTAATTGAAAAAAGCTGACACTAGAAATTTTGAAAATACTTGGGCATTTAATTTTTAATTTAATCAGATATTAGCAACTTGATTACGCAACTTCTATGAGCTTAAAAAATACAGAGCTTTTTCTTTTTTCTTTCTTTATTTGTTTGCTTATTTATTGGGTCACCTGTCATTAAAATGGTTACCTTTTTTCACTTTAAAGAAATTCTGATAGGATGTTAACATCCAAACCACACCATTACTAAATATTGGTATTGAGCTTATCTTCTCTCCTTTTGCTGAGTTACACTGAATTATCGATGCACAAAGGAATTCTCAAATTGGACATAAGTTGAGCTTCAAATATCATATAAGTAAACACCATACAGTCTTACATAACCCTATCGAATATAGTCAATATCCACTCATAGAAGCAGCAAGATCATGACTGCTGCTTCTGGAACTGCTATTTTTCTCATTTAAACTATCCTAAACTGAAAGATTCCAAGTTCTATCTCAGTCCGGCTTTTCCTACATCTGTTGTAGTTCATCACTGAGCCTTTTTCTTCTTTTCTCCAGGAGGTTCAGAAGCGGCCATCCTTGATGACCTAGAAGACTTCAGGAAGTGGACTTCCCCTCGAGCAATGAACATATTGTGCATTCTTATACATATACAAGAGAAAAATGAAAGTCAAAGCTGAAAGTAAAATGGACATAATTTTAATGATTTTTTTTAAATTTTGTGCATTGGATTCAAACAGCAAACTGTGTGCACTCAACTGTTATCACAATGTTGTCAAGAGGTCTGTGTCTTTTACCATTTTACACACAATTGTTCATTACAGTATGTTTTCAGCCTCGTGGAAACCCGGGGTGTGGCATGGTAAGCAGTGGTGGTAGTGCACCTAGCTTTTATATTATCTAACTTGAAAATATTTCTCTTCTATGATTCCTTTTTTCTTGATAAAAATAGTTTTCACCAAACGTTGGTGGTGCGCACGCACTACCATTCATGCTTGACATCACACCCCTGACAGGAACACATGTTCTTATTTTGTTGATAAAAAGTATTACAAAAATTTCCATACAAAAACTATTTTCATAGAAATCTTGCATTTCCACAAATAAACCTGAACATTTTTTTGAAAAAAACTGCTCAAGAATTTTGTTCATTTAACATTGTGACTGTATTGATAAATGCAGTCCACTTCAAAGTTCTCCACACATACTTTTCTATGGTTGACCAGTCCCCTTTCTCCTTTCACCGAGATCTGCCCAGGCTCCATCAAGTTCATTAATAGCAGGAACGAGGGTTTAGGTTAACATATCTGAATGTTAGAACGAAAGCTTCAGTCTTCCACATCACCATCGATACTCAGCCCTCTTTAGAACTTACGACAAAGATTGCAAAACATCATCCTTGTTAATTCAGAATCTCTGAACCAACTGTTGCTTTTTTATTCTTGGGACGGGGTTGGGGAAAAGGTGTAAAGGGGTAGGTAGGGACCTGGTAGAGTTGTACGTTAAATCTCCTGCCTTAGTAAATTTAAGAAAAAACATTATTGCCTTAGTAATTGACATTTCTCTCTTAATCAGTGACACAGTCAAAAGAAAGAAAGAAAGAAAAACACTGATGAATATTTGCTTTATATTCCACTTGCCATGAAATTCAGATTTGTTTTGCATTACATTTTTTTTTCACATCCTATAAAAACATATCGTCTATTCAGATGACCATTATACTGAGCAGCTGGGAGCTAGGAACATCACCACCTCTATTATCTGGGTGTCAGAAGACTGTACTGTTTCTTCTAACACTACAGTTTTTGCTGATTCCAAGTATTTTTATGCTTAATGATTTTTTTTTTTTTTGTACCGGTTACCCTTGGGGCATTAATATTCCACCTCCTGGCAACAGTTGGACTTCAAAAGGAACCTGTAATTTCTCACTGGACTGCATTTGAAACCAGCCACAAAATGCGCATGTAACATTCACTCAAAAGAAGGGAGGAACCCATGATAAACAGTGTAACCCAGTGTAACTTGGTTGATCCATGATGCTTGTAAATCAAGTCTGATCATTGCAACTGCTAGGATCACAGAGTCTCTAGTTCATAGACACAGCGGCATGAGGTAACTCATTTTATTTTGCACAGGTTGCATATTTCCACAGGAAACATTCTCGCTAAATTGTTTGGAAAAAAAAAAGGACGACAGTTTGTGCTTGGGTGTTGGGTGTCCCAGCTTTATGCCATGGTTTCTTTACCTGGCAACCTTCTGTCGTTAAATGTGTGCATGTTGATGACTTCTTCTGTTTTCACAATAACCGGGGCCTGTGGCTTGTGTTTCAACCGACGCTGACACTTCAGGGACATTCTCAGCTCTTCCACCATGGCGCTACAGAAGGACCTCTAAGAAAAACACAGAGAATGAGATATTACAAAACAGATCAGCTGCAACTGCTCAGCAACAATATGAAAATCACTTTCAAGAGGCTTGTCAACATAGCAGCCTTGAAGGTTTGAAAACTCTCATTATAAAAGTGACAGCAGTTGTTGCACTTATAACATACAACGCATGATCATTAAAGTATCTTAGTAAAGTGGGCTAGTTTAAAGAAAATCTCCACCTGATAGTGATATAAACTGCCCACAAGGAATGCATAGAATATGTCTATGTTGAATAGGATTTTCAGATGTAAAATTGATTAACATCGTAAAATATAGATCTACCTCAAAATTTAAATACAAACACATATACACCAATCAAGCAGAAATCCGTTCTTGATCTTTTAACAGATTAGAAGAAATGTCCTACTTTTTTAGATCACAACATGACATATGAAAATTTTCTTTAAACATGGATTCTTCATTGTGCATCTCAAAACAGAACAAAAATAGTACTCACACATTTAGACATAAAAACATGGAAAATTTCTGGTATTCAGTATATCTTTGTGGGATTGTGCCTATAAAACTATTGATGATGATTACAAACAAATATGATCTAATCATGAAATGACAAACTGTAGCACATTAAAAGTACATGAACAGATATTAACTTCTTTTTGGTCAACATCAGCTTGATAACTGAAAGCTGGCAAATAATTTATCCCATCAAGAAAAAAATGACCCTATAAATATTATTTTTAATTCCCATTTCATTGGCAGTAGATTTGCTAGAAATTCTGTGTATCTGGGGCTCATTATTACACATTCCTCACGATTTCTATTACAGAGTCATATATGTGAGACAAAATTTTTATTAGTCTTCTTCCCCGACTAATTGAGATACACGTGTGTTAGTTACATATAAATCAGATTCATGAACCAGTTGCATATTGTAGTTGCAATTCAGATGGGCTGAGACTTTAGGCTCTTTCTGTGCAAGAACTAAAAATGTGGACAATGACCAAAAATGTGAACAAATATGAAAAATATATACAATTCCAAAAAGAGATATGAAAACATAATGAAATAAACCTCATCAAATTAGCATGTATAGACTTATTTTTTGCTTTAGGTGTTGCTGCTTTATTGTTTATCAGCTTAGGCTAATTGCAAATAATATTTAATAACATATATGTGGTTTATTTTTTAATATTTTGCATGCATAATCTTTTCTGACACTCAAAATAATACTTTGAGTTAAAGTAAGCATCTCTGTGGCAGAAAACTGATTCAGAGAAAAGGGAAGCCACTTTCTAGAGTTCATACCTGAGATGCCAGTAAGATATCCTGATAACCCAATTTTGTGATTGTTGACCCTGTCTTTGTATCTTCTTGTCCATTCCTGGCCTTATCCTCATTTCTCCTTTATGGGTTCCTGAACAGTTTCCTTAGTGGTCTTCTCAACTCTCTCTCTGGGATATTCCTTTCCAAAAGGCTCACAGATGCCAGAAAAATCTATTTTTAAACCTGTTATTAATAGCATTTCTTTGTCTAAGAAAGAAGTAAAATCTAAATCTGTTCCCCCACCCCCATTATGTCTTCTCTGATTTAGCTTTCCTCCTTCCTCTTCACCCGCCCCATTTCTTTTTTCTATACACACACTCGTTCTCTGCTTGGACCTCCAGGGTTTTTCTCCTTTGCTTTTCCTTGCCCTAGGAGCCTGCAGAGTTCTTTCATCCTTCATATCAAGTCAACTTTACCCCTTTACCTCAAGACATGATTCACTTTTTAACTTATTCAGAAATCACTTTCCAACTGACCAGGCTCATTATTTTCACTCAATTTGGTTTTGTCCCTTTAGTATTTTGCACTCATTATCATGTTTTTCTATCTGGCCTCAGGGACTTCAATGTATCCCTGTCACTAAATTATAAAGAGCAGAAATTAAGCTTTCATGGCACTGACTGAACACACGTGTATTCTTTAAACTTTGACTGGATTTTAACTGTAGCTACACATGACTCTAATCTTTGAATTCTTACTTAACACTCCATTTAATTCAATTGCTTAAGAAAGTTTTTTCAGAGGCACGGTAAAATGCATGTATACAAGAGACCTGACTAATCAAGGTAAAACTTTTGGTATTTGTTTAATAATATTAAATTAGTAAAGATATTAATTTATTAGTACTTATAATGGGTGATGATTAAATGCTACACATGAATTCCCCATTAACTTCAGTTACTGCCATGCGTTATTTATAATGTGTTAAAATATACAGTTCAGAAGCTCATGAACTATATCTCTATTAAAGGATTTATATGACACCTGACAGCCAGTATATGGACACAGTGTTTCTCATTGCTTAATACCTACTATTAGATGTACTTATTAAGAACATGATGATAATGATGATGAAGATGGTGATGATGACAACACTGTAGAAATGGAAAAATCTGACTCCAAAAGGGGGAAGAATACATAGTCTTGAGGTAACTTAGTCTTGGCTCTCTGTTGAAACATTTAACAGAAGAATTGATTAGATAATATAACAAGGTCAGAACTTGATGCCATTGACACTTTAAAATGTTATAGGATGTGAATAACGTTGAATTGTTTGAAATAAGCCTTCATTTAAAATGAATAAATTTCCCGTATGTTAAATAATTGATCACACCCTCTTCTTGGCAAATTCAATTTGTAGACATTTTGAATATAAATAGTTTCAAAAAATAATGGCATAGATATATTAATTAATTTTTGGTCCATACTAAGAGAGTGGCCTACACAACTGATTTCCTACGGATAAAAAGTCTTATATATATGCATCCAAAGATGAAATGACTCAATTTTATTTCTAGTAAGTTAAAGAGTAAACTGAACTTAGTACCCTACGAATAACTTCACACTACAAATAAAGTCATATAAAGTTCTTTTTAGCCACTTTTATATATTATATAACATTTATAATGCTGCATAATATAAAATGTAGGTAAGAAACCTACATCAAAGATCACAATACTTTCATCTTTTATAAATTAAATTGTCTTAAATGAATTATATTTACAAATTTAGAAACTCTGGAATATAAACATGTAACCCCACCATTACCGCTTTAGGCTTTGTCTATTCTACAAAGCTATTAGAAAGTGAACATTTTAATCAAACAGCCTTTAATCAACCAAACAATAACTTTGGTTATTTAATGTCAAATTACTACTTTTATTACATTTTTTTTTCTCTGAATGAGCTGAATTTTACCAGTTCTCTTTTGATATATCACTGTCCATTTACCTAAGAAATAGTTTTATTTTAGGTTACTAATAAAGTCACTGGGAGACCACAGGTTCTCTTTTCACATGTAAATTATTTCTAATCCTTCACAAAACCATGAAAACCTTAAGACCCAAGCAAGAGTTAAACAACAACATGGGAAATTTAAAGAATTTAATGATATTATAAAGTACTGTTCATTTGTGACACCAGGCAAATACATGTTCTTTACTTTTTTTAAGCTCTACAATGCAAATTGCTTATTGTAATCTATGTTAAGAATCTAAAGTTGAACTATAGATATGCTTGTGGATTATAGTCGTTTCTCTGTGCTGTGTGTGGCCAGAAAATGACTACGTCTAACTTTTAAATAAAGTTCTAATGTTGTCATTCAAGAGACAATGTCTTTCCTCCTTCATATAATAATTGGAGTTTTGAAAAAATGTCTCTTTGTTGAACTATGAAATAAGGCTTTGAAAAACCCAAGGACACTAAACAGGAGTCTCCGGACTTGTAATAAAAAAGAAGGAAAAGCAGGAGGGGGTAGAGGGGGAGGAGGGAAGAGGAAAGAGAAAGGAGAGCAGAAGAAAGAATAAAAAAAAAAGAGAGAGAGAGAGCAACAGAAATAGAAGCAATGAAGGAGGGAATATGAGAGGGAGGAAGTCAGGCAAAGGCAAAGCAGGGAGGAAGCAGGGGTAGGCGGAAGAAAAAGAAACTATGTTGCTTTCTTTTTCAAGTCACTTTTCCTTAAGAATGGAAAACCACAAGTTGTGTCATTAAATAAGGTAAGTTTCTCAGGGTGAAAACAACCACAAAAATGTTTCTCCACATTAATATAACAGACTACAAAAAGAAAAAAGAAAGGCACAAGGATACTAACCATTATTAAAAACCTCTTTTAGTAAGTTTCAAAAGTTTACTAAACAGTGTCTGGATGGTAGGGTGGCACTAACCATATAGAAGATTCCTGAAAATGAAAATTTAAATCTTTGAGCTGTTAGCATGTATAATTGCATTTAAATTAGTAAAACTCATTATCAAATTTACTATATTTAATGAGGCAACCTGTATTTACACATCGCTAATTCTAGAAATGATGAAGGTCTGGAAAACTTAAAAGTATAGATTTGGCTATATTTACATTGTTTTTTTAACAAAGCTGTATTTTTATTTTGAGTATAATAAGACAACATAATAATCCACAGGAAAATGTTCTCAAGAATATCATTATTGGTGTATAGAATAATTTATTCTTAATAAACTTTCTAATTTATAGATGTGTTTATATGATCACATGATGTGACAGCACTTGGCAAAGCACATGATTTTTTAAAAAGTACAAATCTAGGTGTAAATATGTTCCACATTGAGAGAAACTACATTGGCATAAACTACATTTTTAAGTTAAGATCTTTATATTTAGCGATGTCTCTTTTAAAAAACAACAACTGATGAAAAATAACCAATTTGAATTTTTAAACTCTAAAGCTCATCACTTTCATGTTGAATATATGTAGTCATTTATCTCCCAAAGGCAAATTAATCATATTATGAACTGTGTATTTATATTTTTAAGGAGGAAGCTATTTTATATGTCTTGCTATTCTATTCTTTGATAGTATAAAATGAACTAAATGAGACTCCAATATACATTCAGAATAATTCCCAACCATTTTTGCATATAGTTCCTATTGGAAATCCCACCAAAACATCTTCAAGCTACCTTTATCAGATTGTAGCTCAATACTCTAACATACACTAGCATATATTAACTAAACTTATTTTGTGTTTGGCCTTTAAATTGTTAACTGAGTATGGATAGCCAGTCCATTCTCAGATACTTTTCTAATTAATTTCTGAAGCCTTAGGCCATTTGACCAAGAATTCAAAGTCACATGTCATAAAGACAAATTGGAACAGTCACTGTGGATCCCCACATAAAATTATCCGACATTACATAATAACTAAATCAACAAATAATAACTAAAATGGCATAAACGTATATAGAACATAATCAGTGATATTTTGTATAAATATTGCTGCATTAAATGAGGAAAATACTTGTCATTTAATACGACATATTCCTTTTGATTTATATTCTTTTTAAATGACAAGATTTTTAAAATATCAAAGAGCTAATGATATATATCAGAAGCATAAATTGAACTCAGGCTATATGAATGTAACAGTGAAGCAATGAGAGATGGAAAATGACTAGTTAAGACACTCATGTCAAAAATGTATATAGCAACTTTGATCTTGATGCTCAGTTCCAGAGAGGCTCTCATTTTGGGGAAAAAAAACCAAAAATGTTATTTAGATTAGCTGTGC
Source organism: Mustela putorius furo (assembly GCF_011764305.1). Lineage (NCBI taxonomy): Eukaryota > Metazoa > Chordata > Mammalia > Carnivora > Mustelidae > Mustela > Mustela putorius. Next base: position 11,105,049 of record NW_025421467.1, on the reverse strand, counting down.
GCTGTCAGATGGGACCTTTTACCATCAGGTTTGGCCATGATCTTATTACATCATCACTTTAATTTTATAGCTAGAGAAACTCAAACTCAAGAAGTCAAGTTATCGACCCAAGGTTATGCATATAACTGGTATCAGAGCTCAAAGAAGAGTGCTGTCCTCCTGACTAACATTCTATGAATGCTTTTATTATATCAACCTACCTCCTGAACAGTGACTTGAATTTCAGTGGAACTTTTTACCTGGACTCTGTTCTTAATCAATGTTAATTTTTGAATAGTAAGTAATAAATCAGACAGAAAAAAATATAGGGCAAAATGAAATACATTTTTTAATGAATAAAATGACAAAGCATCCTATGCTTTAGGCGGGGTTATTTTACAATGATAAACTTAACGAAAGATGAAAATATTCTCAGAAACCTTGACTCTTACAGAAACGGTTTACTGAATAGCTTTATATTGCATTTAGCAAATACAGTGAGTCAGAGAAAAATGAAGCATCATTATACATTTTTACACTTCCCCTCCTTAAGCTTGAAAAATCAATGAATAAGGGCTGACAAGATTCAACACCACTTTAGTCAATACAGCTATGAAATGCATTTTAAGAAAAAGCAATGTTAATCATCACTTTCTCGCTAGCAGTCATAATGATACAATTTTCAACAAAACATATAACATCCAAATATCTAATGTTGAATTCCAGGAAAGCTCTCTCTTTTTAAGATCCAGCAGTTAAAAATGCATCAGCTTTATGAATAATAAGTATATTATAGCAATAGCTGCTATTACACACCAGACATATGCAAAAGACTCAATGTATGTTAACTATCTTAATTTTTAAAACACATTCATTTATGGTGTATTCATAACCCATTTATTTGTTTATTTTAAGAGATGTATAGAAAGGTTAAGTCATTTTAACCAAATTTGAACAAAGTTGAGAAAGGAGCCCAAATCTTTTTTTTTTTTTTAATTCTAAAACTCATGCATAATTATCTGGGAAAGTGAAATAACTAGACAGTGCTTAAGATCAAAGCCCACAATCTGTTTATCTAATTCAAACTCTCACTCTACATATTGCATCGATGCAACTTCAGGAAGAAAAATAATCAGGAAAAATAGTTAAATATTCTACATCCATTCTGTGCAATATGCTATAGCTTAAAAAGTGTGGAAGTAGACATCTTTGACTTTGGGAAACACTTGACCCTTGAGACACTTATCCTAATGTACACAATATGGATAATGATATTCGCATTGTTCTCAGGGTAACTTTGTATTCAAATGAGATGGTACTCTTTAGAAACTCAAGTTATTTATAAAAACAAGGTAGTAAAATTATTATCCATTCAGCTAAAATCTTAATTTTAAAACATCATTTATGTGCATAAGTAGAGACTGGCTTAATCACAAACTAATGACTTAAAAATCCTTTAGATGATTCGGAACTAGATTAGTGAATGACATAAAGATTGGCATCTCCTTTTAAGTAGGATTTGATATTTATGTTTAAAAACATTTCTAAAAACCATCCAGGTAATTCTTATATAGGTCATTTGTAGAAATTAAGGGATGCTCTGCTCTCAGACACAGGCAGTAACATAAAAACAATACAAAATGGACTATTTGTCTAAAGTCTATTTTCAACTTTTAATTTCTGAATAGCAACATGCTGTGTGGCTAAATTTTATTATACTGAAAATAGAACTTCTAACTTCTAAAAAGTTAAATGCAGTCAACTTTCCAAAGCACAGCTGTTCTGTGGTTTGTTGATAGGCATTACTTGCAAAAGGTAAATATTGAAATAAAATCTTTACTGATGATTTATAACCGTGTTTGCCTTCCTATGCCTTGTTCAATAAATGGTCTCTTTTAAAAAGCATTCCTCTGATAGAACAAATTCTTTAACATTCTGAAAGCGACATCCTGTTTTCATTCTTCTGGTTCCATGAAATACAGATCCAACCAGCTTTGAAAAGTGTTTTCCTTGTAAGTATCTTTCACCCAGGATCCCTAGTTTTACAGCATTAAACTAACCCACTCTGACTTTTTCTTTGTTTTTCCTCCAAATTGTACTGTTTTCATTCGCTGGTCCTTCTAGTATGAGTTACAGCTTCCTTCTATAGTGGTTATTCAACTATAGATTGAAGAGCATTCTATGTGCCCTTTAAATTTTTTTTTTAACTTTCACCGTCTGGAAAAACATCATTATTTAGAGATTATTTGGAATATGACATACCAGTGTTCTATAATACAAATAACAACATCGACTAAAATGTACTACATCCTGGAAAACAACAATACCAAGTAGTTCTTAAAATGTACTTCAATCATCTTAAAGGAAAGTTCAAATCAATACAAATTCAATATCTGAACAATAAATTGTCTATTTTTCTAATTCTCAGACATTTTGACTAAATACTGTTAAAATTTAAGTAATAAGAAAAAATATGTTTGCTGCTAAGTCTCTGTCAGGAAACTCAGAGATTCTTGTTCAAACTGTTCAATAAAAACCATTTTTACAAGCAAATCCATTTTCAATTGCAGGGAAAGAAAATATTTCTGTATATAAATCAGACAAAAATTAAACTGTATAAGTTACATTATTATTCTTTCTGGAATTCAGAAGTCAGAAATATGTACATCTTTAAAAAGAGGACATGTTAAAATATTTAAGAAAAGGTGAATGATTTTAAACATGAATTGAACCATAATTCTGTCATAAAATAATTTAGTTAAAATTAAAATAATTACTATCACTTCAACTTATAAAACCAATATATTATCATACATATGATCAGAGAAAACAAAACTTTGTATCTTAAATAGTTTTCTTCAGTTTAAGTAGACTTAGCGGGGCAGGGGGGAAATAGGATCTTTTAAGCAAATCCACGTGACCTGAAATTCACTGACGATTGTCTCAGATGTATAATAGTTTCTTGGATTGTTACTAAATGAAACTTAACTTATTTTTTAAATCAGGGAACAGGAAGGCAAGAAGAAAATCAATGAGAAAATGTAAGTATTGATTAGTTACTTTTTCAGACACATTCAGGAAGGAAAAACATTTTGAAGATCTTTTCAAATGGTCAAGTTATATTTTGGAAAAATCAGAAAAATAAATACCTACTTATTTTAAAAGTTCAAAAAAAATGAAAAGCAATGTATCTTTGATGTATTAATATTTGCATCAAATAAAAACCATGAAGTATTATCAAAATTGTAATACACCATCTTGTGGTTATCTGAAAGGAATGCAATTTATGGTTTTTGAAGTTTCAGGGACCAGGTATTTCAGTGTTTTCTTCTGCTTTCAGTTTTAACCTTTCTTCATTTAAAAATGATGCTTTCTTACACTACTCCTAATTACTAAAAATATAAAAAAGTTATAGTCATCAAGACCTATTTGCTCCACTAACATTTTACAAAATGCATGTCTTGAATGACTAGTGGGAGTTTACCAGACAGAAAAACGGTCAAGATTTGTTTAAGTCAAATGGAAGAAGATTTGAAAAAGCCAAAAGACCTTGGAGAATTGGAAGTCATTTAGTTTGACTAGAATAAAGGTACAAATTGAAGAAAAACAAAAAATAGAACTCTAATGGTAGACAGGGGCATCCTGACGTGCCTCATCTGCTAAGCTGGGGAATTTGGATTTCATTATGAAACTATGTGGAGACAGAGTGTGAAAGCATTGGAGAATGTGACTAATAATCCTCGCGTAATATCAACACAGTTGTTTATTCGCTTCATCTGCTTCAGTCAAGAAAGGTACATTAATTTCCTTTTCCTAATTGTTTTAGAAGCTCATGCAGATCCAAAGAAATTCAAAAAAGCTGAATTTCAACCAAACTAGGTTTTTATAGTAAGTATACAGAAGGTTATTTTAGAGAATTAAATCCCTACAATCTCTGTTTTTGGGTTGTTTTATTTTGTTTTTAGCAGGAAGCTTATAGACGAATTGTGCATAAAGACACAGCCTAGGTAAATCATATGACTAGGACACAGAGTGACAAGGGCAATAGGATACCACATGTATCAAGAGAGTAATTCATTGGTTTTAACACTGAGCTCTAACTGAAAGAAAATGATTGCATATGGAGATTTGAGGTTCCAATTAGATAACCCAAATTCCTTCTGGAATTCGTGGACTCATTTTAAGTACTAACTAACCAAATGACACATTTATTGCCAAATTATAGTAAAAATGGAAATTGATGTGTTAATGTTTTTTTTGTCTTTGATTTGTTCTTTGAATTTGATTTCAAAACTGATTTTGACACTACAGAAAGGATCATAACATAAAAAACATATCTCCCTGATAAGAGGAATTTGAGAGGCAGTGTGGGGGGTTTGAGGGGTAGGGAAGGAAAAAATGAAACAAGATGGGATTGGGAGGGGGACAAACCATAAAAGACTATTAATCTTACAAAACAAACTGACAGTTACTGGGGGGAGGGGGGTGTGGAGAGGGTGGTTGGGTTATGGACATTGGGGAGAGTATGTGATATGGTGAATGCTGTGAAGTGTGTAAACCTGACGATTCATAGACCTGTACCCTGAGGCAAATAATACATTATATGTTAATTCTAAAAAATATTGAGACTATTCGTTGATCACACCAGTGCAACAAATATTTGATTTAGCCCAAGTCATCAGATATAACCATCTTGAATGTTGTGGGGAAATAAATCATATGATTTTCTAAATTCTTCAAACTTTTGAGTTGGTAATTTTATTCAAGGGCAAAAAGAGACCTTCAAACTACTCAATTATAAAAATATTATTTCTAAGTGTTAAATACTATAGTCAAGTAAAAAAAGAATACTGTATCCAAAATTTTGATTCCAGAAAGGAGAACTAATTGCAACTAAATTGCCAAAGACAGAAGAAAATATTTTTGTTTTTCAAAAATAGTTTTAAAGTTGTCTGTGTTCAAAGAATATTAGCAAAATATATTTACCTTATATTAATATATGACATTATCTTTAATTTCATATGTTTTCTCTTCATATTTACCAGTAAGTTTATAAACCTCTTAAATATGAAAGAGAATATAATCTCACTATGACACAGGGTCTAAAGTTTAAGCCCTACAACATTTTTTTTATTAAAAAAAAAACAAAAGAGATGGTTATATACAAAAAATAAATGAGGTGCTAGAAGATTTAAAAATGGTAAAGCAGTATTTCATGTTCAGAGCTATAAATTTACATACAAAAAGTTTCATGTACCATCTGAGAGATTTTTCTATAAATATTCCTTATATTTATAGAACTGAAGAAATTATAGCACTAGAAATATATAATTTGAATGAGATTCACAAATTTTTCAAGAATGGAACATAAAGACATTTGTACAAAAGACTAAATATATTAAAATCTCGAGAAAAAAATGCCATAGTCTCAGTATATTTGAGGTTTATAAATATTCTTCTAAAGATTCTGGTGCCAAGGAATAAAGGACTTATTAAATGGCAAGAAAGGAACGACAGTATTTCCACACATTCACTAATTTAGAAAATTAACTGTAATTTTCACCATGCAAGTTACAATTCTTTTTTCAATTAGAAAATTATTGGACTAAAAATCTTCAAAAAAAAAAAAAAACTCATCTACCCTCTAACTTGAAACCTTCTTTCAGATTGTAATTTAAAACATGTTTTATCTATAGAGAAGTATTCCTTCCTTCATGTTACAATTTTCGATTTTTGCTTCCTTCATTAATTGCATTTCTCCATTGAACTAACTGCAATGAACTTCAAGCCGCAGAAGTTTCTCTTTTCCTCAGGCCTCAATAACAGAAGAAATACTCACGTGTCCTGAACCTGGCTTTAATTTAAACATATTCTTTTAAAATAAAAATCACGAGGGTGTTCCTGATTCTTTCTGTGAACCTTCGTTAGCTAACGATTGGCAGAAGACAATTAGCGGTCACCGTGCTAAGCATTACCCTTGCTTGGAAAGATCAAAAATAGTTTGTTTTATTATAACAACAATTGCTTTAAATTGTAAAAAAGTGACATTTACCTTTTCCAATTGAGCGTTTTTTTTGGATTTGTATAAAAACTCTCCCACCGCCACAAAAACTGAGAGCACCAAGCCGGCTGCCAGAACAATGAAGATGCCACCAATATTTTGAACCCCCAGGGCACTGGCTTCCTTGCTCTCCTCCTCAGGACAGCCATTGCCTCTCCACCACTTCTCCTTCATCATGTGCAGCTTGCCTTCCTCTTGCAGCTGAAGAATTGCTATGGTGATTTTGTCTCTATATGGAGAACCTAAGAAAAGAGAGGGTATGTTAACTCTTTCAAGGAACCCAGAGTTTTATAATTAAAAGTTAACATGATGAGAAGAGGACAGAGCTTTGTTCAAACGCTCCAGAGCATGCCAATTATTTATTTTCAGTAGAGAAAAACTGACCAAGGATAGAAATTTACTTTTTTTTTAATATCTTTTATTTATTTACTGGACAGAGAGAGAGATCACAAGTAGGCAGAGAGGCAGGCAGAGAGAGAGGGGGAAGCAGACTCCCCCCTCAGCAGAAAGCCTGATGCGGGACTCAATCCCAGGACTCTGGGATCACGACCTGAGCCGAAAGCAGAGGCTTAACCCACTGAGCCACCCAGGCACCCCAAGGATAGAAACTTAATGAAAGAAGTAATTAACAACATAAAGTAATGTCTTTCTGATTTTGAAGGATAAAATCATCTCCTTTTCAAAATCAGGAAATTCAGAGCACTGGGAATTAAGTAAAACCAAAGTAGAAACCTAAAAAAGAAATTGATAAAGTGCAAGGATATTTAGCTAATATATAGGAATCACTCCACACTGAAACAGAACATTGATAAAACAGTAATCTCTCTTTTCAGAAAAGTTGTGGGAAAAGTTGTTTTTCCCAGGATCAACGGGCTGTACTCAGGGGTAGCTAATACTTTGCGAGTAATAGGTGCTCACTCCTATTTTTTCTTTAATCTGAATAACAGAAATAACAGTCTTCTACACACTCGGATCCTTCAAAAATCATCATGGTAATACACTGTAAGTTTTTTGGGTTTTTTGTTTGTTTTGGTTTTTTAAGTTTATTTATTATTTTGGGGGGGGAAATGTTCTCTCCAATGGAGGTAGCAGTATGAATGAAATTTAGTATTTATGTTGATCGGGGCAGATATTCATCTGAATTAGCTGTTACATGATAAGTAATAACTTTCTAATTAGTTTCCCAAAAGCATAGAATAAAACTCAACGATGTGCATCTTTCAACACCTATCCCAAGGGACTGGTGTTACCTCTTTTTCCCACCCAGAAATAGCCTATATCTAAAGTTCCATCTTCTTTCCTAAAATGCTTCACTGCACATTCCACTTTTCTGCATCTCCTCATTCATAAGTTCTTCTGTTTACAGAAAAATACTAATTTTCAAATTTTGCAACTTCTCTCAAAATGCAGAATAGTAGATTACAGCCGCTTGTATACAATCGGCGTGGACGTTCCTAACTACGCTGACACGACAGATCGTTCTGGTACATACCTGGTGTAAGAGCGTCAGGAAAAAGTAAATAAAACGTATATACACATATGGGTATGTACCTCCATATGTATAGAGAAACCACCCAGTTACATCCCACTTTTTGCAAGTGTTGCAAGGTAACCGGAACCTCAAGTAATTTAAATTCAGTTAACAAGTAGAATCCAGAACCAAACATTAACTAATAACAACATCAACAATAATAACAATATAATAACAATGCAACAAATCATTAGAACAGGAAAATCACACTTGAGAGTTGGTGTGTGTGTGTGCGCATGTGTTTAAACAGATCTTTGTATCAGAAGTCCATTTTCTACCAAAAAACTGCGCTGATCCATTACTGTATTAAGTAAAATGTTGTTCTCACCAGTATTAAAGGTTAGGATAATTTCTGTACATGTAAAATTATTGCTTTTTTAAAAAATATATTTAGCATGTTCATTTTTAATCCATTTCCTGCCTTTACAAAATGTCACAATTAAAAGAAAAAAAAAAACCTAGTAGAGCTTTTGCAAAAAATTTCACAGAACATTGTCATTCAAGGCAGCAGCAACTTTTGATAATGCATAAAATAATATACGCAAAAATCTGAAACTCTCAGAAATATTACTTAGTGCCACAGTAATTGGAAAAGAAAATATTTTTATCTGTGGAATACAATTTTAGTTGTGTACACTGCACGGTTAAGATCAGTATTTCCTGCATTTTTTTTTTTTACTTAAATATACCTACTGGGACTTATACTAAAACTTTATCTTTGTTAAGAGTGATTAAAAACTTCATCAAGAAACTTTCCTGCCTCATAAGGGACACCACTGTATACTTTGTTTTAACTTGTTTAATATAATAAGATCAACATAGCATCATTCTCTTAGAAAGAACAGTCACGCTAAAAGCAGAAAGACAAGGGAAATCATAGAAAGTAAGTAACCTGATGAAAAAGTTGGAGGGATGGTCTACCTAATCCAGGGATGGCTATTTCTTTAACATAATCCTTAATCTCACTCATAAGAAATGTGTAGGTATATGGCTTCTGTACATTTTTCCAGTTTTCCTTAAAGGAACTATTATCCATTCCTATATTTAGAACTCAATATTTTATTTCCATTATACAACTAATTCCTCATGATAACAGAAAAATTTCTGCTTTTTGGCTTCTTTGTTGTACTCTCTTCCATATGCTACTCCAGATGAAAATATTAAATTTAAAATCAATTTAAAATTTTCAAAATCAGTTTAAAAGATTCAGGTCTCAATTGACAAGCCTTGCTCAGTCTACCTTCTGCCTTGATCACTAACTGAACACCCAGTCTGGGTCATCTAGTATTATCATTACTATTATTTACGTTTTAGGATGTGACTTATTTTCCTATGTACATTATAAACTCTGGAATAGATGATGTTTATCCATGTATATCTATCATTTGTCTCTATCATCTATCATCTCAATATTTTTTACATGATTCTCAGTTCTGAATATTTTTTCACATAATAGGCTCTCAACAAATGTTTCATATTATGAGGAGCATATCTGACTGAGGCATTCTTATCATAATGGAAGAGTAACAACCTAGTCCTTTTGGTTTGTTGGACGTGTATTTCAAAACCATAAATTAAGGCCATCTGTTGGGCTATCCAGTTTTCATTAATTCACTGCATCTAACCTAACACCAGCTTCAAGGTCACTCTTACTTTGAATTACCATTCTGATTAACCATGCATATTCTCTGTAAAATAAATATTTGATAGAGGGAAAAAATCCCCTTTAAGCAGAATTGCAGTTCATCAAATATACCTTTTAATTGGAAATACAGCAGCTGAAGCAAATTTTGTGCTGATAGTACTTGTGAAAATAGTACTTGTGGCCACATGTGACACATATAAAATGTGGCTTCTCTTTTAGAAGTACAATAGTAAGCAAAATTTGGGGTGAGAGTGACTTGAAAAGTAGACTTCAAAATGGAAAATTCTTGATACAGCTAAGTATTATTTTTTTTCAGCTAAGTATTATTTTGGGTCAGCTTATTTCTCATCCCAAACAATACTGAAAGAATATTATTTTATTGCCAACCTACCATAACCATTAAACTTCAAATACAATATTCTCCCCTACATTCTTAAAATAAGAAACAGACAAACAGAAGCAACCCACTTTCCAACAAATGATAGATACACCTTGATTTCTTGCTTGGCTGAGCTTCCTAATTCTAGCACTTAACAGTAAGCATAAAAATTTCCCATTGCTAACAAACCTCCCCAAAGTTGTTTTCCAATATAAATATAGTAGTGTGTGTATGGAATTTGGTTTAAATCAAAGCTACAAAGTTAATATACCTCATTTTGAGGTTTTAACAAGATAATATAGGAAATAATTGATGACAGTAAATCCTTGCCATGATTTACCTATCATTTTGTCATTGATTTAGTTCAAATAATTATTTTTGTAAAGAAACAGCAATTCAACAACAAATTATTACTTCTTTGGTACATCATTTGATAATCCTGGGGAAACATTTCTATACAGAGACTAGTTGAATTCCAAGATGGGCTGAAATTTCATCTCATTGAAAAATCTCAAGGACACGTTGAGAGCAAAGAACAAAAGTATCTTTCATCCTCCTTGTGACATGAACAGCCTTGCGCTTAGCCCCAATGAAGTGAACAGCCACCAGCTAGATAGATACAGCTTGCGTTTTGCCCAGACCCCAACCCAGCTTCAATCCATATGCTGGCAAGCGAGGAGCCCTGAGAGCACTGAGCGGCTATGAGAGAAGCTGCCTCCGAGGAAGATATGTATTTTTGCAAGAGGACTCTGCGATTGATTGGAGAACTACTGAGAAAATTGGAAATATGTCTATAATAACACGTATTCTTGCACCTAAAAGTCAATCCTCAAATGCTTAAGGGACAGACAGCCACAAATGAATGAAGAAGCACTTTTGACAAAACATATCTGAAAAATTATAACATCCACAGTGGATAACCTTCAGCTCCACTTTAAAAATTTCAACACAGGGGGTGGCTCAGTGGGTTAAGCCACTACCTTGGGCTCAGGTCATGATCCCAGGGTCCTGGGATCGAGTCCTGCATCGGGCTCTCTGCTCAGCGGGGAGCCTGCTTCCTCCTCTCACTCTCTGCCTGCCTCTCTGCCTCCTTGTGATCTCTGTCTGTCAAATAAATAAATAAAAATCTTAAAAAAAATTTTTTCAACACAGGGCTACCAGATATTTTATTTCATTTTTTGTGAGAACACATGAACCATGTTACCTAAAATTCTCTACATTAAAATATTAGCAAATAAATCATTTTTTGAAAAAATCTTGCAGGATATGCCAAGTACCTCTTAGAGTTGAATTTAGCCTTTTGATTTTCACTATGCAATCTCCGATTATTGGTTCCTTTTCTTTGGTTATTTAAAAATGTAGTGCATACTGACAAGAACAGGACTATTATGTTTAAATTTTTTTTTACAAGTTGCCAAAAACCTATAAGTTAGAGCAACAAAGAAGTTTATAAATTCTTATGCATTCCTTGCATTTAATCACCAGTCAGCAGTTTCCTTTGGTCAGTGCTTTAATAAGTAAAAGTCAGTGCTTTTGGTTAGCCCAAAAGATCTGAGGGTGTCTGCTGGAACCCTCAACTTCCATTCTTAAATTACTGTGCTGCTGGCAATGTTAAATTTTACGAAATGGCTCCCTGCTTCCTATGCCGAGATGAGTGCAAGGTTGCCATAAATGCACAATAAATTTCAGGTGCTTTTAGAGCTGTATCTCTTTTTACCATTCTTTCCATGATAAAATCTTCCAATAAAGAAAGAACCAAACCACACTCTCTTAGAGATTTTGCCTCAGTAGAAGATGGGTTTTATTGCCTCAAAGAACACTTTCCCTCCCGTATTTGTTTTTAAGAAGTGCTAGGACAAATTTTACATTTACATTTCAGATTTAATTTTATATTGCTGTATCTGCAGATTTATGTTTTTATTGAATCAATAATGTTCTTATACAGTACCATAGCATCATTGTACATTTTCTCTTAGAACTTGTTTCCGTTTGTAACTAAAACATAACTTCTGTGATTGTTTAATGCCCGTTGACCCTAACAAACTATAAATTTCTTTTTTTAATTTTATTTATTTATTCAACAGAGAGAGATCACAAGTAGGCAGGGAGGTAGACAGAGAGAGAGGGGGAAGCAGGCTCCCTGCTGAGCAGAGAGCCAGATGCAGGGCTTGAGATCAGGACCTGAGCCGAAGGCAGAGGCTTAACCCACTAAGCCACCCAGGTGCCCCCAAGCTATAAATTTCATAAGGACAGGTATAACACCTGAGACAGAGTAAGAACACCATATTTGTTAAATGAACACATGCATAAATGAAAAAATGTATTAATTACTAAATAATTGATCATTTATGTTTGTAATGTTATCTTTAGTTATTTCTTATGAATCCAAACTATGTCTAGCTCTATAGTCTATATGTAATAATTATTAGATTTATTTCAAATGAAGCATTTAATATATGTAGCAACTAAACACTTTCATGGGGCCCATTTCACACTTCCTGTTAGATAACAGCTAAATTGGGTACTGTCTCCCTCTTTGCATTTTCTTTTGAAGATCTCCCATCAAAAGCCTTCAATTTGATAGGACTATAAGAAGTCCATTAATGAGAATCACAGAAATAGAAGAGTGATCTTATCTTGAAATCTAATTACCAACATTTTAATCACAGAATAGTAAATAACAGATAAAAATGATTCATTCTCCAAAATACCTTGTAATCTTTCCACATTGGAAATCTAGGAACATCATTTCCTTTTTTAAAATTTTTCAGTGGTTCAGTGGTATAGCTCTTTCAGAGCTATAGAATAAAATATCCACTCCTAAATATGTCATGAAATCCACTTCTTCAATCTATCACAGGCTTCCTCTCTGATTTTACCTCTTCTACTTACAGCTCAACTGCAGTACACACTAGTTGTACCTCCCATTGTCTGGAGAGCCCCATTTTCACACTTCCTCCAATTTTCTGGCTGAAATTCCCCTAATTCAGATAAACTTCTGCTCACTCTTCCCTATATTTGCACACTTTTTCTTGAGTACCATAGATATATACAGGATCCCTCTTCTTTGGTGCCATAACACATGCAAATATTCTAAAACAATATTTGGTGTATCATATTCTAATGTTTTTCCATCCTTCTTTCCTTCCTAGATGACGATATGAATGCCCTAGGGGCAAGGACCATGTCAGAATCATGTGTTTTTGTTGTTGTTTTTTGTTTGTTTGCTTGCTTTTTCTTTACTATATGACACTCATAGATACCACGTAGCACAGGTGCTAGATTCCAGGCATATAATGATGGACAATGCCACATGTGTCCTATCCTTGAGTTTTCACTGCAACAAAAACAACAAAAAACCACACACACACATTGGATATATAGAGAATAGAGGGTATAAAAGTAAGATACAAATAACTTAAAAACCACAGATATATCCTTAGTAATTCTCTGTGGTACATGTTTTCTGATGCAAATACTATAAATATAATATGTTTAACCCTTATTACACCCCAGTTGTGTAGACGTGATTCTTCCACTTATAGATAATGATGTTGAGTCTTAAAGAGGCTCAGTAACTTCAACCAAGACACCAGCAACACTCAGGTGAAATGAGAATTTGTACATAAGTCATCTAACTAAAAGTCCACACATTCTATATAGCATGCAAAGAAAACGCCTTTCACATGAGAGCCAGCAAATGCAAGGCAGTCATCTTTGGAATTTAGTATTTACACATTTCACCTCCGTGCTTGTACTTTTTTTTTTCTAATAAGAGTGATTCATTGATTTTACTCAGTCCTTCTAACCAAAGGATAACAATCTGGCATAGTCAGTCCGGTTAACTAACCCATAATAGAGTTTGAACCTATGACCTTGGACTAATCAGAATAAGAAACCAACTAAATGAATGAAATGATCTTGCACATAAAACCTATGAGAACCAACTCTGTTTTCATAAAAATTATCTATTCATGCATTGTTTGGGCACCATTTGGTCAGCATTTACAATATTAATGAGGATGGCTCACACTGTTGCTTATAAACCATCAAATCCCCCCTGGAAGCTTCCTAGATTCTAGCACGCAGGGTCTATTGAGGATGTCTGTGGAGCAGGCATAGCTTACTGAGACTCTCATCTGTTTTCAGTGACATGAAATCTAGACTTTAACAATATGCCAGGGATATACAACTTATACAAGTATAATTTAACTTTTTTTGGTTTAATTCAGGTTCTGAAAGTTATTAGATCTTGATTTAGCCTTGCAAAATCACTTCACCAACATTAAAATTATGCTGCTTATGCAATGAAAAAATAGAATGCATTTTAATGGAAGGTTTGACCTGCAGAAAGATGAATAATTTGCATCAATTTTTGTGCATTATGTTCAACTAATGAAGACAAATGTATTCATTCATTTCAGTAAAGCTGAAGAACTGAAGGCCGGCTATTTTATGCATCTATAATGATGAATATTACAGTACTTATTATGTGATGAATTGGGAATTCTAGAAATGGATGGTGAGCAAAACAGGGAAAAAACATGCTTCTCATACTGATTTCTATTTTTATAAACACTGGCATCTGCCTTAAACAAACAACATGCCTCCCCTAGTACCAATTCTATATCTCTCACTTCATCAAAGAACAAGAAATAAAGAAGCAGTGAGATCTCATGGATTTAACATTAGAAGAGGGAAGTGAAGAAAGAAATTCCACATTGTTCACATGTCAAGGTAGTCTACTTCTACCGTAAAGAGTCAATGATACAACCTATTGCAACGTTTTTTACTTTAGGCTAATTATGTATAAGAGCATTATAAGGAGATTAATGTTACTTGAGAATCAGTAATAGGACTACTGCTATTTTGTATTTATTAACATAAAATGTTATAGAACAGTTTTTTTTTTTTTAAGATTTTATTTATTTATCAGAGAGAGAGAGGGGGAGAGAGCGAGCACAGGCAGACAGAATGGCAGGCAGAGGCAGAGGGAGAAGCAGGCTCCCTGCTGAGCAAGGAGCCCAATGCGGGACTCGATCCCATGACCTGAGCCGAAGGCAGCTGCCTAACCAACTGAGCTACCCAGGCGTCCCTATAGAACAGTTTTTAAAGGTAACTTGAAAATCCTATTATGAAATAAGAATATATCGTAACATTTATAATTAAATAATTAAATACAACAGAAATAAAATATATATAATAATTCTGTGTGTGATAAAATTAACTTTAGGGGTGCCTGGGTGGCTCAATCATTAAGCATCTGATTCCAGGTTTTAGCCTAGGTCATGATCTCATAGGTTGTGGGATCAAGTCCTGCATTGGGCTCTCTGCTCAGCAGGGAGTTTGCCAAAAGATTCTCTCCTCCTGCCCCTCTCTACTCTCTCTCTCAAAAATAAATAAATAAATCTTTTAAAAAATTATCTTTAAGTCTAACCTTAGTATCAAAAATCACTATAAATATATCCATGTTACATTAATCTCTATTTCATTTTTATATTTCTGCTTTATATTTTTCATGTATTACATATGTCAGCAGGTTGTATAATTGTGATATGACTAAGTTAATTTGCATTTCATTTACAGAAATAATTATTCACTGACTGCATGAAAATTACTATTGATTTAACCCAACAAGTAAAATGGGAACGAATGATATTATAGAAAATTTTTAGCATCAACAGAGAAAATGAGCACAATCCCTCCATCCCCCATCAGCTGACATATATTTCACATTTATTAAAGTGATGAGGACTAGCGAATGAAGCACGCCACTAGCTTGTTGTTAAAAATAGAAATAGTTTTAATGACACCCTTCAGTCACTTTACAATATTTCTACCAAATTGAACATAGCAAAGCAAAATAACCCCAACTGGCCATAATGGATTTTTTCTAGACCGTTGCTTTCCTACCAGCTCATGGACCGCTGAGTCTGCCTAGTCCTCGAAGTAAAATGTGCACTCACCATTCGAAAGAGAGAAGCCAAGAAGGCTTTTAGTCTGGGCAGTAAGAAGGGAGGTAATGCAATAGAAAATGCCATTAAGCAGAAATGCTCCCTTTTCAGATAAATAGATTATTACCTATGGTGAATTAAAAGGCAAGAGACTGCAACTGCTCACACATTTTAAATATTCCCTAGTGAAAACTGCAGTGATTTGCTTTGATGCTTTACCTCATCTAGAATTTTTTTTTTCTTTTTTTCAAATTCTTTTAAATGAAATAGGAAGTTCCGTTAAGAGTAAGAACACCTACAGCTTCAAAAATCTACCATACAGTACATATCACGTTGAAATAACACTGCTGCAGTCAGGAAAACGGAAAGGGATAGAATGTCACCCCAAGCTTAATTAAGCCGGCTTATGCTTATTTAGCATTTACCTTCACATCATTGTTGATTGCTCCACTAAAGTTATTTTTGTGTAAACAGAGCTTCCTTAATTAAATAGCTTATATTGGAGTCATTCAGCGATTTCACAACACACTTTGGGCAGTTCTCATCATACTCAGAATGATGAATGGTGATGGCAGGCCCCTAGAGGAATCACGCTGGAGGAGGCCTAGCAGGCTAACAAGAAACTGCATGGGCTTTTGGGGGGTTAAGGAAAATATACACAATTTTTTAAATATTTCTGATTTCCCACTCCAAAACAGACAAAGTATTTTCCATTTTAACCTTCTCCACTTAACCTCATGTGCCTCCATGACAATATCTGGTGATTTGAACAACAATAAAAGCAAAAGGATTTCTTCTCTTTAATCACATTTACAGTATTAGTAAAGATGAAATTTTCACTATGGACTATGGCTCCTGCAGAATACAAACTCAAAATCCTGGGGAGTTTCTGGCACTAATCTGAATTCATAGAACTTGAGCCCATAGTCCTCTACTGTGAATATATTTATCTCCTTAACTCTTACTGCAAAAGAACAAGAGCCTCAAATAATACTTTATTCATACCTGAATGAATTTTTTTTTGTTTGTGATTAAACAAAATTTTGAAACTAAATAAATATGTTGTATTACAAATAATCTTCAATATGCTTGAACAGCAACGAAACAAAAGGCAAATGTTAATTAACTCATTGAAAAATATAGATTATGATATTGGTTGAAAGTTTATGGCAAGTCAGATTCTCATTCAAGTACTAGAGTTACATGTCCTTGTGTTTACTAATGACTAAATAAATATAAATAATTCACAAAGCCATATTTCTAGTAGAGGTAATGATAGAGTAAATCATAAATTACTGCCTGGAATCTTTTCCTTAGAAGTCAAGAATTTAAGAAAGTGAAGTATGAGATGCCTCTTTTTAGATTATACTTCTTTAATGAAGTTATATAAGAGAGTTAAGACTCACTCATAACGGACTGAGTCTCAAAATAATTTTGGTTTTATGCCATGTTATGAATGAATAAAATATAATTTGTTAAAGAACTTAATGTTATCATGTCAAAGTGAAGTCAAGTTCTCTGAATAAGAAAAACAAGATATATATTGCAATACTTCCAGGTGATTGATTTGATTATTATTCCTTTACATTACTGTTTTTAAATTTATCTCATTCAGAGTTAGGCTAAAAATAAAATATATGCTACATGCATTAAATAACCTTTAGTGATAATGAGAGGTTAATAAATTTAAATTAATATTTGGCAGTGAAAATAAAGAAGAACATGCTAAAATAGTCTTGGTCTATCATTTTTCTGTATCATAGTAATTTTTCAGATTTTTAAAATTTGTATTCCTATGTACTGATAATTTTACATTCAAATTCCAAGAATGTCCTTACAAAAGTTAGAAATTTATCATGTGCTATTGCCTAATTTTAAAAAATTACTTTGATGGGGTGCCTGGGTGGCTCAGTGGGTTAAAGCCTCTGCGTTCCTTCGGCTCAGGTCATGATCCCGGGGTCCTGGGATCGAGCCCCAAGTTGGGCTCTCTGCCTGCTTCCTCCTCTCTCTCTCTCTCTGCCTGCCTCTCTGCCTACTTGTGATCTCTGTCTGTCAAATAAACAAGTAAAATCTTTAAAAAAAATTACTTTGATGAAAACACTAATATGCTACTATACCCCATTAATATATACACTACAAAAAATGATTCCACTTAGATATATAATACAATATACCTCTTGCATTGCCCTTGCCAATATCAATGGATATTTTCCACAATAACTCAGGTTTCTTCAAAAGGACAAAAGTTGATCTGATCAGCTAAGTTGAACAGATAACGGAAAAAAAATCTACATCCTGAGGTTTATAGTTTAATTTGGCTGTTTTTTTCATCTTATCTATAAGATAAGCTTAAAATTAGAGGAAATAGAAATTCTAGGTGCTATGCCTGGTATTTTCCTCAATTTAAAAAGGTACATTAAAATATAGCTTATATATCTATCAATATTTTGAATTGTTTTATATTTTATTAATAAGCCTCTATCTTTTAGTAAAGAGTGTCAGGGGTATGGTGGGACTGAAAACTGCTTTTTGTATGTTTGTTTTGTGTATCTATAAATCTGTTTCTGTTTTGTTTTCCTTCTTCATTTTGATTTTTAGATTCCATATGTAAGTGAAATCACACAGTATTTGTTTTCCTCTGTCTGACTTACTTCACTTAGCATAATACCCTCTAGGGAATTGCAAGATTGTTGCAAATGATGATACTTTCTAATAGCACATTATCAGTCTATAGTCTAAAATATAAATTTGCTTATACTCCAATTCATAAATGAGTATACTTGAAAAAATGGCATAGAGTCATTCACCACAAATTCCAAATAAATGGTACATGAACTCACGAAGTTCTTGCGTTCATTATGCAATTCTTACTGAGGGAAAGAATCATACCAGACCTAACCATGGCGAATGCCACAGCTGGAGCACTCCATTAACAAAAAACTTTGCTCCTCAGGTAATAATTAAGAATACTCAACCATTAATAAATATTTATCATATATTAGAGTTAATTATAAAACTTCTGAATTAATACATAAATTGGAATAACAACAACAAGGCTTTGTTTGGGAGGGTTTTCCCTGATTGAGGCAATAAAGGTGTTCATTTTGTATGCAGAATTTAAAAACAACAATAACATCCACTATTACACACACTAGCAAGGCAAACATGTCAAAAATAAAAATATTCCACCTCAGAAATATCTTCTGTACATCTAAATTCTAAATTATTACTGTTGAGTTTTAATAACACAGCTTTTATTAAGCTTTGAATTAACATACATTTAATTCCATGATCTTTCATAAACATTGTATTCCACTTGGAAACTAATTTGGAAAATGTCCTTTATATAGTTTACCCCCATCCCCACCCCCCACAACAGGTGATCTCAGCGACACTTGCATAACTGGGGAATAAGAATCCAAGATTTTGTGGATTTTTTTGTTTGCTTGTTTTCACTTCTACAGTGAATACGGAATCATTATTTGGGTCTACAATATATATATAGAAATATGTTGGGGCGCCTGGGTGGTTCAGATGGTTATGCATCTGCCTTTGCTCAGGTCATGATCTCCAGGTCCCGGGATTGAGCCCCAGGTTGGGCTCCCAGCTCTGCGGAGAATCTACTTCTCCCTCTCTCTCTGCTTGTGTTCTCTCTGTCTCTCTCTCAGATGAATAAATAAAACCTTAAAAAATATATATATATATATGCAGTTTAATAGGAGCTAGTGTCTCAAAGCTCTCTCAAAACCAGTCCAAACTACTTTGAACTATTTGATAAATTTGAGAAAACTTTACCAGATATAGTAAAATTTAGTGTAGAAATTTTTTGGTGAAGTCATTATGGTCGAAAAGTTTGGGATTTCCCAGACATTTGAAAGTTGCTAGAAATGATCTCAAAGAAACAAAGACATTTATAGTATTGTACTTTCTGGAATTGCTCATGAAATTAGATTTCCATAAATCTATGCCTAACTTTCTAACCATTGTATATATGTTCATTTGAAAGAAATTTTTCTCAATTAAAACTAATTAAATTTACGAGTAAAGCCAAATTGACAAGTAAATATGGCTATGCTATTTACTAAATATAAATACATGAAGATCAGTTGTGACCAATCAATTAAAAATTTGCAGAAGTCAAGACTCAGAAAAATTATAATGTTGTTATTTCTTACTGTGATGGGCCAGTGAATAGCTGTTTTCCCCTTCATTTCAAAAAACACATTGATGTAATTAAAACATGTCAATATGTTTTTTTTTTTCCTTTTGTATAGTTTCCTGTTTCTGTTGTAACAAATCATCTCAGGACACCTAGATGGCTCAGTTGGTTAAGCATCTGCCTTGGGCTCAGGTTATGATCCTGGGGTCTGGGACTGAGCCCCACACTGACTCCCTGCGCAGCAGGGAGCCTGCTGCTCCCTCTCTCTCTGCCCCCACCCCATTCCTGTGAGTATGAGCACTCTCTCTCTCTAATAAAGAAATAAAATCTAAACAATAACAACAAAAAAATCACCACAAATTTAGTGGCTTCAAAAAATACAAATGAATTATCTGATAGTTTTAAGGGTCAGAAGTTCTAAAAGTGGTATGTCTGCAAGGCTGCAATCCTTCTCCGACCTCTAGGAAATAATTTTTTTCCTTGCATTCTAAACTAACTCCAAGATGTCATCTGCATTCCTTGGCTTGTGGCCCTTTCCTCCATGTTCAGTTCAGCAGGTAGCATTTTCAAATCTTTCTCTGTCTCTTCCTCCTCTCAACTCCCTGATACCATGATCTGAATGTTTATGACCATCCAAATTCCTATACTGAAACCTAATCTTCAATATAATGGTATTTGGAGGTGGGGCCCAATTAATCATTAGATGGTACCCTCATGAATGAGATTAGCCCTTTTATAAAAGGGGCTCCGGAGAGATCCCTGACCATTCCACCATGTGAGGACACCGTGAGAAGATGGTTGTTTATTAAACAAGAAGCAAGTCTTACTACAGGGAGTCAGCTGGCACTCAGATCATGGACTTCCAGTTTATAGAGCTGTGAAAAATTTCTGCTGTTTATGTGCCACCCCATCTCTGGTATTTTGTTGTAGGTGCCCAAATGGATTAAGATATTCTTCCTTTCACTTCTTCCATCATCATGCTTCCTTAACTGTGACTTCCTTAATTTGTTCCTCTTTCTTATAAGGACCCACCTAGTTAAACCAGGGTAGACTCCCCAACTCGAGATCCTTACCTTAATCACATTTGCAAAGTACCTTTTGTCATAAAAGGTAACATATTCACATGTTTTGGGGGTTAGGTTGTAGACATTTTGGGGAGCCATTATTATGCCCACCACATGTACATGTGAACTGTCATGTTATATATGAATACATTTGTCATGAATATGTATATACATAGACATATTCATATACGTTATACACATATATGAACTTTAATACATCAGAGTTTTCATTGTCTCTTCTGGCAATTGTTATCCTTTCTCTTTTTACTTCTTTTTTTATACTTTATTTCATTTCATGTTTATTATTGAAAATAACTTTGCCATATGAAAGAAAAAGGTTGTTAAAAATAACTAATCCTGGTGTCAAATATTCTAGATATGTTACTGGTAAACAGTCTGCTATTTCTCTTAAATAAAACAAATACCTTCTCTAATATAAAACAGTAGAACAAATATCCACAGAAATCAATGAACCATTCGTGGCCCATTCTTTTCATTAATTTTCTAATATTATACTCAATTCTACACTATATTAACTTTCAAATACTATACCCATAAGCCACAAATCTGAAAAATAAAATGCAAAAGCTTTTATTCCTAAAATATTTTTTAAAGGTAGAATGGAGAGGGTCTTTTACATTGATGTGTAAAAGACATCACTGATACACAGACATGTCTGCTGACGATTTTGGTAGAAATAAATTTTTCTTTTGTTACTTACCTGTTTAGAAGCCGATGTCCAAATTGCTTCCTGGTTTTGTACCGTAACAGAACATAACAAGATAGATTTGTTAAAAACAGAATTCCGAATGGCATACGGAGCCACTGTTTCCCTTCTCACAGTGACTAAGATTAATGAACAAAGAACCAGGGACTGACATAAAACCTACCCATGGGGGTGCCAACACCATAACCTTTGGAGTCGATGAGGCCGCCAATCTGTGTCAGGTTACAGTTCCGCTGGGTAACAAACTCAATGGTTGTGGACTCCATTAGGAAAGCATAATCAGAGGTGAGGACTCTCTGGATTCCTTCTTCATTACTTTTGACGAGTACTGACTGCCTCCTGCTACTCATAAAGGCCCACATTTTGTCATACGTAGATATTTTTGATTTCTAGGGGAAAAATAAAATGGGTAAGAAAGATATTTCTTAGTTTCCACGTGATCCTACAATATTTAGATGGAATTCACTGTATTTAATTTACCCATACTACCCTAATTGTTTTACTAATAATAGTAATATCTACACAATTCCTCATCTCATACGTCCAGGTTTAACACTGAATTATTTAACAAACATTTCAAAAATAACTTATGTTAAAAATGCATAGCTGGTAAATCTTAGAAGGCAATAAAAAAGAGAATATCAATATTAATAGGAGGAATTTGTGCTTGTATTTCACATGCGTATCTCAAGTGTATAATTTTATTTTTCACCATAACTATAACATCAAATTTGGAAGACACTGACACTGGACACCAACTGACACTGCAAAACCTTGACTTTTTGTTTGTTTTTGTTTTTCCCTGCATGGTGACTATAAAACCAATGTCACATTATCCTCCAAATATACACAAATATATAGGCTGAACAAATAAAGGCAATTTGTTACAAATAAAAATTTCCACTGGGACACAGTCTGGACACCACAGAACCTCTTTTAGCCTGACTCAAAACAACAAGAAATCTATCATTCAGATCAAGATTCCTGGACCGATAAAATTGAATAGATCTTATGTCCACCTGAAAATCCTTGATAAGGCTTGACTAGGATTTCATTAGTGAAGGAAAGAAATTGGTTTTGTTCAGAAGGCACTGGTAAAACGAAACCATGGAAAAGGTTAACATCTGCTTATTAAAAGCTCATCTGGAAACCCTAACCCTAGTTAAATTCTTACACAAATACAAAAACAAAACAAAACAAAACAAAACAAAAATACTCTGAAGCTATAAACACAAGGACAATATTCACTATATTCATTGCACTGGCATAAAAAGTTAAAACTGTTTTCAAATAAATAGATATGCAATCTTTCTACACCTTAAGCATGTATTTAGTTTTACATGTGCTAGGTCATAAATGGGATATTACCACTTCTTCCACCAGAAGGCCGGTGCACAATAATACTTTGAAAAATTCAGACACAGTTCCAATGACGATAGAAGAAAAACCTTACATGTACTGGGAGGAAAAACCTAAATGTACAATGACTGCCTTCCAAAAACAGGTATAGTATTAGGGCTAAGAGAGGGTAGAAATGCAAACCTTTGTTCTCCAGTGAAACACGAAAGCGTACCAAAAGCCAACAGCTTGAAGTTTAAAAGATAAAGATAGCAGCTAGAACATCTAGAATAAGATTGACAGGATTACAAATTTGAGAAACTATGGTGGCATGTCAATTATTTTAAAGTAAAATAATCATATGTTGGAAATAAGAAAAATGAAATGAATATTTAAGGTTATGATGAAATCCTTATTGGAATAGTTAAAACTGATAGATTTTGCACAGATGCATTTGGCTTTCCAAATCAGTAACATAATGAGGATAGCCAGAATAAATTCCCTTCCTTTCAAAGGTACAGAACTTATCTCCTAAGGATTTGCATTAAGAGAGGCCTAAATACAAAATAAAATCAAAATTAAAGCTCACCTGCAGATTGGGATTTTACATAAAAAATTAAATTGCACATAGTTTTTGATTTAGTGATAATACACAATCCCATAAATAATAATTCTAAAAATGTATGTCATGAAAACGGCATACTCATCAGTTGATAATATAAAATGTAACTCTTTAACAGAGAGTGATAGTGTGGTATCATAACATGGGCATACTTTCCAACAACAAAACCAAGCAGAGAGAAAAAAAAGCATACAAAAAGTGTACAGGAAGTTATTTTTGCTTGTATTGACCATAAATTACTGAAATTCTCTCTTTCGTTTCAGTTATAAGAGTATTAACAATCGATGTTTTATTGCTTTAGTTACATGATTTCCAATTTCTAATAACACATTCCATTCATTGATAAAATTTAATTTAAATAAAACTTGAACATTAATATTTTTGTCTCAAAGAGGGAGGGAATGGAATATTTACAATGACACTAATCATTCAAATATGTCTATAAACTTGTAAAATAATACATAATTATGTCTTTCTTTTTATAATATTTTTTATATTATATATTAGAATTTCATAATATTATGTATTATAAAAATTTTATATTAAAGTAGCATTTTCTGATTTAAAGACTATATATCATAGGAAATTTTAAAGAATAGAATTACATTTTTAACAGTATAACATATCCATTATTAATGTTGTTATGTAAACAGATCAAACTTTTTAACAACTGAAAACCAAGAAATTAAAAACCAATCCCAAGCTATCCTTTACAGATATATATAGCTTAATTTTAAATTAATGTGAATGTAGAATTATTTTACATTAGAAGTATTTTATCTATGACTTTAATTGAAATAAGGATTTTACAAAATTCATTTGCATATAAAATTCTTTGAATGCTTTGCTGCACTGATTTTTTTTTTAATTTTTTATAAACATATATTTTTATCCCCAGGGGTACAGGTCTGTGAATCACCAGGTTTACACACATCACAGCACTCACCAAAGCACATACCCTCCCCAATGTCCATAATCCCACCCCCTTCTCCCACACCCCATCCCCCCAGCAACCTTCAGTTTGTTTTGTGAGATTAAGAGTCACTTATGGCTTGTCTCCCTCCCAATCAGGGAAATACAAATCAAAACCACAATGCGATATCACCTCACACCAGTCAGAATGGCTAAAATAAACAAGTCAAGAAATGACAGATGCTGGCGAGGATGCGGAGAAAGGGGAACCCTCCTACACTGTTGGTGGGAATGCAAGCTGGTGCAGCCACTCTGGAAAACAGCATGGAGGTTCCTCAAAATGTTGAAAATAGAACTGCCCTATGACCCAGCGATTGCACTATTGGGTATTTACCCTAAAGATACAAACGTAGTGATCCAAAGGGGCATGTGCACCCAAATGTTTATAGCAGCAATGTCCACAATAGCCAAACTATGAAAAGAACCTAGATGTCCATCAACAGATGAATGGATCAAGAAGATGTGGTATATATACACAATGGAATACTATGCAGCCATCAAAAGAAATGAAATCTTGCCATTTGCGACAACATGGATGGAACTAGAGCGTATCATGCTTAGCTAAATAAGTCAAGCGGAGAAAGACAACTATCATATGATCTCCCTGATATGAGGAAGTGGTGATGCAACATGGGGGCTTAAGTGGGCTGCACTGATATTTTATTTCTATGAGTACTTCCTAGAATTACTATTGATAGTAATTTTGAAATTAATCATTTTGAATAATCCATTGCTACACAAGTATCTCCTACTGAGTTACTTCAGACTTTCAGAAATCTATTGTCTCTGATTTTTTTTAAGATTTTATTTATTTATTTGATAGACAGAGATTACAAGTAGTCAGAGAGGCAGGCAGGGAGAAAGAGGAGGAAGCAGGCTCCCCGCTGAGCAGAGAGTCCGATGTGGGGCTCAATCCCAGGACCCCGGGATCATTACCCAAGCCGAAGGCAGAGGCTTTAACCCACTGAACCACTCAGGTGCCCCTGTTGTCTATGATTTTTGTACAACTTCACTCATCTTTCCTACCTGCAGAAGATGTAAATATTTCTATTATTCTTAAAACTGTCAAATGGGTGTAGATAGAAAAGTCACCCAAATTGTTTTATTTCTTTTAATAAAAATTTAAAAACCCTGGGTGCCTGGGTGGCTCAGTGGGTTAAAGCCTCTGCCTTCAGTTCAGGTCATGGTCCCAGGGTCCTGGGATCGAGCCCCGCATCGGGCTTTCTGCTCAGCAGGGAGCCTGCTTCCTTCTCTCTCTCTCTCTGCCTGCCTCTCTGCCAAACTTGCGATCTCTGTCTGTCAAATAAATAAACAAAATCTTTAAAAAAAAAATTTAAAAACCCGAACAAGAAATATTTCAATTTAAAAATACTATCTGCTGGACACACAGATATGTGTGGCTTGTTTGCTTGATTTGTTGCCATTCTTGACTTCAATTTCCAATTTAGCATAGTCACTTGTTTGCACCTCCTATTTATGGCTATTAAGAGATATTATTAAAAATCATCACTGCCTCTGTGACTCTGTATGCGTGGGGCAGGGAGATGATATTCATTTCTTTCCTATTTCTACAGAAAGTTAAAAAGGTGGACTAATCTTTAGCATCTTCTGACAATCTTATTACTTCTTTTACATATAGGAGTGAAAAGAATCTAATGTGTCAGGTTTAAAAAAAAAAGGTCTGCACAACATGAATTTGACTGAAACCCTCAAATTTAAAGAAGATAAGAAATTTACAAAGTATTTGAACTAAGTATCAGAATAAACTCATAGCCTGAATATGAAATTTAGGATGCTTTTTTTCTCTATAAATCTGACCATTCAGAAATAGTTGGTCACCTATTACTTAAGTAATTTATAGATCTATCTGAATAATGTAGGCTGAGTCAGAAATAATGATCACCAGCTGTATATCTCTTATTAATGGAATCTATGTCTTATGCAAGCCACTTAATATCTTTGAATTTCAGTTTGCATAATAGTCAAATATCTTTGCCAACTTCTTAGTGTTTCTTGTGAAAAATCACAAAATATAATAAGATACTATGTGTAAGCACAAAATATAATACACTATGTGCAAGTACACTATATAATAGTGAGATATTTTTATAATTCCTATTATTTTTTAAAAAGAAAGTATACCACTAAATGCTTTATGTTAGTTTTCTTAAAAAAAAAAAAAAAAAGACCAAAAACTGTGACAGAGATGGCAAGTTGAATACCATCTCTGAGTACATGTTTCTCCTATGGTAAGAAACCACAAGATGAAAAAGAATGGGAAAATGTACAACTGGAAACAAAATTTTGGAAGCTGGAAAGAAGATAGATGAATTGTAACTCCGTTAAGTAAATTTAGAACACTCTCCTGCCCACAAAACTTACAGAGATTGGCATTTCTATGTCTCTCTCAAAGCCAGAATGATCAAAGATCTAACAAAAGTAAAAATTATTGAAAGAATGTCTTTTAAAAAAGTTAGATGCTTGTTTCCCCCTTCTTTCTCTGAGCAGCATAGTGAGTGCTCCGTTCCATCCAAGCAGAGGACTAGAGGTTTTATTCTCTAGAGACAAAACAAGAACACACTGGACACAGGTTAGCCAGGGCAGGCCACGTTAAAACCAGAAGAAAGAAGTTGGAGTCTACACCCAACGTTGAGGTCAGTCAGTCCTGTTTCTGACCTGCTCCTTAGAATTCCTCCAGTAGAAACAATAGAAGATTTTTTTTCAAGTGAAACTGGACTGCACTAGAGAAATAATAATGACCAGTTAAAACACATAAAGTTCAACATGTGTGAGGCATCATTATTAATTATATAAATATTAAATCATTTTACAAGATTTCTATTAGGTGATAAGTACCTTTCAGCCATCCTTCAAATGAGGAAAATAGAAAACAGAGAGGTTAATAATTTGCCCAAATTTATGTGGCCAGTTAGTGGCAACACCAGGAATCAAACATTGACAGACTAGCTACCAAATTCATGTTTTTAATCATTACACTACATTGATTCTATGTAAAGACACATATCATGGATTCCCAACAAAATGATCCAACACATCACCCTCTAATAAAGCTCAATTTTTCAGTCTTGAGCAAGCTACCAGAGTTTCCAGTGAGCCTTTATCATCAAACACCAAAGATAACCAGATATTTGAAGGGAGCCTCTAATATGGAATATAAAGGGGGGAAAAAAAAGGCATACATGCCTTCAGAGAGGTAAAAGATACTGCATAAATGAAAATTAATTAATTAATTAATTAAAGGATTCAGTTGAAAGAAAACACATTCAGGGAACAAATACATATTAAAAGTCTCATATCAAAAATGAAAGCCTCAAGTGAAATATTAGAAAGTAAAATCTGAACAAAGTTTAAAGAAATCTCCAGAGAAGTAGGAAAAAGTTAAAAAGACAGAAAGAAGGAAAGAATGCCCTGAAGAAGGATCATGAACTGAGAAAGGCTGAGTCCAAGTAAGTTCATAATCAGAAGCGAAGAACTTTCTAGACAGAGGGAAAAGCAGTTAAGAGATGTCATCTTGGACATAAAATTGATAGGCTGGCATACTTGAAGGAAGTATGCTTTGGCTGGAGCATATAGAGTCAAAGAACATGGTACCTGAAGATGACAGAGATATTTGACTAGAAAGATGACAGAGAAAGGGGTGACCAAGGTGACCTTACTGTTTCCCTCAGCTTTCTCAGCTTTAGATGAGATTTTTCCTGTGTCCAGGCCCCTAACCTCATTTCTATCCTGGCCTTTCCAGAAACCAGATGGTCCAACCATTGAGGTCCCTTTACTCTTTTTCTTAGATTACTCACTTCAGAAAATATGTAATTTTAAATTCTTCATTTGCATCTTTCAGATGCTTTTTAAAAGCCTCTCATCAGCTTTACAGTTCAGGACCATCTTTCTCAAGAACCCAGGAGCCATCCTTGAAATATAATCATCAAATAAGAGAAGTGCATCTACCATGCAGTCTCTCTGGGAAGAAAAGAGCTTAATTTATGTGGGCACTTTAAGTTATAAAACAATTCCTGTCATGAAGACACTAAACGTTTGTTTTTCCTTTGGGTAAGACCAGTTAACAAATACAGTTAACAAATGTGGTGGCTATGATGCCCCCACCACAGCTCTTAGTAATACATAGCAGCAATCTAGGTGGGAAACAGTACTTGCACTAAGGGAAGTGGTGTTGGAGATAAAGAGAAAACTAAGACTTCAAAGTGTGGGCATGTGCATATGCATATGTGTGTGTGTGTGTGTGTGTGTGTGTGTGTTATGGCTAGGGCTTGGTCATTACTGAGACTAATTGGTTTCTAGTTTAAACTAAGAAAGCAAAGAACATCAAAACAAGGTTGGAGGTACTTAAGAAACAGGTCTGCCATGTGAAGGCAGATATCTAACTTTGGAGTACAGGGGAAAGGTAAAGGCTGAAAATACAGATTCTGGAGTCCTCCTGGACAAAGTAGTGGATAGATGAGGAAAGAAGATCACAGAAGAACCCTAGGATCAAACTCAGTGCAATTTTGAATTTCAGTGGCTGGCAGAGAAAACTGAGCCTGCAAATGAGACACACAAAAAAGTGAAGAAAAAGGAAGAAAATATGGAAATTTGGGGGCTGCAGAAATCAAGGCAAGAAGGTGTTTAGTGAACGAATGATCACTTGTAGTGATTTGTGGGGGAAAAATGTATTCCTTGGACTTAGCAAGAGAAAGTTCCTTAGTTATTTAGCAAGAGCTCATTTAGTGGAGTCAAGTATTTAGAAGTCACATGGAAGTGGATTAAGGAAGGATTTGGAGAAAGTTAATGAAAGTTAAATAGAGCCAGTAAGTGTCAAAAAAGAAAATATATATATATATATTATATATATAATATATATATATACACACACATATATCTATGTATATATGTGATCTCCACAATAATCAGTACATACATATATGTGTGTGTGTGCGTGTATCCAAAGATAAACTATATATTTACATTTACTGATTATATATTTTTATTTCTATAAATATTTATATATATCAGTAAGTAGGACTCTGAAGAATAGGATATCCATGTCAGTAGACAGAAGAATATTTTGGTTTAAGTAAGACTTTCAAAGATTAAAGAGATTGAACATGTTTAAATGTCAGTGGGGAGGTTCCAGGAGAAAAGAGAGGTTTAAAAAGCCAGAGAAAGAAAGACAATAACGCAAAGTTTCTAATAAGATGAATCTCAAGTAGAATAACAGAAGATTTAAAACACTGCAATTAACTTGACCTTTGATTTTAAAATATTAATATTAAATACATGTGAAATTTTATTGATACTCTAAGATGTATTATTTAAGGAAAAAACAAGAAGTCTCAGCTAGATTTATTTTTAATAAATTAGAAAAATGTTGAAAATTTTCAAAGTAAAATAGACTATAGATCTTTGAGGTTAAAATCAATAGCTGGAAGCTGTACAAATGAAAGATTAGGAATAAAAATTCATTTAAAGTCAGTAAGCAAGTAATTCAAACTGAAATTAACAATATTTGTATACTGAGTGTGAAAGTTGTATGTAAACTTGCTTAGAAGGAAGGACATACCAAGTTGCAATGTGAACTAAAGATTGGAGGTGAAAGATGGGACATGTTGAAAGAACCCCATATACGATGTTTTGCTTAACCTGCCGTGTTTAAGATTGGTTTCATTCAGTGAAGTAGCTACCAACCATCATGAAGGGACAAGGTAAAATCATGGATGGGAACTAAGCTGCTGAACTAAAATGTACAGGCTGTGAAGGTTTTCTAGCTTTGGTGCTACAGAGAAGCAAGCACCTACATAGAACACCAGGACAGACTCAGGAATTGGCACATAGTTTGGCTCTGTGCATCACTGCTGCCAACCTGGTGAGGAAAGACTTTCCAAAAGAATGTGTTATTTAAGAGAAATATGAAAAATGAAAGTCAGGTAATGAGCTAAGCATGAAATAATGTAATTCTTTGTAAGAAAAGCATTGAGATAATGACAAATTAAGCATAATGGGAGAAGCTGTTCAGGTAGAGGTAGCCAAATAAGATAAATATTCAATTAGTGAAAAAAGAAATCTTATTTTACTCCTTTACTACACAGATGAGAGAAATGAGGCTACTTCATAAGAAAAAAGAAAAATTGCCAATGAAGGTAGATTTGTAAAAAGGGATGATAGCATTTATAAGATCATGATTTTATGGAAGAATTTTAATTACATAGTAAGATGATTAACAAAAATGAGAAACATTCTTAAGTATTATCTTCACAGTTATGTTGTAAATAATAATTTAGATAAATAAAGTTGAGCAAATAAATGATATGGTGACTCAAACACATTTCTTGAAATGCAATGAAAGTCAAAGCACTACAGAGAAAAAGCTTATTTAAAATTTTCTAAATAAAATCTCATTTTCTTAAGCAACGTACCCTGTCATTCTGAACACTAGAATCAATTTCTTTTTTGTTGTTGTTTTTGTGCCTCACATTAAAGACACTTTTTCTTCTGTGTTGAATCTGATGGATTTAGGGTGTCAACGTTTAGCAGTGTTTATTTTTTTTTTTTTTTTTTTTTTTTTTAGCAGTGTTTATTTTATCAGAATGCTGAGGTTTGTAAGCTGACTTGGTTTTGCTACATCAGCACAAAACAAATAAAACTAGTTCATAAGGCACAATCTTTTCATAATAGTTTTCAATAGAGCATAAAAGAAAAGAGTCTTGTCAAGAATAAACTTACAAAAAATAAGAAATACAACACTTTTTAAAAATTCCCAGATGCCAAGTGATTTGTGCTTTAAAAAGAGCATTTAGTTTAAATACTTGAAATATTTTAAACATACAGCTAATGATTTAAAATTTAAGGATATATTAGTTTGGGTTTCTGGCAGAACTCTAAATTTGCAACCTGAAATTATTTGGCTCTTTGCAGATCTCAAATAACTAATGGTTTTATGCAATGCTTTCCCTGAGCATTTTAGAGTGATTTTTAGAACTGTTAACATATTAATGTAAGGATAGTGCTTTGAAATTTTGTTTCTGTGTGTTAGAAAATGTTATGAAAGCTACTAAAGTAAGGATTACTCTTGTACCATTTGTATAGATCTTTTCTTATTGGGAAAAACATATTTTACAAATAGAAAGCCATCTTCATTTAAAAAAAAATATAACCTTAGTTTAAATTCTTCAGTACCAAATGAAATTTTTTTCACAAATGAATTCTTCATCTTCATTTGTTTTGCCTCCTTTCAAATGCAAATTAAAATTTAGAAACCATATTGTGATCATTAACCCTGTCAGTGTAAAAATGATAAGAAAATAACATATCAATATTTATGTGACCTCCAGAAGCAAGAATTTAAAATTAACTTTTTAAGTACATTCTAGAAGAAAGTTTACCTTTACAAATGAAATGACAAATCTTAAACATTAATCTTGTTTGAACTATCATAGCCACGAAGTATCAAGAACACAGACAATCCAGTACTATTTTTGATAAGGTCTATTACATATAATATTAGAAGTATTGACTACAACTCAGATTCTTTAAAAATGTTAATCAAGTGGTACAACCTCCAAAACGTCTTGAAATAGCCTAAAAAAATACTTCTTGTTAAGAATCCACTTATTTCAATTTAAAAAAAACATTCAGGAAAAAATTTTTGCCTTCTAAACCATAATGTCTGGCAGAACTCGCCGGACTTTAGTGCATGATGAATATGGTGAAATTACCAAAATAAGAGACAGGAATTTCTGACCATTTTTCATAATTACCAAAGTAAATTTGTTGGTATTGGACACTTACTCAAATTATTTCCTCTTAATAAATTCCACATGATGAATTCTGTTTCTAATATTAACCTAAATATGTGGATACAAATGTTATAATAATATTTCTTATTTTGTTAGGAAAAAGTCACATGTAATAATCCCTAATGCATGGTTTGAAAATGGTCCTGACCAAGGTCTCTCTTGGTAAAGGAGAATTTGGCTGAGATTTGCATTTTAATTTTTTATTACAGTAAATAAATTACCAACAATACTGGAACATATGTGCTAGGTAAGAACAGCTGAGGCCTATCTGGACTCATCTGACCTTGGTCACTAGGAAATTAGAGTTAATTCGGGAAAACAGGACTGAAGCCATATGTGGTTCATATCAAAGATGGATCTGAGGCTAGTGCAGTGATCTGAAAACATTTGGCTGTTAGTGAACCTGTCAGTTCTTGGAATAATTCTGGCAGTTTTATCTCAAGGCATCTGCAATCCCTTAAAACAGGATATTTGAAGAGAGGGACAATGAAACAGAATGCTTTTCTCAGTGCTGTGGAGAGCTAATAGAGGAATAAGAAACAGCTTTATGACTGAGCATAATATGATGGGCAGCAAGTTTAAAACAATCTGGTGCAGTTAAAGGCGGTTATTATTTTTAGGTAGCTAAACCAGTATTTGGTAACTCAATTCTGCACTATTCAGAATCCCTGATATAATGAGCCTTCTGGTTATGGCATTTTATTCTTTAAATGAGATATCTTGAGCTCTGGTTAAATGTTTTCTTTTCTTATAAATAATAGTAATCAACAATATATTTTATGGTCATTTGGCTAGACTTGAATAAAATTAGGAAACTTGACTTCACCAGGTCAATAAAGGACCTTGAATAAATCACAATTTCTTGGCATTGTCTAACAAAAAGCTACAATACCAATTTCACAGAATTGTTATGATGAATAAATGAAAAAAATATATGAAGTCACTTTGACAAGCTATCAAGCTTTCTAGAGATATCAGGATATCACGATTTTATTCTAATCTCAAGTTTCACGCAATCAATCAATGGAGAAACATAGTAACTCTATACTATGACTGCCTTATACAATGACTGCAGCATTTTCCCACCATGTTATCCTATTTATGCCTTTTCCTTTAGAATAATTTATAATTTTTAGAGGTATGGAAACACTCACCTGCTTACTCATTTACTCAGTTGTTCTTTCGTTCTAATATTTATTGAGAATCTGCTGGGTGTAAAGGATCAGGCCAAGTCATTGTGTATGCAGAGATAGCCGAAAACAAAGCAGGGCCCCTGTCCTAGTAAAGCTTAAAGTCTCATAATACATGACAAGTAAACTAAGAATTAAGAAATTGTGTGATAAAGGCCATGACAAATGACAGATGCAGTGTAACCTAAATTGATGAAGGAAGACATGACAGAAAGTCAGAGGAAGTAATTTTCTTTCCTTTAAGATTCAAATCAGTCATAGTTTTTCTGGGTCCTCATTCTCTTCTAATTGAAACTCTGAGCTTTGAATAGTTGTGGGAAACACACACACACACACACCCCTCACCCCCCCCCAAAAAAAAAAAAACCCTGAACATTTGAAACACTTTTTAAAAAAGACTTATTTATTTATTTGACAGAGAAAGAGAATGAGAGAAAGTGAGCCAGGCGTAGAGAGGCAGAAGCAAAGACACTTCAAGCAGATTTCCTGTTGAGCGTGCAGCCCAACACAGGGCTAGATCCCATGACCCTTAGATCATGACCCAAGCTGAAACCAAGAGCTAAGACCCAACTGAATGAGCCACCCGGGCTGCCCAACATTTGAAGCTCTTACAAGAGCTGGCATTCTCACTTTTAGGCAGCCCCTTTCCTAGGGTTTCTTAATTTTATTGGGAGATAATGCAAACCTCACCAAAATATCTTAAAGATATGTATAATATCTGTATTGCTATAACCTTTATATATTTAACTATACCCCCAAAAAGAGTGTTTTATTTCTAAATAGTAAATAAATGGCCTCAGTTGGATCCTAGGGACTTAAGGGAGAAGAGATGAACAACCTTATTACCATTGCCACTCACTGACTGGACAAGCCTATTTGAATGACTAAATGAATCCTTAATCTCAGATACAGTTTTTAGCCCCCTGAGGTACATTTTAATTACAAGAACCACACTCTGACCTAGGGGCTAGAACTTCCCATTTTCTTCAACTGGAACCCACTTTCCTTGCATATTTGGTTGCCTCAGTCCTTCACTTTCTTCGGATCTTTGCTCAAATATTACCTTTCCAAGGGAACTCCCACCATTTATCTTATTTATAATTCCCACTGTTGGCTTACCACAGATATGTCTCCTGCTTTATTTTTATCCATATAAAATAATAGTATATTATTTATTTCCTATTTTTACTTATGCATCAATTCAATTTCTATCTCCATCTACTATGAGATAAACTCCATAAAGATGGAGATCTTTGTCTTGTTTTGTTTATCCTGATGCCCCTAGACCTAGAACAGTGCCTTGTATATACCAATGGGTAACTTTTTTTTTTTTTTAAAGATTTTATTTATTTCACAAAGAGAGAGATCACAAGTAGGCAGAGAGACAGGCAGAGAGAGAGAGAGGAGGAAGCAGTCTCCCTGCTGAACAGAGAGTCCGATGTGGGGCTCGATCCCAGGACCCTGGGATCATGACCCGAGCCGAAGGCAGAGGCTTTAACCCACTGAGCCACCCAGGGCCCCCCCAATGGGTACCTTTTTGAATAAATGAGCCAAAAATGCTTAGATGGATGAATATATGCATACAGTGGAATTATTTCTACTGGGCTAAAATGTAAAAAACAAGAATGTTAGTCTCAGCTCTGGTGTTACCAAGCTAAGTGATATTTGGTGAGTAACTTCATCTATCTAGAACTCAATTTGCTCATGTGCAAAATAAATGGGTTAAACCATATAAATGCTAAGATATCTTCCATCAAAGAAGGTCTACATAACTATGCATATTTAGAAGAATAACTAGGTAGATTTACTTCTTTTATATTCTATTCATGCCTCAATTTAATAAAGAAAAGATTACCACTGGCCTAGTTTTAAAGCAAAGCATAAAGAAATCCCCATTATTGCACTGCATACAGAAATTTAAGTTCCATTGCAATGTTCAAATGTAGCTTTAATGTATTAACAAAGAAAATTCTAGAATGTATTTCACATTCCACATATCTCAAGGAAGAGAAGTAGGATTACTAACTTCTTTTTCTTTACTCGGTTCTAAGTCATCATTGTCCCAACCCCTTTTGAAAACAAACCAAGGTTTTAACAGTCACACCCTACAATCTTACTACCTAATCCCTCTTACTATAGTCTTCTGCACATTTCTGGGTATTGCCATAATTTTTATAATATTGCAGGACCCAGTTGTTTGTTTCTATCAGTGGTGAACTAGCAAACATGAAATAACTGTCTTCCTGCCAAAGGAGAAAAGGCCCAAATTTATAATGTTTCCTGGTTTTTATAGTTTAAACATACCCACTATTGCCATTTTCAGCTGAGGATATGATATCAACCAAACTGTAAAATTCTTGAAAAGTTGGGTGCCTGGGTGGCTCAGTGGGTTAAGCCACTGCCTTCGGCTCAGGTCATGATCTCTGGGTCCTGGGATCGAGTCCTGTATCGGGCTCTCTGCTCAGCAGGGAGTCTGCTTCCTCCTTTCTCTCTCTCTGCCTGCCTCTCTGCCTACTTGTGATCTCTCTCTGTCAAATAAATTAAAAAAAAAAAAATCTTAAAAAAAAAAAATTCTTGAAAAGTTAATTCCTGCAAGTCAGTACAAGCCAGCTCCAGTACCCCCACTGTTCATCCCTCACTGGAAGTTCTGAAGTGACTCCACAGTTATTTGACAATCATTTCCAATGGCTTACTTAGTCGAGCCTTAGTCACCCAAACCCAAGGTCATATATTTATTTATCAACACCTAAATTTTCTTTACTTTTAAAATCAATTACTCAAATATCCTACTCCATGATTATTCCTTTCCTAGAGTGCTTATTTAATCTCTTTAGCTTGCATTTTCTAAGTTCATTGGTGCTTCATGCCATTAATGGTCTACATTGCAATTCATTAGTACTTTCTACTTCTTTATATTCCATGTTGTTCAAGTGATTACTCACGAACAGTAGTTCCAAAATTAATGCTGCTAATATTCTAAACTCACCAATCTCCCTCTCTTCTTTGGATCAACTAATCTAACCTCAATCCTGAGTAAACCAAACTATCTACTTTTTCTAAATCTGTATCAAAGCAGCACAGCATTGCTGGAAAATGTCATACTACCAAGTATGACACTAAAATAGGTGCTCAATACTGTCTGAAGTTTAAGACTTCCTAACTTATTCTCTATAATGCTGATTTCAACTTTTTCTCCTTTCCTGAAACTCAAAACCTTTTGTGGATTCATTCACTTTTGGCAGTTGACTTTGCCTTTACTTCATAATGAAAAGTGACACCACACATGGGAACAAACTCAAGGAACAATCCTCCTTATAGCAAAAATATTATATCTTACATAGCCATCTCTCCTCTTCTCCTTCTGTTCTGTTCCCCTTTCTCCCAGAGTGAATCCTTCATTTTGTGGTTTAGATTCCACCACTTCCTTTTTTTTTTTTTTTTAATATACATTCTTTTTTTTTTTTTGTCTTTTTCAGGAATCTTACATAATTATTTTTCTCATATTGCTCCCCTTTAACTGACAACATTTAAGTATGTTTGAGTGTTCTAAGTCTTTACTTCCCTTTGCATAGGTGGCATTCTTTCACTGGACAGTTACCATACCTTTTCTTTTCTCTTCTTTGCAATAAAGGTCTCTTCATTATTCCATTTCCTGATTTCCTACCTGGTCCTCTACCCATTCCAATCTGTCTTCCAGTCACATCCTTTTAATAAATCTAATGAAATATACCAATTACCTCCATATTTTAAAAATTAGATGAATTTTTGTTTGTTTGTTTTCAGGTTACCTGTCACCCTCCAACATGCTATGCTCTTAACCATTCCTGCATTCCAACATCCATTCCCAACAGCTCTATTCACATCCACTGCTGTGCCTTTCAGCCTGTTCTCTCACTAAGCCAGAATGATCTTTCTAAATCTCAAACTTCGTCCTGTCAACTCACACTTTATTAATTGACTGGCGGGGTTCTTTGTTACTCCCAAGCTGAAAAGATAATAATAATACAGTCTCTAAACCTAACAGGCAAGACTAATTGCCTTGTATTTTATCCTTACTCCTTTCTAACAAACTTCTAACAGAATATATATTTCCTATCCCATCATCCATTGTAAGTTAGCTATGTGACCCAATTTTGCACAATGGTATAATCAGAAGATGGTAATGGAGCTTCTGTTGAATTCTTCTCAATAGGGCCGATTCAATTGGCATCTTCCCCATGCCTTTCTCGACTAACTCTGTGTTCTCATAATATATTGAAGGCAACATTTGTAGATTTTAGTTATATGTTCCATTTAATGATTATTTGGTTAATTTCTGTATTCTTCATGACTCTTAGTGAGTTATGGTGTCTAGGCATATCTTTATACCTATTATAAGAAAGAGACCCCATAAATATTTGAAAGAATGAATGGAATGCACTAATGAAATGATAGACAATTAGCTATAAAACTTACTAAAATACATCCTAAGGAAAAATTCAATAATGCAATTTTATTAATTATAAAATTTAATTTTATAAATTCTAAAAGTTATTAATTATGCATAAAGTTATAGAATAGCTGAAGAAAATATGCAGAGCAATGATGAGAATTTATTAAATCTCATTTTCATGCAGATAATTTTAAATAATAGGCTAATTACTGTTAAAATCCTTTAAAGGAAGATAGGTCAATATTGCTACTGATAATATATACACCATATATTCTTAGTTGTTTTTTTTAAAACTTAATTGTGAACAGATACACAAAATGCTCCAGTAAGCATGTTAAGAAATGGTACTATTTAAATTCTTATATCCCTATGAGATAAGTTTTGTGATATCCATCACAAAAATGAGCAAATTGAGATGAGGGTAATTAAACATTTACTCTAAGATTTAAGGTAGATTCTTAAGTTATATGGGAGAGTAAGTTGCTGTGAGTTACAACAGGTGGCACCATTTTGCTGAAATTGCTTTTCTGTAATTAGTGTTTGGTACTATCTAAGTCAGTGATTTAGAGATAGGCCAAAATATATTTCCAAAATAACTACTATAAGAGGAAATAAAATAGATGCAAAACAATAGTTTCTGGCTAACAGTAAACAATGGCAAGATTAGAATGAAACACCCTAAATACTTATGCTGAAGAATAAAATATGTAATGAAACCCAAAGAAATACCAAAGGAAAAAATCCAGTAGTTATATCAAAACAAAAACCAAAACCCAGAATTCTTTGTATAATACAACTGAGTTGATAGCTTTTAAAAACCACCTTCTGAAGTTAATTCCAAAAATCTCTAGTATGTGTTAAGTGATTCCTAGGTAAAGCTAAAATTTAATCTTTAGGGCATGGTAAGAATAGTTTGGGTGTGTGAGTGGGTGTGTGAGTGTGTGCCTGTTCAACTCCCTTTATATCCCCTGAACAGGATTAAATCCACTGGAGAGTCAATGAAGACTATTTTAAGAAGCCAGAGGTTAAAATTGATCCAATCCCAGGCCAACTTATAAGAAACATGAGAAAATATCTTTTTGCAAGGATGGGCTTTCTCCCAAGCAGCAGTGCCAATGAGAACAGGTGAAGCAAAGTGTATATACAATTATATGGTTTATCACTCTCTACTGGTATCCACCAAAGACAGTAAGAGAAACAATTTGCATGCATTCTACTCAACACTTTTGTATTTAACTAAAATTACCTTCTTCATGACTTTATCTTTTCTTCCAACACAAACTAGACTACTAGAATTTTCTCCCTTCTGTACCGTAGAGTGAAGACAGCTAGATCATATGTGGCTATGCCTCTAATTAACATTCACTACCTATCATCCAATCATTATTACAGTTTGGTAACCAGGCTTTTGTGTTGTCTTTTATGTACTGCCTCAATCATATTGGCAATTAATTTTGGTTCTTCTTCTATCCAGGTATTCAGTTTCAGGTATTTAAAAAAAAATAATAACTTCCCATCTC
The DNA here is from genome assembly GCF_011764305.1 of Mustela putorius furo. Taxonomy (NCBI): domain Eukaryota; kingdom Metazoa; phylum Chordata; class Mammalia; order Carnivora; family Mustelidae; genus Mustela; species Mustela putorius. The sequence continues at coordinate 11,065,668 of NW_025421467.1, read as the reverse complement.
TGAGTTAGAATTCCATACTTGAGTGACTATAGGTCTTATTCCAGGCATTTCTATTTGCAAAAATTTAACCTTTCTCTACAGTCAGTAGGTTCCATAATAGGGATTTCTATGCCAGACCTCTCTTTTTCTACACCACAGTCATTCAAGAAGAGTGAACCAAACCAAACCAGTACCTATGCTGTTTTCCAAATAGGCCCAAACTTGAACTCATTTGATCACAGATAGTCTTCTAGGTAATGCATTGAACTTTCACCTTTTCTTCCAGATGGGGTGTCTGTATTTTTAGAACAAATTATAAAAGTACAAGATACAATAGCATTAAAAACAACAACAACATAAAACAGGGGCTCATGGGTGGTTCAGTTGGTTAAGCATCTGCCTTCTGCTCAGCTTATGATCTCAGGGTCCTGGGACTGAGTCCCACACCGGGCTCCCTGTTCAGTGGGTAGTTTGCGTGTCCCTCTGCCCTACCCCCTGCTCATGTTCTCGTCAATAAACAAATAAATAAATCTTAAATTTAAAAACACATAAAACAAATAAGCAAGACTTATAAAGTATAGGTCAGTAAATGTGTGTGATGTGTGTATGTTATCTAATCAGTCAATTTTATCAAATTTTTAATGAAAAATCCATAACTGAAAAATCCATCTTTCTTCTAATTCATTAACAAAGTACATAAAGCTTTGTATCATACTTTAATGGACTTTATTTTGAAATGTTACCTAGCTAAGAGATAAGTGATATGTCAAATTATAACCAAAACAAAAATATTAAAAGGAAAAGAAAGATTAATTTTACAAATTAGAGAGGAGTATTATTCTCTCTCTTGCTCTCTTTCTCTTCAACCTCACAACTATACAATTAGGATACTATTTAATTTAACTCCAGTCAAAGCTGAGAAACCTGACTTGTCAAAGGTCACATAGTAAGGGGTGGAACCAAATAATTACTCTTGACAATGACAATGAACTTTAAAAACAGTATGGATTGCTTGGATGAATATCTAAATCCATTTATACTTATAAAAAAACAAGATGATTTACTGACACACTTATATCCATAAATTTCATAAATGTCAGCATCAGCCTGACCATATTGTGATTGAAACAAATGAAGAAAGGCATAATCAACTATTTAAACCACAAGCTAATCCACACTCACAAAATTACCTTTTTGCAATTCAGGAATCATTTCAGATTGGGTTGAACTTTCAAGGTCACTTTAAAAAAAATTATGATCTTAATTCAAACTTCTTAATCCAGGGCGCCTGGGTGGCTCAGTGGGTTAAAGCCTCTGCCTTCGGCTCAGGTCATGATCCCAGGGTCCTGGGATTGAGCCCCGCATTGGGCTCTCTGCTCAGCAGGGAGCCTGCTTCCTCCCCTCTCTCTGCCTGCCTCTCTGCCTACTTGTGATCCCTCTGTCAAATAAATAAAAATAAAATCTTAAAAAAGAAAGAAAGAAAGAAAAACTTCTTTATCCTACGGGAGCTCAGTTATGACTCAATATACATTAAATTAGACTTAGATGAATTTAGTTAAATAAAAGAAGCAACTGCAAATACAGTACAAAATGAAAAAAATAAAACCTAGGAATATGAGTAAAAATACTAATAAATCTCTAAATGATGAGGGAGCAGGAGGCTGGCTGAGGACAGAGCAAGAGCTGGCACCTTGCAGCCCCTCTCCACCCGCTCCCCTCCATAATATGTGTGGCATTCCTCAGGCACCCCTGACTGCCATAAAACAATAAATAGTTCACTTGCAGAGATCACAATCCTGCAGAACAGGAATCTCCCTTGCTACAAATGTCCTAGAGATCTAAACAGGGAGGTTACCTTAACAATAGCACAAATTTCCAGAGGCAAATAACTCTCAGTTCCTGAAGCCCTAATGTCTCTCTCCCCACCATTAACTGGAGGAGGCTGAGGTAGAAGGGAATGTAAATGACAGCAGGATCATAACACCCCACCAAGAATCTCCCAACTATCTTGGTGTTAATGCCTGACCTAAAGACGACATTGATCAAGCCATAAGGGCAAGGCCTCCCCCCCCCCGGCACCTTGTAGGCCCTCTTTAATGTGTGAAAACTCCTCTTGAAACCTTCCTTCTCCTCACCTTTCCCCAACTGCAAGGTATATAACATGCCCACCTGCACAACCCGGGGCAGCAGCTCTCCCTGCCCACAGGTCCTGTCCCAGTGCTTTAATAAACCACCATTTTGCACCAAAGATGTCTCAAGAATTCTTTCTTGGTCATCAGCTCCGGACCTCAGCCCGCCGAACCTCACCTAGGTTCTAGAACTTCATCATAAAGAGTTAAAACAGTAAAATTCTAGGTCATCACCTCTGCTGTTATTAATGAATATCCTAATTCTATAACATAAATGAAAAAAATTCATAACTGAAAGCTAATGAACAGCATTAATGAAAATTACATTATAAATAAAATCTGAAAAGAAACTAAAATTTAATAAACATAGATGGACTTTTATTTGTAATAAAGTTACATCATCATTCATCTTGTTAAGAGCATAATTTTAACCGTTTAGTTACTAACAGAGAAAGTAAAAATGGAAGATATTTTGACCCTCAGTATTTTTTTTTAAGATTTTATTTATTTGTTTGACAGATAGATCACAAGTAGGCAGGGAGATAGAGCGGGGAGGGGAAGCAGGCTCCCTACAGATGTAGGACTCAATCCCAGGACTCTGGGATCATAACCTAAGGTGAAGGCAGAGGCTTAACCCACTGAGCCACCCAGTCGCCTTACCCTCAGTATTTCTATGTAAAAACTATTTGGTACTCACTTATGCATTTAAGAAAGTACATCTCTACTCTGATACTTAGTAGAAAGCCAATAAGAACAATACTTAAGACTATTACGGAATACTTTTTGAACTTTTACTATTAAGTTAGCTGTCTTTACCTGCCAGATTTTCTATCCTGCCTAAGATAACAAACAAAAAAGGATAAGTCTTTCCTAAAAAAGCATTAGTCTTTTCACTAGAATGTATTTGTTACATTCTTTACTTCACATGTGACTGCTTGGGACCTTGTCCAGAAAGCACATAGTTCTCTGTAAAGAGAAAATGAAACAATAACTTTTTATATGGATATTGTCAAATTTACACATGCAAATGATCGATGCCTCTTTAAAACAGTCACTTTAATTTAAATTTGCTGCATTTTTAGAAATACCTTTTCTGGAATTGCCTTCAGATGTTATACTATTTTCTATTCTTATTATTAACAATTTTAATCATACTAGATTTTCTTTTTGAAGGTGAGTCAAAGCATTTGGAGTAAAACAATGCATGTGGGAGGGAGACAAACCATAAGTGACTCTTAATCCCATTCACTATTTTTGTTGTTATTTTTCTAAAAGCTGAGATAACTATAAAGTAAAGGAGTTGGTTTTCTTGTGTTATACGTGTATCCTAAAACGAATTTCAAAATGAAAGCTCTAAAAAATTTTCTTAGCAGTCACAGCATAAAAACAGTCTCCTGAGGTGTTTCCGCGGTGCAATGGTATTCATTTCCTGTATGTGATCTATAGGCTTTGCACATGATGTAGTCTTTTTTTAACCTAAAAGTTTTTTATTTTAAACATTTTTTTTTTATCTAGCAAAAATATGTTTATATAAAAGCCAATCAGCCTGTAGTCTCTTTAACATCTATATGGGTAACATAATGTTAAACTGGACATTTCACTTGAAGTGCCAAAAAAAAAAAAAAAAAAAAAAAGAAAGAAAAAAGACATAAAGTACTAAGTGTGAAATGGACCACCATGAAGACATTTCATGGGCCATCTAGGAGCAACTGATGATTGATCCACAAGGGGAGTAAAAAGTTAATGAAAGATTAAGAATGAATATTTTAAGGACATTTAGGAAAGAGCTATTCATTCTCTGGCTATGATTCTCAACACTTTTGCCTCATTCAGGTGGGCATGGTCACATGGCATGTACCTCATAATCCCAAAATGGTTGAGATGCATCCACTTGAAGAGATTCATCCAATCCCATTCATTGGTTAACATGGACAACTGGTGAGCCTCACACAGTTAGGAAAGCTAAAGAGCAAATGCTTACATTTGAGAAGTAACTGCATCCATTTCCAGGATGGCAAAAAGCCCCAGGATGAAATACAGGCATCCGAATAAGAATGCTAGTCTGGGGCCAGTGTGATAGTAAGCTTGCCCAAGAAGGCAGCTGCCATGGGAAGAGGCAGTTTGCTTTCCAGTTAGCACAAAGTCAGCGTTTCCTGAGGTAGATGTCACATCTCCCTCACCAGAATCCTGTTGTTGATTCTAAAGAAGTCGCAGATGTTGAGGAATGCTATCTTTGCTGATGGAGAGTTTTCTCTTATACCATCCATCAAAAAGATATTATGTCAAGAAGGCATCAAACCAGATGGTAAAGACAAGTTTTGAGATGGCAGTTTGACTTAAACTCCAGCCCTAAATTTTGGCTGATAACATCTTTTTGCCTTGATAGAAGTAAGCAGAACTGTTAGCATAACCAATTAATTTGCCTAAGTAAGTACTACTAACAAAATACCTATTTAAGTGAAAACAAGTCAAATATTACTTGTTTGAAAAAAATACAGATAGTCAACTAAAAACCATGAAAAATGATTTCTTAAAATCCTTTTATAAGAAAAAAGAACCAAAACGTTTGGAAATTTATTTTAAGCAACAAAAGATACCATTAGAATACCTCACAGAATAGTTTTAAGTGTTGCTTACTTTTAGAAAACAAGTTGCACTGTTATTCAAATAATTAGTTGAAATAAAGTTTTCCTCAAAATCTTTCCTAGCAAGATTGTCTTTTAAAAAAAATATTGCTCGTCATAAAGTTATAGTTATTTATTCCACTTGAGTTAAGCAAATATACCTTGCTCCTACATTTCATGATTTCCAGTGTGTCCAAAATAATGATTTTTTTGGTCATTTTTCTCTTCAGAGATTGCACATTATTATTTGACTAGGCATCTGACTCTCAGGGATATGATTCCCTATGTCAAATAGTATTCAGGATTCTTCAGTGCATCCATGTAGCTGATACATAGTAGACATTAGTTATACAGAAAAAAATTCAGAGAAGTGAAGTCAAGGACAGAGGGATATGTGTGCAAGAGGATGTTCATGGGCACCTCAGTCAGTTAAGTGTCCATCTTCCACCTAGATCATGATCCTAGTGGGGTCCTGTGATTATGCTACGCATCCACCTCTCTGCTCAGCAGGGAATCTCCTTCTCCCCCTGCTCCTCCTCCCTACTTGTGCTCTCTCTCTCCCTCAAATAAATAAAACCTTAAAAAAAAAAAGAGGATTCTCATTAATTCAACAAAGGAAATTAGGATATCAAACACTAACTTTTCTGTATATGATGTTTCAGGTAGTAATCTAAAGGCATTGTCTTCCATTCAAAGGCCTCCTCATTTATAACTTCCCTTTACTGTGTCACATGGGGAAAGAGAAGTTTCTCCTCTTTAACAATGTCTGTTGAATGCATTTCACAGACAGTGAAATGTAAATAAATCAAGAACTTTACCTTTAAAAAAAAAATCACATTGACCTAAGCTTTATGAAGCTAGGAATAGCAATAGTATAGAATTACAGAATTGCAGTTTCTGGAGATGTACACAATCTCTTAAATTTAAACAACTGTAAGTAGAGATGGGTTAAACTTGGATTTTATATTAAAAGCCCTTCCATAAATAACCATTTCAATAAAAGTAGAGTGGAACAATGTTCAAAATGGGGTAAAGGAAAGTAAGTTCGTGGTACTAAACCACACACACACACACACACACACACACACATAAAGATTTCATTAGTTGAATCTGTCGATTCTTTTTCATTTTTTTTTATGATTAGAGAACATAGAGAATTTATCTACATGATCAGGAAATAATCAAAACAAAACCAATGTAATAAATATTTAGATATAAATTTTTCAAAATAACTAGTCAGACTAATTTATTTCAAATAATTTAAATAAGTAAACACTTGTGAGGTCAGTTTTAGACAATTTGATCTAAACCTACTCTTCCATAATTTACATTGGTAGAGAATTAGTTTTTCTGATATACTTCATTACTTATTCTCTGTCATCAGATGACCCTGGCTCCAACCTTGCTGAAGCCGTTTAAGTTAGTGTCTTCAAATTCCTTATGTCCACCTTGTGCATTATCAGAATTATTTACTCCTGCATGTTTTAACCTTCTGTGCTGTTGCTTTATCATGGTTCTTCTGCCTCTTCAAGTCTTCATTCCAAAGAGCATGCCTTCTCTACCTTGTCTTTTCCATAACTACTTTTGACTCCTCCCTTTTTGCCCACTGAGCTTTTAAAGCCAAAAGCAAATTGTTTTCCTATGTTCTTCACCATGTCTTCTTGACATGTACACTCTTCTCTCTGGCATTATATAACAACACTTTATTTTCCTGATTCCACATTTCCAATCCACTTTAAGGTGTGGGGTTTTTTTTTCCTTCTTCTTCCCCTCCTCCTCCCTCTTCTTTTTCTTTTCCTCCTCCTTCTTTTTCTTCTTCTTCTCCCTCTTCCTCTTCCAACTAAGATTTTATTATTTAGAGAAAGCATATGGGCAAGGGGAGGGGCTTGGGAAAAAGTAGAGAGAGACTCTCAAGTAGACTCCCCTATAGGGGCTCTATCTCACAACACTGAAATCATGACTTGAGCCCAAACCAAGAGTCAGACCCTTAACTGACTGACCCACCCAGGTGCCCCTTTTCTTTTTTCCTGCTTTTTAAAATTAGATTTCTCTGTTCTGCCATCACCTCTTCCCCTCACCCAACCTCACCTTTAGTGAAACTATTAACTTAAAATTTGAATAATAATATGCTAATGACATTGTTTTTCTCATCTAAGTTCCCCTTAAGAGGCCAAAAAAATGTCCAATAATTTAACACTGCCATCTACCTGTAATTCCAGCCCCTTAAACTTGAATTGGCTCAGAGTGAATTCATCTACTCCAAGAAAATTTTATTTCCAACTTGTGTTTACATAAGTGGTATTATCTCACTATCCCCTAAAAGTAAAATTGTGGATCTCATCCATTAAAATACAATTTTTAAAGTTCTCTAAGAATTTTTTTTTTTTTTGGTAAATTCTTTCATGCTGTTTTCTGTGAAAGGAATGAAATAAGTGCTACAATATTCTGTCTCCATGCAGCTTAGATTCTAATAGGAAGGCAAGCCAAAAGAGGAATGCAAATACTGGTGATATGAAGAAGAAGGTGTAGAGCCACAGAGTGAAGGTGGCAGAAAAATAACATTCTAACAGGCTGGAAACCCTGTTTTTAAATGTTTCTATCATTTACTTTTCCCTTATCTATTTCTGAATATTACTTTATTTCAGTACCTTATTACTCAAACTCATATTATGATTTCTTAAATTGATCTAGTTTCCTCTAATTTCTCTCCTTTTCAATTACCTTCCTAAAATATATTTTCTGATCACTGACTCTACCCCAAACAATTAAAACCACGCATTTTTACAAAACCTCATATGATGTAATCACACTCCATAAAGTGTTACCTTTAGGGAAATTTCCATATTCAAACTGGAATACAAGCTTCACTAGAAACAACTATCTTAAACACTGAACTTAAGTTTTGCTCACATTTTACCATGCATAACAATGACAGTAGTATTTTATATATAAAAGTCACTCAACAAATATTCACTGATTTCCACAGAATTCAAATACAGTAAAATTTTTAAATTATTGACAACTCCTACAAATTTTACCCCAAAATTAATACTAAGTGTTTTTAATTAAAATGACACAGAAAACATATATTCATTATTTTTTGTCATAAAAAGGTACTAAGAGAAAATTATGAACAAATTTATGCCAATAGTTTAAATTTCAATAAAATGGACAATTTCCTTGAAGAGAAAAATTAACAAAGTGGGCTCAAAGAAAGCCAACGTTGGTGGCATCACAATTCCACACTTCGAGCTCTACTACAAAGCTGTCATCATCAAGACAGTAAGGTACTGGCACAAAAACAGACACATAGATCAATGGAACAGAATAGAGAGTCCAGAAATAGACCCTCAACTCTATGGTCAACTAATCTTAGACAACACAAGAAAGAATGTCCAATGGGAAAAAGACAGCCTTTTCAACAAATGGTGTTGGGAAAATTGGACAGCCACATGCAGAAAAATGAAATTGGACCATTTCCTTACACCACACACAAAAATAGACTCAAAATGGATGAAGGACCTCAATGTGAGAAAGGAATCCATCAAAATCCTTGAGGAGAACACAGGCAGCAACCTCTTCGACCTCAGCCGCAGCAACATCTTCCTAGGAACATCGCCAAAGGTAAGGGAAGCAAGGGCAAAATGAACTATTGGGATTTTATCAAGATCAAAAGCTTTTGTATAGCAAAGGAAACAGTTAACAAAACCAAAAGACAACTGACAGAATGGGGGAAGATATTTGCAAACAACATATCAGATAAAGGGCTAGTATCCAAAATCTATAAAGAGCTTATCAAACTCAACACCCAAAGAACAAACAATCCAGTCAAGAAATGGACAGAGGATATTAACAGACATTTCTGCAAAGGAGACATCCAGATGGCAAACAGACACATGAAAAAGTGCTCCACATCACTTGGCATCAGGGAAATACAAATCAAAACCACAATGAGATACCACCCTACGCCAGTCAGAATGGCTAAAATCAACAAGTCAGGAAATGACAGATGCTGGCAAGGATGCGGAGAAAGGGAAACCCTCCTACACTGTTGGTGGGAATGTAAGCTGGTGCAACCACTCTGGAAAACAACATGGAGGTTTCTCAAAAAGTTGACAATAGAGCTACCTCATGACCCAGCAATTGCACTACTGGGTATTTACCCTAAAGATACAAACATAGTGATCTGAAGGGGCACATGCGCCCGAATGTTTATAGCAGCAATATCCACAATAGCCAAACTATGGAAAGAACCTAGATGTCCATCAACAGATGAGTGGAAGAAGAAGTGGTATATATATACAATGGAATTAATATGCAGCCATCAAAAGAAATGAAATCTTGCCATTTGTGATGACGCGGATGGAACTAGAGGGTATTATGCTTAGCGAAATAAGTCAATTGGAGAAAGACAACTATCATATGATCTCCCTGATAATGAGGAAGTGGAGATGCAATGTGGGGGGTTTGGGGGTTAGGAAAAGAATAAATGAAACAAGATGGGATCAGGAGGGAGACAAACCATAAGAGACTCTTAATCTCACAAAACAAACTGAGGATTGCTGCGGGGAGAGGGAGAGGGTGGTGGGGTTATGGACATTGGGGAAGGTATGTGCTATGGTGAGTGCTGTAAAGTGTGTAAACTTGGCGATTCACAGATCTATACCCCTGGGGCTAATAATACATTGTATGTTTATAAAAAATACAAAAAAATATTTAAAAAACAAAACAAAAGAAAACAAAATAAAGTGGGCTCAAGAAGGACTGAGCCCAAGACCTGAATATCCTACGTAAATTTAATAAATTTAATTCCTAATTCAATGCCTATGAAAGATAACTCCAGGCCCAGATGAGTTCATTGGTAAATTTTATCAAATATTTAAAGAAGAAATAACACCAAGCCCTACTTTGAGAAGTCCCTTACAGTTTAGTAGTTGCCACAGATGGGGTGCCAGAGATAGGGGTAGGCAAAAGGGGTAAAGATGGTCAAAAGGTACACATTTTTAGCTATAAGATGAGTAAGTTCTTACTCCTGAAACAAATATTATACTATGTGTTAACTAACTGGAATTTAAATAAAAACTGGAAACAACAGCAAAAAAAGGGAAAAAAATATATTGCACAAACGTGAAGATACTTCTAATTATGTCTTTAACATCAAATGATAATATATAATTCTTTACAATTATAATTCACATATACATAACTCATTTGTTCTTCTCAAACATTGTTTTACTGAGCATACTATGGAAAAGAATGATAAGACTTTGAGGTGTTAGGGGAATTAATAAGGAACATTAGTCTACAGAAATGATAGTGTGTCTAGGAGCCTTATTATTGAGTATAAATCAAACATTCTTTCTAACAAAATCCCCCAACTGACTGCTCCAGAAAATAATAAAAAATAGATTCCTCTATTTATATGTAATAGTCAATACCAAAATAACATTAATTTTGTAAATTTTGTGTTTTTATAATAGTGCTATGCAAAATCTTCAAGTAGCAACTTTGATATTATGAATTGGATCATGTCCTGTCAAAATTTTTTTAACACTAACCCTGAGTACCTCAAAATTTGAATGTGTTTGGCAATAGATGCCTTTAAACAGTTGATTAAATTAAAATGAGACCACCAAAGTGGGCCCTACTTTAATCTGACTAGTGTTCTTATAAGAGGGAATCTGGACACAGAAGTAGACACCAGGGGTCATAGGCACAGAGGGAAAGCCATGTGAACACAAGAAGACAGCTAAGGAGAAAGACTTCAGGAGAAATCGACCTTATTAGCACCTTGACCTTGGACTTCAATCTCCAGAACTGTGAGAAAATAAACTTCCATTTCTTAAGCCACTCAGTTTGTGGCATTTTATTGCAATAGCCCTAACAAACTAATACACTTGGGTAAGATACAACACATGTTTTCACTTATTGTATCTGAAGCCTTGGTTAAAATCAATTTATTGGACAAGATACTATGTTTTAGCATTCTAAGCCATGATCCAATAGAAAAATTAATGCACCAAGGAAGTCTAATACAAAAATAATAAATATTATTTACCTGAAAAAATTGGGTCAGTGAAGACATTTATTCCTTTGAGTTATGCAAAAGACAAAATAATTGTTGATGTGAAAAAAGCTAAGGAAGATTGATCAAGTATAATGCAAATATAAAAGAGATAAGAGGTGCTCTATAATAACACCTGATAGTTAAAGTAAAGACTAAAATAAATGTGTACCTACAACTTAAAGAAAGCTTATATGATTAGAACTCATCTAGAAAAAGTTGGTTGAAATAAAAGTAGTAGGTGCAGGAAATAAGAGAAACAAAAACAAAATTTTAATACCTTGCCACTGGATAATATAGTAAGTCAGACTGATAGAGCTTTTAGAATGCAAAGTATTATAAAATATAAAAATTGGCCTCTCACTGTGTAGATTTCTGAAAATCAAATCAAATTAATTGAATGGGAAAGGTATTACCATTTATCGATCCTCATAAAAGCAATCTTAGATATAAGAAGCCAAAGGAGTAAAATGTTAAACCATTGACAGAAAAAAATATATAATCTAAAAATCTTGGTCCAGCAAATCAGCAGATGAATACCATGACAAAACAAAAGTCTTTGATATATAAGGCACTCTTAATGAACTTGAGCAATACTATATAAAAGAAATTGCATCAGTGTTTCATTGATTTGGAATATGAACAGTAAGGATCAGTACATTATGGAAGAGATAAATACTGTCAAAATGAACGGAAATAAGAAACAGTGTCTTATAGTATATCCATTAGAATAGAGAATTAAATTTTAATAATAATATCAATAAGATATATGTTTTTAATGGTATGGCATTTAAGAACCAGAGAGTTCTAATATGATGTTAAGCAATGAATAAAACACATAACTATGAATATATAGACATGCATTCATAAATATAAGAGGCATATATCTCAAAGCAATTAAAAAATCTCTTTACACTTTCCATATAAAAATAAAAAGAGAAGGAAAAAGATAACAGTAATAAATGAATATAAAATGAAAAAGCAATGGTAATCATAACTTAACAGTGATTAAAGTAAATATAAATAGGGTAAAGTTATGATCAAGGCGCTAACTTCAGATTGGATAAGAAAATAAATTGTAGGTATCCATTGCCTGTAAGGAAAGATTAAAAATAAGAGGATAGCAATTCAAATATAAGACAATCTTGAAGGAGCCTATGTCAGCTATTTTAACATTTAAGATAGAATTTATGTATGCAAATCATAAAAGAGGAACTTGGAAACTATGTAATAAAGAGAAAATAGATCAAAAGAATAGAATGAGTATAATCCTACACATGTATCTAAGAATATAGCCTCCATATTAAAGGAAAATTGGTAGAACTATCAATCTACCTATAGAACTTTTACTATATTATATATGATCACTATTAAATGCTATCATAGCATATAAGTAAAGTGTAAGTTGAAAATCTCCAAAAGCAATACCTGATAAATTAAGTTAGAAATCAAATTAACAGAGAGATTAAAATCATCAAATATTTAAGAAAGAACAAATCCATATAGCCCATGAGTGAAAGAAAAAATCAATGAATGAAGAAATTGAAAAATATATTAGTCGAATGAAAATGAAAATAAAATGTATTAAAATGTATTGGTTGGAGATAAAGTAAAACCACATATACATAGTTTAGAAAAGAAAAAAAGAATCAAATTAATTACTGCAATTTCCACTTTAAGAATGAGAGAAGAAGAGTAGATGAAAGAAACAGTAAGCAAAGTCAGAAAATAATATAAATAAGAGTGAAAATCAGTGAACTAGAAAAGGGAAAAATAACAGAGAAAGTCAATGAAATCAAATTAGTCTCTTTCAAAGGTCACTAAAATGTGTAAACTTCAAACCAGCTGATTAGAATAAAAGAGAGAACAGACAAATCATCAAAAATGAGAGAACTGACATTGCCACAGTTTTTATTGATGTAAACAAATAATAAAACAATATTGTGAACAAATTTTTACCAATAATTTCAACAACATAAATGAAATGGATAAATTTCATGAAAGACACAAATTACCAAAGCTCACTAAAAATAAAATAGATAACCTGAGTAAATCATATCTATGAAAATAACAGCATCTGTCATTACAAATCTCCAAAAATTTATTTCCATAAAGAAAACTCTATGCCTACAGAATTTTATTAGAGAATTCTGCCAAATATTTTAAAAAGAATACAAATTATAAACAAACTCTTCAGAAAAGAGATGATGCTATACCCCTAACTTATTCTGTGAGGTCATCATTACTCTGATACTAAAACCAGAGAAAATATAAGATGAAAAGAGTAGACCAATATCTGTCATGAACATAGATGCAAAAGTTCTTCTGAAATTTTAGCAAATAGAATGCAATAATATATAAAAAGGATGAAGTAGAGTTTATCCTAAGGATAAAAGTAGAAAATAATATCATTTACCATATACACATATGATCATCTCGACAGAAGCAAAAAAATCATTTAGAAAAATTCGATTTCCACTCCTATTTTAAAGAGAAAATTTCAATAAATTAGGAAAAAGGTAAATTCCTCACCCCAATAAAAGATTTCTAGAAAACCCAAAGCTAATGTCATATTTGATGAAAATCAAAATGTTTTCCCCTAAGTACGGGGCAAGAAAAATACACCTTTTCTCACTACTCTTAGTCAACACTGAGTGAAGATTCTAGCCAATAAAGTAAAGCACAAAACAAAACAATGTTATTTATCTGGGGTAGACTATTAAAGTAAAACTCTATTCATAGACCATATGGCTATCTATGTAGAAAACTCTGTGGACTCTACAAAAAATATACTGGAACTAATAAGTGAGTTTAGTAAGTATCTTAGAATAATACAGAGATGCTACAAAATAATTTTGCTTCTTCATGCTAACAATGGAAAATAAAATTTTAAAAAATACTATTTACAACAGTATTAAAATTATGAAATACTTAGTGATAATTTTGACAAAATTTATAAAAGATCCAGACACTGAAACTAAAAAGTATTCCTGACAATAATTAAATTAAACATTAATAGAAAAATATATTGTATTTATCAAAAGTCCCAATATTTTAAGATCCATTCTTTCCACTCCCTACCAAATGATCTGTAGATTTAGTGTGAGCCCCAAAATTATCTGTAAACATGTGTGTAGAATTTGCCATGCCGATCCTAAAATTCATATATAAATGTAAGTACCTGAAATAATCAAAATAGTTTCAAGAAGAACAAAGTTAGAGGGCTTATACTATTTGATTTTAAGATTTATTATAAACTTACGGTGATCAAGAGAGTGTAGCATTGGCATAGACAAATAGAACAGAGTGGAGAGTGCAGAAAAAAATCTCACATGTATGGTCAACTGATTTTTAAACTAGGTACAAAGGAAGCGAGCCTGCTTCCCTTCCTCTCTCTCTGCCTGCCTCTCTGCCTACTTGTGATCTCTGTCTGTCAAATAAATAATAAATTAAAAAATCTTTAAAAAAATAGTATGGAAAAAAAGCACAATTGATTATGCTTAGTATTTTTTTTAATGGAGCAAACAAAACTATGGAGAAACAAAAATATATCTAAAAATAATGTTTTTAACAGAGTTAAATTCATGGCTTAAAATAATTAAAGTTATTTGAAAAAATGAGAAATTCTACCATTGGCAACACTCATCAAAATAGGCCAATGGTGGAGGAAACCCAGTTTCTAAGTAATGATTCATTGCAACAAATCCATGACCATGCCTAGATGAAGATGTCTAAGAGGCCCCGATCTTTGGGGGAGCATCTCCAAGCAACCAAAAGAGTAGGAAGGACAACTGAAGAATTCTAGTCCTCTGTGTCTTCTTTCTGCACAAGGGCATTCTCTAGAGGACATAAGCAGATGCAAACTATGATGCCTAATCTTCAGCAATCACAACCTCTTTCTTGTCACTGCATTTTATACTGGCAATTACAAAAAATAGTGCTGTCAAGTTAACCCTCAAAGCAAATGAAAATAACTTTGTGCTCAACCTGCACATGAAGATTGTCCACTGAAAGATTTTAGTGGAAACAGAACACTTTTTGCTATTTTTCGGCTGCATAAAAAAATGACTAGTGAATAACTGGACCATAATTATCAAATACAGTAAGAAAGAAAGAAACCTGATTGTAGTAGATGTAAAAATTTACTTTTCGCCATTTGAAATATTTAACCTTACCCACTCTGTTGTCAAGCATTTTCTCTCAAACTATACTGACCTCTCTTGATACAAAATGTAATGTAATAAAAAGGACGGAATGAGAACAATTTTTAAAATAATTTTACCAAACTTCTCACTGCCTCTATTATACTAGATTTTGAACTTCAACTCAGTGGGAAATTTCCAGTAATTTTAAGGACACAATTGAACAAGTAGTATTATAGTATTATATATGGTAGAATCTCCAATAGTGGTTGAGAGAATCAATGTTAAAAAAAATATATTCAAATAGCTCAAGATTTTCACTCTAGTCACATTCAGTAATACTACATGGACCATATAGTTCATACACATCTCCTTGAAATAACTCCAGTTTAAACATACTACAAAATTATCTAAATAGATGTATAAATTTTAAGCCAAAATTGTTACTGGAAGTGGTATAATAGTTATGTTGGTGTTTTGTGTTAAACCAAACCTATTTAAATGATTTTGTGAATAGACATGTTTATAGATTTTTCATTCTTTTCCTGTGTTTTTCACAATAAGATTTTCAAGAACAATTTTCTCAAGGTTCTTTGGAAGGGTTATGTTCCCTTCTCTCACACACAAACACACACACACATGCATGCACATACACTCCTCTTAAATCTGACATATATCACCTGCGTATTGTGGGCTTAATAAATTAGAACATACCTCAAACTCTGTCAATCTTTTCATATTTGGAAACAGATTTTTTTTAAAGATCTTATTTATTTATTTGACAGACAGAGATCAAGAGTAGGCAGAGATAGGGGGAAGCAGGCTCCCTGCCGAGCAGAGAGCCTAATGCAGGACTCAATCCCACGACCCTGGGATCACAACCCAAGCCAAAGGCAGAGGCCCCAACCCACTGAACCACCCAAATGCCCTGGAAATAGATTTTTAAAACAACCTATTTTGAAAAGATATTGAGGAGCATTAAAGTAGTCTGCTACTTGCTATGGAATAGTAACAACAATTACAACTTTCTAAACAAAATTGATTTTTGGAACTGGACAAAAGAGCCAAAATCATTAATATCAAGAGTTCATTTCTGAAGAGAAATACATGAGCTACAAAAGAAAATGAGCAACTGTCAAAATACACTCAGTTTTCACACCAGCAGTCTTAAAGTTATTAGAAAAAAAAAACTGGAAAAATGTTAGTTGTTTTGTTAGCCAGTTATCAATTTATATAGGGAACACAACTTAAGGCCCGTTATAACTTGTGTTCCTTTAATCACGACATACTGATTAATCAGAAGGAGCCTCTTTCATTTCACTCAACCTGCCTCAGCTTTTAGAAAGCAAGTGTCAGATTCCCCATTTCATCTGATGGGTGGCATGTTAAACTGGACTACTTTGGATCTAGTATGGGTCCACATTCACAGATTGTAGTATCTTAAAATTGTTTAGACAATATTTATAGATACTCATAATTTTATTTCCACAGAATTTTTCCAAATAATAAATAAAATAATAAGGATCTATATCACAATAGTTATGTGTTCATATGCTAAGTTTTCTATCCTATAAGTCCTTTAAAGAAGATTATTACATCATTAATGGTCATAAACATGATCTGATCAACACTGACATCAAAGTATCTTATCTTTGGCACAATCTATTTCCAATTTTTTTCCTTACTTCTCATTGTGAGCTGTAGTTAAGGTGACCATATCATTTATTGATGCTATTAAGAGGGGAAAAAAAAAAAAAAGATGATGATTAGTTCAAGATACCAAGTACTAAGTGAGACTTTCCTGGGAAAATTGTGGCATATTTACATCCTATCTCTAATAGAAAAAAATGAAGGATTCATGGTTAGGGGTGCCAGATAGCATTACTAGTTTATCACTAGGGGAGAAGTCTTGGACAAGTCGCTTTGTCATAAAGTTTCCCCTCTGTAAATTAGAATATTTATTCAGCTGTACCTAATTTTCAAGAGTACAGTGAATATTTAATACATTTTGAACTCTTTCCATGTTCCAAACAAACAAAAAATGCATTAAAAATATTAGTTCATTGTTACTGCAATTTTGTGTGATTTTGAAATGAGAGAATGATGCATATTTCATAATCACTATTTTAAAACTATAGACATGCATAAGAAGAATAAAACATCTTTTCATCTTTATGAATTGTTTTATCTAATAAGCTATGTAAAATATTATGCACTAATAATGCAAAAGCAAATAATTGAGGCTAGAAATGTAATTAAATTTAAAAAACGGGATTTTGAAGCTGAGATCACTGAGAAGTTGGGAAGGACTATGGGCAGAAAATCCAATAGAAGACTACAATAATCCAGGATGCTCGATTGAACTAATTAGTCAGTATGGTAAGATGCACAGATTGCGGGGCGCCTGGGTGGCTCAGTGGGTTAAAGCCAGGGTCCTGGGATCGAGCCCAGCATCGGGCTCTCTGCTCAGCAGGGAGCCTGCTTCCCCACCCCCACCTGCCTCTCTGCCTACTTGTGATCTCTGTCTGTCAAATAAATAAGTAAAATCTTTAAAGAAAAAAAAAAAAGAAAATGTACAGATTGCAACATTAGCTTGGCAAAAATAAGACAATAAATACCTATGTAGTAGTTCCTAATATGATCCAAGCACATGAATAATAGATTCAATTACAGTTCAAGAAATACTAAAAACAAACAAACAAAACAAAACAAACAAACAAAAAATACTACCTATGTATAGATAAATAAAAGTGTTCCCATTGCTAGAAGAAAAGAACCAGGATTTGTGAAGTTATTTTAGCACAGAACTATGGTATTAACTTTTAAGTACAGTTTGCATAATCAAATTTGCACATTTTATTCTAGTTACCCAAAATGTCCAAATCTATGGCTACTTAAGATTGTAAAGCATGGAATATATATTTTATGATCTTGGAGTCCTCTAGTCCTTGAAAGATACCTTACCAGGTAAGCATTCAATAAACAACTGAATTAAATAATTGCAAATGTATTTGAAAAGAAATCCTGAGAAAAACAGAGCTTGTTTAACACTCAGAGGAGAACTAACAAATAAATATTTGTATTATACACAATAGGATTTTGTGTTCCTGTTTCTGTTTTCCTCCTGGTCCTCCTAGTCCTCTTTCTCCTCCTTGTCTTTAAATATAGAGTATAAATGGCTTGATCAATTGAATGGGGTTACGGGATAAACTTCATTGACTCTCTCATTCAGCATTTACCAAAAAAGGATTTAGCAAGCTCAAGGATACAATTTACAGAAATATTTTAAAATACTTACAAATATGAAAAGTACTTATATTTGATTATGGAAACTATCCCACAAGTACATTTTTAGAATTATATATGCACACATATGTACATATTGCTCTTCTGTGATATAAAGCAGTATCTAAATTGTGTATGCTGAATAAAACCTGCACACATTTAAAATTCTTTTTTAAAAGAAGCAACTTTAATCATCCAAAGTAGTAACATTCCCTCAATAAAAGCAACTTTTATTATTTCCTTTAATCTTTAGAATATTCCATCTCTTTTCCTGTTGATTAAAAAAAAAAGTTTAGTTTGTCTGAATAATTCAAACTTGAGTGCTTTTCTTAAAAAGCTCTGCTGAGAAGTCATTAAAACTTGCCCACTGTGCTTCTGCAAACTGAATCTGATTTTGTGACCTTTATGTCTCACTTTTAAAATTTCAATCTGTCTGAAATCAGTAGCTTGGTTTTTCTTTTTGCCTTTACCAAAATCCTCTCTATTGACCTAAGCTGCTTTGACCCTCACCCACATACAGTATGATTAATACCAAAGTGGAGCTGCATTAAGCATTTGCTTTGACGGGCTCATTATCTTTCCTCTTTGTTATTTTTCTTTGAGTCCTTTTTGATATGTATGAATTCATTGGAAACTGACAAGAGGCTTATGGTGATCTTATGCCCCCCTAAATAGGCTTTTATCTACACCATTTCAAATGCTACAGCAACATTAGAATGTATCACCCCTTTTACTTTGAGAACATAGAGCAATCTATTTATTCAAAAAAATCAAATAATAGGGAAGAGACTAATCTGAGGTCATGTAACGGTGTCTTTCCTTGGGAACAACATCCTGAATCTCTGTGTAAAAGCTGTTTACAGTTGATTTCTACCACTGACTGATCTTTATTTTTATCTCAATTAACAAATATTACCGCTATTAACTTTCAGTAAGGATTCCTGCACAAAAAAATTTTTTAAATTTCCAATTATTGCAATTATTGCAAATAGTATGGATATATTATACAGTAACCCAGCTTTAATTGATTTAACTGGAGACAAATTTTACCATTTCTACAAATTCAAAAGCAGCATAATTTTTATTGATAAATGTGAAATTAAAGATGTAAATATGGCACATATTATAGTAAATATATTTATACTAAATATATTTATACTATATTTATACTAAAAGTAAATCTGTTAATAAATGTACATTTTTATATATAAATTTTGTATATATAAATATATTTATATTTACACTAAATCCATTACATTTATACTACAAATCAAATTCTTGGCTCTGGCACTTTATATCTATATGAACTTCAACAAGACTTTTGATTCTAGAAATTTTAATACCCTTACTTTTATATGTGGATAATAAGAACATCCAGATCATAGTTTGGTTGTGAGGATTTTATAACAAAAATGCATGAAAAGTGCCTAACATGGTGCCTGGTATACAGTGAGCACTCACTGTTGAAATGTGAATACTCACTCATATCAGGGTGGCAGAAATAAATCATTCTTCCAAATAAAATAAAATGTATATATTGGTGACCCCATATAATTAAAATATAGCCATTGCTTAATTTACTACACATTTGAAAATGAAATTAATAGATTCCTATTAGATCTATTTAAAACAAATACAGAGAAGAACAAATATCTATATATTTAGAAGAATGTTCTTTGAAATGGTTTATTTCTTTGAATCAGTCTCAGATTTCATCTAATGACTCAGGAGCATTCGTGAAGCAAACTCTGAGACTATATTAAATACTTTGCTTTAATTATTTAGTAAATGTCTATTTTTACAATCTAATATTATGAAAATGCCCTAAAATAGTAAAATACTTTTTTTCTTTAAATTTCATGGTTTCCACTAAAGAAATAATGAAATTAACTTTTATTGTGGGGGTGCCTCGGTGGCTCACTGGGTTAAACTTCTGCCTTGGACTCAGGTCATGATCCCTGAGTCCTGGAACGACACTCTGCCATGGCATGCTGCTCAGTGGAGAGTCTGCTTCTCCCTCTCCACATCCCCTAGCCCCCACTCATGTGTATGCATGCTCTTTCTCTCAAATAATAAGAATCTTTAAAAAAACAACAATGATAATGATGAAAATCATTTATCATGTATCAATGATGAGTGTAGCCTTCTGCTGTATGTTTCATAACTGCCAGGAACGTTTTATCCTGCAAGGTAGCCCTGTGGTGTACTGAGGAAGCTAAGGTTTAGGTGAAGCAATTTTTTAAAGCAGCACAAGTGATAAATAAAGACTTGCAAGTTCTTATAAAAAGTACTTCAAGGTAATTTTTTTTTTAATTGAACAAAACCATTGCTAGTTCCAAACTTTATTACCCATGAATTTTCCACCTCACAATTCATTTGCTTTTCTCTCCCAAATGAAGTAACTGGAAGATGTGATATTAAAAAAAAAAAAAAAATCCTAAGTGATTTAGGATTTTAAAATCTAATGTTCTATCCAAGCATGCATGTCTCTATCCATAATGTAGATAACATACTCTAAGACTCTAACTTAATTAATAAATGTCTTTGATAAAGCAAGAATCTGAAAACATCAAAACCACTGTGAAGTATTCATGTAGAAAAAGCTTTGAGGTGTGCAATGGAAATGGAATGTTTGCAAGGACATCCAAAAATAATTAACAAGCTCCTTAAGGTTCTTTTATAAAAACTACATAAATTCGATATACTTCGACTTTGACATTGGGGCTAAAAATATATGTACTGTATTTATGCAGTTCAGTATCAGATTTTATTGACATTTAACACTCAGATTATGAATTTAGAGATGTAAATTAAATTTCTCTTTAGATCTCAGCAATGTATTACCAAAGGGTTTTTTAAAATATCTTATTTATTTATTCATGAGAGACAAAGGGAGAGAGGCAGAGGGAGAAGCAGACCCCCCGCTGAGCAGAGAGCCCAGGGCAGTTGAAGGACTTATTCCCAAGATGCCAGGATCACGACCTGAGCCAAAGGCAGATTCTTAACTGATTGAACCACCCAGACACCCATTAACATAGGTTTAAATTAAGTTTAAGATCAATTATTTTCAAGCTAGTTGGTTCGCTCTATAACATGCATGAGCCATATATTCTAGGTACTTTTTTTTTTTTTTTTAAGATTTATATATTTGAGAGACAGAGAGAGAGAATGAGAGAGAGAACACGAGAGGAGAAAGGTCAGCAGGAGAAGCAGTCTCCCCACTGACTGAGCAGGGATCCCCATGAGCGACTTGATCCCAGGACTCTAGGATCATGACCTGAGCCGAAGGCAGTCACCCAACCAATTCAGCCACCCAGGCACCCCTATTCTAGGTACTTTTAAGAATTAACTCATACTAACTCTATGAGGTGGGGTCTTTTATTATCCCCATTTTGAAAAGTTACAAAGCACTAAGTAGCTTGTTCAAGGTCAAACAGCTACTAATGTGGTAGGAATGGGTTTCAAATTTAGGCAGTAAAACCCCAGAATCTCTCTTCTTTGTTATTATATTGTTTTGCAATCTCTTTTGCAATCTGTTATTTCAGTCTGCAATCCTTCATAGAACAAATTAGAGTTAAAAATAACCCGAAAGACAGCCTAAAGCAAACTATTATAATATTGTATATATAGTAGTGGTGAAATACCATATACAACAGATTCAGATATTAGAATACTCATAGAAGAAATAATCTCAGACCCCAGTTTTTAGTCACACAGGTAACCTCCCCTCTAAATTATAATAGTGTTAAGCAATGTACAAGATCATTATGATTAAGTTTTTATGAATCATTCACAAACACACACATACACATACACATACACACAGAGTCCTAACACTGGCATAAACTCTGAGCTTATCAGTTCCCACAGCACTGGGCTATTTGAAGCAGCAGATGAAGGAGAGAAGGCAGTTTTAAGATCTGATAAAACAAACAGTAAAGTGAAGATGTTCTTTAAATAGTTTCCAAGGTAACTGGTTATGGACTTGGAATCTATAAATAGAGGTATGGAGGATTTTAAGCCCAAGGAAAAAAGGGAAATTAATACTATCATTTCATAAAAATGAATCCAAATCAAATGAGAGATGAAGCCTGCAGAAAACAGGAAAAAAGAAGTTACAGAAAATGTATTTATCTTGATTATATGTGGACCACATTATATATACTTCACAACCTACCCTTATTAAAATTTAGAAAAGTGAAGATATTAAAATATAAATCTAAGTATCATCTCATCAGTATAAATATATTCATGTAGCTAAATATAACTGCATAATTATATATATTTGTGCTATTAATTAATATATATCTAATTAATTATAATAAAGGCAACTAATGAAGTTTAACTGAAATTCATTAATAGGACTTAGAACAATTTAATTAACCCCATACGTCTTATATTAACTATCACACACCTAATAGGAATTTAATAAGCAGTTACATTTTCATTACATTTATACAAATGTAAAGTTACTATTAAAAATAGTCAAAGATCTGGGGCGCCTGGGTGGCTCAGTGGGTTAAGCCGCTGCCTTCGGCTCAGGTCATGATCTCAGAGTCCTGGGATCGAGTCCCGCATCGGGCTCTCTGCTCGGCAGAGAGCCTGCTTCCCTCTCTCTCTCTCTGCCTGCCTCTCCATCTACTTGTGATTTCTCTCTGTCAAGTAAATAAATAAAAAATCAAAAAAAAAAAAAAAAAAAAAAAAAAAAAAAAAAAAAAAAAAATAGTCAAAGATCTAGCAGCATTAGGGTTTCAAATGTAAACATAATACAATTACTAAAGCAAAATAAGGTAATTACTTCTGGAATTAATAAAGGATTACCGCCTGGGACGCCTGGGTGGCTCAGTTGGTTAAGCGGCTGCCTTCGGCTCAGGTCATGATCCCAGCGTCCTGGGATCGAGTCCCACATCGGGCTCCTTGCTTGGCAGGGAGCCTGCTTCTCCCTCTGCCTCTAGCCTGCCGCTCTGTCTGCCTGTGCTTGCGCTCTGTATCTCTCTCTCTAACAAATAAATAAAAATCTTTAATAAAAAAAAAAAATAAAAAAAAAAATAAAGGATTACCGCCTATCTTTTTTGGTTTTGTTGTGTTTGCTTACTATTAGGAGTTCATTTGCTATGATTCTAAAGAACCACTAATGTAGCCATTCTGAATGTAAGCCATCCATGCCTTCACTAATGCCTTATGCATATAAAAGTTTTCCAAAAAGTTAGTGTAAGGTGAATAACAATATAATTCTCATATAGTGATATGTAGACTATAGTTCTTAAGTGGAGTGGCTTGTAAACTTTTTCATACATGTAATAGGTTTTTGTTTTTTGTTTTTTGAACAATTCATTCATCTAACAAGTGCTAGGTGCTGTTCCAGGCATGAATTATAAGAGAATGATTCTTTGCTAATGGTCTGGTGCAATATCATACTTGGGTCTAGACATAATAGACTTCCACAGCCTCATCAGTTCATGCAGGAGGTGAAGTACCAAAGCATCAAAACAAGATGGAAAATATGGGCATCCATGCTCAAGGTCACCTAATAGAAAAAGCAAATAATCCCCCAAATGTTTCATTGTGACATCATTTAATATCCTTTACTTTCTGGGGCACCCAGGTGGCTCAGTTGGTTAAGTGTTTGCCTTCAGCTTGGGTCATTATCCCAGGGTACTGGGATTGAACCCCATGTCAGGCTCCCAGCTCATTGGAGAGCCTGCTTCTTCTCTCTCCCTTTGTCCCGACCCCACCCCTCCACCCCCAAGTGTACTGTTTCTCTCTATTGCTCTATCTCACGTAAATAAAATCTTTGAAAAAAAGAAGGCAAGAAAGGAAGAAAGGAAGGAAGGAAGGAAGGAAGAGAGAGGAAAAGAAAGAAAGAAAGAAAGAAAGAAAGAAAAGAAAAGAAAAGATAAGATAAGATAAGATAAGATAAGATAAGATATGGGCACCTGGGTGGCTCAGTCTGTTAAGTGGCTGCCTTTGGATCAGGTCATGACCCCAGGGTCCTGGATATAGTTATGCATCAGGCTCCCTGCTCAGTAGGAATCCTGCTTCTCCCTCTATCCCCACCCTGCTTGCACGCTGGCACTCTCTCTATTTCTCTTTTGCAAAAAATAATAAATCTTTTAAAAAATAAATAAAAATAAAAATTTTAGAAAAGATGCTTTTATCTCCTTATGACTTTTATCAGGGATGTTGCAATGACAGAAGGGAGCTGTCAAGGTCAAACTATGCAGAAGAAAATATGACTAACTAATGTGTGGTTCCTTCAGGTAAAGTATCCAGACAATCCACACCAATATATTCACCAATTGCTAAATCACTCTTCTCTGATTGAGTGTCATACATAGCTTTCACACATACACTAAAATATAATGAATTTAAAATTAAAAGAATACTTTAAAGATAAATCTCCATTATTCTGATTCTGAGTTCAGTATTCCTTTGTCACTTGAAACAATAAAAAATAAGTTTTCACTTTTTTAAACTCATAATTGTAGCTCACTAAAATAAAATCATCATATTTATGAGTGCTTTGAAAAGGAATCAAACGGCATTTAAATCATATCAAAAATGCATTTAGTTCAATTTAATTGCTAATTTGAAAGAGATTGAAATCCAGACATTGAGATAAAAGTGCATAAATTCATATTCAAATGCAGTTCTTCATACTATAAAATGCATATCGCATGAACTTTGTAAGAGAGACACGATTTCTCAATAGCATGAGTATAAAATATGCCATACGTTTTATATCTTCTCTTTTTGACAGAAAAAAATATGATGTAACTATACAATGAGGGCAAAAATATTACATATTCCACACACGTTTTTATAAATTAAGTTTCAAACCTACGTGAACCTTCTCATTGAATTCCTTTTGTTCTCCATTCTATTCCTTTACCACTTTTTTCCTCTCTTCCACACCTTTGTATTAAAATGTTTGCTCTCTGCTACAATCCTAAGAACTTCATTTCAAGGCCATCCTGACCTATAACTTCACATTTTTTGCCACCCAATGATTACATTTTGACTTTCCTTTTAAAGGGCTAAGAATCGAATGCCTATTTACAGTCCCAGAGTTTGTCTAATAGAAATAACCCTCCTTTATTTTTAATTTTTTCATTTTATATTTTTAAATATTTTATTTATTTGTTTGAGAGAGAGACAGTGAGAGAGAGCATGAGCGAGGAGAAGGTCAGAGGGAGATGCAGACTCCCCGAAGAGCTGGGAGCCTGATGAGGGACTCAGTCCTAGGACTCCAGGATCATGACCTGAGCTGAAGGCAGTCACTTAACCAACTGAGCCACCCAGGCACCCTATTTTTTTTTCTTATTTTATTTTTTTCAGTGTTCCAAGATTCATTGTTTATGCATCACACCCAGTGCTCCATGCAATACGTGCCCTCCTTAATACTCACCACCAGGTTCATCTATCGCCCCTACTCCCCTCCCCTCCAAAACCCTCAGTTTGTTTCTCAGAGTCCACAGTCTCTCATGTTTCCTCTCTCCCTCTGATTTCCCCCAATTCACTTTTCCTTTCCTTCTCCTAACGTCCTCCGTGTTATTCCTTATGCTCCACAAGTAAGTGAAACCATATGATAATTGACTTTCTCTGCTTGACTTATTTCACTTAGCAAATCTCCTCCAGTCCTGTCCATGTTGATACAAAAGTTGGGTTAAAAAATTAAACCTCCTTTATTGACCACTTCTCCTCTACTAAACATAGCTAACATAGACACATTCAGGATAAGATCCAAGATGTGCAGATTTATATCAGAAGGCAAACACTCTCCAAAATCATGGACTATTTCACACTCTGTGTTCAGAGAGCATACAAAAAACCCAGAATGTCACTGAGAAAGATGTGGAACTTCTTCTCTAGACAGCTTGAAAGGAGTTAGGACTTTATCATAATATTGGACCTGAAATATTAAAGAGCATAATAGCTTTTTGGATATATGTCCTACTTAAAAGAATGAGAAAAGTTCTTCTAACAGTTTAATAATGTCTGGTCTAGAATATATCACAAAAGTACCCCTTAGGAACAAAATATGGTTTATAAAACTATTTTCTCAGACCTGCAAAATTTTTTCACTGAATTTGAATGCTTTTGAGGATGGTACAAATCCTCAATTCTCTTCAGTCTTACCATTGCTGATTGTTTAGGCCTGGCACATTGACTTAATTTATTTATTATCTTACCATTCACTGAGTTTTATGACTTCTAATTCACAGCAGTATTCTATGGAGTCCCGGGATTTAATGTAGAAGTCCCTAGAGTTTCTGGAGAGGAAGATAGGGTGTGGAGAAGGTAGAAACCATGGGACAATTGAAGAGCTCAAGTTCCACATATTTTATATGTTGGATATCTATATATTATTTTATTTGAGAATATATTGCTTCTTTAAAGAAAAAAATATGTTTTAAAATCACTGCTTTAAAAACACAGTTTATTTTCATTACTGGGGTCTGACTTGTGAATCATCTTCCTGGAAAATAATTTTATGAGAAGGTCCTTTTCTGCTTCTATAACTAATTGTCCTTGGGTGATTCTAAAATGGAATACTTTTTTACCAAATGCCATTAAAGAGAGGATATTGTTGAAAATGAAGACCTGTGTGTGTGTGTGTGTGTGTGGTGTATTTGTATATGTATCAACCACAAATATATCTATGATTCTACTAGGGTAACTATTTCAATTGAATTCTTCCTAAATAACTGCTAAAGTATTGCGGAACTGAAAATATCCTTGAAGTTTCACTGAGGCCCAGAGAAAATAAATGAATTTGAATTCCAATGTTCCAGCCAAGGGAAAGGCTATTAAAGATACGTTTTGCTTGGGACAGTTCTTTGTTGGGCAGGCACTACTCTACACAAAAGTAACATGGAGTGTAGCATCCCAGGTACACTGTGGTATGATGACAGCCAAATAATAAATCTCATTGCATACATTTCCAAATGACTTTTCTACTGGGGAGGGTAAACTCTCCAGTTTAGAATGACAGAATATCACTTAAAATTTAACATGAGCCAAAGCTCTGTGTTCTTATTTCTGTTCTTTCCCCTACATAACACTCCCTTTACATAAACACCTATCAATTACTTTTTTTTTTTTAAGATTTTATATATTTATTTTTGCAAGAGAGAGAGCATCCACACGAGACAGGGGTGGGAGGCAGAGAGAGCAGCAGACTCCTGGTTGAGCAGCCAATGCAGGACTCACTTCCAGGACCCTGGGTCATGACCTGAGCAGAAGGCAAATGCTTAACCAACTGAGCTATACAGGTGCCCCTAATTAATTATAACTTTAAACATGTTGGGCCTATTTAGTAATTTTACCTATTTGCCATATGGATTATTAAATCTAACTTATGAAGGGTTACTTCCATGTAGCTATACAATATGTAGATCATATAAGATTTTTGTAAAGCTCTGTTTAGTTCTGTCTGCAAAAATATTTAATTTGCTTTTATTTTGTTCATAATAATGACAACAGATGTCTGTTATAAGAAATCTGGCAAACATGTTTTCCAAATTTTCAAAAAGAATGGAGATTCTCAAGCTCACCTTCTGAAAATAAAACCAGGATATGGATTTCAAGAATTCAAAACCAAGGTTTTAAAAAAATTAACAAACCTAGTTTAAGGAATTATAGGTAAGTGGTGACTATACAGTGCTCACATAGTTTCTTATTCAAATATAATGTATTCTCTTTAAGACTGAGAGGAAATTGTAGGGTGCTCTCAGGTGAAAAAAATTAGTATCTCTGTTTGCACATACTTTATATGAAATGAAAGAGGGATTTCAAGTAAATTTCCTGTCAAGCAAAATATTTTGATCCTTCAACCAACAATTACATTAATATACAAGATAGTAATAATTTAAGCCAATGTGCCATTTAATGTTGGAAATTCAATAAGATTTTGACAGAACACTTATTAATGCACAAATGTGTTTAAGCGACACAGGAAAACTCTACATTTATGGTTGCACTAAAGATTTTGTGCTTTAGAAGATGATGACAAGAAAACA
Organism: Mustela putorius furo; assembly: GCF_011764305.1. Classification (NCBI taxonomy): domain Eukaryota; kingdom Metazoa; phylum Chordata; class Mammalia; order Carnivora; family Mustelidae; genus Mustela; species Mustela putorius. Next base: position 11,037,423 of record NW_025421467.1, on the reverse strand, counting down.
GCAATTAGAGACATGGCAGCGATACCCTCCTTCCTCCTCACGCTGACTGACCTATCCACGACTGATGTAGCAGGGATGAATTTTAGTAAATACGTAAACCGATGTGCAAAAATGACCATGATTTTCTTCAGCTAACTTCATTATGCTGAGTAGTATAGTGGGGTAAGCAGGAAATTTTAGAGGAGAGATAGAAAACCAATCAAAAGCCAAGTGCTGACTAAATTTGCCAACTTTACTCTTTTCTAGGTGAAAACCATCCCTTTAATGTATATATTAAACCAATTAAAAGTTCAAGCCCTGTTATCCAGGTGGTCATTTATTGTCCAAATTGGAACAATTTAGAGAATGAAGAGAAGTTGCTAAAATAATTTAAAGAACTTAACTGATTTAAACAGGTGAAAATCAGTACTACCTTAAGAAAACTCGATACCTGGATTCTCCCCATCTTTTACTTTTCTTTTTCTTTTCTTTCTTTCTTTCTTTCTTTCTTTCTTTTTTTTTTTTTTTTTTTTTTTTTTTTTTTTTTGAGAGAGAGAAAGAGAGATGGAGAGAACAGAGGAGGGGAGGATGTGCTGAGGTGCAGAGGGAGAGAGAGAATCTCAAGCAGTCTCCACGCCCAGCACAGAGCCTGACACAGGGCATGATGTCATGACCCTGAGATCATGACCTGAGCCAAAATCAAGACTTGGACACTTAACCAATGGAGCCACCAGGGTGGCCTGGGACTCCACTTTTTAAAGGTGTGTCTTCCCTCTCAAGGGAACTTTACTCTTCCACTTTTTTTCTGAATCCAGCATTTGAGTGTAGAAGGAAGCAAATTTATCTCTGTGGGAATGAAATTCGAGGTCTGGTTTTCCTACTCTCTCTGGGCTCTTACACGCCATGATCGAGATGCCACTCATTTGGTAAGTCAGGGTGTGTGAAAATGGTGCCATTTGTACCTTTTGGAGCATTTACTATAGTCTGCAATTTTTGTCTAATCCAGCCACCATTTTTACCCTGATGTGACACTGAAAAAGTTCTGGGTTCACACAATACAAGGTGTGATTGTATCAGTTAATGGTGAGAAATGGGTATGGCTTTTGCATTTCCATTTCTGCTTTTTCATTTTCTTAAGTTTTACTATCCAGGATCAGAAAGGCATTCCTCCCTTCTGCTTTAACTTACGTTTACAATTTAGATGAAACGGAAGAGGAGCCACCCTTTAGCTTGTCTTCCTTTACATTTAGATTAAATGGCTGATTATTGTCTACCATCCAGGTTAAATCCAATAGCTTAGCTGCCACATATGCTTGGTAGAGTGACCATTAATGCAAACATCGTGATGTTTTAGCTTAAGTCCACACTAGAAAGTTTTATTTCTGAAGAGACCATTTAGGAAACAGAGTAATTAAAGAAAGACATGGGGAAATAACATGTTATTTTCCTCCTAAAAGAGGAAAAGACTAGGGTCAAAATATCTGAACAGTCAAGGTTAAAGATCAAAAAGACTACCAACCAATTCTCTTTCCTTAAATTTGATGACAAATTAATATAAATGGATCTTCCTAACTCCTCCAAAATTGTAAGATTTCAGTCTCCTTTTATCTTCAATTTGGTTTGAAATAGTGGATGTGAAAATATACTGCCTGGCAGAGACTAAGAATTCAATAAGTGTTAGTTTCCATCTTTTCTGTATTTTTTTCTTCTATCTGTCCATCAACCTTCACATCCACTCAACTATCTTCCTATTTTTGATTCCCTATCTCATTCTCACTGATCATACAATTCTGCCGTCCATCTGCTCAGCTAATAAAACCAAGGTTATCTAAGTGAATTCTACTTTCTCATTTCCATTAAAATACTTTTTTTTCTTTTTCTTTATTCTATTTTTTCAGTGTTCCAAGATTCATTGTTTATGCAACACAACCAGTGCCCCATGCAATACGTGCCCTCCATAATTTTAACTTCCACTTTACTTCTCTGCTTCCCATTTCATCTCAGAAGAAGAAATAACATTTTTCTTTTTCATTGTTTCCTTGAAAATTTTCTCCTCTTCTTCTTTTTTTTTTCTTTTTTAAGATTTTTACTTATTTGACAGAGAGAGAAACAGTGAGAGAGGGAACACAAGCAGAGAGAGAGGGAGAAGCAGGCTTCCCATACAGCAGAGAGGCCAATGTGGGGCTTGATCCCAGGAGCCTGGGATCATGACCTGAGCCAAAGGCAGATACTTAACAAGTGAGCCATCCAGGAGCCCCAAAACTTTTCTCTTCTTCAAGGCATTGTTCAAATGACAGATCCTCTGTAAATGTACTCCAGTCTCCCTCCTTTGCTGATTTCCCATGTTAGACTTAATCACCATTTCTTTGAATTCCTAGAGAAATTTGAGTGTATTATCATTGTAGTAACTATGTTTTCCCTCGTAGTATTATATCTACATGGCTGACACCTCTCTAAACTGTAAAATCTTTGACATCAAGGATCATTCACCTCTTTAAATTAGCTACTCATGTCCAATAGATTTTGAGCATCAAAGATGCCTCGCCAATGATATTTGAGCTGAATGATGTTGATGATGTAGACAATGCACTATAGGACCTTTTAACTTTCCATATCTTTGCACTTCTAAGTCAATGTTTGTGCTAGTTTTTCCCAGGTTTCTAAGATGTTAAACTTTAGTCAACTTTTTTTTTTCAGATTTTATTTATTTATTTGAGATAGAGTGAGAGAGAGAGAGAAAGAGAGAGCAGGAATGGAGGGAAGGGCAGAGAGAGAGGGAGAAGCAATCTCTCTCCTGAGCAGGGAACCCAACACAGGGCTCGATCCCAAAACCCTGGGATCATAACCTGAGCTGAAGGGCAGATGCTTAAACAAATGAACTACCCAGACCTCTCAAATTGTCTTATATCATGTATTTTCCCTAGATTAATTCATAAGTTAAGAATTATATCAGAATTTCTGATAAAGGCAGTATTATAAAAAGAGAAAATTTTAAATCCGTGATGTTAAGAAAAGATGAATATATTTATAAACTTGAAATGAACAAAATAAAACAAAAACAACGTATGAAAGGTGGATAGAATGATGTGACCCACCTGCTTGGGTCTATATCAGGAATCAAGCATGGGTAGCTGAGAATTCAAACTCATGTTGTAAACAGAACACGTGTCTTCCAGGACAGGTGGCAGAATGGAGCCTGGCTCACTGTTCTACATGACAGATTGAAACAGAATTCTATTGCCTGGGGATATGTTTATAAAAAGCTGCCTGAGTGGGGACTCATGAAGACAGAGACACAACGGACTGACCAGGAACAGAATCAAGCTGCCTGTTCTAAAAAAATAAAATAAAATAAAAAAGAAAAGAAAAAAAGAATAAAGAAAAATTGGGAAACCTGGATGGCTCAGTGGGTTAAGCTTCTGCTTTCAGCTCAGGACATGATCTCAGTGTCCTGGGATGAAGTCCCACATGGGGCTCCCTGCTCAGCGGGGAGCCTGCTTCCCTCTCTCTCTCTACCTTCTTCTCTGCCTACCTGTGATCTCTCTCTCTCCATCAAAAGTAATAATAATAATAATAATAATGCAAATCTTTAAAAAATTAAAAAATTATTAAAAATTTTTAAAAAGAGGGGGTGTGGGTCACGATTAATTTGCTACTTCTAATCTTCTACTTCAAAGAAAATTAATTTTCATTTATTTACTATATGTTCTGTACTGTGGACTAAATGTGTCCCTCTAAAGTTCACAGACTAAAGCCTTGACCCCTAGTGTGATGGTATTTGGAATATGGCTTTGGGTTGTAATTAGGTTTAGATGAGATCACACAGGTGAGGTCCCCATGACAGAATTAGTACCCTTATAAAAAGAGGAAGAGAGGTAAGAGCTCTCTGTTTTTCTTTCTGACATGGCCAGAAGACAGCTGTCTATAAGCCAGGAAGAGAGCTTTCACCAGGAACTGAAATGGCCAGCACACTGATCTTGGACTTCCCAGCTTTCAGAACTAAAAAAAACAAATGTCTCTTGTTTAAGCCACCCAGTCTATGATATTTTGTTACAGCAACCCAAGCCGACTAAGATACTCTACTTACCTTCTTGTCACTAATGTAAACCTTTTAAATAACTCCAGGTGGCATTATAATTAAAACATGAATAAACTATCAGAGACATGAAAGATTGTGTTTATATACTTAGGAATCCAAATGAAGTAATCCCCAAATCCTAACATTATTTAAGTATACATAGCATGTCTTTTAAAAGGTGATATTGATCAAAGTAATATACATATTCTGGTGGCATAGAGTTAGGAATTAGTAAATATTGCTCACTTACAAAATCCTTAAAGAACATTTACTCTATAAGGTCTATTATAAAAAAAAAAAAAGAGAGAAAATAGTTTTTAAAAGGCTTTGAGTAAGTCATAGTACTGCTCTTACATCCCTTCCATGCCCTTCAATCCTTCTGCCACTAACATAAGAAATTACTTTAGAAATACAGCAGTCTCCAATTCTACTTGGGGACCTCTAAGATACTACTTCACTCAAAAAGAATTCTCCCTTTTCTTCAGAATCAGGAAAAGCAGTTGGAAAAATGTGAATGATGGTAAAACATTCTTCCTTCATTCTGCTGAAAGTAATCATTTTTACTTGGTCAAGCTCTCTTAAAAACTTTCAAAGGGCTTTTGCTCTTTTTCGACATCTCAGCAGCTGTGTGTATTGGGGAGAGTATGAGTTTTAATGGAAGTAGTGGGGAATTATGTAGAATGCATGAAAAACACGAAATTTAGAGCTACTTCAGTTCCTTATGTATGGATGTTTCTCTTCCTGATCAGCTTGTTTATTTATCTCACCATCATCCTTTCAAAAAATGGTAAACCCCACTTCTTCAAAGAAGCCCTTCTGACAACAAAAACAAATTTAGATCCCTCATTATATCCTTTCCTGACAAATGCAATTGGCCTCTGTTGGAATTCCCAAAGCTTTAATTGGTCATTATTTGTGAAATAATGGGCTTTGTCTCTTTCCTATTCTCTTGGCTATAGCAGGACAGAGATTAAGCACTCACTAAAGTACTTAAAATTTAGGAAAGATTCAATAAATATTACTGAGTGAATAAGGAGAGCGTGAATTACTTAGGGGTTTAAAATATAAAGAATATAACTTTAAAAAGAAATTATACTCTTTAAGGTCCTTCCTTCACCAAGGTGATGAGGGAGCTTGTCTGCTAGAATTAAGAACCAGGTTCACCAGAACCTCACATGCAGTATTAATCCATCCCTTCCCACAGAAAACGTGAATCCTGGACAACTTTATCTCTATCGAGGACAAAGAGGGAGCCGCTTCTTACCCAGCTCTTCTTATATCCCAACACTCCTACGAGTCTGTGCCCTGTGGCACTCAGCAAATACCCCTCCAAGCTCCATTATTTCCATGAATATTCTATTTATCTTCTAGCTTCAACAAAATTCTAGTTCTCTCCTAAAGATGGAAAATCCCCCCATGCTCATCTCCAGTGGCAGCTGTTCTTCTTAACACTCCTGAGGCCACAAGGGTGGACTTTTGGCTCTCTTTACCTATTGACCTTTTCCACCCTATTTCTGTTATTCCTCCCTAATTATTCCATGCTTTGAAATCTCACATGAGCAGATCATCTCACCTCCTCTGTCTTGTTGCCACCTCCTCTGTCTTGTTGCCGCCTTTTACCAACTCCCACTTTTCAATGAGTTGGCCTCCCTATTCTAAGCCACTTTCCCTTATGTTACTCTTATCTCAACTCTTGGTATATTCACTCATAGTTGATAATACCCATATCTTGTCCTCAAAGTTCCTGAACTTGTCTTTTTTTCCCCCTGCAACTTAACCATTCTCTCCCATAATCATACCATAAGCCTTGTCATCACTAAAAAATGCAATCCTTCCCTAATCAGATTCCTGCATGCTACTCTTACATTGCTACTTCAATTTTTCTAACAACCCTTCAACCCTAACACTCTCTTACTGTGTCTTACCCTCTAATACCTTCTCTTTCCTCCTTACCCAACTTAAATTTTCGGCTCAATTATAAAATTTACTTCCTATTTATGGACCACAGTTGACTTACCCTTTTTATACTTCTTCATCTGTCTTGACAAAAACACAGCCCAGGTTATATCTAGCTTTCTGCCTAACCACTTGCACCCATACAGCTGAACATGGTTAGAGAAAAATTTACGACCACAAGAGCAAGTCTCATTTTAAATTAATAACCCAAAAACCTCAGGCAAACTTTATTTCATCTACCTATTTGCATCTACTCCAACATACTCTGCCTTCTCTTCCTTTACTGGCTCTCAAAGAAAGTCAGTCACTCCACTTGTTCTAGACATCATCCCATTTTGCCCCCTCAGGTACGTTATTTCAAAAGTTCCTCCCACTTCTGCATCATCTCATCCTTTCTACTAGATTATTTCCATTAGCATACACATGATATTTCTTCCAATGAAAAACAAACATAACAAAATAAAGCTATTCTTTATCTTTACTGTGCCAATAAGTTATGTAATGTTATGTCAATAAGTCATAATAACATAAGACAACTTATGTTTGTGACCTCACTGAAGTTTGGGTATCCAGCTATGGTGGGTATGTATATATGTGTCTTTATTTTAACCCCTCTTCACCATTATTCAAGGAAAAATAAAAATGTCAATGTTATTTCCAACCAATACAATCTTGCCAAAAAAGCCACTTCTTATAAAAAATAAAAGAGTAAAAAGTAAAAAATAAAAATTAAAAATTAAAAAAAAAAAAAGAGAGAGAGAGAGAGAAGCAAGAGCCCAACCAATTGGATGGATGCTGGCAGTTCACCACATCTGTATCTATACCATGAGCGTCCAGCCCGACCATGGCACGGAGTCATCAGTGTGTTTTAAAAGCAGCCTCCGGGGGTGCCTGGGTGGCTCAGTGGGTTAAGCCTCTGTCTAAGGCTCAGGTCATGATCCCAGGGTGCAGGGATGGAGCCCCACATCGGGCTCTCTGCTCAGCAGGAAGCCTGCTTCACTCTCTCTCTGTCTGCCTCTCTGCCTACTTGTGATCTCTCTGTCAAATAAATAAATAAAATCTTAAAAAAAAAAAAAAAGCCAGTTCTTTTTGTGTTGGCTACTGGTTCTCATCTTAGTCAGTCATCTCCCAATCTTTCTATCCTCAATCTGTTGATATTCTAACTGTGGCTACCCAAAATGGGAGAAATGTGGAGAGTAGAAGGAATGGTTTATATGGAAACAAAGGCCATGGATGGGGGCGGGCGGGGGGGTGTCTGCTTGATTTGATGGATAGTTACTGATGAGGTTTTTCATCCTTCAATTACCTCTGACCCAGAATTACACTTGTAATCCATCCACTTTATATGAACAACATTTTAAATAAGAGCATATATCAAAAGACTTTTCAAAGAGTATAAATTTAGTTTCAATGGAATAAATTTGAATTTAAACTTCACTTTACTAAACTTCATAATTCCCAAATGGTATTCAGGAGAAGTAAAATTTTGCTCATGCTAACTGAATTTGGAGAGTATAACTGCTTGATTGGGAAAAGTATTGCTGTCCATTTTTTTACAACACAAACATCTGCTTACATGACTACTGGATACAACTAATTGGTTGAAAATATGATATTATCTAAGAATGACCATAGGAAATGAGATTTTTTGACTCATGATTAACATACAGAAGTGAGAACAAAATAGCATTTGGTATATATCCATAGTTATACCACTAAGTGGTATAAGAAAATAGAAGGCAGGAGAGCTTTAGTCAACAGCTAATATTAAAAAGAAAATGTCATTTATTTGCTCACAGTAAATAAATACAGTTTTCTAATGAATAAAAAACTGGTGACTAGTAAATGATTCTAAATATTATGTACATGCTTTCCATACAAGTGAACTGCTTATTAATATTTATGTCCCATTGATACAGTTTAATTCAACCATTCTTTCATAACATTTATATGGCTGTGGAAATATCAGCAATAGCACCAGGAAAAAAAAATGAGGGAAATTGGCTTCTATATTCTAACTTCTTTCTGTCAGGAACTGCCAGATTGCTTCAACTTTTTGACATAAAGATATTGAAGATATAATGAGTTTAAAGTGAGCAGTATTCAAAGAGAAAAAGTAAGATGAGTGTAAGTACCCAACAGCTGTCAATCAGAATTTAAAAAATACCATGAGGTTACTATCTGACAGTCAAAAAAAGGACAACTTCTAGATTCAGTCATTTTGAACAAATGCCATTTTTAAAAGATCCATGTAATACCTGACAGAGGTATGGATAGACACTTCTTAAACTCCTCACAATTGGGGTAGAAATATACAATTGAGTAGATACATCAACCAACATTTCTCTGATTAGGAACACCCCCCACACAATTTAATCTTGAAAAAACCTAGATGTATAGAATTTTGACCCAGTAGATTTGATCCTTAACACCCTGACATATAAGCCATACTCTAATGAAGATGAGAAGATACCTAGTAGTTAAGCTTATGGTCTTAAGTCTCTGAGACAAATATATTTGGGGCTCAGAAAAAAAGTTACATCAGTGGGAAAGCAACTGTCACCATTTTTAAAAAGATGTTTATATTCAGAATGGAATTAAAATCACTTTCTTCTACAAATAACCAAATACATTGCTGCATCTTACTCACAAGAATAACTGTTTGAGCCATTTCAAGTGTGTTTATCATGTAGTCCACCTCCAGGAAAGTCACTCAAAGATTTTTACTTAGCAGATTTTTTTTTTTCTGGATAGAGTATTTCTAGAAAATTAATGCAATGAGGAAAGACATAAGAGCTAAAGTTGTGTTTGGATGTAGTGGGATGCCCAAGAGGACAGAGTGTACAGAGTGTAGAGGTCTTCTGTTCAGAACTCTCTTCAAGAGAACTCTGAGGAAGCACAGTTGGCTGACAGCCTCCAGTGGCTGCGCCTCAAGACCCACCATGGCCTTCATAACAAAACCACATTTCCTAGGCATTGCTCAAAATCAGTCACTGAACAGAGTGAGGCTTCTCTATCTGGATCCTGCCTGCCTGATGTGGGACCCTTCCAATGAGCAGCATTGGCTTGGGGACTGTCCACTGGCCAGCCTGTGGCTTTTGCAGAACTGTGGAGTGGCATAAATTCTCCCCATCCAGTCCTCCCCCCTCACTTTTATCCTTTCCCAGGTGTCGGGCCAGAATTGCTGTCTGAAGGCATTTCTTGCCCACCTTTGCTCCTCTCCTTCTCTTTCATCCCTCACAGACATTTCCAAACAAATCTTGGCTTCTTTAATTCCATCTTGGTGTCTTTTACAGGGGACTTAAATGCACCCACAAAATACATGCGCAAATTAATAGTAATGCACTATATTCTACCCCTCCTTGTTGTACCCTCTCTTATGAAAAGTCCCTTTTCTATTTAGTTCACCGCATATGGCTTTACAAGTTCCCCTGTTCCTCTCATTACTGTCATACTTACTGTACAGCTCCTTCACTCATTTAAGACATTAGCAACTGGGCCACAGTGTTTTCCACTCCAATTTGTGATAAAATATTGGCAATACGATGGCCATATAGACAACGGGTTAAAGGCCTAATCTCTCTGTCTTCTACAGAAATCCTCTGCTATTCCACAGCACTCCTCATTTCTGTAGTAAGACATCCCACTGTGCAAATACAAACTCTCATCCTTCTTACATATTTGCGCAGTTTATTCTACTGCACTTTTGTTTTGGAGGGGGCATCAGTCTGTCCACCAGCCTTTCTTTTACATCTCATGTCTTCTCTGTCTTCTAAGATTACTTAACTTTATTCCACATTCAGATTCCACAGACCATTTTGCAACTACTTTTTTCTAGAAGAGCCTGAACTCCTCTGCTTCATTATCCTCTCACAACAGTCATCTAAAAAACCTTCATAAATCCATTACTATTTATTCCATGACTATATTTAAGCTCCTTAATTCCACTGAGAAAAAAATATCCTGGAACAGGAGATGATAGATACCTTCAATGTCACCCATCACCCCAGTGTTCAAAATTGCCTTATTTGCTGTTACTCAATCAGTTCTTATGCAATTCTTCACAGTGAATCTTAACCCAATTTCCCTTTCCCTGAAATCTCTGATCTTCCTACCCTCCACCTCACCTTGACCTCTTTATCCTCTTTTTCTAGTATGGTGAGAGAGACCCCCTACCCCTGCCCTCCATTCAAAGTGAAATAATTCTTTTCTGCTCTGTATATTATTGTCTTCAGCTTTTTGGGGGATCTTACGTTATCAAATATTTCCCTATATTTCTGTTTTTTCTTTTCTTTTTTTTTTTTAAGGATTTATTCATTTATTTGAGACAGAGAGAGCATGAGCAGAGGGAGTGGCCAATGGAGAAGTAGACTCCCCACTGAGCAGGGAGCCTGATGTGGGGCTCAGTCCAGGACTCCTGGGATTTCGACCTGAGCTGAAGGCAGACACTTAACCAACTGAGTCACCCAGGCACCCTGTCTCTATTCCTTCAATCGCTTTTCTGCTTTCACTTTCATCATGTAACCCAAGAGAAAAAAATACAGTAGATTAAAAACATAGATCATACAATTAATTGTAACTAAAAGACCGAATAACTAATCCCTCTTCCCCTTGTCACTGGCACTCTTTTCCCACTATTTGGCAGTTAACCAAACAACTGCTCTGCTCACACTATTTTCTATTTCTTTCTATGTCTCTGTTTTCTCAGCTCCAGTTTTTCCACCCTCACCTGCAGCTGTGCTTCTGAAATGGGCTCCACGTCACAAAGTCCAATGGATTCTTCCATATCTCAACCTTGTTTGATCTCTAAGCAGCACTTTACACAGTTAATCACAACTTCTTTCTTAGGACAAGCCCTTTGGTTTCCCAAACACCAAGTATTCCACATTATCTTCCTACCTCTCTGATTGTTTTCTCAAAATTTCCTTTGTTTCTTTTTCTTTGAAATAACTGGCTTATAAATTGCCACAGATCATTGCCTAAACAATTGTCCCTCTACCCTACAGCTCTCTAGGTGATATTATCTATTCCTAAAGTTTTAATTACACGAATTGATAATTATCACACTGGGCTCCCTGGACCCCAGTTTTACCTTCTTTTTATACATCTCCATACGGAAGTCTCAAAAATATTTTAAAGTTAATATATCCCACATTTAAGCAATGATTTTTTCCTATTCTATCTCTTTGGGTTTCCAAAATTAATCTATAGAACCAAGACATAATCCATGACTCCTCCTTTTTTTCACTTCCTATGTAAAAACAAGTAAAGAATAGTATCAGCACTATTCTTTCCACTTTGTACTATTTCCACCTCAAATTGCCTTTCTTCTTGAACCAACATTATCCTATCTTACAATTAACACTTAATTTTTTCTTAGCTAACTCTATTTTTGACTCGTTTCAATTTAAATGACTATTTTTAAAGGAAGCCTATCTTAGACCACCCAGATTGACTGGTTAACTGTTACATATATACAGATTCAATTACTAACACTAACATTCAGAATTTGAATTATTCTAATTTAATATAGAATATGTAGATTGTCAATTAAAAAACACTAAGTCTATGATTCACACAATTTAGTGCATCCAAAAGTATATTTCCTCATTGTATAACATATTAATTATGGCCTAATGCCTTATTTAAATTAAACAATATTGGAACAGAATGCAGCACTCTAAGACTTCCTTGATATGGTAATGTGATTGTGACTCACCGTACTAAGATGTGCTGTACAATGCAACATTTCGCATAGTGCTTGATCACCTTATAGTTTTTGGTTCATACTATAACCTAAGGAATAGTGTTTCAAGGATTTGCTTTGGAAAACATTGATAATTTGATAATTTATAAGCCTCTGAGAGATGATTTTATATATGTCAATATTATTGCATACCTGATCCTTTAAAATTATTACTTAATACAATTTTATAATAGGTAAATATGTTAAAAAGAGATGAAAAATGACACATTTTGAGTCTGACAAACCTTTTGAAAAATCTCTGAGAAACAAACAGGGTTTTGGAGGAGCGAGGGATGGGGGTGATAGGTGAGCCTGCTGGTGGGTATTAAGGGGGGCATGTATTGCATAGAGCACTGGGTATGGTGCATAAACAATGAATCTTGGAACACTGAAAAAATTAAATTTAAATAAATAAATAAATAAAAGTGCCAAATAAAAATGCACAGGAAAATACTGGGAGAAAATTTAAGACAAAGAAACAAAAAAAAAGATTCTAAATTTCTAAGAAAAAGTCAACAAAAGATCTTTTCTAGAAAGGTAATGACAGTAGTAATATTTCTAAATATATGGGTTTTTAGATTTATAGTGAGATTGACTATTGTATAATGCATATTTGCAATGAAAAGCATAAATGCATTTAAAAGTAGATTTCATCTATTAAAGAGTTCTGGTTTTAAAATATAGCACTCATAACCAACATTTGGAGAGTTTGCTAAAGATGGACACTTGTAGACCCAATGGTAGAGTCTGAAACAGTAAATTGGAGAAAAGACCCAGATTTTTAAATTTTATACAAAAATTCTGGTAATTTTGTGGCCTGTGAACTTTTTTTATGCCCTAAATAAATGATTATAAGCATAGAGTTCTTGTTATAACTAAAATCTTTCTCTTCCCATTCTCAAATGAAGCAGCTACTGGTCAAACCCTTTCTGTTGTTCTTTACCACTATTCTAATGTATACTTTCTGTGGGCTTATCTGAGAAATGCATTAAATTTTTATCTGCAAAGATTATTTTTCTAAATTAAATATTTTATACTAAGACCAATAAATCCTATAGACAAAGAAAATAAATAATTTCATTAGGGAGAAGAACTGAAATTATCTTTTTGGAAATGATTCTTTATGCCACTGAAGTTACTATATTCTCTACCATAGATTTCAAATACTGACAATTATCTCAATATTACTTCTTAGATTTCAAATATTGACAATGATCTCAAACATTTCCCTTAATTCTGTCTTTCAGCACTTCTGTGGTTCCAAATGAACTACTAAGACCATTGTTAATATTCTCATAGATCTTTCTCTTAAAAATAGCAAGTAACGACTTATGAGAAAATTCAGATAAAATCAGAATTATGCTTTTGAGAAATAACCTATAAATATAAATATAGGCTAGAAAGTAAGCACTTTAGAAAATCTAAAATCTAAAATTTATTTTCATTTTTATTTATTTTCTAAAAATCTTTTCAGTGTTCCAGAATTCATTGTTTGTGCACCACACTCAGTGCTCCATGCAATACGTGCCCTCCACAATACCTACCACCAGGCTCACCCAACCTCCTACCCCCTCCCCTCCAAAACCCTCAGTTTAATCATGGGATTAAAAAAATAACATTTAATAAAAATTCCACCATCTTATAATTATTTATATTTTAAAGAAAAGTATTGTGTTTTAAATGCAGGATGTGAAATATTAATACTATGGCAACTTGACATTCACAATAATATGCTTTGAAAATACAAGATCAAACACCAAAAATACATGATCATTTTTAACAGAAATTAAGTACAGTTCCTTCTTTATTTGCAATCCATATCTGCCATTAGATTTTATCCTAAAGAAATATACTTAAAGTTCTAGAAGTGCAAGGGTGAAAGGGAAGAGAGAAGAAAGAATAAACATAAAGGTTGTACCTATATAGGTTTGTCTTCAGGTAGATCAATATTAGGAAATGCACATTGAGGAGCTAGAGATATTAAAATTATTGTTTTCTATTAAGGAGGGCTAGATGTTACCTGGGAGATCCTCTAAGAATTACCTGATTCTATCTGGCATCCTCCTTTGACTGATTTTCTATTGACCATACTATGAGCAATTTTGGAGGGACAGAAGCCATCTTGTAAAAAACTAATAGTAATGCAAATGATTCTTGTCCATATCAGTGCAAATTTGGTTTATGTCCTGGAGGAAAAATTGGTTTCCACCCTCTAGATAAGTTAACCCCATTTAAATTTATTGCTTTGATGGATTTTAACCAGTTTTACATTTATTAGCAAATGCATTTTAGCATTCCTAATTCTGAGTACTTATGTTTATGTATTTTTCAAGTCCTTTTTTGAATAATTAATAGGTGAGTAAAGCCTTCATAACGTGTTCTGTTTCTATTTACATGAGACTCAGTTTTTAACTTCTTGGAAATTATACTTTCGTATTTTTGTAGTTATTTACCAAGATACCCAAGTGGATTCACCTGACAGAGTCAAATAAATTTTATTGCTGAAGAAGTGTACCTATGGGGCTACTTATACTAAGGCACATCTTTTCTTGGCTACCAGAGTGAATCCCAAGTGTCAACAGAGCTTTAGTTTTTCTGAGTCTTCAATTCTCAATTTTTTTTTTCTTTCTTTCCCTCTACTGTTTTTATGTCTTGTTTCTGTTTCTAGGTCTTGCCTGACCAGAAAATCATTCGCCCATTGATGACAGTAATGACTGCCAATTTGGTTTTCTGTTTTGTCCATTTGATGATCTCTTTCATATGGATAAAGAAAATCTATTCTCAATTAGGGGAAAGAAGACTGAGGATCTGGTTTATCTGCTTTTTATTTGTGTGCTTATGAGTTCAAATTTGTCTGCTTATGAGTTCAAACTCATTAGGAAAATGTTTCATGCCCACTAGGAAAGAAAACACTTAGTTGATATCTGAACCAGGAATTTTTTATTTTTCTGAATTTACTTTTGACCATTGACTGAGGTAGTAAAACTATAGCTATATGGGGTCTTTTTTTTTTTTAAGGTACATTTTGACTACATATCTCTGTGTCTGCAATTGAGAAAATTCTTCAATTCTACTTCCAGACGGTATTAATAAATTATAGCATCTTTTAAATTTAAAAAAAAATCACTGTCCTAATTAGTTTATAAAAATACATACATGCTTCTTAATTAAGAATAAATGAAAGAAGATGGGATTGGGAGGGAGACAAACCATAAGTGACTCTTAATCTCACAAAACAAACTGAGGGTTGCTGGGGGGAGGGGGTTTGGGAGAAGGGGGTGTATTATGGACATTGGGGAGGGTATGTGTTTTGGTGAGTGCTGTGAAGTGTGTAAACCTGGTGATTCACAGACCTGTACCCCTGGGGATAAAAATATATGTTTATAAAAAATAAAAAATTATATTAAAAAAAATTTTAAAAAAAGAATTATTAATTCATCTTCTTAATTAAGCTTAAGCTTAATATTCCTAAATACTCAGAAAACACAATAAATTTTCTAATAAGTGAATTATGATGACCACTAAAAGATGCTTGTACACAGTCTATTTTTTATAAAAATTAAAATCAGCCTGGTTTAATAATTATGATTTAAAGAATAAAAGTAGTTACATGACTTTATATAAATTATCAAGGTTATATGATATACAACAGAATATAAAAATTTAACTTTTATAAAAATTAGATTTGGTTTCTCATGCAAAATCTATTTAATGTAAATCTTCGACAAAGCAGGAAAAAATATACAGTGGAAAAAAGACAGTCTCTTTAATAAATGGTGCTGGGAAAATTGGACAGCTATATGTAGAAGAATGAAACTCGACCATTCTCTTACACCATACAAAAAATAAACTCAAAATTGATAAAAGACCTCAACGTGAGACAGGAATGCATCAGAATCCTAGAGGAGAACATAGGCAGTAACCTCTTCGATATCAGCCACAGCAACTTCTTTCAGATATATCTCCAAAGGCAAAGGGAACAAAAGCGAAAGTGAACTTTTGGGACTTCATCAAGATCAAAAGCTTCTGCACAGCAAAGGAAACAGTCAACAAAACAAAGAGGCAACCCACAGAATGGGAGAAGATATTTGCAAATGACAGTACAGACAAAATGTTGATATCCAGGATCTATAAAGAACTCCTCAAACTCAACACACACAAAACAGACAATCATATAAAAAAATGTGCAGAAGATATGAACAGACACTTCTCCAATGAAGATATACAAATGGCTATCAGACACATAAAAAAATGTTCATCATCACTAGCCATCAGGGAGATTCAAATTAAAACCACATTGAGATACCACCTTACACCAGTTAGAAGGGCCAAAATTGGCAAGACAGGAAACAACGTGTGTTGAAGAGGATGTGGAGAAAGAGGAACCCTCTCACACTGTTGGTGGGAATGCAAGTTGGTGCAGCCTCTTCGGAGAACAGTGTGGAGATTCCTCAAGAAATTAAAAATAGAGCTTCCCTATAACCCTGAAGTTGCACTACTGGTTATTTGTCCCAAAGATACAGATGTAGTGAAAAGAAGGGCCATCTGTTCCCCAATGTTTATAGCAGCAATGGCCACAGTCGCCGAACTGTGGAAAGAACCAAGATGCCCTTCAACAGACGAATGGATAAGGAAGATGTGGTCCATATACACTATGGAGTATTATGCCTCCATCAGAAAGGATGAATACCCAAATTTTGTAGCAACATGGACAGGACTGGAAAAGATTATGTGAGTGAAATAAGTCAAGCAGAGAGAGTCAATTATCATATGGTTTCGCTTATTTGTGGAGCTTAACAAATAACATGGCGGATATAAGGAGATAGAGAGGAGAAGGGAGTTGAGGGAAATTGGAAGGGGAGGTGAACCATAAGAGACTATGGACTCTGAAAAACAATCTGAGGGTTTTGTAGGGGCAGGGGGTGGGAGGTTGGAGGAGCAAGGTGGTAGGTATTAAGGAGGGCACGTATTGCATGGAGCACTGGGTGTGGTGCAAAAACAATGAATTCTGTTATGCTGAAAAGAAAAAAAATATATATATAAAATTAAAAAATATATATTTAATGTAAATTTATGAACGTTATGCTGGTTTACTAATAAACTAAAATTACCTCTATATAATTATCTAAATATAATTTTTAAAAGATTTTATTTATTGATTGATTTGTTTATTTTTATTTATGTGAGTGAGGAAGGGCAGAGGGAGAGAGAGAATCTTAAGTAAGCTCCACACCCAGTACAGAGACGTGTGGCTGATCTCACAGCCCTGAGATCATGACCTGAGCTTAAATCAAGAGTTGGATGTTTAACCAACTGAGCCTCTCAGGCGCCCCTGAAGATTTTATTTGTATGATGTAATCTCCATATCCAATGAGGGGCTTGAACTCACAATCCTAAGATTAAGAGTCATAAGCTCTACCAATTGAGACAGCCAGGTGCCCAAAAAATAATTTTTAAAATAAATTAAATTAAAAATTTCTCAAACTTTTTATGTCAACAACAATTTTTTTTTTTTTTTTTTTTTTTTTTTTTTTTGTAGTATGTAGCATGTCAGCTACAATCGACCTTATTAGTGACACTAGTGGTGGGGGACCACTTTCCACTTTTCTTAACCTGCTAGTGCCAGTGGACACACATCAATCCCACGTCATTCTTGCTACCTTGCCAAAACCAGTGGCTGAATTTCCTGCTCCTGTGGCACTCCAGCAGCCCCACCAAAGCCAGTGGTACACACAGTCCACACCAGGGAAACCCCTGAATGCCTAGCTCTAGTGGCCAGGGAATTGAATTTCTAGGCCTCACAGGTCTAAAATAATTAGAGAGACAATACTTGGGAGACTACAACCCCAAGGACACTGAATAAGTTGCAGACTAAAATATAACCCGGTCTTCCTATTAAAAAAAGTCCTCTTTACTTGTTCTGTAGCTTCAGCCTGAGAAGCAGGCTTCAAATTCATCATAAATCAAGAGTCTACAGAAGTGCTCTCAGATAACAGTGTTAAACTTACACCATTTTCAGCTCTCCTGGGCCTCACTGTAGCTCACTAGTACCTCAGAAAGGAGCTAATACATTCATTTGGAAACCCAATTCTTATAGCAGTCACCAAAGGCATACCTCTAGATCACTTGGTCTGGGGGTCAACAAGGTTTACAGTTGTGTCCCCAAAGAACTATATGTATTTGCATATTTTAAAAACTGTTTCCTGAAGAACTAGGCAGACTGAATGTAGGTGCTGATTGAGATCCCTCTGTCTAGAATACTAACAGGTTTTGGCCAACCCTAAACTGAGATCTATCAAGAAAAAACCAGGCTGCCTAGACAACCACAAAGGTTCAAGAGACAACCAAGAGCTAGGGCAATGTTCAGTAATAAAGTTTATCTCCTACACAAGGCCACTCTTTCAAAATTGGAAGAGGTAGCTGTTTTGCATCATATGTAGAAACAGATGCAGAGGGTCAGCAAATAGGAAAAAAAAAAAAAAAGGAGGAATGTATTGCAAATGAAAGAACAAGATAAACCCCTGGGCTTGGGGGGAGGGCTGGAAAACTTAATTAAATGGAGAAAACGCAACTCCATTTAAAATGATCTCTATGATCCATTTTTTTAAAAAAATATTTTACTTATTTGTCAGAGACACAGAGAGAGAGAGAGAGAGCACAGCAGGGGGAGAGGCAGGCAGAGGAAGAAGCAGGTTTCCTGTAGAGCAGGGAGCCTGATACGGGACTTGATGCCAGAACCCTTGGATCATGACTTGAGCTGAAGGCAAATGCTTAACTGACTGGTCCACCCAGACATCCCTCTTTTTCTTTTATAAATAACAGTATCTTAAAAGCATTTTACTATTGGGTAATCTGTACTGACAGAAAGCACATTTATATCTTGATATTACTCCTTACATATGCCATGATTTCAAATCATTTGCAAATTTCTTATTTTCCAGAACTAGAGACTAGGAGTGCCAGAGAAGAGAATAAACATAAGCACAAACTAAATTATAAATATAGCATCATTTGAAAGCCATGAATCTAAGCTAACTTAATATTCTAATTGTTTTGATTCTCTGTAACTAAGGCTCAGATCATATTCATTAGGCATTTTTACTGTTTGGGCGGCAGGCAGCAACTTCAGCCAGTTTTAAACAAATACAGTAGTACTGTTCCATGTTTTGTTTTGTTTTGTTTTGTTTTGTTTTGTTTTTAAGCCAACCTATTACACTTGAAAGAAAAACCTAAATAATTTGCAAAAGTACATTAAGTACATTAGCATGGAGGAGTAGGATTAGAAGAGCACACAGTCATTTAAAATGATCTCTATGAACCATTTACAAATAACTACAGAAGGGACTGTAGAGTCTAAAAATGTATCAGAGACCAGCACTGAACTGGTTTGTCCTGCGGTCCTGGCTGACTCCTATTTTTCTACAGCACACTAAAATAATAGCTAAAAATAATGAGCCATTTTTAAATGGCTTAAAAAATCAAAAGGATAAATTTTCATGACATATGAAAATTATATAAAATTTAAATTTTAGTTTATTAGGTTCTACTGTAACTCAGTCATGCTTATTCATTTATGTATTGTCTATGGCTACTTTTGTGTAACAAAAGCAAAGTTGAATGTTAGTAACAGAAAATATGTGGCCCAGAAAGCCTATAATATTTATTGTCTGGTCTTTTACACAAAAGTTTGCCAACACTTTTTCTAGAAGAATCTAACTGTGTGAACTTAAACAGGGTATTTAAGCTCATTCCGCCTTAGCTTTTTCATCTGCAAAATGGAGATTATAATAACTTCCTCAGAGAACTAGCTGGAGGATTAAAAGAATTCAATATAATGTTGGGTTGTGGGTTTTTAAATTTGACTGCAACCCACAAGAAGAAATATATACACACATACATAAAATGGAAACGAGTGTTACAAAACAATACCTAATCATTTATTTATGTGCTCTGAGGGTTTCCATATACTTCACCTAGTGCCCTTTGTTAGCATTTTACATAATCATGGCATACTAAACTCTGATATTTTTCAGAGATAATGAAACTCCTTACCTGATAAAAATTTCCAAGTCATGGTCATAAACACTCTCACTGAACTCAGAAAAATGGACAAACAGAGTAAGAAATTCAATAAAGAGGTACAAAATATTTAAAAATATGACACAGAAGTTATAGAGTTGAGGAATACAATTGAACTAAAAAAATATGCTAGAGGGGTTCAATATCAGACTAGATGAAGCAGAAGAAAGAGTAAATGAACTAGAAGACAGATCAGTGGACTTCACCTAAAGAGTATGAAAAAAAAAAATTTAAGAAATGAAGATAGATTAAGGGACCAACAGAACAACATGAAATGAAATAACAATCCCATTATAAGAGTCCCAGAAAGAGAAGTTGGAAAAATAGGGCAGAAAACTTATTTGTAGAAATCAGGACTAAAAAATTCCCTAACCTGAGTGAGGAAACAGATAGCCAGATCCAGGAAGCTCAGAGAGTTCTAAAGAAGATCAATCCCAAAAGACTACACCAGGACACACTGTAATTAAAATTTCAGAAGTTTAAGATAGGGAGTCTTAAAAGCAGAAAACAAAGCAAAACAGATGTGTTATGTACAAGGAAACTCCCATAAGAAAATAAGCAGATTTTTCAGCAGAAAATTTGCAGGCCAGAAGTGAGTGATATGATATGATCAAAGTGCTAACTGTTAAAAACTTTCAACCAAGAATCCTCTATTTGGCAAGGTTAACATTCTAAACTGAAGGAGGGATAGAGTTTTTCATTACCACTAAGCTGGTCTTACAGGAAATATTAAAGGGACTTTGTTAAGCTGAAAGGAAAGGGCAGTAATTGGCAACAACAACAATGAAAACACATAAAAGTAAAATCTCATTATCAAAGGTAAATTTATGTTAAAGGCAGATTACTTATAAAGCTATTATCAAGATTAAAAGTCAAAAGTAGTGAAAATAGCTACAACTACAAAAATTAGTTAAGGTATACATAAAATATAAAGATGAAAAATGTGACATTGAAAACATAAAAAAGGGATGCTTGGAGTAAACACATACAGTTTTAGAATGCACTCAAATTTAACTTGCTATCAACTTAAAATAGACACATATACATATGCGTATGTATGTGTGTATATACATAGGTACACTGTACATATATCATTATGTATATACACTATTATATGTGGTAACCACAAAGCAAAAACCTATAGGAGACACACAAAAGATAACAAGAAAGAAACTTTAACATATCATTACAGAAAGTTAACAAACCACAAAAGAAGAGTACAAGAGAAAAAGAAAGCAACAGAAAGGAACTACAAAACAGCAAACAATTAACAGAATGGCAATAAGCCCATAGCTATCAATAATTATTTTAAAGACAAATGGACTAAAATCTCCATTAGAAAGGCAGAATGTCTAAATGGATAAAAAGTGAGATCCATCTATATACTGTCTAGAAGAGACTCACATGAGAAGTAAGAACAGACAGACAGAAAGTAAAAGGATAGGAAAAAAATGTTTTGTTCAAATGGAAACCAAAAGAAAGCTGGGGAAGCTATACTTATATCAGAAAAAATGGACTTTAAAAAAATGTCTAATAAGAGACAAAGATGGAAAAAAAAGAGAGATGGGCATTACATAATGATACAGGGGTCAATCCAACAAGAAGATATAACTCTGTAAACATTTATGCATCCAACATGGGAGCATCCAAAATTAGGGGGCAAAAAGGAAATAAGAAAAATCAGAAGAAATAAATGGAATAGAGAAAAAAAGACAAAAGAAAAGATCAAGGGTTGCCTGAGCGGCTCAGTCGTTAAGCATCTGCCTTGGGCTCAGGTCATGATCCCAGCATCCTGGGATCAAGCCCCACATCAGACTGCCTGCTCAGTGGAAAGCCTGCTTCTCCATCTCCCACTCCCTCTGGTTGTATTCCCTCTCTCACTGTCTCTCTCTCTCTCTCTCTCTGTCAAATAAATAGATAAAATCTTAAAAAAAAAAAAAGAAAAGATCAATAAAATTAAAAGCTTGTTCTTCTAAAAGAGAAATAAAATTGATAAGTCTCTAACTAGATTTACCAAGAGAAAAAGAAAAAGGGCTCATATAAATAAAATAAAATAATGAAGGAGACATTACAAATGATACCAAATAAATACCAAGGATCATAAGAGACTATTGTGAACAACTATACCAAGAAATTAGACTGGAGAACTGGACATATTCCTAGAAACATACATTCCTTCCAAGATCTAATTATTAAAAAATACAAAATCTGAATAGAGTGATCACTAATAAGGAAAGTGAATTAAGTAATTAAAATCCTCTGAACAAACAAAAATCTAGGAGCAGAGAGCTTCAGAGGTGAATTCTACCAAACATTCAAAGATGTAATACTTACCCTTCTCAAACTCTTCCAAAAAATTTAAGAGCAAGGAATGCTTCCAAACTCATTTTATGAAATCAGTATGTATACTGATATCAAAACTAAACAAGGACACTCTACACACAAAATATTACAGGCCAATATTCCTGTACACATTTTACAACATAAATGTAAAAATCCTCAACAAAATTTTAGCAAACATAATTCAACAGTACACTAAAAGGATCATACATCATTATCAAGTGGAATATAATCCAGGGAGCAAGGATAGTTTGACTTTTGCAAGTTAACATGCTATACTGCATTAAAAAAATGAAAGATTGGGGCGCCTGGGTGGCTCAGTGGGTTAAGCCGCTGCCTTCGGCTCAGGTCATGATCTCAGGGTCCTGGGATCAAGTCCCACATCGGGCTCTCTTCTCAGCAGGGAGCCTGCTTCCTTCTCTCTCTCTGCCTGCCTCTCTGCCTACTTGTAATCTCTCTCTGTCAAATAAATAAATAAAATCTTTAAAAAAATGAAAGATAAAAATCACATGATCATCTCAACAGATGCAGAAAAAGTACTTGACAAAATTCAATACCTATTTATGAGGGGAACTCTCAAGAAAATGAGTATAGATGTAAAGCACCTACACATAACAAAAACCATATATGATAAGCCCACAGCTTACATACCTAACAGTGAAAAGATGAAAGCTTTTCCTTTAAGATCAGGAACAAGATAAGCATACCCATTCTCACTACTTTTATTCAACATATTATTGGGAGCTTTAGTCAGAACAATTAGGGAAGAAAAAGACACTAAAATATCTAAATCGGAAAGAAATAAGTCAAGCTGTCCCTGTTTGCAGATGACATGATACTATCTGTAGAAAACCCTAAAGACTCTACCAAAAGCTATTAGAACTAATAAATGAATTCAGTAAAGTTCTATGTACAAAAATCAATATACAAAACTCTGTTGAATTTTTATACACTAGTAATGAACTATCAGAAAGAAAAGTTAAGAAAACAATCCCATAAGAATAAAATACCTAGGGATATAGGGATGCCCAGCTGGCTTAGTTGGTTAAACATCTGCCTTTGGCCCAGGTCATGGTCTCAGGATCCTAGGATTGAGCCCTGTGTCAGGTTCTCTGTTCAGCAGGGAAACTGCTTCTCCCATTCCCTGTGACTACCTCTTCCTCTGCCTATCACTCCCCCTACTTGTGCTCTCTCTCTTTCTCTGTCAAATAAATAAATACAGTCTTTAAAAAAATACCTAGTGATTAATTTAACAAAGGAGGTGAAGGCATAAAGAAAAGAAGTTAAGGAAGACACAAATAAGTAGAAAGATATTCCATGCTTACAGATTGAGAAAATTGATATTATTCTAATATTTACAATACGTAGAGTGATCTACAAATTCAATGCAATTCCTATAAAAATTCCAATGGCACTTTTCACTGAACTAGAACAATGAAAATTTATATGGAATCACAAAAGATCCAAATAGCCAAAACAATCTTGAGAAAAAATAACAAAGTTGGAGGCATTATATTCTCTAATTTCAATCTACACTACAAAGTTATGGTACTCAAAACAGGAAGGTATCAGTATAAAAAAGACACATAGATCAATGCAACAGAAGTAAGCCCATTCATTTATGGTCATTTAAATTATTACAAAGGAGGCAAGAATATATAATGAGGAAACAACAGTCTTTATTGAAGAATAAATAATATTCAAAGATGGGACTGCCACATGCAAAAGAATCAATTTGGGTCTCTACCTTATATCCTATACGAAAATTAGCTCAAAATGGATTAACAATTTTAATTTAAGACTTGAAAGTATAAAATTCCTAGAAAAAACCTATAAGCTTCTTGACTTTGGTGGCAATCATTTTTTGGACCTAACTCCAAAGGAAAATGTAACAAAAATAAGAAGAAACAAATGGTACTACACGTAACTAAAAAGCTTCTACACAGTAAAGGAAACCAATGCCAAATAAAAAGTCTTAACTATCAAATGGGAGAAAACATTTGCAAGTAATATAGCTGATTAGGGACTAATACTCAAAATATATAAAAGAACTCATACAACTCAATGACCAAAAAAACAAACAATCCAATTAAAAAAGGACAGAGATCCTGAATAGACATTTTTCCAAAGAACACATACAGATGTCCAACAGACACAAATTCATTTTATAGTTCTAAATAAAGCTATAAAAGATTGTTCTTCAGATGTATAATCTGCCTAAATAATAGAGATTCTGTATCTTATGTATCTTTCTTAACTTTATTTTGATTTTAACATGTCCTTATTTTAAAAAAATAGAAAGAAGAGAGTTCTTATTGAAGAGTTAAGATACAATGATACTTTAGGTTCATTTAAAATAAATTATTATTAAGTAGATAATTAGGTACTGTTGTTCAGATATCTATGATCCTATCTTTATCAAGAGACCAAATCTTTTCTGACAACTTAATTTTGACCTTGTTAGAAGATATTGTATACTCTAAAAAGATTTTTAAATATATAAATCATCAGAATATCTTTTATAAGAATATTATCTTTCAGAGTTCCCAAAGGATTCCTAGAAAACCTGGAAGATTTGTTCTTTACATTATTTTTTTAAATATGAGGAATGATTAAGATCACTTATACACTCTATATTAGTTAAAAAGCACTGAGTTCATTGGGAAGAGCTGAATGTGAAAGGTTTCAAATTACAGATACTCTTCCTTAGTTAGTTTGTATAGGTTACATATTATCAGTATAACTACTAAAGTAATTTTAAATTTTACTAAAAGCCCTAGAGATTTACATTTTACCTTCAAAGGAAATATTGATCAAATTTTCATGAAACAGTTAGGTATTATACTCTAATAGAGAATTCTATACTCCTTTTCTATATTACTGGTTAATTGAAACAAATTATTCAGACCCTGATGCCTGGCTAAAGCCTCTACTGTAAGTCACAGGACAGGATTTGTATCTTCAACAAAGCCTTCTCGAAGTCTTATGAAAATGTTCTCCCAAGTACTCTGAATTCCTCATACTTTAAAGAACAGAATCTAGAATTTGAGTTGACATTACTTGGAAAATATTCAGACTGTGGGGTGCCTGGATGGCTCAGTTGGTTAAGTAGCAGGTTTGTCTCAGGTCATGATCTTATAGATCATGGGAATGAACCCCTCATCAGGCTCCGGCAGGAAGTCCAGGGAGTCTGCTTGAAGATTCTTTCCCTCTTCCTCTCCCATCACTCACATGCACGGCACCCCACCCCCTGCCAAAAAAATAAATACATAACCAAACAAACAAATAAATAAATTAAAAAAAGAAAGAAAGAAAGAAAGAAAATATTCAGAGTGTAACAATGGACTGAATCAGAATTTTCAGGTTTCTTTCACCCAAAACCAGACATACTTCATGGAAATAGATTGCTGTTCCTTGATTAAAAGAACAAGAATCAGGGGGTGGCTGAGTTGGTTAAGTGACACATTCTTGATCTCAGCTCAGGTCTTGATTCCAAGGTCATGAGTTTAAGACCCGCATTGGGCTCCACACTGGGCATGGAGCCTATTTAAAACAACAACAAAAACAAAAACAAGAATTAATTATAGATGAAGGAAGGAAATTTAATTGTGACTATTTGTTCAGAATATTGTCAATATTGCTTTTTATTTTCTCTTTTCAGGGCCATACAAAGATACTCTTTTCTTTCATGAATATTGCTAACATTCAATTTTGTAGACTTTGGTTTTATAAATGGAAATTAACATGTTTAAATGATTCTGACTTATTCTCTGAAATTCAGAAACTCTTATTAAGTCCTCTTATTCTTTATGGCAATAAATTATTTGCATAGGTTCTATAAGAATATACTTTCATTTTTACTAGTATGTAATTGGACAAATCAATTTTGCAACCAAGACCATAGCTGGAGTGTCACATTTGATAATAATTCTCACTTAATCAGGGATGACAAGCTTATTATTTTTAAGTAGGGTTGATTTTAAATGTGCAGCCAATAGCTACAAAACCCCGCCTAGGAAAACAGGCCTATTCTTTGGCTTAAAAGTTCTAGCCTTACCAGTGGAAAGGAAAATTACTTCTTCCTAGGGCAGGAGTCTTAAAAATTCAGAGAACCATAAGAACAAAGGAATTCATCCACATTCAGTGAGATAGTAAGTGAAATTTGGAGGGAAATTTTCCTAATTTGGTCAAATAATAGCAGCTTTTAAAATTGTGATACAAGGCTATTTATAGAAAGTTGCAGTTAAAAGTTAATTCTATGATTTAGCAGCTGGAAAATAGTGCCTCGCTTTAGATTTGCAAAACAGAATCATGGAGGCCTACATAGTTAATTAAGACTTTTGTTATATCTATATAAGTAATACAGTCTAATCTAAGAGACCAGTGTTTTTGTGATCAAGAACAATCTTTAGGATTTATGTAGAATAACAATGAGGGAGACATTCAGAAAATACTGTCTAAGATTTAGAAATGGATAAAAGGATTCCTGGGTGTTCTTTCAATGGAGGGTTGGATATTGTCTAGGGGATTGCCTAGAGATTATCTGATTCTATGAGTATGCCCTGACTGAATTTATATTGAGTAAGCTATTAACAACCCTATAGATATAGACATTATCTTATAAAAAACTGATAGTGATAATAAACAGCTCTTGTCCATAACAATGCAAATTAATTTTATGTGTTAGAGTTAAAACAATTTACAACCTTTAGAAAGATTACAACAAATATATTTTATTACACTAGAAGAAATCAACTAATTTTATACATATTAGCAAATTCATTTTTGTATTCCCAATTGCTTCAAATTCTCTTTTGCATGAGTTTTAATAAAACCTTTGATACATGTTCATTTACATTATCATAAAAGTAACATTTTTAACTTTAAAAAATTATTCTTTAGCACCACAAATATTTGGGAAAGTGGCTATGTACCCCCAAGTATATACTTCCCCAAATTTGGAAACTGAAAATGTATGAGTCACTTTTCAACAGTGCCTCACTATACCCTATGAAATGGTTTTCAATCTTTGTATGTTTTTCAGAATCATTGGCAGATTAAAATATGAACAAAAATAAGCAAACTATTTTGACTTCACTACTGGAGATTATGTTTCAATTGGTCTGAGCATTTGTATTTTTTAAAAGCTGCCCTTGTGATTTTAAGGCATAGCTGGGATTGAGGAATTTCCTTCAAGCATCATCTTGGACTACAGCTGAGAAAAGAGGGGAAGGAGACAGATCTGTCAAATACTAGTTCCTCTCTCCTATTTCAACTCAAATTAAATTGCTCTGCTTTTAGGAATTTTATATTTAGACACCTTTTAAAGAAAGGGTTTCACAGCTCTAAGAAGTTTGAAAATCACTCCCCTTACCTAAAGCCACCCAACTGTAACTCTTACTGTTCCTCCCAAATTCAACACTTAATCCAAACTGAACCATGCATTCCTGACGACATGTGCTCTATTTTCCTCTTACCTTACTCTCAGGACAGTGTTCCCCTCATCTCCACATTTCCAAATCTTGTATATCTGTTGTAACTCACCTTGAAAGAAAGTCATGTTCTACCCATGAAGATTGTGTAAATTTTTATTTTTAAAAAAATGGACTTACTCAATTTTCATGGTTTCTAACAGTTTATCTTGCATATATATTGATTATAACATTACTTTCTATCATGACAATACATTTTAATAACAGGGTCAAATTCTCTATCTATTCCTCAACCCACAGTCTCACATTCCTTCCTCAAAAAATATGTAAAATACAAAGTCAGTAGGAGAGCTCACATAGGCAAACATTGTCCCATCCCTTGTGATATAAGTTGATGAAAGAATAAAAGTGGTATAATGTTCTATTAAAATATCAATCCAGTACTTCTATATGCTTTTCTTCTATAAATATCAAACAAACCCATATAACAGAAGATTTATTCAATGGATTGGGTATTGAATTAATCTCTTGAATTTTTTTTACTATTTCACTTGCCTATCTGACTCAGTTGAATGAATATTAGTTGTAAATCACTCATGTCAATCTCTCATTCATTGACTCATTTATACACTGGTAGTTTCTTGAGAACCTGTGATATGTCATTGGTTCCATATGTACTCAGGAAAATCAGATGACTAGAACATCCACACCCTCAAAATATCTTGTTGGAGGAGTTAGGGTCTAAACAAAAAATTAAAATGGAGTGGATTTAGTAATATGCTTATCTTCTTCCATAAACTCCCTTCAGTCCTGTCAAATCCCTGTTCATTCTGTCAATCTAAAAATCTATTTGGGCATCACTTCTTTAAAATTTTCTAATTCTTTCCCAGCCTTTGGCATTTATCCAGGAATATAAGATTGTTTTAAAATACAAAAACCAATTGATGTTGTTCATCGTATCAATAGAATAAAGGAGAAAAGCAACACGACCATCTCAAAGACTCAGAAGAAGCATATTGACAAATCCAGCTCTTCCTCAAGATAAAAAACATTCAAAAAATAGGAAATACATGTGCACACGCATGTGTGTGTATATGTACAGGCACACATGGTTATGGATGCTGAGAACTCCCATGATCTGCCATCTGCAAGATGGAGAACCAGGAAAGCCAATGGTATACTGGTATAGTTCAGTCTGAGTCCAAAGGTCTGAGAACAAGGTCAACTGATAGTGTTAATCCTAGTCTAAGAGCAAAAGACTGATGTCTTATCTCAAATACCTAGACAGAGATAATTCAACCTTTCTCTGCCTTTTTGTTCTATTTGGGCTCCCATCAGATAGGACTGCGCCCACCCACCCTGGGGAAGGCAATTGCTTCCCCAATCCCCTAGTTCATATATTAATCTCTTCCAGAAACACATTCACAGACACACCCAGAAATAATACGCAACCAGATATCTTGGCACTCTGTGTCCCAGTCAAGATGACCCATAAAATTAACCATCATAGATTGTCTTCATTCTGATATGGAACAACTATTAAAAAAATCTAAACCTAATAATACAATAATAATGAAAACCTGAATGCTTTCTCCCTAAGATCAGAAACAAGACAAAAATGTACCCTCTTGTCAATTCTAATCAACATTATACTGGATTTTTTTTTTATATTGCCAGGACAATAAACCAAGAAAAAAATAAAAGGCATTCAGATTGTAAAGAAAGAATTAAAACTCTCTCTCTTTTTTGGTGACATAATCTAATAAATAGAAATTTCAAAGCAGT
The DNA here is from genome assembly GCF_011764305.1 of Mustela putorius furo. NCBI lineage: Eukaryota > Metazoa > Chordata > Mammalia > Carnivora > Mustelidae > Mustela > Mustela putorius. Next base: position 11,008,028 of record NW_025421467.1, on the reverse strand, counting down.
CTAGTAAAAAAATATTAGAAGAAATAAATGAGTTTAGGCAAGTTGAAGTATATATGATCAGTATACAAAAATCAATTCTATTTCTGGAAACTCGCGATGAACAGAAAATAAAATTCTAAAAGCAATTCTATTTATGATAGCATTAAAAAGAAAATACAGAAAAATACATTTTTAAAAGAAGCACAAGATTTATATAATAAAGCTTCAATACATTGCTCAAAGACATTTAAGGATCTAAATAAATGGAAGAACATTCCATGTCAAGGACCAGAAGACTTAACATCCTTAGGATAACTATACTTCCCAAATAGATACACGAATTCAACGCAATCTCTATTATTATTCCACCGGGCTTTTTGCAGAAATTGACCAGTTATCCTTAAATGCATATGGAAATACAAGAAGTGCAAGTAGTCAAGACAATCTTGAAAAGGAAAACAAACAAACAAACAAACAAAACACTAGGCTCACACTCTTAATTTCAAAATATAGATCAATGGAATAGACTTAACATTCCAAATATAAACCATTACATTTATGGATATTTGGCTTTTCATAAGAGTGTCAGAACAATTCAATGGGGGAAGGATAGACTTTTTTTTTTTTAAGATTTTATTTATTCATGAGAGACAGAAAGAAGAGCGAGGCAGAGGGAGAAGCGGGCCCCCTGCTGAGCAGGAAGCCCAATGCAGAACTCAATCCCAGACCTTGGGTTCATGACCTGAGCCAAAAGTAGATGCTTAACCATCTAAGCCACTTACATGCCTGGGAAGGATAATCTTTTTAACAAATGATGCTGAGACACCTGGGTGTTGACATGCAAAGGAGTAAAGTTGTCCCTGTTCCTCACATCATACACAAGAATTAACTCAGAGTGGGTCATAGACGTAAGTGTATGAGCTAAAACTATAAAGCTCTCAGAAGAAAATATAGTAGCAATCTTTAAGACCTTAGATTAGGATAAGTCTTGTTGGATATAATAGTCATATCACAAGCAACTAAAGAAAAGACATACAAATCAGAATTCATCAAAATTAAAAACTTTTGTGCATCAGTGAACATAAGCAAGATAGACAAAAGACAACCCAAGAATAAAAATATTTGTAAATCATATTTCTTTTGAGGGATTTGTATCTAAAAAGTGTAAAGAACTCTTTAAATTCAATAAAAAGATAACTCAATTTAAAATTGAGCAAAAAATATGACTAGATATTTCTCCAAAGATCTAGATGGTCAATGAGCACATAAAAAATGCTCAGTATCATTAGTATCAGAGAAATGCAATTCAAAACCACAATGAGACACCACTTCATTCTCAATAAAATGGTTATAATCAAAAAGATAAAAAGTATTTGTGAGGATGTAAAGAGATTAGAATCCTCTATACGCTGCTGCTGGTAATATAAAAATGTGCAGCCATTTGGAAATCTGTCTAGGAATTCCTCGGTTTGTCAAATGTAACATTATTGTATGATCCAGCAATTCAATTTCTAGGTATCTACCCAAGAAATATGAAAACCTATGTCCACTCAAAAACATGTACATAAATATTCATAGTAGATTTTATATATATAGGAAAGCATCACTCTTATTTTAAAATTCTATATGTGTGTGTATATGTATGTATATATGTATACACATACACATATATCTCAAAAGTGTGGTAAGAACATATAAGATCTCCACTTTCAGCAACTTTCAAGTATATATGACAGCATTGTTAGCCATAATATGAGTCATATATTCAAAACTTTTAAATATCTTATATCCATCATATTAAAGAACATCAGATAGGAGATGTAGGAAATTTCCTTCACAGTTCAAGGGTTATAATGACTATAGTTTAGAAGGCAGTTTCATGTATATACCGAATATAACATTTAAAAGTAAATAAAGATGGATTTCCCAGTTTTAAAAAGCATTTGAATAACTGCACTGAATGATTTCTCTAGTAACATCACAGTACAATATATTAATATGGTAAAATACCCCAAAAGATGACTCTTCACAACATGGAAAATTAACACAGATAGACATCTTACGGCTGGAGTCTGAGAGATTTCTTTTAACTATAATGATGTTTCAACTGTATTAAACATAAAATAAAATCAGTGACCCACTCTTGCTAGAATAAAATGCTCCTGCTGGGTTGAAAGGACATAGGCACACTAGATTCCACCTGTACACTATGCTCCTTTTAAATTCTCTTTGTCCAGTAAACTTAGCTGCCATTCTATGCCTTTGTAGATACTAATTTGAGACACGTAGAGTGTTTCCTGGTTCTCACTACTGTCTGGACTTGTGTGTTAATTTAGGAGCTACAGGTGCTAGAAAAAAACTGGCAAGCAGTGTAAGAGGAGATTATCTGTAGAAGATAAGGGTGGGGGAGATTGGGGTGTGTGATAGACACGATAGAACTGTCTGCATTTGCCATAGAAATGTTGGGGAGATAAGAAAAATGGAAAGCAGAGCTACTTCTCTGTTCAGAGCATCAGAAAACTAGAGATCCTGGCAGTAAAAGAACATCCATTCTGTCTTGGGTAAGGTCATAAGAACGTTGTAAGAAAAAGAAAGAAAGAACAAAACAAAACAAAAAAACTTTTGGATACTGAGAATTGGGCTACAAATTATGCATGCAATCCTGCTTTCAAGCTGTAATGGATACAGAGATTTATTCAGCTGGTTGGTGGTCAACATCAAATCTCCATCAAATTCTTCTCACTTAAGAGTGAGAAAAACCTAGAACTGTCAAAGTAGGATCAATTAATTTTGAAAAAAGTATCATCTTGATAACTCAAAGGGAAAAACATATTTCTATAAATAACTTATCACCATCAACAGAGAAGAAATTTGGAAACATTTTTTTAGTCTCAATGTGATGTGAGACTATAAAATTTGATAAAACAGGTGGAAACTCAAGGTGAAAAAGGTTGGGAATTTTGGTGTGTTTTTGTAATGTGAGATATTAGTGAAAAAATAAGACACGCTGCCATTTTCTTAATTTTTGATTATTGAAAATCTGACAATCATTTCTTTAATTTTATGACAATTTTAAGTTAAAGTTAATGGTTCGTACATGTTTGTATGACTTCCTTGACTCAAAGAACATTAGCCAAAAAACTGCAGTCATCACTAAGTTGCAAAATTGTTGTATTTCTTTCAACAGTTCTATAAACTGCAATGAGTCATAGCATCTACACATGTATGCTAAAACATACTATCAACTGTGCCATAACACTTTTCATAGAGTCTGCTTCAAAACCAAGCACAAATAATTTTAATATCAAAAAGCATAAGGAAAGCATCACTCTTATTTTAAAATTCTAATAAATCAGGGTTGTTTTACCTAACATAGCTGGTGTATCAATCATTGTGAAAGAAACTAAATTTCTTATTTTTAGCTGAAATTCTTCTTTGATAACCATACAATTTTCAAAAATACCTATACTACTAGTTCTTTTTTTCAGTTTGAAACTCAACATGTCTTCCTAAATTTGGAAGTTTTTTCAGAAAAAAATGTACCCAAAGTAGTAATTAAACAGTGTCCTTACATCGCATAATTCATCTACATCTACAAAAAAGTGCTTACAATTTTTAAAAATTTAAATCAACTAATATTTACTATTGTTAGAAAGCTCTTGTATACTATAGGCAATTGTTTGCTGGTTTAACTAAAGATCTTTTACTTATTGCACAATATTCCTTTTAATCTTTCCTTCTTAATTTTCTAATATTTCCACAGTTGAAATAATATCATTTATTATCTTCTCATCTACTTTTTTTTCTGTGTTTAAAAATCCATGTTGTTCAAAAGCAGTCCAAAGGTACAAGCTCAGATCCTTTAAAAATCATTTTAAAATTCTTGGAAGAGTTGGCTCTGATTTCAGGCAACTAATTTCATTGATTCTTTTATGGTCAAGAGAAACCGTTTATCAAATTCACTACATATTTTCTGAGAACATTTCCTGATAACAACTTTATTATTGTTAAAAATCTGTTTATGCAATAAACAGCTTTTCAACTTTGCCTGAGCAAGTTGCAATTGCTTTTTATGGTGAACTCTGTAATACATTCTCATCTAGACTCTTATTCTTTACTGTTCCAGTTATATTACTAGCTTTTCCACTTCTACTCAATTCTGCTTCAACAGTATACCTTCATTTTAAATTTGAAAATTTGCCCATATGTACTTTTTAAATTAGAAAAATAATTTAATTATATTTTGTTTAAAATAATAGGATATATTTCAATTTATATAATCTTTAAAAGATTTTTATTTATTTATTTATTTGAGAGAAAGAGAGAGAGAGCAAGCACGCTTAAGCAGGAGAAGGGGCAGAGGATGAGAGAGAAGCAAACTTCCTACTGACTGGGGAGCCTGACATGGGGCTCAATCCCAGGACTCTGGGATCATAACCTGAGCTGAAGGCAGATGCTTAACAACTGAGCCACTCAGGCGCCCCTATATTTCAGATTAATTGCCAGTTATGGCTTACATAGGTATTACTGTAACTTAGGTCAGTGCATAAACTGCTAAACACATTACAATGTTACATCTGTACACAGAAGAAATCACTTGAACTGGGTCATTACATTGCAACTGCAATCACTGATTAGTTTATGAATCCTACTAAAAATGACACAGGCACTGATCACATGCTCTACAATACAACATTTAACATGATGAAAAATTTAAAATGAATACATAATTTCATGTTTAATGGGAATATGTCCACACTGCCTCAAGTTCAAATTTTCAATTAAATTAATTAAATAAAATTTAAAATTTTGTTCTAGTTTCAGATAGAATAAATAATGGAGATAAAGGTACAGCATAGGGAGTATAGTCAATGGTGCTGTAATAGCATTGTATGGTGACGGGGGTAGCTGGACTTGTGTTGACCACAGCATTATGCATACACGAATCTAATCACTATGTCATACATATGAAACTACTACATTATGTATCAATTATACTTCACTTAAAAAAAAAATTGTTCCTCAGTTGCACTAGCCACATTCTATGTATTTAACAGTCATGCACACTTTATAAAAGCCATAACAAAACAGAACTCCAGTCTTATGTCTTAGCCTGAGAGACTGATATTTCTTTTTATTTTATTATTATTATTTTTGATAGAGAAAGAGAGAGAGATAACAAGGAGGCAGAGAGTCAGGCAGCGAGAGAGGAAGAAGCAGGCTCCCTCCTGAGCAGAAAGCCCAATGCAGGGATCGATCTCAGGACCCTGAGACCATGGCCTGGGCCCAAGGCAGAGGTTTAACCCACTGCACCACCCAGGCACCCTGAGAGTAATATTTCTTTGAAGAGTTTTGTAGCAAGCCTCCGATCTTGACACTGTTAAAAGTATTCCCAAATCAAAGAAAGAAGTACAAGCAAAATGCGCAAGTTTTCTTGAAGTAGTCACGGCAAATCACTACAACCTTATTTTCAAGATAAAGCAGGGACAATAAATTAGGCCTGATATTTGGAAAGAAACCATTGCTAATAAGGATAAGGAAGAAGGACGGTAAGATAGCTATTGCATGTCTACTGACAATACACACAGAAAGATATAGGAAGAGTTTAGCTACCATTATTATTTTTAACATTTAATTAATTTTGTTCTTCTCGCTGTAAGAGTGTTATTCTAAGAATTATGCATGTTACAGCATAAGGGTAAAGTAAATGGAAGTGGCAACTTGCAATGATTGGGCCCCAGAGAGAAAGCAGCTCTGAAAGCGATCTAGCAGACTTGATTCTCATGCACGAGTTTATTCATAAAGACAAAGGTTACATCCCATGATCTCAGGATTCCTGTTGCCACCAAATTAGTTTTCAGACACCTTCAAATAAAGATGTCTTTCTGACTTTGGAAGTTATCCTCTTGCTAATGCTAACTTATTTGATTCCTTGTGAATAAATTTTCCTGGTTTTCTTAAAGTAATCTCTATTGTTTGTAATTCACAGACATAAATAGCTCTCGAGTTTTCCCTGGATTCCCGGGCCGTCTGTGTCATGAACATCAACATCTTCAATTTCATCATCATCATTGTCATCATCAAATTGGGGAATCCTTTATGAAACATCTTCCTAAAGGTATCAGGTAGAACTAAAAATGGTTGTTTTTAAACATGATTATTCCTTGGTCATGGCCATCTTAGTCACTTCCTTTCACTTTGACAATATGGATACCCAATTCACTCCACTAAATTCTACTTCTTAGAGTTAGGCTCGGTTATTTTCTTCCAGTGTTGGAGAGGAGGCCAATATAGCAAAAACATCTATATAAGAATACTTAAAGAATTGAACTAACATAAATTTCCCTGATACCAGTGTAGGTCCTGGGCATCCCAGTATAACTGAGAAACTGAATTCCAACCCCAAAACATTCAATGCAAATTCTTAATGAGAGTACAACCATGCAAATGTTCTTTCTCATTTATAGACATGGCAAAGCTAAACTGCAACTAATGTAAAGAAAGATATTTCTATAATCATTCTTCAAAATCTATACCAATATAGCTTAACTGAAAAAGGTTCATGGCTACTCCTATATATTTTAAATACCAGATTTTTTTCTTTTTCACTTAAAGACAAGATTGTATTAGGAAACCTAAACAGATAACCTTAATATCATCTCTCTACTAATTATTCTTCAAGGTTTGATTAAAAACATCTATTAAATTAAATATTTTTAAAACATTAAATTTTTGATATTTTAATGCAATGAACACTAAAAACGAATATCTCATTTGATATCTTAAATATTTAAGTTATAAGTTATTTCTTTGCTATATGTGTGAGTTTATATATAAACATACTTTGAAAGTTTGCAGCGACTAGGTGAATGGGTTTGGAAATTAGCAAAAGGCTTTCTGTTGTAGACTTTATCTCAAGAAAAAAAAATATTTCTGAAAGTATCATAAGAACATTCTTATAATCCTATTTTACTGATAATGAATCTGTAAAGCATACTCCTGAAAAAAGCATCAGTACCTGTGTTCAATGAAAATATGATATTTGTAAATCTATATAGAGTCTTGAAGTCTTTAACACTGAAACAAGAAAGAAAAAATCAATGAGATAAAACTATAGCCAGAGAGAGGGGCACCTCAGTGGCACAGCTGGTTAAACAACCAACTCTTAATTTAGACTTGGGCCATGATCTCAGGGTTGTGAGATCAAGCCCTGTGATGGGCTCCCCGCTTAGCAGAGGGTCTTGCTTTCCCTCTCCTTCTGACTCCCTCCCTGCTCCATCACTGCTTGCTCCTGCTCTCTCTCTCTCTCAAATAAATAAATAATCTTTTAAAAATATATATAGCCATAGAGAAAATACTGGAGACTTTTGTTGCAGGATATTAAGATTTACCTTTGCAGGTTAGACTTTGGCATTTTTTTCTTTGTTTTCCTAAAATTCTTTAGTTCTCATGAGTATATGCATTATTTTTTTTTAACGATTTTACTCATTTATTTGACAGAGAGAGACACAGCAAAAGAGGGAACACAAGCAGGGGGAATGCCAGAGGAAGAAGCAGGCTTCCCACTGAGCAGGGAGCCCCATTCAGGGCTCCATCTCAAAACACTGGGGTCATGACCTGAGCAGAAGGCAGAAGCTTAATGACTGAGCCACCCTGGTCGAGAAAAAGAAACTTGTTAAAATTACAATGGTTAATATTTATGGAAAGGAAGAACAATTTAAAATGGGAGTTTCTCTTCTTTTAGGCATTAATTCTGAGCATGAATTGTTTGTCAAAGTAAATCTCACGTGTTAATAGAAAGTCCATTAGTAAAAAGATATTAATTAAAAGATGATACATAATAAATAGGTGTGACTTGATTCACGATACTTTTTATCTTTTCAGCAAATAGAGTAATCTAGAATATTTTTTAAAAAAATCTACAGTAAGGATCAAATCACAAATCAATCATAAATGCAATTGACCATAGGTTTTTGACCATAGGATTTTTGGCATTGACCATAGGTAAACTAGATGTATTTCCAGGAATGCAAGCATTCATAGTGAGGGAAATGGTTTCACCTGGTACAGAATTTAACAATTCAACTATTAAGGTCCTTAAAACAAGGATAGCAGTAAGTACATACTGGGAGTTTATCACATGTTTAGTGCTTTATGTGAACAATTTATAAGACATAAGATCACACCACAGTTTACCTATAAAAAGTCTGGAGAGGTTAAATAAATCCCCAGTGAGTGACAGACGTATGATTTCACGACACAACCTAGCTTACGCTTTTAAACATTTTGTAAAGCTGCATTGTATTGACTCAACAATCTTTATAACCATTATTAATTCTCCTTTCTAATTATTTGGTCTTTATTTAATTGTTTTTGTACTAAATTAAAATGAAACATAAACTCATTTTGTTCTGAAAACAGTCAAGGGACCTACAAAGCAAACTAATTTATTGTGTAACCTCCAATTAGCTGTAATTACAATATTTAATAAAGGAAACACCTACTTTTAGAGATAATCAAATCTTTTCACTGAACTCCACTAGTGTTATGGTATATACAATAGGCTAATAATAATCAAAAGTATTATTCAAATGCTGTCAGGAAAAATAAATTACAATTTATTGCCAACCCTGAACTATTCTTCGACTAAAACAGATTTAATATGGAAACTGGGTATAAGAAAGATAAATTATGTAATCATTCACAATTTAATTCCAATTAAGGTAACATATCTTTTTCCTATAGGACACACTCACTCATGTACATGGATACACATGTAGACACATTCACTCATCTGGAAATTTCTTTCCTTATGAAACTGTTAAGGAATTTCTCTGAATATAGGATGTCAATGAAAGTGCTCACCAGTATGCACTAGACATTTAGCAACTGCTTCAGTCAATAATATCAACATAAAGAGCCTGAATTATTCCAGAATAGGACTTCTTTATGAATAAGACATTTAGCATTAATATTTAACCTAGTTATTCTTTATTAACATATAATGTATTATTTGTTTCAAGGGTACAGATCTGTGATTCATCAGTCTCACACAAGTCACAGCACTCTAGTTATATTTTTAAAAGGAATATTTTTGAATATTATATTCAGTTTGCATTCATTTTATCAACATCTATGAATAAGCTCTAAAGTTTATTTTGTCCTTTTTCCAATCTCTGTCACAGTAGGGTAAAGGTAGAAAAAAGAAAGAATGCTTTATGAGTTATGTTTGTTACTTGTGACTATGTGGGATGAAGTAATGAGGTCTTTGACTATTTGAAGGGCTGATGACCCTATATTTTGCTTGCTGCCAAGGTGGAAAAACTTTTGTCTTTAATTGAAAGTTTGAACATCAAACATGGCAGCAGCAGTAAGTAATAGTATACTTCATTTTGTTTTATGGTATAATGGAAGAACCAAGTCAATGACCATATGATGTCTTTAATCAGCTCTTAATATCAAAGAGCAGAGTGGTATTATTGCCATTAGCACTTTTGGAAAAGAAGTAGGAAAACAAATGAACAGAAGAATATTCAGCTGACCGAAGACACTAATTAGTTTAAAGTGCATTTGCAACAACAACAAAAAATAGCTTTCCCCCACAAAAGACATCACGGTGCATGAAAAATCAGCATTAACTGCCAAGGATATTCTGGATTAAGTACAAGTTCCACAGTATTCAATCTGTAATTAACTGACAACCTAGAAAGAGAATATGTTATCTAAAGTTGGATTCCCCCTACCCAAAAAAAAAAAAAACAAACCCACTAAGCATGATTAATAGATACTTCTTAGCCACAATTCCAATTAATATACTTTTTCTCAAAGACTTTACAAAGTAGAGAAACTGGGTTTTAGAAATACCAAATGATGCTTTTATGTTATAATTTCTATAGGAGAAGAGAAATTTTCATTTTAATTATTTTTATCTGAGAAATAAACATCTTAAGTTTGAAGTAACAATTTTTATATTTATCTAAGCCTATATTTTTATGTCCAAAAATATGCCTTTCTCAAATCCCCTTCAAATTGTTGCCTAACCAGTGGCTATAAACTCTTATAGTGACAACTATTATCCATTATCCGTACTTGACATGCCAACTCAACATTGCTGTATTAACTGACTTTTCGAATTTTCTCACTCCCTGTGGGGCCCTTTCTCCTAAGATTGATGAGGTGCAACCTGGTGTTTGAGCTGCCATGCCGACTTGACAAACAGCAAGAGTGGTCCCTGCAGAGAGTGGAGGAGGGAAGGCAAAAGAGAGACAGAATCACAGTGCATCCTGGAACAACAACAGCCTCATGCACTTGCCTTTCAAGGCAATTAAAACATTGTTTTTCAGATTTTATAGTTCAGCCAAACACAAAAATTCTTTCTTTTATTAAAGTCCCCCAAAGCTTCACTGATACATATTGAACATTAGAAAGGGATTAAACTTTTGTCCCTCAGACATTTTAGAGAAGCTAAGGTAAAAGTTGCTGCTCTTTCCAACTTTAAATACTTTGAAACTCTAATCACTTCTTATAATTCCCAAAATGGTGTTATCGCTTACTCTTTAACTATTGAATTCACTCTGGCAGAGCTAAGGTAATAAAACCCATCATCGTCTAATTTTCAGACAGCTTGATAGAACCAATGTTCTTAGTATAGATAAAGTGTAATGAAGCACTTTCTTTCCCATAGGAAAGTCTTCGACTCATATGCTTTGATGCCAACTAGCCTTCACATCTGCTGTTTCACCATTGATAGCTGTAACTTGGCATGCTAAACTAGTGACTGATGAAGCAGCTTTACTCAAAGGCACCATTTTATTTCTTGCAATGGGAACATAGTAAAACGGTGTTGGTTTCCTGTAGGCCTTATGCAAATCCCTGTAATAAACATAGGATCGGGCCTCACATAGAATAAATTGTGTGTTAGATGAGAATGGGCGGAGGGAGACAATCTCCTTGGGTGAAAATAACCCCCTTACTATGCCAATAAATTAAATGTATTATAAAGAATTATTTTAAATATTCATTTCAAGACTAATATTAGATACTAATAAAATACAATAATAGTTTTAAAATATCAACTTTAAAATATTGCTACTTAACTTGATGTCAACATTAATCCACCACCAACAACCAATATCTTAAAATCATTAATGAAGGAAAAAAAATATTTGGGAGAAAAAGAGAAAAAAAAAGAGAAAAATCTACAAAAATCTTTGCTGAGATATTTCTTTCAGATTTCAAGAAAAGTTGCTTAATTAAAAATGAAGAAAACATTAATTTGGACAGATGAAAATTATAGTAACAGTATTAATCACTAATTTAAATTGACTGCCCAGATACACTGGTGTTCAATCACATAAAGATTTCAGGTTTTGTTTTATTTATTTAAGCACACACACACACACACACAAAAACAAAAACAAAAACAAAATAATAAACCAGATTATACACAAACTTGAAACACGAAATAAAAAATTCACAATAAAGTTTCTATTGATTCTACATAATCACTGAATTATTACTTAATTTGTAACTTGCAAGCAAGTTATTTGAAGATATTTTTAATTACTTAGCCTGGAGAGGAGCCTGGGCCTCAGTATTCTCTAAAAGTCCCCAAATGATTCTAATGTTCTAATGGGCAGACAAGTTGAGATGACTGATTTAAATGTATGGATATTTTAAGGATTTTTAAAACTTCGTGAATGATATACCCAACAGGACAACATAATAGCCCCATCCCTCAAAAAAGGGATGATGTAAAAACCGAGGCTGTCTTCTTGCTTGTGAGAATAATGTGATTGCCTATTACAGACAAGACCATATTCCCATGTAGCACCCATGCTAACCAGTCCCACTGGTTATAGCACACCTACATCTACCATTTTGATGGAAAAAAGACTAGTGCATAAGTTGAAGCAGGGATTTAACTGGGGATCCTGATAAAATAGTATCACTAATTGTGCTGGGCTATGGTCTAGAATTTAAGTTGCAAACATAGGGAGGTACAACCTATCGGCAAATAAAAAATTTTAGTCACAAAATTTGTATGCCAGTATACATATGCTCATACTAATACTCCATTTTAAACTGGTTTTTAGGCTCAGAGACAATATCTCCCAGGTAAGACCCAAAACTGAAATTTGAGATCTAGATTATTGAGGAGAAAAAGGCAGTGTCACTACTAAGCATAAATTGACCCCAAATTTAAAAAAGAAAAAAAATGACTTGAAAGCAAAACTGTGTGGCAAGTTAGACATGGCAACCCTTATACAAGCAAGTAATTAAGAAAGAATCCCTGTACTTACTGAGGTAGTAGCATAATGAATTTCTAATTATTATATTGTCAAAGAATCCCTGCTGGATATGTGGTGGAAAATGATTAGACAATGTATAAAAATAAATTGGATACACTATGAAAGACATACCCAATTACTATCTATGTGCAGATAAATAGTTATTCTACACTTTCTTTGTGATGATCATACTTAACTGGGAATTTGTTACATAGAATACGAAAGGTATTTAAAAAATAAGTTCTGGAGATCTAAAGTTCAGCATCGGGAATATAGTCAGCAATACTGTACTATAAACTTTAAAGTTACTAAAAGACTAGATTTTAATTGTTATCACTACAAAAAGGAAATGATAATTATGTGATGTGATGTCAGCAATGCTATAGTGATAATCACATTGCAATACATACATTTATCAAATCAACATGTACCCCTTAAATTTACATAAGTTGATGCCAGTTATATCTCAATGAAAAATAAAGTCCTTTCAAGTCATTTCAGATTATTTTTCTCATCTTCGTAAACTAATAGTTCAATTTTATGCATACATATATGGACTTTCAGAATATTTTATCGCCAATATAGCAAGAGGAAACTAAACACTCCTTTTGGAAAACCGGTTTTCAATGTGTAAAGTAACTATAGATGTCATTTTGAAAATTTACTTCTCCAATCTGTAAAACTCTTCACAGCAAATATATTTTCACAACTGAAAAAAAACAAATATAAATTATGGTTTGTGCAAATAAAGAAAAATATGAGAAAGTCTAATGAATGGTATATGTTTCTAAATCCATTTATAAAGTATATGCTGTAAACTGCCAATTTTTTTTACATTCTATCTCTCAGCTCGAAAATTACTTATGTTCTTTTGGCATTTAAGAAGCAAAAATCACTCAAGCTTTCAAAAAATCATTACAGGCAAGCCACACAAGCAATTCAGGCTTACAAACCTATACTGTCACCCTAGCATAATTTAATTTTAGAAGACCATTGAACTGATAAGCTCAGAATAAGTAGCAGATTATAAAGAACATGTGACAACTATATCTGCCCCAATGGCTTAATGCAAGTGTTTTAGAAATTTAATATGATCAAACAGTTGAGGTCATGTGGATGAACCAAAATGACTAATGCATTTAGCTCTTCTGAGTAATGATGTTATGCCATGATATCTTTAGCTATTACTTTTATTGTTGATACTACAAGTCCCTTGGTTATTGCTTTCATAATTAATAAGTCACTTAACCTCTCTATGGCCCAGTTTCCTCATCTGTTAAATGAGCATAATGATAATTGCTTCCCACCTTCCTCAGGGGTTGCAGTAAAGATTAATGAGCTGGCATTTAGAATGTACTTTGAGTTCTCCCAAAGAGGGAGACTATGCACAAAGAAAAACAAAACAAAACCCTCTCTGTGGCTGAGTACCAAAAGATAAAATTTCCCCTCCAGATGGATTAATCCACTTGCTTGCATTCCTAACACTATAACTTACATTTCCAAATAAACTGACATTAAACCTAAAGTTCAAAGGAAATGCCACAGAGGGCTACACATTTTGAAAAAAAAAACGAAAACAAAAAACCTTTTTAGTTCTCTGCAGATTAGCAAACATTTGAAGATAATCACGCGTTCTATCTAAAACCCTTTGTCATAGGTTTTCCATCAATGAATGCAATAGTCATTGTGCCAAGGGACAACTGGACAGAACTGGTAAGAGAAGTGAGTTTCTGCCATAAAGAGAACCTAAACATGTAACACTGATGTAGGGTCACATGGTAGATTGCAACAAAATGATTAGTGGAAAATGGGAATCTGTGAATATAGGAGGAAATAATATTCTTAAAGTGTGCCTTAGAATAAGTTGGAAGATTGAAATGCATTAATTATCTCTTGACTTGGCCAAAGAAGGTCTAGACAAAGTGACAAAATATTCAAGGTATCAGCTAGTTACTTTTAGCTACATAGGATAATAAGGTAGCACAAGAAAGATATGGAGTATAAACAATCATAAGAACAATGAAGAGAAGAAGAGGGGGAAAGAAATAATTTAAAAGAACTGGGTTCTTTGTAAACAGTACTTAGAGGTGATAGAGCAGACTTAGAATTTGCATCATTGGGTACTTTTAAGTGTTCCTAATCTTCAGTGTCTCAAGCCAGTAAAAGTTCTCCAGATTGTTTCAACGTGGTGCCAGTCTGTAATTAAAGAACAAATTAAGTATGTTGCTTGATGTGTTAAGACCTCTAAAAAAGTTGGAGCAATGCCTTTAGATTATAAGTGGACTCAACTGGATATATTTAAAGGTCACAAATGTTTAGCAGAAATTGTATTGGCAAAAGCACAGTCATGCTGGTATAAAATAATTTAATTTTAGAAGACCAATGAACTGATAAACTCAGAATAAGTAGCAGATCATAAAGAACACATGGTAGTTATATCTGCCCCAATGGCTTAAACCAAACATTTTAGAAATTTAATATGATCAAACAGTTGAGGGCATGTGCATGAGCCAAAATGACTAATGCATTGAGCTCTTCTATGTAATGATGGTTATACCATGATACCTTTAGCTATGACTTTTATTGTTGATACTACAAATCCCTTGGTTATAGCTTTCATAATTCCGTTCAAAATGTACCAAATCTCTGGGCTTCCAAGTTTCTAGAAATAGGACTACAGACTTGTAAGCTAAATAAAGGTTGATGTTACATGCCACCAAGTTTTTCATTGCCTTTTAAGCAACATTTCTGTAGCACTCAGTAACTAATAAAGTCCAAACCATATGCAAAGCCTGTGCAGGGAACAGGAGATCCCAATATGAGGGATACAGAGTCAGTCCCTGCCCTGCTGCTATACCAGGTAGTGTAGAAATAGAAACCAAGCAGACAGCTTAGGTTGAAGATTTAATGAGAACTGAAGTAAAAAGTACTCAGAAAATAGAAAGGAGGATTACCTTACCAGAACCTGGTAGATATGGGTATAGGAAGGATCACGAATATTTGGCTGGGTTAAATGAAGTATAAATTAGGGCTTAAGGAATAAAGAGAATATAACCAATAAGGTTGATAGAAAGGGACAAGTGTAAAATAAATAAATTAATTAAATGCATAGCAGGCACTGGAGAAGCAGATGCATCATGTATTTGTGGCACAACCTGGAGCTTAAAACTCAACAGTTCAGCTATAGTTTCAAGTGTGAGAGTGCCTATGAAATACGAAGTCGTCCACCCATGAGGTATCTTGTAAACACACTGAGGAGCTAGGTTTATATCCGAAAGCAAAGGGGAGAAGGTAATTTTTGGAGGACTTTAAGTCACTCTGGTAGCACTAGAGAGAACAACAGGAAGAAAACTGGAGTGGGGTGGCGGGGGGGGGGGGAAGTTAAGTGGTTCTACAAGATACTGGTCAGAGATGATACTAGTCTTCTGAACCAGAACAGTAGTGAAAGAAGTAGATATGTAGGAAATAGAATGGACAGGTATTAGGAGGTGCCTGGAGATGTAGGATATATGTCTAAGATTTAACACAATTTTTACCACATAAGAGATGATCAGTAAGTGTTTCTGGAATAAAAACTTGGTATCTTACAAATAAACATCCATATGATGTAATTAAGAACATCAGATATATGGCAACACTGGCTAATGTAGAACATCTTGATCATTGGGTTAAAAAAAAAGTTAAAATTAGGATAAACAAAAAGAATTAAGGATAAACATTTTTTATATTAAACATTTTTATAGTTTCCTTTATCTACGATTTGCAATAAACTCTACAAAGAATTGCTAGTTGCACCTCAATATACGTTTTCAAAATACGCAGTCTAGAAAAGAGCTTCCAATAGTTTTTTTATTTCACTTATGAAATTACATCTTCTTCATGAGAACAATAATTAGAAGACTGAAGCAATTTCAATTAGATAAATATGATGTGATCTCTTTTTGAAATGATTGATCCTACTGTGGGTCATAGAAATATAATTAACTTCATTATGTTTAAAATCATCCTAAATTCTGAAAATTTTTAATTAGCCATGTATTTTAGTAATGCTAATATATAACATCTGTCAAGCTTTAACTAGGTGGTTAACATATCATGTAGAGCTTTCATTTAATATTCAAAGAATACTGTAAGAATGGTCCTGTTAGTCATTCCAATTTAGAAATGAAGAGTCGTGGTTTACAAGGAACAGTATTTTATCAAAACACAGCCAATAAGCGGTGAAACCAGGAAGTAAGCTCCAGTTTTTCCAATTCTACAGTTTTTCTTTCATTGGTAGAAACTATTCTAAATCATAGCCTATGTTTTTAGAAGTATTGAGGGATTTACTTTAGATATTTGATACTATTCAAATGTACTTTTAATATGTGGCAGAGCTTTTAAATAATAACCATGAAAGAAAACATGTATCTCCTTTATATGACCTTTTTCGGAAGGACAGATTGTATTAGTACATGCAACAAGCCAGAGACTTCAGTTGATCAAAGTCAGAGAGAGAATTTGTAAAAATTGGAAAATGTGAATCATGGGTTACAGAGAAATATAAGTGATTCACCATCATTTTGTAAAACATATGACTCACTTTGAAAATCCAGGGATTCTCAAAAGAAGTCATCACATCTACAGGCTCTAGCTGAGTTATTTTTGAACATGTACTCTATATGTATTCATTCTTTTAATCTTTATACTTCAGGGAGAAAAGAATGTGCTTGTTGCTTGATAACATCCCGTAGAGTGTTTAGCCCTGGGCAAGATTTCAGTTGTACTCCACCCACGTTCCCAGATTCTAAGAAGGAAGCTTTGACAACTCCTTTATTGTGTTTCAATAAAATCCCTGGGCCTTCAGTTAGTTTATCATTTAAATATGATTAAGCATGTCCTGGTGATGTCATACAGTTTTCTACTGTTTACATGGAATAACACTGGAAGAACTACCCATCTGCTTGAGTTATTTTACCAGTAATGGTTTTACATTCATCCTTGGGAAGAATGTATGTGGAGTGTAATGGATCTAAAAGAAAAGAAGAAAGAACTCTTCTGGAAGATAATATACACATAAGCTCAATAAGCAAAGTCAAGCATGTTCTTTGGAAAAATAATTATTGAAGCTGTAGAAACACATGACTCTCAGTTTTTGCAATACTGAGGACTTACTTACCCCTTTTAGACCAGGTATCTTGAGCCAGCTCTTCTTGCTTGTAGTAACAAAACTATACCATTCTTTAAAATAATTTTCTGGAACTGAGCATTCCAGAACAATTAACTAACAGCAGGGTCTTGTTAAATTTGTAAAAACAAGATGGAAATTCCTTTAGAAATCAATGCCTTAAGGGTTCTTCCTAGAGTGTTTGCATGCATTGCCGTTAATTAAGAAATAAAAGAATGGTATCAAATGTAAATAGAATACACAGACTACTCCCTGGTTCATTGCAGAGTTGTGAAATGAGCATGCAATTACTTCAATTCCAGATTGCTAGGGAATATTTTTTTAAAAATTTTATGCCCATGGCTGGTATAAGTGTAGAATTTAATAAACTAAAAAATGAAGTTGAAATTAGTATCATTTAAGGGTATACTTAAATAAGTAAAGAAAAATCAACATCTAGTGATTTTTAAAATCTCTTTTTACTGATTTCAATAGTAAGAATTCAGTATGTGGTCGGTCAAGCTATCAACATAAGGTAATTGTCAACTTAGTGATTAACACTGTGTGGTTTTTATTGTGACTGTAGATTTCAGAAGGCCTTAATTCTACAGAAAGAACGTCTGTGCTGTTGGAAACAGGAAATGCTTCTATGTCAATTTTCTCTTGGTGCTAGAGGTAACCCTGCCTGTGAGAGCGAAAACAAGAGATGAAAGAGGGAAAAGAGAAGTCAATAGCAAGGAGAAGTCAAAGTAGGGGAAAATGACGCTAACACTGAAGAGTAATTGGACTAAAGAAATTAAAATTTAAAAAATTTAAAAAGAAAGAGGAGAAAATTGAAAAGCTTGAAAAGACAAAAAAGGGAGAAAATAAACCTAAAGCTAAGAAAAAAAGAATTTTTTTCAAAGTGATTTTCCAGAGATAAACCTAGCTCATAGAATAAAAGGGCTTCAAAACAAGATATTTGAGGCTTCTGGAAAATAAAAATGAAATAAAAACTCTGATGTTTTTGGTATTTTTTTGTTTCTGATGTATTTTTGAAACAGAAATACTCACTAAAACTCACTGGTTTTAGGCACTTTGTGTTATTTGACAAACTCTTCTTCCAAAGTCTTAGAAGCTGTAATAATTTTAATGCATCATATATTCACTCCTTACAAGTTTATTGATAGTGACAATGTGTATTAGCATTTTCAACAGCTGATTTCTTTAAAAAAAAAAAGTTATATAAGGAAAGCTATCTCAATCAATTCTGAATATCCAATCAGAGAAAAATTGATGAATTCCAATTAATATAGTCAAATAGCATTATACTGATCATAATACTGTGCTCATATTAGGTTATTCAATAAATGTGATTAAATAATAATGATTTTGCAGTTAAATGTAAAATACATATTCAAGTTTTCATCTAGTCATATGAGAAATTCACTTTGAAAATAATTAAATGTTAAGAATTACATAGATTTGATTAAACACTCAATCTATCTCATTCTTTGGATATTCAGTGTCCTCCAGAACTCCAAAATAAAATCTGATTTAGTTTAGTAGGAATTTGTATAATGAAAACTACATAATTATTTGGCAAATTTGCTGTTTTAAGTCACATAAAACCAAGTTCCATGATTGTTGATTTAGTCCTCCTTGTGTCCAACTAAACTATAATCTTCTTGAAAGTGAGAAATAGATGTTCTTTGCTCTAGAATACCAACATGTAGTGCCATTTCTGGTATTCAATAGGTACTTGATGAATGTTTAATGAAAGAATTTATTTTATAGCTTGAGTCAATTATTTAAAAAAAAAACTGTACCACTTCCACATACTTAAATGGCCAATCCCTTATATGAACAGTGAAGGAAAATACCAATGCTTATAATTTTTGCCCAACCTACAAAGAACTTAAAAGGACTTGGTAAAATATAAAAAGACTTATGAAGTAAGACTGACTCCCTGAAGTGGAATCTCCCCATTTAAACTACTTTGGGCCAGTGAGACCAGCTGGAGTAAGAAAAAGGAAATAATAGAAAGGAGGGGAAGGCACTCTATATGCCTGGAATTTGATAAAGGACACTGTCCATTTAAGCATCCCACAGGGCTGTCCCTCTGGAAATCATTGATAACCTTCAGTTCAGGGGCAGAGCCCATTTTCAGACTCTGTGCCTTACAAAATATTAGGCAGATGAATATATGGGAAACAAGAATTATTTCTTCTTGTTTCTATTATTTATTTTCCTTCTTTTCCACAGGCTTCCAGACAAGTAAAACGTGTCTCACCTTAACAGAAAGAAATGTATGTATGAGAAATACTCTTGCATATAATCATTCTATTCTTCTGGAATAGCTAAGCCTCATGAAGTTTGAATCTACTAGTACTTAATATACATATATTGGTAAATATATTAATATATAACTAATACACTACATTAATATACACATCATATTAATTCTATGTTAATATATTTTATATTTACATATACTTATATATATATATTTATAGTCAAAGATAAAACCTTATTGAGAGAAAAACATGTTACTGTGGACAGATTTTCCTTTGAACCAAAAGGAAATCCTTGTAAAGCAAAAACTCCTTGAAAGGACTGAATTCCTTGTTTAAGTATTGAAATGTTTTGCCTTGATAACCATATATTTAGCTGTATACCTCTCTATGCCCCAAAGTACACATTATTGATTATTCGGCACAAATAACAGTATTGCTATACACATTCATTAAGACAGAAAGGTTTCTTTTCACTCTGTCATTTTAATACATAAAGTGTAGACAATCAGAAGGACATACCTTGAAAAAAGTCATGGTTGCACCGTCCTCCACCGCACCGTACTCTATCTTGGTTTGTTTAGCTAAATCATCAGCAGAGTCAATAGGGGATTCCATGCGCTCCACTGTCAGAAAGGCGGCTAAGTTAGCAGTATACGAAGAAATGATGATAAGTGTGAAAAACCACCAAATGCCTCCCACTATCCTGGTGGAGAGCGCTTTGGGCATAAGCTCAGAACCTAACAGAGATCGGGGTGGGGGGAGGTGAAACGAATACAGAGAATTCGATCAGCAGTCAGATACTTTTGGTCATAGTGGCAGAATGGAATCACTGTGTAGTAAAAGCTTAAATCACAGGTTCACATAGTGCTTTAGTAAGCAAGCAACAACCACTGGGAGAGCAGAGGCTGCTTTCAGATAATAAACAGTCTCTTAGGACACTTAAAGTATAGTGGCAGGAGACTGAGACAATACAAACTAATTTGTAATAACGTTTATAAAAAATAACACTGGAAGGGAGAAAATAATCTCTCTAGTTTATAAACTACTTGTATACTTTTTCATATTTCTGTTAGTTACTTCAGTTTTAGAAGAAATTATTTAACATATGTTCAAATCCATTTCTTAACAAGCTTTATGTAAAGTTTCACTTGTCTTGTGCATGAAAGCTCATAAATTTTATTTATCTTGCCATTTTAAAAAGTTATGTTTACAAAAACGCTTTTCAATTACCTACGTTCCTTGAGATATGGGGTTTGGGTCCAGGTTTGTTTTAAAATAAGGTAGTAAATTATTTCCTTTTGTATAAACAAATGTCTCCCATCACTATAGTTAGCCTCAATGAGAAGAATCAGAATAAGAATAAACAGTTAAATTGTCACAAACTTATTTTTACATATATATAAGTGTTTCATAAATATATTACAAACATGGCTGGAGTTGCCTGCTCATGGTATTAATAAAAGCATGGGATCTGAGAGTTCTATTTTACTTTTGATTATTATTAATTTTAATTACTTTATATTATAAAATAAAATCCTAACAATTTTAAAATCAAGTCTTACGGTTTTACCACATTGTTTACATTAAACACACTATTTGTAGTCTAAATGTTGAAATCAATCCACATCAGCATGTATGATTTTTTTTATAAGGAAAGTATACAAAATTTATGGATTTATGTAATATATTGCTATACACTTTTAATCATTTTGAATCTGTAATCAAGAAAGCATTGGCTACCAATTACTTAATTTTGAATAGGGTTTGAGTAAAATGGAATGAAGCAAAGACGGACTGCTTTGTATGATTTGTTTTGTAGTCGCATCTTCAACATAATCACTGATGCAATACCATAACACATGTTTAGACAGAAGGAAAACTACAACCAATCATTCATATTAGCACTAAAGAGAAGTGGTATCAGAACTGAAATATATCAAAACAGTCCACCTTATACTGCAGTTCATCTTACTCTTGTAATTTCAAACAAACAGACAAAATCTTAAAAAGCAGACAGACTTGGACATGACAGCCAACTCCAGCTCCAGACTCTTGCCTACCACTCTGTGAGGAAGAAAAAACAAAAAACAAAACAAAACAGAAAAGTACCTTTCTGATGTGGTTGCTCCTAGGCCCTGTCAGACACACACTGGAACACTGAAATACTAAAATTCTCCCAAGATGGTCAGCAGCAGCTTTGGCTGCCCGTTCTACATTTTTCTTTCTTTCTTTCTTTCTTTTTTTTTTTTTTTTTAAACAACACCACCAATAAAGTCAAACAAGACTGGGAAAGAAAAGAACAGTGGAGACATTCGACAAAAATGGCCCAATTACCACAAGTTCATATCTTACCCAAGGACTTAAAGCGAGTACCTCCTAGGCTTGTGAATCAGAGCCTGGTTAAGGGCTGGCTGTCATGTACTCAAGGTAACGTCATGTCCAGCACTATATCCCACTAATTCCTGGGGAGCTGGGCATCAGCCAGTTTAGTATGGGTTCCTCTTTCATGTATCCACCAGCAGTGAAGTAGTTATGTGGCAAAGCAAATGTATATTTGAATTTTTCATTGCTTGGATTACTTGGCATCAATTTCAGATATATCAAATATTGTCTTATTTCTAATTGCTAGATTGTATAGATAGGAAGTTAATCTTGTCAGTACACAAATCTCAAAAACCTCCAAATATTTTAGAAAATAGAAGTGAAAAAAAGAATTTTAGTTTTTCAAAGTGGTAGTAAACATAATTTAAAAAATATATATATTTGTCATGTTTGGGTCTTTCTTATCAGGATAATTTACTCCAGACTATTAAGGTTAGTTCTTGGCATGTGACTAGCAGTTTGCATGGGTGAACCCAATACTGCTTATAAGAGGAGTCTGTCTCCTATGACGGGGTTTTATTCACTTCTAATATTTCATAAGAACTCCAGTATTATCTTCCAAGTGTTGAGTAAGCCTAAGAAGAAAAAAACACTGGACCTAAAATGTAGGAAAGGGAAAATATAACTACTGACTATTCATTTTATTTAGAAAAAGATGCCACACACTTAGATTAATTCACGTTAAGAGTTCTCTGAGTTTTCAAGTTTTAGGTTTGAATATTTATAAAGCTATAAATATGGGTGTCATATTTTTATTTTCTTATTTTTTTAAAGATGTATTTATTTGTGAGAGAGAGCATGCACAGGTGTGTGAGTGGGGGGAGGGGCAGAAAGCGAAGGAGAGGAGACTCCACGCTGAGCAGGGCTGGATCTCACCACCCTGAGATCAGGACCTGAGCGGAAATCAAGAGTCGAATGCTTAACTGACCAAGCTACCCAGGCGCCCTGGATGCTC